>NC_057407.1:42308893-43552234 GCF_019320065.1 Cervus canadensis | reverse complement strand
AGAATGAAACTAGAACACTTTCTAACACCATACACAAAAATAAACTCAAAATGGATTAAAGATCTAAATGTAAGACCAGAAACTATAAAACTCCTAGAGGAGAACATAGGCAAAACACTCTCCGACATAAATCACAGCAAGATCCTCTATGACCCACCTCCCAGAATATTGGAAATAAAAGCAAAACTAAACAAATGGGATCTAATGAAACTTAAAAGCTTTTGCACTACAAAAGAAACTATAAGTAAGGTGAAAAGACAGCCGTCAGATTGGGAGAAAATAATAGCAAATGAAGAAACAGACAAAGGATTAATCTCAAAAATATGCCTTTTTTTTTTTCTTTTTCAACACCTCGACTGTCCTTTGAATACTCTTCAGGTGCAATTTCTTCTCTGTCTTCAAGGGTAGAACACCATTATCCTGTTTGCTTAGCTCCTTTTCTTGTTTGTTTTGATGTTTGCTTTCTGTGTGTTGAAGGTTTTTCTTGTGATCTTCACCTTTCTCTTTTTTCTAGGAAGGTGGCATCCAAGGTTAGTGGCAGTGGTTTGACAACTGGGGATGTGGTTTGACAACTGTGGGGGTGGGCTTGACAACTGGGGATTTGCTAAGGACTCACAGGCCCTGCTGTTCCTTGGGAAGATTCTCCAAAATTCAGTATGTTAGCTTTTTGTCTGGTTTCTGGCTGGCAGATGTATGCCTGGCAAGCAGCATTCTGGGAACCTACTTGAGAAGGACTGAAATGGGGCAAAGCCTCACGATTAGACTTAACCTCACTTCTGTCCAGGGCCTTACCTCCATCCCCACCTGTGGCCTGAGTTGGGAGCTGCCCTGATCGGTTTCTCCAGAGGCTGAAACTCCAGCTTCTGCTGGGGCCGGGCAGGCACGGGCTCAGGCTGTGTGGGGCAGGGACGCTGCTGCTCTCAGACAGATGTATCAACCTCACAGCTGCCTTCTCTTTCATAGTTACCATAAAAATGCGTGCATTTCAAAAAGGGATCTCAGTTGTATAACAAATTTCTTCTAAACAACGCAAAAAGAATATTAATTGGGCAAATATTTTATGCCTTTTGAAAGTGTATATGTTACTGAAGATTTCATAAGGCAGGTGGGAGAACGGTTTATACCACCTGTTAAGTTTATAACCCAAACAACCAGATGAGAACACCCCAGGTGTCCCACTCTCAGAAGATCCAGGGGCCACCACTTCCTGTGGCTTTATGTCCACTCAGCTCCTCTAGCCTTATTCCTGCTGAGGCTCCTTCAAAAGCAACACAAAAATCCCTCTCCTCAAATCAAAAAGAACAACCCCCCTGTCTCCTGAAACCACCTACCTTAATGCTCCAAACACAGATCAATGCCTGTTCCCAAACAAAGACAGCACTGTTTCTTAAAGGAACTTTGATACGTTAAATATTCCTACTTCATTAGACCGTGAGGAGAAATCTGGGTTTACAAAAATAATTATGTTTTTGTGCATTTCTATGTGCTGATTAAAGCATTCCAAATGCACCCTAAGGGGTCCAAGCATTCAGGAAATTTCTGAGGCTCTAAAATGACCTTTATTTACTCATTCCACCTTCCTCCCACCCCCACCCGGCCTCTCATATTCTCACTACTTTTCTCCACCAGCAGACACGGGTATCGCATATCAAAGGCAAAGAATAGTTCAAGAGGAAGTCTGTACTGTCCCTACTTTATAAATTGGGTTTAATAATTCATCTAAAAGAGAATTTTTAGCAACAAGGTTTGCATATGAAAAGGGAACGAGTCTTCCCTAAATAGGCATCTGTTACTCTTGCTGCAATGCTGAGTGGAGAGAAAAAAGGCCAGTCAGGTCCAAAAGCATCTCTTGGATTCACTAAGGACATCGTGGCAAAAGTGATCTTAGAGCAAGCTTTGCAAGAAAAGGAATTTCAACCACACCCTAAAAGTCTTTCCTTTGTTACTGCAGAAATCCACCTAGAGGTCATTGCGACAAACATGTATATTCCAAAACCATCTGCAGACTGTGGGTATTTGCATTTCCTGGTCATAAACCACCACCTGTCCAGACTCCCACTATTGCCTCTAATACCAAACTAATGGCATCTTGTTAAGTCAGATGGTGGTGGGTTTGAGGGTCCCCAGGTTTCTAAGGGAACACACAAAGCTGTTCAGAATGTCAAGAAACCACTCATTCACACAGCTACGCCGCGCATGCATGGCTGGCGACTTTAAATATTTGTCACTCCAACTTGCTGATTTTGGCGGGGGAGGGGAAGCTGGTAGAATGAAAGGGGTAGAAAATTAACAGAAACCTCTAATTGCCTGGGTTTGCTGCCTGGAATATTTTTGCAGTAGCTATGTGGCAGGCAGCACTGTCAGTGTTTTCTGACCTGACAATGGATGAAGACCCAGCAAAAGAAGCAATTAATACTCCTCTCCATCCCCATTTTATAAACAGCATCTATCACCCTGCCTTAGAAAAAAATAATGGCTTGAGAATTAACTTTCCTAGTTTCTTTTTCCAAAATGTCCCCTTTTACCTGGGGTTTCCCTGGCCTTCCCTGGTGGCTGAGCTGGTAAAGAATCCGCCTGCAATGTGGGAGACCTGGGTTTGATCCCTGGGTTGGGAAGACCCCCTGGAGAAGGTAATGGATACCTACTCCAGTTTTCTGGCCTGGAGAATTCCATGGACTGTATAGTCCATTGTGTCTCATAGAGTCCTACGTGACTGAGCGACTTTCACTCACTTCACTTTGCAGAGTCCCATTTAGCCAAAGGAGCATCTGAATTCAACTGAATTTCCTGAATATTTCAAAAATCTGCAATCACATAGTCTTTTCTTGAAACCCAGCACATTCCAATGATATCACCTAGATTTGTTTTTTCCTTTAAGGATATAATTTGTTTGTTAATAAGGATTCTCTTGCAGTGAAACCCAGACTTGAGAAAGAAAGTGGGCATGTTCATTCTACCTGGAGATGCGTGGACTGAGCCCACCTTTCTGCAGGGCATTTGATCCCTTTAAAAGTGTGATGCACTTTCACTCAGCATTTCCATTTGTTCTAAGGGATAGTCAAAGCTTGCTGCCTTCTGGTGTCTATCATTTATAATAGCAAAAATTGGGGAGCAATCTGAGTGTCAAAAATATGGCTACTGATTAGTCGAGTTATGGCAAAGTCATACAATAAAATACTGTGCAGTCATTAAAAACAACTGTAGAATATCCGATATAGAATAATGTTCGTGATGTTAAATAAAAAAGAAAATAGAATGTACATTATGATAGCTTTTAAAATTTCTTTTCGTAGGTAAATTTTATCATGAAAATAAATATGCTTAGAAAAAAATGACTGAAAACGTTGAAAAATGATGTTCAGCATCACATGGTAAATAGAGGGCGGAGAAAAGGGAGGATTTTTAATTTCTTCTTTGTGTTCTGCATTCCCCCAATATATTACATCATCTGCATTCAGGAAAATAAATCAGAAACAAAGAATCAACTGTGCTATCAAAGTATATGTATTGTTACATTTTAAACTAAAAGATGCTACGAATCAGTTTAAAAAACGCAGGCACTCTTCACTTGATCAAGCACCATCTGAAAGACTCCATTTGCCAGGCCAGAGTCAATGACTTTGATGCTTTAGATGCCGGTTGTGAGCTGTCTCGGGGTTTTAGATAAGCTGAAATGACGGTGCTTTAAATAGAGGTGAAAAGGATTCCTTAACCAATGCTTTTCAAACAGGAGTCTGGAGGCTGTCACGTTCAAGAAACTAGGAGGAGTGGGTTAAGATGTAGACAGTGGCTGAGATCGATAGCTGGGCGACTTAACCTCTCCGTGCCTCTCTTCATCCGGAAATGGGAGGTAATAATACAGTACTTTCCTGGGTTGTTGAGGATGACCTGAGCGAACGGAGTAAAGCACCGAGAGTAGCAAGTGTCGGCTCTCACTAGACACGGCAGCTTCACCGGCTGCCGGGCAGAGCGGACCCCTGCATGCTCTGCTCTGCCGTGCTCGCGCGCCAGGCATCAGGACCCAGCGAGAGGCGAACGTGCTTTGACCTCAGCGCGCAGCGCAGACCCTGGTGGAAGCAGACACAATGCGCGCGCGCACGTCTGCCCCGCGCCCCACGTGCACGCCCGCGCGCCCCCGCCCACGCGCGGACACGCTGCTCCGTGGACCCGGCGCGCACGGTTCCTCGGCTTGGGCTTCACAGGCAGATATGAAACATTTCTTGCCTTCTCCAAACACCAGCAGCGGCAGAATGGAAAGGAAAACTGAATGAACGGAATAAAGCAGACCTTTCCACATCCTGCCGCCTCCAACCGCACCTCGCTTCCCAAGCGCTTTTTCAGGGTCACTGAGCAGCTGAAAAAGCCAGAAGAGATCGAGAGGAGCAGGGCGGGCAGTGAGGGAGGAGTGGGTTAACCAAGGGGAATGGGGGACCAAAGTCCCCTCCTTCTGTTGCCCCCTCGCCATCCCCGCCCCTCGAGGATGACCGGCGCAGGAGCTCGGGTCCGGGTTCCTGCGGGGTCAAAGCGCAGAGCCACCTCTGTCCGGCCGCTTAGCCAAGGCGCTGGGGCTTGTGCCTGGGGAGCTGGGGGCGAGACCGTGCTGGCGACCCTCTAGAGCAGCTGCCAGGGCGTTTGCTTCCCGCTGATGCGCAGACACACCCTCAGGGGACCGATGGCAACCGGTACTCCAATTCCTGCCCTCTTCTGGACCGTCCAGTCAGCCGTAGGCACCATATCCTTGGTCCATCTCACCCGGTGATGCAAAACGGCCATTTAAAAAGAAAACTGAATTCGCCATTGAGAACGCGTATATGAAAAATCGAATATCATTTTTGTTTTTATGATGAAAACATCAGGCACAAAAATCTTACGTAGGCTCAAGATTGTTTTCTTTCAGCAACCCGGAGCTGTTAAAAAAAAATACAATGATGCCAGTCTTAAATGTTTTCTCTTAGGCATCGTAAGAAATGTGTGTTAAAATCCTGAAAGCTAAAATTCCGTTGGACTCCTACTTGTCATTATCAGCTGAATCTGAATATTCACATTGAATATTGAACAAACTTTGAAAAAAATAAAGACAAAAGTAAAATAACCAGATAAGAATGCCAGAAGCCCACGAAGTATTCTGTAGCTCTTGGTCCCGTGTTTGAAATCAAGTTTTTAGACTTTTACTTCTTCCTGGTGCTTTTTTGTTTTGTTTTTGGTGTGTTTTTAAATCCATACATTAGAGTCTTACAGATAATGTGATCTCTCTTTAGAGCTGATTTGACCCCACTCCCCTTTTGGCAAAACTTCTCTGTTTGCATTTCTCTTGTGCTCCCAACAGGTCTGTATATTAACAACATGCCTCAGTTTTGGCGCAGCAGCCTCATTAATTATGTCAGCAGAGAGCTGGCACTAGGACTCCTCAGCGCCCGATAATTCCCGTTTCCTTCCTGCTGGCATTGTTGCCTCCGAACCACCAACCTACTATCAGCCACCCTCATTTTTCCTCTGTCTTCTCAGCCCCCCTCCCCAGTCCCATGCTCCAATCTGCCCACTTCCCAAGTCAGTGAAGAACAGAACTTGAGGTCCCAGAAGAATGACACAGCAGAACTCTATGAGTATTATCATTATTATTATTATTATTATCTGGCCTGAAAGAAATTTTCTGGGCCTACAACCCAGGAGATCAAACTAGTCAATCCTAAAGGAAAACGATCCTGAATATTCATTAGAAGGACTGATGCTGAAACTGAGGCTCCAATACTTTGGCCACCTGATGTGAAGAGCTGACTCATTAGAAAAGACCCTGATTCTGGGAAGGACTGAAGGCAGGAGAAGGGGATGACAGAGGATGAGATGTTCGGATAGCATCATGACTCGATGGACATGAGTTTGAGCAAGCTCTGGGAGATGGTGAAGGACAGGGAAGCCTGGTGTGCTGCAGTCCACGGGGTCCCAAAGAGTCGGACAGGACCGAGTGACTGAACAAACAACCAACCCAGATCCTTCGGGCCCTCTTTCATAAACTTTAGATAATGATGTTGATAACAATGGTTACCATTTATTGAGTGTTTACTGTGCTTTCAAAAAAAAAAAAAAAAGTGGATTATTTCATTTAATCCCTAAAACAAGCCTAGAGGCAGCTATCATTGTCAATACCATTTCAGACAAGAGAAAAACTAAGGCTCAGTGAATTGGGGGTTCCCTGATGGCTCAGCAAGTAAAGAATCTGCCTGCAAATGCAGGAGACACTGGAGACGTGGGTTCGATCTCTGGGTTGTGAAGATAACCCTGGAGTAGGAAATGGCACCCCACTCCAGTATTCTTGCCTGGAAAATTCCACGGACAGAGGATACTGGTGGGCTACAGTCCATGGGGTCACAGAGAGTCGGACACGATTGAGGGACAGTGTTTGTTTAGGCCCAGGGGTTAGACTGGTACACACAGCATGCCATGAGACAGCCCCATATCACACCGTTTGCAAAAGCGGTTGGAGGCTCAGAGGTGTGGCATTTAGAAACCACCAGAAAGTTAAATAGAATAATGTGGCTGAACAAAAGGACAGTTTTCTCTGAGGGTGTCGATTCCGCTCACGTACATGCATGCGTGTGTGCTAAGTTGCCTCAGTCGTGTCCAGCTCTTTGTGACCCTATGGCCTGTAGCCCTCCAGGCTCCTCTGTCCATGGGATTCTGCAGGCAAGAATACTGGAGTGGGTTGCTGTGCCCTCTTCCAGGGGATCTTCCAACCCAGGGATAAAACTACCACATTGACAGGCGAGTTCTTTATCACTAGCGCTACCTGGGAAGCCCCAATTCCACTCACACAGTCCATCAAATAACCATTATCAAACAGAAAACTGAAAGCCCCGATTTTGTTTTTATTTTTGGTTATCTGAAAACTTGCAATAAAAGTGTGAGATTCTGGCCTGTAATTTCCCCTTGAGGCCTAACATGCCTTGCCCAGTGACTGAGATAATAGGGTATAAGCAAGTGTTTTCACAGATACTACTCCTAATTTTAGTATTACACCGTCCTTCAGGAGGCCACAGCCTCTTCCCAACCACATCTGGCATCTGAGTGAGCAACCCAGGGAAAGTCCTTTAAAGAGTTGAGGGCTTGCTCGCCCACCATATTGAAACAGATCAGTGGTCATGGCAGGAGTTCTTTGACTAACCTGAGGGCTCAGCCATTATTCAAAAACATTTATAACATGTCAGCTTTATACCAGGCACTGAGCCGAGGCACTGCAGATCCATAGACGTGGTCTCCATTCTAATTTTACTTAAAATTAAAGTTTTAAATAAATCAGAACAGCTGACTCACGGAGCAGACAAAAACCAGGCTGGAGGGACATTTCCTTTCATGCTGGAGAAGGGTGACAGCAGGAAGGATGCAAATGCATTCCCAAGAGAGAAGAGGAGGCTGTAAGGATCAGATTTGCCATCAGTTACCAAAGAGGAAGAGACCTTCTCAGAAACAGAAAGGCCAGGAGCCCTGTCCATACCACAGGGCAAGGCTAATGGCTTGTAAATTATAAAACTTGTTGTGCTTTATATGAAGAATCCAAACTCTCTAGAGCTATAAAATGTGGCAGTGCCCTTTTCCTGTCACCCCCCCTCCCCAACACACACACCTACAATCTTACTCTCTAGGGATAGATAGTACTGTGAACAGTTTAGTGTTGAATCAAAGGGAACTAGTGCTTCTCTCCTAAATGTGACACAAAAAGAAAATATACCAAAGAACATAGCCCAAAGTATTAATAAAATGAGTCCACAGAACTTATGCTAACTGGGCTACAAGATCCTTCCTATGGGGTAAGTAATTTAGGCTTTATCCTTTCTGCTTGGAAAGAAAAGCCTAAATATTTGCTTGTCATGTGGAATTCAGGACTCAGGGGCAGTCACTACGTAAACTGTCATTCCATCCTCTAGGTAAGGCATTACCAGGTTTTGGTTAAAAGCCATATGTGTTCACCTGGTTGCTGTCACAGTCAAGCCTTAACCAACCTAAATGCCTTTATATGAAATTAACTTATCAAACTAGTAACGTGCAGAACCTTGGAGAATGGAACAGGTACATAT
This sequence comes from Cervus canadensis, assembly GCF_019320065.1. NCBI lineage: Eukaryota > Metazoa > Chordata > Mammalia > Artiodactyla > Cervidae > Cervus > Cervus canadensis. Next base: position 43,544,165 of record NC_057407.1, on the reverse strand, counting down.
TAAGGCAAGAAGGAGAAACTTGGGCTGGTGAGACATTGTAGTAGGGACTCTGGGCAGGTGGGATTCTGGGGGGAATTTGAAAAGGAAAGAAAGGGCCATGGCTCAAGAGGTGGGCGAGGCTCAGGGCAGAAACTTCACTCACTTTGCAGTTTTGCCTTGGAGCAGACATAGTATATAGTAGTCATTACAGTAGCAAGTTAGATTGGGATTTTGTTGTTCAGTCGCTCAGTCATGTCCAACTCTTTGCGATCCTGTAGACTGCAGCATGCCAGGCTTCCCTGTCCTTCACCATCTTCTGAAGCTTGCTCAAACTCATGTCCATTGAGTCAGTGATGCCATCCAACCATCTTATCCTCTGCTGTCCCCTTCTCCTCCTGCCTTCAATCTTTCCCAGCATCAGGGTCTTTTCCAATGAGTTGGCTGTTCGCATCAGGTGGCAAAAGTATTGGAGCTTCAGCTTCAGCATCAGTCCTTCCAATGAAGATTCAGGATTGATTTTCTTTAGGATTGACTGGTTTGATCTCCTTGCAGTCCAAGGAACTCTCAAGAATCTTTCCCAGCACCACAGTTGGAAAGGATCAATTCTTCGGCACTCAGCCTTTCTCATGGTCTAACTTTCACATCCATACATGGCTACTGGAAAAACCATAGCTTTGATTATATAGACTTTTTCTGGCAAAGTAATGTCTCTGCTTTATAATATGCTGCCTAGGTTTATCATAGCTTTTTCCCCAAGATTGAGATTAGTTTTAATTAATTTATATCTGCACAGATTTATCACAGTCTCTGCCTCTACACATCCTGCTCCAGAACCTTGACCTTGAAGGGATCAGAACAGGTTTTGAAGGCTGAATAAGGAGGGATGGCCACAGTTCCAGAAGTCCCGCACCATCCCTTCTCCTCCGCATGGTCATAACAGAAGACACTGTGTGTCCCAGCCTCCCTTGCTCCGTGTGGCCCTGTGACAAGATTTTGCTCCAGGGTGATGAGTGGGAGTGATGTATGCACTCTCTCTCTAGTGCCCTGTGGTATAGGCTGCCTCCCTCAGAAGCAACCTGGCCTCTTCTGCAATCATTATACAATAGGGGAAGGTAGATACCCAGGTGGAACTGACATGCAAGGATTTTATTGGGAGAAATGTCAGATGAGGCTGGGAGACATATCTGGAAATCTTTGAGCCAGGCCAGCATCAGAGGTGTCCCAGATCTAGGAACCTGTGTTAGAGTCCCTGCTCTCCCTGGTCATTGACTCAGGCAGCCCACAGAAAGCACAGCCTTGGCACAAACACAGCAATGGGCTTCATGTGTAGCTGTCAGCCCGGGTCACAGCACCCAAGTTGGAGGCAAGTCTGCTAGGTGCATGCTCGGGCCATCACTGAGGCCAGCCAGGAAGGAGGCATCAGGATGCTCCAGGGAGCAGTTGACCACCATGGGGAACAGGCACAGTTCCGCTGGCCCCATCTGGGAAACTAGGGAACACCCTTCTTCTCTACCTGAGGGGCATGGAAGGTGGGAAATATACTCCCGTCCTCTCAAAGCTGCTGAGATGCTGGCCTTCACTGCAGCAGCTAAATGCTTACGGTAACTAGCCCAGGTTCAAGCCCCTGAAGTTGCTAACAAACTGAACATATAACTGATCGGGGTTTTGCTTCCTCTCCCTCCACACTCCTCTCCCGCCTCCCCACTCCTCACCTGCTGGAGGATGGAGAAGTGTGAAATGCCCCCAAAGTGAGAAACACAGAGCAGAGGATTCTGGGGAAAAAAACAGGTAGAACTATCTATCCCTCCCCCAACCCAAGGGCCCTGGTTATAACCACCTCTCTTCTTTACAACTCTGTGTGAAAACATGATCAAGGCGGGGGAAAGTCTAGAAGGAAATATACCATAGCAATAACTGGCTCTACTGAAGTGATAGAATCATAGATATTTTTCTTTTATTCCTCTTGACAATTTTCCATAATGAAATGTGCTTTTTTACCTCTTTAAATGTTTATATTAAAAAACAACATTTCTGCTTTTCTCTATGCTTAAACACTTCCATAATAAAAATCATGTTTTAAATTTCAAAACAATTGTTTCCCTTACCCTTTCTACCTTTTTTTGCTTAATATCCTCCACTTCCTTGTCTTTCCTTCTTTCTCCCTGCCACCTGAAAAAACCCCAAAAGTACCATCAGCTCTAAATCTGTGGTGGTTCATTAGGTCATGTGATCTTGGGCAGATGGCAAGCCTTGGTTTCTCCTGGCTGAGCAGTTCACTGAGTCTAAGGGGAGATGTTGCTGGGGTCTCTCTTGAGGGGAAGCTGGCAGATGAAACCAGGTCTGAGTTTGTGTTCAGTGCTCTGAAAAAAATGTCACTGCCTACAGCCAAACCAACTAGATAGTTATCAAATCTAGCTCCTCTGCCCCCTGGCAACAATAGCCTGACCACATTTCCCAGATTGCCTCGCAGTCTGCCACGTCCACGTACGGTAATTGCAGTCCCCTGGATCTGAGTGTCCTACTCTTTTCAGTCCCATGGACTTGCCAAGGTCCTGGTAGCCCTCCAGGCTCCTCTATCCATGGAATTCTCCAAGCAAGAATACTGGAGTGGGTTGCTATTCCCTTCTCCAGGGAATCTTCCTGACTCAAGGATCAAACCCTAGTCTCCTGTATCACAGGTGGATTCTTTGCTGTCTGAATGTGCCATTTCCAGAACTTAGGATGGAAGGAGCCTGATCCCTAATCACCACTTGGATGGGAGTTGCCCACCCAGCAGAAACACCCATGCAGGACTTGATTTGTCAGAGAAATAATTGTGTTAAACCACAGAAAGGTGTGTGTTTTTTTACAGCAGCAAGCTTACTGCAATGGGTACATTTTTCATCTCTCTTGCTAAAGTGGCCTGGTCACCATGCTCTAAATCCACTTAGTCTGAGGTGATTCTGATTGCAGAGAGCAGTGGATGGCGCTCCCCCTTTTAAGACTTGCAACCTGGTCTCTTCTGCAATCATTATACTGTAGGGAGATATTGCCCTTGATGAAATCTTATAACGTCCTCCAAATTTACTGTAGCTTTCTTCAGTGGAAGTAGCTCTAGATGGGGAGCCTGGATTATCTATTCCTAATTATTAGCAGGATGATGTAACCCCGGCAAGCCTCAGAGAGTATCCAGTTCATTTTAGAGATAGGCAGTCACAACAATGCTAATAACTAGCTGTGGCTGAGTGGAGGCCAAGCACCTTGAACAGATTAACTGAGGGAGGTGGGTGATAATATCAGCATTTTGAACATAGGAGAAACTGAGGCTTCCCAGGTGTCACTAGTGGTAAGGAACCCTCCTGCCAATGCAGGAGATGCCTGAGACAAGGGTTCCATCCCTGGATTGGGAAGATCACCTGGAGGAGGGCATTGCAGTCCACTCCAGTATTGCCTGGAGAATCCCATGGACAGAGGAGGCTGGTAGGTTACAGTCCATGAAGTCGCAAAGACTTAGATGGTCTTTGCTCCCTTGCTAAGGGACTAAAATGACTTAGCAGGCATGCACAAAGCACAAAGAAATGAAAACACTACCCAAGGCCACAGCTAGAAAATATCATTCAAACATAGGCAATCTAACTCCGGGGCCAGAAACTAAATTCTCAGGGTTCTAAAATGCTGAGATATGCCCCAGAAAGCAGTCTCTCTGTGGTTGAGATGCTCTTGGTGCTGGCCTTGTGATATGCCTGGACTTGGTGGTTTCTGTATCCCCCAGCTGTGTTCCCACCCTGCTCTGGACAACCTTCTCCCGCTGACAACTCCTGCTCTGGAAATATACAGCCTTGCAAGGGATGACAAGATCTCCCCTCTTCCTTGATCTCCTTAATCTGATTAGACACAAACTGTAATAGGCCTTGATTCGGAGAACTTCCTTTTGCCAAATTAAATCCCTGGAGATCTCACACACAGACCTTGATTTATGAACACCAGACTCTTTCAGTCCTCTGTGATTTTCTTTATTGAAACCATGCAAGGCCAGCTCTCAAGCAAAAGAGAGCTGGTGATCAAATCTTGGTTTCCGATGAATTCAGGGAATTCAGGGAACATCGGAGGTTGTGTGATTCAAATGCAGAGTAAATCACCCTGACTTTACTCACCAGAAGAGCAATTAGAAAATGACAACCAGACAAACCCTGGGCTTTAATTAGACTGATTATTGAAATACTAATACAATTCTGTTATGACTATCTTTATTTTTTTTTTAATTTATTTTATTTTTTTTAATTTATTTTTTTTTGTCATACATTGATATGGATCTGTTATGACTATCTTTAGTAATTCAGCTTTTTTCTTACAAATTGACTCATCTACTCTGAATTTCTCCAACTGTAGTATGTGGTGCACCTTCCTGTACCATTATGAGGATTAAAAAAAAAACCTATTTAATACAATTTATTAAGGATTTGCTGTGTTCCAAACATCATGCCAACGAATACTACCTACTTATCATTTCATCCCCAATTTAGAGATAAGGAAATTGGCACTCAGAGAGGTTAAGTTACCTGCCCAAAGTGGGATAGGCAGAATAATGACCCCCCATAAAAAAAGAAAACTTAGAGTGTGTTCTAATCCCCAAACCTTTGACAGTGTTACTCTGCAAAGCACGGGGATGTGCAAGTGTGATTAAGGTAAGAACTTTGAGGTGGAAAGATTATCTTGGATTATCTAAAAGTAGACCCAGAATAATCACAAGAGACCTTAGAAGGGAAAGAGATAGGCAGTGGAATCAGAAGAGGAGATGTGACACGGGAAGCAGAGCGCAGAATGTGGGGCCGAAAGTCAAGGAATACATGAGCATCCTAAAGAAGCTGGAAAGGCAAGGACATGCATTCTTCCCAAGAGCCTCCAGGAGGAACATAGCCCTGTCAACCCAGTTTAGACTTACAGCCTCCAGGACTATAAGATATGTGTTGCTTTAAGTCTCTAAGCTTGTGGTGATTTGTTATAGGAGCCTTCAGCAGCTGTAGGAAACTGCTACATATTATATAGATGCTGAGTGGTGGAAGCAGGATTTGAATCCTGCTCCTTGTGGCTGCATAGACCATGCTCTTTATGTATAGGTTCAGTGGCCTTGAAATTTAAAATATGGTTTTCATATTACAGCAAATATGATATTAAGAAACAAAATGTAAAACCCAAAAGATTTTTTAAAGATAAAATGTGAGATATCAAAAAAAAAAAACAACAAATACCCACCACTACTGAAAGAATCCGTTTATCTTTTCTGGGAATTAGGACTCACAGCTCTGATGAAATCTGCAACACATAAATTTAATTTTTAATTAAAGACACAAACCAATATTCAAACTAAAGTACAAGAACTCTTTGTTTGTTCTCTTTTTGATACTCTACCACATTGCTATTCTTGAGTTCTAAAAATAATCCTGTATTCTTGAAATAAATATTGTTGCTTCTCTGCTTGTTAAAAAAAAATGACAGAGCAAAAGAACAGAATAGAGGGCACAATAGAACCAAGTTGTCTTTATGTGGTAATCTGGTATATAGTGAACATACTGTTACAAGGGCACAGGAAAAGGATGGATTGTTTGGTTGATGATATTAAGGAAACTGGAGTTTTAAAAAAATAATAACTTATGGGCAATAAAGTAAACCTGGAGCCATATCTCATACCCTGATTGATTTAAGTTTCAAATCTGAAAGGAAAAATAATAAAGCCAATAGAGAAAAATACACAGGAATATCTCTGTAGCCAAGAGTTGGGCAACCCTAAGACTTCCCCGTCAAATCAATAGATTTAATTATATTAAGTGAAAAGATTTCTGTTCAGTTGATAGATATGATAAACAAATCTCAATCTGGGAAAAGACATGTGCAATGATTTAAAAAGATAAAAAAATAATTGTATGCTCTTTAAAGAATTCCTGAAAATTAACAGGAAAAAGACAGGAAACCCAGAAAAGAACAGGCAAAGAATATGTAGAGTGAATTCACAGACCAGATTCTCTAACTCATTAATAATCAGAGGAATGCAATTAAAACAATGCACAAAATATATTACACCCACCAGAAGAGAAGAAAAATAGAAAGGTAATTAACAATAAGAGTTGATGAGGTTTTGAGGAAATGGGCACTTTTATGTACCACTGCTGGGAGGGTAAAGCAGGACAGTCAATTCAGGAAGCCTGTCTAGTATATATGCTCTAGGATCAGGGACCCTTCTACCGGATCTTTATTCAGTCTGTCACGGGGCACATATAAGGTGAACACGTCTGTGTTGACTGAGTCGCAGTGAGCTGGAAGCAATCCAGGGGCCCATTCTCAGGGGAATGAGTAAAGTGACTGGGCATGATCTGGATTGTGCACCATGGCACAATCTGCAGCAGCTAGCAACACACTAACTGTACAACATGTGTGTGTCTAAAAACACAGTATTGAGTGGAAAGAAAGAAGGAAACAGCAAGTTCCATTACCCAATACTGCATATGCCAATTAAAACACAAAATGACCCTATATATTCTACAAGGAAACATCCCACCAGAGGGCTTTTATCAAACCTTGAAGTGGATGCCTGTGGGAAGAAGGGGCTAGATCATGGATAAAAAGGAAAATACATCAATTGAACAAGAGTGACAACTCCTACAGAGCAATGATGCCGATATGCTATAACCTGAGATCTCTCAACACCTAAAATAATAGAAATAATGGACTTTCTTTGGGGAGGAGGGACATTTTTCTGCAATAAGTCACGCCAAACTACAGGAGTTGATCCCAGGGGGGAGCCACTTTTCCCTGTCATGTTGGTTAGAAAATGTGAAGTGTTGACAGGTACCTAATATTTCTGAATCTCTAAAATGCTTTTGGAGTTAAGAAGAATGGAAACAGGGTAACTCGTGTCTGGAAAAGCCCTCTTAAAGTCAATTCATTTAAAATGAGAACCAAACTGTCATTTCAAGTAGTGAAAAAAATTAGAATGTCATATTTTTAAGCTTGAAAAGTAAAACTAAAATTTAATAAGATATGTTTTGTCTCATGTTTTATAAAATTATATTTTCAATGCAACTCTGATCTGCTATATTACTACTTTTTAGGGCCAGCCACCATTCAATAAGTATTTGTTGAATGAATGAATGAACAAGTGATGATCAACTCTTAGAAAGAACAAAGAATGAATTGTTACTTTCCCCTCAGAGCGTTCCATAATTTTCTCAGTTTTTTATTTTAAGTATAACTGATTTATAATATTATGTTAGTTTCAGGCATACAGCAAAGAGATTCCATTATATATATTTTTTCAAATTATTTTCTATTATAGGTATTATAAGATATTGAATATAGTTCCCTGTGCTATATGATAAATCTTTGATGCTTATCTATTTTATGTATAGTACTTTGTTAATCCCCAACTCCTAATTTATCCCTCTCTCCTCCCCTTCCCACTTTGGTAACCATGTTTGTTTTCTATTTCTGTTTTGTATAAAGATTCATCTCTGATATCATATCTTTTGATATTTATCATATGATATTTATCTTTCTCTGCTTTACTACTCTGAGTATAATATTCTCTCAGTCCATCCATGCTATTGAAAATGACACTTTTTGTTTTTATGGCTAATATTCCCTTGTTTGTGTGTATATATATATATATATACACACACATACACACACACACACCCCTCATCTTCTTAGGCTGATTGTTGATGGGCACCTTGGCTATTGTAAATAGTGCTGCTATAAACACTGGGGTGCATGTATCTTTTTGATTTAGAGTTTTCGTCTTTTCCAGATGTATACCCAAGAGTGGAATTGCCTGATCATATGGTAGCTCTGTTTTTAGTTTTTTAAGGAACTTCAATACTGTTCTCCATAGTGGTTGCACTAAAATTAAGAAGATATGTTTTGTCTCATGTTTTAAAAATTATGTTTTCAATACAACTCTGACCTGAAATTCCCATCAACAGTGTAGGAGGTCTTCCTTTTCTACACATCCTTTCCAGCATTTGTTGTTTGTTGACTTTTTGATGATAGCCATTCTGACTGATGTGAGGTGATACCTCATTATGATTTTGATTTGCATTTATCTAATAATTAATGATGGGGAGCATCTTTTCACGTGCCTGTTGGCCATATCTATGTCTTCTATGGAGAAATGTCTATTTAGGTCTTCTGCCCATTTTTTCTCAATTTTAAACTGTTTTAACTGCATGATTTTCTCATTCTTGTTGACACGGTGTGTGACTTTAGCAATTCTTCAACTTCACTTTTATCAGCTTTGTGAAATTTTGTATCTTTGTAGATAATGTGATGTCTCTTTGCAATCGATCTGCATTGCATGTGCATTACAAGCTCCAAAAGGGACATTTCAGTGGGAACCCATTTCATAAGTAGTCATTCAGAAGTGATTATCTGATCATTACATTCACTTTTGCTTGCCATGCAACCCTGTTCCTCTGAGGATCCAAATAAAGAACTCAGGTTACAAAGATGCTCTGGACTATCCCCACTTTGCAGACATGAAAACTGAGACTTAAGGAAGTCAAATGGCTTGCCCCAAATCTCAAGACTTGAAAGTGGCAAACCACAGAAAACACAGTGGGAAAGAGACCATGACATACGGGTCATATCCAGAGAGCTCCAAGGAACAGAAAGGAGTGGGGTGGGGGTAGCAGGAAGGGCTGGTTGTGTGCTTGCTCTGTTATCAATAATGGCCTGTAATAATAAAATGGTTCTGGCAAGGAAAAGTTAGCTTCTTAATTTTACATTGAGCTATCCTTCCTCATGCACCCTTTCTCTATGAGGCATCAAGGAAAACTGCACTTGTCAATAAGGAATGTTTCAAATTTCCCTGGTAGTCCAGTGATTAAGACTCCACACTCCGTTATGCAGGGGGCACAGGTTTGATTCCTGGTCTGGAAACTAAGATCCCATACACTGCATGGCGAGGCCTAGAAAAGAAGAAAACAAATATAAAAAATAAGTAATATTTCAGGGCTCCAGTCTCCTTTGAGTTTCTGCTGTCCTCGATCGTCCTCTCCAAGAAGGCTGAGGGATGTGCTGAGCGTTCACTGTGTCCGGGCAGCAGAGAAGGATGGGGAGGGAGACCTGTGTCTGGTTTCCTTGTGCTGGGCTGTGGCTCCTCCTTAGCCTCTGGGGACCTGCTGTCTCCTGCCCACTGGTGACTGCCTGCCCTCTTGGCCCCGGTCAATGCTACGGCTGCTGGAGCCTGGGACCTTCTCTCTCTTCACTGACTCTAAGAGCCTGGTAGTCCTCCCACTGTCTTGCTATAGCCCCTGAGGCTCAGTTGCTGGCCCCCGGTGTCCAGCCTCCTAGACCCCATGGCTGTGACCAAATCTCGGCCTTCTAGGGTATGTGACAACCCAAGGGCTCAGAGAAGCTCAGGGTTTCCCTGCAGAGAGCATGCAGCACCACCGCCTTTTCAGCGGCGTGTCCCCTAGGGTTGCTAGGTGAGAAACATTCTGCTCCCACATCCCTACGGCAGCAGTCAGCGTTTAACCAGAAAGCAGAAGGAACTTGGGGATTTAAAACAGAGGGATTTTAGTACTGGCCAGTGGTGACACAGATGAGGGAAGAATTAAAAAGCCAGAAAGGACAGAGTGAGGCGCTCAGAGATCAGCAGCTGCATGAAGCCACCACTGCCCTCAGAGGGGGAGGTGAGTGGAGCCCAGGGCCTGCTGGCCCCCGAGAGATCAGACACCACAGAGACCTGAAGCAGAGAGGCAAGGAAGAAACACCCTGGCCTCTCTCTTCCTCCAGCTGCAGCCATATCGACCCAGAGCATCTGGTTAGCTGGGAGCCTGGGAGACAAAGACCCCCAGGTGCTGCCCCTCTGAGATGCAGGGCAGGGCAAAGAGTGATGTGGGTGGGAGGGCAGAGGACCCAGGGCCAGCATGACCCCCTCCCCAGAGGGAAGCAAAGCCCCTCCCCTCTTCCTATACAGCACAGCAAGCCCCTTCCTCGCTTTTGCCTGAAGGAGGCAGGACAGGATCCATGTCCCTTGCTCTCTTCTCCCCCCTCTGCTTCCTGCTTCCCATGATCCACTGGGGTCCCGGTAGGCAGCAACCCACTCCCTCTCTCATACTTTGAGCCTGTCTACTCTGAGCTTATAATAACACCTCAGGGTACCCAGGCCCTGCTCTTAGGGGTTTAAAGGTGGTAAAGAGATATTTCTCTCCCTAAAGTCCAAATTTCAAGACTATTGTCTTAACATGGACGAGCTTTGAGTCTCAACGCTGATCAGTAACACATGGACAAGCTTTGAGTCTCAACACTCATCAATAACATCTTTTCCTCCTTCCTTGGGGGCAGTAAACCTCATGGTTCATGTTAGCCTTATAAGTGGGAGTCTGCAAAAGGAAATGATAAAGGAGAAAATGAAACTATATCAGCTAATAGCCCAAGAAATAGTGTTCCCATGACACTCCCACGTAGGGTCACTGAAACTCTACCTGGAGTGTGGAATGCTCCAACAACCCCATCAGGGGGTTTCTCTCGTTGGTCCCATTCTACAGATGTGGTGCCACTGAGGCTGAGATTCATTGCCCATCCGGGATTTAAGAAACTGGGTGAGATTTGAAAGCAGGTCAGTTTTGCTATAGCTTTTTAACATTTTTATTTGTTTGCATTCGGCTGTGCTAGGCTTTCACTGCCGTGAGCCAGTTTTCTCCTGGCCAGCGAGGCGCTGCTCTCTAGTTGGGGGCACAGACCTCTCACTGTGGCGGCTCCTCTTGCTCCGGAGCACGGGCTCCAGAGCGTGGACTCAGTAGTTGTGCTGCATAGGCTTCGTTGCTCCACAGCACGTGGGATCTTCTTAATCACTGGACCACCAAGGAGGTCTCCCAGATGAGTTTTGGGTTTTCATTCCTGGCTGATTCTTCCTCTGTCCCCACCTCTAGTTTCTAAACTCTATAATAAACTCCTTTTTTCCCCCTTTTAAAATAAATTGTGGTAAAATACACACAAAATTTACCATATTAATCATTTTTAAGTGTCCAGTTGAGTAGTATTTAATAACATTGCATACCCATCACCACCATGCACCTCCATAACTCTCTTCATCTTATAACAGTGAACTTCTAAACCTGTTAAACAATAATTCCTCCTCTGCAGGTCCCCACAGTAGAGTACCACAGTACAGTACCACTCTATGATTTCTCACTACTAAAAGTGCCTCATAGAAGTGGAATCATACAGTATCTGACTTAATAAGTATTTCCTCACTGATTTGAAATGCCACATTTATCATATACTAAGTTCCCATAGGAGAAGGCAATGGCACCCCACTCCGGTACTCTTGCCTGGGAAATCCTATGGACGGAGGAACCTGGTAGGCTGCAGTCCATGGGGTTGCAAAGAGTCGGACACGCCTGAGCGACTTCACTTTCACTTTTCACTTCCATGCACTGGAGAAAGAAATGGCAACCCCCTCCAGTGTTCTTGCCTGGAGAATCCCAGGGATGGGAGCCTGGTGGGCTGCCGTCTATGGGGTTGCACAGAGTCGGACACGACTGACGTGACTTAGCAGCAATAGCAGCAGCAGCAAGTTCCCATAGACATTGGAGTCTCTTTCTAAATTCATTCTATTTTTACCCAATCTATGCTAGCATCAAACTTTCAATTACTATAGCTGTTTTTCCAAGCATAATTTGCTTGGTTTATTTTTTCATATAAACGAAGAACCTTGTCTCTTTCTTCCCCCGGCTATACAAACCCATTTTGACTTTATCTATATATCTATCTGGCACTTATCCGGGCCTTACTGGGTACCAGACACAGTTGTGAAAATGTTAAATTTACAAGCCAATTTAAAAAGACACCTTTATAATTATTCTTTTTAACTAGTATTTGTTGTTTTCACTCACTGGCTTATTTCACACAGCATAATGTTCTAAGTTTCATTCATGTCGTAGCATAATGCAGAATTCCCTCCCTTTAAGGCCAATATCTATTTCACTGTATGGATGCACCACATTTTGCTTATGCATTTGTCTGTCAATGGACATTTGTGTTGCCTCCATGTTTTAGCTATTGCAAATAACGCTTCTACGAACATGCGTATACAAATAGCTCTTCCAGATCTTGCTTTCAATTCTTTTGGATATATACCCAGTGTAATTGCTGGATCATATGGTGATTCTATTTTTAATTTTTTGAGGAACCAACATACTGTTTTCCACAGCAGCTGTACCATTTTACATTCCCACCAACAAAGCATAAGTGTTCCAATTTTTCCACATCTTCACCAATACTTGTTGTTTCAAGGTTTTTTTTATGGTAGCCACCATAATGTATGTGAGATAGCTCTGTAAATTTCATCATAATTTTATTTTGCATTTGCCTGCTGATTAGTGATATTGAGCATTTTTTCATGTGCTTCATGACCATTTACATATCTTCTTTGGAAAAATGTCTATTTAATTTCTTTGTCCCTTTTAAAATTAAGCTTGTTGTTGTTGAGTTATAGGCATTCTCTATACAGCCTGAGTATTACTGTCTTATCAGCTATAATTTGCAACTATTCCCTCTCATTCTGTGGATTGCCTTTTTACTCTGTTGTTGTTGGCTTTCCATGAGAAAAATTTTTTAATTTCCATGAAGTCCAATTTGCCTTCAAGTCTTAATTCTCACTCACAATACTCATTCCAGCCTACTTCTCACCACCATTCCCTTTTCAGCTTGTTGGAAAACTTCACTCAGGAGATAACACAGTTGGTGATCGTCTCTCTGATGGTCAGTCTTAGCTTGGCATTTTCACAAGGTCATGAGCCAGAACTACTGTCATCACTGTCTTTATTAACATCCACCTGCACATGTGTTACAGCCTGGGTCCTCCCTACTCCAAAAGGAGACCCTGAGATGAAGACGTGGGTGCAGGTGGTTTATCTGGTTGATGCCAGGGAGCAGGAGTGAGGGAGAGTGAAACAGGGGGAGAAGAAAAGCCACTAGAAAACTGTCATCTTGAGGTCATCACTATGAGCAACTAAAGACCCCACTGGGACGCTCTTGGGAGTTTAAAAGATGCTTCTCTCAATTGTCCCTGATGGATAGAAACATCTATCCATTAGCTCCCACCCTCTGTGATTGGACCTCTCCTGCACATTTGGGCTTTGCCTAGTGGCCACAATGTGATGGCCCCCAGACCCCCCTGCAGAAACAAGAGTTATACTTCCAGCTGCTGGAGGCGTTGCCCAAAGATGGTCTTCGGCTATCAGCCCTCCTGGACATGACTTGGGAGAAGAAAACTGCCTCATCCATGGACACACTTCCTTCCAGGAAAGCCCATACTCTGGAATATAGAAGCCTGATTCATCCCCCTAAATTGGGCAACTCTGCAGGGCCACCCCAGCTTCAGAGCATCCCGAGGAGCTGATCACAGATGACTTCCTCCTCTGTCCACATCTACCTCTATAACCTCCCTTCCCTCAGGGGCTGATGAGTACTCCCTAGTAAGCATCCTGCATGCTACCCTGCTTGGGGGGAGTCTGCCCGACCACAGCCTGTGTAGCTGCCTTGTCTGCAAGCCTCTCCTCCAGACCAGGAGGATGCAGAAAAGGAAGTAGAGGACACGCAGCTCATGGAGTCATGCTAAAAGCCATGCTAAGGGGGCTTGAAGCTCACTCAGGATTGCTCACATGGCTAAGACCGCAGTTAAGGCTGGGAGGGTGTAAGGCAGGGCTCAAGAGGCATCTGATACCACATGAATTGGAGTTGGTTCCAAAATCATGAAACAAATCTGGGTCTTGCCTTCAGTTCAGTTCAGTCGCTCAGTCGTGTCTGACTCTTTGCAACCCCGTGAATCTCAGCACGCCAGGCCTCCCTGTCCCTCACCAACTCCCGGAGTTTACTCAAACTCATGCTCATTGAGTCGGTGATGACATCCAGCCATCTCATCCTCTGTCGTCCCCTTCTCCTCCTGCCCCCAATCCCTCCCAGCATTAGGGTCTTTTCCAATGAATCAACTCTTCGCATGAGGTGGCCAAAGTATTGGAGTTTCAGCTTCAGCATCAGTCCTTCCAATGAACACTCAGGACTGATCTCCTTTAGGATGGACTGGTTGGATCTCCTTGCAGTCCAAGGGACTCTCAAGAGTCTTCTCCAACACCACAGTTCAAAAGCATCGATTTTTCAACACTCAGCTTTCCTAACAGTCCAACTCTCACATCCATACATGACCACTGGAAAAACCATAGCCTTGACCAGACGGACCTTTGTTGGCAAAGTAATGTCTCTGCTTTTTAATATGCTGTCTAGGTTGGTCATAACTTTCCTTCCAAGGAGTAAGCATCTATTAATTCCTACTGAAGCTTAATGACAATTGTAACCTATTGCCATTATTTCTGAGCACCTTCGTGTGCCCGGGAAAAATGATGTTAATGGGGAGGAAAAGTGGAAAATTACGATTTCGAGAACAGTCATAAGAACAGACATAGGCTAAGGACATGTTAGCCACCCCACCCTCTCCCCTAAGAAAAGCCCTGTGACTTTTGTAAGCCCAACAGCTGACTTCTGGTGTAGTGTCTTCAGTTTTGCAAGTCTGTCTCCTGCAGTGATGCTGGTAAGAGCCAGAAAACCTCAACATTCCACTCACTGTCTTCCAAGTGCTGCACGGAAAATGCCTTGTCACCAGGGAGGGCATGCTTCCAGTTCTTTTTCTCCCAAGTCCCTGCAAGAAGCCGAGGCCTATAGTCAGAGGAAACAAAAATCCTTCTCTCGATACTGCCAATGAAATCATACCAGAGGATGCAAAGTGGCCTCAGAAGGAAGGTTATACAACATTGAGAGCTTGGCATGGAGGAAAGGCTAAAACGGTGGTACTGAACTCATATGTGCTCACCTAGGTCTTTGCTGTGCATGATGCTTCATATTTTGTTTCCTTTTGTTTTAATCACTGTTTCATGTTATTCAATAATTCATTTAAAGGAGTTTTCCAAATAACAAGCCAGAAGAGACATAAAAGCAGACTGGAAATTCTAATAAAGGAGAGAGGAATTTTATTTTACTTACCTGGCTAAGAACAAAAGACAAGGAAAGATCATGATAATGAAGAAAATAATTGCTGCAAAGATAGGGGAAATGCTGACTGGACCAAGAAGATACTGAAGGACCTTCAGAATAACTGAATTGCATTCAAGGTACTTAGTTGCTTGACTGTGGGCCAGTGGCTCCTTCCTAATGGATATTTATGAAGCGTGAGGGTCCGGGAATCCAGAGGTGCCCTCATTACATCTAGGGAAAGAGAGAGTCTCTTAATAAGACAACAAAGGTGAATAATTGCAGAGGGGCATGCAAAATACCTAGTAGCATTTTCAGATCTGTTCGTTTGGCATAGAGCCAAGCAGAGTGGAATTTTCAACCTCTTTCCCCTCTTCCAAACAAAAGTCAAGCTAATAGTATTTGGAAGAAGGGATTTTTGCAGATTGAGTCCCTGGCTTGGCAAAAGTGAGACTCAGAATTTCCTACAGCAAAAACTGTGGTGGTGAAAGCTGCTGGAAAGTAGACACCACATGCTACCCTGCTTGGGAAAGTCTGCTTGGGGTAGTCCCCTGCTTGGGGAAGATTTGACAACGTCAAGGACCCACTGCTAAAGGAAAGTAAGCGTCATTGAGGATTCTCCAGATCATCCACAAGAAAAAGGCAAAATTATGTGCTTGTCATGTCACCGCTGATTACCTTCAATCTAGTCTTTAGTTTATCCAGCTGGCAGAGGCTTTGACTGGATTAGTCAAGCCATACCATGACGACCTGGTCGTTGTTCTTTGAAGAAAATTAACCTGCCATCAGTCCTTGTGAGACTTCAGTTTCTGGAGGGTGAAGGGTGAGTCCTGTTCTCGCGTGCCTGAGCTGGGCTTAGCACATGGCACATGCTCAGGATCTTATGGCTGACTGGGTGAAAGGAAGCACAGGTCCCTTCATAATTCCTCCTCTTCCCCATCTTCTCCCCACTCCCTACCCACAAATGACACAGGGGCTTGTTTCTCAAGACCAAATGAGCAACTGTTGAAGTTTGCTTTGAGCCTGGATTTTCCAGATAATCATATCCAAGAGCTCTCCAAAATAAAAGGTTAATGGGAAGTAAAGATCAGAAGTGAAAGGCATCAGTAGTCCAACAGAAGAAAACCTAAGCAATTAGAATAAAAATTCAGGAGGCAGGGGGAGCATAGAGCTGAGGGGGATCAGTGACGCTGGGTTTTGTAAAATTTAATAAAACGTATAATTGACCCTCATTAGATTTATTCACATTACAAAGAGAAAGCTGTTTGCTAATGAGAAACGCTTTATTCCCCAAATTTCAGATCACGAATTCATTTCCCTTCTTCCTTGCTGGCTTGGCACATTTTTAAATGGCTCCGTTAAAACAGTTATTAATCCAAAATTAAATATCCATGACAATTAATCCCCCCAGAGCCAAGGAAAGTCGCCACTGCTTCCTGCTTCATTTTCTCTGCCACCAAGTTGTGAATTTGCTCTTTCTAAGTCTACGTGTGAGTTGTATTAAAGCAGAAGAAATATATTCTAGGTTAAAGAGAGGCAAATCAATAAAAAGAAAATAGAGACGGTGGAAACATTTGTTACTTGAACCATAGGTTGGCATTTTAACTTTGTTGCTGTGTACTTCCCGTTAAGGATTGTATTTAAAGATGAAATACATCTTTATTATCAGCTGTATACCTCCTGTAATAAGTGAATGATAACTGTACCTCATCAATGGTCTCAAGCTAACCTCCGTGAAGGGCTTGGAACAGGGCAGTGCATCTGTAAGGGCTGGTCCCTGCCAGTTGTGATCGTCATTCTCTTCAGTAAGTTCTTTCCGGGCATTTTGGCTATTATTTTGGCATGATGTCAGATGATATTTTTTAAAATATCTGTCCAACATTTAATTTGGAGAGGCTCTGAGAAACTAATTTTCTATTAATAAACATGTATTTTCTTCTATCTGAAATAAAAGTGATTTCACACATCCGATACATGCTATCTTCTGGATCAGAAAACCCCTGGCGGAATTTTAAGTGGTTTAACTCTCGGGATCCTAAAACGTTCCTTCCATGATACATTTTTCTGTTCCAAAATTTCAGTAACAGAAACCAGTCAGTTCAGCTCCGGTCAGCTGGCTTACAGTCAATGACCTTGGCGTGTCACCTCTCACAAGTAACTGACAAGCACTTGTCACAAGCACACACAAGTTGCACAAGTAACTCACCAGCATACACAGTGCAGCCAATCTTGGTCATGTATTTCTGCTCCAGATCCGCCTTCCTTGGCAGTGACTTTTTGTCAGTTGTCACAAATCGCAAGAGAGATAAATTGGACTGAGGGTATTTTATTTCTATTCGAGGATAGTCTTTTTTATTTTATTTTTTTTTTCCTCAGAACTAAGCCTAATTTACATTTTACCAGTTATACACGATGCCATGTTTGGAAACCTGAGTCAACAGCCAACACATTTTCTGAGGTGTATTTAAGCACTTCTTACTGCTGGCACTTCTAATTAGTGACCCTAATGGTCCACCCTTTAATTTAGCCTCAGAAGACCCCCCAGATTAACTCCTACCTCATTAACACTCTCTTCAAATTCTCTATCCAATTAAGTCTTACTATTTTTGCAAAAACCTTCGAGTTGTTTCAACATAGTATCGGCTGAAAAAAAAAGCATAACCTAAAAATTGAGAATTATGTTCTATTTAGCGGATAATACTGAGGACTTAAGCCCCAGGACATAGCCTGTTAGCTAGTTCAGAGAGACTGCTCTGAACAGGTAAGGAAGAAGGCAAGTAGTTGGAACATCAAAAGATTACCATTAATTTAAGAAAATCAGATAGCTCAAGTGAAGGAATTTAGCACTTTTCTATGTATGGCAAGGTGCAAGGGTTTGGGTTCACTGAAATTACTCCTTTGACATGCACCTCACCCATCTGGGCCCAGCATCCTGTCCTTTAGCATTCTGAGTCTCCTCGGGGCTCACCATCGGGGCAACTGTAATGTGATGGCTTAATGGCTGCAACATTTGTTTACAGAGATAAAGAATCCTCCTGCCAATGCAGGAGACACAGGTTTGATCCCTGGATTGGGAAGATCCCTTGGAGAAGGGATTGGCAACCTGCTCCAGTATTCTTGCCTGGGAAATCCCATAGACCGAGGAGCCTGGCGGATTACAGTCCATGGGCTCGCAGAGTGTTCTGGACGTGACTGAGCACCTGAGCACAATGGCAGGCAACAGATCTCCACTCACAATGGGACCAGTGCAACCTGTAGGAAAACCAGGAGAGGTAAGTAGAGGCTCGGAGGGCCACGGAATAGCAGAATAGGGTTTCTGGATGCAGATTTCATTCTGAGCTGGAAGTGACCCATCCTTTGGATTCCAGTAAAATCTGAGCCATTCATCTGCCAATGTTGCAGATGTAAACTGGAGCATCTCCCTGTAAGTGGTCCCCTTGACCATGAAATGGGCAATTTCTATCCCTGTCTCATACTTCTTCCTCACAGCCACTTTGTAACGTAGGTAGCTATATGGCTCAGAGATAGTTTAACCAAAATAAAGGTCTTATTTCCCTCATGGGACAAAAAGTCTGGAGAAGTAGCAGCCAGTACTAGCTGATCCAGCTGCTGGAGACATCGTCAGGAACCCCAGGACCTGCTCCACTATCCCTGAGTATGTGGCTTCCACCCTCATGGTCACAAAATGGCTGCCCCTCCTCCAACAACAGTATTTGTGTCCCAGGCAAGAAGGAAAAGAAGGGCAGAGAGAAAAAGGCATGTGTCAGCTAAGTCTGCTCATATTTATGAGGAAAGCAGTGAATCTCCTTGGAGCCACCCCAGCAGGCTTGTGGTCACCTCTTATTGGCAGGAAACCAACTATATGATCACCCCTGGGTGCAAGCAGGCCGGGGAGGGCGAGCACTTTATCTGGAGCATGTCTCCCAGACATGGTTGGGGTTCCACTGGCAAAAATGAAGGGGACTGAAAGCAGGTGGGGAGCAGTGTCTGCCTCTATACTATTTTTTCTGTTGTACTGCTGGGGAAAACAGCTTCAGAGAGGCTTCAAGGCTTACTCAAGGCCATGCACCTGGTCAGTAAAAGATATCTGAGGACTTCCCTGGATGTTCAGTGTTTGGGAATCCACATTCCAATTCAGAGCCATCAGATTAGATCCCTGGTCAGGAAACTGAGATCCCACATGCCTGCAATGCAGCCAGAAAAAAAAAAAAAGAGCCAGACTCTGCCTCCAGAACCCTCATCTATGCTGGGCATGTGTGCGGTGATGCCGTGAGGAGGAACACGAAAGGCCCTATTTGATATTCCTCCTCCACCATGATATAGACACAGCGCAATTAAACATGGCAGGAATGGTTGATCTGTTTGTTTATTCGTTTATTTATTCCTGTGTGATTGTGGTGTGTGTCTGTGTGTGTGACTCCATTCCTGGGTAATCTCTTTTGTTTATTTGCCAGTGATGTGGATATAATTTGTGCTTCACTAGTGCTTTTACCCAGGGAACAAAGTCCAAGTGACTTAATCCAACTGTTTACTTAGTCAGTGGGGGAACGGGAACGGTGCCAGACTTCTGATGACTTGAAGGGGGATGAGCACTCCGCTCTGTTGGAGACATGACCCTCCTCCACGAAAGAAATCCTAGAAAAATCAAAGAAGTGGGACACCTCCAGGGTCAATAAACAATATCTCTACCATGTTTCTCTAATGAGGTTGATTCAAGAATTAAAAATTACTTTCGGGAGCTGCTGGATGTGGGTCTGACTATCCAGAGAGCTGGGAGCTGCCCTGCAGAATGGACTGGAGTGTGACTTTGTTCCTTCTTCAGGGCCTGGGTACAGCCTGTGGGCTGAAGTGAGGGTGCTGCCATCATTTTTGGCCATTTCCAAGTGGCTTGGTGGTAAAGAATCTACCTGCCAATGCAGGAGATATGGGTTAGATCTCTGGATCAGGAAGATCCCCTGGAGAAGGAAATGGCAACCCACTCCAGTATTCTTTCTTGGGAAATCCCATGGACAGAGGAGCCTGGCGGGCTATAGTCTATGGGGTCAAAAAGAGTTGAACACAGTAACACCACCAAGAGTTCATAGTTCATTGCAGTCTCCCCTTCACCTTATACTATATATATATATATATACATATATATATATATATATAGCTTTATCCCAGTTCAGGTCAGAGTCACAGAATCAAATCCACAGTGGTTGTTGGCACAGAAAAGCGGAAAAATACCAAAAATAGCCAAAAATGCTGTTCTACTGACTTAGCCACTCCCTCTGGTGCCACAGTCACCTCCAGTCCTTGGTTTGGGGAGGTTCACTGCTGGACTTGACCTTTCTTCTTCCCATGAGCTCTACCAGATTAGCCCCTTCTCATCCTTCCAGGCTTGGATTAGCTGTCCCTCGTTCTCTAGGATAGGATTAGGGTCTCTTCCAAAGGGCCCCCGCCCCGCAACACTACCCAGTTCTGTCCAAAATCAGAACCAACCACGCTGTGTGGTTAGTGGATAACTAGAGTGGCCAGATCATCTATCATCTAAACCAGAACTCTTCAGAAGGAGAGGTAGCACCGTTAAGCGTTACACAAAAGACAACAAGCAGAAACCAGAACATGGGCTCAGCGCCAGTGATTTCAGAGAAGTGATAATAGGAACATAAAAAAGGGTACATCTTACCATCAGTTAAATGTGGCATTTAACGTTACAGATTCTCTTTGGACAAGTGAAAAACATGCCTTACATGGTCTTTGTGAGCATTCTGTTGTTTCTGTTTGTTTGTTGATTTGTTTCTTAAGTGATAGAACCCAGAATGGGCCAGAGTTTAGGGAAGCAACCACTTTGGTGCACCGATTGTAGGGCTGGAGCCTGGTTTGATGTATCTGGAAGATATTTGACACTGTACATCAAAGGCCTTAAAATGATTCATAACCTCTGACTCAGCACTTCTATCCCTGGGAATCGCTCCTATGGAGATAATCAAGGTCATGAAAAAAAATCTGCCTATGTTCATCACAGCATTAACAAAAAATGGGAAATAATTTAATAGCCTATAAATAGTTTAAGTAAATTATCATACAAACCTTTTGGTAGAATACAAAGAGCCACTCAAAAATTCTGTTGTAAAAGTAGGTTTAATGACATCTTGTTAATCAGAAAAAGAGTTATAAAGTAATTCATACATAATTTAGTTCTATCTATAAAATGTTTGTAAAAAAGAGAGCTATGTATATTTTCTTTTTATGCCAGAAAATTTCTCTATATTTCTAGTATTTTTTTCTATATGTTTTTTAATATTTTCTAATTGTGAATATAAAAAACTTAAAATTACGCCCCCAATGAACCTAATATGTACTTTTATATAAAAGCAAATTTTCAGTGGTGTTTTCATGTTTTTATATTACATCTGACTTTCAGAAAAGAGGTATTTCTGATATACATTTCCCCCAAGGCTGAGAGCTAGTTTGGGGTAACAAAGTCAAACTGGACAAACATGTTTGTTTGGGGCATACCAACAACCAATTTTGTAGTAAGATCACACTTTTATAATGTTCCTCTAAAGAATTTTTTTAGAGAGAAAAAATAGGTTTTCCTGTTTGTCTTTTTTAATGGAGCTGTCTAGATTGGCTTCTCAGCCACCTTAATAAATATCTAGAAAACCCTTGTGCATCTTCCAGCATCAATGCTGAGCCCCCAGGCCTTAGGGCCCCAAATGCCTGCTGCCCTGCAGAGTGATGCTGTCCCACTCTGCTCCTTGACGGCAAGGAGAGCAGCTTTGCCAGGGCAGGTCCCAGCCCTGGTCCAGGAATGCTCAGCATCTTCCCGGCACAGAAGCCGCTGCAGTTTCACGGCTTCCAGCCTAGCGGTGTGAAGACTTTCTGATCTTTCAGGATCCCTCTTTTTCCCTATTACTCCTCCAACCCTTCCAATGCCTTGTAAGCAAACTTCTGTACCAAACTATCTCTTTTTGAAATTCCTAGATGGTTTCTATTGTCTGAGTTGCACCATGAGTGATGTACCATCATGGTTCAGATGACCAGATGCAGCGTATTTTATATTTTAACATTCTGGTAACTGATACTTCAGCACTCTTCCAAAAAGTTGGAAATCCTAACTGGAGGGTTTGGAAACCTGTCTCCCTCATGCTTTGACTACTCTTTAAGATGGAAGAAATCCTTGCTGTGATAACTGCCTGGAACATAGGAGTGTACAGGTTGTAAGGGTCTGAGTAACTGTGCCCAGGCTTCAGCTGAGGGTAGTAAGGAAGCCCACCACCTCCTCCCCAAGAGCCAGAAAAGGCCAGCACAGAAGAAATGACATTGGCATCCAAATGAAATATGCCTGAGAGAGAGCTGGGGGCTGCTACAGGGACATTTTATGGGGTCGGGGAGGGGAGGTATGTCCTGGGGCAGGGGGAGAGCAAGGGCTTCTTGAGAAAATGTGGAAGCTGAGGTTTGAGCAGTGAGAATAGGAAGTGAAAAAACACTCATGGGGGACACTAGATGTTTTTTATGTTTCCTTGTTAGGCCTAGATGCCTAACAAGGAAAATTAGCTACACAAATCCTCCAGGTCTCTATTACTTGGGGGGCTTAGACCAGAATCCCTCCTGGTTAAAACACCACCAGGAGTCACTTTGTATTTAGAATACAGAAAACTAGCAAAGTGGTATTTTATTTATTTAGTTAGTTAATGTGATGTTTATTTATTTATTTAGTCTTTTGGCCATGCCATGTGGCATGTGGGATGATTCCCTGACCAGGGATCAAACCTAGGTCTCTCTAGTGAAAATAGCAAATCCTAACCACCAAGGAACTCCCTGAAGTGTTATTTCACTATTTTTTAAAATAATTTTAAATTTTATTTTTTTATTTTTGGCTGTGCTGGATCTTTGCTATTGGGTGGGCTTTTCTCTAGTTGCTACAAGTGGGAGCTACTCTCTACCTGCGATTCTCAGACTTGTCATGGTGGTGGCTTCTCTTGTTGTGAGCACAGGCTTTAGGGCTCGGGGGCATCAACAGCTGTGGCTCCTGGACTCCAGAGCACAGGCTCAGTAGTTGTGGGGTACTGGCTTAGTTGCTCTACTGCACGTGGGATCTTCCCTGATTAGGGATCAAACCCGTGTCTCCTGCGTTGGAAGGCAGATTCTTCACCACGGAGCCACCAGAGAAGCCCCCAAATGTGGTATTTTAAGGGGGGCAACCACCCCTGCCCCCAGCACACACACACACACTACTGACTTCTGGTGGACTCTGCCCCATTTCTCTAACAGCAGAAATCCCAAGCTGGAGACACTGTTGGATTCTCTTCACTTTTCTCTCCCACCCAGAGGGCAGTGTGGGACTCACCCAGAACCACGGGACTGAATGGATGGGCCTAGAACAAGAGTTGCAGTCATATATGGAGGTAACTGAGAGCAGTCATTTCTATATCCCAGAAGAGCAGCATGCAGTCGGCACTCAATAAATATTTATTGAATCAAATTCACGCTACCCTTCTGTGCATGTCCTCTTCTTTGCATCTCCTCTAGAAGTCTACCAACTGGAAAGCACTTTGCAATTCTGTTTCTGAGCCAAATACACAGCATCATTTCTTTGAGAAAACTTCTGGGACTTGGATTCCTTTTGAGAAATCCCCAGCAATAGGGATTCCAACCAAACGGTGTAAGGATAAAGAGAAACAGTGATCAATGTATTTTTGCTGACTGGTGTGCAACTCAGATGCTAACTAGTGCCATGTGAGCAGGCCTCATCAGACGTGTAACGGCAACGAAGTGGCTCACTTCTTGGGCGAGACTCACTTGAAATCTCTTTAGAAGAAAGAAGGTAGGAGATGCACTTCCCCTTCTGAGAAGTAAGTTGGCAGGGCTCGCTAATTAAAGTTAAAAGCAAATGTCTGAGTCACACTTCCTGGCTTTCTGGCTCCTTCCTTTTGGTCTCCCACTTATTTCTGAACCATGTGCAGCTCTGCTGGAAAACACTGTGGGTAACACGTTTGACACTAACATAGACACTAATGATTTTAAGTTTTTCCCACCAAATCTGAGGGTTTGTTGGAGATGCAAATAAATACATACTTTGGGCTGTGAATTCTCCAGTTGCTGTGAATTTTTGAGTTCCACATGGCTTGTTTTCTTCTTTTTTCTCTAAAGCAACAAAGGTTTTCCCAAATGCAAGTGTGTGCACTGGGGGAGGGGGTTAGGTGGAAACTTACTGATCCCAGGTTGATAAAATCCTGTGGGGCCAGGAAAGGGAAAGGGAGTGGAAGCTTTCAGTTCTTGGTTTCACAGCACACGTTTCTAAAGGAAACTCCTTATGGTTTTGTAATTGATTTTCAATTTTTGTGTGTGTGAGATTATACTGCAAGTCTGGCAATAAAAAACATGGGTTCCTTTCTTGCATGGTACCAACTTGGGGTCCACTCCCCAGAAACAACCATTGAGTTCATTTGTTTCTCCTGGAACTCACTCTCCTGTTTCTAAATAACATGCCCTTGCTGCAATTTCTTGATTTATTAGTGTTAGAAGTGATCTATTGACTTCATATTCAGTTAAGTAACGATTTTGCACTCTTACAGATCACTCTGTAAGAGTTTCCATTTTACCCATTCTCCTAATACGCTACTTCCAGAATTAAACCAGTAGTCAATGTTTACATCAGTACAACCTTGTCAGTATTGATCATTGCTGAAGCAGAGAGACACTTTCACCTTTTTATCTCTTGTACAAGTTTTGGTTCTCCTGGAGTTTATCCTTGCCTCAGTTTTTATCATTTACTTCATTTTCTATGTTTCAATCTCTATGTCTTCCCTGAATCTCCTAATGGATCTGTCAGTTGTCTGCAGATACATTTTCTAAATGAGCAACCATATCAGATGCTTTATGATTTCCTAAAGACTTGCCTTCCACAGCTGCCTGTCTTTCTCCTTTATTCTGGACTTATTGCAGACTATATCCCACATTTCCCCTCATCCTGGGTTCTTTCTCTGGCTTGATGGATTTAAAGTTTTCCTTTTTTTTTTTTTTGTCTTTCTGCTTTTTCTGTTATTTTACTGAAGTACATCCTCCAGTAGCTTCCCAATATTGCTTGCTTGAGAAGCAAGCTTTTTGAAACTGTACCCATCTAAAAACATTTGCTTTAAAATTTAGTTGATAGGTTGAAAATATAAACCCTTTGATTCAAAACTGTCTTCGCTTGTATTTTTAAATGTATTGCTTCCATTACACTTTGAGAAAGCCAGTGCCATTATTATGCCCAGTCCTTTTGTGTGGGACCTATTTATTCCCCTCTTTGGAAACTTTCAGAATCTTTTCTTTTTTGTTGCTGATTGCCCTGATACCGAGCTCTCTTCAGATTCCTGAACTGGATGATGTTTATGCCATCTCAACTTGAGGAAAGTTTTCTTGTAATGTTTCTTTAATAACTTCCTCCCCCACACCTTCCTTTCTGTCACTCCAGACTGATTATATAATTTTATTATCTTCTCTGCCCTATCACTGACATATTTGGCTTTTTGTTCTGTCCTCTGGGGGAGTTCCCATACTTTATCTTCTACTTCTGCTATTAATTTTTTAAAATTTTAGTTACATTTAAAAATTTCAGGTCTGGTTTACACTCTCTGTTGCTCCTTTTTCATAGTACTCTGTTCTTGTTTTTCTTTGTCTGTTAGTTTCTGGCAGGGCTGAAATGTATTTTCTTTTCTCTCCCTAAGAGGATTAAGCTAGTGAGTAGGTATATTCATGTGGTTGGGGGAAGGGTCCAGGCATCTTTCTCCACTTGGAGCACAGGCAGGGCTTGCAGACTGGTCCGTGTTAGGTGTAGGGGTCCAGGTTGCACAGTCAGACCTGGCCTTGCCCCCAGTGGCCAGGAACAGGATTTTTTTTTTTTTTTTTTTTTTAGGTTCTGCAGATTCTCTAGAGAAGAATCTTTCCATCTTCTGGTCATATTAGAGGTGCCCAGATGCCTGTATTTGGGGACATGCCAAGAAAACAACAGAGGGACCCACTCAGGACACAGACTTCTATTTCATGTGTTTACTGTGAGCCCATACCTCTCTGCCACCTCCACTGTGCCCATGGCCCCTGAATCTGAAATGTCTAAAGAGGATCTTTTTCTTTAGAAAAGAAACCTCTCATCTCTTGTGGGTGACATTAGTATTGTACCTATTTGGGGGTGACAAACTGCATCCATCTAAGATGGTAAATTTAGATGTTTATATTGTTTATAATGAAAAAGAATAGATATAACAAATATCATATACATATGATCTCAAAAAAATGAAATAACTGTCATATTCCAAGATAAACAAAGATGGTAAACTTAGTTGATAAACGTTGTATGCATTATATATATATATATGTATCACATACATATATACATATTATATACATATATATGTATTATATATATATATGTATATTTGGCTGTGCCGCATCTTAGTTGCAGCAAGCAGGATCTTTTTTATTCTCCAGCTGTGACATGTAGGGTCTTTAGTTTCGATATGCACTCTTATTTGCAGCATGTGGGATCTAGTTCTCTGATCAGGGATTGAATCCAGGCCCCCTGCATTGGGAATATGGAGTCTTAGCAACTGATCACCAGGGAAATTGCAATATTGTGAAGACAAAGGAAAAGTTCTTGAGGGAAATGAAAGTGCTGCTCCAGTGAACACAGGAATGATAAGAAAACAAAACAGCCTTATGGCTGATGTAGAGGATAGTTTTAATGGTCTGGATAGAAGATCAAACCAGTCACAACATTCCCTTAAGCTAAAGCCTAACCCAGAGCCAGGCCCAAACTCTCTTCAGTTCTATGAAGGCTGAGAGAGGTGAGGAAGCCGCAGGAGAAAAGTATAAAGCTAAGAGAGATTACTTCATGAGGTTGAAGGAAAGGACCCATCTCCATAAGATAAAAATGCACGGTGAAGCAGCAAGTGCTGATGGAGAAGCTGCAAAGCTATCCACAAGGTCTATCTTGGATAATTGAAGGTGGTTACACTAACCCACAGATTTCCAACAGAGACAAACAGCCTTCTAGCGGAAGAAGATGCTATTTACAACTTCCATATCTCAAGAGAAGTTACTGCCTGACTTCAAAATTTCAAAGGACAGGCTGACTCTTCCTTCTTAGGGGCTACTGTAGCTGGTGACTTAAAGCCAATGTCATTTTCTATCCTAAAAATCCTAGAGCCCTTAAGAATTATGCTGAATCTACTCTGCCTGTGTTCTGTAAATGCAGCAACAAAGCCTGAGTGACAGCACATCTGTGTACAGCATCATTTGCTGATTATGCCCACTATTGAGACCTATTGCTCAGAAAAACAGAGATTCCTTTCAAAATATGACTATTTATTGACAATGCACCAAGAACTCTGATGGAGATGTATGAGATGAATATTGTTTTCATGCCTGCTAATGCAAAATCCATTCTGCAGCCCATGCATCAAAGGGTCATTTCAACTTTCTGTTTAAGAAATACATTTCATAAGTCTATAATTGCCACAGAGAGTGATTCCTCTGATGGGTCTGGGCAAAGTCAATTGAAAATCTCTGGAAAGGATTCACCATTCTAGGTGCCATTAAGAACGTTGGTGATTCATGGGAAGACGTCATAATTTGAACAGGAGTTTGGAAGAAGTTGACTTCAGCTCTCTTGGATGACTTTGAGGTGGGGAGGGGACTTCAGTGGGGGAAGTAACAGCAGATGTGGGGAAATAGCAAGAGAATTAAACTAGAAGTGGAGCCTGAAGATGGGACTGAATCTCTGTAACCTCCTGATAAAACTTGAATGAATGAGGAGTTACTTCTCATGAATGAGCAAAGAAATGGTTTCTTGAGATGGAAACTGCTTCCAGTAAAATCATTGTGAAGATGGTCGAAGTGACAACAAAGAATTTCAAATACTGCAAACACTTAGTTGATAAAGCAGTTGCAGACTTTGAGAAGATTGATCCCAATTTTAAAGAAAATTCTACTGTGGGAAAAATGCTATCAAACAGCAATGCATGCTACAAAA
Organism: Cervus canadensis; assembly: GCF_019320065.1. Classification (NCBI taxonomy): domain Eukaryota; kingdom Metazoa; phylum Chordata; class Mammalia; order Artiodactyla; family Cervidae; genus Cervus; species Cervus canadensis. The sequence continues at coordinate 43,516,183 of NC_057407.1, read as the reverse complement.
AAAAAAAAAAAAATCATTTGTGAAAGGAAAAGTCAGTCGATACAGCAAACTTCATTACCTTGTTTTAAGAAATTACCTCAGCCACCTAACCCTTCAGAAGCACCACCCTGACCAGTCAGCAGCCATCAACATAGAGATGAGACCTCCTTGGTGGCGCAGTGGATAAAAATCCAAGAATCCACCTGCCAGTGCAGGGGGCATGGGTTCAGCCCTTGGTTTGCGAAGATTCCACAGGCCATGGAGCAACTAAGCCTGTGCGCCACAGCTACTGAGCCTGTGTTCTGGAGCCGGGAGCTGCAACTACTGAGCCCTTGTGCTGCAGTTACTGAAGCCCACAAGCTCTAGTGCCTGTAAGCCATAACTACTGAAGGCCATGCGCCTAGGGTCCGTGCTCTGCAACAAGAGAAGCTACCACAATGAGTAGCCCGTGCACTGCAAGAAAGAGTAGTCCACACTCACCGTAACTAAAGAAGGCCTGCATGAAAGCAACAAGGACCCAGTGCAGCCAAAAATAAAAATAAATAGAATTTTTTTAAAAATTGAGATTAAAAAAAAATTGAGATGAAACCCTCCACTAGCAAAAAGATCATGTCTCTCTGAAGGCTCAGATGATGGGCAACCTTCATTAGCAACAAATTATTTTTTAATGAAGGCATACACATGGTTTTGGGTTTTGTTTTAGACTTAAGGCTACTGCACATTTAGTAGACTACAGTATAGTGTAAACATAACTTTTATATGCATGGGAAGTCACATAATTCATGTGACTCCCTTTATTGTGACATTCACTTTATTTCGATGATCTGGAATCAAATCTACAGTATCCCCCAGGTCTGCCTGTGTAACTGTGATAAGTAACAAGGAAAACCACAGTAACAGGAGGGCCCACTTGGGCTTTGTGGGGATTGAGAAGTCTTCATTGGGAAAATAACTTTGAACTGAGATGTGATGTTTGGGTAGGAACTCCTGGAGGAATGAGGGAATGGGCGGTGGAAGAGAAAAGACCCCCGTTTAGAGGGAGGGATGGAAGAGGGGGTGTTTGAAGAACTCAAAGCAAAGTCGTGGCTTATTCTCAAAAGTTTCCAGCTTGTTTAAGAACAAGTTGAGGCAAATCGATGCTCCAGGGCCAGAAAGATCCTTGAGGCTACGATTGCGATTTTGATCTTTTTTTGGAAAGTGATAGCAGATCATGAAATGGTTTATAGCAAAGGAGAAATACGGTCTCATTTTTGTTTGTTGGTTGTTTTGTGAAAATATCTTGGGTTTCTGAATGCAGGAAAGGTTGGCAGCTAGCAAGCACCAATGAGAAGTAACAGTTGAGTGGTCCAACTGAGTAAGCCAGTGGGTGGGCAAAACTGGTGATGAAGATGGAGGGAAGTGATATTTAGGAGGTGAGTAGTAATGGGCTTTAGGAAGAGGTGCATTAGGAAGGGTAAGGGAGATGTCCAGAGTTAAGTATTGGTGCCATTTGGGGAAGCTGGGGGAAGGTTTATGGGGGAGAGAAGGGAGAGCATGAATTTCATCCTTGACGTGTCGTGCATGAGATATTTTGAGCCTTCGGAGCAGAGGTGCTGAGTGCAGAGGGGCCCCTGGATTTAGAAGCCAGAGGTGGAGGCAGTGTGGGTTGGAGGTGTGTATTTGGATGTCAAGGGCACGCTGACTGTTGGCACCTACTTCCTATGGTGCTGTCACACGCCTTAACAAGGGCAAGGTGTCAACGATATAAACAGGCAGAGACCTCAACGAAAATCTCCTTTCCTCAAATGCAATCAGTGAACAGGCTGACAGCTCACGGTGTGCCAGGCTCCATCCTAGAGGCTGAGAGGGAGGTAAGGAGCATAGAGTTGACACTCCAGCTGGAAAACAAATAAGAGGAAACCCAAATAAGAATACGGAAGCCAAAAGGCAGAGCGCCATACGAGGCTTTAAATCAGCAGGCGGAGACTGCTGAGTGGGAAGCAGAAACATGAGCCTCTTGGTTTTTCTCATGGGCTGGAAGTAATACCACCCCAGTGTCCATTCTCCTGCCTCTTCGGGAGCCCTGTGGTCACAATTTGTCACTCACCTCTTGCTATGTGCACGCGTGCATGCTTACTGCTTCAGTTATGTCTGACTCTTTGCGACCCCATGGACTGTAGCCCGCCAAGTTCCTCTGTCCATGGGATTCTCCAGTCAAGAGTAGGTTGCCGTGTCCTCCTCCAGGGGATCTTTCTGACCCAAGGATTGAACCCTTGTCTCTATGTCTCCTGCATTGGTAGACAGATTCTTTACCACTAGTGCCACCTGGGAAGCCCCATCTCTTGCTATCAGTTCAGTTCAGTTCAGTTCAGTGGCTCAGTCATGTCCAGCTCTTTTTAACACCATGGACTACAGCTCACCAGGCCTCCCTGTCCATCACCAACTCCCAGAGTTTACTCAAACTCATGTCCATTGAGTCAGTGATGCCTTCCAACCATCTCATCCTCTGTCGTCCCCTTCTCCTCCCGCCTTCAATATTTCCCAGCATCTGGGTCTTTTCAAATGAGTCAACTCTTCGCATCAGGTGGCCAAAGTATTGGAATTTCAGCTTCAATATCAGTCCTTCCAATGAATATTCAGGACTGATGTCCTTTAGGATGGACTGGTTGGACCTCCTTGCAGTCCAAGGGACTCTCAAGAGTCTTCTCCAACACCACAGTTCAAAAGCATCAATTCTTCGGCACTCAGCTTTCTTTATAGTCCAACCCTCACATCCATACATGACTACTGGAAAAACTATAGCTTTGACTAGATGGACTTTTGTTGACAAAGTAATGTCTCTGCTTTTAATATGCTGTCTAGGTTGGTCATAAGTTTTCTTCCAAGGAGTAAGCATGTTTTAATTTCAAGGCTGCAGTCACTATCTGCAGTGATTTTGGAGCCCAAAAATATAAAGTCTGCCACTGTTTCTCCATCTATTTGCCATGAAGTGATGGGACCAGATGCCATGATCTTTGTTTTCTGAATGTTGAGCTTTAAGCCAAACTTTTCACTCTCCTCTTTCACTTTCATCAAGAGGCTCTTTTGTTTTTCACTTTCTGCCATAAGGGTGATGTCATCTGCATATCTGAGGTTATTGATATTTCTCCCAGCAATCTTGATTCCAGCTTGTGCTTCATCCAGTCCAGTGTTTCTCATGCTGTACTCTGCATATAAGTTAAACAAGCAGGGTGACAATATACAGCCTTGATGTACTCCTTTTCCTATTTGAAAACAGTCTGTTGTTCCATGTCCAGTTCTAACTGTTGCTTCCTGACCTACATACAGATTTCTCAAGAGGCAGCTCAGATGGTCTGGTATTCCCATCTCTTTCAGAATTTTCCACAGTTTATTGTGATCCACATAGTCAAAGGCTTTGGCATAGTCAATAAAGCAGAAATAGATGTTTTTCTGGAACTCTCTTGCTTTTTCAATGATCCAGCAGATGTTGGAAATTTGATCTCTGGTTCCTCTGCCTTTTCAAAACCAGCTTGAACATCTGGAAGTTCGCAGTTCATGTATTGCTGAAGCCTGGCTTGGAGAATTTTGAGCATTACTTTGGTAGCGTGTGAGATGAGTGCAATTGTGCAGTAGTTTGAGCATTCTTTGGGATTGCCTTTCTTTGTGATTGGAATGAAACTGACCTTTTCCAGTCCTGTGGCCACTGCTGAGTTTTCCAAATTTGCTGGCATACTGAGCACAGCACTTTCACAGCATCATCTTTCAGGATTTGAAATAGCTCAGCTGGAATTCCATCACCTCCACTAGCTTTGTTCGTAGTGAAACTTCCTAAGGCCCACTTGGCTTCACATTCCAGGATGTCTGGCTCTAGGTGAGTGATCACACCATCGTGATTATCTGGGTCCTGAAGATCTTTTTTGTACAGTTCTTCTGTGTATTCTTGCCATCTCCTCGTAATCTCTTCTGCTTCTTTTAGGTCCATACCATTTCTGTCCTTTATTGTGCCCATCTTCACATGAAATGTTCCCTTGGTATCTCTAATTTTCTTGAAGAGATCTCTAGTCTTTCCCATTCTATTGTTTTCCTCTGTTTCTTTGCATTGATCACTGAGGAAGGCTTTCTTATCTCTCCTTGCTATTCTTTGGTACTCTGCATTCAAATGGGTATAGCTTTCCTTTTCTCCTTTGCTTTTGGCTTCTCTTCTCTTCACAGCTATTTGTAAGGCCTCCTCAGACAGCCATTTTGCTATACGAGATAGCAAATGCTGGAGTCTTTCTTCTGTCCTGATACCCCCAGAAATAGCCACCCCTTCCTCCTGCGTGCCTTTCCTTTCCTCCCTCACTCTCTCATTCCTCTCTACCCCGTCACCAGGCATCTGTTAGGAGGGAGCACAGACTCAGAGAGTGTGAAGATTAAACCACTGAGCACTGCACTGAGCTCTCTGTTAAGGTGGGGAGTAGGGGGAGCCCCAGGCAGAGTCGTCACAGCCCTCACTCAGTACATATGCTGAGACCCCCCAACTCGGAGCATCTGCATACTCCCTGGGGGCTTTAGCATCTTCTCTCTGGGGTCACCCATGTCCTCATGGTCATGTTAAGTTCCCCAGTAGGCTCCATGACAGTGCATTTTCCTGCCTTTCCTCCAACCCCCCAAGACAAACCTTCAGGTTCTGACCGAATACTGTTTGCTCGGCTTCTCGGCTCCCACATGAGCCCTCCCTGGGCAAAGTGCTAGGGTGGGCACCGCACAACTGCCTAGTCCAGTAACCTTCTCCTTGAGCAAAGTCGGGGGAGAGGAGATGCTGGGAAGTCTTGTCACACATCTATATGTGCGCTGTGAATCGTGGGGCCACTGACTGGTGACCCAGAGCAAGACTCTTCCTTCCTGGTGTTTTTGTGTCAGCCTCTCAGGAGAGCCGTCACAGCCCTGGCTGGACTGTAGGGTGTATCTCGTCTTAGGAGCATTGGAAGCTGCTTTATCTCGAGGGAAGTAACTGCTCCTCTGTTCTATGGAACCAACAAGCCGAGATCTGAATTCATGCTAAGTCCCACACAACTCAAGCACCCAACAAAAGTCTCTCAACTTGTCATCTAAGTGCCAGGCATGGTGATGGCTTGGATCCTGGACTGTGGGGAGGTCAACACTGCTAAAGAAAAAAAAAAGGTGGTATTGGGGCAGTTGGCAGTTAGAACAATGTTAATTGCTCAAATTTTTATTTTTGAGTTGTGGTTATGTAAGAGAATGTCCTTTTTCTTAGGAGATACATGTAGAGTACTAAGGGGCTTAGGGTTTGAGTTTCTGTAATTTACTCTCAAATATTTAGCAAAATTAAGGAAGGAATAAATAGTGTATATATTTCATATGACCCAACCTTATAAACTGAAAGAGAGAGAGAAGAGTAATAAAGCAAAAAATGGCAAAATGTGAACAATAGGTAACTCTATATTAAAAATATGAGAGTCCAGGGCAATATTCTTTCAATTTCTCAGCAGGTCTGAGTGTTTTTTTTTTCCCCTTCAATAAACATTTTAATTTTTTAAAGGCTCTGCATTGAATAAATATGCTGTTTTCATGCAGTAGGCATACTGGAGTACTCGGTAGTAAGAGGATGAGGTGGTAGCCATCCTTGTTAAGCTCTGCATGGGTCTTCATCCTCTTCTCCAGAAAGCATAGCTCCACGCAGATCCTTGGATCTTGCCCAGATCATTTCAAAATCAGCCACATGATTCTGAATACCTGCATGGTCCAGAAGTATTGCTAATGGGCTCCTCTACTAGAAGTTACTTTGACATTTGACTTAATGACTTTCCCTCCTCAGTTTACTTTGAAAGACTAAGTGGTTTTCCAAACTTGACAGAGTCCGATTGGCCTTTGAAGGCAGTCTTTAGCATTGAGCTCATGGCCTTGCACTTTGCATCTGAAAGTTCCATTAGATTTTTCCAAGCTTTATTCCGAGGAGTTGCTTCACCTACTACTACCATTAATATTACATATCTTGGCAAAGGACCTCAGAGTGAGTGCTTCTAGAAACTGGCACATAGGAGGATCTTCCCTCAGGCCTTTCTCAAGGGTGCACCTTCCTGAGCCTGCTGAACCAACGCCACTCAGAAGGGGTTCACTCAGGCCAGTGCTCTAAGACCATCAGTCCACTTGGGGGGAAGCCAAAATTCCCAGAAGCTGTTGCTACTCCTATGCATGTGGGGACCTGGGGGAGGGGGAGGTCTCCAGAACCGGGAAGGAGAGAGTCATACAGAGCAAGTTGCTCTGAGAGAAGCCATGACCTTCAGGAAGGGTCAAGGTCAGCCACAAGCACCCTCATGGAATAAAAGCCCTAAGATTCATACACTCCACCCTCTGACCTCCTGACCTCCTTTGGCTCCCCTGCCAAACTCAGTCAGAAGCCAGAGGATGAGGGTTCTATGGAGACAAGGACCCCCGAGCACAGAGTGTGGGTCTGGAGGGCCAATGGGAACATATCTGGCATATTCTGTTTCCTCATCTGTAAAACGGGATGTTGGCAGGGTTAAATGAGACAGTGTAAGTGGATGGCCTATTGATTTAATTAAATTTCAGGAAGGAAGGCTTTATGGGGAGGCTCTTCCAGGAGGGAGTTGTGTGCTTTTGCTTTGCTTCACCAGGAAGAAGAGGGGTCAAGAGTGCTGCTGATGTTGCTAGAAAAGCACTTTCTGATTTCAAAACTTACTACAAAGCTACAGTAATCAAGACAGTGTGGTACTGACTGAAGGATAGACAGCTCAATGAAACAGAATGGAGCATCCTGAAAATAAAAACCCTTTCATGTTCTAGTCAGTTGATTATCAACAAAGATGCCAAGACAATTCAGCATGGGAAAGAATAGTCTTTTCAACAAGTGGTACTAGGACAACTCAATATTTACATGCAAAAGAGTGAATGCATACCCATATCTCATACTGCATACAAAAATTAACCCCAAATGAATCTAAGACCTAAAACTATAAACTCTAAGAAGAAAACAAGTATAAATCTTCATCACCTTGGATTAAGCCAGGATATTTTAGATGTAACACTTAAGGCACAAGTAACCAAAGTAAACTAGATTACTTTGACTTCGTCAAAATTTAAAATGTTTGTGCTTCAGAGGACACCCTCAAGAAATTGAAAAGGCACCCCTAGAATGGGACAATATTACTGCAAATTATATATCAAAAAGGGACTCACATATATCAAAAAGGGACTCACATCCACAATACACAAATAATTCTTACAACTCAATTATCAAAAGATAAATAACCCACTTTAGACATGAGCGAGAAATTTGAATAGACTTTTCTACAAAGAAGATACACAAATAGCCAATGAAAAACACATATATAAAGATGCTCGACATCTTTTTGAGCATGAAACCAAATCAAAAGCACAGTGAGATAATATTTCATACCCACCAGGATGGCTATAATAAGAATGACAGACAATGTAAGTGTCGGCAATGATGTGGAAGAATAGGAATCTTTAGATCACCCCCCAATCCCCCACCATGTGCCCTCCCCTGACCTGGCAGGGCTGTGATGCTCCTCTGGGCTCTCATGACTTTCTCAGGTATTGGTGTCTACTTGCTCTGCCCTAGAAAAAGGCTGTAGAAAAAATTGTTTAGAAAGTAAGGGAAAAAACAGGAAGAAAGGGGAAGAAAAGGGGGAAGTGAAAGGAGAAAAAGGAATAGGACAAGTCATTTTTTTGGTTTTTAATCAATTCTGTTTCCATCACAAAAAGTATTTTGTGGCTTGAATCACAATCTATTTTTTTTTAATATTTATTTATTTAGCTGTGTCAGGTCTTGGTTGCATCATGCGAAGTCTTTCGTTGCAAGGCATGGCCTCCAGCTGTGGCACGCTGGCTCGGTAGTTGCAGCTTGAAGGCTCATTTGCTGCGGGGCATGTGGGGCCTTACTTCCCCGACCAGGGATTGAACTTGTGTCCCCTGCATTGCAAGGCGGATTCTTATCCCCTGGACCACCAGGAAAGTCCCACCATCTGTGTTATTCATGCAGTTCCCTCTATCTGTCATTGCCTCTGCCCTTAACTGCCAAAATCCTAGTTACTCTTCAACACAGAGATGTGTCTCTCCGTGGAGCCTCCTCTGATCTCTCTCACGCACACACACACACACAAAACTGCTCACTAGTTCCTCTGGGTTCCTGTAGCACTGTGTACAAGCTTCTGTCATAACACTTAAGAAATTATATGATTGATTTGGGTCTGTAGCCCCCACTGGACTTTGTGCTGTAACAGCAGGAGCCTTCCTTGGCTGGCACTTAGCAAGGGTTGCATGGCCCATCCAGTTGATTCCGCACATAAAATGAGCTCCTGGTGTCGAAGAGCTGGCAGAGTTTTTTGTATCCTTGCGTAGTGGGGTTTCTTTTTTTTTTTTTTTTATTTAAACTTATCCAGGTGGCTTACAGTGAACAATCATGTTAATTTTGCAAGGGGATATGTTCTACAGGACAGTGGTGAGCTGATTTAACCCAGCCTTCTGGCAGCTACAGAAAACTACCAGGAACTCACCCACAGCATTTTCGCGTGTGCCCCAGCCCTTGGCAGCGAGTGAGTTACAGCGGTTCATCAGTAACAGCCTGTGCATCTTCAGCTTCTGTTAGATTATAAATAAATTAACATGACAAGACTTTCAATTCAGAGAACAATACCGAAACATAAAGAACAGCAGAAAGTAATCCAAGTGCCATTAAAAAGGAAGAATTCAATACACCGTACAGGAATTTCTAAGCCTGAATCCCCTCAGAGGAAAGATCCCCAAGTGTCCAACATGGGAACCAATTTAAACCTCTATCCTGTAATTGTGAATTCAGAAACGCAGGTGACCTGGCATACATTGTGTAGCTGGCACAGAGAACTTGGAATCTTTTGTAATTTGTATTTGATTTCACAGTTAAATGTAAACACAGGAAGCAACCCCACCACCCTTCTTTTCTCCTTCTTCCTCCCTCGTTTCTCTCCATCTCCCTTGCTCAGACACCACTGGGTTGGGAGGATCTGGCTCCCTTCCAAGTTGCACCGAACATCTGGAACCATTTTCTATTGTTCTTGATCTGAGTTTGAAAAACCACAAATCACTTTGCTAAGCATCATTTCCCCTTCATTTTTAAACCTACCTAGATAGCTTCTGATTCACGTATACCTTACTCATCAAAGTACACTTTTTTCCCTAGCTTTTTATGAGCCATTTGTTACCCAAGATGCTTAGGCAATCTTTGTAGTCTTTGTCAGCATCTTTCAACCTTTTTTTTTTCTTCTGGGAAGGCAGATCATTGATAGAATAAAGAAGTAAGCTTCAGGAACCCACAGCACTCCCATCCCCTCCCCACCATACTACCCAAGAAAAGCTGATGATCAGGTCAGAATGGAGAAACCATGGGCAAATGAATACATCCCCATGGCAAAGAGGCCTGTCAGGACACAAAGGCTTATTAGTGCTTTGGAGCACTGTGTGCAGATAAACTAGAATGAATACATAAAAGGATTTTTGTATATATAAGAGGATACATCACAAACACTCTCACTAAATGACTTTTTTAAACTTTTTTTTCTTATGGCAAAATATACATAAGATTTACCACTTTAATCATTTTTAAGTACATAGTTCAGTGACATTAAGTACATTCATATTGTTGTGCAACCATCACCACTGTCCATCTCCAAAAGTTCGTCATCCTCCCAAACTGAAATTCTGCACTCATCAAACAGTAATTCCTCAATCCCTTCTTCCCTCCCAGCCCCTGTAACCACTATTCTGTCAATGGACATGACTATTCTAGATACTTCATTTAAGTGAAATCATATTATAAGTGGAATCCCTTTGTGTCTGGTTTATTACTCAGCATGATACTTTCACGTTTCAACCATTTTAGAACCTCATTCCTTTTGAAGGCTGAATAGTACTCCAATTGTATGAATATACCACATTCCATTCATCCATTTATCCATCAGTGGACATTTGGGTTATTTCCACCTTTCAGCTACTGTGAACAATGCTGCTATGAACATCAGTACAGAAATATCTGTTCAAGTCCCTGCTTTCAATTCTGTTAGATATCTGTCTAGGAATGAAGTGACTGCGCCATATGGAAACTCTATTTTTAAGTTTTTGAGCACCCTCCATACTGTTTTTCACAGGGGCTGCATCATTTTGCCTTCCTATCAGCAATGCTGAATGATGTTTTTAACTTCCTAGGTTATTTACTCCAATGTAACCTACTCAACAAGAACATAAGGGACAATCTGTCTGGTCAGGAGAAGGGACAGGAGCCACGGTGGCTGCCGAGGCTCCTTTGTATGCAGGCTATCCATTATTCAAGAAGTGGCCCTTGAAGTGAAAATAGGATTTGAGGTTTCAGAAAGCTTTAGAGAAACTAAGAAATCCATTAAATTTTCAGTGAGGATGAATTTATAGGCACCCAGAATCTACTTTCTAATAGACTCTCTTGTCAGACCTCTGTGTTTAGCACCAAACACAGAGGTGCTCTGGCTAGACTGCCTGGTATTTTTATTGTATTTGTATAACCAGTGATCATATCCCATCTAAATTCCTCTTTTTGTGCACTCTGTTCCCTGCCAGCTAAGCCACCTGGTGAAACTTTCGTATCCAGTTAGGAAGCACCTTATTCCGTAAATAGCACATAGCCCTTGACCACACACCCAAGCTCTTCTCCAGGCTCCCCCCTTGCTCCTCACCAGCAGAAGGGCCAGTGCTAATGCCCTGTCCTCCAGGAGCCCCCAGGCTGGCCCATGTGGTCATTGTCTCTCACCGGGACCCTTCTCAGTGGGAAGAGGTGACAAATGGAAGAAGCTCAAAGAACTTCCTGGTAAAGCTTCAGTGGGTTTGCAGAGCAAGGCCTGCAAAGGCTGTGCCTACAAAGTCAGCTCTGTGTCCAGCTCTTTGGGTCTCTTCATCATCGTCTCTGATACCTTATCGCCTCCTCTGGCCCAGGAGCAGATTTCTGCACAGTGAGGGACAGAGAGGGTGTAGACAGTGTCCTGTGGCAGAGAGGGCCCCCAAGAGGGACCACACACAGCCAGTGTGTGAATCAGGGACAAACCTCAGTCACCACGCCTGACATCACAGTGTCCCTGATCCATACTCCATTTGGCTACACTGGTGACCCTCGCAGGACCTGCCAAAAATATGACTGACTCCCCTCCTCAGGAATGCCAAGTTCTAGTTTTGATTAGTTTTTCTCGTGAGGAGAGTAGGGGGAAAAGGTTGAGTAACCGCAGACAGATGAGCCATGCAGACTGTAAACTGGGCCAGGGTGGCCCGTTTCAAAGGCATCGAGGCAGCCAAGAAAACAAAGAGGCAGTTTCCTACGGCCACATCACAGAAGGGCTGGGCAGGTTACATCTAAATGATTGCAAAGGGCTTGGAAAACTCCAGGCCACAGGCAAACCACAGCCACGAATAATTACACCCCCACAGTCTCAGAGTGGGGAGATTTCCCACGGTCTTACAATGAGAGCTCCCAGCTCAGCATGTGGTTCCCAAGCAAGGCCAGAAAGTCAGGGTAGGGGGCCACTGGAAACTAGACAGGACCCTGGGAGAAGGGGCCAGTGAGTCAAGAGCTAAATAGCGTCGTGAATATCAGGAGATGCTGGGAACGAGGCAACAGGCAGAAACCACTGGGAGACCGGGTCAGGGCCACCCACGGCGTGTTGGAAAGAGCATCATTTGGGGGGTCAGTAAGATACGGGCTCAAATTCTAGCTCTGCTACTGTCTTCTTTTGAGACCTACCCTCCTCCCTCCACAAATAGCCTTAAAGATGAGGAGTTGGATGCAAGTAGTTAATTTGGGAAGTAACCCCAAGACACACCAGTTGGGGTGGAGGAGCAAGGGAAGGCAAAGATACAGAGTGAGTTACCCAGCAGTTAGCACCATGGGAAGTGAGCTGCAGAGCTGTTCCTGGCCAGAGGCGAGGGAGCCAAGGGACGTGTCCACCAACACCCTTCCATCATCAGTTGAGGGTATTAACTCTCTGGCGCTTCAGCTTGTCCTCTGTGCCTTGTGGGGATGGTGGCGGGGGTGTGGTGCTTAGGTAGAAAGTTCAGGGTGGTGCTCTGTGGAAAAATAAGTGTTGGGACACAGGTGGGCTCCAATGGCCTCTAATATACCTTCTTACTAGTCATGTGACCCTGGGTCTGGTCTCCTGACATGTGAAGTATGGGAAAACCCACTTCTAAGGAAAGTGAGTTTTATTCAGTTGTTCTGCCAACAACCTCAAAGGCTTGGTTTGGCTCCTCGGGTGTGGAGGCACGGGTGTCTGGGCTGGACTGCTCTGCAGAGTGGATGGAGGAGAGTTGAGCGCTCCTGGGGTGATTCTGGGGGGTGGGGGTGGAGGGGTGGAAGCAGAGGTGACTGGAAGAGAGAGGAGAAGCCCATAGCCCAGAGCCTGCAGTGAAGTCCACATAACTCGGCAGGAGTGGATGTCTGTGAGGGTGCTGCGTTTTGTGACCAGGCTGATGCGAGGACAGATAAGGACGGCAGGCCTGGGTGGTGAGCCACGAGCAAGGGACACCTGGTTGCTCTTGGGCTTAGTGTGATTTGGGGTAGGGTTTTGGATCTCTCTAGGCTGTGGAGTTCTTGTTGTTGTTGTTCAGTTGCTAAGTGGTGTCCTATTCATTGTGACCCCATGAACTACAGCTTGCCTGGGTTCCCTGTCCTTCACTGTCTTGTGGAGCTTGCTCAAACTCATGTCCATTGTGTCCGTGGTGCCATCCAACCATCTCATCCTCTGCAGCCCCCTTCTCCTCCTGCCTTCAATCTTTCCCAGCATCAGGGTCTTTCCCAATATATCGGCTCTTTGTATCAGGTGGCCAAAGATTTGGAGCTTCAGCTTCAGCATCAATCCTTCCAGTGAATATTCAGGGTTTATTTCCTTTAGGATTGACTAGTTGGATCTCCTTGCAGTCCAAGGGACTCTCAGGAGTCTTCTCCAGCACCACAGTTCAAAAGCATCAATTCTTTGGCGCTCAACTTTATAGTCTGACTCTTACGTCCATACGTGACTACTGGAAAAACCATAGCTTTGACTAGACAGACCTTTGTTGCAAAGTGATGTCTCTGCTTTTTAATATGCTATCTAGCTTTGTCATAGCTTTCCTTCCAAAGAGCAAGTGTCTTTTAATTTCATGGTGACAGTCACTGTCCACAGTGATTTTAGAGCCCAAGAAAATATGTTCTGTCACTGTTTCCAATTTTTCTTCTTTTATTTGCCATGAAGCAGAGTTGTGTAGGCTGTGGAGTTGGGGGCGTCCAGTTCCCCCAGAGCACCCTCTGAGGTAAGGACTTGAGTACACATGGTTTGCTTGCAGAGGTGATTCCAGGGACAAAGCATGTAGATGATGAAGTGTGTAGAACACACTTTAGGACTGTCCCAGGAGGAAAGAAAGTGACTTTACCTAGAACTCTCTAGTTCAGATGAGAACTGCCCCTAGGGTGTGAACCCCGAAGCACGGCAGGCTGCTGTGCCCAGGCTGAGCAAACACTTGTGCAGCCAGAGAAGGCTTTGGGCAGGGTGGAGCACACAGGCTTGAGGAGCGACAGCTGTCACAGGTGGGGACCGCCCCCTGCAGCAAGTGAACTCCAAGGAAGGTGGGGCAGGAAGGGGACTTGAAGCTTCTACTACACCTACCTAGAGCTCTGGGGGCAAGGTGGGCTCAACAGCATATGGGACATAAAGATCATGATTCCTCCAAACAGCAAAGATCTGGAGGCTGGTGGCCCTCAGTGACAGGAGAAGGTACAGGCCCAGGTGGAGGCCAGAAGTTCAGGTGTTTAAGAAGTCTGGGGGGGCAGGGCCTGCATGTACGTCCGGCCATGCATGGCAAATTGGCTGCAGCTCCCAAAACAGGCCGGGGAGACCAGCAAGATTCTTATTCCTTTTTAAAAAAATAAAAAGAAACATAGGATTCATGGGGAAAGAGTATAACAGTGAGGGACTATATCCACTAGGATGACGTTAGTCTGTGAGTAGCAACAGACTCAAAACATCATGGCTTAGACAAGATAAAAAGTTATCCCTCTGTCAAAAGGCTGGAGCTTTTCAGTTGGTGGCTCAGGCGGCAAGCTCCCCGACCAAGGGTGCAGGGACCCAGGCTCCTTTCAGCTCCCCCAGTGCCACCCAGGGTGCTGACCCTCAACCTACAGTCCAGCTGCAGGATGGAGGATGGGACCAAGAGGAAAGGGAAAAGGACAAAGGACACCACCAGCTATTTTGATGGAAGATTCCTGGAAATTGCCACAACTCCACTTCGATCCCATTGGCCCATCTGAATCTCTTGGCCACACCCATCTTCAGGAGAGGCTGGGAAATGTAGTCCCGTGACCACGCCCATCTTCAGGAGCGGGCGGGAAATGTAGTCTGGTATGTGTGTGAGCACGTACCCAGCTAGAGATCCTATTACTGAGAAAGAAGGGAAATGGATGTTTTTCAACCGGCCACCTGGGCTGCGGCAAACTTGGGGATCACCTTTTAATTGCGGACGCTGAGCCAAAAGTGCTTAGAGAACGTAAAATAGATCCCATGTGTGTTCTGGGCAATAAGCCGCTGTTTAACCCGCTCCCGTGTCCCCCCATCCTCCACCCTCCTGAGTTCACCTGCAGCTGTAGGGGACCGTTCCTGCTTGACAGCGGCCACCTCTGGTGATCACGTGCCTTCTTCTCTCCGCTAGAGACTTTCTCCAGACTTTCACCGTGAGGACCTCCAGCACAGGCCGCACAACTGAACTTCAGAGAAGTTAATATGCTGGAGCAACTTTCAGAAGAGGGGACCCGACAGGCAGTGTGGTCTTGTGCCCCAGGCTCCCAGCCCTCAAAGGAGAATTTTGAGGGTGTTCAGCGTGGCTCCTCAGCAGACCCCAGTGGCATGGAACCCCACCTTGCCACACCCACTGCCTTCTTTTCTCCACTCCTGTCTCATTTTCCTCACACCCTTCCCTTGTGGTTCAGTTGGTAAAGAATCCACCTGCAATGCAGGAGACCTGGGTTTGATCCCTAGGTTGGGAAGATCTCCTGGAGAAGGGAAAGGCTACCCACTCCAGTATTCTGGCCTGGAGAATTCCATGGACTGTATAGTCCATGGGGTCGCAAAGAGTTGGACACGACTGAGTGACTTTCACTTACCCTGATCAACTCCCTGCACCCATGTTCTCATCCCGGAGTCAGTTTTCAGAGAACCCAAATGAAGTCACCTTTGAATGCCCTCCCTGTGATCACCTAGACAGTTAGTAGCTACATCAGAATTCAAACTCAGATCTGTAGACTTTGACGCCGAACACTTTTTCCACTGTGCCAGAATAAGAACATGGGAGCATTTTAAAAACTGTTACTTTTTCAACAAATTGCAATCCTGAAATTGTTGACCTGATTTCTGAATCAAATCATGGGCCAGCAAAGAGTGAATGGAGTAGATTAAAATGCAATAAAGACACAGCCCATGTATTAAAGATAATCACCAGGACTGGTTTTGCTAATGAATGGAGCCTGTGCCTCGTCCTGTCCCAGCAATTCTGGGAATGGCTGTTTGATTTGGTTTATTGGGTTTTTTTTTTTTTTTCTTTATTAGGATGCTGTGCACAGTGGTGGGAGTCACTGCACTCAGAGGTTAAGAGCTCCACCCTGGTAGACATGAGAGGCTGGACACTCTAAGACCAAGACCCACAAAGACACTGTGGGGAGTCAACAAGAGTTATCCCACCTCAGGGTCATCCATGGACCCTGTAGCACAGCCAGCCTCCCATAGCCAGGTGCATTCTCTGTTAAACACATGTGTGAGGAAACTGAGGCAAATGACTGAGAACTTGCTGAGGATCTGGGGATGGGGTTCCCGCATAGGAAAGGAACAGAAGGGGTTGACAGTCAGGTGGGGCAAGATGGAGAGCCTATCCAGACTGGCCCCTCCCTAAGCTCCTGCATCCTGGCCCTGCCCTGTTGGACTGAGGCTTACACACTTGTTCCATCAGATCTGGTGTTTCCAGCATTAATAATAGTAGTAGTAGTAGTTTCATTATAAGCATAATATCAACAGGATCAACTGGTTTTGCTTTCTTTGGCTGAGTGTTTAATGTGACAGTTACTTTGCTTTTTTTTATTATTTAATTTAAGATTATAGTTGGTCTGTTGATTTTCAATGTTGTGTTAGTTTCAGGTGTATAGCAAAGTGATTCAGTTATACATATATCTATTCTTTTTCAGATTCTTTTCCCCTATAGGTTATTACATAATACTGAGTAGAGTTCCCTGTGCTATCCAGTAGGTCCTTGTTGATTATCTATTTTATATATAACAACGGCTTTACTTTTAGTATTCCCTTTAGTCCTGACAATGATCTCCATTTTACAGATGAGCAAACTAAGCCTCAGTAAGGCCAGGTAACTAGGCCAAGGCCACAAGGCCAACAGTTCCAGCATGTCTGCCCCCAAAGCCAAGTTTCTAGCACCATGCCTGCACATCGCCTCCTGGTCTGCCGTATGTGGCCATCAGGGTACTGAGATGGGTAAGGGGGGTATCAGGCTCCCCTCACCATTCAAACCTTCCCATGAAGCCTGCCTACTGCTCCCCAGGTACCTTGGGCAAAACTCTGGGAAGCCCTGCCCAGGATCACGAGTGCCTTTGAAGGGCCAGAGTCCCTTCATGCAGGCAATCCGCAGCTCCTCAAAAGGGCAAGGTGGGCCCAGCACCTGAAAATGAAAGTCGCTCAATCTGACTCTTTGTGACCCTATGGACTATACATTCCATGAAATTCTCCAGGCCAGAATACTGGAGTGGGTAGCCTTTCCCTTCCAGAGGATCTTCCCAATCCAGGGATTGAACCCAGGCCTCCCACATTGCAGGCAGATTCTTTACCAACTGAGCTTTCAGGGAAGCCCAGCCCAGCACCTGGCCCGCCACAACTTCCCAGCTCTGGAGTGCTCAGCACTACCTATGCCCCACCTGAAGCTTTCTTCAGAACATGCTCCAGCAATGTCTCCTTGGTGAAAAAAGGCTTGATGACAGAGAAGGGAGAAAGAACAAAAGCAGGGGCAAAAGTAATCTGGGATTCATTTCTTGGAGACAGCAGACTCCTTAAATTTTTATCCATGGCAATGTGATGGTGAAGTGTTGCTGGGGCTAGCGGCTCATGGGAAGCCAGAAAGGAGGCTGCGTCCCACGGAGGGGGTGAGAGGGATGCAGGTGGTACCCGGTGAGCCAACTTCTGCCCAGGCTGAACTGCAAGGACATCTCTGTGCTCCTCTGGGCTCGCTACATGCCACATCACCCGTCATAAATCTTCTGGTCCTGCCCTCTTTCCATTTAAGGTGTGCATGTAGTGGGGGCAGGGTACACTGTGTCCCGACTGTTTCTTAATAAAATAGATAGGCTGGTGAGTGTTCCCAAATATCAAGAACCAAAGGGTGACTGGAGCCAAGGTTTTCCTAATGTTATTACAAAGGCCAGTGGACGGAGGGCTGGGCTGTCTGCTGGCAGCCTCCAGAAAATGGACACAGTAGCTAAAGAGCCTGTGATGGATGGGGCTGATGTGCTGGCAGCTGGGCGTCTGGGAAGATCAGACCACAACCCAGAACACACAAAAGGGATGGTTTCTTTGTTTGTTACTGAACTAAGCTTGGCCTCTAAATAACAGTGATACTCAGCTTGTAAGCACCCGGTGGCTCAGATGGTAAGAACCTGCCTACAGAGCAGGAGAACCAGGCTTGATCCCTGGGTCGGGAAGACCCCCTGGAGAAAGAAATGGCAGCCCACTCCAGTGTTCTTGCCTGGAGAATCCCATGGACAGAGAAGCCTGGCAGGTGGCTGCAGTCCATGGGGTGGCAAAGAGTCAGACACGACTGAGCAACTAACACTTCCATAAGAGGCCCAGTCTCAGTGCAGGGGCATTTTGCAAGTCCTTTCTTGGGGCACGTTGGTCAGTGTCCCATCCGTGAAAGCACCATGTGGCCGAGCCCATGTTCCAAGAGTGGAGAAGTAAATCCTTTCTTGACGGGAAGTGGCAAAGTCACATTGTAAAAGGGTCTCTGTGCTGGGATGGGTAGGATGATGTTAGCCATTTTTGCAAACTCTCTCCTGCTTACCAGCTCTTGCCTCCAAGATTTCAAAGTTCTGTCAGATTATTTCTGTCTGACTGAAGTTCATCATCCACACTGGTTCAGCCTCACAGTTTGAAAGATTAAGTGAATTGAATGACAGCAGTGTTCCATGGGCTGGGACTAAGGCACTGGGAATACTCTGTTATAAGGTGCCCGTCCTATCTGTGAAGTCATATAGTGTTGTTTAAAAGAGTCGCCTTTTAGGAAAAAGGGTCTTCGTTGAGTTAGTTGTAAATGCAGATTGTAAACTCTAGTGCAATCACAACAAATTTTTTTTTAAAGAAATGAAATTTAAAACCAAAAAGAAATGTAATCAAAATGCTAAGAGACGAGATAAAATGGAGTCATACAAAATGCTGAATTAAAATCAGAGAAGGCTGAAAAAGAGGGGAAGATTTTTTTTAAAGCACCAAGAATTAAGAAAAACAGATAGGAAAGAGTTATAAATATGAGGGTCATTATTCCAACTAATGTCAATAATCGCTTTAAATGTGACTCATCTAATACACCAATTAAAACAATTTTCTCCACTGGCAGCAAGGATAAAACAAAAAGAAGATCCAATGGTATATGTTGTGTGCAAGAAGCCCAATTTGAGTGTTTTGAAAGATCGCTCTAGAGCCATCACTCCTGTGTTCAGCAAGCCCTGCCACTGCCAGAAGCCCGTAGGAAAAAGTGAAAGCTCCCGAGAACAGCTTTTAGTGGGGCTCAATCTGGCCTTCACCTGCTTAGTCAGCACCACTTACTGAACACCCAGAAATCTAACTAACGGCCCTAGGAGTCTGTACCTCCATGCCTTTCACCTTCTCTTCTCTCCACCTGGAAATCCTTGCCTCTTCTTTGTTCACTGGATAAATATCAGGGAGCTCATGTCATATAAGAATTAAGTAGATAAAAGTTGTCTTTCTGAAAGCGAGAAAATTTTAGACACTGCCAGTGATGCTGAGAGATTCTAGCATCACATGTGTACTTCCCACTGTATGTAGGCATTTACCTTTTCAGGCCAACCCTGGACCCTCCCTCTTCCGGTAAGGCATCTTTCCAGGGTACTACTGATCCTACACAGCTGGTAGACACTCTGTCTCCCCGCTGAGGCTTACCCTGATGCCCTAGCTTAGTTAGCTGTTCTCTCCCCTGTGTTCATATAGCAATTTGTCTCTGTCTGTTCTAGCACTGCCCCATCAGATGATTGTCTATTTCAGGTAGACTGAGAGATCCCTGGGGGGAGGAAGAGTACCTTATTTAGCTTTGTACTTGCCTGACTGCCCACTCTGCAACCCATGCGAGTATAGTAACTGGAACCTAAAAGGGGATGGAATAGCATGGGTGGATGGATAGGGGGATGGATGGATAAAATGGATAGATCATTCATTTGGGTTCCTGCAACTCAGAGCCAATGTGAAGATTTGGATGCAAGCAGTTTTTCTATAGGTGGTCTCAGGAAGCAGTAATAATCTGGGAAAGTAAACGAGTCAATAAAGCGTGCACAGATGAGCAGGTTGCCTTGTGGGGAGCCTGGGAGCTTTATCCCACCCACTGGGGACTCCCTGAGCAGGAACTTCTTGAGCATGGCTCAGGGGGTCTCACAGCAGACTAGAGAGCAAGGCCTTTGTTGATCTCTTCCCAGCCCCATCGGTTGGTGTGACTGTACTACTCCCCTGCATTTCCGGTTTCCCCTGCTTGCAGCTGAATGACTTCCTGTGGTGTGGGAAAAAGCCCTTAGGCAGGTCCTCAGCAACATCTGCTACAAATGTAAACTCATCAGAAGACAGAGTCATCAGTAATCTTGGGCTTTAGAGTGAAAAGATCTTACCAAGCCCATTCCGACCCAGACACATTGCTTTCATTGAGATGGTCAACAGTTATTCTCTTACTTGCTATCTGAAGCGATGCGCTTTGCCCACTGCATTGTTAGAGTGTGTGGGCGGAGAGTCATCCTCCCCTTTCCCCTCTGAGGGATCATTGCATCTCTCACTGTGACCCAGGTGGTCTAAGCCAGTTATATTTTCCTGGTGTAGCTCCATGCTCCCAAATTACAGGATTCTGTTCTGCTGAGCAGATTGAAAGTCTGGTCCCTATGACCGCAAGGTCCTTCCCAGCCACATCAAGATTCCAAGAACAGTATGGAGTGTCCAGCAGGGAGTCGCAGCCTGAGCAATCTCTTAGAAATGGCAAAAGAGCTGACACATGGATGTCCAGGGAGGAAGTGCCATTTTGTTGCAATGAAGCTGGATGGTTTTGCCTCTTTTCCTCCTAGATTCAATGGTCTTTCCAGCTGTGTAGAGAATACATAACGGGGAGATAAAGACCAATTTGGGGTGGGGGAGGGAGAGAGGAAGAGCTGTCTAAGAACTGATAATAGAATTGCTGGGTTGAGGCATCTTCTATTGTTTTGTTTGTCTTTTGCATTTTAGGATGCAAGAGAGGGGGTTTGCAAGTGTTACTTGAAAAGGAACTCTTTTTAGCTCTTCGAAGAGAATCTAGTGTTGCTTTGACTGTATTATTCTTGTTAGTAACTGGAAACAGCTATTCACCTGGCAGGCCCTAGACAGGGAAGACCAGCCTGCAGTGGGTGAACAGGGGCCAGTCTCAGAGAGCAGGGTTGGTTTTCTAAACTGAAAACAATGCTTGGGTCACTGGAGCTTAGTATTGAGAGGCTTGACAGAAGCTCAGTGGAGCACATCTAAACTGCAGAGGACTTCAGAAGACACAGGCATCCTAACAAAATAGTATGTGGAAGACAGAGAGCCTGAGACAGGGCTTCTTCTTTGGGGGTGCTCTCAGGGAAGCGGGATGGAGCAGGGGCGAGAGGAGGAGCCAATGAGGATGTGATGTCTTCTGGGCACCCGCTTAGCCTGATCCCTCCGGGAGCTCTGGAGCACGAATTGTACCAGAGCTGTCCCAGCGTGAGGCAGGGGGGTACCTTTGTCATGCTGTGTCATTTGGTCATTGCTCAGGTTTGTGGGGGCCAGGGTGACTTGTAACCTTGGGGGAGGCCGCAGTGGGGAGTGGCTCATATCCCTCCGGCTGAGGCTGGCATGGGGAGGAGGCAGCTGCAAGCGATTTGCATCTACTGCTTACCGCAGCCAGAGGTCAGGTGTGTTTGTGCTGTGATGGGATCTGCGTGGGGTGCCAGAAGCTTCCACAACGGGAGGAAATACCAAACTTTGGCCTGTCTGTGTCCACATGAATAGCTGACACCGAAAAACACATCTAATCTCGTAAGATTTATTGTGTGGTCCTTGGCATTAACACAACCGGTTCCCAGCTTGTCATAAAAGATGGGTTCTCTGCTGCCTGATCTCGGTTCCCTGTGGGTACATATACACTCTTCTAGGTACTTCCCATCCATTAGATTTTGATATTTTAATTATTCTAATCAATAACTAGACTATTTGACTCCATCGAGCTCTCCATGTTGAAATGTATGTTTCTCAGTCTGTGCTTTTGTGCGCCTGAGCCTTAAACTTAACCCACTGAGAACCAGGCCCAGAAAAAAAGCAAAAAGCACCACTTTTCTAAATCCAAATAGAATCAAATCCAGATCTTTGAACTGGAACATGAATCAGAAAGAGAAATCAGAAGCTATATTTTCTGAAATAAATGAAACAAAGAAAAGCCTGGATGTCAAAATTGCCTCAAAACTGAAAGTTATTTGTGGTGCCGTTGTATTAGGTCTGAGTCACTTGTGGACATTTGTTCCCCAAGTGAGCAGTTGGTCTGGTTCTGTCATGAAGGACCCACGTCAGTCCTATTCACTCACCATCTCCTCCTTTACCTTTTACAATGTTCCCCTTGGAGGTGGAGAAGGAAGGGCGGGGAGGGAGCTATTTTAGAATCTGCCGAAGGTGTAGACAGGAAGAGTCCCTGGGAAGAAACGGCTGCAAGCTGCAGCAAACTTCCCTACTTGTTTTCCCCACGTATTAAGGGACAAAACTCACTCAGCTTCATGACCTCCCCGCCTGCCTCTCTCCTCTTCCTCCTTTGTTCCCATAAGTAAATCCTAGTGAAGTCATGTGGGCATTGGCCGCAAGCGTGTTCAATTCTAAGCATCGTCCAGGAAGCTGCAGTGGAATGGAGCACAGTCATCTTCTGTGACTTGGTTCCAAGTGCAGCTTCAGGGGCCGCTGATCATTTGCAGGCAGGCGGGAAGGCCACCTTGGCTTCGTTTTGCTGAGGACTTCTGGGCTGCACTCAGCCTGCAACTGGCAATCCTAAGCGCCTCCCCAGGGGGACAAAGGGACACGGGGCCTGCTGTTCATTTAGGGGTCTGGCAGGAGCCTGTCGATTCTTTTATGATGCTGTTTAAAAATGAGCTTCCCCCTCTTTTCTTTGAAATATTTGCTTACATACATTTTCTCACTTTTCTTTCCGTCTTCCCACCCTTCCCACATACACACACAGAAATAGCTTCACTTCTCCAGAGTGACAGGCTCCAAGCTCTCCGGGTGGGGCTGCGGAAGCCTGTGGTCTCTTCCTAGAGCTGGCAAACGGCCAAGGAGGCTGAGGGGGCCCTGGCCTCAAACCAAGGACGTAATTACTGACATGCTTAGCATCCATCCACTCTTCTCCTGCGAGGGCTCTGCTAATGAAGCAATCGGCTACGCAAGTCTCATGCATTTTGCAAGGGAGGGGTGCAGTGTGGAGAGAGAGAGAGCCAGAGAGAGAGAATGGGACCCAAAGATTCAAAACTCCAGGAATGGGCTCAGAGAGCCCTTGGAAAGATTGGCGAAAAGTGTGAGTGAAGTGTAAGCCTTCTGACCCAGCAGGAAGCCAGACTGAACTTCCTACACTCCCAGAACACATTTATGTCACCAAAATCTCTCCCAGGACAAAAAAAAAAAAAAGATTAAATATTGGACTCTAAAATTAAACTCAGAGAATTCTAAGCCCTGGCCAGAGACTCATGCTCTGAGATGAGGCATGTGCTAAAATGACATCTGAGGCCCAATAACTCCATGGGAGACATCTGGGGACTCCAGGTGTGTTCACAGCATGACGCCAGCACAAGTGCAGATATTCACAGGATCCAGGCACGTGATAAAGTGAGTGCCGTGGGCTGAGTGGGCACCATGGTGAATGAGGAACCTGGGCCAGGTAAGAAGGCACCTGCCGATTACCCCAGGTAAGTGTTCAGTTCATTTCAAACAGTCGTGTTGGACTCTGCGACCTCATGGACTGCAGCATGCCAGGCTTCCCTGTCCATCAGCAACTCCCGGAACTTGCTCAAACTCATGTCCATCAAGTCAGTGATGCCATCCAACCGTCTCATCCTCTGTTGTACCCTTCTCCTCCTGCCTTCAAGCTTTCCCAGCATCAAGGGTCTTTTCTAATGAGTTGGCTCTTCATGTCAGGTGGCCAAAGTATTGGAGCTTCAGCATCAGTCCTTCCCATGAATATTCAGGACTGATTTCCTTTAGGATTGACTGGTTTGTGTAAGTGTAGCCACATGTAGGATTGTGGCCAGAGCTGCCAAAAGGCACTTTTGTTCAAGTGGAGCCAGAAATTCAAAATTTTCTATGAAATCACTGATTTTTAAATACCGTGTCTAAATTTTTTAAAAAACTGTTTAGGCCAAAGAGCACATCAGTTATGAGCTGGTTTGCCCAAAGCCTTTAAGACAATTCCCTTAAGTGACTTAAAAGCTTCACACAGGAACTCCCGAGGTTCAGTGAACTTTGCAGACCTTGGAAGGGGTCATTCAACTCACTCCAGAGAGGAGCGGGGGGCCCTTTTTGTTCTACCTGCCACTGGGTACAATCTAAAGGAAGCAAGACCGGCCATGGAGACTGTTTCTCCATGAGGCCAGGATGATTTGGGAAGCCGGCTTTGGCTGAGCCAGGACTCTGACCACTCCCTCACCCAGGCAACTGCTTCATGCCTGTCGACGGGGCTCAGGAGACAGTCCTCCACCCACAGCCACCCACAGCCCAAAGTCTGAGCGGCATGACCTGTAGCCTGTGCGTTCCAAGTGGAACCCCGTATCAGACAGCTGCTTGGGTTAAAGTAGGAGGAGAGGAGACGGGCACCCCAATGGCCCCACCCACTGCCAGACTGACAGGCGCCCCACAACCGCCCCCCTCATGCGAGAGAACTGAGCACACACTTCGCCCGCAGTCCCTTGGAAGGCCCAAGCCCTCCCCTGTGGTATTTGTACGGATGCCTGAGTCCCACTTCCTCCATGCCACTGGGGTTGCCTCCGTGTGGCTCCATCTCTGTCTGTTGCTGAGTGTTTTATTAGACCCCACTCAAAACACAAGCGTAGAGGCACCTTCCTCTGCTCTCAGAGCAAAAGCAAATCCCTCCCTGTGTGATGAGCACAGCGACCTGGGGGTGCTCCGGTGCTTCTTTCTGCCCTGGGGGGCCTCACCTGCTCCCGGCAGCTACTTCTACAAGGATCGCACTCAGGACCCACCTCACAGGAGCCAGACCCCATGTGCAAAAGGGTCTCGCACTTGATGGAATGCTCTGCTGCCACCATCTTGAAATTCATCATAATTTTTGAATAAGGGACTCCATATTTTCTCTGCATCATTCTCCCCTCCCTCCCTTTAAGGAGCCAGTCCTGATGCAAGGAGTGTCTCACTGGAAAAGACCCTGATGCTGGGAAAGATCGACGGCAAAAGGAAAAGAGGATAACAGAGGACGAGATGGTTGGATGGCATCACCAACTCAATGGACATGATTTTGAGCAAACTCCGGGAGATGGTGGGGAACAGGGCATCCTGCTGTGTGACAGTCCATGGGGACACAAAGAGTCAGATCCGACTCAGCGAATGAACAGCAACAATAACCTGGCTGTATGCCTAAGCCCCGTGGTGCCCTAAGAGAAACTTTAGTGGTAGCAGTGATCCGTGGCCTCAGACTCTCCACCTGTGAAGTGGTCATATCCATCTCATGCAGGTGGCCCACTCATTTTGTCCTTTGCAATTAAAAGCTTCTGGTTCCTTGAGGGGCTGGTGGAGGGAGGGGGTACAGAGTCTCCCCAGTGTCTCCACCACTAAGAGAACGAGATAAGAGACAGAACAGAGTATATGCTTCCACCCTGCCCCCATTCTGAGCAGAGGAAAGGGAACCGCCCCACCCGCCAAAGCACCCCGACTCCAGCTTCAGTGGTGCTCCTCTCCCTTTAAGTTCATTCTCACAGAATCACCCACGACTGCACCAGGATCCTGGCAACACCTGCAGCTTTTCCTATTTGCATGCAGCACCAGATGTCCCAGCAGGGTCCCTGACTGGTGCCCACTGCTGTGGCAGGGCACTCACCCCCACAGGCAAGTTACTGGATAAACACTCACAACTTATTTTATGGTCATGAGAGCTTGCTCTGCACACACAGGAAAGGCTCGGAAGAGAGCCTGTAGTACTGGAAGCAGTCCTGTGCTGAAGATAAGGGGAGTTGGTGGATAACTGTGCCTGCTTCCTTGTCAGCCGCAGTGGGACAGCTGTGGGGTGAGTGCCAGACCCCGGTGGGACTGGCCCCCCTGCCCATGGTGGAGACCTGCTCTAAAAAGTGTCCTGCTTGGACCTCCCCCCTTCCCACTGCCCTCCAGGGGCTTCCTGAGCTTTTCCCCCAGAGTAACCACTTGCAGTTGAATTTTTGTCTCAAGGTCTGCCTCTGGGGGAACCCAATTCAGAATAATGCCAGTACACTTGCCATTTTGCTACCAAAGTGGATCATTGCACAAAGTGGATGTGCTTGCCAAAGTAGGCTAAGGAGAAGCAGATCACCCAGCTCTTAGACCATGTGCTCCTCAGCTCACCCAGGCCTCATCACTTCTGTGTAAGGTTTGAAAGGAGGCATTTACATTTCTCAGTTTCACTCTATTACATCCTAGAGGTGCCAGGATGTTAACACCCCAGGAGTGACCCTTCATCAGTGCAGGAGGGTAGTTGGTAGAACACAAGTCAGAGTCTGGTGGGCTAGTTATAGTGATCAATACTGGGCTATGATCTTTTGTCCCCCACTCTTCTGTGAAGAGCCCAGTGAAATTTACTCCAGTTGTCCCCCAGGAGCTGTTCTGTACTCTTTTCCCATGTGACTTGTCCTGCTCCCTCCTCCTGGGATCACCTCGCAGACAGACCGCATGCGTGCGTGCTAAGTTACTTCAGTCGTGTCTGACTCTTTGTGACCCTGTAGACTGTAGCCCACCAGGCTCCACCTGTCCATGGGATTTCCCAGGCAAAAATACTGAAGTGGGTTACCACACCCTCCTCCAGGGGATCTATTCTATCCAGGGATCGAACCCCCATCTCTTATGTCTCCTGCATTGGCAGGTAGGTTCTTTACCATTAGCGCCACCTGGGAAGCCTTGCAACCTACAGTCCAAATCGTTGACTGTAGGTCTGCTTTGGGAAAAACACAAACTAGCACTTCTCCATTTTCCAGATGAGGCAACTGAGGCACGGAGGCCTTGAAGGATGTATTCAATGTGAAACAGCTGTGATTGGAGCCCAGGCATTGTGGCTCCAGAGCTTGAGTTCTTTTTTTATTTTAGTATGTATTTATTCAACTGTGTCAGGTCCTAGCTGCACTCACGGCATGCGGGATCTTTCGTTGTGGCATGCAGGCTCAGTAGTTGCAGCTCAAGGGCCTCGTTGCTAGGAGGCATGTGATATCTTAGTTCTCTGACCAGGGATTGATCCCACATCCCCTACATTCCAAGATGGGTTCTTAACCACTGGACCACCGAGGAGGTCCCTCCAGAGCTTGAGTTCTTTATCTGAGTACAGCAATCCTCTACCTGAATCTTGCCTTGGAATCACCCAGAGGATGATTAAACCCAGATCGCTGGGCTCCACCTCTCAGAGCGTCTAGGGTCTGGATGAGGCCCTGGAACTGACATCTCTAACCAGTATCCTGTAACATTATGGTTGGTCCAAGCACCGCCTATGGGAACAACATCTGTAACACTTTGTCAGTGCTCAGTAATCAGAGCCCCTGTCATGGTCCTGTTGAAGATGTTTGTCAGATGGATCCATCGTATCAAAATGGTAGGGCCTGTCCCAGGGCAGGTTGCCTGCCCCAGGGGAGCTGAGTCCCGGTGTGGTTACTATGTCTGTGGTCTGCTGACATATCCGCCTGCCGTGGTGTGCAGTGGATGCACACATAGGGTGTATCCACTCCAACCTTTCCTGAGTATCCACGTGTCAGGTATTGTACAAGAGGCTGTAGGCATATGGAAACCTATAAGACCAAACGTCTGCTTTCGGAAAATGTGGGTCCAGCCTAGGGTAGAAAATTTGAGACCAGCCCCAAACCATGATAGCAGGTAGCTGATTTTAAACACAGGAGAGGGACTTACCTGGCGGTCCAGAGCTTAAGACTGTTCTCCCTGCAGGGAGTGCAGGTTCGATCCCTGGTTGTGGAACTAAAATCCCACTGGCTGTGCAGTGCAGCCAAGAAAAAAACTTGTTTTTAAATCAAAATGAAAACAGTAACAAGTTTGATGTCTGGATTAGTACCTCAGAAAATCACCAGGTCAGTCATCAGAGGAAGTAGGAAGTCAAGCCTTGGCCTGGTGGCCCCAGGGCAGAGGTGAACTGTGGATACTGCTCTTGCTTGTGTAATTCCTATTTTATCTGCAGATAATGAACACAGCCCGTGGGAGCTGCCTCAGAAAGCCTGAGTCTACTGCAGTTTTGATTCCTGACATTGGAACTTGTTCCTTCACAGCCATTATTCTGCTGGCAGAAGGAGATTAATTCATGGGATGAAAGGAAACCATATTAATGGCAGAGATGATATAAATTTGTATTCAGTGAGGCAAATCAGCAGTGCTCTGCACCTACAGGAGCAGGAGGCAAAGAATGGCATGTTAAATTACTCCTGTCTTGGGCTGTCAATTTTAAACACCTTTTGTGCATTCTTTTCTTTGACCAAATATATGTGCATTTCAGGCGCAGTGTGAAGGCAATACCCGCTAACCTGCAGCGGTCGTCCCTCCCCCTCCCTTATAAAAGGGTTCAGTGGCAAAGGCTTGTAAGTTAAACTAGAGTTGCTTTGATTGGAAGTATTTTCCGTGTATAAATATAAGGTAGCTATTAATGTGTGTGTTGTATATGTGTGTGTGTGTACATGACTTAGTTGCAATTAAAAAAGAATAAAGACTGCAGTGGTTTGAATCATAATGATTTGCAACGAAAAATCCATTAGCCCTGTCTATGGATAATGCTAAATATACCAAATGTCAGGATGTGGTGGACGGGAAGGACAGCCTTAAAATAGTTCCTTTGAAAATAGCCCCTCCAGATGGCTTTTCTCCACAGATCTATCTCCTTGACATATATTCCTGGGGAAACAAAGCCGATGATCGGGTGCAGGGAAGATTGTACAGGGGGAGGAAGAGATATGGGTGTTCCACTGTGTAAAAACCCCATGGATCCTGGCTGGGCCAGGGCCAGGGGTTCCTGCAACCCATTTGGGGTTGCTCTCCAGCCTCTGGTTGCAGGTCACCTGAATCACATCTGCCCTTGTCCTAGTGAAAGAAAGCTGATCAACCATCAGGGTCAGACTTAACAGAAGTCCAGACCTGGAGTTGTTATTATGCAGCATCTTCTGTGTAGATAGGGTCAAGGAGGAGTTGACAGGCTTCAGGTGCTGGTCTGAGGGGGGTTCCCCACTCTGGAGGGAGCTGCTTCAAATGGTAGAAGGTTGTGGACCGACTTCCGGCTGCCTGCACCTACCCCACATGACTTTTCCTGGGGGTTCTCTCTCTACACAGCAGACCCTGAGTTCCAGGGACTCCCCTACCCCCAGGAGCAAGGGGTTGTTGCATAAACACAGCTCCTTTGCCCTCAGGTGGGACAGATCCAAGGTGCATGTTTTACATTTATTTCTAGAGTTTCTCATAAGGACTACGTTCCAGGTATCCACGGTGATAACCTGCTGATTCCACATCCTTTACTGACTGACTTCCCTTTCCTGTCTCCCTTCACCACTCCCCTCCTGGAGTTTCTTGGGACCAACTCTCACATAGACTATCTGTACTTGAGTCCTTGGGCTTACTTGGTGGTTCAGATGGTAAAGAGGCTGCCTGCAATGCAGGAGACGGGGTTTTGATCCCTAGGTCAGGAAGGTACCCTGGAGAAGGGAATGTCAAACCACTCCAGTATTCTTGCCTAGAAAATCCCATAGATAGAGGAGGCTGGCAGGCTACAGTCCATGGAGTGGCAAAGAGTCTGACATGACTGAGTAACTGACACCATCATTTTCACGTCACTTGAGTCCTTATCTTAGAGTCTGTTTCTGGGGAAACCAAACTGAGACCAATGTATGACTTCTAGTATGGCCTATTCAGGGCCTTTATTTACTTATTTTTATGGAAGATGGCCATAAGGGAGAGTGCCAGATATTTGAATTTTTGATACACTATAATTATGTACCAACTAATGGTAGAAGCTGGAGATTAGATTAATGGAGAGGAAAGAGATCCGCTGGTGCACTAGAAGAACTGCCCTCTAAATAGCATTTCTCTGTTTTCCTTGGATTGCAAGGGTTGCCTTGGAACTTATTCTCTACCTAGGAAATTTTCGTTGGTCAAACAGGCCACCAGGAAAGTATTTGTGTAATGATACAGGAGTTGAGTTAAATGAAGATTTTGGGACTGTTGGGCCAGATAAAGAGCCAGGCTTGGGTAGGACATAGGCTGCCCCACTGCTTCCCTGTTAGGCTAGCCACCTCCCAAAGGCAGGATGGGGGCCTCAAATTTCTCATCTGAAAACTTGGTCCCCAAAGGAATTAAAATTCTGCCTCAGAATCCAAGCCCATATGACTTAGAGGATTCTTGGCCAGCATCTGCACATCCTTACTCAAAGTATGGTCCATGGTCTAGCAGCATCAGCATCACCTGTGAGCTTATTAGAAATGCAGAGACTTGGTCCCACCTATAGACCTCCAATTCGGGTCTGCATTTCAGTAGATCCCTAGGTTCTTTGTGTACATTTGGCATTTAGAAGTGGTTGCCTCTTGGAGGAATTAAGGTGGAGACTAGAAGGTGGGAAGGACTAGGCTATTGCTTTTAACTAGGTGATCCTATTACTTTTATAAAAATGTAAAAGTCACTATGAATAAAGAAGCTAGATGCTTTAGCATATCATTTAAAGCTATAACACATATAAAAACAGAAGAACTAAAAATTTCAAGAAACACAATTTGTGTGAAGGCAGGGTGAGAGAGGTAGAATACATCAGCTAAAAGCCCTATCTTTCATACAGAGAAACCAAAATATACATGTCAAAAAATAGAGGTATAAGCAGTAATTTTTTTTTTAATGTGGATAACTACCAGGGGAAAAAAGTAGAAGCAGTATCATTTGAAAACTTTTGGTCCCAAGGAGCAGTACTAGTGGAAATGTGTTGGGCCGGAAAGAAGGCTTTTATTTTTATATTGGGTTTTCTGTACTGTCTGAATTTTTATTGGTATGTGTGTTATTTATAAAATTAAATTTGAAAAGGAAAGAAGAGAGCTAGATTAAAGTTAACCAAGGTTACAATGGCAGGAGAGGGCTTTTTAGCATAAAAAACACTTGAACATATTTATAGGCAGAGGATTTAAAAAAAAAAAAAAGAAAGATTTTAAAGATAGAAGAAAAGAAATGGCCAATAGACCTTGATCCTTTACTCGTGTCTGTCCCTCTGCCTGACCTTCCAAAGAACTTTCACCAAAACTTAGATTTTTCTAAATTCTGGAATATCACTACCCAATTTTTCTTTGTTAAATTTTTTTTTTTCAGTTGCAAAAGCCATCCTTATTCCTCTCCCTTTCTCAAAGAGAATCTGTGTTATCAGTTGGGTGTGTTTTGTTTCTGTAGTAGTCAGATAAAGTTACATAACCACAGACAACACATTAGGTGAACACAGTAGGCGTTTATTGACTGTGTGTCTGGTACGGCCTTTTTGGCAGCTCTGTTCATTTGGACTGGGTCTGCCCACAAGTCTGAGGGTCAACTGACTATCAACCAGTCTAGGGTGGCCTCAGCTGGGACAGCTGTGGAGACTGGACTCTCCTCCATGTGTCTCTTCTCTTCTAGCAGGCCAGCACAGGCATCCTCTCTAAGTAATGGAGAAGGCACAAGAGGAAAGCAGTCCCAGGGTACCAGTGTCTCCCAAGCTTACACTTGTGTCCCACTTTCAGCATCCCATTGATTCAAAGCAAATCACATGGCTGAGTTCAGAGTCGGGAGGAGAGGGTTAAACAAAGACATACAGCAAACGGTATAGATACAGGATGCGGTGAAGAAGTGGGAGCAACCTTGCAATCAGTCCCACTACTAGGTGGCAAGTTATGGACCATAGGTTGAATCCAACCCACCTGATTTTGTAAATCAAGTTTTATCGGGACGTAGCCAAGCTTATTCCTTTATGTACTATCTATGGCTACCTTTACACTACAATGGCAGAGTTAAGTAGTTGCAATAGAAGTGGTAGTGCCTAAAGTATTTACTATCTGGTCCTTTACAGAAATATACCAGCTCTTTTTCTAGACCATTTTCTAATCATTTCTATACATATATATTTATCAATATGACATGTTAACTGTTGATTTTTAAAATTTTACATAAAAGGGAACATATCATATATATTATTCTATAATTTATTTTTCTACTTTAAAATATATCTTGGAGATCTTTCTATATCAGTACATATAAGTCTACCTCATTCTTTTTTTAAAAACTTTTGCATAGTTTTCTATTTTATGGATTTACCATGCCCTACCACCCAACCAACCTTTTTTTCCCTACTGTTAAAAACAATATTGCAATGACTACCCTCCTATATGCCTCTTGGTACACATCTGAAGTGTATTTCTCTAGGATAAGTACCTAGACATAAATGGATTGGGTCAAAGGGTATGCCTATTTTTTCCCCAACACTTTATTATGAAACTTTCAAACAAACAGCAAAGATTAAATAAATTTAGGTGAGCACCAGTGTGTTACTATCTACCATTTTACCATTAATATTTTTGTATACTTGTTTTATCATACATCTATCCATTCTTCTACCCATCCATTAACCTATCTCATATTCTGATGTCTTTACGAGTAAACACAGTGTTCAGTTCAGTTCAGTCGCTCAGTCGTGTCCGACTCTTTGCGACCCCAAGAATTGCTGCACGCCAGGCCTCCATCACCGACTCCTGGAGTTTACTCAAACTCATGCACATCGAGTTGGTGATGCCATCCAGCCATTTCATCCTCTGTCGTCCCCTCCTCCTCCTGCCCCCAATCCCTCCCAGCATCAGGGTCTTTTCCAATGAGTCAACTCTTCACATGAGGTGGCCAAAATATTGGAGTTTCAGCTTCAGCATCAGTCCTTCCAGTGAACACCCAGGACTGATCTCCTTTAGGATGGACTGGTTGGATCTCCTTGCAGTCCAAGGGACTCTCAAGAGTCTTCTTCAACACCACAGTATACTTTCCCCTAAATACTTCAACTTGCATATAGTTGAGTAGTGTTAAATTTTTTTTTTTGAGTTTTGATTTCTTTTGATGTAGAATTTATGTGCAAGAAAGTGTTCAGATCTTAAATGAACATTCATGGAGTTTTGACAAATTGTATGCCCGTGTCTCACTGAACTTTTCCAAAATTAGATCATAAAAATCACCCAAGGAATTTTCCTCATGCCCTTTCTTACCTGTAAACACACATAGAATCAACTACTTTTCTGATACTTTTCCATCCTTTTGCCTGTTCTAGAACTTCAAATGAAATTGTACTGTATATATTCTTTTTGTAAGGATTTTCATTGTTCCATAGCCTCACCAACATTTAATATTGTTCCTTTCTCATTTGAGTCCATTCCAGAGGTGTGTCAGTTCAGTTCAGTTCAGTCGCCCAGTCGTGTCCAACTCTTTGTGACCCCATGGACTGCAGCATGCCAGACCTCCCTGTCCATCACCAGCTCCCGGACGTTACTCAAACTCATGACCATCGTGTTGGTAATGCCATCCAACCATCTCATCCTCTGTCATCCCCTTCTCCTCCCACCTTCAATCTTTCCCAGCATCAGGGTCTTTTCCAATAAGTCAGTTCTTCACATCAGGTGGCCAAAGTATTGGAGTTTCAGCTTCAGCATCAGTCCTTCCAATGAATATTCAGGACTGATTTCCTTTAGGATGGACTGGTTGGCTCTCCTTGCAGTCCAAGGGACTCTCAAGAGTCTCCTTCAACACCACAGTTCAAAAGCATCAATTCTTCAGCGCTCAGCTTTCTTTATAGTCCAACTCTCACATCCATACATGACTACTGGAAAAACCATAGCCTTGACCAGACAGACCGTTGTTGTCAAAGTAATGTCTCTGCTTTTTAATATGCTATCTAGGTTGGTCATAGCTTTTTTTCCAAGGAGCAACGATCTTTTAATTTCAAGGCTGCGGTCATCATCTGCAATGATTTTGGAGCCCAAAAAAAGTCTCTCACTGTTTCCATTGTTTGCCCATCTATTTGCCATGAAGTGATGGGACTAGATTCCATGATCTTAGTTTTCTGAATGTTGAGGTTTAAACCAACTTTTTCACTCTCCTCTTTCACTTTCATCAAGAGGCTCTTTAGTTCTTCTTCACTTTCTCCCATAAGGGTGGTATCAGCTGTGTATCTGAGGTAACTGATATTTCTCCCAGCAATCCTGATTCCAGCTTGTGCTTCATCCAGCTCAGCATTTCTCATGATGTACTCCGCATATAAGTTAAACAAGCAGGGTGACAATATACAGCCTTGACATACTCCTTTTCCTATTTGGAACCAGTCTGTTGTTCCATGTCCAATTCTAACTGTTGCTTCTTGACCTGCATACACATTTCTCAGGAGGCAGGTTGGGTGGTCTGGTATTCCCATCTCTTTAAGAATTTTCCACAGTTTGTTGTGATCCACACAGTCAAAGGCTTTGGCGTAGTCAATAAAGCAGATGTTTTTTCTGGAACTCTCTTGCTTTTTCAGTGATCCAGCGGATGTTGGCAATTTGATCTATGGCTCCTCTGCCTTTTCTAAATCCAACCTGAACATCTGGAACTTAATGGTTCATGTACTGTGGTAGTATCTTATTGTGGTTTTAAATTGTAAACCTCTGATAACTACTGTAAGTCCTTCCAGGGGAATCATATAGTATTTTCTTTTGGAAGGTTTTTGTTCAAAACTTTTGCCAGTTTTTCTCAAGTATTTATTTCTTAATTGTTGTCAAAATCCTTTATATGTGCTGAATACCAGGCTATGGTCAGTTTTGTGTTTTGAGAATATTTTCTCCATCTGTGGCTTGCCTATTTATTTCCTTAGTGATGCTTTTTGATGAACAGATGTTTTCAATTTTGATGAAATCTAATTTATCAATTTTAAAATAATTATTGCTTTCTGTGACCTTCCTAAGTAACTGTTTTTTTTTAACCCCAATTCACAAAGATATTCTTCCAAGTTTTATTGTAAACAACTGATAGTTTTAGCTTTTATTTTTAGTTCTAAGAGCCATCTTAAATTAATTTGAAACACAGAATGAGGTGGGCTTCCCTGGTGGCTCAGACGGTAAAGAATCTGCCTGCAATGTGGGAGACCCAGATTCGATCCCTGGGTTGGGAAGATCCCCTGGAGAAGGGAATGGCAACCCATTCCACTATTCTTGCCTGGAGAATTCCATGGACAAAGGAGCCTGGCAGGCTACAGTCCATGGAATTGCAAAGAGTTCGACATGACTGAGCAACTAACACACAACACAACACACAATAGAGTGAGGTAGAAATATTATTTAATTTTCTCCATATGAATATTCATTTATTCCTGCTCCATTTGTTGAAAAACATTTCCTTTCTACATTGGATTATTTTATCACCTCTGTTAAAAGTTAAATGCTTGCGTTAACTAGGATGTATGTCTGGGTTTGCTGTTCTGTGCTTTTGATCTATTTACTTATGTTTATCCCAGCACCACTCTTCATGAAAGGAAGTCTTACAGTCAGATAGTCTAAATTCTCTGACTTTGTTGTTCCTTTTTAAGATTGCTTTGGTTATTCCATATCATTTTATTACTATATAAACTTTAAAATCTAGTTGTCAATTTCTTTTTTATAAACTCTGCTAGGACTAAGATTTAGATGGACATAAATCTTTAGGTTAATTTAGAAATAGTTAATATTTTAAACCAGTGGATTTTCCAATTAATTAACATAATATATTTTTCCATTTATTTAGGTTTTCTTTAATTTAGCTCCAAATGTTTTACAGTTTTTATTTTCATTTTTTTTATTTATTTTTTTTTTGTTTTACAGTTTTTAGTCTAAATTTCTTGTATAGCTTTTGCTACATTTTATCCTAAATATTTTAACTTTTTTAAAACAATGGAATCAATTTTTTATTTTCAATTGTTTGCTGTTGATACATAAAAATACAACTTACTTTAGTATGTTAACTTTGTATCCTGTGACTTTACTAAATTAACTTCTGAGTTTGATCATTATTTTATGAAATTCATAGAATTATCTACCAAAAAATCATGTTATCTGAGAATATAGATAGTTTTATTTCCTTTCCAATCTTTGTGTCTTCTATTTCTTTTTCTTTACTTGTTGCAATGGCTAGCATCACCAGTACAATGTTGAATAGAGGTGGTGAAGGTAGGCATCCTTGTTTCAGTCCTAGTCTTGAAGAAAAATGTTCAAAATTTTACTATTAAACATGATGTTAGCTATATGTTTTCAATAGATTGATTTTATCAGATCAAGGGCTACCTTCCTATTCTAGTTTGCTGTGGGTTGTTATTATGGATGGATATTGACTATTGTAAAATG
Source organism: Cervus canadensis (assembly GCF_019320065.1). Taxonomy (NCBI): domain Eukaryota; kingdom Metazoa; phylum Chordata; class Mammalia; order Artiodactyla; family Cervidae; genus Cervus; species Cervus canadensis. The sequence goes on along the minus strand of NC_057407.1, from coordinate 43,480,323 downwards.
CTTTATCTGTATCTATTCAGATGATCATATGAGCTTTCTCCTTTATTAATGCAGTGAGTTACATTGATTGATTTTCTTTAAACAAATCTTGCATCCCTTAAACTTTATTTAATCATGTTATTCTTTTAATGTAACATTGGGTCTAATTTGCTTACATTTTTATTAAGATTATCTGTATCTATATTCATGAGGGATATTGGTTTGTAATTTTTTCAGTAATAACTATGTGAGATTTTGGTGTTAGAATTCTATTAGACTCATAAAGTCAATTGAAAAGTATTATCACCTTTATTTTTTGAAAGAGTTTGTATAAAATGGTGTTATTTCTTGCATATTTGATATAACTCATCAATGAAACCATCTGGGCCCCAGTAAAACCATCTGGGCCTAGAATTTTGTGTGTTGAAAGGGTTTATTTTTAATGATTAATTCAATTTATTTTTAGTTATGTGATTGACTATTCAGATAGTCTCTATCACCTTGTTTCCATTTTGGTGGCTTGTATTTCTCAAGGAATTTATTCATTTTATCTAATTTATTAACTGTATTGGCATAAAATTGTTTTTATTTTTAAATTATCCTTTTAATGCCTCTAGGTCTTATACCAATATCCTTTCTTTCACTCATGATATTGATAACTTGTGTTCTATTTTTATTTCTTGAACTGACTAGCTGCATTTTTTTTTTTTTAATCTCTGAAGATAACCAACTTTTAGCTCTGTTGGAAGGTGGAAGTGAAGTCGCTCAGTTGTGTCCAACTCTTTGTGACTCTATGGACTGTAGCCTACCAGGCTCCTCCATCCATGGGGTTTTCTGGGTAAGAGTACTGGAGTGGGTTGCCATTTCCTTCTCCAGAGGATCTTCCCAACCCAGGGATCAAACCCAGGTCTCCTGCATTGTAGACAGATGCTTTACCGTCTGAGCCACCATGGAAGTCATTAGCTATGTTAAGTTATTCTATTCTTTGCCAGTTTCTATTTCATTAATTTCTTCTCTTTAAAATTTTAAAACATAATACCTATGGACTTCCAAAAAGAGGAAAACCATCAGTATTTACTCCCAACAGCAATGTACAATTCAGTTCAGTCACTCAGTCATGTCCGACTCTTTGCGACCCCATGGACTGTAGCACGCCAGGCCTCATGTCCATCACCAACTCCCAGAGTTTACCTAAACTCATGTCCATTGAGTTGGTGATGCCATCCAACCATCTCATCCTCTGTTGTCCCCTTCTCCTCCCACCTTCAATCTTTCCCAGCATCAGGGTCTTTTCAAATGAGTCAGTTCTTTGCATCAGGTGGCCAAAGTATTGGAGTTTCAGCTGCAGCATCAGTCCCTCCAATGAATATTCAGGATTGATTTCCTTTAGGATGGACTGGTTGGCTCTCCTTGCAGTCCAAGGGACTCTCAAGAGTCTTCTCCAACATCACAGTTCAAAAGCATCAATTCTTTGGTGCTCAGCTTTCTTTATAATCCAACTCTCACATCCATACATGACTACTGGAAAAATCATAGCCTTGACTAGACAGACCTTTGTTGTCAAAGTAATGTCTCTGCTTTTTAATATGCTGTCTAGGTTGGTCGTAACTTTCCTTCCAAGGAGTAAGCAATGTACAAGAGTATAGAATTCTCCCTTATCCTCTTCAAGTCAGGACGTTTATTAACATATAAATGATTGGATGGGTTAGAACTGATAATTCATTGTTTTAATTTTTATTTTCCAAATTACTGCTGAGATTGAGCATCGTCACATATTTACTGGCCACTTGTTTTTCCTTTTCCTGTGAATTGTTTATTCACATTTTAATTGGACTGTGTTGACTTTCTTCTTTGATTCATAACTTTTATGTACTTAGACATCAATTCATTTATAAATATATATTGCAAATTTTTTCAGGAAAATAACATGCAAATTTTTTTAATATGGACAATTTTTCAGTATTTTATATTTTGTATCTTGTTTAATAGTGTTAAATTTACTCCCAAACCTGTAAACCTAATTCATGGCTCCATATTTATCTAAGAATTACTCTATAATTTATCTGAAATATTTTCATTTTGACAAGAGATAAAACCTAAGTTTATTTCTCTCCACATGACTAGAAAATTTTCTTAACCATGAATAGTCCATACTTTTCTCGCTGAGTTAAACATGCTAGATTTCTTTTATACAAAATTAAGGGTATGCATTTGTATCTGAACTCTTCTGTTTCATTAGTTAGTTTATTTTAAGGCCAGTTTCACAATTTTAGTTACTAAAGCTTTATAGTATCTTTTGTATTTGGGATCCTTCATTATTTTTCTTTTTAAAAGATATGTCTGACTATTTTATTCATTTTCCATTCCAGATTAATTTTAGAACCAGCTTGTTAAATTCCAGGACAAATCCTGTTGGGCTTTTGTTTGAGTCTGTATAAAACTTACAGACTAATTCATTGAAACAAATATCTGCATTATACTAAGGTATCCTATTCAAGAACACCGTATGTTTCTTCATTAATTCACATCCTTTAAATATATCAATGAAGTTTTATCATCGTCTGCATACTGATTTTATACACCTCTTAGATTTATTTCAAAACATTTTGTTTATTTTTACATTTTAAACTTTTTATTTTATATTAGAGTATATCCAATTAATGATGTTGTGATAGTTTCAGGTGCATAGCAGAGTGACTCAGTCATACCTATACATGTATCCATTCTTCCCCAACTCCTCTCCCATCCAGGCTGCCACATAGCATTGAGCAGAGTTCCTTGTCCTAAACAGTAAGTCCCTGTTGGTTATCCATTTGAAATACAGCAGTGGGTATATGTCAATCTCATCCTCTAAGTCTGTGAGTCTGTTTCTGTTTTTTAGATAAATTCATTTGTATCATTTCTTTTTAGATCCTGCATATAGGCAATGTCATATGATAGTTATCATTATCAGTTTTACTTCACTCAGCTTAACAATCTCTAGGTTCATTCATATTGCTGCAAATGGTATTATTTCATTCTTTTTTGTGACTGAGTAATATTCCATTGTATATATGTACCACATCTTTATCAACTCCTCTGTTGATGGACATTTTGGTTGCTTCCACGTCTTGGCTTTTGTAAACAGTGCTGCAGTGAACATCGGGGTGCAGATATCCTTTTGGACCATGTTTTTCTCTTGATATCTGCCCAGGAGTGGGATTGCAGAGCCATATGGCAGCTCTTGTTTTAGTTTTTTAGGGAACCTCCATACCGTTCTCCACAGTGGTATTACCAATTTACATTCCCACCAACAGTGTAGAAGGATTCCCTTCTCTCCACACCCTCTCTAACATTTATTGTTTGTGGATTTTTTGATGATGGTCATTTTCATTAGTGTAAAGTGAAACTATCTCATTGTAGTTTTGATTTGCATTTCTCTAATAATTAATGATATTGAACATCTTTTCATGTGCCTCTTAGCCATATGTATGTCTTCTTTGGAGAAGTGTCTATTTAGGTCTTCTGCCCATTTTTTATTGGACTGTTTGTTTTGGTGATATTAAGTCTCATGAGCTGTTTGTAAAATTTGGAGACTAATCCCTTGTCAGTCACATCATTTGTGAATATTTTGTCCCAAACTAAAACATTTTATTTTTTATATTGCTATTGTAACTGGGGTTTTTTCCTGTTTCATTGTTTAATTTGTTATTGCTGGTTTGAAGGAAAGCTGTTGATAATTTTTGCTCCTATTCTATCTGGAAAATTTGTTGTCAGTCGATAAGTCATGTCTGACTCATGTTGTTCAGTTGCTAAGTCATGTCCAACTCTGTGACCCCCATGGACTGCAGCACGCCAGGCTTCTCTGTTCTCCACTATCTTCTGGAGTTTGCTCAAACTCACATCCATTGAGTTGGGGATGCCATCCAATCATCTCATCCTCTGCTGCCCTTTTCTCCTCTTGCCCTCTGTCTTTCCCAGCATCAGGGTCTTTTCCAATAAGCTGGCTCTTCCCATCAGGTGACCAAAGTATTGGAGCTTCAGCATCAGCCCTTCCAAAGAATATTCAGGGTTGATTTCCTTTAGAACTGACTGGTTTAATCTCCGTGCAGTCCAAGGGACTCTCAAGAGTCTTTTCCAGCATCACAATTCATAAAAAAGAAAAAAAAATGCTGTATCCTCTTATTAAATTGAATAAATTTTGAAAGGAGACATTGTAAGTAAAATAACTGGAAAACTAACTTCTGATATTCATATATAATTTTAGTTGTTTGTGGCAAAAATAGAAAAATAATGAGCAATTTTATTTCACTTCCTTGGAACTGACATCAGTATTCACTAGATTAGAGTAGAAAGATACGCACACTTATCCATATCTGTTAGGCTAATTTTTCCAGATCTCATTTTAAATTTAATTTAGGTTTAGAAAGCTTTAGTAATGTATTGTAAGACCTCAGAGTTCAAATACTGCCTGACATCTTTGAGCTTCGGAGGGTCCTGTGAGTTCCTCTGTTCTCTCTGGGTATGTACCGTCACGCAGCAGGAGAGGCTTCCCTCTGGGTTAGCTCCTCTGTCAGCCAGACCAGCTGCCCTCTGTGGAGTCTTCAGTCTCACGGGCTTCCCTTCCCTGTCAGTTTGTGGAATTGTTCAAACAAACCAATCACATCCTTCAGCAAGAGCCCAGCAGCACCCGCAACCTCCGGGGACTGCAAAGCCTGCCTCCCACCTCCTCGCCTGGTTCGCTTGCCCCGCCGTGGCGCCTTTGTGTGGCCCGACATGGTGCGTGAAGCCCTTCTCTCTGCGCTGAGTTTCCGTGACTAATAAACTGCTGCCAGTCTCATGTATCAGTGTTAGACACCAGTGTTCAGTGACCTTGGAGTCCTCAGAGCAGGAAATCTCTCCTTCACCATCACGGTGAATAGAAGGTTATCAGAACAAGTAATCACATCATTTTTTGTTCTAAGCATGCCTCTCTGGCTTAACTAAATAATGATGGTGAAATATATATAATTATTCCTGAAATTCCTGAAGATGGAGGAGCAGTGTTCCTTTTGGACGTCACTTGTCCTTAATTCTGACTTACCAGATTGTAGCACCTATGTGCTCTGAGGGAAGTAATTTGTTCCAGAGGCAGCCCCAGGCATGCCTTAATTCTCTTTTGAAAGAAGATCTTGGTTGATGTGTTTTGGGTAGTAGACCCACTAAACACCAGTGCTCACAAACACTGTCGGCCTCAGCAGATTCAGCTCCATCTTGGTATATACTTGTATACACCCCATGGGAGGTATACACCCTGTATACCCCTCTTTTGTTCTAAAACTCCCTCATTCCAAACAGAAGAGTCTTAGTGTATTAGTTTTCCCTTGTTGTTTAATGAATTACAACAAACTTGTGGCTTAAACAATATAAACTTAACATCTCCTGTGGGTCAGGAGCCCAGATACCATTCTGCTGAATCCTGTGTTCCAGGTGTGGAATCAAGGAGTTGGCCAGGCTTATAGTCCCATCTGGAGCTTGGTGTCATCTTCCTGGCTCACCGAGCTTGTTGGCAGGATTCTGTTCCATACAGTGATACAATTCATGATGGCTTCCATATTCTTTGAGCCCAGCAGAAAGCCCACTGCTGGTTAGCTTTAATCTTTTATGACTTCTCCCTCAGATTCTAGCCCTAGATTTAAAGGAGTTACATGACTAGATCAGTCCACCCAAGAGACTCTCCTCTTTGGATAGGTCAAAGTCAACTGCTTAGGGACCTAAATTACATCCTTGCTCTATTGCAGAAACTAATCATGGGACTGACATTCCATCATGTTCATAAATTGTGTTCACAGTCAAGAGGAGAGGGCTATATAGTGTGTGTACCCCCCAAGGGGGGGCAAATCATATTTTCTTTGCCTACTCTCTCTCTTCATGCCTTCAATCTGGTTTCTTTTCCTTCCAGCCCTTCCAAAGCTTCTAGGCCAAAGGTCTCTTGGCTCACTGGTGGTAACCAGTGAGCATCCCTTTGACCACAGAGAAATATGGCTTTAGTCCCTGTTCCTTCTGGAATGGGGTAGAATCTCAGAATCTGTATATCTCTTGATAGCTACTTGGCTGCTCCAGCTTGAAAGCCAAGGGCCTGGTGACCTGTGAACTGGAACCGCCCCACCACCTCACCCCAACTAACTACAGTTCTGGGTTTGATTGATATTTGTTGCTATTCTTCACAGGGTATTTCTTGAAAAGTGCTCCCAATGTCACATCAGTGTTGATCTCGTCACAGACTCTGGGTCCTATTGTCTTCTAGTGCTTAGGAAAACACTTTCCTCTCAGGTAGGAAATGGCTTATGAACATTGATAAAGTGTGCTGACATCCTCCCACCCTTCCCACCTCTTTCTCACACTTGCACATCCTTGGATGGAGCTGAAAAGGAAGACAGGGAGCCATTGTGTAACCTAAATGGGCTCCAGTTTCTACAGTCACAAAACTCTCTGTGCTTACGCCTGACTGTTCACATCAAGCAAATTAGGGGTAATTTTTTACTTTATAAAGTTATTCTTTGTTGTACAAAAGGATCCAATGCAAGTTTCCTTCTAATATCCAAGTTCTCTAGTATATTTCAAATATAATTCAGTTTCTAACAACTCAATTGACTCTTTTTTTTAAGGACTGCATCAATTGTGGAAAGCCAGGTATGTCAGAAAGTTCCTTGTTATTGGTTTTTGGGTCTTTGAAGTTCAAGGATGAAATTCTATAAATTCATAGAAGATATTAGAGGATCTGGGTGTGGTTTCTGGGACTAGAATCTCCTATGGAGTTGTTCAGATGAAAGAAAGCTGAGAAAGAAAAATCATAGTCTACTCGGAGACCCTATAATCTAGCTTCATTCTCTATTTTTGATAATGTCCCTTTTAACAGATATCATTATTAAAATTTTTCAAAACAAAACTGTAACTATTATTTCAACTTAAACCTCTGGAGTCATCTTACTTCCTAAAGATTCTTGGGTGAACAATACCTTTGTACCCATTGAACAACCCAATGAACCAAGGTATCAAAGATGGACTGAAATGCCCAGGGTGACAGATCTATTTGCCCTTACAGAACACTTAGCTCAGGGCCAAGTTCATTAGTTGCTGCTTCATAAATGTTTATTAAAATGAAGAACGGTTTTTTTATATGGCCACTTTTATAGACTTTTCACTTTATTGTGCTGTGTCTCAGCTCAGCAGGGACCACTCATTAGCACACTCTAATTCTGGGGGACTAACAACATGAACGATTGGAAGATTTGTGTCCTGTTTGTTTTATTTGTGTATAAAAATGCAACCACACATGTGGTCTCAATGTGCTAAGGGTGCTCAGTTGACTTAAATATTTTCCCAGAAGTCCAGTGCTGGTGGGTTGGCTTATGATGTATGGGCAGACAGCCTGTGACCTATGCACAAAAGGGCTCTGAACTTGGTTTAAGTAACTGGTTTCTCCTGATGGAGATTCTTAATTTTTGATCAAGGAGCCTGCATTTTCATTTTTCACTGGACCCTACAAATATATAGCAAATCCTAGGGGGTAAAGAACAATCCCTGTTTTTCTTTAAAAATCTCCAAAACATTAAGCCTTTTGATAGGAGTGAGACAGGCATTTTATATTTGTGATGCTATAGCCATAATAATAATGAAAGTTAAATAGACTCAGAAGAAAAAAAAACTTGAAGGAAAATTAAGAGTTCAGACAGGTTTCACTTAGTCCTCCTATTTGTCTTTGAAGAGGCAAGTCGATGGGACTGGCAAGGTGACTGTTGGCCAAGGTCAGTGTTGTTTTCAGTGACCACATAAGTGGGGAGACAGAGGAGAAGATACTTCCCGAGCCAGCAGCATCGATATGTCTTGGCTATTTTCATTCCTGTCATTGTAGGATTGAAAAAAATAGACTCTCTAATTGATGCAGCAGGAAACCTGGGTGAAACAGATTCAGGTCACTAAAGTAAACAATAACAAAACCGGAGTGGGGGGGGCGGTGTGGAGAGGACCTCTTGACAGTGAGCCTTTGCAAGTTGCATAGAAACACCTTTGTAGTGTAGGTAAATATTTCTGACAAATCAAACCATTAGCTTTTTCGGATCATTTTTATTGTGGTAAAATATACGCATTGTAAGTTTTACCATTTTAGCTATTGTTAGGTGTCCAGTTCAGGGGCATTAAGTACATTCACAGTTTGTGCATGCGTCACCACTGTCCATCTCCAGAACATTTTCATCACCTCAAACAGAAACTCCTTACCTATGAAACAATAACTCCCCACACCCTGCTCGCCCCAGCCCATGATATCTCTGTTCTACTTTCTGTCTCCATGAATTTGCCTGTTCTATGTATCTCATTTAAGTGGAATTACATAATACTTGTCTTTGTGTATCTGGCTTCTCTGACTTAGCATAATACTTTCAAAGTTCATGAATGTTGTAGCATGTGTCAGAATTGCATTCCTTTTTAAGGCTGAATAATGTTCCACTTATGTATATATCACATTTTGTTTATCAGTCAATCTGTTGATAGACATTTGAGTTGTTTCCATATTTTGACTATTGTGAATAATACTTCTCCGCATACCGATGTGCAATATCTGTTTGAGCTCCCGCTTTCAATTCTTTTGGTTATGTATCTAGAAACAGAATTGCTACATCATATGGTAGTTCTAAGTTTAACATTTTAGGAACCACCAAATTGTGTTCCATAGCAGCTGTACCATTTTGCATTCCCACCAGCAATGTACAGGGTCCAATTTCTTCATATCCTTAGAAGCACTTGTTATTTTTTGTTTTGTTTTGTTTTTTATAATCCCCATCTTAATGGGTATGAAATGATAGCCCATTATGAGTTTGATTTGCATTTTCCTAATAACTAGGGATGTTGAGCATCTTTTCATGTGCTTATTGACCATTTGTTTGTCTTCTTCAAAGAAATAGTCAAGTCCTTTGCAAATTTTTGAACTGGGTTATTTGTTTTCTTATTCAGTTGTAGGAGTTCTTTATATAATCCCTTATCACATATATGATTTGTAAATATATTCTCTCATTCTGTGGGTTGTCTTTCCACCCTCTTGATAGTATCTCATGATGCATAAAAATTTAAATTTTGATAAATTTATCTATTTTCTCTTTTGTTCCACATGCTTTTGGTATTATAACCAAAAAGTCATTGCCAAATCCAATGTCATGAAACCATAAGCTTTTTATTGGACAAAATGACTCTTAGAATTTCACCAACTGCCATCCAAAAAAAGAACTTTAAAAAAGTGCATGAATGTTCAAATTATATGATAGAGGAAGGTTGAAATTTAAAACAATGAAAAAAAAATATATCATTCAAATATTACTTTAAAAAAAAAAAAAAGCAAGAGTGGCTACATTAATACCAGACAAAGTAGGCTTCAGAACAAAGAAAATTATTAGAGACAAAGAGGGAAATTATGTAATGAGAAGGATCAATCTACCAGGAAGACATAATAATCTTAAATGTATATGCAGCAAACCACAGAGCCTCAAAATATATGAAGCAAAATCTGATAGAGTTTACAGGAGAAATAAACAAACCCACAGTTAAAGTTGGGGACTTTTACTATTGCCTTCTCAGTAAATGATAAAAGCTACTGGCCAGAAAATCATTAAGGACATAGAAAAACTCAACTGCGTCTAATAGGCAGTTAAGTAATATAGAATAGAATAGAAGAGAAGAGAATCTAATTGACATTAATGAAAAACTCCACCCACAACAGCAGAATACACGTTTTTCAAGAGCCCATGAGACACAGGCCATATCTTTCCTCATAATACAAACCTCAGCGAACTTAAAAATATTGAAGCATATAGACTGCATTATTTGACCATAAATCAAATCAAACTAGAAATCAATAACAGAAAGGTAACAGAAAAATCTTTAAACACTTAGAAATTAAATAACAGATTTCTAAAAAAAACTCATGGATCAAAGAGGTATTTCCAAAATAAATTTTAATATTTATTTAAAAACTGAGTAAGAATGAAAATACATGTCAAACTTCATGAGACACAATTGAAGCAGTTCCAAGAGAGAAATTAATAGCACTAAATGCTTACCCTAGAAAACAGGGAAAATCTCAAATGAGTAACACAACTTCCTATCTCAAAAAGCTAGAAAAGGAAAGAAAAATAAACCCAAAGCAAGAACAAGGAAGGGGAAATAAAGAGAAGAACAAAAATAAATGAAATTGAAAATAAGTACACAACAGGGAATGATCAATGAAACAAAAAGCTGATTCTTCAACAAAATCGATAAAATTGATAACACCCAGCAAGATTTACAAAAATGAAAAGAGAAAAGAAACAAATCACCTTTATCAGGAATGAGACTAAGGATATCACTATATTGTAATCATTAAAAGGAAAATAGGAAATACCATGAACAACTTCATGCTTAACTTATTAGAAGAAATGCAAAATCTTAGAAGAAATGAATCAAATTCTTGAAAACCCTAAGCCACCAAAACTCAGCAAAGATGAGATGGATCATCTGAAATGTCCTAGAACCATTAAAGAAATGATTACTTGCATTTCTATATTAACAATGCTCATGTGGAAACCAAAATTAAAAGTACAATATCATTTACAATTGATCCAAAAACAATGAAAACTTTAGGTATAAATCTAATAAAACATGAACAGGATTTATATGCTGAAAATTGCAAAATGCTGATGAAAGAAATCAGTGAAGACCTAAATAAAGGAATAGATACACCATGTTCATGGATTAGAAGGTTCAACATAGGAAAGATGTCAATTTTCTCCCCAAAAGGATCTACAGACTTAAAGCAATTACTATCAAAGTCACATCAAGGGTGTTTGTTTTTTTCTTTTTTGATAGATATAAAAAACCCGCTCTACTCCTGGCGGAGAAAGATTCCACACGCCTCAGGGCAACTAAGGCTGTCCACCACAACTACTGAGGCCTGCATGCACTAGAGCCCATGCTCTGAAACAAGAGGAGCCGCCACAAATGAGAAGTTCACACACCACAACAAGGAGTAGCCCCCACTTGCTACAACTAGAGAAAGCCCCCATGCAGCATGAAGACCTAGCACAGCCAAAAACACATAAATAAGAGTAATAAACTGAAAGGAGCCACTTTACTTGATATTAAAGCTTATTACATGGCTACACATATCAACAGGCTTCCCTGGTGACTCAGTCGGTAAAGAATCCACCTGCAATGAGAGAGACCTGGCTTTGATCTCTGGGTCAGGAAGATCCCCTGGAGGAGGGCATGGCAACCCACTCCAGTATTCTTGCCTGGAGAATCCACGTGGACAGAGGAGCCTGGCGGGGTATAGTCGGTGGGGTCACAAAACAGAGTCGTACATGACTGAGTGACTAAGCTCAACAGCCCAGAAATCAATATAGTGTGCTATTGGTCAAGTGATAGCTACACAGATCAATCGAACTGAATAGAGAACACAAAAACAGACCCACACATATGTGCCAAACAGCCTTTCATAAATGTGCAAAAGTAATTCAATGAAGGAATGATAGCTTTTTCAACAAATGGTGCTAGAACAACTTGGGACCATAGACAAGAGATACCTCAACTGAAACGTCACACTTTATAGAAATGCTAACTCAAAATGAATCACAGAGTTAAAATTTAAATGTAAAACTATAAAATGTATTTAAAAGTTGGAGAAAAAAGTCTTCTGAAAATTAGGGCCAGGCAAAAGTTCTTAGACTTGATAACAACAGCAAGATCCACAAAATGAAAGAATGATAAATTATATCTCTCAAAATGAGAAACTTTTGCTTGTAAAAGCTCATGTGAAGAGAATGAAAAACACCAATAAATTGGACAGCCTAGAAGAAATGGATAAATTCCTAGAGACATACAGCCTACCAAGCCTGAATCAAGAAGAAATAGAAAGCCTGACCAGATCTATAATAAATAGAGAGATTGAATCAGTAATCAAAAACCTCCCAACAAAGAATGTGTGCATGTGTGTGTGTGTGTGTGCGTGCTCATTCGTGTCCGACTCTTTGTGACCCCATGGACTGTAGGCCACTAGTCTCCTTATTTATGGGATTTTTCGAGGCAAGAATGCTTGAGTGGGTTGCCATTTCCTCCTGCAGGGGATCCTCCTGACCCAGGGATGTCTTCTTCATCTCCTGAATAGGCAGGTGGATTCTTTACCACTGAGCCATCTGGGAAGCCCCCCAATAAAGAACAGTCCAGACCATATTTCACAGGTCAATTCTACGAAACTTTTAAAGCAGAATTAAATACCAATCTTTTTAAAACTCCTCCCCAAAAATAGTAAAGGAGGGAAACTCACTTTATGAGGGCAGCGTCACACTGATACCAAAGCAATTTTGAGCAATTCAGAGGCGTCATACTTACTTATTTCAAAATATATCACAAAGCTACAGTAACAAAAAATAGTATTGGTACTTGTATTAAAGCAGATATATAGAGCAATGGAACAGATTAAAGAGACCAGAAGTAAGCACACACGTAAATGGTCACCTGATTTTTGACAAAGGTGGGAAGAATACACAATGGGGAAGAATAGTCTCTTTAATAAATGGTGTAGGGAAAACTGGATATCTACACACAAAGAATGAAATTGGATCCTTACACCATACACAAAATTTAAATCAAAAAGTTAAACAGAAGACCTGAAGCCATAAAACTCCTAAAAGAAAACACAGGGGAAAAATTTCTTGACATTGATCTTGGCAATGACTTCTTGGATATAACACCAAAAGCCTAGGTAATAAAAGCAAAAATAAACAAGTGGGAGGACATCAGACTAAAGGGCATCTGTACCATAAACAATCTACAAAATGAAAAAACAACCTAAAGAATCAGAGAAAATCCTTGCAAAACATGTATCTGATAAAGGGTGAGTATCTATATCATATATGAAATTCCTACAACTCAATAGTAAAAAACAAACCAACAAAAACTCAAATAACCCCATTTTTAAAATGAGCAAAGGAAGTGAACAGATGTTCTGAAAATAAGACATGAAAATAAGAATCAGGTAAATGAAAAGATGCTCAATGTCATTAATCATCAGGAAAATGAAAATCAAAGCTACAATGAACTATCACCTCAAACCTTTAAGGATGGCTGTTATAAAAAAAAAAAAAGATAAGTATTAACCAGGATATGGATAAAAGGGAAACCTTGTACACTGTTGTTGGAAATGTAAATTGGTACACCTACTGTTGAAAATAGCATGGTGGTTCCTACAAAAATAAAAAAGTAGTACTACCTTCTAATTCAACAATCCCACTTTCAGATATATCTTTAGGAACTGAAATATTCTGCAATCTTATGTTCACTGCAGCATTTTTCACATAGCCACATAGCCAACACATGGAAACAAGCCAAGTGTTCACCAATGGATGAATGCATAGAGAAGATATAGTACATACTTACAATGGAATATTATTCAGCCTTAAAAAAGAAGGAAATCCTGGCACTTCTGACAACATGGATGACCCTAAAGGATATTATCCTTAGTAAGAGCCAGACAGAAGGACAAGTACTACATGACTACTCAACTTACACGCAGAATCTAAACTACTCAAACTCATAGAAGTAGAGGGCGTAATGGTGGTTACCAGGGCCTGGGAGGAAGGGAAATGGAGGGTTATTAGTCAATGGATATAAAGTTTTAGTTTTGCAAGATGAGTAAGCCCTAGAGCTCTACTGTATAGCATGATGCCGATAGTTAATAGCATGCCTGGGTTATACATTTAAAAATTTGCTAAGAGGGTAGATCTTATGTTGTGTTCTTACAACAAACTAATCATAATAAAGAAGGTGGGAAGAAACCTTTAGATGTGATGGAGGTGTTTATGGCACAGATTGTGGTTGAGAGTTTCACAGGTATATACTTATCTCCAAAATCATCAAGTGGTATACATTAAATATGTACAGTTTTTTATATGTCAATCATACCTCAATAACATGCTTTTAAAAAAAACTCTGAAATATTAACAGGAAAAAAAAACCACACAAAAAAACCACCTCTAATTAGAAAATGGGCAGGGACTTCCCTGGTGGTCCAGTTAAGATTTTGCCTTCCAATGCAGGGGGTGTGGGTTCAGTCCCTGGTTGAGGAACTAAGATCCCACATGCCTTACAACTGAAAAACCAAAACATAAAACCGAAGCAATACTATAAGAAATTCAATAAAGACTTAAAAAAAAAAAAAAAAAGAAAATGGGCAAAAAGTGTGAACAAACATCACCAAAAAAGGGTATGGAGATGACAAATCAGCCTATGAAAAATAATAAGTATCATTAGCCATCAAAGAAATGCAAGTTAAAACCACAATGAAATATTACTACATTTATCAAAATCACTAAAGTAAAAAACAGTGACAAAACCAAATGCTGTGGAAGATGAGGAGAAGCTGAATCATTCATATACTGCTGTTGGCGCAGGCACTCTGGAAAAAGAGTATGGCAGTTTCTTACAAAACTAAAAATGTGCTGATCATATGACCCAGAAATTCGTCCTCTGGGGCATTTATCCCAGAGAAATGAAGCTACTGTCACACAAAATCCTGGACGCAAATGTTCACAGAAGTTTCATTTCTAATAGTGCAAATCTAGAAACAACCCAGATGCCCTTCAGTACGTGAATGATTAAACAAACTGTTTACCATTATGGTAGCTCCATGGCATGGATAAAAAGAAGGACCCACAATAAAAAGAAGGACCTGAAATAAAAAGAAGGACCTATTGATACAGTGACTTGAATGAATTTTAAGGGAATTATGCTGAGTGGATAAAACTGGCCCAAAAAGATACTAGTATATAATACCATTATACATGACATTCCTGAAATGACAAAGTTGAAGAAAAACGATTAGTGGTGATCAGCCCGCCTCTCCCCTAGGTGTGATTTCAGAAAGGCAACAAGAGGGATCCTGTGTGTTGAAATAGTTCCCTACCTTGACTGCGGTGGTGGATATGGACCCACACATATGATAAAACTGAATAAAACTAAATACATACACACATGAATACAAGTAAAACCAGAGAAATCTAAGCATGATCAGTGGACCTGCTCAATGCCAGTATCCTGGTTATGACACTGTACCACAGTTCTGGGAATTGCTACCACTGTGGAAAACTGGGTAAAGTGTGCACAAGATCTCTCTATATTGTTTCTGAAACTGAATATGAATCTACGATCAGCTCAAAATACTTTAATATTATTTTAAAAGTGCAAATGTTCCTGGGCTATTTTTTTTAATTGGATTATAGTTGCCTGACACTGTTGTGCGTTTTTTTGTTTTTTGTTTTTTAAATAAAGGACAATCCTCTTAAAAATGCCATGACTAGGGGCAGAAAGCTATTTCATGATTTTTAAGAAACCACCTAGGTCCTGAGTGCCACTCCCTCACCTCGCTGTCAGCGACGTGATGTGCGCTGCACAGTGCTGGAATTAGGAGCTGGAGAGAGATCCCGGCCGTGGCCTGCGGTGCTCAGGTGTGTGTGTGTGTCTATAGGTGGGCACTGGTGTGGTGGTGAAAAAGAGACAGCCAAGGGAGAGCTACGCCTCCCATACTGTCGGGGAGGGTGGCCGGCTGATGAAGGTGCTGTGCTGAAAGCCAGGGAAGGGTTTCTGGAAGGTGCTGGAGCCTCAGGAACGCCCTCCTGCTGCTTTCTCCAGGAGGCCGTGGGCGGTGGCTGAACAGCCCGGGTGCAATGACTGAATCCCAGTTCACAGGAAAAGGTGAGTGCGGGACGCGCGCGGGAGGTGCGGCCTCTGGGCAGCGGCCCGCAGGCGTGCTCCGCAGCTCAGCTGGCAGACGCGGCGCCGGGTCTTGGATGCTGCAGCAAAGGCGCCAAGGAGACTCCGAACGCTGCGAGCGAAGCGTGGTGGCCGGGGAGGGTGGGGCCGCCCAGAAATCCCGGCGGCGCCAGCCGGGTAGCTTCTGCAGGCCCGGGGCGCGCACACGCGGGGCACGTGGGTGTGGGGGAACCGGCGCCGCTGGGCCTCCTTCCTGCAGCGCCGCGGCGGCCGGGTGCCGGCGCTGGAGGAACCTAGGGTGGGGTGCCCGCCCCGCGCAGGCGGCCCTCTCAGCCCCAGCCCAGCTGGCAGGCGAGGGGCGGGGACCGCACCAAGGCCCAGCGCCTGGAGGCGCTCTCCGCGCGAGTCTCTTACCCAGTGTGGGGACGGGGGTGGGGTGGGGGGACCTCCTTCCCGCGCCGGTGCGGGAAGCCTGGCGGCTTTGTCCGGGGATGTCTGGGGGCGCGGGAGGGAGACGAAGGGACTTCCCTACCTGCCAGACCCTGGCATGGAGGAAAGACTGGGATGGACAGTGCCTGGTGGGAGCACCAAGGGGCTCCGCAAGCTGCACCCTCAGCCCAGTCGGGAGACCGGCGAGGGGGGACCGGCGCAGGCCGGTGGTCTCCACGTGGGTGGACCCCGAGCTGGGCGCAGTGGTGGGGTCGCGGGTCGCCGTCGCGTACGATCCCCTACGCCAGCGCACGAACGCGGGCATATAGCCCCTGCCACCCGCCAGTGGAGGGGCTGGCGCCGGGAGCGCGCGGGGAAGGGCAGGCGGCCGTGTTGGGTGGGTGGCGGTGGGGGGCGGATAGAGGCGGGCGGTTCGCGACTGAGGTGTGGCCGCGGGGGAGGGGGCGGGAGGCGCCGCAAGGCTTTGGCCCTGCTGCCGCAGCAGCCCCGCAGTCCCCGCCCGGCTCTGAGGAGGCTGCGGCGCGCGGCGAGGTGCCTGCCGGCCGCACTGCGGTCCCAGTCGGCGTTAACCTGCCCTCGGATTAAAAGCAAAAGGCAAAAAGAGTCCATTAAAGGGGCGTGGGCGGGCAAAGACTTTTGCCGGTTCCAGCCGGCGCTAAGAGGTTGGCCATGGGGACGTGGGAGTTGCAAGGTACCGCCAGGTGTCATAATGCGGGGAGGTGCCTCCACCTGGGTTAAGCTTCCCAGTACGCGACCTGAGACGGGAAGATCTTGAAGTCGGGCTTTACCCATCGTAGTCCTAAACCTAGCGTTAACCCTTTCCCACCCCCACTCTACACACCTTCAAATTCTTATTACTCTTTTGAGCGCGCAGTATTACCAGCCTCATTTCATGTGGAAAACCAGGACAAATTCTTCCCTCTATTAACCTCTCCATGCCGAAGACCCCAGAGGCAGCTCTCCATTGCCCTAAGACGTGGTCACTCCAAACCCACAGTGAGCGGCTCCTGGGCTCGGCTTTTGCTCCACAAACTCGCTCGAGTGCCACTGGAGGATGCTGAAGGCAATGTCTCGGTGGCCGCCCGGGGCCGGTGAGACTACCGCGCCACTCAGGTGGACGAGCCTCGCGTCCCCCTCCCCAAGCGAGTGAGTCGGCCCTGCACGGACACTTGGTCACTCTCTCTCTCTCTCACTCCCTTTTGGGTACCGCGCATTTTCTCTACAGAGCGTGACCTGGTAGACAATGAACTCGGATTCCCTGAGAACCCGCTCGCTCTTGTCCGGTGGGCCTCCCGACATCTCTGCCCTTCACCGCGGCGGGCGCCGTGTGGGCACCTGGACCTCCCTGGTACATCCTGGTTCCCAGCTCTATCCTCCCCGAGAAGCAGGAGAAGGGCCTTTCCGAGTTACCTGACTCAGGTCAGCAGCCACATGGAGGCCTTCCCCCTCGCTTTGATTCCCAAGGGCAGAGCGCATTTAAGTCCGAAGCGTCTGTGGCACTCACCTCCGCCCAAGCGGGGCGATCCCCTGGTGTGTGTGTGTGTGTGTGTGTGTGTGTGTGTGTGTGTGTGTATGTGAAATGTTTGTGCGCACGCGGTACGCATGTAACCGCACAGAGTAAATTTCAGACGTGCAAGACAAAGCATTTCACGCAAAGATGGCCCAGAGTTCTAGTAAAACAAACAAATCAACAACAACAACAACACCCACCCCCAAACACCACATCTCGAGGTATGGAGTCAGGGCTTGCCGCCTGCGGAGGCTTCTAGAACGTCTGCATCCTGGAGAAGGGATTTTAACTCTGCATCTCCGCCAGATCCGCTTGGAAATCACCTCCTCTGACGATGCCGCAACAAGTGGCCCCGCCACCTACCCCGGGTTACAGCGTCTTGGTCCTCCAAGTCCTTATGGAGTAGCTGACTGGGATCGGCAGATGGGGGTGAATGCAAGGAGGAAGACTTTATTGTCAATTGTGAAGATTCTGTCTGCGTCCTGTGGGCTGGGATTCTCCCGTCACCATAAACCTCCAACGTTAATGTAGTGGTATCATTAACACTTGGAAATGGAAAGCTTACCCATCTTCCTATTAAAAAAGGTGTTGATTTTTAACCAAGCATTTTCCTCTCGACAGACTTACATTTTACAGATGGGATTTCCCCCAGCCTATTGCGGTTTGGAGAAGCGGGGTGGTGGGGGACGTAATGGTAGCAAGGCATTTATTTTCAAAACAGATACTTCTCCCCCTCTCCCCACCCAGTTTACGAGGGTTAGATTCTCGGCTTCCTCAAAGGTGCCCTCTCTAGGTTTGTGCCAGAAGCTTTGCGGGTAAAGCCCTTTGTATGTGTGTGTGTGTGGGGAGTGGGGGGGGGGGGGTCAACCTGCCCACCACTTTTTCCCTGCCCAGCGAAACCCAGGTACCAAGGGGTCAAGGTTCCACACCGTCACATTCCTGTTAGGGCCTCGGGGACACAAGACGGATTGCCCGGCATGTCGAAGCGGCGAACAGAGGCGACAGCGTCCAGGGACTAGGGGCCTCGGTCTTCCTCCGGGCGGTTTCCCGGACTCAACTGAGCGCCGCGGCGACCTCGGCTAGAAGCCGATTCCCCGCCCTAGTCGAGTACGAAACTCCTTTGGACAAAAGTTTGAGAGAATCCAGCGCAGAGACAGACTTCTTCCAATCTCGTTATAACAAATAATCTTATAAGTTTACCCACATAACCACGCAAGCGGGGAGCAGGCACCCAGATTCGCCACCCCCACGTGGTGTTGGAGTTGGCGCAGACGCGTCCGCGGTCACAGCGGGGAACGTGACACCGCATTTTCTCTGAATTCCTGTCTTCTAGGGTGGTGCGGCCGGGTGAGAGGGCCTCAGGGAGGTGGGAGAGAGGCTGCGGAATCCATTCGCTCTGCAGAGGCATTGGGGCTCTAGCACAGCGCGCAACTCCGGGGGCTTTCCCACGGCCCCATTCCCCGACTTGAGAAAAGCAGTGGTGGTTATGGGTGATTAATAGCCGGGCTTCCCACGACCGTGCGGCGCGTCCTCGCCAGCACCACTGGCTTAGCCGTTTAATCTGACCTTTATTATGAGCCAAGCGTTCCCACAGGCTGGAAACTGGATTCGCACCCCAAGACCGTCCTCTAACCGCCCCCCCCCACCCCGCCCTGCTTCCTGAGGAGAATCGGAGACTTGCAGCTCTCCCGTGGTGCCCCTTTCCTCCTCCAGAGGAAGCAGGCCCCAGCTCCTCTGAGACTAACTCGGGGGCCAGCAGACATCCCCGGGGGGTCTCCCTGGCCTCCGAGTTGGACGTTGTCTGCAATGCATCGTCTTGGGTTCTCTCTAGCACATTGTGCTGGTATGCAGCGAGAAGGGGGGAAAAAAAAAAAAGAACCACTTTTAAGTGCCACAGGCATCTACGGAGTGGCGATGGTCTATGCAGAGCGCCGGTGACTGGAGTTGTGGGGGAGGGTACCGCGGTCAAGGGCAGGTTGGGAGGCCGGTGAAGGCCGGCTGGCCGCAGGGGAACCCTTTCTCTCCGGGTTCAGGGTCCGGGAGCAAACCCCGAGCTGCGGCAAAAAGGGCTGGTAGGCTCTCCTGCACCCCCGCTTGCTCCCCCGCCTTCCCTGTGTCCCCCGGCTTTTCCAGGAGGAAGATGGGGTGCCCAGCGGGGGTGGGGCGCGCCGGGCCGCGGGGCCGGGCTGTCACGTGCCCCCCTCTCCCCGCACCCCCCGCCACTGCGGCGGGAGTTCCAATCAGAGCGCGCCAGGGGGCTCCTCCCGGGCAGGAACCACCCGGCTCGGCGGCGGAGGGTGGGCCGCCGTCACCTGACCGCCCGCCCCCGCCCCCCGCGAGTAAGGGGCGGTGGTAGCGTCTGCTCGGTTACAAATGGCCCCTCCCGCCCCGCTCGCCCGCTCGCTCGGGCTCGGCGCGGACCCGCCCGGGAGCACTCCTCCCGCCGGCTGCCGGCGTCCCGCCGCCCTGCCCGGAGCCGGCCGGCGGTCCCCGCCAACCCCCGAGGGCGCTCCTGGCACCCAGCGCGGAGGCTTGCCCGCGGAGGTCGCGCCGGGAGACTGGACCGCGGCGGCGCGCGGCTTGCCTTCCCGCAGGTGAGTGTGCCGTGTGGGCGTGGGATGCTGCGGGGAAAGTGCAGGGGCGACGTGCGAGCCCTCGGCTGCGGACGCGGGTCCGCGATGCGCAGGTTAAGTTTGCAGAGCGAGTCCGAGGTCTCCCTCCATCTCAGCCTCCTCTTGCGACTCCCGCGGGTTGGGGGCTCCAGCGAAAGCCTCGATTTGGGGGCTGGGGGGAAGGGCTTCAGGAAATTCTTGCCTTGAGATACTTGACAAAGGTTGAAAAGACATATCAGGTGGAGCTTGTAGCTACAGCTGAGGGGGGTTAGACAGGTGCATTCGAGTTTGCCTGCGTTTGCGTGGCTCCCGGGCGTGTAGGGTGAGCCAGAGATGGGGTGAAGCCTCTGCGGTGGGTCATTCCGTCCCCCAAAGCCACTCAGATGCCCAAGAGGAAAATTGCGCTGCTCTGAGGTGGTCACTGGATGTTACAGCAGCAAACCGGTGACCCCTGTATTTCTGATATGCTCCTGTAGTAACAGAAGAGCAGGTGGCTTCAATAAAAAGTGTATGAAGCCTTAAGGCACCCAAAAGATATTCCATTTACCTTTTAACTTCTTGGCAGGATTTTGTATTAAAAGTGCTGAATCATGCAAAAAGACGTGGAACGGGAAAATAATGAAATAATTGAATGAAAAATAATTTACTTCATTTTTTTTGGTAAAGTTTTTCAAAGCTAGTAGTCATTTTTAAAATAAATGTTATAAGTTTAGGGTGTAGGCACCAGGTATTTTAAAATCATGTTTTAAGACTGTGCCCTTGGCTTTCTGGCTGTCGGTTGCTTTTCTGTCTTTAGAGTGAGTTGTATCTATTCTTTTATCTCATGCCACTCTACTGCCTTAAAAAAAAAAAAGCCAACCCAATACATGGGTTTTGTTTTTTTTTTTGGTGTGTCCATGATTGTAAAGGGAGTGGACGAAACCAGTCCTTGGAAATAAAAAACTCCTTCATTGATAAATGCGATGATGGACAATTTGATTTGTCATATGCCTCTGAAGGGAATGTCAAGCTGATAACATGCAGGCTGGAGAGAAACAGAAACAGGAGTTGCCCATCGAGGAAGAAATGAGCTGTAATCCAATTGTGTTCAGTAAAAGAGCTGAAGGGAAGTGATTCCACCTGGGAGCCTGAGTCCGCGATGGTGGAGATGGAAGGGTGCCGTTTTTGATGCAAGTTCTGCAGTCAGACACCAAGTAGCATAAAGATGATTAAAAAAAAAAATCAGAGTGAGAATGAGCAAAATGGGTGTGTCCAAAGACAGCTCTTGCCCATTTACTCTGTCTGAACTGCTTATGGCCTGCTGACTCATAAGGAAACCAGCATGCTTCAGGAGGGTTGGATTTGACTTCTAGATAACCATACCTGTAAAAAAAAAAAAAATCTTTTTTAAGGAAAAGAAAATGTTTAACAGAGACATCGATAAACAGGAAAGCTTGTCTCCTCCTCACATCTCTTCTTGAGGGAGGTTTTCCCAATTCCTTGACTTGTCACCTTCATTCCAGTCCCTGTCGTCCATACTTGTGCCCGGAACATTTGGGTTGACACCAGAGATTTTCATCTAAATCTTGACATGAGAAATGGTGGCACTCCTACCAATAGGATTATTTCAAAGGTGTTTGTGAAGGATGCCGAAACCCTGGACTATAAACGATTAATTGAGTTTTCTTTGCAGC
Organism: Cervus canadensis; assembly: GCF_019320065.1. Classification (NCBI taxonomy): domain Eukaryota; kingdom Metazoa; phylum Chordata; class Mammalia; order Artiodactyla; family Cervidae; genus Cervus; species Cervus canadensis. Next base: position 43,458,346 of record NC_057407.1, on the reverse strand, counting down.
ACAGTCTCCCTTGACATGGCATGCAGGGGCAGGGAGCCCCACCCTGTTTCCGAGCATCTGCATGAAAGGCCAGGAAAGGAATTCGACAATTGCAGTGGTGCAGAGAGAGGCAGTTGCTAGACTTGGGTGTGAATGTTTATTTAAATAATCACTAAAAGGTTGGGGGCTAGGCTTCAGTTCATAGGTAGGTCTTGGAAAAGCACAGTATTATTCCGTGTCGCTTGTCAGCCTGTGAAAATATCCATTTAACTTTGAGAGGTTGGTTTGGAAGAAAAGGAGTCTGAAGTGAATGCTGCTTTCCCCATTTTAAGATCCTGGGGTTACAAGACACTCTTGGAAGGACAAATATCAAAGCATCTAGTGAAGCCCCAAAGAGTTCTTTGTGCTCTGGTATTCTTAATAGAATTTCTTTATCAAAGTAAGTGTTTTAGAGAGGTTTCCTTTTCAGGCAATAAACCTGCTTGTGGAATAGACAAGCACCAGGCATCTCAGAACAGAGATGCACAACGGAAGCAGGAAGCAGATGAATGAGTTTACCTTTTGCTGCTTGGTCCTTCCATCAGAAGCCAGTCATGTCACGTCAGGTGAGAGGAAAGCCATTCCTGCAACAGAACGAGGCGATTTCAAACCTTATTTCCAATCTATGGGAATGAAAATATTTTGCGCCGCTCTGAAGAAAGAGGCATTCATTTATTGTCATTTAATTCATTTATTGTCATAGTCCTGCTAACCCGCGTCGTCTACTGCAGACAGTGGGTCTGACCATGAGGAAGAGAGATAGCAAGTTGACCTCTTTCCTTTTCTTCAAAAAACAAGAAAAAAATTTTTCAAAAGGATGCCCACTTGATGTTACCATTTATTAACGCAAATCATTTAAATAAGAAAAAATTCTACTTTTCCCCTGATGGCTGGAGTGAATGAATGCCTTTCAGAATCTGGATGTGGTGCCCATTTATGTAACAGGATAACTATATCTCAGTAGTTATTCCAATCTGAGGTGAGACTCCAGGTGAAAACTGCATGTTCTGCTCAGATTGAATGTAAGTTCAAAGCTGCTGGGACCACCTTCTGCTTTTTGCCTTCTTCCTCTAATACTACATAATTGTAGCACCTAGAAGGCTTTGCGGTCTTACCAGGAACACACAGTCAGGTAAATTGCCAATGACAACAGGTCATTCTAAAGTCAAAATAGATTTCAGCTTCAGTCTAAACATTCCATTGGGAGGATGTCTCTGGCGCTTTGCTCAGACACCAGTGGCCCTGGTAGCCTGGTTTCAAAGAGAGACTTGTCCTAAGATTTGCAGCGATTATTTTGTGGAAGTTCGCTCTGCCCACTTGCATCGTAAATGGCAGAGCAAGAAGGTTCCAGAACACTACCTCCTTGAGTTACAACAGTAATGTGTACACAGCATTGTATAAGGAGCATTCCAGAACTCCCACCTCCCGGTGACGTGAATGTGCTGCCTGAATAAACACCTGGGCTGCCTTGGCCCGCCAACAGATCTCATTTTTTATCATAAGAGATGGTTTTAGTGTACACTGAGCTTTTTTAGGACACTAGAGAGCCTTGTAGGATGGAGAGAGCCGTCTGATGTCTGACTTCTTTTAGAACCGGCCTCCAAGGATCTACCTTTTCCCTATGAGAATGTCAGGTTATGTATGTTTTTCAAGGAAATCAAAGAAAAACACTCTTTGCTAAGCCACTTATTACAGGGAGTTGAAAGGTTAGTCATACTAGTAATATCATTGGCTGCAAGCATGTAAAAATTAAAAATTCACATATTTGTGGATGTGTGAGTGTTAGTAGGGAGTTCCCTTTAAAAAACTGGAAATCACTGCTTTTTAAAAAATCATGTGATGTTGAGTACTTGCACATTCATCTCTGTAATATGAAAGAATACACTTCAGTATGCACAATTTGCCACAAATGCACACATCCTACACAAACTGGAATTGCCACTTAGAAATACTCCGTTATTTATTTTGCAGCGACTTGGGGTAGTGGGGAGAGTTTTTCTTTTCTTCCTGGTGGATGCTAGGCTCTAATTCTGCTGTGCTTAGGTATCTTAGCGCCTACAACGCTCAAGAAGGTGCAGTGAACATATACAGTTGTTCATATCATGAGTAAATTTTTTTTTTTAACAGTATGTCCTCCTTTAGGTTGCCAGTTTAAAAGTAGTCATGCTCTAGGCTTTAGAACTAAAAGTATCACAAGAAACAGGTTTTGTCCAGATGTAGCTTGGATACATTTCCTTTGGTCAAATTGGAGTAAATCATCTTTGCTTCTTGGGGCTTCCCAGGTGGCTCAGTGGGTAAAGAATCTGCCTGCCAGTGCAGGAGACATAAGGGACATGGGTTTGATCCCTAGGTGGGGAGGATCCCCTGGAGAAGGGTATAGCAACCCACTCCAGTATTCTTGCCTGGTGCATGCATCTTTGCTACTCATGAAATTTGGAAGCTACCTGGACTGCTAATGACCTGAATATGTTGGTCTTACAGGTATCCTTTGATATGGTGGATGGTGACTCTTCTCCTGCCTGCGAGTGGTGGTTCAAACCGTAAGTTCAGCAAACCAAATAATCAAATAGCAGTAATCCTGGAGCTCTATGCAGAACCGTTCTCCCTATTTTCATTCCTTCTGCCCAGGACTCTAGCCTCATAAGTAAGAGTCAAGACGGAAGTGACATCATCCCGTTGGGTAGGTGGAAGGATGTCCAACTTAGACCAAGTCACTCTGTTCACTGTAAAGCAGTGTGACTGCCATGACAGCCGTCCATTGGCGTTTTTCTCTACCCGTCCCCGTCGCATTCTTTTCCTGGTAACAGAATATGAACCTTTAGTGTCTGGGCAGTGCTGAATTGATCCTTCCCCAGATGTCACGTCTTTTTCTGTGGCCCTGCCCCTTCTGATCTTCTCCTGGCTCAGGCAGACAGATCCCAATACGTAGACACACGTAGGAGCAGCATCAGATATGTCGGCTGAAATCTTAAGTCTGCTGGGGAGCTGGCTGTCCTACCACATCCATTAAGCAAAATATTTCTTTAGCTCAGCTGATGAAGGTCACGCTCTCAGGACTGGTCCGCCTCAGTTATAAAATGGAAAGCATTACAGTATGCAAGAGACCATTGCTCTTTCACACAAAGACATTGGATGGTGTGGGACTGTATAGATTTCCCGGGGATGGGTCCACCTTCTCCACTTCTGGATGTCAGGTACTTCTAAGTATGGCTCTTTACTGTCTGTTCTCAGAAAGGGACCCAGAGGAAGACCCTTCCCTACTTCTGTAGAGACCTCAACATGTAATTTAAGATTTTTGGAAAATCCTTAGGCATTTCAGGCATTTGTTTCCTATATATTTCATCAGTGGTCAGGTTCTAGAAAGCTTGTGTCTATTAGGAAAAAAATCTCCCCTGCCTTCTCTTCTCCTTACTTTTCTGTCTCCCTGTCTCTGTTCCCTTTGCCCCAAATATGGCTTTCTGTGTAATTCAGTTCACTAAATATTTCTCCATTTTTGGTTTCGCTGCAGAGTTTATTGCTAGAACGGGTAATAGACTTTCAACGCAAATAGTATATTGATCACTTGAAATCTTGTTTGAGCTTGACTGAATATACATAATGGGGTGTCAATCGGGGAAAAAAAATCTCATAATAAATGGCAGGCAACTTATATTCATGAGAAAAAAAATGTCTCAGGCAGCACACAAAATATCATGTTTACTGTAGCATGACAGACTGATTCCGCCAGTCTCCTCATGTTCTTCGGGCGGCTATTTAATAGGGTGGCTATTTACTAGCAAAGGCAAGGTTAGAATACCAAGATTCTGGAACCATTCTTTCATTGTTTATATGGGAAGTCATTTCTGCACACTCTATAGAGTATAAACATCTTCTCCAATCACAGCCAGCAAGAAAGATCTTTTCTACCTGAGGAATTTAGAAATTGCAAACAAATCTGTTGAAGTTGGTGTATATTTAAAATCAGATACTGATTTATGCAGTCCATATTTTTTAACTTTTTACCATGTGTGTATCAGTGCATATACTTGCTGTATGCAAATATCATTTCCAATGTGTACATGGGAGAGCACGGTATATTTAGAGAAAATCCTGCTTTACATAAATTATTTTTAAGAACCAAGCAGAGGAGTAGCCATGCGTTAGGAAAGCGAAATCTTTTTTTTTTTTTTTTAATTTCCTATTGAACGCTAAGTAAAGGAATCTCAGCTTTGAAGTATTAAATGTAATTCTTCAAAATCTATTTTCTTGATAGAGCCGTGATTATGATGGCAAGTATTTTTGGGAAAGTAGTATTTTTGATTAGCTTCTGATGCTGACTTTTCTCTGACTCCGTTGCTGTTGGTTGTCTGTGTGGAATCTGGCCCCAGAGGGAATGTGGGGTATTGTAGAAGCTGGCATCTGGCTTCCCCCCAAAACTGTGTGGGGTACATTATACTGTCCCAGTCCACCGGGTGGGGTTAGCCTAGCTTCTGTTAGGAATTCTTGATCTCTTGTAAGTGAATGGAGCCAATGTGCTCTTTGCATATCAGGTTTTAATTTGCTTTTTTTAACAGCAGAAATCAAATAATACTCTTGACAATCAGACAGTCATCTCTTCCAGTTCCTTTATGGTATTCAGGATTTTTAAAAGCGGATCATGGCAGAATTTTCACTTCTTAAATCTCAGGTCATGTCCCAACAACCGGAAGAACCTACTTAGCACAGAGTGTGTGTAATATAACAGATGAGGCTATGAAGGTATAAAAGATGTGACATCAGGCCCTGACCATATCTGCTATTTTTCTGTAGGGCTTTGAGCACTTTTGCCTGTTTTCATCTACTTCATTAAAATGCTTCTGGTTTTTTTTTTTGTTTTGTTTTTGTTAAGGTTTCTGATTAGCAGTAAAAGAGAAATGCAAAGGTTGCTGAGAAAATGGGATTATCTGAGAACTAGCCAGTTGTAGAGATTCAACAGTATATGATTATAGGGGAGCTATAGATTTTAATAATACCTTTCGTAAGTAAAACATTTCCTCTATATCGTCCCTTATGTACGTATACTGTTTTGTGACAAGTTAGAAACAATTTATAATGTGTGCATTTTTTGCACAAAGAAAGGCAATCACATTCAATAGTTGAAGCTTGGGGAATTACGCTGGTGAGATTTTAGCAGAAGCTACCTTATATGATATTTTAAACTTGGGATTTAGCTATTTGAAATACGTTCTTAACTTTTAACCTGCAGAGAAACAAATGTTAAAACTTGAACTTATTGGGTGTCATTAGTAAAAGGGAAAAATATAATTGCAGGGCAGAGAGAACGGGAAGGAAAAAATTTCTCAGAAATTTGAGTCTAAAACCTGCATTTACAGTCCTTGCTGTTCTCTTAGATTTTGGATCATTTTACCAATTTATTATAATCAAGTGAAGGGAGAAAAAGAATAGGAATGAAGCAGAAGCTATGTGAGCTATTTTCTGATTAAAAGATATTCAAGATTACATGTTGGTAATATAAGTACCTACTTTTAATAAATAGCTTTCTTACCAGTTTGTACCATCTTACAGTAAGAATATTTAAAGACAAGTTTAAACACATATCTTTTATAGACCTTATCAGTAGAACTGAAAACAACACCGTACACTCACCAGGTGCTCAGTAAGCTTTTGTGTTGTTGTTCTTGTTGTTTTTTAACACCTTTATTTAACACAAATTTTTAAAATCTAGTTGAATTGGCAGCCATTTCAGAGAAATGGACGTTACAATTTCTGAGGTTTGATTTCTACATGCGCTTAGTAAATGAACATCAGGAAGTAACTAAAACTCCTGGATTTTTGCTTGCCTGCAAATGTAGCATTTTCAGAAGCGAGAATCAGACCTCTCTTCTGTTAGAAGCAGCTCATTTAAAGTGATCCTCATTTAATAGAAGAATTGCAGTGGGACAACTTTTCCTTCCAATAATGATTTAAATAATAACTAGGCTGATGCAATGGATTAGGATAATATTACTTTTTAAAAAATTGGTGGTTTTTTCACTTTAATAAAGAACACACCAAGGCAAAATAAAGACAAATTACAGTGTATTAATTCAGTTATCAGTGAAGTAGTAGTTTGTATATTACTGCTAATAAATCTCACTTTACAATTAATAAAAAGTTTATTTTCAGGTTTAATTGCTCATGTTAAGAGAGAATCAACAGAGAAAACTTGCTTAGGGCATAGAACTGCGCTGAGCTTTGCGTGAATTCAGTTTATTAAACCCCTGAGCCTCTTAAGAATGAAATTTTGCCATTTGCAGCAATGCAGACGGACTTGCAGAGTATTATGCTCAGTGAAGTAAGTCAGACAGAGAAAGACAAATACTGTGTGCTCTCATGTATACGTGGAATCTAAAAAATACAGCAAAGTAGTGACTATAACAGAAAAGAAGCCGACTCAGATAAGAGAGCAAACTAGTGGTTCCCAGTGGGGAGAGGGCAGGGAGCGGGGCAGATAGAGTCGGGGGACTAAGAGGTACCAACTGTTCAGTATAAACTAGGCTACAAGGATATACTGTACAACGCAGGGAATGTAGCCAGTATTTTATAACAACTGTCAGTGGGATATAACCTTTAAAAATTGTGAAAAAAAATTGGGAATCACTATATTGTACACCAAAAAAAATCCCTATCTGCCATATAAAAGGGGATAACTTGGGGTCACAGCTGATGACTTACCATATTTATTGATATGTTAATGATATAGTCTTTCTATATATCATGTAAATATATCATATACTTATTACAAATATAGTGTTATACTATAATTATTAACAAGCCTGAGCCATTTCAGTTTAATTAGAAACCTGATCCTGAGAAATGGACATAGCCAAATGTCCTATAATATTAAAGAATATAGGCTCAACTGTTTCCCCAGCTTAGGTACAGCTTGAGGTACACGCTGTCGCAAAATTCGTTTTCTAAGGGACAGGCTGATCAACCATGGTTATGTAAGAATTTGGTGAAAGGTACTTCGTGATGGTTTTTGGGGATCATTTTGGTTTTCGTGTGTATATTTTGGGGGAGGGGGCGTGGCTTTCAGGAATGATAGTCTCATTTGTAAAAATAAAAAAAGTGAAACCAGTTAATCCCACTTTCAGGTTAAACGTCTTCATCTTGCTGTGGTCTTTCGTCCCGTAAGACCGCGCTTTGGTCACACTGACAAGTGTGGACCTGCAAACCCATTGTCTGATGGACTTGATTTTGTCTCAGCCAAACAGAGAAAGTGGTCAGCCTATGAACCGCATCCGCACGCCAAGCATTTGAAATTGATGTTATTCTCCAGCAAGCGGCCACACCCTCTTCAGAGTCATTGTTTCATCCCTGTGCCCTATGTATGCTCCTACAAACACTCCTATGCCTCTCCAAAAGTTCTTCAAAATCATTTTTCTCTCATATTGTTAAAAAGATAAGCGTTCAAGATAAGACTTAAAAATATGAAACCTCCTGTAGACCCACAGTGTCAGGCTCTTCCACTCTCATATAGTCTCTGGAAATAACCCGCAGAGCTTGAATTTTCAGCCTGGGCAGAGCTCTAACTCAGGACTTTATATGAATGCTCCTTAGGAGACAGATTTTAGCCAAGATTTGCAGAATTGAGATGCTGGATTAAAGCAGACAGACAGTCTCTCAGGCAAGGATCTAACTGGATTGTTAAAAAAGCACAAAGGTGAACATGTATAGAGATAAATGTTGTTTATTCTTCAGAGATGTCAATGAGTGCAGGAGAATCAGCCAAAATTCCAGAATTTTCTTTTTCCTCTCTTGTAACAGTCCAGGGACGTCATTGCCAGTGCCCACAATGACTAATCATTCTTAATTTTTCTAGCTCTAAACGCAAGGCTGACTGATCCCTTACAGAGCGGCCTTCTTGAGCAGCATTGTCCAGTGGAACTTTCTGCAATGACAGGAATGTTTGCTTTCTGCACCGTCCAGTACAGAGCCACTCGCCATGTGGAGCTACTGGGCCCTTGAAGGTGGCTAGTGTGACTCAGAAACCGGCCTTCCAAAACCTTATTTGATTTTAATTAAAATGTAAATTTAAAAAGCCACATGTAGCTGGGGGCTGCATGTATTGGACAGTGTTACCACAGACAGAAAAGTGAGTCAGCTTCACATAGAGTCCTCTTTATGGACGATGTGAGCAAAAGGCCCTGCACATTCCAGACAGCGGGGACCACCCCAGTGCTGACCACCGTGTGTGAGCTGTCCGTGTGCTGCAGTCCGCAGAGCTGCCGGGCACATCACGGCTGCGCTGTTGTTGTCATGTTTTCACATTTTTAAAAATTTATTCATTTACAATTTTCGTTGGAGTATAGTTCATTTACAACGTTGTTGGTTTCAAATGTACAGCAAAGCGAATCAGTTAGACGTACAGCTATATCTATTTTTATGTTTAGATTCTTTTCTTCATATTTTAAAATAGAACTGAATCCTCCCAGAACAGACCCAGTGCATGATAGTGTTTGTTGTTTAGTTGCTTAGTCGTGTCTGACTCTTTGTGACCCCGTGGACTGTAGCCCACCAGGCTCCTCTGTGCATGGGATTCTCCAGGCAGGAATACTGGAGTGGGTTGCCATGCCCTCCTCCAGGGGATCTGCCTGACCCACGGATTGAACCCACATCTCCTGGTTGGCAGGCAGATTCTTTACCACTGGGCCATCAGGAAAGCCCCCCTCGCCAAAAAAAGATGATACTGCTACTCCTCTTTTTTTCTTTTTGAGTTGTGGGAAGAATGCTTGAAATGAGATGTAGCCTCCTCACAGATTTTTTTCCACGTACAGTATGGTATTGTTATCCATAGGCGCCGTGCTGTACCCCACATCTCTAGAATGTGTTCCTGTGGCATAACTGAAATTTCATACCCGTTGGTTAGTAACTTCCCGTTGCCCACTACCCCCAGCCCCTGGCAAACACCACTCCATTCTTTGCTTTCCTGAGTTTGACTCTTGTTGCTCAGAGACCTCATCCCCACCTGGGTGGTCTCTTCCCAGAACTTCTCTGGATCCTGGCTAGTTTGTTTGGTTGTGACTATACGTCTGAGGTACTCTTAAAATTCTGGCTTAAGGATACAAGGTTTAGGGGCACACGTCTTGATTTGCCCTTCTAGAGGTTCTTCCACTACTTCGTCCTTCTTTTTGTCTCTGCACCCCGTTGCCCATGACTAAAGCTTCACCATCTATTTATCAACACTTGTATTCATCTCTGTGTCTGAAAGGGTTTTTACCTCCAGTGTTCTTCAGTACGGACCCCCTCAGACAAAACTGATTAAGAAGTTATAGCAACTCACTCGTTCTGCAGACACAGGCCTCTTCCTCGAGGCAGTGAAAACTTCCTCCATAAATGGAGAGGGTCTTCTAACTGAACTGCCGGTGACGTTTTCAGAGCCTGTCCTTGAGTAAGTGGACTTCTCCTGGTGGAGCTCAGCTTTCTTTGGCTCCTACCACTCTTTAAGTCTTCACAGACAAGGCAAGCGGGAGAGAAAGGGGATGGAGGGTACCTGGCAGGTGTGACTGTCCTTTGTCGCCAGGGAGACCCCATGCGTCCCAGCATACAGAGGAGGCTTCCGTCTGTGCAGGGGGAGAGAGCCTGACCGAGGCGGGCATGTGTGGGTGGGGCTGCTCTGTCCTTAGGAAGCCCCCAGCATGCACTCCACCGTCTCCCCCAGACCTGAGACCCTCCTGTCAGGTCCTGCCGCAGGATCACCTAAGTTTCTTTAGGAAAAACATATTCATAAGCAATTTCCTGGACCGCACTCCTCATTTGGGGAATTAGACCATTTCTCTCAATACTCTCAGCCCTGTCTTCACAGTTAGGGGGTTTCTAAGACATGCTGCTGCCAGGGTTCCACCCCCAACTGAGAATCTCTGGGGTGGGGTCTGGACATGGATGAATTTCAAGCTGCCCCCACCCCAGCATGGCTGATGCAGCCTGCATCTGGCTCCATCCCAGAGGGGCTCAGGATGTGCAGCAGAGGTCTTGGCTAGGATGACTCCCTTAGCTTACACGCACGTGTTTTTTGTGTGTGCGCAGTCGCTCAGTGGTGTCCGACCGTAGACTGCCAGGCTCCTCTATCCATGGGATTTTCTAGGCAAGAACACTGGAGCAGGTTGACATGTTGGGTACCTGCTATGCTTCCAGCCCCCTGCTCTGTGATGCTGGGTTTCACCATCTTTGCTTCATCTGCTTTTCGCCAGCTCATCTCTTTGGCTCCGCCCACTGAGCATCTGACCTCTGGGCCTGTGTCTCTGCGGTCACCTTTCCAGATGCCACTTTCCAGCTCCTGCCAGCTGTCTCCTTCAGTGACACTGGGCCAAGTCCCCTCCCCCGGGCCGCCCTGCTTCCTGGCAGTCGGGGTACCAACCTCGGTTGCTCCTCCTCCCCCAGTGTGGTCCCCGAGTCCTGCAGCTGTCGTCCCCTTGCAACTCTGATGCTGACCTAGTTCCAGCCTGTGCCGTCTCATGCCCCGGTTGATTAGCAAGGCCCCGAGTTGGCCTCTGCCTCCTTAGCTCTTTCTTCTCTCCAGTCGTCCTTCCTCAGTGAGGAACCACAGGCCAGTTCACAGAACTCACGTCAAAGCTCCTGAGGACTTCTTGATGAGCAAGGGCCATCCACACCTCTCTCTCCCACCTCACCCTGCCTTCACAACCCCTGACCCCCAGGGCTGCTCCCCCAGGCCTTCGAGTGTGGTCCTCCTGTTCTTCTGCACCCCCCTCTGTGTTTGCTGATCTACATCTCCCCCACGGCCTGGTTCACAGGTCAACTGCAAGCTTCCTTCCATGCCTTTGGCCAAACCGCTCATTCCCAAGGCCCCACACCTTCACCTGCACTTTTAGTTATGGACTCACTTTTCTCATCTTCCGGAGCTCCTATGTAGCTACTCACAGGGCCCCCACTCCCACACCCGCCCCAAGTCCATCCTGCAGGCAGGAGCCACAGTCAGTGTCTGTATCCGAAGGACAGGGCCCCTGCAAAATCCCTGTCGCCATCACACACTCCCACCCAGCTGCCTGTGTCATGAGTTTTTAAAAATATATATCTTAAGAATTAATGTATTTGGCTGCACCAGGTCTTAGCTGTGGCATGCAGGATCTTTAGTTACAGCATGCAGATTCTTAGTTGTGGCATGTGGGATGTAGTTCCCTGACCAAGGATCGAACTGGGGCCCCCCTGTAATGCCACAGGGAAGTCCCTATGGCAGGGTTTTTGGGTGCCCTGACTGAATGCTGTCAGCAGTGACCAGGCCTTTGGTTTTCTCCTGCGTGGGGAGGTGCTGGACCCCAAGCCCGCTGACCAGACACATGCACACAGCGTCATCCTCCCATCAGTGATCTCTGTTCCTCTCCCGGCAGAGCTGCTCACCCCTCCCTGTGTTCTCAGAGCGGCCTCCTAGCACCTTGGTGGTACCTCTGGAAAACACTTCTCCACCAGCCTTCTTTGAAGGAGTGAGAATTTTGAGACACAGTTGGCAAGTCTCGGTAGTAGAAGGAGAAGGATGCCAGGACCCCTCCCACGGTCGTCCCCTCCCTGTGGCTTCTGTCCCTACTCCACTCCTGGCTCGGACTTAGCCAACCTGGCTGGACCCTGAGCCCCCTTTTGAGCAGCTGCTTTGAAGGTAACCTCAGATGACTGAGCCTGACCCTTGAAAGCATCTCCCATCTGCCAGGGAGAGCCCATAGGGTCCCTGGGGACAGCCAGGACACCCCCTGCCCCCTGCTCTGGACAAATGCGTGGAAATGAAGGGTGCTTTTCCATCTCTCATTCCCCTGGGGAGAAAGACCAGCAGCCCATCAGGGGAGGGGAAGAAACACTGGCAGGGGCTGAGCCAAGGTTCTGAGGGCTTCATCCAACTAGGCCGAACTGGAGAAGCTTCCAGAGCTCAATGCTGGTGAAGGAGGAGGAGACAGAAGGCATCCCGAGATGCCTGCAGAGGCCTGAGGGAGGGTGCGAAGGCCGGGCTTATTTGAAGAACTACAAACACGTCAAGTATTCCAGTGTGGGGTGGACTTAGGGGCAGGACAGGCAGAGACGAGAGCTCCGGGTCTTAGAGCTCATCCTCAGGGGAGAGGGAGGACTGCCCAGCGGGCCCTGCAGAGCCCGTGGAGACCAGCACTGGCGACTCCCCGTCCCGGCACCACCACGCTGGCTGGGCCTGGGCATGGCCCCCCTGCGCCCTGCTATCATCCCACCCCCGAGCCTTGCCAGCTGGCGGGCCTTTGCTGCCGTGGCTGCCCCCGTGTTCAGGCCAAGGGATCCCCAGGCTACCCTTTGGCATCTTTTATGGTGAAGAGCATGGGCCATTTCCCCTTCCCCACTCAGGTTTCCTCTGCTGTGGCCCCCAGGGCCAGGAGCACGTGGGCAACCCACCTTCACAGGCCCCTCCAGGACCACAGCCTGAAAGGATGTGGGTGACTCTGCATGGCCCCCTGGAGCATCTCCCCGCGAACACAGCCAGCGCCTTCTCGGCTCTGCTGTCCGTCACTGGCTTGACAATCAAGGCACTGAAAAAGGACAATTCACAACAAGCCTACACAGAGAAGCCCTTTTATGCGCAAGAATGGCCCTGTCGTTCACTTCAGCACCATTTATATCTTTCTTGATAGGAGTTACTGTACTTGAGAATGGTCGAGCAGTGTGGCTTTAAGCAGGGTGTTGGGTCATTCTGTGTAAAGGACACTGAGAGGGTTCATTGTCCCCGGGCAGCCCAATGGCCTGAGCCAGCATCCCCGGGTTGGATCCGAGTTGGCTGAGTGTGTGGGCGGTGCCAGCAGAGCCTCTATCGTGGGGTTCGTAGGCTTTGGGGGTGGTGGGGGGCTGCCTCGTGGACGCAGGCCTGGGACAGGCCCCGCCAGCCCAGGGTCCCTCTGCAGAATGACACAGGGGCCCATGTGGGCAGTGGGGAGCCGTCCTCACCCACTCACACAAGCCAGAGAGGAAGGAGGCTGGTGTACGATGGAAGGTCACCACTAGAGCTCCACCCGAGAAGGATGACGGTTACTTATAACCTTGGTTTTTGGCATGAATGCTTCGTCCGCTGGTGAGGGAAACACACACATGCCCTCTGAACTTGCCACTGATGGGTGGGCCTGTAGGAGGTGTCTGGACCAAGACCTGGTGCAGTTTTGGAAATAGTCCAACATGCAGGAGGATCCAAAGACCCTGGGAACCCTTCTCTACGTGGACACATCTGCCCCTCCACCCTGCCCCCACCATCGTGGCGGGACCCCTTCTTCCCAGCTCCCAGGCCTGCCATTCCTGTTCTGCCCAGTATCCAGGGCTCCTTTTCAGGCCAGGACCACAGCCCACAGTTGGCTCGAGTTCCAGGGCCATATTTGAATGGGGAATGCCCAAGGCTTGTGCTCCCCATCTCTTGGGGCTGGACCTGAACTGGTCGCTGGGTACCGTGATCCAGGACATAAAAGGATCTGCCAGCCTTTTTATCAGTACTGTTGTTAGCTATTACTTGCTAATGTTTCCTTGGCCCTTGGTGTGGGGAATTTCTTTTTATCTTGCATCTTGATAACCATCCATGTAGTAGGTACTGCTCTCGCCGTTTTTTCCAACAAAGAAGTTGGCTCAGAGAGGGCAGGCCAGTGGCTGGAGGTCACACAGCCAGGAAGAGGTGAGGTAGAGGCGGCCCAAGTTGCTGTCCCAGCTCTCCAAGGCCTGGACTCTGAGCAGTCTAAGCCTAGGCTCCTAAGCCCAGCTTACCCCCATCTCCAGGTGCTTCTGAGTCAGGAACTGTGGAAGAAGAAAAAGAACAAGTCAGAAGCTCAGATGGGTGCTCCGGGGGCCTCACTTGCCTGCCTCCTCCTCCCAGCTGGGCCTCGAGGCTTCTGTAAACCACCCATGTGGCTCCTCGGGGCCCACTTTCTCTCGCCTCCGTACATATCAGTGAGTCATTTCCTCAACTTTTTTTTTTCCCCTTAGTTTTTTTTTTTTTTCCTATTAGGAGGAAAAGTTTCCTTCACAATGATGATTTATGTCTGCCTCTGCAGATCAGTTTTTGAAGTGTTTCAAAGACTTGCAGAATTACTTTCTGTTGGAATATTAGATTTCTATCTCTGTAAAATTTAGAACCATATGCTCTCAACCTTGGATACTGGCTTCTGTGCTGTATCCATCCTCAATTTTTTTTTTTTAATCCCAGATAATGATCCCACATCTGTCTCAGGGCAGTTTAAACCTTAGCTGGAGGTAGACTGAAAGAATGGGAAATGGGTTCCTGCGCAGGGACACAGTACCTGTCAGCCATAATTCCCCCGGGGTTCCCACATAAGCAAGACAGGAAATCAGAGTGGACGGGCACGGGTGTCTGGGCTGGAGGAGAAGAGAGGCAGGATAAGCGGCTGTAGCCCTCAGTACAGCGCTGAGCTCCTGAGCCTGTTTGTTGGTGAGAGCCCTGGAGTACAGGGCTGAATTCAGATCCTGGGTTCAAATCCCAGCTGTGTCGTGGGTCAGTGCTGTCTGCCCTTGAGCAAGTTGCTTAAACTCTCTGTGCATCAGTTTCCAAATCTGTGAAATAGTGGTACTCCCTCCCAGGGTGGACACAAGGACGGAATGAGTGCATACGTGTAGCGCCCTGAGAACTGTGCCCGGCACGTATTAGGAGCTCAGCCTTGTTGCAGTGAGAACAGACTGGCTTCTGGAAAGGGCTTTTCAGAACAGTTGGGATGTTTCCCATCCAATGAAAAGCAGGAGTAATTCCTGTTTTATATAGGCAGAGACAGTTGACAGCTTTAGCAAAGTGCCCACCCAGAATCAGAAGATTCATGTCACAGCCATCCGGGACCTGATGTGATCTGTTGTTTATTTACTGTATCGCCACACTGAGCCCCATGCGGGATCTGGGCTGTCTTCCTCTCCCTGGATGTCCTGTTGCTTCTTGGTGAATGAGATTAGGTCTGGGATTGGCCCCAGTTCTGGAAGCTGGACTGGTCCTATCAGAGTGCCATCATTCTTTGTGTATTTGCACTTGATTCTTTGCTTTTGCCTGTGACTCCCTGGGCCACAGGTCAGGGGAGAGGGGAGTGTCACCTGCCGTTATGTACTTCGCTCTATCTTTGAAAGACATCTGCTTACCTGACTCCTGTCCTATTGGAGAAAGCTCCTCTTGTGATCCCAGCCTAAGGTTTCATCCAGCGGCATGGTCCTCTCTAGGCCAGCTGGGGATCTGCGGGCCAACTCAGATTTCTCATGGGTGCTTCTGCCCCATCCGAGTCCCACAGGTGAAGCAGACAGCCGATGATGGCCTGGGGGTTCAGGCCATCATGTACAATAAGAGGTGTGGTTTCAGGGGCCCACCCAACCCTGCCTGCCTCAGATGTTTCCTCTGGGATGTCCTTGCCTCGTGGCCAAGAGGTGGGTGCCTTTCGAGGGACCACAGATCTCTCCTGTAGCTGCCAGGCATCAGGCACCCCAGCGAGCTGACTGCACAGGCCCCAAGCCTGCTGTCCTCTCTGGCACCTTCGTCTCCCTCAGGCCTGTACCCACCCCGTCTCCAGAATTGCTGCTGGAGCAGAGACCACCACCTCCCTTCTCAGGCCTCCAGGTCTGCCTGTCTCCAGCCTCTGTTCCATCCCCATTCATACAGCATCCAGGGTGGGCTTGAGAAACACAAATCTGATCACATCATGTCTCCTGTTTCCCTCTAGCTGGCCTCGGGCTCCAGCTTCCTGTATTTCTTCATAACACACTGCAGTTTCGGCAATCTGCTTTTTTTCTTCTTGCGCCC
The DNA here is from genome assembly GCF_019320065.1 of Cervus canadensis. NCBI lineage: Eukaryota > Metazoa > Chordata > Mammalia > Artiodactyla > Cervidae > Cervus > Cervus canadensis. Next base: position 43,442,580 of record NC_057407.1, on the reverse strand, counting down.
ACTAGCTGGTAAGGGCCCTGGGGCAGGGCCCTGTCTGTGTTGCCCATCTCTAGGGTGGCGTTACAGCCATGGCTTGGGCTGGACAGAGGGAAGCCCTGAGAGTCAGAAGATAGGCCTGTCTGAGAACCCATCTGCTAAGAAGTCAGGAGGGCCTAGTGGAGGTAACAGGGCTGGTGCAGGCAGGTGGAGAAGGAAGCACCGCCGCCCTCCTCCAGCCTACCACCCATCTGCCATTTCTCCTTCTGACAGCCAGCCAGGGGCTCCCCAAGGCAGCTGGTGCACATGCTTCTGGGGAGCTTGGAGGACGGGTCTCTTCTCACCAGGAAAAAGATGGTGATGCTGGACTAGCTTCTGGTGGCTGAAATCCTGGCTAAGTTAGAGAGGATGAACAGAGATTTGCCTTTGATCCAGATGTCTCACACGTTATCTCAGTTCCTGCTTGCTCACTCAGTCATGTCCGACTCTTTGCAGCCCCGTGGACTGTAGCCTGCCAGGCTCTTCGGTCCATGGGGTTCTCCAGGCAAGAATATTGGAGTGGGTTGCCATTTTCTCCTCCATATCTCAATTCATCTTTACCCAGACTTTGTGGGGGTGGGTTGTACATTTCCCATGTGACTAATAAGGAAATTGAGTCTCAGAGAAGCTGATGCTGCCCACCCCCTCAACCCCGACCTGGTCTATCAGCCAAGCCTAGGAGGAACTAACCTGCTAGAAACAAGTAAGCAAACCTCCTCTGCCATAGTGGGATAAAACCACTTTATCTCCAGGTCACGGCCAAGACGAGGTCCTTCAGTGAGGATGGCTTAGATATGGTGATGGTCTGTGAAGCCAGGTGGACAGTTTTCCCCGCAAGGAATCTAGGAACTGTCCAAGTCTGTCCAGGAGAAGGGTTGTTCAGACTCAGCAGTATGTCAGCGGGATGGCCCCTCACCTCGTCTGGAGCTCTTGAGGTCTGACAACAGGTCAGGTGTGGTCAGTCTCCAGACGGAGCACTGACAGCCGCAGGAAAACAAAGGGCAGGGGAGGTGGGAAGAAGAGCAGGACAAGAAATGTCCCCCTACGGGACCTGGCCCTGTCCACATCCATGTCAGCAGTGAGAGTTTTGAGTTGAGATTGTCACCGAGTCCAAGCTTACACTGCTTGCCACGCAACACATTGAGAGATGACTTGTCGGGGCAAGGAATAGCAGCTTTATTCAGAAAGCCAGCAGACCAAGAGGATAGTGGACTAATGTCCCAAAGAACCATCTTGCCTGCGCCTGGGTGCTAGTCTTTATTATAGAGCAGAGAGAGGGAGATGAGGAGGTAAAATAAAAAAGGTGATAAACTGTTGCAGATATTTCCTGGTTTTGACCAGAGTCCAGGGAGGATATATAAATTTCTTCTTTCCTGAAGCCATTCACAGGTAGGCCAGGTCATGACGTTTCCTCTGAGCTTAAACAAAGGTATTGTAGCTGAACACTCGGGCGGCGGGGGCCAGGGTTCCTGGAGATGGGCCATTACATAATGCCTTAAGCTATAGGCAGCATCCCTTTAGATTAATTTACAGCAAAAAAATCACTTCTTAGCCTTTTGGCTAAGATCAAGCATAGTAACTTGTAGCAAAAGAAATAAAGGGTAAAGGAAAAGAAACAGATTCGATATGGAGTCAGATTTGTTCTTCTGTGTTACAAGATCACAGATGATGACAATGGGGTACAATGGAGTTTTAGTCAGAGCAGCTGTAAAAGTTGGGCCACGATAGAAAGATTGTAAGGCGGTAGTCAAAGGGGAAAAGACCAAAGAACTCAGAAAACAAGAAATAGAGGTGCTTCTTGACCTTGTCCTTGGGGGAGACCAGTCACGCCCTCATGTCTCACTTTGCGCTCATGATCAGGCCGCAGTTTTAGATGCTGGCGTTGGTCACACAGACTCGAGCTCCGTGCTGCACACAGATGGAATCCCAGCCAGACGGTGGCATCACACCCGGGTTACCTTTACCTGTTTGTTGTTTAGTCACTCATGTCTGACTCTCTTGGAACCCCTGGACTGTAGCCCACCAGGCTCCTCTGTCCATGGAATTTCCCGGGCCAAAATTCTGCAGTGGGTTGCCATTTCCTTCTGCAGGGGATCTTCCTGACCCAGGGATCGAACCCAGGTCTGCCTGCATTGCGTGCAGGTTCTTTACTGCTGAGCCACCTGGGAAGGCTGCGCTTGTGTAAATAAAGGGGCTTCTGGTTTAGGCTGCATCGCCAGCACTCCTGATGCTCACAGTGCGGGCCCAGCAGGGAACAAGAGTGGCCTTGAGGGTGATGGTGAAGGGGGGGGATTAAGGTTGAAAGATGGTGAAGAGGAACAAGAGACCTTGCTTCCAAGAGGAACCACAAGACAGTCCTGTCGCAGTATTAGCTGGGCATTCAGAGCTTCAGGGACTCCTGAGGGAGACACGCTGATTCGGTAACCGTAGTCCTGGACTGGGACATGAGCCTCCTCTGTCACCCCATCACCTCATTGCCATCACATTTCCTCTTCCGCAAAATAGCACCACCGCGTACCCTCACCTGCTGCAGCGCTGCCACATCACGTTTGTATAAACACCACCCGCATTCGGGTCTACAGTATTCTTTCAAACGCTGATACTTTAACGGCTTAGTCCACTCTGGCCCCATAACTCCATAAGGTAGGGTTGGTTTTTTAATAGTTACCATCTTGTGATTCCTCATGAGCAACTCACAAAGCACTTGTGATCCAACTGGACTGTCTCCATGAAAACATGAGGATCACACACAGCCGATAACGATTAGCACCAGGGCTGAGGAAAGGAATAGCCAAGAGAATCGAGACCAGGAGGAACTCGCGCGGCATTGGCCGTGAGATGAGGTGTTGCAGGTGGTCCACGCTCCTCCTCCGGGGACGCCCCCATTGATGGTCACAGCCCCCGCCACCCCCCATGCAGTGGACTATGCTCACTCTCCACCCTGAAATAATTTGGCCATGAAGCAAATCAAATGGCTCTTCTCCAGGCTGGGGTGGTCCCGCCTCAGTCCATTTGTTTTAGGAGTATGGACCAATGCTCCAATAACTTTATATCTGGTTAAGTAGTCCCAGGGAGGAAAATGGAGCTGCCCTGCACTCAGGTGGATGGGGACTTTGTGCAAATAGACTTAGATCAAGTTATGAGAGTGAAAATACAAGATGTTTCAATAGCTGCAAATCCTGTGAGCAGTGAAAATGTCCCCAACATCTTTTAAAAAAAAAAAAAAAAAACTTCAATCCCTACAATAAATATTTTTCTATACAAGGTAAAAAATTCTAAATTTTCCTCTGTACTTATAGTCTGTGATGGCTCTGAGAATACTGACAAGTTTCTTTTTCTTCCTAGAACATAGAACAGAGGGGAAAATCCTTTCTATTCCACCCGAGATTTTTTTTTTTTAATACCAAAGAGAATATTGTTTATAATAAATATGTATTCTCCTGATGAATAATACTTTGATAAAAATTATTCTGTTTCCCTGTAAAACAATTTGTTTAAATGAGACGGGGTGAGGGTTTTTCCCCCTCCTGCTAACATGAAGTTTTCTCTATTTTCAGTGGCATCACAAGACAGTTGGGCAGTGGTTTATATACTGAAAACAAGAATGACCCCATTATCCCACCTGGTTAAATTTATACCCTTTTCAAAATTCTATTAATTCTTCTATTAATACTGGATTCTGTGGAGTCTAATAAGTGCTTCTGTAGAGTCTAATAAGAATCTTGATACAGATTTTTAGCAAACCCAGACTTAGTTCCTTTCTAAATAATGAATTTCTTGAACCCCTTCTCCTGAACATAGAAGCTGTAATATGGATGCCAATGTTTTGTGATCGAAATTTGATGAATATATTACAAATCCCAGCTGCATTCAAAGGAAGTAGTTTGGTTAGATGTTCAAGGCAGGAAGAAAATTCCACCGCTTTGTGAACCCAAGTTAGAATGTCAGTTGCCCAAAAGAGGGATTTTTTTTTTTTTTTTTCAAAAGGGTAGATTCACTTTTAAAAATTGGCAGGCTAACTAACCACAGCGGATTTGGAATTCCAGTCCTGACCGGGAAGCAGGGAAAAAACATCCTCAAATGTACTATTAAGAAGTGGTTGTATATGGGGAGAATACAGATTGATGATAATGTTAGAACACCACAGCATATATTTGAAACACAAGTTGCTAATACGTACATTGTCTCCCCAAACCTATGATAGATTTGGTGGATGAACCCTGATGTTGTACCTTCTGAAGTGTGTAGGTAGACGAGCAAGGGTGATGTGCATGCCAGGCCCTCACGTTCACGTTCAGACAGATTCTCGCTGGCAGCCATGTTCGTCTGTGAGTGGTGAAAAAAATAAAGGAATCTGAAGGTGATCAGTCCCATCGTGGATCTGGTAAATGAAAAATTTACATGTGTGAGTAGTTTTGCAGTCCGAGGAACATAGATAAGAAAGTGCAAGGCATTGAAATTGAAAGCTTTTAGAAACAGACACACATAAATGAGAATGACTTAAATTGATTTTTTTTTTAAATCCTTTCTTCTGTGGAGTCAAGTGACCCCAGAGCCTTTGGAGGCATTTGGGAGGTGACAGAGGGCTAGTGGCTTTCTGTTTTAGAAGAGCAGGAGCAAATTAGAACAGAAACGTTGCCTGAACAGTTTGTGTTTTCTGGAGACCTGCACAGGAAAACAGCACCCGTCAGTGGGAACAATGAAGCGATCGGCTTTGTTTGCATAGAGGGACTTTGCAGAAAAGCTCCAGCTATAAAATACCAACACTCTCAGCTTGCCCCCAAGTTCCTCCTGTCACCCAGTTAATTCTGAAGGAGAACAGTGTCCTGTAGGGGCTCAGTCTGTGTGTGTTTGCTGTACCACAGTCAACACTCCTCTCCCCTAATTTTCTGAAACTGACCAAATACTTTCCTGGGGACAGAGGAGGAAAATGGTGTGGTCCTGGGTATTCATCTCGTAACACTGTCCACAAGGGCACACTGGCCTGTAGGCTGGATGCCAGCCACCAGCCCATCATTTCTCAGTGAAAAGAACCTTTCAGCTCGGTTACCTCCTGGAGAGAGCTGATTTTCCAGCAGTCAGGCTTGATCTGGGTAAATAATTAGAGAGCTGGAGAGCGAAGACATCGCTCTAGTGCTGTCTGTGATTCTGCTAGTATAGCCAGACCCTGTGATTCCATCCTTGCTACAATCTTAACTGTTGTCTTTCTCTAAAGATGCAGAGAAAGAGGGAGGGGGGAGGGAGGAGGAAACAGCAACAAAGCCGGTTGCTTGCATTTGTCTTGGAAGAATTAATGACATTTTTCATTCTTTGGGTGAAAATAAGAAAATCGCTGCGGTTCTTTATCTGCACATAAGAAGGTGAATCTCAGTCTACCTCCCTCTCCCTAACCACTCTCACCTCCCAGGCCCTGCATGCTCAGTGCAATTACTTTGGCATATTGATTTATTTTTAAAACTATATTACCCCTCGTTTACTGGAATTTGCAGGGCTCTGGGTCATGCAGGCGGATCACATTTCTCATAAAGCAGACCCTGAAGTGGTTAATAGGTTGTTGTTGAACTTTTGCAGCTGCTCATTAAAAGCCAAATTTAAAAAAAAAAAAAGGAAAAAGAAATATTGGCTATTATAGAGCATGTATGTCTCTAAAAATTTCCATTATTTTGAAACTTTATCAGATTTTATCCTGTCCTTCTGTGTAAAGAGAATAAGGAATTGATAAAATTATTCCAAGGTTCTAGTGAAATTCCCAATTTTTCCCTCATTTGTGTCTTCTGTTGCAACCTCTATAGTTTATTAGACCATTAATTCTCATTGATTGAGAATCATGGTCACAGGGGCAATCTGATTTGCTGAAAAATAGTAATTATACTAGTGGAGTTTTATTACTTTGGAGGAAGCTATATAGATAAGAATGAATACTAAGAAATGGGAAAAGGTAACATAATTAAGAATAGTTATAATGCAGAACAAGCATGTTTAACATGGTTCCATGTTAACTACAAAGGTCCTCTAACAATTTCTGTACCAAGAACTGGAAGACACAATGAAGAAACAAAGGCTGTTAGTTTTGGTGGCTTCCTTTTCCAAATGTACAAGATTCTGAGGGTCAAGAAAGGTGGAAGCCAGGCATTCCCCCACCCATGGCCCACCACCGCAGAACTGTTTATCACAGCTTGCAAAATCAGCGAGTCCTTCCCTGAGTTGAACTACAGACTTTTCTGGCAGATACCAGCTGAACTGGTAACCTGGCTTGCTTCGGTCACCAACATGGCAGACCTTACTGGGTGTTGGGGGTGGGTGTGACAAACCTAGAAGGTCTGACCCATCCGGGAGTTAAGTAACCCCACTAAAGGGGCGGGTGCAATAATGCCATGTATGTCTCCTGCTCGCCGGCATTCAGACCAACTCTCCTCACCAGAGGTTATTTTTCCTTTTTAATTTTTCATCCATTCAGTGAAGCAGTTCATCTTGGAACTAAAAGCAGCAAAAGTTGATTGATATTAACTATGGCACCTCTGAGCAGATTAAACCTAATCCCTTCCTCCTTCCTTCCTTTTTTCCTTCTTTCCTTCCTTCTCTCCTTTTTTCCTCCCCCTTGACTCCCTTCCTCCTTCCCTCCTCCCTTCCTGCCCAAACCCAAGGGAGGCTAGAAGGCTTTTTCCTGGCAGGAGAGGGAGGTCCCTGGGGACTCCATGCCAGTCGGGTAGGTGTGTCAGGAAAGAAGGAGAGGTGTCAGGAGTCTGGGGGCCAGGCTTTCTGGTCTCACACAAAGGGGATGGGGATTGTTTTTTTTTTTTTTAAATCATGGGATGTGATTGTCCACAGCTATGGGACAACCTCCCGCGCGGTCTCAGGACTTGAGTATTTGGGGATGTCCTAAAAGAATCCTCTGGAGGTAAACAACATGTAGGACCCCCTCTCTGCAATGCCACTGGCACGTTACCGCTTTCAAAGCAAAGCCAGACTCCGGCCCTGCCCGAGGTGAAGTCTTTGTCTGCCTGCGCGCCCGGCCGCTCCAGCTTCGGATTGATTTTTGGCCCCCGCGGCAGCAAGTTGGGGGCTGGCTCGGAGGGTGGAGGCGGCTTGGGGGCGGAGTACGGACTGGCATCCCCGGCTGCAGGGAGCCCACTGCTGCTCCAGGATTTTTTTTTTTTTTTTTTTAACTTGGAATTTCCAGATGACAAGAAAGGCTTCTCCTGGATCTGAGGGAGCCATTAACATCTATTAGTAACGCCGATGGGGTAAGTAGAGTGGCGCTCGGGTGTGCGGTCCTCGCAGAGCTCGAGCATCGGCCGCCCTGCGCTCCGACTGGATGCGCTCCGGGGCCAGCGGGGACGTGGCCGGCTGCCTGCCGGCTCCGACCCCTGCCCAAGGTAAGGGGTCCTCGCCGGGGCTCCTGCAGCTGACCTGGCCCCCCTCCCGGGACTTCTTGGCAGGGCATCTTCTCTGGCGGGTGAATTACTTGTCATTCCTCCCGGGGCACTGCCGGCCGCCTTCCTGGGACCTTCCTTTCAGATTTGGTGATCCGCCCCGACACCCACCGGAGTCTCTCCCTGGAGGTGGTGCTTATGCATATTCATTTTGTCTGGTAGCCGGCTACCCGACTTGCCATTGCAGGTTGATTTATCGATGTGCGTGTAAAGTGTGTTTTATTTGAGTAATTAGCAATCCTGAATTCGTGGAATCGTCTGCGCGTCCCAGATCAAAGACAAAAGGTGGTCCTGCCACCTCCCCCCACCCCTTCATTTTCTAGCTAGTGACCACTGACTTCTGTTGTTTTAGGGAAAGCTCGTTAGCAATGGCAGATCCACCCCCCCCACCACCCCAGAGGAATCACTGAATTCAATCTTAGTGTTGGTAAATAAAGCATACAGTTATTTTTAAAGCCCAGCATTTGAGAACTAACTTCTTCAGGGCTCTGTGTCCACTGAGTGGACAGTGTGTTGTGTTGTTTCAGTTTGGGGTTCATTCCAGGATTGCTCTTACTTCTGTGAAACAGTCAACCGCATGTTCCCATCGAGGTCCATGAAAAGAAATGTTGCCTTTCATTACAAAGGAAACTGCAGTGAAAGGGAGACACGACTTCAACTGTATATTCTATTTTCTTATTTTGTTCTTCAACTGTGGTTTTCATCTTGCCATGCCCCCAGCCCTCTCACATTCATCTATAACCCCATCATTAAACAAAATTACCTCCACGGACTTGCTTGTATTTTTTCAGGAGCTCTATTATGCCTGTAAATTTGACCTGGATGATGTTACTATTTTGATAGGTTAGTCTGTCATACAGGAAGTCACAGTCTATGGATCAGTATGTCCATGTGAACCATCCCTCTCCCCCCAGTCACATTAGCTAAATTGTTTCTAAAAGATATTTTTAGGCCAGTGAACACTTAGCAAAAATGTCTCTACAGATCCTGATAGAACTATTTTTAGATTCAGTACTTTAAAAGCCTGTTCAACCCAACCAGTTCCAATCAATGTAAATGTGCTCCTAACAAAAGATCTTTATATTGTTAGTGATTAAATCATTACACATTTCCTTTATGGAATTAACTGATCTAACAAAAATCTCTCACCCCATGAAATATTATTCTGATTTTAAACTCTAGAAAAAAATATACATTTATTGTATTTTCAAGGGAAGAAGTCGTGTAAGAATGAATCACTGGAGTATAGAACATTTGTTTGGGTTTTATCTTTTCTGCAGACTTATTGTGTATTCTATTTGATATGCCTCTGTTACTTCTTTAAAATGATCTAAATTTTCAGTCTATTGCCAATTAGTATTCTGTATAAAATAGATGAACGTATAGTGCATATATACGTGTAGGATTTAGTTCATGGGTAGAAACAACAGCCATTAGGGTGAGACTAATGAAGCATCTGCCTCTATGAGAAACAGCAAGAGGGAAACCACTCCACATCAATAACTTGTAGGTAACCCGCATGAAAAGGGGCCCCAAAGCTTTTCTCTTCAAATATTAAACACGCTTTCCCTGATGGTATCATATTGATGTTGGAAGGGTTAAGTAAAAGTGAGAGGACCAAATGTTAACTAGGCAATATATTGTTTCTATGTTATTTACCACAAACATTTTTGACATGCCTCAGTTGCTGAAAAGGAATCATAAACTTGATGTTCTGAAGATGGCATGAAGCTAGCTTTTTAACGGGAACAGCAGAGATGAGCGGTTCTGGCACGTAGGCACAGGGTGTGTTTGGTCTGTCTTTGTGCCTGCTTTATAGGAGGCACATCACCCTTGTCTGAGCTCTGGTGCTGACGGATCGAACACAGAATGAATATGTAACGACTTAACACAGCAGTAATACGTTTAGCATGTAAGCAGTTACATAGATCTTCCTGAGATCTTAGGAATAGCAGAAATTCACCATGGACAGAATGTCAGGAAGGAAAGAATTAAGGTGAACTGGGCTGATTGTCTCTAAGCAAAGAGATACTCTGCCTTGAAATGTGTATTTCTGAGTGAGAACACAGTAATCACCAGCACTGCCTTTCGTGGTACTGTCTGCATGGTCTTTTGTTCATTGTACGTGGAGTTGGCCCTGAATCCCTGGGGAGGATAATGGTGTATATCATCTTTTACTGAGAGTCTGAATCCTCTTGTGCTCCTACGAGATAGGCACAAATGCTTGTTTATTAGACAGTAACCCATGCAAACATGCATTTGTGCAGTCGTCTTTTCAATTCATTGAAAAAATTACAGGGAATTTTTTCTTGAAGCTCCATTCAAGACCATTACCATCAGATCACTAGTTGTGATTTTTTTTTTTTTTTTTTAGCCCAGGAAGTGACCCTTTTCCCTACCAGAAACTCTTAATGATTAAAAAGAGAGGTGTTTGGTTTGGTTGGTTGGTTAGGCATCTGTCCTAAGAAAGAACAGCAAATGAAATATTCCTCAGTATCAGAAACATTTGACGCAAACCTCCTATTTGATTGATTCAAGGATTCACATATGTATTTTCACCCCCGTTTCTGTGAATAATTGAAAGGGAACTGTTTAATATAAAAGCCTGTACCTGGACAACATGATACTATATCTGTCTGTCGTGGTTGAATCAGAAGCAAGGGAAAGTCATTTCCACTTTTTGGCCACCATTGGTCCTCTCGTTTATCAAGGGTGATACTGAGACTGAATTTACGGGGCGTATTAGAGATTATGTGTGTAGTAATTTACTGACATACAAAACTGTTGTTTTTTAAATGCAGCTCAACATAGGATGGAATTCTTTGCACTTTCTGTGCACTAGGGGCAGTTATCCCACTTAGATGTTTTGAATTCCCCTAAAAATTAGATGGAATGAAAAAAAAAAACTTTCTTGTGTTGGTAGAGTTAGGCTCCCGTAGTAGCCGGTATGTGACCTCTAACCACCTTTGAGTCAAAGCTGTCTCTGGTCTCACTTTAACATTATCATTTGGGGGGTTGTGATGATCCCCCCTAAAAAACCCCACATCTTCTATATGATTGAAAAGGACCTGATTTTGGTGTATTTTTGCAGAGCTTAGTTCCAGGGAGACAATAAAATACCTTAGTGGTTTTATCTTTACATAATTTACGTATTTTAAGCTCTCTATTCCAGGTCACTGGCCTATTTTGCTACTCGGGATGGTTGACCAGTGTTAACAAACCCAGCGGATCTTAGGATAAATGAAGAGTGACTGTGGGCAGCCCCAGAGGCCATCAGTAACCAGTTTCTAATAGATTCAAAGAGAAAGCTCTCACCCTTTCGTCAAACTTGATCCCAAACTCAGTGCCCTCCTGCCTGATAATCATTAATGATTCATGTGGGATTTGATTTCCAGTGAAGTTTCCGTGTCTGTGCCCCAGAGGATTTCCTTATAACGGTCTCTGGATGGCTGAGGGGTTAAATAAGCACTTTCCCTCTATGCTTCAGGGATAACCACAAAAAATCAAACTGTACAGTAACATCAAGGTATTGTTTAATTACTAGACAGCTGATGGTCTTTGACCTGAAGAGTGAAATTTAAGAGATGTCTTAAATTGCATGGCAAATACTGGATAATAGCTATAAGTTCCACAGCCTCAAGATAAACTTTGGTGCCATATTCTCACGCAGAATTTAAAGCATCACCTTCACACCACTGTGGAACCGATTGTCACATGCACCTGAGTAAAATGTGGATGTGTTGAAGCGTAGGAATGTGTGCTCATCTGGGCCGGGGACTAAATCAGGCTGGGCAGTTCAGTCTGCATTTTGCTTAACCACAAAATCCTTACGACTAGGGCCTGTCAGGGTGAAAATGGATGCTTGTCGCTGTATGGGACAGGTACACTGGTCAGTGATTGTGGCCACCTCTTAGACCCTCTCTCCTGTTCTGAAGACTTTCCCTTCTTCCACAGAAGCTAGAGTGAGCCTTGGGGGTGCTTGTGTCTTTTCGAATTATGGTGTGCCCTGGATATGCCCAGGAGTGGAATTGTGTTGGTTACCAAAGGAACGTGGAAGAACGTGATAAGTTGGGAGACTGGGATTAATATATGCACTGCACTATAAATAAAATAGATAACTATTAAGGACCTACTGTCTAGCACAGAGAACTCGACTCAATGCTCTGTAGTAACCTATGTGGGAAGGAACCTGAAAAGGAATGGATATATGTATATGTGATATGTAAGTGATTCACTTTGCTGGACACCTAAAACTTCACACAGCATTGTAAATCTACTCCAGTGAAAATTTTTTTAAGAAGCTAGAGGCAGTCGGAGAAGTAAGAGCCTGGAAGGAAAGCCGTGGCAGAGGCCCTTCTTGTCTGTCTGTGTCTGTGGTGGAGCAGATCAATGCAGGTGGTCAAGGGCATTGGTGGCAAGTTGGCAGAACATGAATAATCCAATTCCCCGGGAAGATGATAGACCGGAAACACTAACTGAGGGATCATTTCCTGTGTGTTGTGCCGGCTGTGGGGACCCAGCGAGACCCCTCTGCTGTGCTTCCGCCTCCACACCCCCGGGAGGTTCAGGTCCTCATCCCGGTTCAGAGCCGACGTCCCAGGGAAGACTCCATGGTGGCGGCCACCCCAGCCTATTAAGATGCAGCTCTTATTGTCAGCGACAGTCTTGACAGGGCAGGAATCGGATTGAACCTGTTGAAACCACTAGCATTCAGCCATTTCTGACCTACAAAACCAGCAGCTTCTCATCTCCCCGTTTCTCACCTTGCTCTCCTTCTCACACAACCAGATCACAGAATTCCCCTGCCTGCAGAATGTCCTACTGGCTCCTCAGTGGCCTCAGAATAAAATCCAGGCTTTTCACCTTGGCCTCCTCTGTGATCCTTCAGGACCCGGCCCCTGCCGGCCCTTCTTCCCCTGCCCGGGTCCTGTCCCCCAGCTCCCTCTTCCTCCGAACTGGCGTCCTAGCCTCGGAGAAGTTCCTGGAGCTCAAGTCAGGATCTTTGTATCTGCCCTGTGCATTCTGTCGAGCTCCTCATAATTTGAACCTCAACTCGGATGTCACCTCCTCAGAGAGGCCTTTCCTGGGCCTTCTGTCTAAAGGAAGTTTTCCTCCTAACCCTATTAGCTCATTGTAATTATTTTTTCCGGGTGCTTTATCCCTATCTAAAATTACTTTTTCTCTTGCTTTTTTAAAAAATTGAAGTGTAGTTGATTTATAGGCACAACAATAGTCTGCTGTACGCAAAGTGACTCAGTTATACACAAACACACATTGTTTTTAATATTCTTTTCCGTTATGATTTATGGCAGAATATTGACTATAGTTCCCCATGCTATATGGTAGAACCTTGTTGTTTATCCATTCTAACTGCAATAGTTTGCGGCTGCCACCCCCAGACTCGCAGTCCATCCCTCTCCCTCCACCCTAGACATAGAGAACAGGCTTGGGCTGTCCTTGCTGCCTAATTGTCAGCTCCTTCACGACAGTGGGGAAGAGAACAGACACTCTGTCTGGCTTGTTGTTCGCTCTGTCCTCCCTGCCTGGCCACACGGCAGGGAGGGGCTTAGGATGGATTTGTTGAGTGGACACCTTGTGGACTCCTCGCTCACAGCCCCGAACCCTCTGCAGCCTCAGCCACTGCAGAGCCTGGCCCCGAGCAGCCAGGGCTGCCAGTCAGGGGAGCCTCCGCCCTGCCCTGTGCTGACTGCCCCCCTGCTAACACCTCGTCCAGGAAGTGGGAGTGAGGTCTGACCTCTGCTGGAGGTCTGTTTCTCCATTCATCCTCTGCCAGTATTGCTTAAGGTTCCCTGGACAGGTCTTGTAAGATCCAGCCAACCCGTGATGCTTCCCCTGCTTGCTTGAGCTCCTTCCTCGTCTCACCCTCCTGTCCCGCTCCTGCTAAACCATCCTCCCTTGAACTCCTGTTGCAGGCAGTGCTCTTGGGGGGAACTCAGGCTGATGAAGGTGCAGTAGATTGTGTGATGTTTTTCTAAAATTAAATCTTGTTCGGTAAGTCGCAGTACTACCGGAGGTGATCTGGTAATAGCCAACAGTGAATGTGGTTAGGCAAATGTGGTTACCCACAAATGCAGGACACACGCGTTCGATACCTGGATTGGGAAGATCCCCTGGAGAAGGAAATGGCAACCCACTCCAATATTCTTGCCTGGAGAATCCCATGGACAGAGGAGCCTGGCAAACTGCAGCCCATGGAGTCTCAAAGAGTTAGACACGAGGCAATGGCAACTCACTCCAGTACTCTGGAAAATCCCATGGACGGAGGAGCCTGGTAGGCTGCAGTCCATGGGGTCTCAAAGAGTTGGACACGACTGAGCAACTTCACTTTCACTTTTCACTTTCATGCATTGGAGAAGGAAATGGCAATCCACTCCAGTGTTCTTGGCTGGAGAATCTCAGGGACGGGGGAGCCTGGTGGGCTGCCGTCTATGGGGTCGCACAGAGTCGGACGCGACTGAAGTGGCAGCAGCAGCAGAGCATGCACACACTAACAGTGAATAAGGACTTGGTTTTAAGTCTAAACATTTAACCCTTACAGCAACCCTATGAGGTCTCGTCCCCACTGAACAGATGAGGATACTGAGGCATGATGACACCGGATACCTGATTGAAGGTCATAGCAGCCGGCAGCAGAGCTGAGTGCAGGGGAACCACTGCCAGGCTGGCTCCCTTAAGCTCCTCTCCCGACCATAGTACCCTGGCTCTTCACTCAGGGTTTGCCCACAGCCTCAGTCCCTCCTTTTGAGTCCTTCTGTCCCGGGCCTTTTTTCCTTTCCTTGAATTCTTACACCACCTCCCCCCAAAGTGGCATGGGTATCTCAGAGTGCCAGGAGGCCATGAGAAGGTGTTACTGGTTCATTTTGCCCTGTGGCGCCGAGCATAGCCTTGAGGCCAGCTGCATGGACTTCTGTCCTCAGGATCCACCTCTGTGATCCAGTGCTTGCTGATGGAGCGTCCACCCGGCTCTGTCCAGCCCCGTGAGCCAAACACATGCTCCTGCCCCCCTCAGCTGCGTTTCCCTTCCGGCCTCAAAGTGCCCACCTCCCAGGGGTATTCTAAGCATCAAACAAGATAGCGTGTTTAAAGTGCTGAGAAATCCCGGCTCCCAGTAAGCGCTCAGTGGATATGAAGTGTGATTATTCTTTTTATAGTAGTTGTTAGGAGATGAGGACAGGCCCCACGGTGGGGTGGATCGAGGGGAGGGCTGTCTTCTCTGCTGAACCTTTTTTTTTTTTTTTTAATTTATTGGATTTTAGTTGATTTACAATTTTGTGCCAGTTTGAGGTGTACAGCAAAGTGATTCAGTTCTTTTTCTCTTACAGGTTCAGATCCTTCTCTCTTATAGGTTATCGCAGAGTAGAGTTCCCTGTGCTATACACTCGGTTCTTGTTGGTCATTTATCTTATGTGTAACGCTGGATGTCAATTCCAACCTCCTGATGTATCCCTCCCCGCCACATTTTCACTTCGGTAACCATAAGTTTGTTTTCAGTTTCTGTAAATCTGTTTCTGTTTTATAAATGAGCTCATTTGTGTTATTTTTTAAAAATTAGATTCTATGTATAAGTGATATGCTATTTATCTTTCTCTGACTTATTTGGTATAATCGTCTCTAGTTGTACCCATGTTGCTGCAAACAATATTATTTCATTCTTTCTTATGACTGAGTAGTATGTCATTGTACATTTGGACCACGTCTTCTCTATCCGTTTCTGTGTCTGTGGACATTTCGGTTGCTTCCGTCTTGGCTATTCTGTTGCATCTTTGAAAAGAGTAAGTTGCCATGTTGTTTTTTGCCTTCCTCTGAAAAGTCAGAGATGATGGAGGCACTTTGTCCCTCCTTTCCTTCTCTTGTTAAACTCCCACTGCCCTGCCTTCGCCTGCCATGAGTTTCCTTTTGTTCTAGGCTTCTAGAACCCTAAGCATCAGCCCATCTCTTCTTAAAGCCCATGGCATAGCTACAAAACAGCTGGAACTGGAGGGTAAGATTAGCTTAGAGTGGTGTTGAGTGGCTTCTCCTGCCCTGGGGTCTCCATGTAGGCAGTGAGCAGTGGAGAAGCCAGTGGTTCTGACGGGTGGGCACACCCGAGTCCCCGTTTCAGCATTCACCTGGAGGGACTGCCGGTGCCCTTCAATGCTCTGGACTCCTAACTTGCTAGATTATGCTTTTCCTGTCCACAGAGTCCAGATGCATTGGAAAAAAGAACACTTCAAAGGTGGCTTTTAAATTATATGCTTTTCATAGTATTTGCAAAACCAAGGAATAAAAACACCAGGCAAAATAACTGACAATAAAATATCTCTTCTTTCCAGGCCCTTCTTTTGGGAAATGTAGAATCTTTGACTCGGCAAGGGATAAAGCATCCTGGTATCTCTTCTTATTTTGGATTCTTAATGTGAAACAAAATCACACTTTGAAAAATGAATCTCCCAATCTTTGTCCTCAGCTTTGATGGAAGGTACAAGGATCTTTATGGGGTGTGAGTGACCAGAACAGTCACTTTTCTTGTAGGCATACCATCATGCTCAGAAGAGAGTACTCTAAAAACTGAAATATTGTTTCTAAAAACTGAAATAACTTCAGTTTTTTCCATTTGCACCTTGTTCAATCCTATAGACCTGAATAGCCCATTACCCAGTATTTTAGAGGAATTTAACTCGACTGTATTCCAAGAGTTTTTTTCTTTAACATTATCTGTAAGATCTTGCTCATAATTCTGTTATCCTCTTGCTTATTAACATATCAAGTCAGATTTTGCAAAAGCAGGTCTTTCATCTCTCTCTCCTTCTGCCAAAGCACATTCTTCACATACAGTGCTTTGTGTGTTTCTGCCGACAGCTCGCGATCAACGTCTTTAGAGTAAAAATCTGCATGTAGGCTAAAAATCGTTTATTGTTCAGGCCAATTCCTCATCTTTTCTAGACTTTATAGCCCCCGTTTATTTGTGACTCCATCCTCCATTTTCTTTGAGGGAATGTCCCTGTGTTTTCTATGTCAAATGTTTCCATCTTTTGCTTTGTTTTCTTAACCATATTTTCACCTTTCTAAAAGCCTAGAAGTGAGAAGAAAGCAAGGGTGTGGCAAGATGGAACTGGTAACTGGTCCTCAAACTGGAAGTGTGAAATTACCAATAACATAACACATAGGTGTAGATACACAGAAAGACCACCACACTGAGTCATTCATTGAAATGTGTTCTCAGTTATTCTTGGTCACTTTCAGGGGGAAGAAGTGGACCCTGGACCCTTTGCATATGAACTACTTCACTTCCTTGTCCCTCTTCCATCTGCTTATTTGGCCATGCACAGTACCATTCTGAAATCCATCAGGTCCTCTTGGTTATTTTAAAATTCACATTGATATCAGTGTAATTCAATGAAGTACCTTACAAATTAGCACTGTGCAGAGAGAAACAAAATAGGTACGGTTTAAATTTTATGTTGTTGGTGGTATGTACAAAACCAGGGGATAAAACCAGCAAAATTGCAGATATTAAAAATTAGTATTTCTTTTCAGACCCTTCCTTTGGAAAAGGTAGATCCTTTCACCAGACAAGGTTGCCCCATACAGACTCCATAGTTCTACTAGCTTGGGTCCCAGGCTGGTGGTTTAAAATCTGGCCTGAATAGAGTTGCCAGATGAGAATAGTTTATGGTTGATCAAGGGACAGGACACTGGGAGGTAAGTGGGGAGCTGAAGTGAGAACGCCAGGGGTGATGATTATAAATTCAGATCCCCAGGCCAGCCCCTCCCCAAACCTAAGGTTCTGATTCAATAGGTCTGAGGCCGGAGCGTGGGATTCTACATCTTCACAACAGCTCCAGGGGCTGGGGCTAGCAGACTGGTTTGAGTACTTCTCTCAGCTTCAGCTTCCACATCCCTAAAAAGAGGGTAAGAACGTCTGTGTCAGAGTTGTTGGCAGGAACTGAAAGAACGTGTGGGAAAGGTCCCTGTGAACCGTGAAGTGAGACAGACTAGGATGTTGAATGAGTGGGTTTAACTCTCCGCCTCCTGCTGAAAGTCTATAAAGATTGAGGTGGGCCCTGCCCACACATCCCAGGATGCTAGAAATTACTCTTGTTCCCGGTAGAATCCTCTTCTCAGTCTTCATCTTCCCACATCAAAATGCCAGGAAAGGCTTTATAACCCCCTAACTCTTTCCTTCCTTTAACAAATACTGATAAAATGGGGCATCCACTGTTCTAGTTGCGTGGGACACATCCCAGACTGGTTTTCCTGCCTTTCTTGACCAGAGTGTGTAGAGATGTACCATGGTTTGATCCATGGAGAGAATAAGGTCTGTCTGATTTCTGCTGCTTTTTAGATAACCCTTAAAATAGTATTGATCAGAAATGTCTGTAGTTAGTCCTAAAAACACTTCATAAGAGGTGACTCAGAGCCCTTCTAAGCCAGTAAGAAGGATGGGCTTTCCCAGGTCATGTCGTTATAGCTCTGTGAAAATCCTGAGAGAGACTGCTCATAGCTGAGCCCCAAATTGGGGGTTTCATCTTGCCTTCCCTCATCCAGAATGTGCAGAAAACTTTGACCAACACCTGTCTCTGGGGAAAAAAAAAAATCCCCAGTTATTTTCACTTACTGGAGACTGTAACTTAGTCTAGAGTAAAGACCAAGAATTAACGCTTTAATATGGTATGTGTTTTCATGAAGTAACTTCTCAGCCATTGTGGAAGACAGGAGGGTAGTTCCCACTCATGTGACACAGGAAGTCCTTTCTGAAATACTGTGTGATAATAATGCAGTAATAACGGTACCTGCCCAGTCAACAGGTTCAGCATATGCCAGACTCCTTATATGAATTATGGCTTAGAGTTGGTTGGAAGATATAAGGAAGGAATGATGTAAGTATTGGGCAGCAGCTGAGACGGGAAGGTTAAGTGGCTTGCCTAGGGTCATGCATCTTGTGAGTGACAGAGCTGGAATTTCCACACAAGTGTATGGTGACCACTGGGCTCTTCTGCCTCCCACCATGTGGTAGAACTTTGTGTAAAGCTGTTCAGCCTCAGACTTCCCTGAATGAGGGGTATGGTTACTAAAATAACAAAAGGAGGTTACCAAAATACAGTGTGAGCCAGCCTTTCTCAGTCAGCTCCTTGAAAGTATTAGCCCCTCAGGCATGTATGATATATAGTGAGTCAACTGCTCTCTGATGCATCTGGGCTGGTACAGATGATAAACTGTTCTTGGGAGAATTGAGCCAATGGTCTCTTTAAAGCTTTCTGTTACCTTTCAAAGGAAGACCAAAATCCTTCACCTGCTCCCAGGGCCTCATGCCATTGGGCCCCTGCCCACCTTCATTCATTTCTTTGGATAAGCCATTCTTTCCCCCAACTTGGAGATCTTGCCTTGAAAGCCTCCCCGTCTTCTCTTTTCTCATTCTTCAGACCTCAACTTGAAAGACACTTTTTTTTTGGTCTTGTTTCTCCAGCTTTATTGTGATCTTATTGACAGAAAACAAATACCCCCATCCAACTTGTTAACTGAAAAGATGGAAAAACCTGTGGCTGAAACCCACACTTGTTACCTGGACAGGGACCATCTGGAAATTCAGCTGACCCTTTTTACTGGGGTCCCTTGCCTCCCTGTCCTTGGAGTTTTGAAGCGTCCCCCTTGCCTTTTCTCTGTGGATGGCTGCTGGCGGGTCTCGGTGTGGCTTGTTGTCTGGGCAAAGACAAGCGCAGTCACAGCATCGTTGGCAGCACCCTCAAGGCAAGCCGGTGGCACAGGGGTGGCTGAGGACTGCACGTTGAGCTTCGTTCCAAGCGTTCAGGAGGTTTTCAGGACCAGATGCATCCCCTGGCAGTGGCTGTGGTTCTCCTCAATCCATCCTCCTCCCCAGAACCTCTCCACCTCAATCATTAAATAGTCCCCCTCCCCCCGGTGTCATATGGCGCGTTTGCTGGGATAAGAGGGGATTCACTTTCTTCTTCCATGTTATCCTTTCAGGAACATTAGACACATTGAGATAAAGACCAAAAATCAAAGGCGATGGTCTATTTTACATCTTTTTGAAAAGAGGAAGAATGCAAGTGTAAAATCCCACACAAAGTCCTCATTGTTGCAGAGATCTCATATTCTTTTCCTTTGGAGATAAACTCTAGTTTCTCATCTTTTCAGTTCAAAAATGAAAAGCCATCCCCAGGTTGCAGACAGTTTACTGTTTTACAAAATCCGATGATAATAGTATTAATGATCATAAAACAAGAAGGTGATCCCTGAATGAGTCTGTCTCTGTGTTACCAAAAAATAATTGTTGAGAAATAGTCTTTCTCATTGAGAAATTTCTCTTGTGTCTCTTGTGATTGGAACTCTGAAATCACCCTGAAGGTTTTTCCTCTCTTTCCCTGTTGTCCCCGATTTCCCAGAGTGCTTAAGTAATGCTTTGGACTTTTGGATCATCACTTTGGTGATCTTGAAACCCAGTTTCCAGCTTTTCTGCTGGGGTTGGAGTCATAGGCTCTATATTTTTCCAGTGATAAGATGTA
Source organism: Cervus canadensis (assembly GCF_019320065.1). Lineage (NCBI taxonomy): Eukaryota > Metazoa > Chordata > Mammalia > Artiodactyla > Cervidae > Cervus > Cervus canadensis. The sequence continues at coordinate 43,422,608 of NC_057407.1, read as the reverse complement.
CAAGGTTGTTCTGTTCTGCAGAAAAACTCCGAACGGGTTTGGGAGTATAGTCCCTTAGTGGAAAACATTATTTCCATAACACCACCACTTCTTAGAAGTGCTTTGTGGCACACATTTATCTCTTACTGTGTTTTTTTTTTCCCTCTGATTCTAAAAGTACTACATGTTCATTTTAGACAATTGAGGAAATACAGAACAGGATAAAGGAAAAATAAATACCACCCACAGTTGTACCCCTCGGGACGACAACTGATAACACCTTTATCAGGCTCATCTCGTCTTGATCTGTGCAGATATGAGCTATAAATTGAAATTGTATTCTACACACGGTTTTCTTATCCTGTTTTCTTCCTACTTTTTATTTTGAGCATGTTCGCATGACATTAAATATTCTCTGAAAATGTAATTTTAGTAGACAAACAGCATTCTAGTGTGTGGCAGACCCTGAATTTATTTCATTGTTCGACTGTGGCTGGATGTTTGTTCCTGTTTTTCACTAGCATGCAGACTAGTTCTGTAAATGTCATGATTAATAAACCCTCATGTCCTAATCTTCCTCTCCTATAACTTTTAAGATTGAGGTATATGTTACATAGAGTAAAACACACAGATCTATAGTGTACATTTTTACACGTGGACACCGTTCGTTACATGTTTTAAGGCTCCTTGTACAATTCTCTCAAAGTTAGTTGTGCTTTAGGTTGTTCGTTTGTGAGTCTTCAAATACAGACCTTTACTGGGGACTTCTTGTGTGTGATTTCATTTAATGCTTATGGGAATCCTGTGATAGAGATGCTACTATTTGAATTTTCTACTAATAGCAGAGAAAAATGAGACTCCGAACATCTGAGTTGGTTGCCTGGTCTCACAAAAGTGGAGTTAGGATCAGATCCCAGGCTTGCCTGCACCCAGAGCTTTGGCTCTTTGTGATGCTTTCTCTTAGATAATTAAAAGGAAAAGCTGCCAGCATCTTTTGATAGAACGCAGAGCTGTCAGAGTTGGTTTTGTCTATCCCTCCCTTTTAAACTAAGGTTGGGAGTCAGTAACTGATCGCACTGGCTCTCCCGGTTAGAGCTTATGTTTAAAGTCAGCACAGAGGGACTTTCCTAGTGATCCAGTGATTAGGACTGTGCACTCCCACTGCAGGGGGCCTGGGTTCCATCTCTGGGTCGGGGAACTAAAATCCCGAATACTGAACGCTGCTCACTTTCAAGGTACATTTTACTCCTGGCTAGAAAAGGGCTATGGGCTTTCATCCATTAAAAGCCATAACCCACCCACTCGCCCACCTGCACCCCCACCTCTCGCCCGGGCCAGTCCCCCTAAGAAGAGAGCAGTTCTGAAGACAGAGGCTTAGGAAAGCAGTGAACAAGTTGTTTCAGGCTTGGCTGTCCAAATGTGGAAAGAGAAGGCCTCAGTGAAGGTGCCCAGTTGACTGGGGGACGTGAGAGAAGCTTCTGGGCCATCTTGTCGTACCTGCCCAGTTTGTGAAACTGAAAGTAAGTCCTGCATCCTCTGCCTGGGGAAGACGGTGTGTTAAGGGCAGGCGTGAGACTGGAACGAAGACCATCTGCCTCGAGACCAAGTTACAGCTCATGGCATCAGTGGACACCCCAGGCGGGCGGTGGCAGGGGGGATGGCTTAGTCCCATGGTGTGGCCAGAGTCACTGCCTCCGCCCCTGGACACAGTCATATAAGGGCAGTCAGCTTGGATGGTCCTCCAAGAGCGTTCCCCCTGTAGGGAAATTCAACAAGGTGGGCAAGGTTGTCTTTCAGGACTCCTCGGTGGATATGGTGAGAGGGATCTCTGGGGCCTGCCATTTGGGGTAGGCTGGGTGATGACCCTCCCTAAGGACCCTCAAAGAGCAGGCAGCAGATGCCCAGTGAGCTGCTGGCCCCAGTGTGTGAGGCCAGTGAGTCCCAGGGCTCTGGTTGGCTGGGGGGGGTGTGCCAAGTTTGAGGCCAGAACTGCCTGACATTGAGGCCTCCGACTCCTGGTAATTCAGACAGAGCGACCGGGTTTGAGCCTCGGCTATGTGTATCTGGTTGCTTCGCCTCCCAGGGCTTCATGAGCAAAATGGGGCTGTTAACGGTATGTGCTCGCTTCCGTGCTTGACGAGCAGAAATATTAGGCACTTAGAGCAGCACCTGGCACAGACAAAGGACACAGTCTGGGTGGGGCTCGAGGCTGATCTGATGACAGTGATGATGACCTCCTGCTGCCCAGGGACCCTCGAGGAGACGCTGCCCTCTGCCACCACCACCTTCTGCAAAACTCCCCAGAGCAGCAGAGAACCTTGCCTCTAAGGCGTGCTGAACAATGAAGTTTTGATTTAAATAGGTGGCAGTTCATCACCTCACCCGGGGTACCAGTATGCCTCAGTCTGCCACTGGACATGCAGACCCTCTTTCCAGGCCAGTCCCCTCATTCCAGCCCAAGGACCTGCGCATCTCTGGGAGGATATCACTTTTCTCGGGTTCTTTCTGGGGAAGTGGAACTGGTGGCTGGGCTTCCTGGTGGCTCAGTGGTAAAGAATCCGCCTGCTAAGCAGGAGACGCAGGTTCGATCCCTGAGTCAGGAAGATCCCCTGAAGAAGGAAGTGGCAACCCACGCTGGTATTCCTGCCTGGAGAATCCCCAGGAGAGAGGAGCCTGGCGGGCTGCAGCGCACGGGGTTGCAAAGAGTGAGACGCGGCTCAGCGACTAAACACCGAGAACTGGTGGCAAGAGGCCGCCAAGCCAAAGCTGCTCACTGGACCCCTTGTGCCACTTCCCACTGCCTCTCTGGGGCTGGCGGGGATCGTGATACCATCCCAGGGAGGCTGTCAGGAGGAGAAGAGTGAGTGGATGCAGAGCATTTACAGTGGCGCCCGGCACCATGCGTGACAACTGTTGGGTTTCCTTTTCCTCTTCCTGTTTGTCTTTCCTTCCATTTTTTTCCCCTTCCTCCTCTCTCCCTGACGCCTTCCGCACTGTTAGACATCTTTGCCAACATTCTTGACAGAAGACTGCAACCATGCTGCTCTGTGAAATTCACTCGGATTCATTATATCTAGAGATAAGCCTCTTCTCTCCTCTTTTCTTTCTTTGGGGGAGAGGATGTGTGGTTTTTCATACTGCTCTGTGGTTTTCTAGGGCTTAGAATCTTGGTTTAAATGGGAGAGTCTCCCAGGAGACTCCGTGCTCCTGGAAGGCAGGGCCTGCCGATCCCCAGTGAAGAGCCAGCTCCTGGCCCTAGAGCAAATGCTAGCACATGTTTTCCAAGTCCATCATCTTCCTTACAGAGCAGCTGAAGAGAGAGAAGGTCGCCTGTGGCCGAGGGACGTCCTTAGGTAATCCACAGAGACGCTCGTGGTGTCGTGATCTCAGCCCAGCAGCCAACCTGGCTCACCATCCTTCTGAGCCCTTTGCTTAGGATAAGTGACTTTACTCTGGAGCTGGTGGAAGAAAATAAGTTCTTCCATCTCTTCTGTTTCTGTATAAGAGCAAGGAGAGGAGAAGATGCCAGGAACAAATGGGTCCCCCAAGGACATCTATTCTCTGTTTCCTGCCTGGGGCTTGGAGGTGGTGAGAAACCAGCTTGAGGTTTTCCCTCTTGGTTTGTGGCATCTCTGAGAAGTGGGTAGAATGTCAACATCTTTTATTTGTTGAACTGGCTCTTAGAATACGGGGCCGGAGGGGTGGGGGGCTTCCCAGGTGACACTAGTGGTAAAGAATCCACCTGCCAATGCAAGAGAAGCAAGAAACTTGAGTTCGATCCCTGGGTGGGGAAGGTCCCCTGGAGAAGGGATTGGCAACCTCCTCCGGTACTCTTGCCTGGAAAATTCCATGGACAGAGGAACCTGGCAGGCTATAGTCCATGGGGTTGAAGAGTCAGACATGAGTGAGTGCATGTGCGTGTACACACAGACACACACACGCACTTGCAGAGAGCCAGACATGACCGCGTGCACATGTACGCGCACACACACACGAATACAGGCCCTGGGACACTGTGGGGTCGGTGTAGACAAACCCACCTAAGCCCCTTTAAGCTCCTGCTGTGGCCCATGCCCTCGCCCTGAAGGTGTGAAGTGTCTGGCTGGCAGATATGGTTACCAGAGCTGAGCAGTTTGGCTGTAGGCTTCAGTGACAGTAATTTCTGACACGCATGTTAACATTTTCAGATAAAATCAAATAATTGTGTCTTTCTGGGGCATCTTTGGTAATAATCTTCTCTGAAAATAATCTTTAAACTTTTTTCACTACATAAATATAATTTGCTTTAAAAAAATGTCTGATGCTTCAAAAAGTATTCTTAAAATGTTACGGAAAGGGGATCATATCATACATGCGGTGTGATTTTTTTCACTGTGGACGTATTTTTTTTTTAAACAGCCCTTCTCCCTCCCCCTGTCTCCGCCACTTCCAGAATAACCAGCATTAGGAGTCTGGTAGTTTCTTTCCATACTTCTCTGCACGGATGTATAATCATGTGTGCGTACCGTAGAGAAACACGATTTGGTCATTGTTTGAGGCATGCGAAGTCATCCTACACGTGCTTCTCTGCATTTTACCTTTGTCCCTTCACAAATTGGACTGCTCCCTACAGTGAATGGTGATAGCTCACCCTCGCCCCTCCGTGTGGGTGGCAGCAGTTTCCTCGGGAATGCGTGGACCGCAATGCAGGCAGCGTGTTGTCGCAGCAGCCTCTGCTGTGATAGACGTGCGTGTGCTTACAGAGGGCCCACTTGCTTTTATTTCAGCAGGATCACGCCAGCTGGAGCCCTTGCTCTGAGGAGATCTGACTCAAACTGGCTTAAAAAGTAAGAGCTTAATAAACACAATAAATGTGATACACAAATCCTAGATAATATATAAGTAAAATGGATCTAGCAACTTATTAGTAAAGAATACATCAATTACAAGGAAGTGGAAAAATGGCTTTATATTTGGAAATCTATTAGAACTGAGCACAGATCCAAGGAGAAAAGAGTTCAGGCATCTCAGTTAACACATAAAAAGCAGAAATTCTACTCTCATTCCCCTTGTTTGAAAATTTCTTTATCCCATGTGAATAGAGGGTCTGGTAAAGGGCATCTGCCAAAAACCTACAGTAAACGCCTGCTTACTGGTGAAATGTTACATGTACAAATACTGCAGAGAGGCCCAGTTGGACCACTTCTCTTTAAAATCTCCACTGGCAGTCCTGGGCACTAAGGTGCAACCAAAGATAAATAAGGGCTGTTAGGGATTGAAATGTGAACAAATCTATCATTTTTTGGAAACCCTTATGGTACTCAGTTTAGAAAAATCCAAGATAATCTATGCAATTAGAACTATTCCATGAATTCAGAAAGTTTTCTGAATACAAATTCAGTAGTATGCCTAAGCACTTGCAACTTCTAAGAAGAGTGGAATTTAGAAGATGCCGTGAACTGCAAAAACTCAGAAGTAAATCTGATAACAGGACATATGAAATGTGTATGCAAATAATTTTAAAAATTTATTGAAGAACAAGAAAGGATGGCTAAATAGACATAAACTAATTAATATATTAATTTCCCCCAATTAATGTATTAATTCAGTACAATTTCAATAAAAGCTTTGATAAAATTTTGCTCAGAAAAAAAAATTTTTTTGCTCAGAATTTGATGAGCTGATTAGAAAATTTACGTGGAAGAGTAACGGGTAACAAAACCCAAGACAGAGCATAGAGAAGGTGGCCTTGTGCAATGAGAGAGATTTTCTCAAAAAGATGGCTATTAAAATAACGTTATTTGCAGAGATGTTGTATTTGCGTTCTGTAGTCGTCCCTTTGGTCAAAGTGTGTATCAGAGAGGTGGCGTTATTTATCAGTGGGAAAGGACGCCAAGTCAGTATAGGATGACTGACTTCTCATTCAAGGAAATGTAAACCAAGATTGCTTTCTCACATCTCACACAAAAATAAATTCCAGATGGATCTAAGACCTAAGTATGAAAGACAGGGTTTTTCAGTGTTTAGAAGAAAACCAAGCAAATTATCCTTATGACCTCAGGGAGGGAAAGATTTCTTTCTTTCTTCTGTTTCTTTTTAAAAATTTTCCTCCATCACTAAAAAAAATGGAGAACCAGCCCTAGTAACAATGTAACAAAGTATTATTAGCGAAGACTCTTGAGAGTCCCTTGGACTGCAAGGAGATCCAAGGATTTCCTAAAGGAAATCAGTCCTGAAAATTCATTGGAAGGACTGATGCTGAAGCTCCAATGCTTTGGTCACCTGATTCGAAGAACTGACTCGTTAGAAAAGACCCTGATGCTGGTAAAGATTGAAGGCAGGAGGAGAATGGGACAACAGAGGATGAGATGATTGGATGGCATCACCGATTTGATGGACATGAGTTTGAGCAAGCTCTGGGAGTTGGTGATGGACAGGGAAGCCTGGTGTGCTGCAGTCCTTGGGGTGGCGGAGTTGGACACGACTGAGCTGCTGAATTGAATTGAACTGAAAGACATGAACCCTTGGCTTTAAAAGCCAGAGGGATGCTGGAGACAACCTCATCTCCCATTATTTTTTTATTATTGAGATAATTGAGGTATAACATTGTATTAGTTTCAGGTTATATATTGTGAAATGATCACCACAATAAATCTAGTTATTTGACACCACACATAGCTATATTTTTTTCCCCTTAGGATGAGGACTTTTGAGATCTACCCTCTTAGCAACTTTCAAATATGCAATACAATATTATGAACTGTAGTCACCCTGCTATACGTTACACGCCCAGGACTTCTCCATTTTATAATTGGAAGGTTGTACCCTTTGATTCCCTTCACCCGTTTCACTCACCTCCCTCCTGTGGCAGCCATCAATCTGTTCTCTGCATTTGTGAGCTGGGTTGGGATTCTGGGTGGTTTTTTGTTTTGTTTTCTTTTAGACTCCATGTAAAAGAGAGATCATATGGTATTTGTCTTTCTCTGACTTATTTCCCTTAGCACAGTGCTGATAAGGTCCCTCCATGTTGCCACATACGGCAAGATTTCCTTCTTTTTATGGCTGAATAATATTCCAGTGTGTGTGTATACCGTATTATCTTTATCCATTCATTCATCAGCGGACATTTAGGTTGTGTTCATGTCTTGCCTATTTTAAGTAATGCTGCAGTGAACATGGGCATGCAGATATCTTTTCAAGTCAGTGTTCTCATTTCTTCAGATAAATTCCCAGAGGTGAATTGCTGGACCATATGACAGTTCTATTTTTAATTTATTGCAGACCCTCTATACTGTTTTTCATAGTAGTTGTGCCAATTTACATGCTGACCAGCTGTGCACGAGTGTTCCCTTTTCTCCACATTATCATCAATATTTATTTCTTGTCTTTTTAAAACAATAGCCTTTCTAATAGGAAGATATATCTCGTTGTGATTTTGATTTGTATTTTAAATCAAACCCATTAGTGATTAGTGATATTGAGCACTTTTTCGTATACCTGTTGGCTACCTGTATGTTGTATTTGGAAAAATGTGTATTCAGATCCTCTGTTCATGCTTTAAATCATATGGTTTATTTTATTTTTTTGTTGTTGTTTGTTTATTTTTTTTAACTGCTAAGTTATGTGAGTTTTTTATGTCTTAGATATTGGCCTCTTATCAGATAAATGGTTTGCAAACATTCGGTCCCATTCAGTGGGCTGCCTTTTCACTTTATTGATGGTTTCCTTTGCTCTGCGGAAGCTCTTTGGTTTGCTGTAGTCCCACAGGTTTATTTTTATTTTTGTTGCCTTTGACTTTGCTGTCAAGCCCAAAAGATCACTGCTAAGACAGATATCAAGAAGTTTACCACCTACATTTTCTAATAGGAGTTTTATGGTTTTAGGTCTTAGTATACTTTCAAGCCTTTAATCTATTTTGAGTTCATTTTTGTGTTTGGTATGAGATAATGGTCCAGTTTTATTCTTTTGCCAGTGGCCGTTCAGCTTTACCAACACCATTTATCAAAACCACTGCCCTTTCCCAATTGTATAGTCTTGGCTCCTTTACTGTAAGTTGATTGACCGTATATGTATGGGTTAATTTCTGGACCCTTTGTTCTGTTCCCTTGATCCAGTGTCTGTGTTCATGCCAATACCATAATGTTTTGATTACTGTCATTTTGTGATACAGTTTGAAATTAGTGAGTGTGATGCCTCAGACTTTGTTCTTTCTTAGGATTGCTTTGGCTATTTGACCTTTTATGGTTACACACAAATTTTATGATTGTTCTATTTTTGTGAAAATTTCACTTGTATTTGATAGGGATTCTACAGAAGCATGGCTTGTGTAGATTGCTTTGGGTAGTATGGACATTTTAACAATATTAATTCTTCAGTCTATGAGCCTGTCAGACGTGCATGCATGCTCAATCATGTCTGATTCTTTGCAACCCTATGGACTATAGCCCACCAGTCTCCTCCTCTTCATGGGGATTCTCCAGGCAAGTGTACTGGAGTGGATTGCCATGCCCTTCTCTGGGAGATCTTCCTGACCCATGGAATTGAACCTGCATCTCTTATGTCTTCTGAATTGGTAGGCAGGTTCTTTACCACTAATGTCACCTGGGAAGTCCCCTATGAGCATAGAATATCCATTTATTTGTGTCTTCTTTAATATCTTTGTTTAATGTCTTAAAATTTTCAGTGTACAGGTCTTTCTTCTCCTTTCTTTAATTTATTCCTAGGTATTTATTCTTTTTATGTACTTGTAAATAGGATTGTTTTCTTAATTTCTCTAATAGTTCATTATTAGCATATGCAACTGCGATAGATGCTTATATATTGATTTTGTGTCCTGCAACTTTACTGAATTCATTTATTAGTTTAACAGTTTTCTGGTAGAGTCCTCAGTGTTTTCTGTATATATAGTATGTCACCTGCAAATAATGACAGTTTTACTTCATCCTTTCCAATTTGGATGCCTCTTTTAACAGTTCTTTTCCTTGCCCAATTGCCCTGGCTAGAACTTCGATACTGTGTTAAATAGAAGTTGTGAGAGTGGGCATCCTTGTCTTATTCCTGATCTTGGAGGAAAGCTTCCGCCTTTTCACCATTGGGTATGACGTTAGCTGCAGGCTTGTCACAGCCAACAGATTAGCTCACATGTTGAAGGCTGGCAGAAATGAGGACGCTTTGGAGAGGAAGCTTAGAAGTAGGAGCTGTCGTACTGGATGGTAGGACTGTGAATGCAGACAGCACCTAGGAAACCTCAAGATCCTGCCTCTCTGCGGCGGCTGCATTTCAGTGTTCTACCTTGGAGAGACTCACCACGAGCACCAGGAGGTGCAGCACCTGTGATTTAAAAAGTGGGAAGCAAGGTCAACACCCATCTATAAAAGATGTGAAAAATACTTTTACCACTCATCCAATCAGTGCAATTCTGAGTGGCAGTTAAAATGCCAGGGATCAACACGGATAAACTTCAGAAGTTACTAGAGTTGCTAAATTATATATACAGTGATGCCATTTGTAAAAAAAAAAAAAAAAAAATTAGGTTGAAATATATAAAATAAGTATATGTAGATAAAATGCATAGGTAAAAATGATTGATATTGACCAATTTGTATAGTCTAATATGTACATAATATAAAGATTAAAAGGTAAAGGGAAGGCTAGCTGCAGGATAGTGATTGCTTTTGTAGAGGGAGACAGAGGAACCAAGTCAGGAAAACCTGCAAAGAGAGCTTCAAATATGTCTAAAGTTTGATTTAACATGCAGAACTGGAGCATATGGCAAAATAGGAACATTTGTGAAATCTGAGTTGTGGGCACTTGGGTATATTCTTCCTTATCATCTGTACAGGCTTCCCTGGTGGCTGAGTGGTAAAGAATCCGTCTGCCAATGCAAAAGAGGTGGGTTCAATCCCTGGATCAAGAAGATCCCCTGGAGAGGGAAACGACAACGCATTCCAGTATTCTTGCCTGGGAAACCCCATGGACAGAGGAACCTGGCAGTCTACAGTCCTTGGGGTTGCAAAGAGTCAGTCATGACTTAATGACTAAACAACAACCTCTGTACCTTTCTCTGTGTTTAAAATACTTCATAAATACAAAGAAAACAAATGAAAGAGATTCATTGGCAGGAGAGGTCAGTGGCAGATGGGGTTCAGGGAAGCCTCTGTCCTCTGCCATATTTGTGATTCATTCTCAGACTGAAAGCAAGATTGGTACAGTCATTTCTGGCCTGGTCACTGCATGCAACAACAGCCACAGGAAGAGAGAGGCTTCTGATGAGTCTCCTTAGAGTGAAGACTCATCTTTCCCAGAATCCCCTAGGAAACTTTGGCTCCGGTCCCGTTGGTCTGGCCAGGAGAAAGCCAGGAGTTGATTGGCTTAGGCCTGTGTTCCTGAGTCAATCACAGGCAAGTTACTTTTGGGGTTACTTTTGGGTCATGGGTTCTTGAAAGGAGCTGTAGGTGAGGATTGGGTGAATTGTGTGGGAGGCAGAGGTGGATACCCAGGAAACCTGGTATTCTATAATATTAGAAAGAAGAAGGGAGAAATGAATGCTGAGTAGGAAACCAACTCAACAGTATCTATGAAAGAAAAGTTTGCCAGGAGTGAGATTTGCGTTTTAGTGTAAGGAAATGTATTCTTTAAGTTGGAGTCTGTGTTGTCAGACTGCTTTCTAAGCAGACGGAAATACTTTGCATTTCCACCAGTGATTTTTTGAGCCATACCCCACCTGACCTCCATGATTTCTCACTTATCAGATTGGTAAATTAAAGAGTGATAAGTGACAGCTGATTGTTGCTATGATTTACATTTCCTTGACAACTGCTAAGGTTTAGCATCTTTCCCTGTGTTTATTGGCTATTTGAATGAGCTCTTCCATGAACTGTCTACTCACATTGCTTGCCAAAATCAGAGTTCTTGTCATCAAGCTTTTGGAGTGCATCTGATTTGAATGTGTTTTAAGGCATTCTCAGAGCTGGGAGGTGGAAAATGATTATCCGTTTCCAGAAGCAGCTTGGTGGGTTGGTAATAAGAGTCAGTAAGCAGGACACCCAAGATTCTTGTCCCCACTCATCTGCCCCAGTCACTTGCTTACGGTGTCATTTTAGGGAGCCAGAGGCTTGGAGAAGAAGGCAATTACCTACCTATACAGTGAGAGGGCTGGGACTTCCCTGGTGGTCCAGTGGTTAAGAATCTGCCTTACAGTGCAGGGGATGTGGGTTAGATCCCTGGTGGGGAAATGGGGACCCTGCATGCCCCGGAGCAGCTAAGCCTGCGTGCCGTAATTACTGAGAAGATAAAAATAAATAAATACAGCGAAAGGGCTGCATGTTTATTTGTAAGGGGCTTTCCAGGTGTGGTACTTGGCTGCAGCTTTAGCCAGGTGGGAGGACCTTGGTGCGCCCTTGACCCACCAGAAGTGCCTACCCCTCCGAAATCATGGTGCTGTCTCACTGGACATGGTGATCGCTGGGGCTCGCGTCTACCTTTCCGGGCAGACCAGGATCCTTAATTCAGTCTGTGGCACTCCGTTGGGTCTTGGTCTCGTCTTGATTCCTCAGCCGGAGGGCAAGCCCTTGCCTGTTTGAACTGTCTGTCGCTGCTCTGAGGGGCTTCCTGCAGGGCACAGGTGGGAGCTTTGGTTCTGCCGGCGGATCAGACCTTTCTTTCTTTACAAAGCAGCTCTGTGAAAGCAAAGGCTGACCTCAGGGCCAGCGTTTGATGGCAGTCAGCAAGGCACCGGTCACACATCTCACAAGCAGGACAGGTTGAGGAAGGCCAGAAGATCACCCAAGAAGGGAACGGAGCAGGTGGTTCCGAGTCATGTGGGTCTCTGCTCATTCAGATCAAAATCGCTGCTCCGAAGAGCCCCTTTCAGTAAGGAACACGTCTTGCCATCGCAGTGGCGCTGGTAACGATCTGAGCCTTGCAGAGAAAGTGGGGGTGCCCTGCAATTACAGGTCTGCCTCAGCACCTTTGGTGTGGAGGCGGGCAGGCCCCACGACGTGTGCAGGAAAGAGGGGGTGTGTAGTGCTGGGGGACTGTGTCCTGCTGCCCACCCCTGAGGATGAGGACGCCAGGGTGCTCCTCTGGTGAGGAAAGGCTGCCGTGCCCCCAGAGAGGGGTGTGATGACTGCTTTTCTCAGCGGTGTAGAGAGGCCCCATGCTCAACCCCGCATGGTCCACCGTGCACCCCTCTTTCCGTGTATCAGTGTAAACTTCTGTTCTCTGCCAAGGGGGTCGGGCAACCCCCAAACGGTGCTGGTTTCACTGGGGCCTTGTGACTCCTAATTTGCCTGCCCTCATTTTGTTTTAGCAACAAACTTTCATTGGTTTACCTCTAATGTTTACTTCCAAATTTTGGAAGAAGTCCATCAGTGTGTGAAGAGTATAAAAAATCCCCTTAGCATCTTCCTCATTAATGTCGGTACAGCTGGCTGGCATGAGCCACGGGAGCACTGGGGGACAGGGATGAGGAGGGGAACTGGCCAGTCAGAAGCCAAGTTCAGTGCTCCTGGGTACGCAGACGGGGCAGCAGAGAGCAGCACCCCGCACCCCTTATACAAGCACCTCTGCGGCTGTGCGCACAGCACATGAAATGGTGAGGATGACCCTGTCCCTGGAGGCCCCTCCTTGGGGCCTCCCCCACGAGCCCCGGACGCTGTGCCGCTCTTGGTATGGTGACTTCTCAGAGCTGGGCCCTTTCTGTAGCTTGGAGAACACCATCTTCAAGGTTTCTTCCTGTTATCTTCCTCCCTTCTACAGACTGGAGCATGTGCCGAATTGCAGTCACACCCAACCTGCGAGGCTCACCCTCCCCAAAGCCAGCAGACCAACCTCCTTCCTTAGTGTCATAAGATTGCGTCACTCAGAATGGCTGATGGCAGTTTATTCCAGCCAGTAGGCATGAGCGTTCCTGCACCCCGCTCTCTCCCGAGCATCTTGCTGCCTTTTCCTGGGTGATTGCAAAGAACTGAAGCAGCCAGAGACTTCATTTTTGTGGTGTCTCATGGACATGCATATTTTCTTTCTTATTTTTTTGGTTTTTAACATAGTAAGATTGGGTCGGCTTAAGTCTTTACTGTATCCTTCTGGAAAAAGCTAAGTCATTATTTGCATGCAATTGTTTCCATTGGAACATTGTCTAGCACACATTTCTAGGCAGCCATAGTCAGTTTCTTGAGGGGAGATTCAGGTACAACGTCCATAAAAAGTGGGGTCTCTTTCAGTTGGTTCTACCCAAATCTGAAGTTCATCTTGTTCAACGTAACAGACAACCACAAAGTGTATACCACCTACAGATGGCTCTGGTCAGCTCTGCTCCATGAAGCAGACCCCCTTCTGGTCAGTCAAAAGGTACTCTGCCCCATCATTAATGATTATGAATTGGAAGGGGTCATAATATGGAATAGAAGTGATATTGTAACCTATCTGAGCTCATGAATTATTTTTGGATATTTCCTGTTTTCCCACTGTTAGAGCTCTGTCTCTCTCTCTCTCTTTTGGTTCAGATTCAGTCATGTTTTCAAAAACTACCAAAGTCTGTGTCCTACTTAAAGTCACCTCGTTTCCTTGTTGCCTGCAAGATAAAATGAAAATGCCTTATCCTGCAAGGTGCTTGCCAAGCAGTCAGCCTCCTCCTTCAGGCCTGAGCATCTTGAACTTGGCAACGTTCCCCAGTGGCATGCCCCGGGGAGCTGCTTCCTGTGCTGGGAGTCCCCCCCACCTTCCTTGTTGACCAACTCCCTGTCCCCCATCCCTACTGGTCCAAGGGCAGCTTCAGGCCTTTCTGCTCACCCACAGCCTCCTGCAGTTTGTTCTGACTCTTGTGAGAGCACACTACGTGGACCTTCTGTGCTGATCCTCTTTCTTCCGCATTGTTCTGTTAGCTCTTGGAGGCCAGGAGTCTTTATTTCACCTGTTGTCCCAGTATATATTTAGTTTTGTTTGTTTTTTTTTAAAATAGCCTCCGAAAGGCTCCGCATGTCTCTAAAATCACTGGGGTACACAGGCTGAGACCCACACCTCGGTGATGTACTTCAGAATGTCAGGGGATTATTCATTCATTCATGGTTCGTTGGTTCATTCATTCATTCTGTAGAGGTATTGCACTCCTGCTTTCTGCTAATTCTTGGATGTTAGATGAGGTACTCCAAATCCTGGAGACTCTTCAGAGCCTCCATCTAGCAAAGATGGAATTGAGGTTAGCAGACATTTTATGAGATTTGGTTTTGGATTCACAGAGTTTGGGGTTTTTTTTTTTTTTATTTGTTTAACTTCTAGTCTCCATCATCCTCCAGATTTGAACTGGAAAGAGCTCTCCCATGTCACTCAGAACTTGTTTGGAGAAAATAGAGGAGCACACACAGTCTCAGAATTTCTTCTTTGACTATTTATTTTTATTTATTTATCTATTTGACTGGGCTGGGTCTTCATTGCAGCATACGGGATCTTTAGTTACAGCTTGCAAGATCTAGTTCCCTGACCAGGGTTGGAACCTGGACCCCTTGCATTGGGAACACAAAGTCTTAGACACTGGACCACCGGGGAAGTCCTTCAGCATTTCATATTGACTTTTTTAAAGACAGATCTGGATGCAGCATTGCACCAGGGTGTTTTGACTTTTCACAATGTCCTAACATCAGATTTTTGTAAAAAGAAACATTCAGAAACCTTTGATATGGCTCCTCTGATCGCCATCTATTTGTATTTAAGGCTTTCTGAGCAGAAAAAGAATCACTGAAGCTTTTCTATCATCTTGTAGACAAGCCGTATAAATAAGTAGGGGAATGCTTCTCTCTCAGAAGTTCCTTGGAGCCTCAGCCAGCTGTGCTGAGGTCCCCAGGCAGAGCTGCCCTGAATGTCGCTGTGGGAAGGGACTTTGAGCCCAGGAAAAAATGAGTTCCTACTGGCGACCTACCAGGTACAGGTTGTTGAGGCCATGCCACTCATCTGGTTGGAGATTTCCAGTGTGCGGCCCCGCTACATGTGAGAGACCTGAGTGGTGGGCTTTTATGGAGCCTTTCAGATGGCAGGCTAACACCAGCCAAGTCTTGCTGACCACTTTTGATCAGTTGGCTAAACTTGAGATCTCCAAAGTGAGTACACACACAATAACCCTCCATGGTACACCAAAAATGAAGTAGATCATAGGTCCAGTATGTTTGTCGTTCAGTCACTCAGTCGTGTCTGACTTTTGGTGACCCCGTGGACTGCAACGCGCTAGACTTCCCTGTCCTTCCGTATCTCCTGGAGTTGGCTCAAACTCATGTCCATTGAGGTGGAGAAGCTATCTAACCATCTCATCCTCTGAAGTTGCAATACTTTGGCCACCTGATGCAAAGAGACAGCTCCTTGGAAAAGACCCTGATGCTGGGAAAGATTGAGAGCAGGAGGAGAAGGGGACGACAGAGGATGAGGATAAGTTAACATGTACAGCAGTGCTTATACCTACTTTAATAATAAGCATGCGTCTATCAGTGGTATGACCACGGTTTTTCTTATATTAGTGGGGTTGTGTGCTCAGCACAGATTGGAGGCCACTGTGTTAGCTAGTTATCATTAATCTGGAACAAATAGGGTCCATTTTCACATGAGTGTATAAAAATAAGAAATTTAAAGTAAGCATCAGTTGTATAAATCAAGTATTGTAATTTCCCTCACAGCATTGTAGGTATATTGGTGTGCCCTTCATAACACTTGTGTTATTTCCTCAAAAATCTAAGTGTGTGAGCTGTCGTATTTTACATACTCTATTGTTAGCCTCTGTGTACGCATAATAGAATGAAGAACTTTCTGGGGGGGAGTAGACACAGTCAATGCTGCGATTGTATATGATATAAAGCTTCAGAGGTAGGTGGTAAGGGGGACCACCATTAATATGGTGTTGCTTGTTTCAGAAATTTTTCTTTAAGTGTGTGCTTCATTTTGGGGTTACCAAGTTATGGGCATGTTGAACAGTGTTTTATAACCCCCATGTTTCTACTATGTTTGTATTTTTTTTCCCTTGTCAAAAAAATGAGACTAAGACAGGCCAGGGTAGTAGTCATGAAGATTAGTGGTGGTGGTTTGGCTTCTTGGTTCTGAGACTTAGACCCTGGAAACCATACCCTTGTTTCTTACATTCCTTGGTAAATTAAAAAACCCATCAGATGCTTTGCAGTGAGAAATACAACCTCCACACACACCATGATAGACCAGGGAAACACCTTAGAAAACCGTATTGAGATGGGGAAGCCTTTGGAAGATGCATCGACTTGACTACACCTGGAAGTCCTCCCCAGCTTGGTAAGATGTTGGACTCCCCAGGGCTGAGCCATAACCAGCTCTCTGAGTGACAGCCTCTGTTCACTTCCAAGTTGTCTGTCAATATCTTTCTGACTGCTTCAGATGAAGTGTTTTTGTTTTTGTTTTCTAGCTGCGTGGCTTGGCTAATGGGATCTTAGTTCCCTGATCAGGGATCACACCCGTGCTCCCTGCAGTGGAAGCATGGAGTCTTAACCACTGGACCACCAGGGAAGTCCTGCTTCAGAAGGAATTCTTGTCACCCCACCCCAATCACAGGCATGCTAACATTGACAAGTGAAGTATACTTCTGTGGGTATCCTTAGATTCCAGCAGAACTAACAGTAAAATCTCCGGCAGGGGAGTAAAGCACAGAGGTACTTAATAATTGCCATCACTATTAACAGGACAAGGTTCATGGGTACTCACTGAGCACCATGGCAGAGACAAGCAGGCTGCCAGCTCCGAGAAGTTCTCTGGCAGTCACCAAAGTCACCCCCTCTCTCCCACTCTAGCATCTCATTGGAATGCAAGGGATGTGATGATACGGATAGACCTGACAATGCTGTTTTTAAAAGCAAGTCTGGTTCTTAAAATGTTAACACCTGACAAACTCTTACTAGTTTCAAGGCACTGCCTTGGAAGTTGAGCTGTGGATCATCCCTTTCTGATCATCCATCTTCTCTGCCGATTAACTAGTGAAACCTCCTCCATCTCTGCAGGGGAGGGCTTAGGAACCATAGGGACCTCGTTGGATTTTTGTTTTCCAATCAGAGTCCATAAACGCCTTCAGCATCCACATTTCTTGTACACTAGTTAATAGTGTAAACATGTTTGTGGAAAGCCATGGAGTCTGAGCCCTCTGTTAAGCATCTAGTTCCCAGGATTAAAGAAGCAGCAGGGTATTCTTCCATCTTTAGAGCAGTCTCTGGGCTCCCCTTTATGAACCGACAGAAGCTTGTGATGGAGGTTGAACAGGTGATCCAGCAGGCACATAAGCGATGTTACAGCCTCTATGACTTCCTTGGTTATCTTTGGAATGCAGTTTGACAGGAAGGTTCTGGCCTCCAAATAATTCACGTTTTATCGGTCCTTCTTGTGGCCCGCCCTCCAGTGCTAATCAGTTCAGAGCAACCTAAGAGGTCTTTTGGTGAATGGTCATTTCAGCTCTTTGTAAATACTTCTGAATTGGGACATTTCTCTATGAACAGCCCAGATAAACAAAGGGTCCAGTGTACTGGGTTTTGTTGGTATTTTTAACAAGTTTGTTGAGCTGGCCTCCTTCATACCAGTCCATTCTTGGAATTCTAGACGTGACTGCTGGGAGCCATCTGAATGCTGTCTTTACGCCTAAAGCTTTTGTCATCTATTTTCTTAGCAGCTCCACCCTGAGTTTGTGGTCCAAAAGCTCTAGATGAGAAAATTGCTTTCCGGGTTTGGACTAGGGGATTTTCCTTGTCACAGAAGGGGGACCTAACTGAGCTGTTAATACATTGCTGCCTGAGTCAGTGTTACGAGGTATGAGGTTGCAGGAGATTGACTAGTAATGTCTTCCATGGACACAGACGAGGAATGGACTAGTAATGTCTTCCATGGGTGATAACCGGCTGTCAGTCTGTTACCCTGTAGCTAACACCCCAAGGTCATTCCCCACCAATACCTGAAGCTAGATATTGGGGGTTTCACAGCACCCGGGTGAGGTGTCCTATTAATGAAAGAGTCGCCTGAGGAACATCAGGAATTGGCCTCTGAATTCAACAATGTCTGAGGCTAGAATTCCCTCTCTCCCCAGTGAAAAGTAGCTTTTCTGCTATATATAGTGTTCATCCAGCATTTTTAAAGTTTTTTCGGTAGCACAGACTTTGGTTCTGTGAAGGATCTTCCAGATACCGGCATCTGAGCTGATGGCTGTTCCGTAGGCAGACAGGACCTCCCCCACAAATCTCTCCACTAGAGATAAGAACTTTTAATACAGATTAAACCCCACAGCACCAAACTCGCAAAGACCAGGTTCGTCGCTTATGCTAGAACATGAAGGCTTCACAATATTGACTGGGATGTACGCTGCTAAACAGAAATCTTCCGGTAATAGTTTCTGTAAGAGGATTTGATTTGGGGATAAAATTTCATTTACGATTTTTGACCCACTCGTGCCTTTGCATAAAATTCTGAAAAATGAGGGTAAATAGTTAGATACTCTTACTGACTTTTTTTGCCGTGGGTATTTTTAAACGTCATGGGACAAAGACCCTTTTGGCTCATGGCAGAAAGATTTCCCCCCCCTGCTTTTAAGGGAATTTTATCTACCAACTCAATGGATATCATTTTTTAGTCTTCACGTTTCAAGGACGATTTCACTTCCAAGTGTCAAAATGCTTAGTCCAGTTTCAAAAATCAACTTCGGTTCTACTCAGAAATCAACATGTCATTAAGCTGCTGAGATTCACGTGTGAGAATACAGGGGTGGGTGGGCGAGTGGCACATGGTGCCCTGGGGACTGTGCGGAGGGTGGTTACAGGAGTGTAGGGGAGAGGGCCTTGGGCAGCGATGTTGGCACACTCTGGGTCCCACCTGCAGAGGGGCAGGGGGCCCTTGAGATGCTGCGGAATGGACCATCCTGAGCAGAAAACAAGGGTGTGCCTATTTATTCCTCAGTGACTCTCAAAGTCCCCAGCTCCCTTGACTCGGGTGAGCGGTTCGACATGTGGGGACAATGAGTGCAAACATCTCCGCTTCTCAATTGGTGCAGCTCGATGCCAGGGGCTCGGCTGACTGCAGCCCTGACACCACCCTCTTGTCTTCTATCCCTCCCGGCCAGCCTCTCCCCAGGCTGAGTGCAGTGCCTTGCACCTGGTGGGACCTCAATACAGTCTTGTTGAATTGAAATGGGTCCTTCATGCCCGGTCCTTACATCCCGGCACCTGGGGAGGGGCCCATCACAAAGGGCTTTCCATGGAGCCATTGACGGCTCTGAATTGGTCCTTAGCGCACCGCCCCCGCCCGCCGCCCCAACATCTCCAACATTGACGCGGTGGATCTCCCCACCCTTTACCAGTCAGCACATCTGTCGTGTTGCTGGTACAAAGGACAGAGCTGGGTAGGGGGCAGGGGGCCTCGAATGAAGTCTGATATAACTTCCCCCACAAACCCCCACTGTCTGTCTGTGTGACGCTGCTGGCACAAGAAGGCCCGTCCATCTGTGGGTGCGGAAGCGTGTTTAGTCGCCAGCTTTGGGTCAGTTTTATATATGTTTTCCTCTGATGAGCTTCTGTAGCGTGTGGGGGTATGAAATCAATTTTAGGCCTATAGGGTTTCTTACAGACTTGCCTGGATCTTACTTTCCAGAGAAGCAAACAGAAGCGTGATCCAAAATGAAATTAGATCTTTCTTTACAGGGTAGAGACTGTGTGTTTTCTGAGTTGCAAAGCAAGCAAGCAAACACAACCTGGTTTCCTAGATAACACGTTCTCAAACTGTTTATCAGGCTCTGCCTTGCTTTGGGGAATCAGAGGAGGAGGGAGAGGCTTCAGGTCTAAGAGGCGGTGGAGGACGGGGAAGCCTGGGGGTCTTGGGCCCTGAAGAGGCCTTGTGGGGTGAAGGCAGGAGCTGGAGGGAAGCCCACCCAGGAGAGTGGTACGGGCTCCCCTCCCCCCGAGTTCGCTCCAAGTTCCACTGATGGGAACCTTTGGGGTTGATTTATCAGTGGGTTCCTAATCCCCCCAAGGAAAGCAAGGAAGCGGTGACCACAGGACACCCACAGAGGGGGAAACTGGAGACTCTTCTGTTTATCCAAATGAGCTTAGTCTGCGATTAAACGCCCTCAGGCCAAAACATTTGCATTTGTGGTTCAAGGTGCCTGGCGCCCAGGCCGAGCTCAGGGTCTAGGGTGGGCTCCGAGCAGCAGCCCACCTCCCCACCCCACCCCCAGCCCCTTGGGCCACCATTCCCACGCCCAGAGCAGCGTCTGCCCAGCAAGGACCCGTCCTCTCACCCCCAAGGGCTCTAGAGACGGATGCAAAATGTCCAGACCAAGTGCCATGCCACCCCGCCAGCCTCAGGGGAGAGCGAGGCTCATCCTTTCTAGTCCCACCCATCTCAGGCCACTCGGCCAGCCTCCCCAGGAGCTAGAGGACTGGACCACACCGGGGGTTTTGCAGTTCCATCCCGCCTGAGTCGGGTGCTGTGTGCTGACCCCTGCCTTCCTGAGCGTCCCTGCCTGTCCCCAGCGCATCTCTCTGCATGGCGCAGGCCACCACCTCCCTGGCAGTGAGTCTGCCACGGAGTGGCCTTGTTCATCCTTATTCACATCCGTCTCCCTGAGCACAGCTGCGGTCAGCCTGCCACGTCTCAACCCCAGTCAACAGTTCAGAGACATGGAACAAAGAAAAAAGAAAGGGGGACCCCAGAGAGGCACCAGGCACCATCACTTCACAGGCGCCCTGCCGGCTCCTGCTTCCTAAAGGTGGAGGAGGTCTGTCTTCCTTTCTCCCCCATCTGCAGAGACCAGCCTGGAGAGATACAAACCCCACCCCCACCCCGAGGGTCCACCCTGCAAGTCTTCACCCTGCCCCGACTCTGGAGGTGTGGGATCGTAGTCCGCTCCAGGGAACTCGGAAGTTACTTACACCACCCTGGCCGCTGCCTCTCTCCATCACCTCCCCGGGACAGTGCCTCTAGCACATAGCGTATTTCTGTAGGAAGGACCTGTTAGCCTGAGACTCTCCCATCAACCTCGTTGACTGTCACTTTGGAACCCTCACCTTGTAAGGATGACCTAGCTCTCAGGTGGCCAATGTATCTCCTGAGCCCAGGATGTTTGGCCATTTGATCTAGGAGAACAGGAACAAAGAGCATCTCGAGGAAAGTCGGTTGTATTATCACACGCAGTTCTGTTTAAACAGAATGAGGGAGAATATCGAGGGGGAAAAAAATCACAGGAAGGAAGAAGGGGTTTAAAAATAAAAGAGGTGACATTAAAACCAGAGAGATGATCCTGCTTTTTTTTTTTTTAAGTGATGCTTTAAAATATCTGGATCTAACAAAGAGAAGGCAAATAGATCCTTCTCTTTCTAAGACTTAGGGTAGCTACTGCCATTGATTGGGTTTGGCATCCCAGGTGAAATATGAGATCTAATCAGTGCTCAGCAGAGAGTCCTGTAATTGATTATTAATGTCTGTCAAGGGCATGAGGAGGAGGGGGACTGACTCAAGTGTCATGCATTTGCCATCTTTCCTGACCAGACTTTTCCACGTCCGCCATCCGTCCTCCTGCCCTCAACCTGAGATTATTATGAAGGTAAAACAGGGCAAGCGGAGCCGGACCTAACTAAGCTGCAGTAAGCTGACTTGGCCATTCACTCGGTTGTGCATTGTTCATTCAAAAAGTCACTCCGTGGGACAAAAGGCCAGTATATTGCAGAAGGCGGAAAGCAAAGACTCACTTGCTGCTTCAAATCCCTTCGCATCTAATTTCAGAGATAGAACATGAAATATAACTGATTACAGTACAAGCAATCGCTAGTTCTACTATGTGCTTCAGTGCATGCTCAGTCGACTGAGTCGTGTCCGACTCTTTGCAACCCCATGGACTGTATGTAGCCTGCCAGGCTCCTCTGTCCGGAGGATTCTCCAGGCAGGAATACTGGAGTGGGGTGTCATGCCCTCCTCCAGGGGATCTTCCCAACCCAGGGATCGAACCCATGTCTCCTGTGGTGTCTCCTGCATTGCAGGTGGATTCCTCACCCCTGAGCCACTGGGGAAGCCCCAGTTATACTAGGCTGCTGCTAAGTCGCTTCAGTCGTGTCCGACCTGTGCGACCCCATGGACTGCAGCCCACCGGGCTCATCCGTCCATGGGATTTTCCAGGCAAGAGTACGGGAGTGGGGTGCCATTGCCTTCTCCAAGTTTTACTATAAGACACCCTAAAATAAAAGATGCTCAGTGTGACAGATGATGGTTGTTCAGTACCTGATGAGCAGTTTATAAGTATTGTTTGTTTTCTCGTGTGTGTGTGTGTTCTGTCAGCAGTTAAAAAAAGTAGCAAAAAGTAATGTTTGGGGAGAAGGAAGAGGATAGAGAAAAGTCCCTGATGGGTCACCAGATGAAGCTAAACATATAGATCTTTGGCAGAGCTTTCAGATACACCCATAGCATATGTGGGTTGTTTCCCTGAAACTGTTCGTGCTTTTGCGACTTCAGGATTCTGTGCGTGGTAACCTTGGGGAGAGACTCTCTCTGCCCTCTTTCAGCTCTTCATTCCATTTCTGAAGACAAGCGGGATTTACCTAATTGCAGTAACCTAAGATAGAATACCCTGCAGTCGGGGAATTGATGAAATATTCCACTCAGAAGTTTATGTAAGAAAACCAAGTCTCTTTCTGAAGTGCAATTGTGGTCTCTCCTCACTTTCCCTCCTTTCCCTCTGTGGTGAAGGAGACAGGCAGGGGGAGTCAGCCAGTGCCAGGAAAAGCACGGTGGGAAGATGTCTTGCATTTCCCCCAAAGGTTGGTCGTTTTATTTTGTATCATCGCCTTACGCCATGGATGTGGGGTTCCTGTGAGAAGGTTGTGTGCCTCGGAGTGCTCTGTGCAGGTTCTGTGGATGAATAGGGGCTGTGCAGGAGACCCAGGGCTTCCGCTCGGGACCCCCGCGGGATGCCTCCTGGGGCTGCAGCTTTAACATGCAGGAGGGAGAGAGGACAGCCCCGTCCCGCTGAGAGAATCAGTGCTAGTAAATCTCCGTCCACACATTCAGCTAAAAATAAGGCTTGTGAAGTGCTTGTTCCTTCCTGGAGGCAGACCCTGTTTTCTTGATCCTCCCTGGTCATTCCAGAGCCAGAGCAACACAGCAGAGGTGCTGCCTGCTGAGGGAGAACCAGCTTTCCAAGACCTGGAAACTGTCCTTGCTTGTGTCTGCACTGCCGAAGGGCCAGCCTTCTGAGTCAGGAGGCTGACCGGGTGCTCCATTTTCTTTGGCTTTTACAGTGGTCTCTTGTGCCCCCACAGAGGTCCCTGTTCCAAGCTCACATTGAGCCTGTATCTTTCAGCCCCATCACATTGGATGATGCTGTGTTGTCCTGTGAGTTCTGCCTTCAGCTGGTGTCTCAGCTCTGACCCTTCCCTTCCACCCTCACTGTCCTCACCTGAGTCCCCCCTCCCCACCCTGACAGTCACCTCCCACACTGGAGCCATCATAAGCATCTGACGACTGTCTCCTCCCATGGGGGTCTCAGGGAGGCATGCCAGCCCTGTTGCCCATCTCAGGTGAGTGCCCCATGCCTGCCTGTCGTGAACTGCCTGATGGTCCCAGGTGTCTGGGTGCCTGCCCAGCACTCCCCTCCGCCTTCCCCTGCCGGGCCATTCTGTGAAGCCCAGGTGCCACCTCCACCGAAGGAGCTCCCTGGTCCCCGCTATCCTCTGTGTTCCATCATGTTTTCTGGACACCACTCTTCTATCTGTTATCTTATTCTGCAGTTTCATATACAGATGGTCCCCAACTTACAAGGGTTAGACTTAATGGTTTTGTAACTTTGGGTTAGTTTGGAAGTAATACACACTCAGTAGTAACTGGAGTTCAGATTTTGAATTTTGATCTCTTCTGGGCTAGTGATAGGTCGTATGATCTTCTCTTGTGATGCTCGCAGGGGCCTCCAGCCATAGCTCCCAGTCAGCCTCTTGGTCATGGAGGGTCAGGCAACCAGCATGCTCACAACCATTCTGTACCCAGACCACCTATCTGTTCTTCCACTTCAGTGCAGAATTCAATCAGTTACATGAGAGACTCAACGCTTGATCATAAAACAGTGTTTGGGGCTTCCCTGGTGGCTCAGTGGTAAATAATCCGCCTGCCGATGCGGGAGACGCAGGTTCGATCTCTATTCCGGGAAGATCCCACAGCCACGGAACAAATAAGCTGGAGCACCACAGCTACTGCACCCATGAACTGCAGCTACTGAAGCCCGCACACTCCAGCCCATGCTCCTCCACAAGAGAACCGCCGCAGTGAGAAGCCCGCACGCTGCAGTCAGAGCAAAGCCCAGGCAGCCGTGAAGACCCAGCACCGCCAAAAGTAAATAATGATTTAAAACAAGCAGCCAGGCTTTGTGTTAGATTTTCCTCAACTGGAGGCTAATGGAAGTGTTCTGAGCACGTGTAAGGCACGTTAGGCTAAGCAGTGATGTTCGGTGGATTAAATGAGGTTAGGTGGATTAAACAGATTTTCACCTTACAATATTTACAACTTATGATGGATTTATAGGGAGGTATCCCAATCGTAAGTTGGGGAAGATCTGTATTGCCTGCCTGCCCCCCCCACCCCCACCAAGCCATCCGCTTCCCAAGGGCTATTCCTTATGCTTCTCAGAAGGTTTGTGGAGTGAAGTTGAATCTGTTCAGTTGGATGCAGCCCTAGAAAATGAATGACCTCAGGATTTTTAGATGAAAGTGACTTCTCAGACTGTCTTAAGCATGACTTGAAAATTTGGGAAACCACCTTCTGTTATCAGTTTTTAAAGGTGAGGGACTGAATAGAGGATGTTCATTATTAATAATAGTTATTACTATTCGTTGGACTTGCCAGGTGGTGCTAGAGGCAAAGAACCCACCTGCCAACGCAGGAGACGTAAAAGACATAGGTTCAGTCCCTGGGTCAGGAAGATCCTCTGAAGGAGGTCATGGCAACCCACTCCAGTGTTCCTTCCTGGAGAATCCCATGGACAGAGGAGCCTGGAGGGCTAGAGCCCATAGGACTGCAAAGAGTCAGACACGACTGAAGCAACTTAGAATGCACAATTAAATTAATAATCACACTAACATTCTCTCTCTTGCCTCACCTTTTCTGCAAGGAATTCCAGTTATCCCTCCCCCAACATCCCATAGTCCTGCATCAGGCCCGCGCTGATGCCCAGCTTTAAGTCAGGCAGCATCATTGCATCCACGCAGCCCCGCGCGTCTGCCGCGCTGTCCTCGTTTCTTGTCCTCCCCGCCGTGTCTCCTCCTGCTGCCCGTGTGCCTGCTCCAGTGGCATGTGGGTCCAGGCCTAAGATCTTGCTTTTCCTTTTGAGGAGAGGGTTGCTCATCCCTGTGGAGGCAGGCTGTCCATCCCCAGAGGAGTACTTCCAGGCACACTAGGTGTATTGTTTTTTGTTTGTTTGTAAGTGAGACAAACGTACTTTTCAAAAGACAGCATGTGTGTGCGCTGGCACCCCCGAGTCGGCTTGAACATCTAACACCTACCAGCTCCCTGACAAGAACATTCGTGGCAGATAAAAGGCATTAAGAAGTCCTAAGAGTGAAGCGGGATGAGTCACGGGGAAAGTGAGCCTTGCCAGCGCCGCGTGGAGCAGCGGGTTGCAAAATTTTGCTCACACCTCATGCAAAGCGGGGGGTGGGGGGGGACCCAGGGGTGGGTGTAATAGTCTCCCTCCCTCGAGGTCCCCCCACCACCACCTCCCAGCAGACTCAGGACGCGCTGGCTCCCTGCATGCCCTGCTGCGCTCCTCTGAGTCCTGAAGGCTTTATGTGCCAGCTATGGGATGCTTTCGCCCCAGACACGTGAGACTGAGCCGTGAGTGGTTTGTCACTCTGCGTCTTTCATCCCCACCCTGGGAAAGCAGCAGGAGGGCGTGGCCCTGCCCAGGAGGCTGGAGAGATTAGAAAAATTTCCTGCCTGCCGAAGAGCTGAGAAGATTTACAGCTGGAGATCACAGGAAAAGTGGGATTCCAGTGTCCCCGGGCATGCAATTTGTGTTCTCTTGAAGGTTCTCATGCGCCCTGGCCACACCTGCCTGCTTTCAGCATTGCTTGTCGTCTTGCACCCTAAGGGGCAGGGGGGAGGCTTGCACCCCGTCCTCTGTGGGGCTGGGGGCTTCCACAGAGCCTGCTGCGTTTTGAGGTGTGCTCAGTCATGCTCAGAGCTCCTCCGGGAACTGTGGGGTTCCCCAGACTGGAATGAGTGGGGAGACCATCGCTGATAGGAGCGGGGGAGGATGCCTAGACATTTGGTGGGAGATGGGCTTGGGGAACAATGAAAATGAGTGACTTGATGGGGAACTGGGGATTGGAGCAGCTGGGGAGAGTTCTTGAAACCCCCAAACGAGCCTTGAAGAGCCTCCCCCCAAAGTCTGTTGTTTGTGTGTATCCACATCTCCTTAGAACCTGTGGCCAGGGCTTCAGGGGCCTTCACAGAACGGGGTCTCAGAGCCACAGGCTTGCCTTTCCCCAGAGGCTAGTGAGAACCCCGGTCACAGCCTCACGGGCATACCTGCACACACTTCTAGGGACCTGGGAAGAGATGATGCTGACATTCAGTTAGCATGCCCCCTTCCTATTACTGAAGTGAGTTGGAGCCATAGGATTAGCCCACACCTTGATATAATACTGCCTTGGGGGTGCCTCCTGCCTGTGTTGGGGACACACCTGGGTTTGCCAGGTGCAGCCATGCTCCAAAGACCGTTTTGTATTCTGAGGTCAAGCTCTTCTGCCGAACCACTGATGCCTTTGGCTAGGTTTTAGGAAATTCAGTCACAGGCGGACTGTTGACCTCTGTGGTTATGAGAACTCCGGGGCTCTGGGCCAGCCCTCCATGCCCCAGCCCGTCGCTCGGAAATTCAGTCAAATATGGGAAGCCGCTCCTTTCACCCTCAGAGTCACAGTGTGGCTCTTGTAAAGAAATGTGCTAAGAAATGTGTTTTCATTTTTATTTATGCAAAAGCAGGAGATGGCAAATTTTAAGCCCCAATTACAGTCAAACCTGGAAGAAAACTCACAAGATTTGAACAACTCATTGGAGCCTTGCTTCTGTCTTTTTGTTTCTCTGTAGGTCTGTTTCTTCATAATTACTGGTCTCACTAACAGAACGCAGTGTATTTAGCCAGGGTATAGAGTTCCCATTATTTGTGAGAACACAGTGGCCCCACCGGAAATTCAGAAATGGAACTTGTTTTATTAGAAAGTTTGGAAGAAGGTATCAAAAAGAGGGGCTTCCCACGTGGCTCAGTGATAAGGAATCTGCCTACCAATACAGGAGACCCGGATTCGATCCCTGAATGGGGAAGATCCTTTGGAGGAGGAAATGGCAACCCACTCCAGTATTCTTGCCTGGAGAAGGCCATGGACAGAGAAGCCTGGCAGGCCACAGTCTATGAGGTCACAAAGAGTTGGAAGTGACTTAGTGACTAAAACAAGAAGAATCAAAAAGGGAGGAAAGGAAGAAAAGCAAAGAAACTAGCCACAGATCTGCCTCAGCAAACACCCCAGTCACTGTGTGCAGTGGTGTAGAAGCAGAGCATTGCTGTAGTCAGCTGGCAAGAGTTGGGGGTGTAGACTCCTTTTACCTTATTCATCTGACAGGAGCCCTGGGCCCTGCATTCATCATTTGGGGCTTAAACAAGGGATGTCGTTGGTAGAAAGGGTTTTCTTTTTTAACCACTTTTTCAGGTACGGTGTTTCCCCACCCCTCCCTCCCCCATACTGCGATTTACCCAGGAAGTTAATTGCCTTATTCTTTTCCATTGACCTTGAGAGGATTTCATATCTGAGAAAAGTGACATTTTGGTTTTCTCATTTAGAAGCACAAAGGAAGTTGGGAGAGATAGTGTTTGAACCTGATTCACACTTTGGGAAGAAGTGCTCTGGTTAAATTACAGGCTCCTGGAATTGGAAGCAAAGATAATACTGTTAGAGGTGTGCATAAAATATGATTAATGGGACAATAGGGATAACATCGACGCCCCTTTGTGAAGACAGCAGTGATTCGCATTTCATCTGTGAAAATGCATGCAGGTTGAAGGATGCGAGTCCATACCCGTGAAGGTCTGAGATCACTTAAACTCCCCACTTCCTGGCAGGAGCAAGCAGTCTAAGGAACCCGTTGCCTGCAGCTTCTGAACATGCTGTTTCTGAAAAGGGAGGGAGGCTTTCCCTGAGAAACACGAGTAGAAATGCCAGCCCTTTGGTGGAGGGTCACTGGGAGAAGAGTTAATGGAGATAAAAGAACAGCAGACCTCAGTAGCCTGGGAAGATAAGGGGCTTAAACCAGCCTGAATCAACGATCGTGCTACTTGACATTGGTGAAGGATGGCCAGTTTGGTTTTGCCTGTGAAGTAAAGGCTCTGGTTCCTGTCGGATCCCACTCCACCCCAGAGCTGGCCCGAGGGCTGCTCATTTGTGGTGCCAGCAGAGGCTTCTGGAACACATGTGGGTGATGCTTTGGGTAGCCTCATCTCTAGTGGGGAGACTCGAAGCCCTTATTCAGCTGACAAGGAAATCCATGTTTAACATGCAATCATCCTGGAACGCTAATGATGGCGGGGCAAGGGCAAAATAGAGCTGTCTCCTGGTGCTCTTGGGGATTTGTGATGTCTTAGTCTCTCCAAAGATGAATAAAATATAAGGAGGGTAGGACTTTCCATATATATATATGAAATTTTTTGGCCACATGGCATGCAGGATCTTAGTTCCCTGACCAGGGATCTAGTCCACACCCCCTGCATGTGGAGTCTTAACCACTTGACTCCAAGAAAGTCCTTTGATAAGATTTTTCCTGGGTGTTAGGGTGATGGTGGATGCCTCCCCTTATACCCTACAAATTGTTTAGGGGCTCATGCAACGATCTTGAAAGGCAACATGAACTTGAAATCATTTGTCTTTTCAGCATCAAAGTCAGAGTAGTTTTTTTGTGTTTGTATACGTCAAGTAAAAAATAGAAGAGTTAATAAGTTAACCCTTTGGGGGAATTTTAATTCTTCTGTTTCTTAAAAAAAATACTCTGTGGAACTTCTCCAGCGGTCCAGTGGTTCAGACTCCGCCTTCCAACACAGGGGGCTCAGGTTAGATCACTGGTCAGGGAAGTAAGGTACCACATGCCACATGGCATGGCCAAATACATAAATAAATAGGACTCTAAAGAAAAGATTGTTTAAAAACATACTTCGTTTACTTTTTTCTTTGGAAAGCCCCACAAGTGACTATTTGCTTTCAATTCTCTCCTAGATTCTGATTTATCTTCTAAGCATTAGAACAGAAATAGCTGATATTCACCTGACTTTTAAAAATGAAATTTATTGTTTTAACCTTTATTATTTTTGTATTATAATTATCATCACCAGTACCCATGGCTCATTTATTGGGGTGTGAAAAACAAAATCAGTCAAAATTAGTTCTTCTCCCCCAGTGTAGACCTACCCTCTCTGTTGACCAGGTCCATCAGCTAAAACACTTTGGATAGGTCTTATTTATGTCTGAGTCCTTTCACATGACTGATTGCTACCCAATAACTCCCAGGCTGGCTCTTAGGCACTTGTCTGCCAAAATACGTTGACTGCCTCCCTGAAAATGGTGGTGTGTTAAGAGCTGCTGAGAGGCTCAGCAGGATCTGGGGCCAGGTTATCACAGGATCACGGGAGGGCTGACCCCTGGACAGGCAGCACCGAACACAGGGGACGATCCACTGAATCAAGACAGGAACTGAGGCTCTGGGTTCATCAAATAAAGTGTATTCACACATGTATATGGAATCTAGAAAAATGGTACTGATGGACCTATTTGCATGAAAGGAAAAGAGAAAGCAGATGTAGAGAATGGACTTGTGGACACGGTGGGAGAGGGAGAGAGTGGAACGAATGGAGAAAGTAGCATCAGCCTATATACACTCTCAGGTGTAAGGTGGACTGCTGGTGAGAAGTTGCCGTGTACCATAGGGGGCCCAGTTTGGCATGGTGATGACCTGGGGGAATGGGAGGCTCCAGGGGGCAGGAGGGTGTATGTATAATTATGGCTGATTTGCATTGTTGTTTGGCAGAGATCAGCACACCATTGTAAAAAAATTTTTTTAATATATTTTTTAATGTGTTAATAAAGCAAAAATAAAGGATGGGAATAGAGGTCTGAGACGGGGCAAGTGTGCTGAAGAGGCAGAGAATTAGGAGGAGCAGAGGTGGGAGGCACTGGGGGCGAGCGAGCAGTAGGAACAGGTCTCTGATAGAGCATGAGTAGAAATGTAGGAAGAAGCAGCAGCCAGCCAGGAAAACAGCGCATAGGATGCTGACAAGCAGGCATGCTTTCAAAAGCCTATTTCCCAAAAGTGGATGTGGGAGACGCTGAGAAATGGCAACACCAGGCATGATCCCCCTGCAGAGGCCTGGAAGGGTTGGCAGACACGGCGGGCAGCCACTGCTGAGACGGGGGCAGTCACTGCTGAGACGGGGGCAGTCAGTCCTGGAAGGCTTGGGAAGCTGAGAGGGAAGGGGTGAGCAGGATAGACTTGGGGGTGACCGCCCAGAGAGGGCTGGCTGTTCCTTATTATGGAGCTGCTTTTTTAATGATATGTTATCTTTTTATTGTTGGATTCAAGTTGTTAAAATTTTTTTTAAAATTTATTGAAGTGTAGCTGATTTACAATGTTTTGTTAGTTTCTGGTGTACAACAAAGTGATTCAGTTATACATTACATATATTATGTATTTTTCAGATTCTTTTCCATTATAGGTTATAGGTTATTACAAGATATTGAATATAGTCCCCTGTGCTATATAATAGATCTTCGTTGGTCATCTGCTTTATACATAGTAATGTGTATCCGCTAATTGCAAACTCCTAGTTTATCCCTCCCTCCCCTTTCCCCTTCATTACCATACGTTTGTTTTCTAAGTCTGTGAGTCTGTTTTCATGTCTGAGGAGGATTCCATTGTACACACACACACAGGATCTGCTTTTGTAGCTGACCGATCAGGTGCCTACGGCCCGACCTCTGCAGAGTCACCCGCACACTGTCCCCGGCCCCCTTTGTGACAGCGTCATCGGCTGTCTCTAGCGCTCCAGGGTCTAACTTTCCTCGAGAGACACTGTCAGGAAGGCGAGGGCAGTGTCATTGTGTCAGTGATGGGAACTCAGTAAGGTCGACAGAGGCTTCACCTCAGCCTCCGAAGTTGGGGAACTGCTGTTGAAGCCAGCACTTGGAAAGGGGGAGCGCCTAGACTGGGTAAAAGAACCTGAGGCCATCAACACGTGTCTGGAAAGAGGGTGTGTGAAGCAGGCTTTGGAGTCTCCAAATCTAGAAAATTCTAAGGAGAGTACGATCCCATCTTTGCCGGGTGGAACAGTCTGTTTTTTTCTTATTTTTTAATCCTAGTTTTTCAGTATGTGCTGGGCATACTGTATGTTCCTAGACAAGCAGCAGCCAGACAGAGTTGAGAAGAATCAGGAAACCAGTTTGGTTCCAGTGACTCCCCGGTGGTTGTCTGGCCTCCACGGCGTCAGGCTGGAGGAGCTCAGAGAGGTCTGAGCATCTGGGCTCACGTGGCACCAACTGCAGCCCCTCAGGCAAACTACAGGTCTCTCCACATGGTCACTTCCTTTAACTCTAGAATATGAGTGGCCAAATCCCGGATCACAGTAGGATGAAACAAAAGTGGAAAGCCCTTTGCCATCATTGAGGGAGCCCAGGAATGGTGCATCCTGGGGATACGGCTCAGAGAGGAGCCCCAGCAGATGTTAGCCGCTGTTAGCACACTCTCATACCTCAGCAGCGGCCATGGGGGCGCCTCACACCTACGTGGCAGACACATGCTTCTCATGAATAACCCACCCCAGCTTCATAATGCAAGTTTTCGACACACTCCCTATAATCAGAGATCTGAAAGGTACATTTTTATAACTGCTACCAAGGAGGAAGGATGGAAGGAGAAGTGGAAAGAAGCATAGAAGGAAAGATGTAAGGAAATATGGGTGTATGGATAGATGGTGGGTGAATGGATGGTGGCTGGTTGGCTGGATAGAGGTTAGGTTGATGGATGGATAGAGAATGGATGGATGATGGATGGACAGATGGAGGGAGGGAAGGAAAATGTATCCACAGTCTAAACTCTATTTGACCTTTCAATCCTCCTCCCATAGCAATACAGAGAATCAGTAAGACATTGTTTCTATTAAAAAAAAAAATTATTAGGCTCCTACTGTCCCTGGTCCATACTTCTATCCCTATAGAGCTCACTCCTAAGAAAGGACAGTGAACACAGCTGGTAATGACTTGAATGCCCAGCGGAAGTGATAAGGGCCCTGTGCACAGGGCACATAGATGAGGTGTAATGACTGCCCACTGGGAGTGGATAATGCTCCATTGAAATGCCGCCTCTCCCTTGTAGGAAACTGCAGATAATTTCTCTGGTTTGAGTGTAGTTTCCATTGGAGGTTTTGGGGGGACCTGAGGGAAACAGTAGAAAATGTAGATTGGGACCTTATTATGAGCAGCCCTAATATCAGCCTAAGAAACATGGTGTGTTTTGTTTTTTTTTCTGTTGAGCATGAAATTACTGGATCCATATTTTGGAGTATTATGCTGCGTTTACCATATGCACCAACATCAGTTGACTTCCAAGGCCAGTCGTTTAATGAAAAATGCAAGTTGCAGAAAAATACGCCCAGCATGATATCACCAGTGGAAAAATCCCAGGCAAAACAGCTCTTGTGTGTTGGCATTCTCTGTGGGTCTGAGGACCATACAGGTCTTCTAATAGTGGTTGTCTTTAGGGCCAAAAGAAGGAGCTAAAGTTTGAGGGTAGGGAGTGCTGAAGGGGGGCATCTGCATTATTTGGTAATCTTTCAGTTTTATTTTCACAAGGAAAATGTTATCTTGCCATTAAAATGTAATTTTAAAATTCAGAAGATAATGGAGTCATTGGCTTACTTCCTAGCTCAGAAATTTTCAATTGGAGCTTGTATATTCCAAGAATTGGGAAGATATTCTCTGAAACCCAACAAAATCCAGGGATGGCGGCCGGGGGGGAAGCCCCTGTCCCCTCAAAGCCTCTTCAGGCCTCTTTCTCACAGGCCCGAGCAGCATCCTTGGTTTGGTTCCTCACTGGTCAGTTTCAGGTGATGAGGACGCTTTTCACCCACGTTGACCTTGTAAGATCGTTCAACTTTCCTGCCCGTGAGTGAATTCCACCCTGTGGCAGTGGCCGGCTCCAGGCAGCAGTGGCGAGCGTGTTTGTCTCTTTCCTTGGCACCGGGATCATTTTCTTGGAGAGTCTCTGTGGACGTTGGCAAATAGTTTTGGCCTTCTTCCAAGAGATTGGGTTTATACCAGTCTAAATGAGGCAGGCATTTAATCAGTCACCCAGGGAACAGGCTCGGGGCTCTCTGGTGTCTTCTTTATAATTAATTTTTAACATTTGTTTTCAGTATAAAATTTGGGCCTTTATCCTCTTTGAAATAAAAACATAGCATGCATATTAGACTGGATTGGCACTAAACTTCACACAGCCTCCTTTTATTCCCTTCCAACTATTAACTCCTATTAAGTGAGACAGAGAGATAATAAGATCCCCCTGCCCTCCCCCGACTCGCTGGCTTGCGCCATGTCTCATTCTCTGTGACTGGCTTTGGCGGCCAAGCTCTGTCCTGTCGTTCGTGTGCATCAGAGGCTACCTGTCAGAGACGCAGACACCTCCCAAGCCGCCCCCTCTGCTGTGTACCCCCTCCTGGGCCCCGGCCATCCTGCTGCAGCCTCTGGGAGGTCCTGGCTGACCAGAAGTCTTGTTAACCAGACACAGGGGTTATTTCTGGATTTTGGACTCTGGGATTTAAACTTGGACTGCCGGAGATTCTTTCCTGTTTGCTGAATCTGCTCTTGGCTCCCAGGAGCCCAGGCCTGGGCCAAGGGCACCAGAGACCTCACGGTGAACCTCAATGTGTACCAATACCTGGGACTTGATTTAAAATACAGCGAAGGCAGCCCTCCCCAGGCTGGGTGGCACCAGGGATCCGTTTCGTGGAAGATGATTTTTCCCCAGACCGGGATGTGAGGAGGGGATGGTTTCGGGGTGATTCAAGCACATCACATTTATTTCACACTTGATTTCTATTATTATCGTATCTGTGACATCAGCTACACCTCACATCATCAGGCATTAGATTTTGGAGGTTGTGGACCCCTCTTCTCAGGCCTGTCCCCAGACCTACTGAATCAGAGTCTCCAGGGTGAAGGGAAAAACCATTGACTTTTTTCTTTTTTGAGTTGTGTGCTATGCTTAGTCACTTAGTCATGTCCAACTCTTTGTGACCCTCATGGACTGTATAGCCCACCAGGCTGCTCTGGCCATGGGGATTCTCCAGGCAAGAATACTGGAGTGGGTTGCCATGCCCTCCTCCAGGGGATCTTCCCAACCCAGGCATCGAACCCAGTCTCCCACACTGCAGGCGGATTCTTTACAGTCTGAGCCACCCTTTGAGTTGTGTAATTATTTGCAGGTTACCCAGTTAAGTGATCTATTTTGTTTTCACATTCTCTCAGACAGTTTTCAGCATGGACACAGCTTTAGCTTTAAGGACACTGGGCTTGCCCTCAAGATTACTGAAGAGCCTTTGTGCAAATTATGAGCAGGGACCCATTTTCCCTGACAGCCACAAGCCACACAGGAGACATGGCCTGGCCTGCAGAGCTTCAGCCCCAAGTCCCTCCTTGGCCAAGAGTTTTTGTGCAGTTAACAACCTACACAACTGCACATGGCAACCCTTCTGACTCTGCTCTGAGAGAGAAAATAGCTACCGTTGAGGACCTACTTGTATAATCCAGGCATTTTTTTTCTTTCTATTTATTTTTATTAGTTGGAGGCTAATTACTTTACAATATTGTAGTGGTTTTTGCCATACATTGACATGAGTCAGCCATGGATTTACATGTATTCCCCATCCCGATCCCCCCTCCCACCTCCCTCTCCATCCCGATCCCTCTGGGTCTTCCCAGTGCACCAGCCCCGAGCACTTGGCTCATGCATCCAACCTGGGCTGGTGATCTGTTTCACCCTTGATAATATACATGTTTCGATGCTGTTCTCTCGAAACATCCCACCCTCGCCTTCTCCCACAGAGTCCAAAAGTCTGTTCTGTACATCTGTGTCTCTTTTTCTGTTTTGCATATAGGGTTATCATTACCATCTTTCTAAATTCCATATATATGCATTAGTATGCTGTATTGGTCTTTATCTTTCTGGCTTACTTCACTCTGTATAATGGGCTCCAGTTTCATCCATCTCATTAGAACTGATTCAAATGAATTCTTTTTAATGGCTGAATAATATTCTATTGTGTATATGTACCACAGCTTCCTTATCCATTGGTCTGCTGATGGACATCTAGGTTGCTTCCATGTCCTGGCTATTATAAACAGTGCTGCGATGAACATTGGGGTGCACGTGTCTCTTTCAGATCTGGTTTCCTCAGTGTGTATGCCCAGAAGTGGGATTGCTGGGTCATATGGCAGTTCTATTTCCAGTTTTTTAAGGAATCTCCACACTGTTCTCCATAGCGGCTGTACTAGTTTGCATTCCCACGAACAGTGTAAGAGGGTTCCCTTTTCTCCACACCCTCTCCAGCATTTATTGCTTGTAGACTTTTGGATGGCAGCCATCCTGACTGGCGTGTAATGGTACCTCATTGTGGTTTTGATTTGCATTTCTCTGATAATGAGTGATGTTGAGCATCAGGCATTTTTTTATTGCCTTGTTTTTATCTAGAACCATGACAGCAACTCTTAAGGTTTTATGCTGAGGAAACTGAGTTTCAGAAAATTTGATCTTCCTCAGTTGACACAGTTAGAAAAAAGGTAAGCTAGATTAAGACCCAAGCCAGGCTCTGACAAGGCAAGCAGTTGGATGGATAAGAAATTATTTACAGTCAGTACTTTGCTTCTCCAACAAGGCCATGGGTCTTACCTCATCCTTCTTCTTCCCTTTGAGAAACCTATTAACTCAGGAGCCTGGGAATGGTGCTCCAGGCCAGGAGTTCGCTTCTGTCCTCGCTGTGGGAGTGATCAGAAACCTCAGGCCTCCAAACGCTGAATGAGTAAGTGTTTACGGCGCACCCAGGGACCCAGCAGAAGGCATGTGACCATTAAGCATCGCATGTTTATTATTAGCAAAAGCATCACACTGTCCAGCCAACCACCATGATTAAAAGTCCAGTTTCTCTCTTTTTATGTGTAGGGATGTGAGCAGAAGGGATCAGGAAATTGGAATCAGTGATGACTGTTGGTGTCTTTGTCCTGTCCCCTCGATTAGCAGCTTGGTGATTTGTCCCCTCTAGAGTCAGGGGCTGCCCCGCAGAGCACCGACTTGGCAGGTTGAGTGTCTGATGGCTGTCGAGTGTCTCCTTGGTTATCCAGGGCTGCACAAGGAGCCATCTCAGAGCCGGGTGGCTTCAGAAGCGCTCGTGTCATCCCACGTCTGCAGGACTGCTGGGACTCAGCTGACGCAGGGCTGGCTGGGCGGGGTCCCGGCGCTTCAGGATGTGGCCGCTGGGAAGCTCTGCTCGGCTCGGCTCTCGTTCTCCGTGGACCAGTGAGGAGGCCAGGCAGCTCTGCTCGTGGCAAAGGTAGAGGAGTGAGGGGACGAGTGGAAACACACCAGACCCCTTGTGGTCTAGGTTCCGGACTGCATGCCGTCACTCCACCTCGGTCTGCTGGCCAAAGCAAGCCACAGGGCCATGCTTCCTTCCCCTCTTTAGTGGAAAGAGTCAGCAAATTCCTGGGGCAAAGAGCAGGGGTGGAGGATCAGAACCAGGTCCATAATGCCCCCTACCCCTCGCTGGAGGCTCATCTAGTGGAACCTTCTTTCACTGCCCTCTCCCACTCACAGGCAGTGAGGGAGCCTGGAGGACCCCCGCCCTCAATAATACCATCTCCACAGACGTGCTCTCCCATAGCACAGAATTCACCCAGCGAGCTGCTCCCATTTTCAGAGAAAATCTGTCCCACCTCAGATGTTTTCCATTTGATTCTCAAAAGCTTTTCAAAGGAGCGTTTTCTTTCTTTTTTCTTTCTTTTCTAGAAATGCCTTCCTGCACACTTCGTTTTGTTCCTTTTCCTGTCTGATAAATTTGGAATTATCCAGATTGCCCTTCTCAGCATGATGGTGGCTCATCTGTGGCCCTGCCTCATTGTGGGCGACTTTAGTTCTGTTCACAGAGCAGGGGGCAGGGCCCCCAGCCCTGACCCCCGTTCCCCTCTGTTAATAATGAGACAGGGCCCCAATGTCACCCTCCCACCATGAGCCCTTAATCCCTCCATCCCCAGGTGATGCGTGAGCTGCCTGGTCTCGGCCGTTGTCTCAGGCAGTTACACCATCCCAGACTGAAAAGGCAGTTTGAGGGGTCGGCTAAGCGGCTGGTCCCCCAAACTGGTTGGGCGTTAGAATCAGCTGGGGAACTGTCTACACGTTCAGTTTCCTGGATGCCCAGGGGGGCAGAGAGGGAGGCCCGTTCGTTGGGCACCAGTGGTCTCAGCACCTCCATGCAGGTAACACTCAGACTGTTCCAAATCTTGCTGCATGCGTATGTGCTTGGCCACTCAGCCATGTCTGACTCTTGGAGACCCCGGGCTCCTCTGTCCATGGGATTTTCCAGGCAAGTGTACTGCAGTGGGTTACCATTTCCTCCTCCGAGGGAATTTTCCCACCCCAGGGATCAAACCCAAGTCTCCTGCACCGGCAGGTGGATCCTTTACCACTGAGCCACCAAGGAAGCCCCCTGATGATTTGTGACCGAGATCAGGAAGACATGGTTGCGTTAAAGGATGTGCAGTATTACCAGATGTCTTCTTCTTAAGGCAGAAGCCTTGCATTCCCACAGAATCTGTAATTTCTTGTCCCAGTGTGACTTCAGGGGACTGGGGGCAGCTCTCTCTTTCTGGGGCCCTAAGAGTGCTGTACTTGATGAAATCAGCCCTCTTGGTTCCTCCAGGAGCCCCAACAAAGAAATAGGTTCAGGAACTTCCCTGGTGGACCCGTGGTTACAACTCTGCACCTCCATTGCAGGGAGTATGGGTTCCATCCTTGGCCGGGGAACTAAGATCCCACAGGCTGTGCAGTGCAGCCCCAAAATAAAACAAGGTAAATAATTTTTTTGAAAAAAGAAAATCAAAGAAATAGATTTGGCACTGAGAGGTCATTACTCTGAACTTTATATTTCTCACTTTGGGCTTTCACTTGGAGTTCAAAACTCGGCGGCATAGCCAAGCAAAATGCTGTCTAAGACCGAATTCGAGGGGAGGGCAGGCCCCTCACCCCTGTTGTTTCCATGGTTATCTAAGTGATTCCTTTGAAGGGATACTGGGCCAGGAATCACAGACCCAGAAAGATTCAGCTCATTTCTTACTCAAACCATCTTTCCCGAAGTCATTGCCCCACTCTGGACCTCAGTGTCCTCATGTAAAAATGCAAAGACTGAATGAGGTTACCTAGAATCTTGCAAAGTGTGGCCCAAGGGGGCTGGTTAGAAACACAGACCTTGAGACTCCACTTCAGACCTGCCTAATCAGAGTCTGCAGGTAACTCACGTATGCCATAAATTTTGAGAAGCGTGGTTCTGTAAGGTACCGACGTCAGGTGAGACCAAAGCCAGACCTTTGCATGGCGCCCCCCACAAGCTGGAGAGGCCAGCTGCTCCCCGCACCCTGGGTTTCCTGGTGGGCAAGGGAGCTCCTTCCAGTTGGGATGGTCTCTCTTGGTGCCGGCTTAGGGGATGGGATGACATAGGCAGAATGAAACTGTCTTCCTTGACTTCTTGTGTGGTTATTCTCAGGGCTTTTATCGCACTGTGTTGTTGAAATTTCTTACATGGGCTCCGGACTCTCCCAGAGCTGTTCTGTTCATGGCCAGCCATCTCATGGTTGATCTCGTCAGAGACAGAGAAACTGAGTCTTCCTCCATCACTGTTTTTCTGTAGGCTTTAGTGTAAGGTACTTTCTCGAAGCCTCGAGTTCAGTGCCTTGGAAACCACCTTTATTCTCCTCTACCTTCCCCGTGGTGCTCCCCCAGTTCCTTTTGTGAAAGCCTGTCTCAAGGACCATTCTGGCTCCTGGTGCCACCAGAGGCAAGGCCACTGCTCATTCATACCTCTGGGTTTTTTCATACCAAGGACCAGAGGCCAGGAACACAGGAGAAATGGATAAGCTAGGACCAGTCGAGAAAAGAACTGTGGTTAAAATTCTAAGCGAGCTTCATGCATGTCTGGGTCACTGGACAAGTCAGCATCACAAAATAGATTGAATGTTGAAAGAGCAGAGAGAGGCAGAAAGCAGGCTAGAGAACCAACAGCCAGGAGAGTAGGAGCATGCAGGAAGCCTATTTTCCATTACCGCTTGTCAGAAATACAGGCTGATATATGCCCAGGAAAAGAGATTATAAATTTCCCTCACTGCTTTTTCCTGCACTGTTTTGAAGAGGACTTTGCCGTAGACTTGGAGCTGTGTTGATTGGCAATTTATTTGTGGATTGT
The DNA here is from genome assembly GCF_019320065.1 of Cervus canadensis. Taxonomy (NCBI): domain Eukaryota; kingdom Metazoa; phylum Chordata; class Mammalia; order Artiodactyla; family Cervidae; genus Cervus; species Cervus canadensis. The sequence goes on along the minus strand of NC_057407.1, from coordinate 43,383,106 downwards.
TTTCTGCAACAGGGACTTCTCTTCTGGGCTTTCTGCAGTTCACTACAATTAAGCGGCAGTTTGGTGGAAATTTCCTTTCGCCTCTAGCCAAGTTCTGCATCCCATTCCACTGCACGGTACCACTATGCCCATTTAAATAGCAGGATAGGGGGAAGAGATAGTTAGGGAGTTGGGGATAGACATGTATGTGCACACAGCTATATTTAAAATGAATAACCAACAAGGACCTACTGTATAGTACAGAGAACTCTGCTCAATGTTATGTGGCAGCCTGGATGAGAAGGGGGTTGGGGGGAGAATGGATGCATGTCTATTTATGGCTGAGTCACTCTGCTTTGCACCTGAAGCTGTCACAGCATTGTTAATCGGCTATACTCCAAATAAAAAGTTACAAAAAATAAAATAACAGGCCCCGAAAGCTGATGGAAGCTTTTTTTTGTCCTGCTGAATTTCCCCTCCTCTTCATGGTACTATGTCAGCTATTATGTACTCTCCTATATGATTCTGCCCAAGAATACTGGAGTGGGTAGCCTATCCCTTCTCCAGTGGATCTTCCCAACCCAGGAATCAAACCAGGGTCTGCTGCATTGCAGGTGGATTCTTTGCCAACTGAGCCATCAGGGAAGCCATGATTCTGCCAGGAAGCGTGGGGCACAAAAACTAAAGGGTCAACTTTTATTCATGTTTCAAGATCTGGTTCAGGAGCCAGGGACGCTGCCAAACTCTGAGACATTGGATGAGGGGCACATCCCAGCGTTTGCTCAACCAAAGGGATATGCACAGTGGTGGTAGCAAATAAAGTGACTTCTTTGTGCACCGTTTGAATAAGCAGGTGATTGGCCAGGTGCCGGGTGGGCTAAGGATAATGGTGAGGAGTGAATGAGATGGTGTGTGCAGTCAGCCTCCTACCAGTAAGGAGACACGTGGAATCTTTGTCAAGGTCCAGGCCCAGTCGATGGGGCCGAGGGTCCAGATGTCGGCCTCTAAGCTCCCGAGCCCCACATCCCTGACTAGGAAATGCCCTTCCTCCTTAGCCCCTTGTCCTGCATCCTCCTCTTTTTTTATTAACTATAAATTAATGCTACTTGGTGTGCAAGACCCCGCCATCAGTTTCCTTCCTGGGGGCTCTCTGTGACTCCCTGTCGCCCCTACCTGCCTCCTGGCAGGATCAGTGGCCTCTCTGCTTGTGTAACCAGCACTGTTATCATAGCATCCTTTTTTCATTTTCTTTTTTTAAACCTCAAGACTTGGGCAGAAATAGTTCTAGAAATTAGGGCTCCTCATTCCCAACCCAGGGCTTCAGTTCAGTTCAGTCACTCAGTCGTGTCTGACTCTTTGCAACCCCACGGACTGCAGCATGCCAGGCCTCCCTGCCCATCACCAACTCCTGGAGCTTGCTCACACTCATGTCCATCGAGTCAGTGATGCCATCCAGCCATCTCATCCTCTGTCATCCCCTTCTCCTCCTGCCTTCAGTCTTTCCCAGCATCAGGGTCTTTTCCAATGAGTCAGTTCTTCGCATCAGGTGGCCAAAGTATTGGAGCTTCAGCTTCAGCATCAGTCCTTCCAATGAATATTCAGGACTGATTTCCTTTATCTTCAGTTTATTTATTTATTTTTGGCCTCACCATGCATCACGTGGGATCTTAGTTCCCCAGCGAGGGATCAGACCTGTGACCCCCATGAATTGGAAGTGTGGAATCTTAACCACTGGACTGCCAGGGAAGTCCCTATCATAGCATTTTAAAGGGAATTCCATGGTAGTCTTTCTCATTAGACTCTGAGAACCTGAGGTCAGAGACCATTTCATCCTTCCAGGTACCCGCCACACTGCCTGGCATGAATGTTTGTGTCTTTTTCGCCATCAGTGAGGGATGGGTGGGTTCTTTGTGTTGAAACACCCAAATGCAAGATGTGGGGAGGGGGGGCTTGCATATGTGCATGGGTATTTCTCTATGCTTATTCTGTTGTGTCATAGTCTATTGTGACCATTGAACTTTAAAACATTTTTAACTTGGCAAAGGAGATGGGGTGAGGCTATTTCGGTGACTCATGAAAGCAAGATGGTGAGACCTTGTCAAGCGGCTGCCCTCAGTGATGGGAAGGCCTCTGTCAAAAGTCAGAGCCCTGACATCCTGATGAACGTTTCATCAGACGTCTGTGGCTTGTTTCTCTCCATCAGAACCCTGACTTTAGCCATTAATCATACAGAGCTGCTCTGAACAGGGCTCAGAAGAGCCTAGGACATTCCAAAAGGTGAGCAGACTTTGTTTTCGTACGTGGATTCCCCGTGGAAGTGAGACGGCTCTATGCCGAGGCTCAGAAAAGGAGGCAGCAGACGGAGAGACAGTGACCCTGTGAAATGCCGAGGGTGGGCTTTGGCGATTCATGGGGCACAGGGGTTAAGAGCATGGTGCCCTGCTGTCTGGGTGGGACCCTGGCCCGCCCTTGACGGCCTGCTGACCCTGGGTGAATTGAGGCAGTGGGGTCCCACTGCTCCCTCACCGCGTGATGAGCAGAGCATATATGTCCTTCTTAAAGGGCTGCTGGAGGATAGAGCAGATGGAAGCTTTTGGAAAGCTGTGGCACATTTTCGGCACTTGCTGTTCTAGGTTCTGACTGGTCTGCCCCTCACTCGACGGGAGGCTTGGGAGGGCAGGTCCCTCCTTACCCAGGCTTCTCTGTGTGTTTCCCAACCCAGCGTCATTTATCAGAGAGGGTATTCAGTAAGTACCTATAGAATGAACAGGATTGCTCCTGGCCTTGGTGGGCAGGTTGGACTAAGCTGACAGTGGATAAGCAAGTAGAGGAATACATGGACTTCATGGAATTTAGTAAGTTTCATTTTTGTAATCAGTGTTTTTTTTTTTAATTTATTTATTTGACTGTGCTGCATGTGGGATCTATAATTGTGGCATGCAGACTCTTAGTGGAGGCATGTAGGATCTAGTTCCCTTACAAGGAATTGAACCCGGGCCCCCAGCATTGGGAGTACAGGGTGTTTGCCACTGGACCACCAGGGAAGTTCCACTGTTGATTTCTTAAGCGAAACAGCCCGGAGCCCTGCAGCCACGCAGGTCTGTTCCAGCTGAATCTGTGAAAAGCCATCATGCTGCCAGTGCCAGACACTGAATCAGGAAAGAAGGGCACAAGATCCGTGACCTTAGTAACGACAGGATGTCCACTTAGAATTGTATCGGCAACTGCAGACAGGCGTGGGAGCTGGCTGCTGCTTTAGAAACCATACATCCCGGCTCTTGCCTTTTTGGCATCAACAGAGCACAATGGCTGTGTCACTGAATCTTCTGCTGTAGGCAGGAAAGGGTTAGCATGGCCGAACAAGCCTTGAAAAGAGACAGGAAGGCAGCCGGGAGGTTTCCATGACTGAGTAAAACCCAGTCTGCAGCTCCCGTGGTGGGCGGAGGCTTGGTGTCTGGTCTGGACCCACCCCTCTGCTGGCCAGCCCCTGTCATAGCTGCCTAGACATCTGAGGTTTGCACAGAGGGCATGACAAGCCCCCGAAGGAAGGCGGGCTCCCGGCTACAGGAGTGAGGGATGCTCGGGGCCTGACTGCGCTTGAGTCTCTCCCTGTGTTGGGGAGACACTGCTCAGCCTGCCACGGAACCTGTGGAGGGCAGCTGCTGTCGTGAGCCTGGGGCGGGCACAAAGGGCCCCCTTGCCAGTTTCCCAGGAGACTTTCCTGGGTGACTTCGGTCCAGATCCCTCTATGAGATGCTGCTGGGTGGCATGATCGTGCTCCTGTGGGTGACAGTGGGGTTCTCCATCCACAGAGTGCACCCTGTTATGGCCGCCAGGCTTCTCCCACGCCATTGTGGCCTCTGTGTGCGAGTGAGCCTGCTGCAGACCTTAATTTGGATTCCCCCTGAGACGGACACTGCGGGCGGATTCAAGAGCAGTTGGTTTATCTGGGAGGCGAGCGCAGGCTGAGCTGCGGAGCAGGGAGGGAAGGGCAGGTGGGGAGGGAAGGGCAGGTGGGGACTGCCACGAGGGTGAGGGTGTCAGTGGGGCATTCACCCCCCAGGCCATAAGGACTGCTCCTGGGGCTGTGTGCGTACCGGCACGTCCAGCCTGCCCTCTGCAGCCTCAGACGGAGAATCCAGGGCAGGAAGACGGCGGTGGCACGGCAGGTGCAGGGGTGTGAGCAGCGTGTTAGCAGCACCTGCTCCATTTCGCTGGGGGAAGGCTTGGAGCCACCTGAGAAGCAATGGACAGGTGAACAGATAAACACAGTGGGGTCTCTGCATACAGGGGAATGTATTTCAGCCGTGAAGGAACATGCTACAACATGGGTGAGCATTGAGGTCCTTCTGCTAAGTGAAATAAGCCTGTCACGAAAGGACAAATACTGTGTGATTCCTCCTATATGAAGTAACAGAAAAATCAGAAACAGAAAGCAGAATGGTGCTTGCCAGGAGTCAGAGGGAAAGGAGGAAAGTGGGGTTTCTTGGGTTCAGAGTTTCAGCATGGGCAGATGGAAAAGTTCTGAAGGTGGGTGTTGGTGATGGTGAATGCACAGAAGTGTGCATTTAGAAATGGTTAATATTCTGTTACACATACTTTAGTACTATTAGAAAAGGAGGAAAACCAAGGCCCAGCATCTGGGTAGCGTCCCCAAGGCTGTTCGGTGGCTGGCCATCCCCGGTGGGGCCAGTGAAGAGCCCGAGGTGTGTGCTGCCTCCGCGGGTGCCAGGCGCCCTCACTCAGCCTGCCGCCGCCTCGCCCGCCGAGAACTCACGGCACAGACAGAACAGGGTGCCCTGATGTTGGAGCGCTGATTGCTTTGCGACAAGGATGGGCATCGGGCATGGGGCATGGCTCACCTCTCTCTGAATTCCCCGTGCTCCAGTTTTCTCTCGAGGAAAGTAAAACATACACATTGGGGACCTAATATGTGCAAAAGTTCCCGATGCTGAGAAAATCGCGCCAGAACCTCTGCCCCTTAGGTTATGTCTTGGGGTCAGGAGGGCCTGTAGACAGGGAGTAAGTGACATTTAGGCCAGAAACCTGATGGATGGGTTTACCAGGCTGCTAGAGGGAGGGGGCTGAGCTGGACTTGGGGGAAGGGTGAGCCATCCTGATAGGGGCCAGTGGGGGGCATGGGAGTGGCCTTGAGGAACTGAAGGATCAAGGTCATAGAGGAGAAGGACACGATCGACTTGGCTGTCATAAAACCTTGCTGCAGGGCAGAGCAGGTTAGACGGGGTGATGGTTGAGGAGAGGCAGCCACTGGGCAGCATGTGATGGGGGCAGGGCGCCGGCACCTGAATGGCGGCCGTGTTGCTGGTCTCACGTGAGGGTCTCGAATGAGGGTCAGAACATAGAAACATTTCGGCGCCTTTGGATGAGAAGAACATCTGGATGTCGTAACCTCTATTTAAATAGAATTGGCAATACATTTAATCAGCTGTAATGAGGCCAGATTTATATAAAACAGAGGCCACACACTGCAGACCTCATTTGAGGTGGTTTGGAGGACAGCAGAGGTTGAATGACTGTCCCTGTGCCTCCTCTGGTTCCCAGGGCACTCACACTCTCCCAGAGGCCTTTGCCATCTTTTATTCATATATGCTCCCGTTGTAAAGTGGAGGAGGGTGGCATGCTGCCTTTCCGGCACCTTCCACGTGCATCCCACTCTGCTCGATGCTGAGCGAGATGGAGAGATGCGTGTGGTAAGAGCACCGCGGGTCTAGCTGGGATCGTTAGGCAGGGGCAGCTGAAGAGTTAAGTGTGTGTCTTTCATAGCCGATCAAGGCAGCCAGAAGTAGGACATGACTAATTGTTTAATGATAAATGGGACAGAAAATAAGGGACTGTAGGAAATGAGAGAGAGGGAGAGCCCCCTAGGGTTTTCTGAGCCAGATCTGAACGCTAGGAGGATACCAGGCTTGGGACAAGAGCGTGAGCGGGAGCAGCGGGCAGGGTGGGTGTGCTGGGCTGGGCCGTGGCGGGCACACCCAGGAGCCTGCGTGGAGGACTGGTGTCCACAGGTGAGAGGAGGCTGCAGGCTGCCCTGTGGCTGGGGAGGTGGCAGGACACAAGATTGTGTGCTCGGGCAAGGGGCTTGTGCAAACTGGGAAGCCGGGAGCTGCATGGAGCTGATGGGTAGCATGTTCAAAATGGTATTTTTTGGATGATTTCCTTGTCCCAGTGGGTGGAAGGACTTAAGAGTGAGAGAAGCTGAAATGGAGAAACCATCAAGGAGCTGATAAAGGGTGTTTGGGGAGAATCAAGAACTCGAGAGGGTCAGGAACAGAGGTGCTCATCACTCTGAAGCAGCCGTGTCAGGAAAGGGGAGATGGAAAGAGCCTGAACTTTCCATCCAAGGACCCACATCCCCAAACAGCCAAGGCCAGACCCTTAGACAGCTTGCTCACCAAGCCTCAGTGTCCCATTGGGGCAGACCAGGAAGTCTCAGGGCTCCCCCAGCTTGATGATTCTGAAACTGTCTGACAGGGAGGGGTGGTGTAGGTGGTGCAAGGTAGAAGCCTGGGTCGGGCAAGTGGTGACGCCCCCAGAAGGGGGTGGGAGGAACACATTTGGGGAGCAGAATGAGTTATTTCAGACATCCTGAATGTGATGTTATGGGTGGGGCTGGATCCAAGAGGAGCCGTCTATCAGATGAAGCAGAAAGGATGAAGGTGAGAGAAACCACCGTTGGCTGTTTTGCAGGAGTCCGTGGGGATTTTTTTAAGAATACAAGGTGTGTCGGAAAGCACAGTGTCAGTGGTCAGGGGCCCCAGGAGGAGACAGATGGCCCACTCGGGTTGGGTCATTTGAGGAGAATGTAATCAAGGGATGATGTGCAGAAGTGTGGGTAGGATGTAAGAGAATCCCAGACATGTTGCAGACCTAGGACCAGAGTAGGGTGCTGCTCCCAAAACCTGAGACAGAGCACAGTCTCAGCGGCGAGGGACCGGCAGGGGTTGAGCCAGGGCATCAGTATCTTGTCCTCCCCCATCAGGAGGGAAGGGAGCCATCGACGGAGTCCCCACCGTGCATCAGCCTTCTGGATCCCAGAGCTGGGCGACAGAAGGAGGAGAGGGGATCCGGGGGCAAGCAGAAGACAGGGTTGCCCACAGCCAAGGGTCAGGGAGACAGGATGATGCAGACACGGTGGCAGATTAATGGCAATGGTAAGAGCTGAAGTTGGGGTGGGGTGGTGCTGGGCGGCCTAAGCAGATGATGGTTGTTGGCTGGGAGCAGAGCTCTGCACATCCGTGAGCAGGGGAGGAGTGAAAGATGACGGGAGAGCAACCAAACTGGGAACGTGGTGGGTTGGGGTCCAATAACCAGGCACTGGGAAATGTCCCTGGTCAGTCCTCCCTCTAGAAAAAGCATCATTAAAGGGAAAAGAAAGAAACAGACTAGTAACCCACAAAGACTGAGTAATAGTGATGAAAAATACAAAGTGAGCTCCCAGCAACTGATGAGCCTTTCTCTCCTGGGAGGCGCTTTTATGAAATTGGCAGAAACCAGAATTTCCAAACTGTACCTGCTCTTAATTTCTTTTCCCTGAAAGTTGGACCCACCTGGTGCGTGAGAAAAACATTCTTGAACAAACAGCCTGATAGGAAGCCGCCTGTCTCCCACTTTTCACTTCATCAGACTCTGCCCTTGAGCTGGGTTCCTCCAGCTTTCTTTTGCTCGCCCAGGGATCTTGTTAAGTGCACATTCTGATCCAGCAGGCCAGGGGTGAACTCAGGGGTCCTCTTTTGCACCAGCTCCTCAGTGAGATGCTCCTGGTCTCTGGAACCACTCTGGGTCCTGAGAGGCCTTTTCAGTGATTAGTTGGGGGGAGTGGGGAGCAGCAGCCGTGAGTTCATCACAGGTATGAGAACCAGATAGTAAACATCCATACCAAAAAACTGCTTTCCAAAGGAATGAGCATTCCCACCCCCCCACCCCCTTTCTGAACACTTAAAGCTCTGCATGTTCAGCAGATGTATTCCACTGGTACACACAGCTTAAAAGCAAATGCTTCTGCAGGTGGAACGGCTCCTGCACATTGTAAATTAATTGTTAATTGCAGTGGCACCTTAAATAGATTGGCCAGGGTGGTTTTTGATTTCCTTCTACTTGAAATGGTTCTCTGGCCCACATGCTAGATGACTTTTCACCACCACCCCTCTCTCCCTGGTCCCCTGCACACACTATAAGTGGTTTTCTGCAACTTCTTGAGATGATTTGCACCCGTGGATGGAGGCAGATAGTTCAGGAGTGTCTGTAAACACTTCCTTATCACCACTGTCTGCAAAACTGGCCTCCTGCCCTTCTGACTGTAGCAGTAAATTTCAGAAAAGGCAGCGCCCAAGCATTCGTCTCACTCATTAACTGAAGAGGGCTGTTACAGGTCTACTGGATTTGAAAAGCACAGGGCATTTGAGGATGGCGATTTCTCACACTCTCACTGAAGGCTCTCCTTGGCTGAGAATAAGCCATCCAAGGGCAGCTGGTGTCCTTCTGTCCTCTCAGATTCCAAGGGTTATAAACTGGGACCCATGTTTCATTTGTTATCCATTATTATTTAGTTCTAGTGTTTGGGTGTACTTATTGTCATGCGACTGTTTATTTTTAAAATAAAGGCCAATGAGATAGAAAAATCCATTCAAATTTCTCCCTCAGACACGATGCCCACCCCTACCCCATTGCACTGCCTCTTCTTGAACTTTTTTCTTAAAAAGCAGAATGCAGCATTTGCCAGCATTTGGGGTCTAGATATACCTAGGTCCAGTCATCATTTTCTTCACTCTTTCCTGATGTCTTCTCAGACTCATACCCACTCAGACTCATCAAGCAAAACAGGTTCACTCATAATCTCTGGTTCACACTAGATTGCATGCATGCTAAGTCACTTCAGTAGTATCTGACTTTTTGCAATCCTGTCGAGTGTAGCCTGCCAGGCTCCTCTGTCCGTGGGATTCTCCAGGCGAGAATACTAGAGTGGGTTGCCATGCCCTCCTCCAGGGGATCTTCCCAATCCAGGGATCGAACCTGCATCTCATGTCTCCTGTATTGGCACACAGGTTATTTATCACTAGCCCTACCTGAGAAGTCCTCACACTAGATTATAAAGAATTAATTCACTTCGAGTAGAATCATCCCCTCAGTTCAGTTCAGTCGCTCAGTCGTGTCCAACTCTTTGCAACCCCATGAATCACAGCACGCCAGGCCTCCCTGTCCATCACCAACTCCTGGAGATTACTCAAACTCATGTCCATCGAGTCGGTGATGCCATCCAGTCATCTCATCCTCTGTCTTCCCCTTCTCCTCCTGCCTTCAGTCTTTCCCAGCATCAGGGTCTTTTCCAATGAGTCAACTCTTCGCATGAGGTGGCCAAAGTACTGGAGTTTCAGCTTCAGCATCAGTCCTTCCAATGAACACCCAGGACTGATCTCCTTTAGGATGGACTGGCTTGATCTCCTTGCAGTCCAAGGGACTCTCAAGAGTCTTCTCCAACACCACAGTTCAAAAGCATCAATTTTTTGGCGCTCAGCTTTATTTATAGTCCATCTCTCACATCCATACATGACCACTGGAAAAACCATAGCCTTGACTAGACGGACCTTTATTGTCAAAGTAATGTCTCTGCTTTTTAATATGCCATCTAGGTTGGTCATAACTTTCCTCCCAAGGAGTGAGCGTCTTTTGATTTCATGGCTGCAATCACCATCTACTATAGCAGCATTCCAGTAATAGTGATTATTAGTGAGTGCTTACTGTATCCAGGGGTTGTACCAAGGCTTTCCATACAATGGTGCGTTGCTGTGCCAGACACCTCTATGGGGTGGGGGTGAATCACTTTCCCAACTTCACAGGAAGGAGACCAGGACGTCCCATGGATCACTACCTTTGATCAGGGGCACTCAGTTGGGAATAGCAGAATTAGGCCTGCCCCGAAAGAGAGCCTCAGTTCCTAACACTGCCGTCACGTATTTAAGGCAGCTTGAGGGGCTTCCACCCTCATCACATATGCTCGGGGGAGATTCAGGAGGTGCTCTTGGAAGCTGAGGGGATGCACGTTTGAACAGCCCCTTAATTAGAACACTGCTCTGTGCTGACCTAGAGCTGGACGTTGTACAGTGTTCCCCGTGTCCTTCACAAGCATCTCCTTCCAGGGCTTTCGTCTAGCTGTTACGGGGTCCACGCTCATACTGATTGCCACATGACAGGTCAGTAAATTGAGAGTTGAGTACTTGGTGGCAAGGAAGAGCAACTTTATTTAAAAACCAGCAGACCGAGAAAATGACAGACTAGTGTCCCAAAGAACCGTCTTCAGGCTTTTATACTAAAAGTGGGGTGCAGACTTGCTGCTGGAATCCTTTGTTCTTCCAGCTGCCCGCATAGGTCCAGTCACAACCTCCCTATAAACCTCCACCAGGACAAATGTCACTCTTTGTTCTGTAACTTTTTATCTCTATGTGGATGGCCTCTTTAAGGTCAGAGCCTTGAGAATAGGCTACCCTTTGTATTTCCGGCTGCAGGCAGCATTCTTTTACGAGAGGTGCAGAGTCAGCATGAGTCAGCATACGCTGTCAACAGAGCACAAAGGTTGAGGCTAAAAGAGTAGATTCAATATGGAGGCAGGTTTGTTCTTCTCCGTTAACATGCCTACGATGAAAAGTCCCATTCCAGCCGCAGGCCACCACACGCCTTGGCAGAGACCACAAGGGGTTCTTGGTCAGACATCTTTCCCCGTGGGCAAGAGGGCTTATGTCAGGTTCTGGGAGGGGCTAGATCTGGTACATTTGTTTATGTCTGAGTGAGCTGGGCACCTTGTAACACTGCATAAACTGTCAGACTCTGATTTGGGGATCTCAGAAAGCTGGGTTACTAAGGTGATGTGAGGAAGGTAACAGTTCAGCCAGAGCTCGGGGTATATCTATTGAGTACAAGCCAAGGATGGGGTAAGATGGAAAAGCCAGAGGGATAAATTAAGACACAACCGCTGTGTCTGGGCCCCATGACGACCCGTGTCAGTCCATAACACACACCATGTGACTTCATAACCTGCTAGGGGAGGCCAAGGAAGGAAGGGGAGGGAGCTGGGGCAGGCAACCTGGGAGGCCTCAAGGAGGAGGTGGCATTTGAGGCGAGGCTGGAATGAGGCAGTAGCTCTCAGATGGGCAAAGCCTCCATGGAGCGGGTGTTGCCTGTAGAAGCAGGGAGTCCCCCTGTGGGGCCTCAAAGAGTGTCAGTCAGTCTGGGTGTGTCCGAGGGCCTGCAGCTGTGTGGCCATGTGGCCTTGGATAGGACTCAAATCCAAATGCTGTAACATCAGAGCCAACATCTAGAGTCTTAAACCACTGCACACTTTGGAGGCATCAGTTCAGTTTCTCTCCTCCCCCTCAGAGGTAGGTTTTCTTACCTCTATTTCACAGATGAAGAAACGGAAGCCCAGAGAGGCTAAGGCACTTGCTCAAGGTCCAGTGAGAGGCAGAACCCCAGCTGGCACGCTCGAGAGGCCCTGCTCCTCACCTGGGCATCCTGCCACCTTGCTGTCGACCCCTGTTCTGGGGACCCAATCTGGTCACAAAGCCAGAGGCTGGAAGCAGTGAGAGCCGCCCTCACCATATGTGAACGGAGGTGTTTCTGGGTCACACCCTGCGTGCTGTTGGAGGTGGGGGCACTTCGGGGACCTACCTGGGTGACACAAGCCTCCAGAGTGGAACGTCCCCAGGTGGCCAGAAGCACAGTCATTGCAGGCTTGCGTCTCCCCCACAGCCGGCTGCTCACACGAGTGTGTGCAGAGCCCCACGCACCAGGGAGCTCCTCCCTCTTCAGACCACCCTCCCCCCACCAAGGCAGGAGGAGCGAAGGGCCAGCAAATTAAAACAATCGAAGTCACATCACTTGTGCCTCTTTGAGCCACCCATAAATACATAAATACTCGAGCCTGCTATTCTGACTCCAGCTAATGTGTTGTAACCATAGTCTGTGGGCTCTGGAAAGCAGCTGTGAGGAGCAGAGCAATAAATTGGATTGTAAAAGCGCAGGATAGAAAAATGATTGCAGCATTTTTACAATTACCTGGTGTTCCTCGGTGCAAAGGGGTGAGAGTGCTTTCTAGCTGTACTTCGGCGGTTAAAAAATGTATCCAGGTTAAGTCCATTTCATTATTACACCATCCTCGTCCAGCCTGTATTGATTGCTCCCCACTCACCCACTCACAGGGCACTGCTGCTTGTCACCATCACAGCTACTCCACCCGAGGGCCCTCCTGGCGCTACTCCTTTTCGGGGAGTCAGCAAGGCTCGGAGGAGTCAAGCAGTGTTCCCAGCCCAGGGGCTGGTGACTGTGGACCAGGACCCCAACCCAAGACATCAGACACTAGAGCCCATGCCTCCTGAGGGTGAAAGTTTTTGCTTTTCATTCCCTTACTGCCAGGGAAAGGTAAATAGGTCAGTTTCCATCTGTCAATTGCATGTTCTTTTCACAGCCAAGGGGTTGGAACAGTCTCCTACTTGGTACAGTGGATCCACGATCACTTCTGTGAGATTGTCAATCATGTGAGGGGGTCTCCACTCTGACTGGAGAGGCTGGGTCCCCTCATGGCATCCAAGCATGTGGCAGTTTTCCTGGTCTCCTTCCGCTTTATTAAGAATCTCATGGAAGTGAACTTCGATCCATTGTACTGCAGACGCTGCTTTCTATTTTTTGCTCTTCTACTAAAATTTTCAAAAAATCTAAAATAGCAGTTGCCACTTTTCCCCCCGTCTTCTCTTCTGAAATATTTAATTCTTCCTCGAGCGGTTTAACATTGCTTCGCCCAAGGATTAACTTCCATTTCTGAAGAGAGTCTATTAGCCAAGAGACAGAGGAAACCTGTTTCACCGAGTGGCAGAGATGGGGGGCTAGCAGTGCTCGTGGAGAGAACCAGGAGGCCCACGGCTCGCCTTGATGGAGCCGCTTGCCCATCAGCAAAGCCGGGACCCACTCCCCTTGATTAAACACATACTGATCTCTAAAAAGCAAAGTTTCCCTGCAAAGACCAATTTTAAGGGGATTAGTGCTCAATGAATAATGCATCAGGGAAAGAGCTACAACAGTAATAATTGATTGGAAGAGGTAAAATCAACTGCGGTGAAGTGCTCACTTTTCACCTTGTAGATGCCGAGCAAGTTCTGGAGGGTCTTCAGCCCATGAGACAGACGGGAAGGCAGCTCTCGAGTCGAGTTGCCGGCCAGAATGGTACCATTCAGGGTTGCAGGCTGCTGCTGCTGCTCGTTTTCTGCTTATTTGTTTGTTAATAATGGCTCGAGAAGAGGGGAACGGGGAAAAGTATGGGTGAGATCAAAGCTTTGGTCATTTCTGCCTTTGTTTTTGAAGGTCCAAATCACACACTTAATGAAGTCAGATGATGCTGGTGTCAGGTGACTCACCCAGCTCTTGGTTCAGTTGGGTCCTTGGCCTTCATCTCCTGCTCCCCTTGGGCAAGACCTAAAAAGTGTGAGGTTTCTTGCCCCATGAGGCAGCTTCTTCCAGCAGCCTTTGATGAATAGCTGTGATGGTTTTACTGCCTCCCTCCACGTGTCTTTCTGTTCAGCGAACTGTACCTCGTTTAGACTAGGGAGTGTGGTGTGCAGCGTTTTATATCCTTGACCAAAAGTGTCAGAATTCACTTGCAGTGGTAGCAAAAGAAAGGGATGGTTCCTCCCATAATCTTGATCCACTGTTAAAAAAAAAAAAAGTGTCTAAGCTGTGACACTGGAAATGTGCTTGCCAGTCACCATGGGAAAATGTGATCCTTAACCAATTAATGATAAGGCTGATTTTCCCATATCCAGATTGGGTAGTGATGGATTACTAACTGTTGTCAACTCTCACTTTCTTTTTTTTTTTTCCCTTGAAAAAGAAAATGAAAGAGGATCTCTAAAAATTAAAGAGAGATCATAAGGGCCCTAACTTTGAGCACATTTTTACCCTGCAGCTGGCCCCCGACGAGACACAGTGGACACCGCCTGTCTTCCACGTTGCTTTAAGATCATTGAATTAAAGCCCGGAGAGACGAGAGGCATGATGAGCCCCAGAGAGTGTGCAGGGCTGCCCAGGCTGCTTCACACTGCGTTTTGCACCTCCTGGGAAACCTGGCACTTTGGCTCCCGTGTGGTCGATTCTCCAGGGGCCCTAGGTTTGCAGTCACCTCAGGGTCAGGCAGCGAGGGGAGGTATATGGAAAAGATGCCCATCGATGGTATCTAGAGGTGGGGAGTTTTTAGAAACCCTCTGACCAGCCCCACACTAATTAAACTGAATTTCTGGGCAGTCTTGGGACAGAGGCAGCTGTGCTTTTTTTTCAAACAACTCACTAGAATCCGCTGTCCTGCCAAGTTTGAGAGTCACTCAGGGCACCTCCTGAGACAACTTTGGGGACGGTTACATTCAGGGTGAGGCTTCCTGGTGGTTCAGACAGTAAAGAATCCGCCTGCAATGCAGGAGACCCAGGTTCAGTCCCTGGGTCAGGAAGATCCCCTGGAAGAGGAAATGGCATCCCACTCCAGTATTCTTGCCTGGAGAATCCCATAGTCAGAGGAGTCTAGCAGGCTACAGTCAGTCCATGGGTCACAAAGAGGCAGACACGGCTGAGCAACTAATATTTTCACTTTCATTCAGAATCACGCCTGCCTGCATCCTGGTCCCTCTTCCTTAGTAGAATCTCCAGGTTTACCGTACTTTTCCTACTGTGTTTTTTTAAAAATATCTTTATTTAACTGTGCCAGGTCTTAGTTGTGGCATGCAGAATCTAGTTTCCTAACCAGGGGTTGAACCCAGACCCCTGCATGGGAGCACAGAGTCTTAATTACTGAACCACCAGGGAAGTCCCCCCACCGCCCAGCGTGGGTTTCTTTCTTTCTTTCTTTTTGACACATTTCATTCTGTATTTCCATTACCCCTCAGTGGCCGACAGAACATTTAATAATCATGTTTCTCACCAAGAAGATAGTTTAAAGCTTTCAGCAGTATGTGACCTTAAAGCCTTTGTCCAGCTTCGTAAATCTGCTGACTTGTGAGAGCCATCGCTAAGAGCTCACAGTTCCATTGGAGTTACTTTGTTTTACCTCACCAATTTTTTCTAAAGCAAAGATATGTTTTGGCTTTGCTTTGAAAAGATTAGAATTTTTTAAAATTAAAGATGCTCAGGGAGGGAAGAAGATTCTTTTATTCTAGACTTTTCTCAGCATTATTTCTATAGAAAGTGAGTTAAGCTCTTCAACCACTAGAATATTGGGTCTCTAAACTGTTAAGAGTAGAACTTTAGTAAATATCTGCCAATTTTTACAATTTATATCTAAGGAGAGAACAGGTGTAAAGTTGAAGTATTATGTGAAACAGGAAGAACAAAGTGAAACAGCCGTCATTGCAATTAAGCGTTCCTTTTTTTACAAGACTGTAACAAACAATGTGTTTATTTCCCCACCAGCGCGCCTTCCAGAACACACAAAAGCTTGGGATAATGGGAGGCAGAAATCTCTGGTTCAGTTTCTGACTCATCCACTGTCTGAACGTGAAATGTTAGGTGTAATATTTCATTTCTTGAGAATGTTTTATACTGCCTACCTCATGGGCCTATTATGTCGTTTCAAAGAGATGTAGGTGAACATACCCTGAAAAGCCTAAAGCATGATATGATATAATGTAAAATTAAAATGTTATTAATTAAGGGTTCACTGTCTGCTATGGCCTTTTTGTACTTGGGTACAAGGCTGCCCTAAAATAGGCACATTTAAGCCATGATCTAGCCAAAAGAACTGAAGTTAAAAGAGAAATGAATCATAAAACGAATAATGTTTCAGTGCTTCCTCCCTGAGGGCAAGGGGAATTTACATCACCACCTGCAGAGGGCAATTAATTGGTTGAAAGACCACTATCTCTCAAGTCACTGCCTTAAAAATGCCTTGCACCGCACATCAAGACAGAAAAGCAAGGGGTGTAGGGAAGCGAGAAGGAGTCTCAAATAGGTAGATTTTATTTACATAAGGTAATTTTTCTATTCTCATTTTTTTAGAATTTATGAATGTTTTAAGTTACTCGGACTTGTTTCATATGTAAGGTGCATTTTCCACCCTGAGATTGACCAGTATGTATTTTCAGTGACAGCCTGAAAGGCAGGGAGATGCTGTAGCGGAAGTTTCTGCTTCCAGGCCCCTGGCCTGGTTGCTGTCATAGACTCACTCACTGTCCTGTGTTTATGCCTCAAGACTACCACTTGAGACTTCTCTGGTGGTCCACTGGTTAAGACTCCCCACTTCCACTGCAAGGAGCACTGGTTCTATCCCTGGTTGGGGAGCTAAGATCCCATGTGTCACACAGCCAAAAAAAATTTTTTTAATTAAAAAAAAATAATAAAGATTCCCCACTTGGGTAACCTGGTGGCTCGAGGGTTAAGAATCCACCTACAATGCAGGAGACCCAGTTGAATCCCTTGGTTGGGAAGATCTCCGGGAGAAGGGAATAACAGCCCATTCCAGTGTTCTTGCCTGGAAAATCCCATGGACAGAGGAGCCTGGCGGCCTACAGCCCATGGGGTTGCAAAGAATCAGAGACAGCTGAGCAACTAACCACAGACCACTTGTCATCTGTCAGGACAGAAGGAAGAAGACAGAAGGTAGAAGGAAGACAATGGGGTTATTTCCTTATACATGTATTTATTTGCTTTTTTTTTTTTAAGGATAAGCACATATTACAGTTTTTAAGAAATTACTAAGATGAGAAAGATCCTGTTTTAGAATGATGGAGGTAGAAATGTGTGGAAAATTCTTCTTCTCTCTGTATTTCTGCCTTGATTGTAAGATCTCCCTTTCCTCATCTCCTGCCAGCTTTATCTCTCCCTGTCTCTGTCCCATCTCTGAGAAGATTCACCATTTGCCATTGATAATCATATGCCTTTGCAAACAAAAGCCGAAAGTAGGGCTCTCATACAGGAATATTCAGCCAGTTCCCGGATGTTAATTGAGCAGCTACTACAGGCAAGGCACTGTTTAGGTGCTAAGAATACAACACCCAAGAATTGTTGCAGTCCCCGGTTTCAGATACCTTATGGTTTAACCTTTAGTAGCTGTTTTAAAACCGTTTTTTCCCCAGAATAATAATAGATTCACAGAAAGTTTAAAGATCGTATAGAAGGGTTTTATGCATACTTTTCCAAGCTTCCCCAGTATCATAGGACATCGTGTAAACCAGTCTTATATAATAGAATTGCATTTGTGGATTTGTGTAACCATCATTACAGTCGAGATGAAGAACTGTTCATCACCATGAAGATCTTCATCTTACCCCTTTATAGTCAGTCACTCCTCGCCCCCTCACCCTGTCTAACCCTGGCAACCACTCACCTGTTCTCTACATCTACAGTTTTGCCATTTTGAGCATATTATATAAACAGACTCATACTCTATATGAGCTTTTCTAATTGGCTGCTTTTTTCCTTTCAGCATAATGCCCTTGAGGTCTAGCCAAGCTGCTGTATCCTCAGCTGGTTCCTCTCTACTGTGGGAGTACTCTTCCACAATATGCACGGACCACAATTTGTCTAGCCATTTACCTATGCAGCAACATATTGGTTGTTTCTAGATTTTTTCAAGTAAATCTTCTATGAACAATTGTGTGCACAGGTTTCCGCGTGAATGTAAATTTTCATTTTTCCAGGACAGATGCCCAGGAATACCGTTGTTGGGTCCTACAGCAGATCTGTTTATTTTTTGAAGCAACTGCCAGACCTTTTCCAGAGTGGCTGTCCCATTTCACGTTCCAAAGGCAGTGTGTGAACAGTACTGCCACATCCTCTCCGGCATGTCGTGCTGCCACAAGTTTTAATTTCATCTGGACTAATCAGTGTGTAGTGATGGCTCATCATCATCTCAATTTGCAATTCCCAAATGGATAGTTGTGTTGGGCTTATTTGCTATCCACGTATCCTCTTTAGTGAAATGTCTCTCTGTTACGTGTCGTCTTGTATCTTGCCCACCTTCTGATTGGATTGAGTTTTTTGTTCTTTTAATTTACTCTCTTTCTTTTTTGGCTGTGCTATGGAGCGTGCGGGATCTTCATTCGCCTAGATGAACCCACACCCCCTGTGTTGGAAGTGTGGAGTCTTAAGCCACTGGACCACTAGGGAAGTCCTGTTTGAGATTTTAATTTTGAGTTTAGAGTTTCTTATATAGTCTGGATAAAAATCCTTTGTGGACTATGTGGCTTCCAAATATTTTCTTCCATCCCATATAGCACAAGGTTTTTATTTTATTAAAGTCCAGTCATCAACTTCTTTTTCTTTTATGGTGTCATGTCCTATCTAAGGATTTTTTGCCTAGCCCTGGATCCTAAAGATCTTCTCTCATGTTTTTTTCCCTCTAAGTTTGATAGTTTTACATTTTATATTTGTCTGTCATCCCCTTTGAGTTAATTTTTGTATGAGATATGAGGTTTGAGTTGAGGGGGGTGGTTTTCTTTTTTATCTATGGGTATCCAACTGTCCCAGTATCATTTGTTGAAAAAGTCATCCTTCTGCCACTAAATTACTTTTGCACCTTTGTCAAAAATCAGTTAGGCAGTAAAGTGGAGTTATTTCTGGGTTCTCTATTCTTCCCATTGATCTCTGTCTCTCCTTCTGCCAATACCACACAATAGCTCTACAGTAAGTCTTGAAATCAGGCAGAGTGATCCTTACTTTATTCTTCCTCAAAATTGTTTTAGCTATTCTAGTACCTTTGCTTTTACATAAAAAAAATTTTAGAATCATCTTGTCTATAGCTACAAAATAGAGGGATTTTGTAAAGCATTGCATTAAAACCTATATCAACTTAGGCAGAATTGACATCTTTACTATGTTGAATTTTCAAATCCATAAACACAGTATGTCTCTCCATTTATTTAGATCTTTGATTTCTTTCATTAGCATTTTGTGGTTTTCAGCGTCCAAGTTCTGTACAAGTTTTGTTAAATTTACATGTAAGTATTTCTCCTTTTTTGTTTTTTTAGCAATTGTAAGTGATGTTACATTTTTAATTTGGTGTTCATATGTTCATTGCAAGCTTATAAAATACAATTGATTTTTTAATATTATATTTATCTAGTATTCTGCAACCTTGCTAAACTTCCTTATGAGTTCTAGGAGTCTTTTGTTCGTTTTTCTTTTGGTTTCTTTTTAGGTTCCTTGGAATTTTCTATGTAACCTCGTGTTATCTAGAAATAGCGTTTTATCTTTTGTTCTTTATAAATTTCTTTTTTCTCACCTTAGTGGACTGAGAACTTCCAGTGCTGTGTTGAACAGGAGTTTTGAAAGCACACATCCTTGCCTAGTTCAGTTTTATGTGGAAGGCATTCAGTCTTTCACCATGAAGTATGTTAACATACAGCAATTTGTAGATGCTTTTTTCGAGTTAAGAAAGTTCCTCTTTGTTTTTATTTTTCCAAGTGTTTCTATCATGAATGAGTGTTGAATTCTGTCAGCTACTTTTTATGCATTAATTGATAACTATCTGGTAATTTTCTTCTTCAGCCTATTAATATGGTGAATTACGCCGACTGATATTTTTGAACGTTGAACTAGCATGAATCCCTAGAATAAGGCCCCCTTGGTCATGGTGTATAGCTCCTTTTATATTTTGCTGAATTACATTTGCTAATATTTTTAAGGAGTTTTACATCCATTTCTATGAAAGCTATTGATCTCGAGTTTTCTTTTTCATAGTGTCCCTGCCTGTTTTGGATATGAGGATAGTACTGATTTCATAAGATGAGAAAAGTTTCCTCCTCTTCTAGTCACGGGAAGAGAATGTATACAGTCGTCCTTAATTCTTCCTTGGTAGACTTTTCCTAGGAAACCATGTGGGCTAGGAAATTTGTCCTTTGGCAGACTTTAAATTACAAATTCAATTTCTTTAATACTTACAGGGCCATTCAAATTATTTTATATGGGGTGAGTTTGTGATAGTTTGTATTTTTGTAGGAATTGGTTCATTTTATCTGAATTGTGAAATTTATATGTGTCGAGTTATTCATAGTAATTCCATATTCTTTTGGTATCTTCAGAGCATGTAGTAATAGCTTCTGTTTTAATTCATGATATTTGTGGTTTGTGTTTTCTTTTTTTTGTTTGTTTGTTTGATCAGTGTTTTAAAGAAGCAGACTTTTGTTTCTCATTTATTTTCCTATTTTCAATTTTACTGGTTTCTGCTCTTTATTACGTCCTTTATTCCACCTGCTTTGGGCTTATTTTGCTCTTTTTCTAGTTTCTTGAGGTAAAAGCTTAGATTATTATTTGAGACTTTTTCTCTTTTCTAAAATAAGCATTTAGTGCTAAAAAATTTTCTTTTGGCACTGTTTTAGCTGTGTCTCACAGATTTTAATATGTTGTATTTCCATTTTAATTAAGTTCTATGTGTTTTATTTTATTTCCCTTCAGGCTTCTTCATTCAGCCATGGATAGCTTAGAACTCTTTAGTTTCTGTTTGGAGAATTTTCAGTTATCTTTTTGTTATTTATTTCTCATTTGATTTCATTGTCAGAGACATACTCTATATGGTTTCATGGGTGTTTTTGGTTTTTTTTTTTTTTTAATTTGTTGAGTTTGGCTCTAGATATTGTTTTTCTTTGACTACTTCCATGATCATTTGAAAAGAATGTATATTCTGCAGTTATTAGGTGAAGTGTTCTATTGATATCAGTGCTGATTAGTTCCTGTTGGTCAATGATGTTGAGCTCTTCTGTACCCTTGCTTATTTCTACTAACTTTTGGGAAAGAGATGTTGAAGTTTCCAACTTTGATAGTGGATTTTCTGTTTCTCCTTTCAGTTCTGTCAGGTTTTGGTTGTCATATTTGCAGCTCTGTTGTTTGGTGCATACACATTTAGGATTTGCTGTTTTGGTTTTTTGGGGTTTTTTGATCCTTCTAACCTTATGTAATATTCATCTCTCTCTCTGGTAATCTTCTTTGTTCTGAAGTCTATTTTACCTAATACCAAAATTCCACTCCTGCTAGTTTTTGATTAATGATTACATGATACATCTTTTTCATTCTTTTCCTTTTAATCTGTCTTTAACATTACGTTTGAAGTAAGTTTCTTGTAGATAGCACATATTTGGGTCATGTTATTTTATCCAGTCAGCCACCCTTTGATTTTCAGTTGGTATAGTTAGATCATTTACATTTAATATAATTATTGATATGTTAGGGTAGGGCTTAAGCTGACCATTTTATATTTCCTTTCTAATTGTACTTTCCCCCTCTCTTTTTTATCTCTGTTTTTTCTTGTCTTCCTCTGGGTTGCTTGAACATATTTTACAATTCCATTTGATTTATATATAGTGTTTGTGAATGTGCTTTTGTATAGACTTTTTTTAGTGGATTATCTAGGTATTACAAACATGTATGTATATATGTATATGTGTGTGCTTGTGTACATATGTAATCTATCATTCTGCTGGTATCAACATTTTACCAGTCTGAGTGACATATAAAAACCTTACTTCCCTTTATATTCTTTCACTCTCTCCTGTTTATATAAACATTTCCTCTACCTACATTTAGAACCCATCAGACAGTTTCATTTTCAACCATCAAAAATACTTCAGAACATTCAAGAAGAGAAGGATGACATATTATTTGTTGTTCAGTCTCTCAGTTTTGTCCGACTCTTTGTAGCTCCGTGGACTGCAGCATGCCAGGCTTCCCTGGCCTTCACCATCTCCGGGAGCTTGCTCAAACTCATATCCGTTGATATTTACTCGTTCATCCTAACATTCCAAGGTCCCTTCATGTTCATTTCCTGTGTGTTTAGAGAACTTCCTTTGTCCATTCTTCCGGGATTGATAACACATTCTCTTAGTTTTCCTTCATCTAGAAATGCTTTGAATTACCCTTAATTCCTAGAAGATATTTTCACTGGTATAGCATTTTGGGTTGACAGTTCTTTGAAAAGCACCTGAAGAATGTTGTACCACTTTCTACTTGGCCTCCCTGCTTTTGGATGAGAAATTCTTTTTCCCCTCCATTTGATACTGAGTCCATCCACTGAGCATTCTGTTTCATTGAATGTATTTTGCAGTTCTAAAATTTTCATTTGGTTTTTCTTTTATAGGTCTATGCCTTTGCTGAGACTCTTCTTTTTCCATTTGTTTCCAGAGTGTTCCTAATTGTTCACTGAAGTATTTCTATGATTTTAAACCTTTGGTTTAAAACCTTTGCTTTAAAACCTTTGTTAGATAACTGTAGCATCCCTGTCATCTCAGCATTGGCCTCTGTTTGTTTTTCATTCATTCATTCAATTCATTCAAGATGAGCTTTTCCTGCCTGTTGGTCTGAGCGAGTTTAGATTAAGTCGAGGACACTTTGGGTTTTATGAGACTTAAAATCTTACTCAAAGCTTTTCCTGTTTTAGGTGGCTGCTTTTAACACTGTTCCAGCAGGGAAGGGATAGCCTCAGCTTGCTGCTGCCAAATGAGTGTAGAAGTCCAGGTTCCCAGCTCAGCTGCTGTTGATACCCAAGGGAAGAAGGAGCTCTTTATTATTGCTATAAAGGGGTGGAGGTTTCAGCTCCCCACTAAGCCTGGCACCACGTGGCTGGGAAGAATAAGGGTGCCTTCCACTGCTCTTCATAGATCTGCACCGGCAGCTCAGTTTGAGGAGAGTGGCTTGCCTCATTACCACTGTTGAAAGTCTTTACATTCATAAGGCCTCCCAGACCCCATCCCAGCATGGGGTGGTAATGAAAACGCAGGCTTCCTACTGAGACCACTCTGACACCCCGCTGGCGGGCGTGGGGCATATTGGGGGTACCTGGCACAGGCTGGCAAGGTTGCGAGTTCAGGTTTTCCACTTGAGCTTTGCTCATGGAAGTGGGTCACAGTTTTTTCCTGCATTGTTTGGCTGGAATGGATCAGTTATTGTCTAAAAGTTTTCTGTCTTGCTAGGATACCTCGTTCTAGTCCTTTGGCTGTAAAGAGCAGCTTGTTTTGGGGTGTTTTTGTCTGTGGGCTTCCCAGGTGGCCCAGTGGTAAAGAATCCGCCTGCCAATGCAGGAGACACAAGAGACGTATGTTCAATTCCTGGGTCAGGAAGATCCCCTGGAGCAGGAAACGGCAACTCACTCCAGTACTGGGGCATTTCCAAGTTGTTGGGTTCTTCACCTCCAAGTCTGGAATATACGAGGCAAAAGGACAACCCAGGACAGTCATCACGTCATTTTTTGGCACCCCAGGCCCCTGGCCAGTCTTTTGTTCTCTCCACGTTTCATCTCTCTGTCTCAGTGATGTAGAGATACAGGTAGACAGATAAAGAGAGCCTCTATCTAGGCACCTTACCGAACAACTGTAGTGGTTCTGATCATTTTCAAATGATGATTTTGGAGAATGGCAGTCACATACTTGGAAAAAACTCTTCCTGTACAATATTTATACCTCACTTCCTGTACAATATTTATACCTCACTTCCTGTTTCCTCACTGCCTTACTCAGGATCACCAGTGTAATGTGGCAGAGTGTGGACAATAGCAGGCACTCATCCTTCTCTTGCATCTAATCTTTCAGTGTCCAGTAGATTGTTTTGTAGGTTTCTGTTTATATCCTTTATCAGTATTTCCTCCAAGCATAGCTTATTAAGAATTTTTATTAAGAATGGATGTGCAGTTTTATGAAATACCTTTACTGAATTTACCAGGCTGATCAACTGGTATCACCAAAAATCATGTGTTTTTTCTCCTCCAGTCTATTCATAATAGAATTCTAGTAATACATTTTTCTAATGTTGAGTCTTCTTGCATTCGTAGGACAAACCCTCCTAGGTTCCAGGGTGTTCCTCTTTTAAGACACTGTGAATTTTGATTGGTTACTGTATTTAGGGCTTTTGCTTATGTATGCATTCATAAGACTGTGTTTCAAAGCCCTGCTATGCACCAATGGGATGACCTATTTCAGGTGGGGCCTGTATTCTGCATACTGCCTCGGACCATTCCCTAAAATCACTCTATTAAATGAATACTACATTTCCTATTAAATACTGAGTTTCTTTTTATGAGGTGTCCTGTCTGGCTTTCATAGGCCTTTTGAGCTATTGGTGTGTACTTTGCTGTGTTAGTACCATCCTATCCATTTTTGCTATCTAGGTTATATTAGGTTAGTAGAATGAATGGAGAATCTTTACATATTTTCTACATTCCACAGCAGTCTAGCACAGGAATTAATATGTACTTTAAACTTTAAAGGTGTTGAAAGTGAGAAAAAAGGAAGAGTGAGTAGTAAAACCATCTGGTCCTGGGGCCTGGTAAGTGGGGGTTGGAGGTGGAAGAGGGGTGTATCTAACTACCTCTTCTATTTTCTTTTCCTATGGTTACTGGTCTGTTCAGGTTTCCTGTCTCTTATGGAGTCATTTTGGTCATGTACATGTTCCTCGAAAATCATTTTCTCTTTCTTTGCAAATTTAGGTTTCTCAAATCTATTGGAACTTGCATATGTCTTCTCTAATGATTTTGAAATGAATCCATGCCTGTAGTTTTTTGCTTTTTAAATATTTATTGGAGTATGGTTGCTTTACAATCTTGTATTAGTTCCTGTTGTATAGCAGAGTGAATCGGCCATATATCCCCTCTGTTTTGAATTTCCTTCCCAGTTAGGCCACAGGGAGATCGAGTCGGGCTCCTTCTGCTGTCCAGTAGGTGCTCCTTGGTTATCTATTGCATGCATAGTATCAGCAGTACCCCAGTACTGTTGGGGTAATAGTCAACCCCAGTCTCCCAGTTCATCCCACCCTCCCTTTCGTGTCTGTAGTTCTGTCCCCTTTATGAGTCCTAATTTTGTTTTGTTTCCTTTCCTTTTTTCCCCCACAGGCTGATCTCTCTTGTTGGTCTTTAAATAATCTCTTGGTTTTAATGATGCAGCCGACTTGTTCGTTTTTTGTTTTATCAGTTCCTGTTTTTCTCTTTATTGATTCCCTTCCTTCCACTTTGTTGAGCTCTTTTTAAGACATTTCTTTAGATGAATGTTTAGTGCAATTTTAATCTTTCTTGTTTTCCAAATGCACTTGAAGTGTGGAGTCCCTCTTTGATGCATCCTGTCAATTTTGAGTTGAGTGCTCTTATCATCATTCATTGCTATGTGGGTTCCAATTTCTTTTGATTTTCTTTTGTAAATTAACTCTTGGGTTAGAGTTCCAGGAGGCCTGTGCTATTTATCTTCCAGGAGTTGTATTGAGATTTTATTTGTGGCCAAATAATTGGTCGGGTTTTTTAACTGTTTCATGAAAATTTAAACATAGCTGGGAACTGAATTGTCTGTTAGTTGGGAACTGAATTCAAAAAGGAAATGTATTTAGTTTGATGATTGTATATTGAAATCATCTCTATCCTTACCTCTTTTTCTGTCTACCTGATCTGTCAATTTCTGAGGAAGACATGCTAAAGTTTCCTACTATGATCATGGATTTAATAGTTTCTGCTTGCATTTCAAACACTTGTTACATAATTCCACGCTGTGGCATTCAGTGAAAAAGCTTCTAGATTGTATCTTTAATCCATGTAAAATAGTCCTTTGCTTTTGACCTTGAATTCTATTTTTTGTCTAGTATTAATACTTCATATTTTGCCTTTCTTTTTGATAACATGTACTAGGTTTATCCGGCTTCCCAGGTGGCAGAGTGGTAAAGAATCCACCTGCCAATGCAGGAGATGTGGGTTCAGTCCCTGGGTCAGGAAGATCCCTTGGAGATAGAAATGACAACCCACTCCAGTATTCTTTCGGGAAATCCCATGGACAGAGGAGCCTGGCAGGCTACAGTCAGTCCATGGTGTTGCAAAGAGTTAGACACAACTTAGCAACTGAACAACAATTAGGTTTGTCTCCAGTGGTTCTATTTTGTGCCATTCTGAGTCTTTTAAAATAACATACAGCTCAGTTCTAAATATTTCTCATCACAGTTTGTCTTTCAATAGGAAAGTTAAGCTGTTTGTGTTTATTATAAACATCATGTTTGACCTTACCCCTGTCATTTATTTTCACTTTCTGTTTAACATACCTCCCTTTTCTTTATTGCTGTACTTATAATGTCTTATTTATCTTTTGGTGCTTTGGAATTTCTACATTCTGTTCTTCAGTTAGATGCAGAGCATCTGACTCTAATCACTGAGGGGAAAATATCATTTTAATCAGAATTTGTAACCTATCCCTGCCACAATACAAGATCTTGAGTGAATTTTTACCTGTTTTTAACTTCCAAGGACTCTTTCTTGCTCTCTGATGACCCTGTGTTCACAACAGCCTGTTCTGGTTTTCTCAATGCAGTATTCCTCTGAAGATAGCAATTGCGTGTGTGTGTGAGTTCTGTTCTCTGCATTGGAATCCCATTTAGGTTATTTTCATCTTTCTCTATGGTGTAAATGTCCCCAAATGTCTCCTGCTTCTTGTTTGTCCATTCATGTATTAAAATGCAGGAAGCTGTGGATCGGTGGTGGTCACTGCCGTGTGTTTCCTCAGCATCAGAGGCTTGGTTTCCACTGCAGATCCCTCTTCTGAATGGGAGGGACGGCTAAGAACCGCATGTTGGTTCGGGGGGGTCGGGGGCAGTGGTATGACAGCCGATCTCCCTTCTGGGCATGTGGGAAGGAGCAGCCGGCACCCCCCGCCCCCGTGGGGTCCCCTAGGGCAGCTTCGCCCTGAGACAAAGCGGTTTCCCACCACTGACTTCCATGCTGAGTTGTGTTTCTCTTTTCCCCTCCTTCCCCTCGACTCTTGTCTGCTGAGTACTCGCCACCTGTTGTTCTAGACTCAGCTTCCAGGAGGACACCCCCAACCCCATCCAACTCCCAGCCTTCTTAGAGCTGAAAGTTCATAGCATGCAACCTTCTACATGCCGGGGGAAGGGGCAGGAAAGGTCGGTCCAGGTTCTTTAGAGCCCATCTTGTAACTCCTTCCCCTCATAAGGGCCCCGTGGTCTGCCTTGCGTCCAAATGTGGAGGTTTCCAGCACACCAGTGAGAAGACTGCTGAACTAGCTGTTGTGCTGGGCCCGGCTGGGGCAGCAGTTTTCCCCATTCTGGTTTTCCTGTCAGCGTGTCTGGGGCACCGATGACGCCCTTGGAGTGCTCATAAGGGTTTCTCTTCCTTCTCGGTGAGGGGGAGACATGTATGCGCTTGGTCTGCCGTCTTGAAGCAGAAATCTAAAAGAGGGTTTAGGATGACACAGGTGGCTCTTTTGTAATGGCTTCTTTCTTTTTCGTTTTATTGAAGTATAGTTGATTTATTTACAATGCTGTTAATTCCTGCTATGCAGCCAAGTGACTCCATTACACACATATGTACCCTTTTTCCTTTTCTCTGCCATTATGATTTGTCATAGGATATTGAATACGGTTCCCTGAGTTATATAGCGGGACATGGTTATTTATCCATCCTCAATCTGATAGTTCGCATCTGCTAATCCCAGACTCCCGCTCCATCCCACCCCCTTCCCCCTTGGCAACCACAGGTTTGTCCCCTCTGTCTGTGAGCCAAACAGCTTTTTGAGGGAGGAAAACAAATCACTTACAATTTTCTTTCTATAAAGAATTCCAAGAGAGACATCCCTCTTCCTGTACCTGAACGTCAGATAAATAAAAGGCAAGAATACAGTCGTGTTTGTCTACAACCGGAAAGAAGGGGCGCTTACTACTGCCTGACAGAGGCTGGAGTTGGGACTGTGTTTGTATTGGCAGCATGGGCCATGTACACTAGCAGCCTCTATTAAAATGTAACTATTAGCAAATGAAATTAAATACTTCAGTTGCCTAGTAACTAATCTGATCTGAGAAAGAAGCAAAAATAGAATACATAAATTTAGAACTTTTAGGCCATGTGCCAAGCAAGATATTCTTGCTTGAATCCTTTGGATCATCTGCCATTTGAATGGAAGGAAGGATGTTTTTAGTGTCAAATCGGCAACCTTTGTGTTGACCTTGCTTGCTAAAAGTGAATCCCCTTTGATGACTAGACATATATGAGAGGTAGGCAGGTTTCTTAAGGACTTCCAGCTCCACAAGCCTCCGAAATTGCCAAGTAGGGGTGGGAGCAGGAAGAAGCTTTGAGGGGGACTACTAGGAATTTATTTTTCAGACTAATTAAAAAGCCAAAGGGCATTGTGTGATTTAATCCACCTGATGCTCTTAGGGTGGAAGAGTAAAACTGTCTATTTTATCTGTTTCCATATAAAAATAAAATATATTTCCTCCCAAAGTGGCTTTTCTTTTTTTTTTTCCCCCCCCAAAAGTGGCTTTTCAACAAGGCAAAAAATTAAGGAACAGTTTATGATTGGGTAGTACATAAAAGAATGACTTGGATCATATAATATTGGAGTTTAAAGAAATACCATGATAAATTAACATTCGGTGTGATGTCAGTTACTTCAGTTATTACTTTTTCTTGCTTCTTTGAAAAAACTGAGAAAAAACTTAACCACAGTTGCCTATATTTTTGGATGACAGATTACAAAAGAGAAAGAGAAAAAATTTTTTTAATGGTTCCCTCCAAAATAATTTAAAACTTAAAAAAGAATTGTGAGAATAGTGAAATTAATTCTATGTACTCTGGACCCAGATTAATAATTTTTTGATGTGGACCATTTTTAAAGTCTTTATTGATTTATTACAATATTGCTTCTGTTTTATGTTTTGGTTTTTTGGCCACAAGCCATGTGGGATCTTAGTTCCCTGACCAGGGATCAAACCCACAACCCCTGCAATGGAAATGCAGAGTCTTAACCCCTGGAGCGCCAGAGAAGTCCCCAGATTAGCAATTGCTTTATCATTTTTCTCTCTCCCTTTCTCTTATACACACACACATATACATTTATATGTGTACACATATACACATACATTTTTCCTAAACCATTTGAGAGTTCAGTTCAGTCACTCAGTCGTGTCCAACTCTTTGTGACCCCATGGACTGCAGCATGCCAGGCTTCCCTGCCCATCACCAACTCCCAGAGCTTGCTCAAACTCACGCCCATCGAGTTGGTGATGCCATCCAACCATCTCATCCTCTGCCGTCCCCTTCTCCTCCTGCCTTCAATCTTTCCCAGCATCAGGGTCTTTTCCAATGAGTCAGTTCTTCATGTTAGTTTATCTTAAAATATTTCAGCTTGAATTTCCTGAAAGCATAATCAAGTACAATATTCAATTCGGGAGATTTAACGTCGGTATAATAGTATTATATGGATGCAGCTGTATTAGTACTGCATTGTGTTGAGGCTGTATCGCAATCCATATTCAGATTTTGCCATCTGCCTCAATAATATTCTTTAAAGCAATTTCATTTTCCATGCATCCAGGATCAGTCCAGCAGTGCTTGTTTGTTACATTGGGCGTCAGGTTGCTTTGATCTTCTGTAATCTGACTCCTCAGCCTTTCTCGTCTTCTGCAGCATTGACACATGAAGAGAGAACAGAGAATGTCCTTCATTTGGGATTTTTCTGATGTTTCCTCATCATTAGATGAGGGCCTATTTTTCCATTATTAATGGCAATATTCTTTTAAATAATCTAAACTCATAAGCGAATCATGCAATGGCAGATAGTCAGCAAGCCTCAAAGCCCTGTCGCCCCAAACTGTGTCCTGGTCGGCGTGGCCCGTGGTTGGGCGTGGCCGGCTGTCCTGCCACGTGCTGGGGACTCCGCCCTCCGCCCTCTGGCCTGTCCCACACAGGAGGCGTTTTCTAACAAAATATCCAGGAACTCTTTCCAAAATAGGAAAGCAACCATTTCAGCCCCAAACCTATTTTTTCCTGCCCCTTTCTGTTTTATTTTATTTTTTAATATATTTTTATGTCTGGCTGCACCAGCATAAAAGTTGTGGCATATGGGATCTAATTCCCTGACCAGGGATTGAACATGGGCTCCCTGCATTGGGAATTCAGAGTCTTAGCCACTGGACCACCAGGCAAGTCCCTCTAAGTGTTTTAGAGATATAAAAAGCTCATGAAAGAAAAGGCCATGTAATATTATCAAAAATATTTCAGCCATATAAACGTTCTTCTGTTACTAATAGTTATTAGCAAGCTAAGTTTTTAAACTGATACTGACATTAGCTGCTAACATAAAGAAAGATTGGCTGATACCTGGAAGGGCTGGGAACTATGAGTAAACATCATTGGCAAGGCCAAGAAACCAGTGAACAAGACTGACAAGGGATGTTCACATTCAGGCCAGTAAGTGAAATCTATAGCCTTCTTGTCTTCAAGTTGGGACTTACCCACACCCAGGTTTTGAATAGTGGGTTCGGTTAAGAGAAGTTTTTGCAGGGAATATGTGACATGTGTGTGAGAGTTAATGTTTACCTGTGGTTGGATCGAGAAGAAGAAATAGTCAAAGAGCTGTTTCTTGTCCTTGGAACCGAAGAGATTCACGTCTTAGTCCCCAGGGCCTCAGGTTTCTCGCTGGTGTGGGCCGGTTTTGCTCATGCCCACAGGCACGTGCACATTCTAAACTCTGAACAGCGCCGCACAGTCCTTCTGGGCTTTGCTTTATGACTCTGCTTGGTGCTCACCTTCATTGATGTCTATAACTTTTTCCTTTTCCTCCTCCCCTTCCTGTTTTTCTGCACTTATTTCCCGTCTTAAAGATGCAGACTGGAAAC
This sequence comes from Cervus canadensis, assembly GCF_019320065.1. Classification (NCBI taxonomy): domain Eukaryota; kingdom Metazoa; phylum Chordata; class Mammalia; order Artiodactyla; family Cervidae; genus Cervus; species Cervus canadensis. The sequence continues at coordinate 43,352,500 of NC_057407.1, read as the reverse complement.
ATCATAGCAACTGCCCCTGGGCTGTGATACCAGAATCTTAAGGCTTTTCACCATGGTATTGCGTTGGCCCAAAAGTTCGCTCGAGTGGTCCTATAACTTGGTGTGGGAAACACTCAAATAAACTTTTTGGCCAAGTGAATGCTTCGTGCCACCTCCTGATTTATGGTTCTCAGCTTAGTTAGTTCTGAGCCAAGTTTCTCCTTCAGCTTCCACGAGACTCTCCTGAACTACTTTCTGTAGCAGAACTACGGTCCTGCTCTGTGCAAAGCCAGGGTGGGGGGCTGGCGGAGATCAGAGGAGCGTGGGCATCTCTGTGGACTGGAGGCTGCTGCTTCTCATTCATTCATTCAGCAAGCACGCCTTGAGCATATGCCCAGCACTGCTCTTAGAGCCCGAGATACACAGATGATGGATCAGATCAGATTCCTGCCTTCATGGAGCTCATATGACAGTGAAGAGTCATGTGATATACTAGTAAGTAAAGCCAGGAAGACATACTTCCCAATGGTGACAAGCACCATGATGACAATCAAACAGGGTAGCGTGAAAGGCAGTGGGTGAGGGTGCTCACCTGGCTTCCCCAGGCCCTGTCTCAGCCGGATGTCCCCACCTTACAGGGAGAACTTGGGGTCAAGGAGTTGGACAAGACACCATTTGATAATCTGAGAAATTACCTACTTCCTGAAGAAAAAGACTGTTTATACCAGGGGAAGCTAATAGAGCATTATGATTTGTTTAATGTTTATATGACGGAGAATCGAGTTGTGGACCACAACTTTAGAATAGGCGTTGTCTCGCTTACGCTTTCTAGACATGATGTGACTATCCCACGCAGTTCATTCCAGTGAATCTCTATGACTCTTAGCAAAGTAATTACCATTCCGTTCACATCTGCCCTTGAAAACGGGCCATATGCAAGTCTCTCTTATAGTAGTTATCTTCCAAATCAAAAGGTAACAGACTGAAATGATGACTTAAAACCGGGTAGATGTTATTCTTCTCAGATCTTTTCAAAAGGTCACATCTTTGAGCTTTTGCAGGGCATCAGGCTTCCCAGGTGGCTCAGTGGTAAAGAGCCTGCCTGCCAATGCAGGAGACATAAGGGACGTGGGTTTGATCCCTGGGTCGGGAAGATCCCCTGGAGGAGGGCATGGCAACCCACTCCAGTATTTTTGCCTGGAGAATCCCATGGACAGAGGAGCCTGGCGGGCTCCCGTCCATGGGATCATGAAGAGTTGGACGTGACTGAGCGTGCACACAGGGGCCTGGATGGGGCACAAAAGGAAGGAAGGGCTGGATCTATTCAGGGCATGACTGGTAACAAGCCTGCAAGCCGTCGTAACAAACGGATTCTAGTCTCTGGGTGTCAGCCTGAGATAGTCGCATTATAAATTTATCAGCGACAGGCTTTCTCTTGTGCATTATGGAAAAGTGCCTGCACACCCTCCAAAAAAACATATGTGCTTTCACCAAAACTTGACCAAAGATACTTACTGCAGGGTGAGGTAGCAAGGCAGGTCTGATGTCTGTGGTGGGGCAGAACATGGCACCCAGCCCACAAGCTTTCCCCTGGGTGGGCGGCTTCTCCACCACTTTGAAGTCAACTCTCCTAGTTTCACCTCCCCCCACACACCCCCTGACGAGAACCCCCAGGGCTCACAGTTTGAAGGGAAAGACAGAGTTCCCTCCTGGGAAGAACTGGCTGAGGCCTTGGTGCTGCGCCTTATCTCAGCCAGCCCTGTCCTCCCCTCTGCTCTGATCAGCTGATTCCACAAACCCTGGGAATGGCAAAAGGCCCAACGAAGGGCTGAAATGCACACCTCTTGTGTATTTCCAGCCACACTGGGGGACAACAGAGTCCCCTGTTGCCTACATAACCCCCATCAAGGTCAGTAAAGCCAAGCCTGGAAGGTCAGACTTCCTGCCTGGGGTGGTGGGAGGGGGAGGCGATGTGGCGCTTCAAAGCTTAGAAATAGAACGTTCATCAAGAAGAGGAACTCTGGAAAGTCCCGGGGCACAGATTTTATCACAGCCAAACAGGACAGAGGGTATCCCTACCTCACCCACTCTCCGACAGCACCGTTTGCGCCATCAGAAGGTTCCTGAGCAGAGAAAGCGTAAAATGGACAAAGCTCAGGTGTCCCTGTGGTTCCTGCTGACCTGTCCCAGCCCCCAGCCCCCTGTGCCAGAGCCCGGCCATCACCTCTCCTCGCCCTGGGGTCCCTGGGCCTGCACTTGGCCAGCTACAGCCTAAACGTGGGGACCACTCACCTTGTGCCTTACCCCAAGAGCGCAGCCCCATAGTCTAGAAAGAGACTGGAAAAAGCAGGAAAAATAAACAGGCTTCCCTCTCTGAGAGGCTTTAATTACTTCTAATTGTCAACACAATGCAAAATTACCCTGAAAGGTAAAAATGTGAACTTGAAGAGCCCCAGAAGACTGACTAGACCGGTGAGCGCTGTACTAGGCTATTGCACTCGGCAGCCGATCGTCAGCTGCAGCAGCAGCGGGAATCAGGGCCCCTTGGTAATTATGCGCATCCATTAGCATGGCATCCGTTCTTTGTCACAAGCGTTTGGTGACAGTCTCTCTCCAGAGAAGCACACAGCCTTGTGGTCTGCAGCGACGTGACCACCAGGTACCATCCCAAGGGAGATGCTACTGATAACACCATCTTCAAGGCAGAGCTTGCTGGGTTTCCGTTCTTGTTTTAAAACCTCAGGTGCTGGTCCAGAGGCATAGAATGTTTATGACAGTTTTGTAGACCCTGCTAACAAAAGCTGCACTCACAGAGGAAAATTCAGTGTTAGGGTTTCCTGGATGATGGTGGTGGGGTGGGGGTGGGTAAGCAAGCGGCAGAAGGTAGGGAAGGATGGGGGGAGTGGTGTTGTCTTTCCTTTAGCGAAGGAAAATAGGGGGGCAGGCCATAAACAGAGCTTCATTCCCAAGCCGGCAATTCTTACACTTAATATGTTTTGTCAGGCAAGTCTTCAATACAGATTAAAATGAAATGCCAAGTAATTTCCACCTCTCGGCCGCTCATGTCTGCGAACAATGGAGAGTGTTTTGATGAATGTCAGTTAATGGCACTTGCATGCTTGTAGATTTAGTCCCAGTAGCAAGGACTAGGGGTGGGGGGGAGGGGGGGAGGCTGTGTGTGTGTGTGTGTGTGTGTGTGTGTGTGTGTGTGTGTGTGTGTGTGTGTGTGTGTGTGTGTGTGTGTGTGTGTGTGTGTGTGTGTGTGTGTGTGTGTGTGTGTGTGTGTGTGTGTGTGTGTGTGTGTGTAGGAGGATTGGGAACATTGCTCCCTAATCTCCTCCTGACTGAGGCAGTTCGTGACAACCCAAATTGAAAGTGAACCCACAACAAAATCAGGATGCCAAGATGAGATGACCTGTTGTTGTTAATTAGGCTCAAAGCAAAAAAGATGACTGCCAGGAGCTGCCTCCACCCGGAGTAGGATTTCTTTGCATGTAGGTGGCTTTGCGGGGCGGATGCAGTTTCCCTGGAAGGAAAGTGGGCAGCTGCATGGCTGCATCTAAGGCTGCGGTTCAGCTAGGATATTGAAACCAAGCCTCAGTAGTTGTACTTTTTGAGTCTGTCTGCTTCCGGTTGGGTCCTGTCCCCACAGAAATCAGACCCTGCCAACCCACAGGTTAAGCTATGATTCCTCATTTCCCATACACCCCTGCCTTTGCAACTTCGCATTATAAACTCCCAGTGTGGGATCATCAGAAGAGCAGGATAAAGACAGAAGCTCCAGCAGACTCTGTCCCCCGAGGATTTAAATTCTCATCTTCCTCGTGACTAGTGGAGCTTCCCGGGTGGCTCAGAGGGTAAAGAATCTGCCTGCAGTGTGGGAGATGGGGGTTCGATCCCTGGGTTGGGAGGATCCCCTGGCGAAGGGAATGGCTACTCACTCCAGTATTCTTGCCTGGGGAATTCCATGGACAGAGGAGCCTGGCGGGCTACAGTCCATAGAGTCGCAGAGTCGGACACGACTGAGACTTAACACTTTCACTTTCCTTCCTCGTGACTTCTGTGCTGTGTTCTTATTTCTCAGCCTGTTCTTCAGCTGGATTGGGAGGATTTGGTTTCCAATGCTTCTCTTATTGTTCAGCGTAGGAGCTTTAACGGGAAGTTGCTGACTAATTTTACGGTTGTATAGGTAACAATTAACACTTCTGTCCAGCAGTCATTGTGAAGGAAGTTTCCATGTTCAGAGTCTAGTAGATTAAATTGGTTTTCTCTTCCAATACCAGGGACCAGGCTGTTAACTGGACTTTGGTGCTGACTTGCTTTTTGAATCATTTGGTTACCAAATTTTGTAGTGTCCAAGCTGATTTTTTTAAAGACATCGAATCAGAAAGAAATTCTTGCAGGAATGCTTAGGACGTGTGTGAAAATTCTCTTCCTGTGACCAGCAGGTGAATCCCAAGGGCAAAGAGGAGAGAGACTGAGTTGTGTTGGGCTCAACTGTTCTCACTGTTAGTTAATAGCATTTGGACCCTCTGTTTATCTGGTTTGATCCCCACATCAGCCCCCTGTGAAAGGGTTACCATCCTCATTTTATAATGAAGAGACTGAACTCTCATGGTTTCCCCCAGATATCACAGAGCAAAGAATCAAGTTTACAGGTCTGTCTGACCCAAAGTCCCCGCTCTCTCACCAAAGCCTTATCTTTGAGACATTTTCCAACTATTTGAAACTATTGCCCACTATTCCCAAGTAATTCAGGATTGAACTGACTTGCTAAAAGATGCTTGGGGAAAGAAGTCATTCTCATACATTTATACACTGGCACCAAACTATTTAAAAAATTTTAACTTGGTATCCTTTTGGTCAATAATTTGAAAACATCAAACATGGTGGCTGACAACTGAGTCTTTTCCTCAGAGGATTGCTCTGCATGCAGAAGTTCATTCATTTCTCAGGTACATTTCAGAAGTGGCATGAGTTTTTCAGTTCTTAGTCTGAAAAGTTTGTGTTGCTGCCAATTCTGGGCTTTTCATAGCCAACATTTAAGGAGGTACTTCTGTAGCAAGGATAAAATGAAATGGCTTGAGTTTCTCCCTTCTGCACCCAGGGAATTTGGGAAAGCAGTAGGGACTGGGCAGCCTGCCAGTCTATGAGAGGAAGGGTCACACTTCCTGCCAGTGTCTGGAGGCTGGAGGACTGTGGCCAGAACCCAAGTCATGTCCCTTGTGACTGACCCAGAAGCCCACCGTCCCCTGTCACTTCCCCAAACCCTCCTCCACGGTCCAGGTTTGTTGCCTCACCATCTGGGTAAGGGAGAACCAGCCTCCCTGTCTTGTTATCACTACCATTGGGAGCACGTATGGATGTCGGGGAAGCATATGGATGAGGCCGAGTCTTCGTTTCCTCATCCATGAGAGGGAGTGATACCTCCCTCCCCGGGTTACTGAGTCTTTAACAGAAATCCCATGGGGCCCCTGGGCCACACAGCACAGCCAGGCTTGGTGAGAGGTGGTTACCGCAGCAGAAGCATCACCAGAGCCCCCGGACATGGCTCTCCTCCTCCGCAGACCCGAGCTCACAGTCTGTCTTTGATAAGAATTCCAGATCTTCTGGCGTTTGGAGAGAGTGCCAAAGTGAGCGTTCACACTGCTGGGGAGGTCAGCGTGGAGTCCCCGCCTGCAAAGGTGATTTCAGAGGCAATTGTAAAAAGCAGAACTGTCAGGTCAGAGGGCTCCTGGGCATTTCCTAAGACTCAGTCTTCTGGGACTTTTTCCTGATCAAAAGGGTTTTTCAATTTCATAAATCAAAGTAAAATCTCTGGCAATATGCCAAAATAGAGTTGAGCATCTCTGTCAGCAAATTTTACTTCCCCAAGAAGTGATTTTCACTTCTCTATCTCCACAGGCAGAAACACTGGTGGTAAGTCGGAGCCAAAAGATGTGGGGCCCAGGTCTCCTATATCAGCTTAGACCTCCATCGGGAGGTGGACAGGATGGGTTCTGGTCCCCAGAGTACAGGTGTAGGAAGAGGTCAGAAGGGGCGTTCCTCCAAAGGAACTTGGAGATTTTGCTCATTTATATTGGGGAAGTGTGGGGACTTCCCAGGTGGCTCAGTGATAAAGAATCCGCCTGCCAACGCAGGAGATGCAAGAGTCACAGGTTCAATCCCTGGGTTGGGAAGATCCCCTGGAGAAGGGCATGGCAACCCACTCCAGTATTCTTGCCTGGAGAATCCCATGGACAGAAGAGTCTGGCAGGCTACAGTTTATGGGGTCACAAAGAGTTGGACATGACTTGGTGACTGAGCACACATGTTGGGGGAAAGCCTGAGGAATGCAGGTTGAAATGGATTCTAAGCAAATTAAGATGAAATAGTCTGAATGTAATATGTTCACTCAGACAGCTGGAGGTGGCTCTCAGAGATGGCTTTGTTGGTTGGCTGAACGTTGGCCTCAATGGTTCTACGTTGAGTGCAGTTCTGGTGTGTCCCTGGCGCATCATAGAAGGCGTTAGAGGCTTAGCAAGGTTGGCGGATTGGAGTGCGTCTGTCACATGTGTGCTGCACACCCACTTCTCGCCTTGTCCCTGGACCAGACTCAGAGGACACTCCCTGCTCAGGCCCTGAGAAGCACGTTAATGGTGGGGTGAGGGGGCACTAGCCAGCCATTCAGCTCTGGGGTGGCTGAATTCTGCAGACTGGACGTGCTGGGGCGAGGCAGCCATTGAGACACTGATTTTGATATGGATGATAGGGGTCGCTGTGTGGCAGAAGACAGAGCAGTGTTACCAGAACAAAACGGGTCCACTCAGCCGGTTGCGGTACACTGTATCTCATGGACACGTGGTCTGTGAAGGAAAGCGTGCTGTTTACTGTAAGGCGCCAGACAGGGAGTCTTGGACAGTTAATGCTCCAAAAGCCCAAGGTCCCGGATAGGTTTCAGCAAAGCGTTTCTAAAGGCCAGGCAAAGGAGGGAAGCCCCAGGGTATGTGATTAGCTCATGCACAACTTTGGGATTGGTGGATGGTGAGGTAAAGGAAAGAGGCAGTAAGTTGTTGCAAGTATTTCCTGGTTCGGCCAGACTCCAGAGGGGATGTGTCAATTTCTTTCATTTGATGAGGTTTTTTTAGCATCTGCAGAACAACTCAGGAAACGTGTATCAGGTGCTGTTATCTAGGTACTTCACAGAGGAGCCACAGCAGAGGATATGGGGGAGGGGTCTGTCCCAGGAACGTCCCAGAGGGTCCTGCTCGGTTACAGGTGGCAACATTACCCACTGGCCATCAAAACCTTTGTTCAGTATTGCTGACCAGCTCTCCTACCAACATCATTTGTAAAATGTTTCCTTACGCCATTATTTTTCTTTGCTTTTACTGTTGATACCTAAATATTCTGTAGCCTATCCTAGCTATAAATCAACTGAGCGCTTCTACTTTGATCCCTTTTTCTCTCTACCCCTTCGTCTTTGACGTTGGAGAAAAACCACGTCCCAAAACATAATGGGTTCTACCAACATGTCATCTCTGGCATACTGAACTGAGAGCAAGAAGTGTGATAGAGAAGGAGTGTTCCAAGTGCTCAGCACTCCTCCAGGGCCCCCCGAGGAGGGCGGGAACACCCCACCGCCTTGGCTGGGGCGCTGCCGACGCCATTCATGATCACGGCTCTGTGTGTGTGTCAAGCCCCAGGACTCGCTCTTTTACTCCCTCTAGTGGCCAAGGAGGGTAAGTGCTGCTGTTGTCTTCCTTTTACAGATGAGGAAACTGTCAGCTAATCATTGAAAATCTCTCTCACTGACCTTTACCCTTCCACCCCAGACAACCAGGGTGTCTCTGTGAGAGTCCCCCCGGACCTCCAGCCACACTGCCCTCTATTTGATGAGCACGAGGTGGCCAGACACTCAGAACCTGCCACGAAAGGTGGGCAGTGTTACATAGCTACAGGTTCTTGGCAGAGGTTGGGGGGAACATTTTGCAAATGGCAAAGCCTTCCGTAGACATATGGTCTTGTTCAGTTATAATAACCCAATTTCCTGTTATATGTGATGCAGCTGAAGCTTGGATTAGATGAGTAAGTGGCCAGGGTCACATGGGGGGAAGTGACCACAATGCTCACCTTCTGACTTCAGGGCGCCCTCTAAAGAAGCAAAGTCATGATCCCATGTCCTTCCGTAAGCTCACCATAGTCCTGTTAACAGAGGATTCAAGTGGAAAAGGCAGTAAGTAATGTTGGAAAAGGTCTGTCCACATTCTGGGTGTCACTGTGATGAGCCTTCCTTCCAAGTCCTCTGCCCTGAACTTCCTGCTGACTCAGTCTGAGTAAGTGCTGTGGCCCAGACAAGCTGCCTCATTCTTTATCTCCTTTTCACTTGGCCAGTCTGAACCCATTAGAGGAGTAAAGGAAATAGCATTAACTATTAAAATTTGCTTCAAAGAAAAGTTTAAAAACATTTACAAAATATGTGTGGTCCCACCAACCTGTGATTTTCATCAGGGTTAACAGGCTGCCCCCAAGAAAAGTTTGCTTTGGGCCCCATTGCTTCAGCTTTCCCCATCTGCAAAATGGACACAAAACCATGATTCAGTCCCCCTCTCCATTTTTAGTACCTGTCGAGGATGAGGGGAATGGAGGTCAGGTGTCTCTTCAGCTGAAAAGACAAGCTTTGCAAAGGGTCTTCTCATATTCCCCCATTTCTCTCCAGCCTGCCTTCAAAGCCCCCCACTTCTCCAGAGACCCCAGGTCTGCAGCTTTTGCCTCTGGGAGTGAGGGGGCAGAGGAGCGGCATCAGCTAGGCTGCAGGCTTGGTACTTGGTACGCAGAGAGTGCTGCGTCATGGTCCTGTCTCTTTTCTCCCTAATAATGTGGAATAGGGGTGAGGGGAGGTGGGGTGGATGAGACTGCCCGGGCCCTGAACCGGAAACTCATCTACTTGCCACCTCTGCTTAAAGACACATAAAAGCATGTCACTAGAGGCGTTGAGTCAAACAAGAGCTAAGAGGCACTTAAGGGTGCTGTGATAATATTAGCTGTGCCCTGTCTCTCCGTCTTAAAAAATACGTATGTGCAGAAGAGAATCCGGCAGTGAGGACCCCGGCTGGCAGGATTCCCCACCTTCAGGCCCACCCCCCGCACTCACCCCTGCAGTTGTTCAGCCCAGAGTTAGGAGACCAGATCAGTGGTAAAGGTGGATCATCCTTTCTTTTTTCTTCTGTAAAGCAACAATCAAACTGAGCACATTTATTATACAATGTTATGTGTACGCCTACCAGCTATTCCCAATCTCTACATCAAAGCATTATTTTCAAAAAGTTAAAAACCCAACAATGCAAATATAAGACAAATACATGATGAAGATCTCTGAGCCCATTAAGGACCAATCCAGTAAATGAGCATTTTGAGCCACACGGTCTGTGATATTCAGCTGAACCCCAAGGTTGCCTTTGCTGAGTCTGAAGTTAGGGTGACGATGAGGATGACTGTTTCTGGAAATTCCTTGCACAATGAAGGAGGCTGGATATCCCGGTTTGTGTCCAGAACGAGGACAGAGAGGCTCAGCAGCGCCTCCAGGTCAGTAGGGTTTTTTCCTGGGCCTCAGGATTAGGGGCTCGGAGTTAACTGTAGCCATGGCCGAGAGCAAGACACATTCTGATTTTGAGGTCCAAGGGTATTGTTGTTCTGGTTTTAGCAAGAAGGAAACTGAGGCCCAGAGTGAAGCCAGAGCACGTGGACAGCAGTAGCAGCTACGTGAATGCAGCAAGCTTGATAGGGTGGCAGGTCTGATGTTGGGGTGAGTCTTTACACACATGCTAATGGCCACCCTCCCAGGGCACCTACCTCCTTGAGGGGAAGGGGTCCTTGATCTTTTCTCTGCTGTGGACCCCTTCTCATCACGCTACCTTTAAATGCTTAAGGTAAAATATCTAGGGTTTCAAAAGTGCTTTGCTTTGAGCAAAATCGCAGGAATATTTGTCTAGGTGGTTGTTGTTTAGGGGCTAAGCCATGGACAGTAGCTCTCCAGGGGATCTTCCTGACCCAGGGATCAAACTCGCGTCTCCTGCATTGCGGGCAGATTCTTTACACCCAGCCATCAGGGAAGCCCTATTTGTCTAAGTAGTCCTCGTTTAATTTGATCAGTCAAAAATTACACAGAGACGTTGTTTAAATAGTATTGCCAAAGAAAAACTGCATGGACCCCCACCCCACCCCCAAATTCTACCCTCTGCCTTGGTCCACACCGCCTTCCTGCTCCTCTGAATAACGCCCTACCCCAGGCATGCGAGCCCCTCCACCGGCAGGAAAGCTGCCCCGGCCCCCAGACTAGGAGGCACCTTTGAGGTGTGGTCCATGGGGCCGGAGTCTAGAGGACTTCACTAGCTGCCCTGGGTCCTCTTCAGGGGCTATAACACAGGTGGACTTGAGCTGCTCCAGTCATGATGTTCTGCCAGTTAAGTCAGTGATGAGCCTAGTTCTAGAATATGGGGAGTGGTTCCTCCAAGAGGTGACTGTGCCCAGCCCCCCGAAACTGCTTAATAACCACAGGAAATTTGTGATTTGTCCCTCAGTTTTGCTAGTGATCTCCCCGAATAATGTTCGGGCGATCTCCTAACAGACTATGAATAGGGGTGGCGGGGTGTCATGTGGCTGTGCAAGCCTGGGTGTGAGCGTGTGTGAGAACCAGCATCTCTGCGAACCTGGGGCTACGCAGGCAAGTAAAGTAAGGATAGTTCATACATTGTTATAAGCCTATTCCTCATTATCTTGAGTATCTTCTGGTGCATAGAGAGAACTCGTTCTCTGAGTTCAGAGCAGAACCTCCCTTAGCTACTGTGTTAAATCACATTTCACTCAAAGGTTTCCTTCCTCCAAGACTACATTAGTTGCTGTTTTTTTAAAAAAATTTTTGTTGGAGTATAGTTGTTACAATGTTGTGTTAGTTTTCATTGTACAGGGAAGTGATTCAGTTACACATATATCCATCTTTTTCAGATTCTTATATACGTTATTACAGAATATTGAGTAGAGTTTCCAATGCTCTGCAGTAGTCCTCGTTATTTTAAATATAGTAGTGTGTATATGTTGATCACAACCTAATCACTTCCTCCAACATTCCCCCTTTGGTAACCATAAGTTTGATTTTGAGATCTGTTTGTTTCTGTTTTGTAAAAAAGAAAAAAAAAATTGTATCATGTTTTTAAAATTACATTCCACCTATAAGTCATCCCTGGGTTGGGAAGATTCCCTGGAGAAGGGAAAGGCTACCCACTCCAGTGTTCTGGCCTGAAGAATTCCATGAACTGTATAGTCCATGGGGTCACAAAGAAAGAGTCGGACACGAGTGAGTGACTTTCCCTAGCAGGATAAGTGATATCCGATGGTATTTGTCCTTCCCTTCCTTACTTCACTTAGTATGATCATCTCTAGGTCTGTCCCTGTTGCTGCAAATGGCATTATTTCCTTCTTTTCTACAGAGCGAAGAGACTTCAGACCTGTGGTGACAGAGGCCTTCAAACCTCGCAGGGGGACATCCTTGGAGCTCCCCGGCCAGAAAGTGCGAGAGGAAGCAGGACTTTGAAAGCAGAGAAAGTAGGTCTGCCGAGAGCCAGAGCCGGCCAGCCAGGCCTCGGAGGTCTCCATGCCAGTGAAGGTTTTCAAACAACAACTTCTTTTCTTCCCTGAGAAAAATGGCTTGGGCAAGCTTCCCCGGTGTGCGTTTTGTCTGACAAGAAACCCTTTTGTCCTCTGTCAGTAGAAACGCCGAGAATAAAGCACGAGGGGCACTGCCGAGAGCCAGGTGCTGGAGCCCGGACCCCCTCCGCCGGTACCTCTGCCCGGGGGGCTCAGCCGAGCCCAGACGGACTCTCCCCAGGGCCTGGGCAGGCGACAGGACAGGAGACGTCAGTCACCCCGTGGATGCCCGAGCTCCGGTCAGTGGGGGAAAGGGGCTTTGGGAGAAAATGGAGATGGGGCTGTCTGCTTCATTTATTAATACGCATTTGTCACACACCAGGTTAGGAAATAATCCTCCCATTGTCAGCCTGGCGTAATCCTGCCCTTGTCAATATGTCTTCCGGGACCTCGTGGGGAGGGGGCGCTTTCTCGGAAGAAATCCCTTTTCAGAGGGAAAGGCAGATGTACCTCTCTCACCATGGGCCTGTCCCCGCCGGGAAGTCTGTGTCTCATGCACGATATTCAAGGCATTGAGGAACCTGCTTTGTAACGAATGAAATCCTAGATCTCTTGAAGTCACCCCTTAGGTGGTTTTTGCGTAAGTAGAGGCTTCTCCGAACTGGGTTTCTTTAAAGCAAGGGCTTTTTTTTTTCCTGTATTTTGGTTGGCTCCTAAAATAGAAACAAACCGCACTATTCAGTGAAGGGCAAGAAGGCTTAGCCTGCTCTGAAGAAGTCCCATGGGATTGTCACCCAGCGATTATCACCACCACTGCCCCCAAACACAGCCCTTCAACCAAACCTAGCAACTGAGATAACCACAGTATTTATTTTCTTTCTTTCTTTTTTGGCCATGCTGTGCCGCTCATGGGATCTTAATTCCTCAACCAGGAATTGAACCCAGGCGCCCACAGCAGAAGTGTCCTAACCCCTCGGACCACCAGGGAAGTCCCCACAATTTTTTTTTTTAATTAACCCTAAAGTGTTTTCAAATTCAGTGAACAATGAGAAAAGCAGTCCTGAGAGCAAAGTCAAAAGCAGGTTTCTGTCAGTTGTATGAAATCATAACAGTGAAAACCTTTTGAGTAAAGAAACCCAAGTACGTTCTCCTAGCCTTCTGACAGGACGTGAGTGCTGAGGGCAACCCTAGAACCACCCAAGAGGCAGGAAGGAGCCAACTTGGATTTGGCTAAAAAGGAACAGGAAACACACACCCATCTAAGCACCCAACTCACACAGTGGTAGGAAAGCAGAAACGATTAACTTCCTCTATGATGCTGAGTCTTTACAGCAAAAGTGAGTTTTTTGACAGTCAATCAACACCTCAAAGAAGCTTCCTGCAGCCCGTGGCACGGAGCAGCCTCTTCTCAGACGCCGGGTGCTGCTTATTCTGCTCTCGGCCTTTATTTTCCTCCCACCTCTCCCCCAAGAAGGCTGCAGTCAGCTACGGCAATCCATCCCGAAGAGGAGCTTCGCCTCTGAGAGATTAATCATGAGTGGGGATGTGTGATTGATCCTGCCACCCGCAAAGCAGAGGCCGTCTTTTCTGCAGTAAGCAAAGTTCAGAGCTGTTTGAGTTCCACTAGGTAAGTAGGACTCTCCAGACCCGAGCTGGTAGGCTGCCCTCTCAGCAGGAATTCTCGCCCTGGTCACTGAGGTGTGCCTCAGTGGATGCACCTGAGCCATGGAGGCTAGAGGGTCAGAACTGCTCATTTTTGCCAGTAGCCTGACTCCATCAGGTTTTAATTAGCATGAAGTATTGCAAACCCATTCTGTTCAAGAGGTTGGCAAATGAAAATCGGATTAAGATCTGTCCTATAAATTTAGGCTGTATGGGGTTTTTCCTAATCCCAGCTAGAGGCTAGTATATCCTAATTTTTGCAGAAAAGGAGTCTTGAATTTTCTTTTTTTTTTTTTGGACATATCCTACCCCTCCCCCTAAAAAAAACCTTAAGAACATGATTCACCCAAAAAATAAAGGGAAAGGGAAAATAATTGCATTTTCTGTGGATGTAACTTGGAACAGATAAATGCTAAAGGGAGCTGGTAATTTGGGAGGACCCTTGACTCAGATGCTCCGTAGAAGATACAGCGTCACATCACAGATGGATTAGGTAGCCTAGTGGCCCAGAGCGCCCACGGCCCTGGGCTCCAACCACAGCTCTGCAGCCACTTTCGAGCTGCAGCTTTGGGTAAATTCATTGTCCTTTCCGAGCCTCTATTTTCTTTTTATTTAAATAGTAGTTTAGTACTTACATTTCTCCATTTCTTCAAAGTAGGAAATCGGTAAAACAATACTCTCAGCTCAGCTAGAATTCAATGAGATGAGGACTGCGGAGGATCAAGCCCGATAACAAGGACAACATAAGTTCTCAACTTACTGTATTGTTAGACTTGATCAGCAGGTCTAGCGGGACCCAGGAGAAGTGGGAGTGTGTTCAGTGGCTGAGTTGCCAAGGGAAGCATGTACAGCGCTTCCAGGCAGCAGAATTTGCCCTTCACATCCCGGGCAGGAAGCCTGTCCTGATCTACTCAGTATCAGATGGGTTTAGTTCTCCGCCCTCAAGGTTATCACGAAAATGTCTTTAAGTGCTCACGTACATTCAGCTCTGTCCAAACAGCGGGGCAGTTTTAAACCCGCGCATGCACTGTCATTTACAGACCACTCACACAGCTTAGGACTCAGACTAAAGGCTGATGCACAGGCTAACGTAAAAGGCATGGTGGAGCTGAGGATTTGGGATAAATTACGGTTTAACGGCAGTGAGCATGGCTTCATCTTCTGACCTCGTATTGGAAGCCAGGCCCTATGCTGCTTTCCCTGCATGATTCTCCCAACGTCTCCATGCAGGCTGAGGGGAGATGAGATGGTAGGTGGATGGAGGGTGGAGAGGGAAGCCTGTTACCTTGCAGAAGACTCCGTAACTCATAAGAGCCGTTACTTATGGGGCGATGACTGTTCTTGCAGTGTTCCAGGCAGTTCTCACCTGCTCGTTCACCTTGTCCTGCCAAAACCTCACAGCATCGGGGTGGTAAGAGTCTCCAAGGTTGAGTACCTTATACTGAGTCACATAATAGCAGACCAGAACTCAGTCCCTGGAAATCTATTCCCATATCCTGTGCTCATCTACCCAGAACCCCTCTTCCTGCCCACCAAAGCTGCCAGGGATAACTCAAGAGACTCGTGGTGGTGGGGAGACAGGAAAGGGCTTCTCACAGCCAGGTTTCTGTAACTCACCAACAAGAGAGTGAGGTTTACTTTCAGGGTCTGAAGACCCTAAAAGACAGGCTCCCGTGGAATGTGACCGTGCTCAGCCTCTGTGCTACAGGAAGCTGCAGATGAGAGGGGTGGTGGATTTCACAGTCTCTGCGAGGACTCGCTTACCTTTACAGTGTCTGCCCTGCGTGTGGCAGCACCGTCCTCGGTGATTAGCGTGTGTGAAGGCCCTGACCCCTCATGGCGATCCCATGCGGTAGGTTTTGCCCATCCTGTGGGAGAGGAAAGCACTTGCCTGAGGTCACAGAGGTAGAATTGGTCCAGCCGGGGTTGGAACTTGGGTGATCCTGCCTCCAACGACACAGACTAGAAGAGCAGTGTGCTGCGGGGCCTGGAGTTGCTTCTCTTGCTTGTAGCAGGTGCACACCTGGCGTAGGTGTTTGCAGGTAAGGATGCACCTTTTGTAATAACTCACGTGGATGATTCCACTGGACACTCAAGTGGGGGCACCAGAGAGGAAGAGTGTGATACCAACACCCTCCATTCAGTCATCTTCAAGGCTTGGGAAAAGGCGGATCTTTATCAGATTTTCCTGTTTGAACCCTTCCCACTTAGCATATTCAGCTGCCAGCTGGGTGAGGCTTCTGGAAAGAGTTTGGAGGCCCGCTGAGAGCCTTGACATCCTTGTCTGAAAGGCATTGGCATTGGCAGCTGTCCAAACACTGTGGTTGACTTTCAGACTATTTAATTGAAACCATATTTAAGGGAAAAAGAGAGAGAAGGAAGGGGTGTGGGGTGCCAGAGCAGGAGAAAGATCTTGGCAAAAAACAAAACAAAACCCTTCTGTGCGCTGTTTGCACCGTTGGATTGACCAGACAGGGCCACAAAGCTGATACAACAGGATTAGCAAAACTGCATTGTTGGCCGTGGGCGCGGTGTGACACGTGCTACAGCAAAGGCATTTGGCAGGATTAACCTGCCAGGGATAAAGATGTAGCAGACAAGGGGCTGAATTAATGGACTGGCATGACCGAGGCGGGGAAATCTATTTGCATGCGATATTAACTGTGCTAATAAACTCCGGGCTGGGTTCGGCAGCCCTGTGGGTCCTCTCAGAAACAGGATTTTTTTATTTTAAAGCCCACCTGGAATCTTCCAACCAAGACCGGCTAATGCAGGCAGGCTTCCCAGGCTGCCTTTAGGCCCATGTTTGCTGTCATCCTAGAATAGATAAACGCACATTCTTACATACCCATGGCAGCATGGGCACCCACTGACTGTGCAGAGTGATCCTCGTACCCCGGGGTTTGAATGCCAAAGGGTCCTCCGTTCAGAGGGTGATTGTCTCTGAAAAACAGTGAACGATCATTAAGTACAACACACTTGACAAAATACCTGCTTGGAATGGTTGGTTGTGCCTGATGTGTGTATTCTCATTGCGTGGAAGTCAGGGCGAGAGCAGGGTGAGCAAGCAAGACAGGCCAAGGCATACATTTTCAGAAGGTGCCGCCCATACAAGGGCAGCGTCAGCGCCTGAGAGCAAGTGCCTCATGCCTCTCATCCTGGTCGTGCTGAAAGCAGCAGTGGGAACCAGGAAGATTCAGGCATTCAAGATGCAGGCGCGCTTACACGCACACTGTCGCCAATGCACAGCTGAGTGTTGGGGGGCAGCACCAGGAAGAGGCTGGGCAGGTGAGAGGGGAGGGAACCAAGAAAGATGGAGTGACCCTCCAAGTTACTGCTGTGGGCAGCTGGGGACCTCTGCCAGCCTGGGTGGGACGAGAGAGCAGGAATTTTTCCACTAGCCTCCAAGCGTCACTGATGACGGATGTTAACTCCTTGTATCCCGCAGGCTCAACACATTCCTGCTCCTGTTCCTGACCAAGGGAGACCCCGCCAGCCGAAGGTACCCTGTACACCGGGCCAGTGCGGCTCCCTCCAGCCAGCACCTGCCACGTGAGTGAGATTTCGTTTTCATCTGAAGATGCTGACTCTCTATCAGACTCTTATCACCACACCAGCATTCATACAAATGTCCATTTTTCACAGAGCCCTAGATTTAGAGCAGCAGCCCCCAAATCTGGATTATCAGAATCCATGGGGGTGGGGGTGGATTCCTGGGCTTCGCTTTCAAACCTACTGCAGCAGAAGCTGGAAGTGGGGAGGGAGGGAGTGAGCCCTGAGTCCCACCTTCCCCTCCTGAGCCAGTCAGCCAGGGTGGGGGGATGTCAGCTGCTGGAAAAAGTCTGCATTAACCCATGGACACCCTGGGAGCTGGTTGATGAGGAAACACACCCTATTTCTATTGCCATCATCTTTTTCCAGAAGGAACAGGCAGGAAAATGGTTTGTTGATTTGAGACCTCTGATGTTATAAAGCTTAGATAAATGTCACGTCCTTCCAATTGCCTTCACCAAGTGATCATTACGTGACGTTAAAAACACACACACACACTAGAATTAGCTAGCTTGACCTTACCAAGCAAATAGTGAAGAAGAAGAAGTTAATGTAAACAGGCCAGAGTGGGAAATAAAGAGATAAAAGGCTTTGGTTAAAATGGGTGCTGAATTCTGGAACACCAGAAATGTTAACATGCTCTTCAAACGCCCCTGGCATAGCTGAGGCACTTCGGAGGCAACGACAGGTAACCGGGCCCTGAGCGGAGAGGGAGGGCGGCTGTGATGCACCAGCCCCCTGTTCTGGGGTCCAGGCCACCCACATACTCTGTCCTGGGGCTGCATCTGCCCAGGGAAAGGGGGACTTTCTTGAGCTCACAGAAGGCTCCGTCCCCAGGACAGGCCTGATTGTCTACCTTGCAGAAGGTGCTGCGTGGTCTAGCTCTGTGTGCCAAGATCTGAAGGAAAGACGGTGCGTAGATGAGCGGACGAGAGGAGGGAGGTGAGGGGGGACAGGTGGGCGGGGCGGGGCCACCGGCCCGTGTGCTTCTGCTGGACTTTGTGTTTGCTCTGGATGGACGGGGGCGGGAAGGGGGGTACAAACAGGAGAGCGACAGGCTCCCAGTCGTGTTTTAGAAGCGTCGCTCAGGCTGCAGGAGAGAGTCAACCACAGAGGGACAAGTTCGATGCCAGAGCATTGTCCAGGTGAGAGGTGGGGTGCCGGCAGGGGTAGAGGACTGGCCTGGCCACGTAGGGTGGCCGTGGAGATGAGAAGATGTCCTTCAGTGGCAAAATGTTGGCCATCCTGAGGACTCAGAGCAGACGCTAAGGACAAGCCTGTGTCTGTGCCTCTAAGCTGGTGGGGACTTCCTTCACAGGAAGCGCAGCCACGCTGCAGGTCCTGCTGTCCCCCTGCTGTGTGGCCCTGGGCTGCGGGGGACCCCATGATCGGGCTGAGCCGGGAGCCCACCTGCGTGAGCACAAGTTGTAGTGGGCAGGGTGTTCACAGCCACAGAAGCAGGCACACGGGATGTGCTGGGGGGACGCCAGCTCCACAAGGGAGGAGGGGCAGGCGCGGAAGTGAGGCGCCCTGGGATCTGGGACTTGGGGAGAGATTAATCCAGATCCGACCGGCCCTCTGGAGGGACCCCCATGGCATCCCTGTGCATCAGGGCACGAGAACCTGGAGGCAGGGAGGTGGGTGAGCAGGCCTGGCAGCCAGCTGTTCATACACAACAGGTGTGCGCGTCCTGGGGGCGCTTGGTGCCAGTTTTCTTTCTCCTTTTCCAAACGCTCAGAAAGGACGGGCTGGACCGCTCAGGTCTTAGTTTAAGTGATACATTCACTCAACCAGTATTTACCAAGCATCCCCTGCGTGGCCAAGGCTGGGGACCTGAGAGGGAGATTGGAGTCGAGTGGCAGCAGCTCCCCGCACACTGTATGGTAAGAACCTTAAGGACGGGGACCAGAGGCCTGGAAAGTACAGGACAGAGGAGTCGGGTCTGGTCTGGGGGATGGTGTCCAGGAAGTCATTTTGCATTGGAAATCTGAAAGAGGAGTGGGTATTAAACTATGTGAAATCGAGAATGAGGCATTCCAGGAGGAGGAAGCAGCTTGCGCTGGACAGGAGTATGGCATATTTGAGAAGTCAGAGCAGCAGACAAATGGATGGACCTAGCGTCTGTCATACAGAGTGAAGGACGTCAAAGAGGAAAACAAGCATAGCGTGTTAACGCGTATATATGGAATCCAGGGAAATGGTACAGACGAGCCTGTTTGCTGGGCAGGAACAGAGAGATGTGGAGAACAGACATGTGGACACGGGATGGAGGGGGACAGTGGGACAAACTGAGAGCGTGGCATGGACGTGTATGCACCACCACGTGTAAACTGATCGCTAGTGGGAAGCCGCCGTGTAACCCAGGGAGCTCAGCGCCGTGCTCTGTGATCACCCAGAGGGTGGGGCTGAGAAGGGGAGGTTGGGAGGAGAGATACGTGGACATAAAGCTGACTCTCGTTGTGCTGCAGCAGAAACTGACAACATCGTTAAAGCAGTTATACTCCAATTAAAAAAATTTTTAACAATTCAAAATACAAAACAAGTCAGCGGGGTGCAGATGGAGGGGGAGATGAAAGGCCGGCTCCGCTGGCATTCTGCTTCTAACCCCTGGCTGCTCTCTGTCTGCTCCGCACTCCAGAGGCAGCACGGAGGACCGTCGGCTGGCACGGTGCGGTGGGGCAGCTGGTGTTGTGAATCAGGCCGTCGCCAATCAGAGAACGGCTACTTCACAACACCAGGGTCACACCCCACCCCAGGCAGCGCTCCCAGCTCCAGCCCCATCCGGCCTCCACCTCGGCCAGCGCTGGGGCACCGCCAAGCCCCCCAGGACCCCAGCAGGCGGCCTTCCGGTTGACACCTCACGCTGTGAGATGCCACTGCAAACACAGGAGCCCTGAGGCTGTTTCTCGCCCAACACAGACAGCTCCACTTCGAACTGAAAGGCGCTCGCGGCAGCACCGGCTTCCTGCAGAGAAAATGGAGCCACCAGCTCCCCGCGGTGAGGACGGAGTTGTGATCTCAGGAGGGTTGAGCACCGCCGACCTGCCCCGCTCCTCCTGGTGCTGAGAACACAGCTGTGAGCCGGGCCAGGATTTTGACACATGATGGTGACCGCTCTGACCCGGGCAGAGTGGAGGGAAGGGAGGCGCTAGTGCCAGGAGGGTGGCTCGGACAGTCCTGGAGAGCGAGGGGGCCTTGTGTGGCCACACAGGCCGGGGACACGTCTGTTTCCTAGATGGTCCCGGGTGCCCTTGGGAACACATGCCCGCCGTCAGAACAGGTCCCCACGCTGGACGAACCTTACGAGGGCCCTTCCAGGGCATTGGTGGGTCACACGCTCCCATCGTGGGTAATGTGATCAGTCGGCTGGGCTGATGGGGGGGCTTCCTTTCCCCAGGGCCCCACAGCCAGGGACCCGGCCGGGGGGAAACTGACAGAGGCCTCCCGAGTGGGAGTATGGTTATGTTTGAGTACCTAAGTGACATCTTCCGTATGTCACTGCTGTTTTTTAGAGCCAAGGGAGGCATTGAAAGCAGAGTGGCTGGGTTGGCTAGCGTACTTTCTGAAGCACTAAGGAAAAAGGAGGATGTCCACCTCTCTGGTTTGCTCTGGTGGGACAGAGCAAGATCCAGGGCTGCTGCGATGAACCCAGGCTCCGTCTGTGTCACCTCGGCGCTGTGCTGCTGTCCCCAAGGACGCCAGAGGGAGGGATAAGAACACACCCGGTGCAGAACGAGGTTACACAGAGCCTGGGTTAATCAGCACAGCCCTTGAAGTTCCGGGAGTGAGTCTGCTGCTTCTGTGAAGTTCTGTCCTTGACCCCAAACCGCTCAGGCAGCTCTGAAGTTTGTACTGTGTTATGTTTGGGGACAGTGTCTTTAGAGTTAAGAGTCCCAGTTTTTCCCAGAAAGGCCTTCCCCCCTTTTTCTTGAAGCATAGAAACAGCACGTCTCTAAGAATCCATCTCCTAACCTGTTCCCCCTCTACCACCAGTGGCCAAGTAGGCACCATTCAGGGTGTGGCCCGCGGTGGTGGCATCAGCACGTTGGAAGGTGGCCCCCGCCCGCACACACCTGCTGCATCACAGTCTCGGGGCCTGGGGCCCAGCCTCGGCGCTAACAGGACCAACCCCATCTCTCCTGCTTGTTCCAGACAGAATGGTCTTTTCCAAACATGTGCCCCTCTCGTGGGAGCCCCTCCACTCCCTGCCTTAAAACTGCTTAAGGAGTTGGCCTCACCCTAACAGCACTAGCCCCCCAAGTGGCATCCCCCCCAAGCACCTCTCCATTCACGCCCTTCCTCTCTCCAGCACCCCTGCCTCAAGACCCCTTTCCAGACCCTCACACCCTCCAAGCTCCCTCCTGCCCCAAGGGCCTTTGTGCAGCTCAGCCCTGTCTGAATGCCCCCAGTGTACTCCCCTGATTGGCGGTGAAATCTGGAGGACAGGTAGTCACTAGTCAGGGGAGAGTATACAGGGAGCATTCAGACAGGGCTGAGCTGCACCAAGGCCCTGGGGCAGGAGGGAGATTTCAGCCAGCATTGACTCCCCAACCCGGAAGGCCAGGTAAGACAGCTGATGTTGAGAGCAGGCTGAATTCTGCCTCTACAGAGCACTCGTCCCATTTTGTCATGATGCCTTCACTGGTGGGGATCTTTGCTGAATGTAGTCCTCCCCCCGGGCCGATGCGTCCTGTGGGCAGGGACCCTCAGCTGAGTTCAGTGTCTGGCATTGAGGAGTGACTCAATAATGAATTTGTTCACAGTCTGTGCTCTCAGCGTCCTTCAAAGTCAAATGGCTCGCTCTTGCTCATTGGAGCTTTGAGTCTTTGTTTCCTTCCAGTGACACTGTAGTAACAACAGCAAACACGTAATAGGAACCGGGGCACGCACTGCTCTGAGCCCTTTGCATCATCAGGTACCTCGTGTAGCCACCTGTCAGGTAAGAAGTCAGACCACACCATCCATGCTGTTGGTAGTTGGCGCCACTACGCTGCTGCTGAGAAGCCAAAGGGGCAAAGCCGGCACCCTCCTTCGCTGTTGGTGGGGATGTACACTGGTGAAGCCACTATGGGAAACAGTATGGAGGTTCCTCAAAAGAAGCTAAAAATAGAGTTTCTGTATGATTCAGCAGTCCCACCCCCGGGCATATATCTAGATGAAATGAGAGAAAGATAACGTGCACCCCAGTGTTCACCGCAGCACTGTGTACAAGAGCCGAGACATGGAAGCAACCTAAATGTCCATCAACAAATGAAAAAGATGTGGTACATATATATAACGGAATATTACTCGGCCAAGAATGAAACGATGCCATTTGCAGCAACATGGATGGACCTAGAGATTATCGAACTAAGTGAAGTCAGACAAAGACAAATATTATACACTGTCACTTGTATGTAGAACCTAAAATTGGACACAACTGAACCTATCTGTGAAACAGATTCACAGACATAGAGAACAGACTTGGGTTCCCAAGGTGGAGATGGGTGGGAGAGGGGGGATGGAGTGGGAGTTTGGGCTTAGCAGATGCAAGCAAGTATATATAGAATGGATAAAGCCACAAGATCCTACTGTGTAGCACAGGGAACTCAATATCCTGTGATAAAACCATTATGAAAAAGAATGTGTGTGTGTGTGTGTGTGTATAACTGAATCAGTCTACTGTACAGCAGAAATTAACACAATATTGTAAATCACCTATACTTTAAAAACAGGAGGACAAGGCTGAACATGAAGGTCCCCAGGGCTTGCTCCCAAGTACCCAGCGAAGCCCACTCCATTCTCTCTGGTCTCTGAAACCTGGCAGACCAGGCAAGTATTCTTCCTGTTTGTATGCTTATAAAAGGTTAAATTCCAACCTTGTTTAAAGTACTTCATAACGAAACCTGATTAAAAACCTAATGAAATATAAAATAGGGTCAAGTCCAGAGAGAGAAAACTATTTAAGAACCAGAGGAAGCTCTACTTAATTTTGTTGTTAAGCTGGTGAATTCATTCGAGGTTTGCACAGTTACCTTCAAGGTCAGCGCTTCTGGGAACAGCAGGGTTTGGAAAGGAAGTTTCCTGAGTAAATATTTAATGTCAGATAGAGCCATGCTTCTCAAAGTGGGGTTTACCTTCAGAGGTCAGCAGCACCTGGGAACTTGTTATACAACACATCCTCTCCAGGTCCCCACAGCCCTGCTAAATCAGAAACCCTGAGGGGAGATCCTGCAACCTATGTGTTAATAAGCCCTCCAGGAGATTCTGAAGTGCTTCAAGTTTGAGAACCACTGAAATACGTAAAAGGGGGGGGGGGAAACCCTTTCATTATCAAATGTGAAAAGGGCAAGGTTGTGGAATACCCACACAGTCCATTTAGAGCAGTGTGAGAAGTTTAGGGCATTTACTGTGAGAAATGGAATATTTCTTGACATATCAGTTAACAAGGATGTCACAGTCATCAATGATTTCAGCCCTCCCTGTGAGCTAGTGAGCCTGAGGACTCAGGATGTTAAAATGTAGGATATTGGCACCAGATAGATGAGGTACATATCAAAGGAATGATTTCAGTGAGCCCCAGACTCTCGCATCTTCCCATACATAGAAAAGTGCTAAATTCCTTAACCTGGAATATCTGGTTTTCTTTAAATAACAACTTTTGGTGTTTTTGACATAACTTCTATATAACCTGGCTTCCCCCACCACCCACCTCCGTGCAGTTCCCTCAGTGTTACCTGAGATGCTGTCTCCTGTGCTTAAAGTCCTAAAAATTCCCACCAAATAAAACATAACTCTCAACTTTTAGGTTGTGAATATTTTTAAGTCCACAGTTATGGCGACTGATAACGGATGATCAGAGCAGATTCTTCTCCTTTGCCTGAACTCAGCCAGGTTTATGCATGTACAGGATTTAGAAGTACTTAATTGGAAATTGAAGGAAATCTTGCCCTAAACATGATGGGGGGAGGCTTTTTTATTGCATACACAGTTAAATTAAGGTTAAAAAGCTGGCTTGATAAAAATATCTTTTTGAATTCTGACTTTAAACAAAGGCCTTGTAGTGGGGAACTTGCATTTCTCTGTGTCTTTGCTTCTACCTGATCGTCCTAGGACAGAGTGTGTGTCTGTGTGTGTTTTGAAAACTTGCCCTCTGCTATACTGTTTTTGAAAGGAAACTCCCCAGGCTTTACTTACATCCTCCCCTACTCAGAAGTCTCCTGCAGGTTTGAATCACTATTAATATATATTTTACTAATGGCCAAATGATGGATCCTTTTAAAATTGGAGAAACTAACAAATTGGTGAATCTAGAGGGCTCCCATTATAAATAGCTGTTTTACTGGTA
Organism: Cervus canadensis; assembly: GCF_019320065.1. Classification (NCBI taxonomy): domain Eukaryota; kingdom Metazoa; phylum Chordata; class Mammalia; order Artiodactyla; family Cervidae; genus Cervus; species Cervus canadensis. Next base: position 43,328,358 of record NC_057407.1, on the reverse strand, counting down.
CTTACAAAAACAAACCAGAGGTGGAAAATATGTATTCAATGGTGAACCCAAGTACTTCAGTTTAAAACAAGAAAAACTGGTTTGGGAAGCTCCCTTCGCGGTTTTTGCTCCCCCTTCAATGAGTCTTACAGATGGCATTAGAATAATTAATGTTAATAGGAAAAACACATAAGGAAAGTCTGGATACTATTTCCAGCAAGGTAGAAATTTTTAAAGGAATTATCTCAAGTGAATAAAGAAATCTTTAGATTTAAAATGGGATAAATAGAAATGACATTAATGTGATTAAAACACAAGGTTTTTATATTACTACACTACCTAAGGTTAAATGGGTCAGAAAATACTTCCTTCTGGTCTCCAGCATTAAAAGTCAAACAAATCTATTTACCCCAGTTTTAAAATATATATTTAAGGAGCTGGAAAAGTTTTCCCTGAGATACCTGACCAGCAACTGCTGGGGGCAGCAGTTGGGCCGAAGGGCCTGCTCCTGAGGCTCAGTCCCCTCTAGAGATCGCAGAGCCTTTTATATAAAAACAGATACGATGGATAGGGAAAAAACAAAATAATTTCTTAAAACCCCTCCTGTAAGATCAAAACTTGTTGATTGGATCCTAATGAAAACTAAAGATATAAGTTGCCAGAATTGAGATGAAAGTATATAAAGCTGGTATATTTAAATGGGCTTTATATAAGATGGTTACATCTCTTGTTTAATTACTGTAGGATAGGCATGTTTCCACGGGGAAATACTTCCCCTGTGTGATACTGTAAAACAAGGTATATAAAGCTGCGCCTCAGGAAATCATAACTGAACGTACTAAAGGAAACCAACCTGAGCCATACAAGTGAGTGAAAACTGAAAACTATATAATATTAAAAAGAGTGGTTTCTACTCTGGGTTTAATATATAAACTCAGAAAAGAAGGTTTCTGCTGAATGCCTTATGAAAACCTTTCAAGGCAAGCAAGATAAATGCTCAAGTTCTAAGACACAGAACTCAAATTTCAGTTAGAAATCTTTTCACTGATACATAACATATAGTTGGACAAATCAATCTTTTAGTATTATTTAACTGGCAGACTTATTCTTTGAGGGAATTAAAAGCAACTGTCTTTCTCTTGCAGATCTCTACAAACCAGAATATATTACTAAGTACAGGCCACAGAGACCTGAGTCTGAGCCTAATTAGCTCAATCAGTTAAGACCTGAAACCAAGGAAGGAAAAAAAAATAACAAAGTGGCAGTTTTAAAATTCAAACCACTGGGAATACTCCCTCAGCTAGACTTCACAAATAGTAAAGCTTTAGTCGTCTGAACAAGCAGTTCTAATGTATTCCAACTGTTCTTTATAAATTAGTAAGTTTATATTGTAATACCAGGTTCATAATTTTTTTTTAAAGTGAATCTGTTGCAGGATGCTGAACCCCTTCTGAGGCCCAAAACTGGGCTCTTGTCTAACACTCGGAAATGAATTGTCTGAGGAGACATGTGCTGACAAAGCAAGAGGGAAAAGGCCCCCTTGGGAAAGGGCCCGGGCGGAGAGCCGTAGGGTAAGGGAGCCCAGGAGAACTGCTCTGCCACCGTGCCTTTATGGTGATGGGATTAGTTTCCGGGTTGTCTTTAGCCAATCATTCTGACTCAGAGTCCTTCCTGGTGGAGCATGCCTTGTTCAGCCAAGATGGATGCCAGCCAGAAGGATTCTGGGAGGTGGTCGGACATGTGGTGTCTCCTTTTGACCTTTCCCAAACTCTTCCGGTTGGTGGTGACTTATTAGTTCCGTGTTCATTACCAGGACCTCCTGTCCTAAAACAGCTCATGCAGATGGTTACAGTGGTGCCTGGCCAGGGAGGGCGGTTTCAGTCAGTATGCTGCTCCTAACAAATCCATGAGATGTTTAGTTTTGCCTGTTTATGCCTGTGAACACATTATACATATGAGAGATCTCTACCTGTGGATAATATTATCAAAATTAAATTTTTAAAGAGTGCTTACAAATTAAAGAAACTGGCCAAAATGACCTTCAGGTTCACGTGAACTAGGAAGTATTCAATGTTAAGTTGAAACCTGGTATTAAAATTTATGTTTATTGATCTAGATAATATAGACACTTCTTTAGAGTCATCAGTATTAAGTATAATTAAGTATTGTACCTAGGTTTGAAAAGTGAAAGTGTTAGTTGCTCAATTGTGTCTGACTCTGTGATCCAATGGATTGTAGCCTGCCAGGCTTCTCTGTCCATGGAATTGAATTCTCTAGGCAAGAATACTGGAGTGGGTTGCCATTCCCTTCTCCAAGGGATGTTCCTGACCCAGGGATCAAACCCACGTCTCCTATATTAGCAGGTGGTTTCTTTACCATCTGAGCCATCAAGGAAGCCTAGGTTTAATAGAAGTTAAATAAAACCCTATTCTATATATTGCAAGGAAAATGACTTGATACTATGAGACTTGATGAGCTTTTGGGTAAACTCTTTAAAAATATTTTAGAAATGCCTACTTAAAATGATTTTTACAGATATTGGTAACTTACAGTACTAAAACTGTGCTAATTTAAGTGATGGAAGTTTATTGACTAGCTAGATAATTTCCAAAAAGAAATAAGATACTGAGACATCAGTTACTAAATAGAAAAACTAAAAGTATTTAGAACTATTAATGAAACTATTTGGTGCTACCTGAAATGCTCTCTGTTAGAAAACAAATGTTTTTAGAAATTATTACTGATATTTATGTTCACCAGGATACAAGATACTAATGTAAAAGTTCATATTGCTTACATCTTAGCTTTTACTAGAAATTAGGGTTTTTAAGAGTTGAGGATTCTAGTCGTGGTCCATATACACAATGGAATATTACTCAGCTATAAAAAAGAATGCATTTGAGTCAGTTCTAATGAGGTGGAAGGACCTAGAGCCTACTATTACACAGAGTGAAATAAGTCAGAAAGATGGTACTGATGAACCTGTCTGCAGGGCAGCAATAGTGATGCAGACATAGAGGACAGACTTTTGGGCACAGTGGAGAAGAGATACAGTGGGATGATCTGAGAGAGCAGCATTGAAACATACACATTACCAAATGTAAAGTAGATAGCCAGTGTGACTTTGCTATATGACACGGGGAACTTAAAGGGGTGAGATGGGGAGGCAGGTTTAAAAGGGAGGGGGCATATGTATACCTGTGGCTGATTGATATTGATGTATGACAGAAACCATCACAATACTGTAATTTACCCTTCAATTAAAAATTTTTTTAAATAGCTATTGAAAAACCCTAATCACTGACAGTTTACCATGTAGACACCTTATGTGATATTTCTAGATGGAAGCTACTAATTTGAATTACTCTCGAAAAACAATGCATGTAGGCATTTTTAGTTTATAATATGGTGATATATCCATTTTTAACTAGAATCCCACAGTGCCTAATAGTCATGAATAAATTTATAGACTTGTTTTTCAAAACAAAGTTGAGGATTCTAATTTAAACATGTAGTTAAAACTACTAGGAATACTATAGAAACATTTCAATATTCAGTAGGAAATAGAATGTGTTTTCAGTAAAGAAGGTATGAGGAATGGAATTGTATTTTATTGAGGAAAAAGAATAGGTTGGTTGGTTTTATTTGGAAGAAAAAATATAAGGGACAGGCTGATACAGATACAGAAACTGAAGAAAGATTGTGGAAATGAAACCTGAGAAACAAGTTTTATGCATAGTTAGGGTTAAGATTAAATTTAGATTGAAGTTAACTAAGTAAATGGATCTTGTTAAGTAAACTAATGCAAGACTGGAATTTGATTTCTCTCTCTGTTAGAAGTGCTCCTCTTTGGTAACAGATTGTGTGAGTTTCTGTGCCCTGCAGGAGAGGTAAGAGATTCAGGTGCTATCCCTGTGGGAAGATCCCCTGAAAGGCATGGCAGCCCACTCCAGTATTCTTGCCTGGAGAGTAATCCCATGGACAGAGGAGCCTGGCAAGCTACAGTCCATGGGATTGCAAAGAGTCGGACACAACTGAAGCAACTTAGCGCACACACACAAGTGATCCATATTTGTTTTCTTGTTTTGTAACTTCGGTTAAATGATGAGTATTGTTTAACAGTAACCTGTGATCCTGTTGCATTTTAAACCTCTTTGATATTTTTATCAAACTCTTAACTAAAGTTCTTTTAGCCTCCAGTTGACTCTGGGATACTTCAAAGGAACATCTCTGAAAGATCTTGGAGAGGAATATTAAACTAAGTTTATTTGGTATGTTAAATTACTTCAGAAATAGTGTCAAGATGAACCTTAAGTTACAGTGCATGGATAAATGTCATTAATATATTCCAAAATTTATATGGAATCCCTACCCTCTGATATGTCCTGATATAATGTTATTAATCATAATTCTAGTTATTATCCTAAAATGTTACATCACAAAAATATCCAAGGTTCCTACTAATTGCATTGTACTTAAATCTTTAACCATACTATTTTAAGCTTTGTCCTTTGTAGACAATAATTATTTTACACTGATGGTTTTACAAAATGAAGATGTTTCAAGCAGACTCATAAAAAGAACTTTTTAAACAAAAATCTCTGATAGCTTTAGATGATGCCACTGAAGTGGATAACAAGTGACAAAACTAATGGAATATCTGATTCCTTCATCCAGATGAACAGGAATTAATTACATAGGACCAAATGAATGGTGAATAGGATTTATAACTATGACTTTTGTCAATGGTACTAGCTGTATTACTTATATCTTGCCTATTTTATAATATCGTGTCTATTTTGTGAGATTGTTGTCTTTTACAGTACCCAGTGTGCAACCGGGCCTCCAACAAAATTGATGATGGCTAAACATCGTGAGGAAATTGATCATATTTATGACTCTTATAAAATAATTTTAAGTGTGATTCCAGGTATGGGAATAGGCGACAAGGGAAAACATTTTCTGGATCCTAGTAAGACAGAGGGTCCAGAGAACCTTTCATTATCAACAGGGCCTAATCTGGAGCTCTGCACCTGGAGTGGCACGTCAACAGGAATTTCTGCCTGATCTGGGATGAGCCTCCCTGTGCCCTGGGATAATAATTGGTCACGAAATGTCTCCCAGATATTGGTCAAATTCTGGTTCAAGAGAAGAATCTGAGAAATAAGAATATTTCCAGCCATATCAGTACACAAGGATGTCACAGTCATCAGCGACTTCAGTCCTGCAACATGAGCCTGAGAAATTCGGGAAAGACAAGAATACCTGCCATCTAGCAACCAGCCTGCAGCCACTCCCTACAGCGAGCCCTGAGGAAACTCAGAATGGGGAAACATTGCACACTGGCCCCAGCTAGGTGAGGTACATATCAAAGGAATGATTTCCGTGAGCCCCAAACTTCTTGCATCTTCCATACAGAGACAAGTGCTAAATTCCTGATCTTGAGATATAACTGGTTTTCTTTAATTAACAATCATCTGGTTCTGACTACTGCCCTTTGTTGAAAAATTCTGTGTAATGTAGCTCCCCCCTCATTGCCCCCTTGGAGCAGTTCTCTCGGGGTTACTTTAGATGCTGTCTCCTGGGCTTGAATCCTAAAAATTCCCACCAAATAAAACATAACTCTCAACTTTAAGGTTGTGAATATTTTTTTAAGCCCACACTGTATGTTGAATAATAATTTTTCTTAAACCTACTTTTTTGAATTTTTAAAGTAAACCTCCTGGTGTTCTATGCTGTGGAAACCTGACCCTTCCTTTCCTCACCTGAACAAACACCCCCAGAACATCCTTTTATCTGTCACAGCAGGGACACTGGAAGGTAAAAGTTTCCCCCAATTTAAAGGCTTAGATGTTCATTCCTTAGTGACTGAATTATTAAGAGACTACGAGGCACATTTTCAGAGCTCACAACAAGCCCATTTATGAAGAGGAACCACAGGCAAAGAGAGGTTAAGAAACCTTCCCCCAGACCCACATGCAGACCCACCTTTGATTGGCCACCTCTGTGATGAACACCTGGGGACCAGGAAAGTCAGCCATGCCAGCTCAGAGCACCCGGGGTCGGTCTGAGTAATCAGAAGCCCTTTAGGATTTGGCACCTAACTTGGGGAAACTCTTAACACCATAAAGATGAACACTGGACAGTCGTTTCATTTGAACTTGAAAAATTTTGTTATTTACCTTGAAGTGGGTTTCTTTTTTGATGGTGGAGGGAGGGGAGATTTTCCTGGTTTACTTCGCTTGTAGTCATCACTAGACGTTTACTTAGGTCCCACGGGTGGTGGTTTATGCATTCCTTGTGTGAGCCACAGCCAAGGACATTCAGCGCTTTGTTGAAAATGATACCCCAGGGAAGTGACTTTTCCTCACTATATATATACACACACACACATATATATACATATATTAATAGTAATGTATTCGCTGTACTGCCACAAAGCAAGAATTCCCATGTATCATATCTTACCTACAGCAGTGAGGCTGCAGGGAAAACTGTGTACACAGATGTTGCTGAAATTTTAGGAAGAGTTCAGGGCCTCAACAGAGGTGAAGTGGAAGGTTTGCACCATAGGAATGGTGGACGGGTTTTTAAAGAGAAGAGAGGCAATAAACACTGATTCCCTCTGTCCCCTAAACTCAAGGAACCTCACAGAGACCAAAGAGAGAGTTTGAAATTGCTATTTTAAAAGGCAGAGCAGTCCACCCCAGTGTTCATAACAGCACTGTTTCCAAGTAGCAAGGACGCAGAAACAAGCTAAATGCCCATCAGCAGAGGAATGGGAAAAGATGTAGTGCCTGCATACAATGGAAGGTTACTTAGCCATAAAAATGAGCAAATGCCACTTGCAGCAACGCGGGTGGACCGGAAGTTTGTCATACTGAGAGCTGAGGCAGGAAGACAAATACATATTATCATTTATATGTGGAATCTTGTTTTTTTTTTATTAAAGAAGAAGATATAAATGAACTTACAAAACAGAAATAGAGTCACAGGTATAGAAAACAAACTTATGGTTCCCAGGGGGTACGTGGAGGAGGGATAAATTGGGAGATGGGGACAGACATACACACACTCGCATACGACAAACAGGTAACTAATGAGAACCTAGTGTAGAGCGCGGGGATACTCTGTTCTCTGTAATGACCTGTCTGGGAAAAGAATCTAAAGAGTGACTATATGTATAACTCATGTCCTTTGCGGTGCAGCAGAAACTAACACACTGTAAATCAACTACACTCCAATAAAGATTACTTTTTTTAAAAAGCATAGCAGAAAAGAGTTTTGGTAGAAAAATGGATCAGACTAAGTAAGTAAGAAAACCTAATTCTCTCCAGCTTCTGGTATACTGGGGTGCTTTGGGGGACCTGGGGCTCTGCTGCTGATTTCTAATGGGTAGCACAGAGTCCAGAAGCAAGGAGAGCTAAGGAAGGTGAAAGCTGGGAGCTGCTTCCGGTCTGGGACACTCTGCCATCTTAGCCGAGCAGGTGGGCGCCTCCCAGCAGCCCATCAGTCACATCTCAAGGGAATGAAATCGGGGGTTGGGGTGGACACTGACTGGAGCAGAGGGGCTGCTGCCATGGCTTCAGGGGGTACCTGTGACTGTGCAAAGACCTCCCCCTGGCCTTGTCCCACTGCAACTCCCACACAGGTCAAGTAACCCGGCTTAGGCCACATGGCATGGAGTTTCCAAAGCCACAGGTCTCTATGCTCCAGAACCAACACAATGAGCCCACCCCACTGCTGCTATTTACTGCATCCTGGCCCCTGGATGGTGTCATCTCTCTGAGGCTCGGAGCATCTCTGGGGAGGGAAGCAGTGTCGTCATCCCCATTTCTCAGGTGAGGAACTGGCTCAGAAAGGCCAAGACACTTGCTCAACGCCTCACGGCTGGTGAGTGGGTGTCACGCCCCCAAATGTCTACTGCCAACCCTGCTGAGGGGCTTCATCCTTCCTTTCCTGGGCAGCAGCCCCACACACACCTGCCTACCGCTATGTGACTGACTGCCTTCAAGACTTCTTACCTGTCTTCTGCTTGAAACTGGATCTCGGGCAGAGACAGCACTGGAAACATGGGGGAAAAGCCATGCCCTCCTGGAGTGAACCTCCAAGGCTGTTCCCTTGAGGCCTGACTTAAGTGGAGGAAGAGGGGTGTGTGGGTGTGTGTCTTTACAACTGTGAAACGCAATCCATTCACTTTTTTTTTTTTTTTTTTTTTTACCATTTCTTTTTGTACAATGCTTCCAGGAATGCCCCTCAATGGTTAGAGCCACAAAACAAAACGGAAGGGAAAAAAAAAACACTGCTGCAGGACCAAACCGCTCAAAAATCAAAAGGAGTACAGACATACACGATAGGCTGTGAAAGTCCCTTATTCTGTCCCTAGAGATAACCACTTCTTTAGAAGTATTTGAATTATTTTTATGATTATAAAAAGCCACATTAAAAGATACAGCAAAATGAAAGTAAACGCTTCACTGTTCAGGCTTCCTTGGCGGGCACAGGGGCCGAGACCACAACCACTGATGCAGCTCACCTGAAAGGTTGCCAGGGCCCCCGCCCTTGACCCTCTTGCTGTCTGATTCCATAGATTGAGGAGGCAAAGGCTGACCTGCAGTTCTTTTGAAACACCAGTCAGGTCAGAGGGCTCTGGCCTCCGCTGCCCGTGGCCACGTGGGATCCATGCCCTCGTCTGCTGTTCCCCACGCTGTCTCCCCCTAAGGCCTTCACATGCCGTCCCCTCAGGTGTCACCACGGCCCCTCCTCCCCCCAGTCAGAGCCCCCTGACCGTCCAGCTGACCGCCTGCTGCCGTCTACAGCACACCCCTCCCTCCCATCTCTGGACCCTGCCCTGTCCTGTCATCGCACACAGCACAGGTCACCTTTAGACTCTTATGTGATTTACCTGTGATCTGATCTTCCTCCAGACCCAAAGGCTAGCATAACTGACTCCTTTGATCACTCATGTATCCAACAGCACTTGACATACAGTTGGTGTCAATACATGTTTGTTGAAAGAGAGACCACGGATCCCATCTTTGCTGAGGCTGGGATGTAAACAGACCCTTCTCAGCCCAGCTTCACCAGCCCATCCTGCATGTGTATGGTTCTGGGGGTGGCCTCCTCTAAGGGGTGTTCATATCACTCAAGCTCTGGGAAGCTCAGATATGGGCAGGAAAGCCCACAGTTGAGGGCTCTTGTCCCAGAGGAGGAGGCCTTCCCTGGGGCACTGACCAGAGGCCATCAGAAACAAGCCCAGGCATTTGGGAGGCATTTATCCTTGTGGAGCTGAAGGATACACAAAACAGCTTCTAGGCCGCCTTCCCTGAGCTCCAGACTAGGTCAGGCTCCCCCGTTACTCACACGGCACCCTGTACTTCAAAACAATTCGGCAATGAATTAACTATGACTTTGCCATATCCTATTTCTCCATTAGGCAATAAGCTTCAGAAACCCAGGACTCGGCACATAGAAGGTATTTTGAGGAACAGCTGACCCACTTGCTCATGCAGTGCCCTGCTTGTTCTGGCTGGTGGGCATGCTTACTGCATTTCTGATCCTTCAGGAGACATTCAGTGCCCCTTTCCTCTCAAAATCACCAAACAAATTGAGACACTAATGCCAAACAGATGGCACCACCAGCTTTGGAAGGAAGTGTCTTGGTGAAGACACCCCTGTTTCCATGGAATCAGTGTGGTTTGGTAGGAGTGACTTAGGGCCTAAAGGAAAGATCTAAACTTTGTTACTTGCAGCTAACAGCATTCATAACCTGCCTGACCAGAACTGTTATATCAGAATTATCCCCCATAACACGAAGCCTGAAGGTGAATCCAGCAGGATGAAATAATTCAACGATGCCCTCAAAAGCCCAGGCTATTGGAGCCCCTTCTGCTTTATCACCGTTATCACTTCACGGTCACAAGAGGGCTGCTGCTGTTCAAGGCATTACCTCCACCTTCTGGAAAGAAGAAACGGGAAGTAGCGGAGCCCATACTATCCCCTTCCTTTCATCAAGAGACATAAACTCGCTAGAATCCTCCACCATCACCGGGAAGACTTCTACTTACATCTCAATGGCCAGAACTCGATCAACTGGCCTCCCTACCCACACTAGAAAGATAAGGATTCATACAGAGTGGGAAAGCTGAGACAGCAAGGGAGGAGTGAGTTAGTAATAGCTATAGAGTTAGCCAGCCAGAAGTATCTGTCAAAACCTATGTAAACTATTTTTAATAGAACTGTTTTTGTGGGTTTTCTTATAATAAAAGCAATGAATATATATTACATTAGAAAATAAAGATTTTTAAACATCTCTCCAATCCCATCATACAGAAGTAATCACTGTGTATTCCATTATTATTAACCTTTGTTATTATCCTTTCAGATCTGTATTTTTTTTTAACATGGATGAAATCATACTATGTGTTATTCTGTAATTACCCTTTTCATTTGATATGATGAAAAATCTTAACAAATCATTAAATAATCTTTGCAGAATCATTTCTGTGTGTTCCATTGGATAGAGTACCATTGTTCATTTGACCCCTTGGCATTGGGCATTTTGACATTTATAAAAACAGAACTAGAAACCAACACTAAGGTCTCCCCTTGTAGCTCAGATGTGGCCCAGCAGGTCCACTTCTAAGAACGTGTCACAAGAAATCATCTTGGATATGTAGTTCCTTTGGAGCATTTGAAATGCTACCAAATTGCCTTCCCAGATGAATGATTCCAATGTATTATCCCTCCAGCAGACACAAGTGCCCACATTTCTCCCCACAAATTTTCAACAACACTAAAAAATAAAAAAATTAAAAAAAAAACATGAATGACAGCCTAACCCTGCCCACTCAGTTCCCAGATGAGGGGATAAAGGGAAGAAGCTCCTGCACAAGGTCACCCAGCCCAGCCAGCCTGGGAACCGGGGACTTGACGCTGCGGGCCAGGCCCCTTGGCACTGCACCCTGCCACCTCCTGGAGCATCCATCAGGGAAAGAGAAGCACCAGATGCAGGAGAATCTGGGGAGCCAGAAACAGGTGCCAGAGGTCCCCAAGGAGAGGGGAACAAGGACAGGAGACCTCAGAGGCATGATGCCCTGCAGGCTGTGGGCATGAGCAGTCCTTGGGCTGGGGTCACCGTGGGCAGACAGGTCTGCTCCTGACTCAGCACCGACGGCCACTGAAGCTGTGGGGCCCTCAGCTGTCCCCCTTCCTGTCTCTGGGGCCGGTACAACGAGGCAAAATGGCTGAGACCCAGGTCCACTTGCCAGCTATTCGTGCCTGATGTGAATTGGACCGTGTCCCCCTAAAATTCGCATGTTAACACCATAATGCCTTAGAATGTGACAGATTTTGGAGATAAGCCCTTCAGGGAAGGAATGAACCTTAAATGAGGTTATAAAGGTGGGGCCCTAATCAGATAGCACTGGTGTCCTTAAAGAGGAAGAGAGGGACCTCCCTGGTGGCCTAGTTGTTAAGACTCCACACACGCTTCCACTGCAGAGGTTCTGGGTTCCATTCTTGGTCGGGGAACTAAGGAGCCCTAAGCCATCTGGCACAGCTGAAAAGAGGAGGAATGCACATGCAGAAGGAACACACACACAGAGGTAGGACCATGTGAGGATACAACAAGAAGGCAGCTGCCTGCAAGCCAAGGTACAAGGCCTCAGAAAAAACTAAATTGGCCATCACTTTGATCCTGAACTTCCAGCCTCCAAAACCATTAAAAAAAAAAAGCAGTTTCTGTTGTTTAAGACACCCAGTCAGTCATATTTTGTGACGGCAGTGTGACGTGACTACTTAAGATGTCCCAGTAAATGTGAGGATCACTGCTTCTCCTGCATCCTGAGCTGCAAGGCTTGGATACCCCCACACTGGAGGCAGGTTCTTCCCACAGCCTTGGGTATGCAGTGCGGCAGCTGGCGTGGACGCCCACCGTGTACCTGGGCTTCCTTGGGCTCCCTGGGGCTGTGACGGACAAGAACCTGCAGGCTGACCACATCCTTTCTGAAGCTCTGGACCTGAGGCTCCACCTGCTACCCTGGCGTCACCGGGCCCCTCTGCAGGCCACATGCTCCCGGAAGTGCAGGCGGAAGCCAGCGCCACCATGAGGACTGAGAGTCAAACGTGTCCCCACCTGGGGACCTGAATGGGAAGGAAGTCCAAAAGGGAGGGGTATGTGTATGTGTATGGCTGACACTCTGCTCTACAGCAGAAACCAACACAACATTGGAAAGCAACTATACTGCAATAAAAGTTAATCTTAAAAAACTGTCCAAACATTCTGCACAGCTCCTCATGAGTCCTCCCCTCAACGCCTGTTTCCTGTGATCCCCTCTCCGTTAAACTACTCTCCTCAGCATCTACCTAAGGCACATGGGGAAGAGAGCTGTGTTTTGAACCCAAGACAGACCCATGTGTGCATACAGTCCTCCCTCAGGATCCAGCGGCCACAGGGGATTGACTCCAGAACTCCCTACCCCCGCCAGATACCGAAATCCAAGGATGCTCAAGTCCCATATATAAAATCATATCAGCATATAATCTAGGCATATCCTCCCATCTCCTTTAAATCAGATTGCTTATTATACCGAATCCATGTAAATGCTATGTAAATAGTTGTAAATACAATGTAAATGCTATGTAAAGAGTTGCCAGGGTGCACAGCAAATTCCAATTTTGCTTTTTTGGAACTTTCTGCAATTCTTTCCCCTCAAATATTTTTGATAGGATGCAGAGCCGGCAGATACGGAGGGCCGGCTGTACCTACACCACCCCGGAGAGGAAACAGGCTTCGGGAGCACCGAGCAGGCCCCGCAGCTGCAGAGCTCACGTCCCCCAGGGGATGGCGGCAGCTGGAGCCGGCGGCCGCTGCTGCACAACATAGAAGCAGGAATGTTCAAGCCAGATAGACACAGGTTCAAACCCCAATTCTGCCAGTCACTAGCACGACAGCCTAGGCTAGGTTAGGGGAACCACTGCCTAAACATCCGCCCTGGCCCCAGGCCCAATAGTAATGGTGTGCATAAGTTACCTTACAACAGGAAGTCGTGGGAAGGAATGCGGAACTAACGAATTACCACCTGCCACAAGAATTCAGGAAAGGTCAAAAGGAGAGAGGAGACTACAATCCATATGAACTGCCATCCTCCCAGAACCTTCCTTGCTGAAATGCATCCTTGGCAGAGTGATGTGTGCACCACCAGGAAAGACTCTGAGTCGGAATGATTGACCAGAGCCAATGCAGAAACTAATCCTATTTCCATAAAACCTGAGACTGTGAGCCACGTGGCAGCTCTCCTGGTTTCCCTTACTCTGCTGCTCTTCTCCTGCACCCACCCAGGAGCCCCTTCCCAAAAAGTCTCTTCCTTTGTCAGCACATGTGTTCCCTTGGATAATTCTTTCCTGAGCGTTCGACCAGAGTTCAACCTCGGGTCCTGGAATGAGTCCCCTTTCTGCAACACCTCCATCAGCTGTGGGAGTGGAAATGACACGGACTTCCCAGGATCAGTGGACAACCTGAGGGCGGCGGATGGAGAAAGTGCCTGACTCGTGTGTGCTCGGCAGAAGGCGGTCCCCCTTTCTTTCCTCTACAGCCATGGAGCTGTGAGGCTGTGATCTCCCTTCAAGAAAGAAACTGCCATTCAACTGCCAGGAGTGCCGTGAGCTGACAGCCTCCAGACACAGAGCCTTCAGATGTACCCCAGTCTCTGAACAAAGGTCATGCCCTTCCCGGCCACTTCCTGCCAACGCGGAACTCCTCGGAGGGGAAGTCTTTGCTCAGGAGTGCCCCAGTGACCTGGCCTAGACATCATCAGACCTGCTTGACAGCTGGAGGATCTTCCTGCCCAACCCACGCACCCAATTCCCTGCCCTCAAAACAATCCTTTCACTCCTATTTCCCTCTCAGTTGAGTCCTCTGTGAAAATGAGACTAAGATAATCTTTCCATTCCTCTCTCACTCCTGAATAGATCTCCTGCACGAAGTAACAGAAAGGTTTTCACAGGGCTTCATCTGAGAGCCTCTAGGATATTAATCCCAGTGGGATCCCTCCAAAGGAATTAGAATCTGTCAGGTCTCTTCCCATGGCAAGCATAGAGACAGATTCTTGTTAATTCCATAGGAAAAGGAACAAGAACTTATTGAAATGCTATGGATCATAGAAAAAGCAAGGAAATTCCAAAAAAAAAAAAAAATCTACTTTTGCTTCATTGACTGTGCTAAACTCTTTGACTGTGTGGATCACAACAAACTGTGGAAAATTCTTAAAGACATGAGAATACCAGACTGCTTTACCTGCCTCCTGAGAAACCAGTTTGCAGGTCAAGAAGCAACAGTTAGAACTGGACATGGAACAATGGACTGGTTCCAAATTGGGAAAAGAGTACATCAAAGCTGTATATTGTCATCCTGTGTATTTAACTTCTATGCAGAGTACATCATGCAAAATGCCAGGCTGAATGAATCGCAAGCTGGAATCAAGATTGTCAAGAGAAACATCAATATCCTCAGATATGCAGATGAAACTGTTAGGGGAAGCACACTGATTGAAACCGCCCACCCTGGCCAGGCACCAGAGTAACCATTTGCATGAGTTGTTTTATGACAGGAGATCCTGATAAGGAATACGGAACTAATAAGCCACCACCAGCCGGAAGAGTTCGGGAAAGGTCGAGAGGAGACACTACCTGTCCGTCCACTTCCCAGAATCCCTCTTGCTAGCATCCATCTTGGCTGAGCGATGCGTGCGCCACCAGGAAAGACTCTGAATTAGAATGATTGGCCAAAGACCACCCGGAAACTAATCCCATCACCATAAAACCCAAGACTGCGAGCCACGCGGCAGAGCAGTTCTCCTGGGTTCCCTTACCCTCCTGCTCTCTACCCGGGTGCCCTTTCCCAATAAAATCTCTTGCTTTGTCAGCACATGTGTCTCCTCGGACAATTCATTTCTGAGTGTTAGACAAGAGCCCAGTTTTGGGCACTGGAAGGGGTCCCCCTTCCTGCAACAAAACTACCCTAATGGCAGAAAGAAAAGAATAACTAAAGAGCCTGTTGATGATAGTGAAAGAGGAGAGTGAAAAAGCTGACTTAAAACTCAACATTTAGAAACTAAAATCATGACATCCGGTCCCATCACTTCATTGCAAATAGATGGAGAAAAAGTGGAAACAGTGACAGACTTTATTTTCTTGGGCTCCAAAATCACCGTGGATGGTGACTGCAGCCATGAAATTAAGAGACACTTGCTCCTTGGAAGAAAAGTATGCAAACCTAGACAACATATTAGAACACAAAGACATCACTTTGCCAACAAAGGTGCATATAGTCAAAGCTATTGTTTTTCCAGTAGTCATGTATGGATGTGAGTTGGATCATAAAGAAGGCTGAACATCAAAGAATTGATCCTTTCAAACTGTGGTGCTGGATAAGACTCTGGAGAGTCCCTTAAGACAGCAAGGAGATCAAACCAGTGGATCCTAAAGAAAATCAACCCTAAATATTCATTGGAAAGACTGATGCTGAAAGTTGAAGTTCCAATACTTTGGCCACCTGATGCAAAAAGGTGACTCATTAGAAAAGACCATGATGGTGGGAAAGATTGAGGGCAGGAGAAGGGGATGACAGAGGATGAGATGGTTGGATGGCATCACCGACTCAACGGACATGAGTCTAAGCAAACTCTGAGAGACAGTGAAGGACAGGGAAGCCTGGTGTGCCACAGTCCATGGGGTTGCAAAGAGTCAAACATGACTTATCAACTCAACAACAATGGGATGCCCAGAGAATTTTAGGGCCCCAAGAGCTCACAGTCTCCTGGAATTAGAAAACTCTGTTTCTTCAGGACACTAATGTTGACATCAATAAACTCCAGTCAAATTTTGTCCTTGTTACATCCCACTCAGGAGTCAGAGTCCAAGGAGAAGGTATCTAATTGGTCCAGGAGGTGGTGGGGCAACTTCCAGAAGCAACTTGTCTTCCACTGATGGAGAGACACACCAACTCTGCACCCAAAGCAAGACCAAGGTGCCTGTCATTTGAAGGTGAATGGATCTGCCAGATGGTTGTTAGATTCAATGGAATCTAACAAGAGAAGGCAAAAGGCCTGCCTTGTCCCAATTCATACCAAGAGCTCAAAGTCATGTACCTCTAATGCATTTCTACCTGTTTGCTCTTGCCTAGACCACCATCCATTACTCCCGCCAGTGTTTGAGTTTCTTAGGTTCAATATCATTGTGTCTAATCTTGGCATTTGTTAACTCCCCCAAAGATCAGATATGGGAGTCAAGAAGGATGTACTCAACCTTTTCCAAAACCACTCATTTGGGATTTAATAAGCTGCCTCCTGGGGCCTCCCAGATGGCTCAGCAGTAAAGAATCCACCTGCCAATGCAAGAGATACACGCTCAATCCCTGGGTTGGGAAGATCCCCTGGAGAAGGAAATGGCAACCCACTCCAGTATATTCTTGCCAGGACAATCCCACGGACAAAGGAGCCTGGTGAGCTATAGTCCATGGGGTCGGGAAAGAGTGAAACACAACTAAATGCTCAACAACAACAACAACACAACCCTTCCTCCACTCTCCACTGTGATGGAGAACAGTCAGCCTTGCCCCTGAAAACACCAATTTCACCATCTGGATCTCTGGAATTTTGGCAACCTTTCAAAGGTCTGTTCTTCTTCTTCTTCTTTTTTTTAATTAACATCTTTATTTTTACATTCCTTTCACTTTTCAGCTGAAGCTCCTTAGCCCAACTCTAACACACTTAGGATAGTTGGGGAAATCCATGGACAGGCCGACAGACAGCTCAGGCAGGAGGCCCAGGACAGGTGATGTGCTACCCTGTGCGTATCCTCCCGGGAAGAATTCACCTTCAAATGCTGTAGGCTGCTGCCTGCCAACGCCTGCGACTCTGCCTGATGACTTTGCTGGCGTTTTGTTTGGTTTTATTCTGATTTCTCACAGGTAAAGCTAGGAACATAGAGTTATGGCCCCTGGGAGGAGCACTCATTCAAGCACCCATGGAGTTCGCGAGATAAATCCACCAGTTTCTTTGCCCCGTGGGGGGATAACATGGCTTCCAAACTTCCTGGAGGGCTGAGCTCCCCGTAGGCAGAGCAGTCAACTTTTGATAATGCACCTTCACCAGCTGCCTCCCCTTCCCGCTCCGCTGGAGTTTCTTTGGATTGCCTCCCAATGAAACTACTTGCACATAAATCCTTGTCTCCGTTTTTGTTCTCCCAGATGGAGACCTCAAGACAAAGCCCACTTTGAATCAGTTAAAGTTTCTCGCCAGAAAGACTCTGAGAACTGCAGCATCCATCCGCCGCTGGCAGAGGGCCGGGGTACGAGGCACCAGGCAGAGCCCTCCGCCAGGTGGGGAAACTGCCTGCGCCGAGTTACCTGCCGTCTCCCCAGATGACCCAGGGGCCCCGCCCCCTGCACACAGCTGCAGGCTCTGCCCTCGAGGCCGGGGGTGCCAGGAGGCTGCTGCTGGGAATGGAAGGGATGCAGATGCCAACAGCCTTTCACTGCCTATCGGCTCATTTCACACTGACAGGCTACCGGGGGTGGAGGACTATTTTTATTTAAAACATCGGTTGCCATAGTAACATCCACATGACCGAATACTTATTCTAAGTCACATAGAAAATACCCTTGGGAGGGGAGAAAGCGAGAAGAGAAGGCCTGTGCTGCCCCTGGAATCAGACAGCGAGCGGCAGTTCCTGGAAAAGAGAAAGCCACGCCAGCCCAGGGGTCCGGGCGCTCCTCCAACACCTGCCTGAGTCTTCCAGGGCTTTCGATTTGCAGTCACTGAAAAGGTTTAAAGGGGACTCTGGGGAAGGCTGCAATCTGCCAAGATGGCCTTGTGAGCAATAGCTCCTCCAGGGAGGTCATAAGTTTCCCTTGGTGTGATCTGCTCCACAGGTCAAGATGGGGAGCTAAGAACAAGGCCCTGCCACCAGGTGGTGATGCCATAGGAGGACCTGCTCCTACCCGACTCAGCTTTCCACCGGTGTGCTCAGGACAAAGGGAGTTTGTGGGGCCTGTCATGCTCCCGACAGCCCTGGTGCAGAGGAGGCAAAGCTTCAGGAAGGCTGTGAGGACCACACTGCCTGGAAAGCAACCCCCAGGAGCAAAGGAACACATGGAAAGGGGAATTGTCTTTTCAGGACCAGAGGGAGAATTCATTCGCAGCCACCTCCACCATGAGCCTCCCTGAGCCTGGGTCAGATTCAGTTTCCTCAGACAGCCCATGCTTTCTTTATCCCCCATTAGCAAAGAGCCCAGAATTAGTAATGTTAACATCTGAGGTCCTCAGAGGACCCCTGAGTGTCCCCACAAGACTTGCAGGGGTTTGGACAGAAATCATGGGGCTATAAGAACTTCCCTGGTGGTTCAGCAGTAAAGAATCTGCCTGCAATGCAGGAGACATGGATTGATCCCTGGGTCAGGAAGATTGCCTGGAGGAGGAAATGGCAATCCACTCCAGTATTCTTGCCTAGAAATTCCATGGACAGAGGAGCCTGGCGAGCTACAGTCCATAGGGTTGCAAAGACTCAGACATGACTGAGAAACTTAGCATGCACACATGTATGGGGCTATGGTGGCTCAGTGTAATTGGTAATGAGCATGATTAGTAATGACTCATGGTTAATGTTATATGATGGACCATCTTTGAGGAACACCAACTGGACAAATCATATCATGCCTCTCCCTTCACCGAGGTAATTATTACAATGCTAAGAGTTCACATTGATTGAACACTTAATATATATGAGGGCCTGACTCACTTGATCCTGGCTCTGCCAGGGGCCATTGTCACGTACAGTCAACAGATGAGAGACTCTAGTTTCCTCATCACTGAAGTTAGGTAACCTGCAGCTGGCAGGCCATGGAGCTGTCTGACTCCTGAATATGTACTATTAGGCATCGTGCTATGAATGTGATTATTCGGCTCCACCTTGTCCAAGCTGAGAGTGACCACAATGCAGATGAGGTGTGTCGGGGGCAGGGAAGGGCCAGCTCTGACTGGGTGGATGATGGTGGGGCTGGAAGGTGTTTCGGGCTGGCTGCTTGTCTGTTAGTCTCAGATCTCTGTCTGCTCCTCGCCTCCCAGGTCTGGTCTGGCAGCCATCACAAGCCCTCGAGACTATCAATGTCTACCACTCTGTTACAAGATCTGGGGGAGGGAGCCATGACCCAGGAGGTACAGCTGAGAAGATGCTGCTGTGGCCCTGGGTCAGCAGTGGGGATTCCCCTGAAGTCACTGCCCTTCTAGGCTCCCGGCTCTGTGGGACAGACCAAGGCTCATGTGGGACAGCTCCTGCCTGGGTGTGCTGCCACCCGGAGTGCCACAGAGATGCCAGAGCTTCCAGAAGCACAGCAGGGTCATGTCACAGTGGCAGTCAGCTCTTTCTTGCTCTGGCTGCTGCTGGCATCACCTTGAAGGTGGTCATGAAGTTTCAGTGGGCCCTGGGTCCCACTCTCACTACATCTTGGAGCACGTTCTAACAGAAGGACATTGAGCAACGTCTTAGTCCAGCAGATCGGAGCAGGGCCAAGCTGTCTGACTTTGGGAGTTCCTTCAGGTCTCTCATCTCTCACAGGACACTGACGTGCACCTGCAGCAGAAGCTGCTGGGATCTTGCTCATAGCCATTCGGCTTCCTCGGGAGGTTGCAAGGGACAGTTTAAGGAAGCCCGTGACTTGCTACCTGAGAGTCTTCTCTGCCCACAGCAGTGAGCACAGCTGAATGTGCAGGGCCGTCCACATGTGCCCACAGCCTCAAACAGTGAGGATGGGGGTTGGTAGCAGCTTTCCTGCTCCTGGTGAGGGGACTGTGAGGTCCGTTTCACAAATTTTTTTCCTGTGGGTCTCCATCAGGGTGGAGAACTGGGTGTCCACTACATAACCTTCACTTTCATGCACAGGTATCATTTTCCGCCCTTTGCTGACTCACGTCCCCATACCATCGCCACGCTTCCTGGGATGACCTCCCAAATAAACCACCTAGGGCCTTGTCTCAGTGTTTGCTTTGAACAGAACCCAACCTAAGACACCACCTCATGATTCAGGGAAGACTGAATGAGGATGCAGGTCAAGCTTTCACCACAGTGAACACTTCCATAACCTCTAATATCTCTTGTTGTATCTGATGCACATTTGGAGGTGGAGTGGAGTTTGACTGTTGGTTTACTTTGGACATTTGGGAGATCTACATTCCCAGAGCCAGAAGACCTCTAACCTGGGATTAAATTTGACTGTGGTTGCATGTGTGCATGCGTGCTAAGTCGCTTCAGTCGTGTCTGCCTCTTTGTGATCCTATGGACTATAGCCTCTAGGCTCCTCTGTCCATGGGATGGATGATCATCCACCAAATGCTGGATCTTCACATGGGTCATTCTCAGTGACTCAAGACTCCACCTTCTAGATCAGTTTCTCTAATAAAATGCCCCTCCAGGCCCAAAGAGAGGTTGTGTGGAGCAGGTCAGGCATCAGACAAAATTATGCAGTGTTATCTTCCCCTCACCCTTCAGGCTCTTGGTCCTTCCCACTGCCCAAAGAGAGACTCACTTCTGCACAGGAGAGCCCCAGTGCCCCCTAAATCTAACTTACCTCAGCTACTGAAAATAAAACCACATTGTGGTCAGATGCATTAAGGCGTGCCTGATGTCTTCCACTGAAGTAGGGACTTCAGTCTGAGGAGCAGGATGAGAATGCATCTTGGCTGTCTAAGGGGAAGCTGGGAGCAGGGCATTCCTTCCCCTCCACCAGGCTGACCATTACTTTTGAAGATCCTGTTTCAGCGGCAGCATTCATGTTCCACTCCATAATGCATCCATTGCTTAGACAAATAGAAATGGGGCCACACACCTGCCGACATGTTGCATCTGAGTCCCACTCTCTGACCCCCTACTATGAAACATCCTGGTTTTGTTTAAGCTCTTGGCTTTTCTGTCCTCCTGTTCCATGGACTGCTTTGTGTTTTCAGAAGAGAGACAAAGAAATCAGGACTCGTGTGATAGAATATTTGAATCGGAAAATTAAAGAGAGGTTTGCCTCCTCCACCCACAACATCCTCTCCTATGTAGAGCAGAAAGCCTCAAATCTTAGGAGAGATGAGAGCTGTGGAGAAGAGAGGGGCTTTTTAAAAGGCAGCTCCTCAGCCCCACACCAGGAGGCTGATTTTAGGCTTTGAGATTCTTTTTAAAGCTGGGATGCTGGTCATTCTAATAAAGGCCATCTTTTGCATTCTCACTTTGTTCCTGTAAATCACTGGTTCTCAAAGAGAGGTGTCCTAAGGACACCCCTATGCCCACGTCTGCCCTAAGCTCACAGAGACATTCGAGCAGATCAGAGAATGCTGCTGCTTTGCCTGTCAAAGGCAAAATCTGATGCTTCACAGAGACTCATGTACCTCGAGGATTAAAAGCCGACAGATGAACCAGTTTGTTCATTACTACTCTATCCCGTGAACATGATTTTTTAATTCATAATTATACATAGTCTGGGTCTATGAGCTAGCTATAATGCATACCCACTAAAGAGAAAACATATTACATCAAATAGTAACAGAAGAAACACACAGGCTGCCCCTTGGAGGTATTGGCGTGGACACAGGAGGTATATGTTGTGCAGATAGAAGTCCTTGGGAGCTTCCTGAGAACAAAAGGTGAACATCTGCACCTCTATCCCATATTCTTGGTTAATTCTGCTCAAAAATATTCTGCCTCATACCTCCCAGGCTTCTAGTTTGACCCACAATCATCTCCATTTGCAAAGGTCAAGAGTCAGAAAAATTAAAAATACCAGATTCAAGTTCAGCTCAGTTCAGTCTCAGTCGTGTCCGACTCTCTGCGACCCCACGGACTGCAGCACGGCAGGCCTCCGTGTCCATCACCAACTCCCGGAGTCTGCTCAAACTCATGGCCCTTGACTCAGTGATGCTATCCAACCATCTCATCCTCTGTCATCCCCTTCTCCTCCCACCTTCAATCTTTCCCAGCATCAGGGCCTTTTTAGATGAGTCAATTCTTCACATAGCTGGCCAAAGTATTGGAGTTTCAACTTCAGCATCAGTCCTTCCAATGAATATTCAGGACTGATTTCCTTTAGGATGGACTGGTTGGTTCTCCTTGCAGTCCAAGGGACTCTCAAGAGTCTTCTCCAACACCACAGTTCAAAAGCATCAATTCTTCAGTGCTCAGCTTTCTTTATAGTCTAACTCTCACATCCATACATGACTACTGGAAAAACCATAGCCTTGACTAGACAGACCTTTGTTGGCAAAGTAATGTCTCTGCTTTTTAATATGCTGTCTAGGTTGGTCATAACTTTTCTTCCAAGGAGCAAACATCTTTTAATTTCATGGCAGTGATTTTGGAGCCCAAAAGAACAAAGTCTCTCACTGCTTCCCCATCTATTTGCCATGAAGTGATGTAACCAGATACCATTATCTTAGTTTTCTGAATGCTGAGTTTTAAGCCAACTTTTTCACTCTCCTCTTTCCCTTTCATCAAGAGGCTCTTTAGTTCTTCACTTTCTGCCATTAGGGTGGTGTCATCTGCATATCTGAGGTTATTGATATTTCTCCTGGCAATTTTGATTCCAGTTTGTGCTTCATCCTGCCCAGTGCTTCTCAAAATGTACTCTGTGTATAAGTTAAATAGGCAGGGTGACAATATACAGCCTTGACGTACTCCTTTTCTTATTTGGAACCAGTCTGTTGTTCCATGTCCAGTTCTAACTGTTGCTTCCTGACCTGCATACAGATTTCTCAAGAGGCAGGTCAGGTGGTCTGGTATTCCCATCTCCTTCAGAATTTTCTACAGTTTATTGTGATCCACACAGTCAAAGGCTTTGGCATAGTCAATGAAGCAGAAATAGATGTTTTTCTGGAACTCTCTTGCTTTTTTGATGATCCAACAGATGTTGGCAATTTGATCTCTGGTTCCTCTGCCTTTTCTAAACCGAGTTTGAACACCTGGAAGTTCACAGTTCATGTACTGTTGAAACCTGGCCTGGAGAATTTTGAGCATTACTTTACTAGCGTGTGAGATGAGAGCAATTGTGCAGTAGTCTGAGCATTCTTTGCCATTGTATTTCTTTGGGATTGGAATGAAAACGGACCTTTTCCAGTCCTGTGGCCACTGCTGAGTTTTCCAAATTTGCTGGCATATTGAGTGCAACACTTTCACAGCATCATCTTTTAGGATTTGAAATAACTCAACTGGAATTCCATCACCTCCACTAGGTTTGTTTGTAGTAATGCTTCCTAAGGCCCACCTGACTTCACATTCCAAGATGTCTGGCTCTAGGTGAGTGATCACACCATCGTGATTATCTGGGTCATGAAGATCTTTTTTGTATAGTTCTTCTGTGTATTCTTGCCACCTCTTCTTAATATCTTCTGCTTCTGTTAGGTCCATACCATTTCTGTCCTTTATTGTGCCCATCTTTGCATGAAAATTTCCCTTGGTATCTCTAATTTTCTTGAAGAGACCTCTAGTCTTTCCCATTCTATTGTTTTCCTCTATTTCTTTGCATTGATCGCTGAGGAAGGCTTTCTTATCTCTCCTTGCTATTCTTTGGAACTCTGCATTCAGATGGGTATAGCTTTCCTTTTCTCTTTTGCTTTTCACTTCTCTTCTTTTCACAGCTATTTGTAAGGCCTCCTCAGACAGCCATTTTGCTTTTTTGCATTTCTTTTTCTTGGGGAAGGTCTTGATTCCTGTCTCCTGTACAATGTCCCGAACCTCAGTCCATAGTTCTTCAGGCACTCTATCAGATCTAATCCCTTGAATCTATTTGTCACTTCCACTGTATAATCATAAGAGATTTGATTTAGGTCATACCTGAATCGTCTAGTGGTTTTCCCCACTTTCTTCAGTTTAAGTCTGAATTTGGCAATAAGGAGTTCATGCTCTGAGCCATAGTCAGCTCCCGGTCTTATTTTTGCTGTTTAGAGCTTCTCCATCTTTGGCTGCAAAGAATATAATCAATCTGATTTCAGTGTTGACCATCTGGTGATGTGCATGTGTAGAGTCTTCTCCTGTGTTGTTGGAAGAGGGTGTTTGCTATGACCACTGTGTTCTCTTGGCAAAACTCTATTAGCCTTTTCCCTCCTTCGTTCTGTACTCCAAGGCCAAATTTGCCTGTTACTCCAGGTGTTTCTTGACTTCCTACTCTTGCATTCCAGTCCCCTATAATGAACAGGACATCATTTTTAGGTGTTAGTTCTAGAACGTCATATAGGTCTTCATCGAACCATTCAACTTCAGCTTCTTCAGCATTACTGCTGGGGGCACAGATTTGGATTACTGTGATACTGAATGGTTTGTCTTGGAAATGAACAGAGATCATTCTGTCATTTTTGAGATTGCATCCAAGTACTACATTTCAGAGTCTTTTGTTGACTATTATGGCTACTCCATTTCTTCTAGGGATTCTTGCCCACAGTAGTAGATATAATGGTCATCTGAGTTAAATTCACCCATTCCTGTCCATTTTAGTTCACTGATTCCTAAAATGTTGACATTCACTCTTGCCATTTTGTTTGACCATTTCCAATTTGCCTTGACTCATGGACCTAACATTCCAGGTTCCTATGCAATATTGCTCTTTGTAGCATCAAACTTTGCTTCAGTCACCAGTCACATCCACAACTGGGTGTTGTTTTTGCTTTGGCTCCGTCTCTTCAGTTTTTCTGGAATTATTTCTCCACTCTTCTCCAGTAGCATATTGGGCACCTACTGACCTGGGAGTTCATCTTTCAGTGTCCTATCTTTTGCCTGTTCATACTGTTCATTGGGTACTCGAGGCAAGAATACTGATGTGGTTTGCCATTCCCTTCTCCAGTGGACCACATTTTGTCAGAACTCTCCACCATGACCCATCTGTCTTGGGTGGCCCTACACAGCATGGCTCATAGTTTCATTGAGTTAAACAAGGCTGTGGTCCATGTGATCAGATTGGTTAGTTTTCTGTGATTGTGGTTTTCAGTCTGTCTGCCCTCTGATGGAGGATAAGAGGCTTGTGTAAGCTTCCCGGTGGGAGAGATTGACTGAGGGGGATACTGAGTCTTGTTCTGATGGGCAGGGCTATGCTCAGTAAATCTTTAATCCAATTTTCTGTTGATGGGTGGAGCTGTGTTCCCTCCCTGTTATTTACCTGGGGCCCAGCTATGGTGGAGAAGGAAATGGCAACCCACTCCAGTATTCTTGGCCTGGAGAATCCCATGGACAGAGGAGCCTGGTGGGCTATAGTCCACAGGGTCGCAAAGAGTCAGACACGACTGAGCAACTTCACTTTCACTTTCAAACTATGGTGGAGGTAATGAAGACAATGGCGACCTCCTTCAAAAGGTCCCATGTATGCACTGCTACACTCAGTGCCCCCAACCTTGCAGCAGGCCACCACCAACCCACGCCTCCGCCAGAGACTCCTGGACACTCCCAGACAAGTCTGGGTCAGTCTCTTGTGGGGTCACTGCTACTATCTCCTGGGTCCTGGTGCACACAAGGTACTGTTTGTGCCCTCCAAGAGTCTATTTCTCATATTCAAATTAGCTACTGACAAAAGAAAATTCTCAGAAAGATTCACTAGACAGAGAGACACAAGGTGATGCAGTGATCACCTAGCAGCATGACACAGCCCAGCCCACCCCCCACAAAGGCTGCTCTGTCCCACTGGCCATCTAAGCTAAACCTTGCTACTTCACACTGAGATTGTGGAAGAGGCTTTAGGGAACAGAAGCCTCCCGTTCTGGATGCTTATTTTAGACTACACTGCAGATTAAACCAACAGGGAGGGAAGGTCCTGGAGTCAGGAAGTCTTAAAATTCCAATGAAGAGAAAAGTATCCAAAACGTTCTTGCTTTCATCTGCCTATTCTGTCATCGGTGTTGGGGGAGCCATAAACCCACACACAGACATGGCACAGAACCTCTCACTAAGCCAACTTGGTTCCAAAGAAAGGGTAGGTCAAGCCCATTTCCAGGAAGGGTCATTCTTATAATCAGATGATTTGAGCACCTCACTCTGCTTTTCCACCACATCTCCATCGGTTTCCACAAAATGGCTGTCCAGAAGCACTACATCACTATGATTCCACCGGCTCCCTCCTTCCCTCCCTCCCTCGATTTCCCAAACCACATAGTTTTTTCTCTTCCTTCCCCACCTGGGTCCTAGCTCTATCTGGAGAGGCAGCATGGCGTTGCTGGAGTTCTGGTTCTGTGTATGGAAGAAGCTTCCCCTGTGGGCCACTCAACTCCCTTCAGAGCAGTGCTTAGGTGAGTAATATCTTATTTTGGGTTCTGTCAAAAGCAGATCCAGAGATAAGGGTGTGAGGGCAAAAAATTTTACTTGGGAAGCGATCCTAGAAAACACAATTTGGGGACTGGAAAGATGGGACAGGGAAGAGTTCCTCATTAAGCTAGTTACCTCTAAGGACCATTGGAGATTTATGCCAACCACAGGGACACAGTGGGAGCTAGCGGGGGACAAACACCTCAAACAACTAGGGCACTATTTACAACAGCCAGGACATGGAAACATTCAATGAGAGATGAATAGATAAAGACTATGTGATACATAAACACAATGGAATATTACTCAGCCACTAAAAGAATATTACTCAGCCAGGACACAGAGACCTCCAATGATGTCCAATGACAGATGAATAAAGAAGATGTGGTACATAAACACAATGGAATATTACTCAGCCAGTAAAAGACCTGCCTCTTGAGAAATCTGTATGTAGGTCAGGAAGCAACGGTTAGAACCAGATATGGAACAACAGACTGGTTCCAAATAGGAAAAGGAGTACGTCAAGGCTGTATATTGTCACCCTGCTTATTTAACTTATATGCAGAGTACATCATGAGAAACGCTGGGCTGGAGGGAGCACAAACTGGAATCAAGATTGCCGGGAGAAATATCAATAACCTCAAACATGCAGATGACACCACCCTTATGGCAGAAAGTGAAGAAGAACTAAAGAGCCTCTTGATGAAAATGAAAGAGGAGAGTGAAAAAGTTGGCTTAAAACTCAACATTCAGAAAACTAAGATCATGGCATCTGGTCCCATCACTTCATGGCAAACAGATGGGGAAACAGTGGAAACCGTGGCTGATTTTATTTTGGGGGGGCTCCGAAATCACTGCAGATGGTGACTGCAGCCATGAAATTAAAAGACACTTATTCCTTGGAAGGTATGACCAACCTAGACAGCATATTAAAAAGTGGAGACATTACTTTGCCAACAAAGGTCCATCTAGTCATGGCTATGGTTTTTCCAGTAGTCATGTATGGATGTGAGAGTTGGACTATAAAGAAAACTGAGCACTGAAGAATTGATGGTTTTGAACTGTGGTGTTGGAGAAGACTCTTGAGAGTCCCTTTGACTGCAAGAAGATCAAATCAGTCAATCCTAAATAAAATCAACCCTGAATATTCATTGGAAGGAGTGATGCTGAAGCTGAAACTCCAATACTTTAGCCACCTGATGGGAAGAACTGACTCACTGGAAAAAAGTCAACTCACTTGATGCTGGGAAAGATTTAAGGCTTGAACAGAAGGGGACAACAGAAGATGAGATGGTTGGATGGCATCACCGACTCAAAGGAGATGAGTCTGGGTAAACTCCGAGAGTTGGTGTTGGACAGGGAGGCCTGGCATGCTGCGGTCCATGAAGTCGTAAAGAGTCGGACACGACTGAATGACTGAACTGAACTAAAAGAATGACATACGGTCATTTGGAGAGATGGGGATGGACCTAGAGTCTGCCTTACAGAGTGAAGTAAGTCAGAAAGAGAAAAACAACTATTGTGTATTAATGCATATACATGGAATCTAGAGAAATGTTACAAATGACCCTATTCTCAGGGCAGGAATAGAAACACAGGTGTAGAGAACAGACATGTGGACACGGGGTAGTGGAGGGCAGGGTGGGACACACTGGGAGGTCAGCACTGACATATGTACACTACCATGTGTAAACAGATGGCTAGTGGGAAGCCGCTGCATAGCACAGAGAACTCAGCTCAGGGCTCTGTGACGACCTGGCGTGGGGGTGGGTTGGGAGGGAGGCTGAAGAGGGAGGGGGTCGGTGTGCACATAGAGCTGATTCACCTTGTGGTACAGCAGCAACTAACACAACATTGGAAAGCAATTAAATTCTGATTTAAATTTTTTAAATTAAAAAAAATAAACAATTAAACAACTCGGGTATTGGTTAGTTGAAGCCCACTCCCAGGGGCTGTTAATTCCCTGGGGCTTTGGACCTGCCCATGGTTAGGAAAAATGTCCTCTGCTGTCAGAACAAGTCCTTAGGCAACAAAATGCAGGTGCAGGCAGCTGGAAAAGCCTGATGTCGGGATGATAAGGGCAACAGACTGTGGACACCGGCAAAGGGAGTTACAGATTCTTAGGTTAATAGCATTTTCTGCTTCTTTACTCTCTTATCGAATACTGCTTCCTATCTGCAGAGACTCAGGGAAAGGAAGAAGGAATGGAAAGAGAGAAAATCCACTCTCATCATGGCATTTCTAATGTAACAAATCTCAAGATTATGAAAAAGGCAGGGGGATCTCCAGGGAAAGGAAACTGGTATGAAAATATTTTAATATAATCCTACATGGGGCTGGAGTGTCCTGCTTTTTGAGAATACCAGTATAGAAAGACAAGTTCAGGGAAATCTCACCATCTGCCATATACAACAAGCAGAGCAGTGATCACCAAGCTGGTGAGTCTCATGTAATATTCTCTTGGGACAGGTAGCAGATCCTGAGAAGTTTAGTGGTTACCAAGGAGCAACCTGGGTTTTAAAAAGTTGGGGAACAGTAGACTTCCTGGTGGTCCAGTGGTTAAGAATCTACCTTCCAATGCAGGGGACACAGGTTTGATCCCTGGTCAGGAACCAAAATCCTACATGCTGTGGGGCCACTAAGCCTGTGCACACCACAACTACTGAACCCATGCTCTCTGGAGCCCATGCCACAACTAGAGATGCCCGAATGCCTCAATGAAGAGCCCTTGAGCTGTAACGAAAGACCGACCCCAAGTGCCACAACTAAGGCAGCCAAGTAAATATATCTTTTTTTTTTTTTAACAATAGTTGGGGAACACTGTCAGCATAAGCAAGGTCAAGAGGCTAAACACTATGTGGCCAAGGACATGGGGAAGTGGATGAGAGCCATCTCATGGTTTAAAAAGATGAGACACTTTAAAACAGAGTGTGTTGGGCAACACAGCCTCCCTTATAAAAACATGTCTGGCACCACCTGAGTTTCACCCTGGAGAGAACTTCAGCCCTGTACCCTG
The DNA here is from genome assembly GCF_019320065.1 of Cervus canadensis. Classification (NCBI taxonomy): domain Eukaryota; kingdom Metazoa; phylum Chordata; class Mammalia; order Artiodactyla; family Cervidae; genus Cervus; species Cervus canadensis. Next base: position 43,299,050 of record NC_057407.1, on the reverse strand, counting down.
GAATGTCACCCCCTTTAGGGAGTTCTCTGAGCAGTGCCACTGATCCCCAGGAATGCTCAGCTTCTCAGATGTGTTACTCTGAGTTCCCCCAAAGCAGATTCTCATCTATGGACTTGTATGAGGGTGGCTTCTTTGTAGAGTGGTCTTATGAAGCAGAAAGGAAGTTGTGGGAATAGGGAAAAAATCTACAGCAAAGGGTGGATTGATGAGCAAATTAGTATTGTGGGCAGTGAGTCTCAGTCCTGTTGGGGACCATCAGAGGAACCATATAGAATCTGCCCCAGACAAGAAGCTGCGCACTCTTCATAGGCCTCCCTCTAACCTTGCATAACTGGGCTAAGTGTGTGTAAAAGTCCAGGGATCTTTATCAACTTTGGAGAAAGCCATGAGGCAGAAAATTAGAGAGAAGTTATAGGGACCACTTATGACAGCCAAGGAGGTTTGCCACTCAAATCACTTTCAGGAAAACCTGCTACAAGGCGTCTCCTGATGCTGTACCCTTGAATCTGCCTCAGCATTCACCCCAAGGTCACACTTTCTCTGTCCCCAGCAAACAAGAACACAACAGGGGCACTAGACTCAGGCCATTCCTGCCCAGTGAAGGACTCCTCTAAAGGGCTTTCCGTTCACAGACAACCCAGTGGCCTAGCCAAGACTGTCTCAGAACTACACCGTGGTCTGAGGTTCTCCCTGCCTACGTTCACTTCCCCTACCATCACCCCCAGCCCCTTCAGCCTTCACAGACATCTCCCCTAGTAAATCTCTTGCTCATCAAACTCTTCTTTAGCATTTGCCTCTAGGAGTGACTGAAGTGACAGAAAGTTTGCAGGACACCATCCGTTAATTTGGAACTGTCCACCACTGTGGTGCTGAAATCAGAAGTAGTCCAAGGGAGAGGTGATACAGAAACAAAATTTATCAATATCTGTGTTCTTCATCCCTGAATGGGTAGACATTGAAGAGTACAGCATATTCCTGGGTCCTTCCTAGCCAGGGGAAGTAGCTGGTACTTTAAAAAATGCCATGGGAGGGAGTGGTGGGGCCAAGATGGCAGAGCAGAAGGACAAAGAGTTCACATCTCCTCATAGGCTGCGGGTTTGGCCTGAGCCCCTGTAGCAGAAGTACTGAATCAAGCTGCTGGACTAATAGAGAACTTCAGGCCTCAGGAAGTATTAATAAGTGTGAGCTCTCCCAGAGGTCCTCATCTTGGCACCAAGACCCAACTTCCTGAAAGCTCCTGTGCTAGATGCCTCAGGCAAAACAACCAGCAAGACAGGAACATGTCCCAACTCATCAACAAAAATAAGACAACAGAGAAATATGTTCCAGATGAAGAAACAAGGTAAAAACCCACAAGACCAAAGAAATGAAGAGGAAATAGGCGATCTATCTGAAAAAGAACTCAGAGTAATGACAGTAAAGATGACCCAAAATCTTGGAAATACAACAGAGGCATGGATAAAGAAAATAAGTGTTTAACAAGGACATAGAAGAACTAAAGAACAAACAGTGAACAAAGAGTAAACAATAACTGAAATTAAATATACACTAGAAGGAATCAATAACAGAATAACTGAGGCAGAAGAATGAAAAAGTGAGCTGTAACATAGAATGGTGAAAATAACTGCAGAGGAACAGAACAAAGAAAAAAGAATGAAAAGAAATGAGGACAGTCTCAGAGACCTCTGGGACAACATTAAATGCAACAACATTCAAATTATAGGGGTCCCAGAAGGAGAAACGAAACAGAAAGTGTCTGAAAAAATATTTAAAGAGATTATAGTTGAAAACTTCCTAACATGGGAAAAGAAATAGTCACCCAAGCCCAGGAAGCAGAAAGAGTCCCATACAGAATAAATTCAAGGAGAAATATACACCAAGACACATATTATTCAAACTAAGAAAAATTAAATTCAAAGAAAAAATATTAAAAGCAGCAATGGAAAAACAACAAATTATATGCAAGGGAATCCCCATAAAGTGATCAGCTGAGTTTTTTGTTGTTGTTGTTGTTGTTTTAGCAGAAACTCTGCAGGCCAGAAGAGAGTGGCAGGATACATTTAAAGTGATTAAAGGGAAGCACCTACAGTCAAGATTACTCTACCCAGTCAATTATATCCTGATTCAACAGAGAAATCAAAAGCTTTACAGACAAGCAAAAGCTAAGAGAATTCAGCACCACCAAACCACCTTTACAACAAATGCTAAAGGAACTTATCTAGGTGGGAAACACAAGAAGGGAAAAAACGGACATACAAAAACAAATCCAAAAAAAGAAAAAGGTAATAGGAACATACATATTGATAATTGCCTTAAACATAAACTTAAATGCTCCAACAAAAGACATAGACTGGCTGAATTAATACAAAAACAAGACCTGCATATATGCTGTTTATAAGAGACCACTTCAGACCCAGGGACACCTATAGTCTGAAAGTGAGGGGGTAGAAAAAGATTCAAATGGAAATCAAAAGAAAGCTGGAGTACCAATACTCATATAAGAAAAAATAGACTTTAAAGACTATCACAAGAGACAAGGAAGGACACTACATAACAATCCAAGAAGAAGATACAACAATTATAAATATTTATGCACCCAACATAGGAGCACCTCAATACACAAAGCAAATGCTAACAGCCAAAGGGAAATCAACAGTAATATAATAGTAGTGGGGGACTTTAACACCCAACTTACACTAACGGACAGATCATCCACACAGAAATGTAATAAGGAACACAGTTTTAAATGACATACTAGATGAGATAGATATTGATATTTATAGGACATTCCATCCAAAAGCACAACATGCTTTCCTCTCAAGTGCACACAGAACATTCTCCAGGATAGGTCACATCTTGGTTCACAAATCAAGTCGCAGTAAACTTAAGAAAACTGAAATTGTAAAGCATCTTTTCCAACTACAACACTATGAGATTAGAAATCAATGACAGTAAAAAAAAATTAGTAAAAAACACAAACATATAGAAGCTAAACAATATGCTACTCAATAACCAAGAGAACACTGAAGAAATCAAAGAGGAAACCAAAAAGTACACAGAAACAAACGACAATGAAAACACGATGATCCAAAACCTATGGGGTGCAGCAAAAGCAGTTCTGAGAGCGAAGTTTACAGCAACACAATCCCACCTCAGGAAAAGAAAAGGACTTCCTTGGTGGTCCAGTGGCTAAGACTTCACCCTCCCAGTGCAGGTGGCCCGGGTTTGATTCCTGGCCAGGGAACTAGATCCCACCTGCCACAACTAAAGATACCATGTACCACAACTAAGACCCAGAGTAGCCAAACAAATAGATAATTTTTTTTTTAAAGAAACAATAAAAATCTCAAATAAACAACCCAACCTTATACCAGATAATCACGATGATGAAATCACTCACCTAGAGCCAGACATCCTGGAATGTGAAGTCAACAGGACCTTAGAAAGCATCACTACTAACAAAGCTAGGGGAGGTGATGGAATTCCAGCTGAGTTCTATCAAATCCTAAAAGATGATGCTGTGAAAATGCTGCACTCAATATGCCAGTAAATTTGGAAAACTCAGCAGTGGCCACAGGACTGGAAAAGGTCAGTTTTCATTCCAATCCCAAAGAAAGGCAATGCCAAAGAATGCTCAAACTACCACACAATTGCACTCATCTCACACGCTAGCAAAGTAATGCTCAAAGTTCTCCAAGCGAGGCTTCAACAGTATGTGAACCGATAACTTCCAGATGTTTAAGCTGGATTTAGAAAAGGCAGAGGAACTAGAGGTTAAATTACCAACATCCATTGGGTCATTGGAAAAGCAAGAGAGTTCCAGAAAAACATCTACTTCTGCTTCACTGACTATGCTAAACTCTTTGACTGTGTGAATCAGAACAAACTGTGGAAAATTCTTAAAGAGATGGAAATACCAGACCACCTTACCTGGCTCTTGAGAAATCTGTGTGCAGGTCAAAAAGCAACAGTTAGAACCAAATATGGAACAACGGACTGTTTCCAAATTGGGAAAGGAATACATCAAGGCCATATTGTTGCCCTGTTTATTTAACTTCTATACAGAGTACATCATGTGAAATCCCGGACTGGATGAAGCACAAGCTGGAATCAAGACAGCCAGGAGAAATATCAATAACCTCAAATATGTAGATGACACCACCCTTATGGCAGAAAGCGAAGAGACACTGAAGAGCCCCTTGATGAAAGTGAAAGAGGAGAGTGAAAAAGCCAGCTTAAAACTCAATATTCAAAAAGCTAAGATCATGGCATCTGGTTCCATCACTTCATGGCAAATAGATGGGGAAACAATAGAAACAGTAACAGACTTCCTTTTCTTGGGTTCCAAAATCACTACAGATGGTTAGTGCAGCCATGAAATTAAAAGACACTTGCTCCTTGGAAGAAAAGCTATGACAAACCTAGAAAGCATATTAAAAAGCAGAGACATTACTTTTCCAACAAAGGTACATCTAGTCAAGCTATGGTTTTTCCAGTAGTCATATATTTATGTGAGAGTTGGACCATAAAGAAAGCTGAGCACCAGAGAATTGATGCTTTTGAACTGTGGTGTTGGAGAAGATTCTTGAGAGTCCCTTGGACAGCAAGGAGAGCAAACAAGTCAATCCTAAGGAAATCAACCCTGAATATTCATTGGAAAGACTGATGCTGAAGCTGAAGTTCCAGTACTTTGGCCACCTGATACAAAGAACTGACTCACTGGAAAAGATGCTGATGCTGGGAAAGACTGAAGGCGGGAGAAGGGGACAACAGAGGATGAGATTGTTGGATGGCATCACTAACTCAGTGGACATGAGTTTGAGCAAGGTCCAGAGTTTGGTGATGGACAGGGAAGCCTGGTGTGCTGCAGCCCATGGGGTCACAAAGAGTCAGATATGACTGAGCAACTGAACTGAACTGATATACCATATTAACAAACTGAAGAATAAGATTCATATGATAATTTCAATGGATGCAGGGTAAGCTTTTGACAAAATTGAACAGACTTTTATGATAAAATCTCTCCAGAAAGAGGGCACAGAGGGAGCCTACCTCAACATAATAAAGGTCATATATGACAAACCCACAGCAAACATCATTCTCAAAGGTGAAAAATTGAAAGCATTTCCTCCGAGATCAAGAACAAGACAGGATGTCCACTCCTGCCATGTTTATTCAACATTGTTTTGGAAGTCCTAGCCACAGCAATCGGATAAGAAAAATAATCCAAATTGAAAAGAAGTAAAACTGTAACTGTTTGCAGATGATGTGATACTCTGCCACCAGAAAACTAGCGCTAATGAAAGAATTTGGTAAAGTTACAGGATAGAAAATTAGTGCATAGAAATCTCTTCCATTCCCATACAGAAGCAACAAAAGATAAGAAAGAGGTATTAAGAAAACAATCCTATTTATCACTTTAACAAAAATAATAAAATACCTAGGAATAAACTGTCCTAAGGAAACAATAGATTTGTACTCGGAAAACTATAAGATATTGAGAAAAGAATTCAAAGACAACACAAACAGATGGAGAAATATATAATGTTCTTGGATTAGATGAATCAATATTGTCAAAATGACTATACTCCCCAAAACAATCTACAGATCCAATACAATTCTTATCAAATTACCAATGGCATTTTTCAGAGAATCAAGACAAAAAATTTTCCAATTTGTCTGGAAAAACAGAAGAGCCCAAATAGCTAAAGTAATCCTGAGAAAGAATAATAGAGTTGGAGCAATCAGGCTCCCTGACTTCAGACTATACTGCAAACTACAGTCATCAATACAGTGTGATACTGGCACAAAAATACAAATATAGATAATTTGAACAGGAGAGAAAGCCCAGAAATAAACTCATGCATCTATGGTAATGACAGTAATCTATGACAAAGAGGCAAGAATATACAACGGAGAAAAGACAGTCTCTTCAATAAGTGGTGCTGAGAAAACTGGGCAGCTACATGTAAAAGAATGAAATTAGAACACTCCCTAACATTACACACAAAAATAAACTCAAAATGGCTCAAAGACCTAATTGTAAGGCTGGACACCATAAAACACTTAGAGGAACACAGAAGCAGGAGACTCCTTGACATAAATCACAGCACAATCTTTTTTGACCTGCCTCCTAGAATAATGAAAATAAAAACAAAAATAAACAAATGAGACCCAGTGAAACTTAAAAGCTTTTACATAGCAAAGGAAACCAGAAACAGGACAAAAAGACAACCCTCAGATGGGAGAAAATATTTGCAAATGAAGCAACTGACAAGGGATTAATCTCCAAAATAAACAAACTGCTCATGCAGCTTAATATCAAAACAACAAACAACTCAATAAAAAAGATGAGTGGAAGACCTAAATAGACTTTTCTCCAAAGAGAACATCCAGATGGCCAAGAGGCACATGAAAAGATGCTCAACATCACAAATTATTAGGAAAATGCAAATCAAAACTACAATGTAATGTCAACTCACACCAGTCAGAATGGCAATCATCAAAAAAATCTACAAACAATAAATGCTGGAGAAGGTGTGGAGAAAAGGGAACCTTCTTACACTGTTAGTGGGAATGTAAACAGATAAAGCCACTATGGAGAACACTACAGAGGTTCCCTAAAAAGCTAAAAGTAGAATTATCATATGACCCAGCAATTCCACTACCGGGCATATACTCTGAGAAAACCATAATTCAAAATGACACATGCACCCCAATATTCACCGAAACACTATTTACACTAGCCAGGACAAGGAAGCAGTCTAAATGTTCATCAACATAGGGATGAATAAAGAAGATGTGGTACATATAGACAATGGAATATTACTCAGCCACAAAAAGAATGAAATTGTGCCACTTGCAGAAATGTAGATAGACCCAGAGACTGTCATACAGAATGAAGTCAGAAAGAGAAAACAAGTGTCATATATTAACACATATATGTGGAATCTAGAAAAATTATACAGATGAACCTCTTTGCAAAACAGAAATAGAGACAGATGCATAGAGAACAAATGTCTGGACACCAAGAGGCAAAGATGGGGGATGAGCTGAGAGATTGGGATTTACATATACACACTACCAGGTATTAAACAGATAACTAATGAGAATCTATTGTAAAGCAGAGGGGGAAGAAGGTACAATCCGTGTGTAGGACATCTCTAAACTCAACCTTTAAGATGCATTCCAATATACACTAGGTGCAGACAAGTGCTGCTCGATTCCACTTATATGAGGTGCCTGAGCAGTCAGGTTCATAGTCAGAAGGAACACTGGTAGATGCTGGTGGCTCGCGGGTGGAGTGGAGACGAGGAATAGGGGGTTGGTGCTTAACAGGGACAGAGTTTCAGTTTAGGAAGGTGAAAAATTTGGGAGATGGATGATGGTGAGTTGTGCTTAGTTGCTCAGTCATGTCTGACTCTTTGCGACCCCATGGACTATAGCTCGCCAGGCTCCTCTGTCCATGGGAGTTTCCAGGCAAGAATACTGGAGTGGGTTGCCATGTCCTCCTCTGGGGGATCTTCCCAACCCAGGGATCGATTCTTTACCATTGAGCCATCTGGAAGCCCATGAATGTACTCAGTACCAAAATACACAGTTAAATATAGTGAACATTGTATGTGTTATATTATGTGTCTTTCACCACATTTTTTAGTAAAGCACATTTTTTTTTTTTAAATGCCACAGGGGGAAATGAGGAGCCTGCCATGAGACCACACAAACAGGCAGTTGTCAAGGGTGCTGCTCCTAGAAACACGAATGCTGCTAAAATCTGCCAAGTCACCCTCAGCCATTCACAGCTCCAGACCCAGGAGCAGAGTGGTTTCTATGCTTCCTGCTGTCTAGCCTCCTGCAAATGGTTTGCATCAGGAAAGACGGACAGGAACCCAGTTGGCAAGATTAACTAGAAATGCAGCTCCACACGTTCACCCTTCACAGTCCAGACTGGGAAGAGAGCACTGGAGGTCGGTGAGGCCGAGGACCCACAGAACACCTCCTGGGCTGGGGAGCAACATAGCTGTTGGTGTCATCAGAAGGCACCCTCTCACTGGCGTCAGATGTCTTTCCCTCATGGAGGTGACTCAGCTTGGTTCTTCAACAAGGCTGAAGTCCCACCCCTGCCAGAGGACAACCCTGTGACCTTGGGCAAGTAAGCTGACCTCTCTGAGCCTCAGCAACCTCATATGTAAAGCACAGGTGGGACTAGACAAGAGATTTCCAAGCAGTGTTCCGAGGAACCCTAAGGTACCACAACCCCATCAGGGGTTATTAGCAATTAGGGAGAGAAGAGGAAACCAAGCCCACCTGAATTAAGAGTAATCCAGCCTTTGTCTGATTCCCCTCTGAAGGTTTTCCAGGATTTTCTCTGAAACTTAAAAATAAAAGTTTGAAAATCTCACACCTCGAGGATCTTTAAGGCCCTTTTCTTCCCCTGTCTTTTGTAAGTCTATGGGGCTTGAATCAAAGCCTAGGTCCTGCCTCATAGAGGTGTGTGACCTTGGGAAGCTACCTAACATTTCTTACTCTCTTCTCATCTGTAAAACACCTCATCACTTAATGCTTATCTGTGATGTGCCAGGTGATTTGCACACATCCCTCAGTTCATACTTTATAGCCAAGGAAACTAAGGCTCAGAGAGACTGAGCAACACACTGTATTACTCATCTGGCAAATGCTTTATATATATCAGGGTCCAATATTTGTATTGTCTCTGCTCTATTGTCTGCCTGTTTTAGGGTGTTAAGAAGAAGAAATGAAACTATAAATGCAAAATGTTTTACAAAAATACAAATCATGATGCAACCATAAATAATTATAATTTGGTTTCAGAATCAGAGTTACTTTTGCACTAGTGAACCTGAACCCCCTTTCATAGGGAAGGTTATCTAGCTCCACAGCCGAAGCTGTCCTTAACCACAGCGGGACACTTGTACAAAGAGAGCTACCACGGCCGGCGGTGGAAGCAGGGGTCAGGGCCCAGTGGGTCAGGAGTAGTGCATGAACTGATTCCAGAACAAACGCTGGACAAGGATTGCAAATTCTGGCAAAAGCGTGTTTGAATTAGCTCCTCCATTTACAAGTCTTGTGGCCTAAAAGTAAGTTATCTTCTTTGCCTTGGTTTGTTCATAGAGAAAACGGGGATGAGATGTTTAACTAGCAGTACAGTTTGAGGGGAGAAGTCTTCTTACAAGACCACCCTCAGGATTTCCCTGGTGGCCCAGTGGTTAAGACTCCCCTTTCCCCAGGCAGTGTGGGTTCCATCCCTGGTTGGGGAACGAAGTCTCACATGTCCCATGGCCAAAAATCCAGAACAGAAGCAATACTATAACAAGTTCAATAAAAGCCTTTCAAAAAATGATCCACATTAACAAAAAAAATTCTTAAAAAGAGACCTCCCTCGCTTCTGATATCAGTTGCAAGCTGGAAGAATTCATAAAACCACCCACAAGTTCGATAATGCATTGAGAGAACTCTCAGAACTCACTGAAAAATATTATACTCTCAGTTTATTAGAGGGAAAAGACCCAGGTTAAAATTAGCCCAAGGGAGAAACTCAGGGCAGAGTCTGGAAGGGAGTCTAACTGTGGAGCTTCTGAGTGTCCTCTCTTCACAGACTCCTGGATGCTGTTACCTCTTTGCACCCACAACGTGTGAGAATGCACACGGAGCACTGCCAGTCAGGGAAGGTGACCCAAGGCTTTGGTGTCCAGAGCAATATTTGGAGCTGATCACTACTGCCCTCGTGGCTGATCTGTAGTCCCCAGCCCATCCCAAGAGTCTAATACCTTGAGTCTCCAGTTCCTCTAGAAATCAGAACTCATAATGCATAGCCCAAAGCCTCCATCATAGATCACTGTTAGGGACTTTCCTGGTGCCCCAGAGAGTAAGAATCTGCCTGCCAATGCAGGGGACATGGGTGTGATCTCTGGTCTGAGAAGATTCTACATGCCATGCAGCAGCTAAGGCCAAGCGCCACAACTACTGAGCCCACATTCTAGAGCCCACGAGCTGCAACTACTGAGCCTGCAATGTTGGAACCACTGAAGCCCACACATCTAGAGCCTGTGCTCTGCAACAAGGGAAGCCACCGCAGTGAGACGCCCGAGCACCACAGCTAAGAAAACAGCCCCCGCTCTCCACAACTAGAGAAAGCCGGTGTGCGGCAATGACGACTCAGAGTAGCCAAAACTAAACAAATGCAGCAGTGTGTACATGTCAAAAAAATTAAACACACTGTTAGACTATCCGGTAACCAGAGCCTCCAGGCAAGCGAAGACACTCCTGCAGACAGGACATTCCAGGGCCTGAGAGACCAGCTTCTGTGAGCCGAGGCAAAGCCCAGACCACTTGGTGGGAAAGGTTGATTCTTCTCTACACAAGATAACACTTCCTATTTCATGGGGTCATCGTGAGGATTGAGTGACAGAACACGAGTCGACCAGCCCATGTATGCAATTCCAAAACCCCAAATGCTCTGAAAACTGGAGTTTTAACAAAAATCATTTAGAGGAAAACTTACATTGCAGCTAGTGGGAATCGTCACACATTTTCCTACCGAAATATCACTGTGTGTGATCTGGTGGACAGTGCCACAACCCCCGCCCCCCCCACCCTGCCCACCCCACCCCGGGGATATAATGGTAGAGTGAGCACCTACCACACTTTGCCTTTCTAAACTCAAAAATGCACCTGGCCCTGAGGGACTTGGACAAGACATTGTGAGCTGTAAATGTATTAACTGGTACTAGTAACAGTCCCTAGCGTATAATAACTGCTCATTAAATGCAAACTTTAATATTTTCTCCTCAAATAGAAAAGTAGTAAAGGAAGAATACACCGCACCAAGGTGGTCAAAGGCCACTGATTTAATATCCCTTTGGCAAAACTTATCCCAATTTAAATTTTTACAAGCAAATTCCAGGAGTGTGTATGGTGAAAATTAAATTCTTTTTTTAGACCATGCCATGCAGTATGTGGGATCCCAGTTCCCTGATCAGGGATCGAAACTGTACACCCTTCACTGGGAGTGTGGAGCCCCAATCAATGGACCACCAGGGAAGACCTGAAAATAAATTCTGTAGAAGATTGACCTTGTTAGGTTTATTATCATAAGTATTATATATTATATGCTTTGACACAATAAGTAAAAGTTAAACTTACTCATGGCACAGTCAAGCAGGGCTTGCTGAGGGTGGGGGAGCAGAGACGGTACCACGGTAGTTTTGAGGCTCTGCCATGGGCTTTCAGCCTTTTGTGTACACTGACAAATTCTTGCTGTGTTTCCTTCTGAACATCCTGAAACTTGCCACCTGGGGAATTTCTTATGACTTCCTACCAACTTGTAGACAATTCAGTTTCTTAATAAGCTACCAATTAAGTACTGACATTATCGTTTTTCCCACTCTAGAACCTTTGGTCAAGCCTATTTGTGTCAAAACAGTTGTGCCTGAAATCAGATCCCTGGGAGAAGCAAATCAGGATTTAAAATGTCAAAGAAGAAAGGAAAATTCACAAGAGCCCACTCACATCACAAGCAAGGAGGGAAACCGAACCAGCCTGGGGACAGACCTTTCCACATGCATCACTGTACCACACTGAGTCGTTACTGGAGACAGCTGAAATGAGTGGATAGACAGAGACTATCTGATCACAGGACCACAGCCTCCGTTTGCCAATCCCCCAGTCCAAAGGGCTCTGGAAAGAGAGAGATCTGTTTATAACTCACTTGGTTACAAACCTTGCCCTGGACTAATGAGAGGCTATTTTCAGTCCTTATGCTACCCTATATGAATATTCATGGGCTTAGCTGCAGAAATATTAATGTGTTTGATGACAGAGTGCTTCCCAAGGCTCCACTGGGAGTGTTAAGTAATATGATCCACATGCTGAATTGCCTTTCTAAGAAAATCCAAAAAATTATGAATTCGGAAATTCATCAAGTTTTTGGATAAGGGATTATAAACTTACATCACACAAAATCTCAACAGGTAGGTGTTATCTTCACTTTAAGGATAATAAACAGAGATGTTAAGTAACTTGCCCGAGGTCATACAACAAGCAACAAAATATAATACACTTTGATGGAACAACTATGTCAACGGCAACTTCCAACAGCTGCAGTTTTTTTCCAAAATCCAACAAGGTTTTGCATGGCATCATGATGGAGCGGATACCTGAAGGTAGACTGAAAATCATGAAGAGATATTTTGCCATTGGCAAAGTTATGCTGTTAAGATTTCAGACCAGCCTCCAGAGAGCCTTCTATTTCCAATTTCAAGGAAACCATGCCCTCTGACTTTAAGGACATACATTTCTTCTCATCCTTTAAAAGCAGAGGAATTTGATAAAGAAGTTGCCTGGTGAAGGAAAAAAAAAAGCCCACTAGACTGAAATCAAAACAAATCATTTTTTGCATATTAATCAGGCTCCTGATTGAAACTATGCTTGCTGCTTCGAGAGAGGAATATTAAAAGTAAAGCGTTGCTAATTTAAGCACAACTTATTTTAAAAGATGTACCTAGAAACAGCCACATGGGAGAATCACTTAGGCTGTATCAACCACCCGCTTCATTTGGGGCTTGCAACCCAGGCAGATCCCATCAATGTCATGACATTTGCCTCATCCCTATGGGTAGAGAATGAAGTCAGCCATTCCCTATAATGTGCAGGGCTCTGGTTTTCAAGCATCCATGCCAACTTACTCCTGCCTCCCAAATGAGCAAGGGGAGCCCAGAGGGAAGACCCTGATCTGGAGTTAAAATGACTATCTAGGAACTGCCACCAAGCTTGAGCCCCATCCTTATGGAGCTGGAAGGCCACCTCTCCCAGGGAGGTGGTCCCATAAGAGCAGTTTCTGTAGGATTTCCTACCAGCTAGTTGGCTCACTTGTCAACCTCATCTGCAGCAGACTGCTGTAGCTCTCCCTCTCTGAGCCTCTCAATGCCTGTACCCATAGTTCTCTTGGAAAGACTGTGCTGGGGCTACGAGGGCAATTTTGTTTATAGGCACCAGGAGTTTGTCCACTGAAGCAACCATCAGTCCATACAGAACTAATGTAAGAATGCAAAGGCTCAGCTCTCTCACCTCCAGCAGAACTGAGGCTCCAGAGGTCCTCTGTGGGATCAGGTCAAGGCCGTGACTCCACCTGAACTTGCCCCTTTCTGAGCTTCTTCTCCTTGTTGGTCAGTTATTTCCCACTCCCTTACTGACCTCTCACGGGAGCTCACTCTTTTAAAAAGTCACTGCTTCTGGGTTATCCCACCTATGACCATTGTACCCCAAAGCTCTGATATTTCAGCATAGATAGTACATGTTATATTTTAAAGAGAATTCCCTGGTGGTCCAGTGACTAAGATGCCATGCTCCCAATGCAGGGGGCCCAGGTTCAATCCCTGGTCAGGCAACTAGACTCCACATGCCACAACGAAGAATCTGCATCTCACAATGAAAGATCCTGTGTACCACAGCTGAGACCTAGCAGTGTAGTGTTAGTCACTCAGTCGTGTCTGACTCTTTGGGAATCCATGAACTGTAGCCCACCAGGCTCCTCTGTCCATGGAGCTCTCCAAGCAAGAATACTAGCGGGTTGCCATGCCCTTCTCCAGGGGATCTTTCCAACCCAAGGTTCAAACCCAGGTCTCCTGCATCGAATCTAAGACTTGGGGCAGCCAAATAAATAAGTAAATTGTGAATAACCTCAAGTGAATCGTCTAGACTTCTGGAAAGGGCCTACTTACAACTATTCCACAGCTGAACTCATCATTTGCACCCTGGCCTGCATGGGGATGAGGGCAAAGGAGAATAAGCTAGAACAGAATAGAGGACATGACCTCGTCAGATGCCCCTCTTCTCTCTCTACAGACCTATGGATAACACATTAGCATATCCATGGCAGAGGGTCCTAGCTATCCCAAGGTATGGTCTCCCTTATCCCTCACAATCATGGAGCACAGTATGTTCGGTTACAAACTGAACATACATCTCCCCAGCCAGCCTCCATTCCAGTTAAATAAGCTCTGGCCACTAGGTTCCAGCCAATGCGTTTTGAATATAAATGATGTGCACAACCTCTAAGACATGCCTTCTCTTCCCTGTCACCCTACCTGGATGTAGTGGGAAGCCATGGAGATGGAGGCCATACCTGAGGAATGCAGGAAAAACAGTATAGGATCCCAGTCCTCAGTATCATGGTCTTGCCCACATTGTTTCATGAGCAGAAACAAACCTCTATCCAAGTACTGAAAGTCACGTGGGGCTCCTTTTCAGTTCAGTTCAGTATTCTAAAGAGTATATACCTTAGAGTGCAGTAGGATTATACATTTCAAACTGTGTTGTGGAAAAAGAGAAAAGTCTCTCATATAGGCTGAATTTCCCACACAAGATCCTGAGATGAGGATTCATGTCAAAGTGACTTACAAATTATTAGAAAATATTCCCAGGAAAGCCTGCTAATGAAGCTGGGGGTAAAAAGAAAAGATGGCTAAGCAAGGATATGATGTCAGATAAAGCCCCACATCCTCCAGGAGAGTTCTGGGACAGTATAGGTCACAAGTTATGAGTAAAAGAACTGCAGAATTTACACAACCCACACTCACCAGTCGAGGGATGCTTCCAGAAGAGCTTGAATCCCCTGGTACTTCCAGATGCCCAAGCACATAAGCAGAATAGGTCCAGCAGCCTGCAGGAAGCCCTCTAACATGCAGGCACAGGTGCTGGCCTTTGATAGAGAATACACATTGAGAAGTCAAATGCCTAAAAATGGTACCTGAATCTAAGAGGACATGGGTGGAGTGCAGACAAGACCTGCTTACAGAGGCCTTCCTGTAAGTTTTTGCCAGGAACTCGCACTTAGTCATGTGATCCTTTGCATAGGAAACAACTCTTACCCTCACCTGGACATTTCTGTTGGTTATATCTTTATATTTCAAGGGTCTACAATGGCATTCTCTGGCAGCCACAATAATAGACAAGGTTATATTTCAGAGATCTCTTTCAGTCCTAATAGAAAAAGTAACAAATTTATAGGAGTCTCTGATAGGGCTCTTTATTCCCCACGTAAGCTCAAACAACCCAGCAGCAGAAATCATCATGCTTATTCCAGAAATGACACTGTTGGCAAATTTATTCCATACCTACATAGGAACAAGCAAAGACAATTCATAATATTAAAAGGCATTTAACAATGTGACCTGAGATGGACATGCAACTCAAAACAGACTAGAGCTGGAGACTGCTTGCTAGACACACACACACATACACCTTTTTAAATCCCATCTAACATTTATACCTATCGAACTGGAGAAGGTTGTAAAGAACAGTAAGTACCTGTGATGGGGAAGACAGGCAGTCTCAGGTGCTTCTGACTGGCATGTAAAACATTACAATCCTTCACAAGGCCAATACAGGAATATATATCTAGAAACTTAAATGCATACTCTTTGACTCTTCAAACAAAATCCATGTTTAGGAAATTTTAGGGGTGTAGAGTTCAATGAAGTTTAATACATATATAGATTCATGTAACTACCAATACAGTGAGTGAAGTGAAAGTCAGTCAGTCTTGTCTGACTCTTTGAGACCCCATGGACTATACAGTCCATGGAATTCTCCAGGCCAGAATACTGGAGTGGATAGCTTTTCCTTTCTCCAGCGGATCTTCCCGACCCAGGACTTGAACCGGGGTCTCCTGCATTCCAAGCAGATTCTTTACCAACTGAGCTATCAGGGAAGCCCAATACAGTAAGGGTACTCAAAAACTCCTTTGTTTTATTTCTTAGTAGTCACTCTCTTTCCCTTATAGTCCCTAACCACCATTGATTTTTTTCCTTCAATCCCCATAGTTCATCTTTTCAAAAAGCCTCACACCACAGCTGAGGAAGCCACAACTGCATGCCCTAGAGCCTGTGCTCTGCAACAAGAGAAGCCACTGCAATGAGAAGCCCGTGCACCACAACTAAGAGTAAACCCCACTCGCCACAACTAGAGAAAATCTGTGCAGAACAACAAAGACCCAGCAGAGGCAATAAGTAAATTAAATTTTTTTTAAGTTTTTCTTTTTTAAAGAATGTCATATAAATGGGATAAAACAGTATATAACCTTCTTTCCCAGCACAATGTTTAAGACTTATCTAAGTTGTGTTTATCAGTAACTTGTTTCTTATCGCTGAGATTATTCCATTGCCAGACCTGCCTGTGAGTGTTTGAGGGTCTCTGGTGGAGGCATGGGTCAGCAGTGGCCTGCCATGGGGACAGAGACACTGGCAGCAGCAGTCCTGGGAGGTGTGGTGTGTGGCCTAAGTCCTCTTGGAGGAGGTCGTCATTAGCCCTACTATAGAGCTGCCCGGTGGGCAATCCACAAACTGGAGACCAATTATACCAAAGAAGTTCTCCCACTATTGTGAAAATTATAGGCCCCACAACAGACTTCCCAACCTGGGGATCCAGCAAAGGGACTGGGAATCCCCAGGGAATCTGACTTTGAAGGTCAGCAGGTTTTTATAACAGAACTTCCACAAGACTGGGGGAAACAAACTCTTGGAGGGCATTAACAAAACCTTGTGCGCACCAGGACCCAGGGGAAAGGAGCAGTGACCCCACAAGAGACTGAACCAGACTTGCCTGTGAGCAGTCTCTGGTGGAGTCGTGGGCTGACAGTGGCCTGCTGCGGGGTCAGGAGCACTGAATACAACAATGCTGGGAGCCATGGTGCGTGCTGGCATAAATCCGCTTGGAGGAGGTCACCATGAGCCCTACCATAGAGACTGCAGACTACAGGGTGGAAGCACAGCCCCACTCATCAGCAGAAAATTGGATTAAAGATTTACTGAGCATGGCCCTGCCCACAAGAGCAAGACCCAGTTTTCTCCAAAGCTAGTCCCTCCCATCAGGAAGCCTGCACTAGCCTCTTGTCCTCATCCATCTGAGGGCAGGCAGAATGAAAACCACAATCACAGAAAACTAACCAAAATGATCACATGAATCACAGCCTTGTGTAACTCAGTGAAACTCTGAGCCATGCCATACAGGACCACCCAAGACAGACGGGTCGTGGTGGAGAGGTCTGACAGAATGTGGTCCACTGGAGAAGGGAATAGCAAACCACTTCAGCATTCTTGCCTTGAGAATCCCATGAACAATACGAAAAGGCAAAAAGATAGGACACTGAAAGATGAGCCCCCTAGGTCAGTAGGTGTCCAATACGCTGCTGGGGAGGAGCAGAGAAACAGTTCCAGAAAGAATGAAGAGGCTGGGTCAAAGCAGAAACAATGGCTACTTGTGGATATGTCTGGTGGTAAAAGTAGAGTCTGATGGTGTAAGGAACAATATTGCACAGGAACCTGGAATGTTTAGTCCATGAATCAAGGTAAATTGGATGTGGTCTAACAGGAGATGGCAAGAGTGAACATTGACATTTTAGTAATCAGTAAACTAAAATGGATGGGAATGGGTGAGTTTAATTTAGATGACCATTATATCTACTACGGTGGGCAGGAATCCCTTAGAAGAAATGGAGTAGCTCTCATAATCAACAAAAGAATATGAAATGCAGTACTTGGCTGCAATCTCAAAAATGACAGAATGATCTCAGTTCATTTCCAAGACAAACCACTCAATATCACAGTATTCCAAGTTTATGCCCCAACCGCTAATGCTGAAGAAGCTGAACAGTTCTATGAAGACCTACAAGACTTTCTAGAACTAACACCAAAAAAAGATGTCCTTTCATCACAGGAGAGTCCAATGTAAAAGTCGGAAGTCAAGAGATACCTGGAGTAGCAGACAAGTTTGGCCTTGGAGTACAAACTGAAGCAGTGCAAAGGTTAATAGAGTTTTGCCAAGAGAACGCATTGGTCATAGCAAACACCCTCTTCCAACCACACAACAGATAACTCTACACTTGGACATCACCAGATGGTCAATACAGAAATCAGATTGATTACATTCTTTGCAGCTGAATATGGAGAAGCACTATGCAGTCAACAAACACAAGACCTGGAGCTGCCTGTAGCTCAGATCATCAGCTCCTTATTGCAAAATGAAGACTTAAATTGAAGAAAGTATGGAAAAACACTAGACCATTCAGGTATAACCTAAATCAAATCTCTTATGATTATACAGTGGAAGTGACAAATAGATTCAAGGGATTAGATCTAAAAGATAGAGTGCCTGAAGAACTATGGATGGAGGTTTGTAACATTGTACAGGAGGCAGTGACCAAAACCATCCCAAAGAAAAAGAAATGCAAGAAGGCAAAATGGTTGTCTGAGGAAGGCTTACAAAGAGCTGAGAAAAGAAGTGAAAGGCAAAGGAGAAAATGAAAGATATACCCAACTGAATGCAGAATTCCGAAGAATAGCAAGGAGAGATAAGAAAGCCTTCCTCAGTGATCAGTGCAAAGAAATAGAGGAAAACAACAGAATGGGAAAGACTAGAGATCACTTCAAGAAAATTAGAGATACCAAGGGAATATTTCATGCAAAGAAGGGCACAATAAAGGACAGAAGCGGTAAGGACCTAACAGAAGCAGAAGATATTAAGAAGAGGTGGCAAGAATACACAGAAGAACTATACAAAAAAGGTCCAAATGACCCGGATTTCCCTGATGGTGTGATCACTCATCTAGAGCCAGACATCCTAGAGTGTGAAGTCAAGTAGGCCTTAGGAAGCATCACTACAAACAAACCTAGTGGAGGTGATGGAATTCCAGTTGAGCTATTTCAAATCCTAAAAGATGATGCTGTGAAAGTGTTGCACTCAATATGCCAGCAAATTTGGAAAACTCAGCAGTGGCCACAGGACTGGAAAAGGTCAGTTTTCATTCCAATCCCAAAGAAAGGAAATGCCAAAAATGTTCAAACTATGGCACAATTGCACTCTTCTCACACACTAGCAAAGTAATGCTCAAAATTCTCCAAGTCAGGCTTCACCAGTGCATGAACCGTGAAATTCCAGATGTTCAAGCTGGATTTAGAAAAGGCAGAGGAACCAGAGATCAAACTGTGAACATAGATCACAGAAAAAGCAAAAGAATTCCAGAGAAACATCCACTTCTGCTTCATTGACTATGCTAAAGCTTTCGACTGTATGGTCACACCAAACCAGAAAATTCTTAAAGAGATGAGAATATCAGACCACCTTATCTCCTCCTGAGAAACCTGTATGCAGGTAAAGAAGCAATAGTTAAAACCAGACATGAAACAACAGACTGGTTACAAATTGGGAAAAGAGTACATCAAGGCAGTTTATTGTCACCCTGCTTATTTAACTTCTATGCAGAGTACATCACCAGGCTGGATGAAACACAGACTGGAATCAAGATTGCCAGGAGAGATATCAATAACCTCAGATACCCAGATGACATCACCCTAATGGCAGAAAGCAAAGAGGAACCAAAGAGCCTCTTGATGAAGGTAAAAGAGGGGAGTGAAAAAGCTGGCTTAAAACTCAACATTCAAAAAACGAAGATCATGGCATCCAGTCCCATCACTTCATGGCAAATAGATGGGAAAACAATGGAAACAGTGAGAGACTGTATTTTCTTAGACTCTAAAGTCACTGTAGACAGTGACTGCAGCCAGGTAATTAAAAGACGCTTGCTCCTTGGAAAGAAAGAATGACATACCTAGACAGTGTATTAAAAAGCAGAGACATCACTTTGTTAGCAAAGGTCTGTATAGTCAAAGTTATTGTTTTTCCAGTAGTCATGTATGGATGTGAGAGTTGGACCATAAAGAAGGCTGAGAACTGAAGAATTAATGCCTTTGAACTATGGTATTGGAGAAGACTCTTGAGAGTCCCCTGGACAGCAAGGAGATCAAATCAGTCAATCCTAAATATTCAGTCAACCCTGAATATTCATTGGAAGAAATGATGCTGAAGCTGAAGCTCCAATACTTTGCCCAGCTGATGCAAAGAGGTGACTCACTGGAAAAGACCCTCTGTAGGGAAAGACTGAGAGCGGGAGGAAACGAGGGCGGCAGAGAATGAGATGGTTGGATGGCATCACCAACTCAATGGACATGAATTTAAGCAAGCTCCAGGACATAATAAAGGATGGGGAAACCTAGCATGCTGTAGTCCATGGGGTCGCAAAGAGTCAGACACTACTGAGTGATGGAACAACAAGAACAACAAGAATTCCATTATATAGATGAACCACAGTTTATTTATCCATTTGCTAGATGAATGACATTTAGGTTGTATACGTTTTGGGGCATTTATGAACAGACCTGCTACAAACATTTGTGTAAAGTTTTCATGCGAATGTAAGTACTCATTCCTCTATGGTAAATAACCAGCAGTGGGATTGCTAGGCCATATGATACATACAACTTTAACTTTATAAGAAAATGTATTATAACAAATAGCCAAACTATTTTCAATATTTGCATTCCCACCAGCAATGTAAAGAGTTCCAGTTGCTCAATGTCTTCACCAACACTCAGAATTGTATTATTAATTTTTGCCTTCAGATAGATAAGTTCAAATTAAAACCATGCTGACATACCACTTATCTAATGGATAATGATATTGAACAAGACATCTTTTCATGTGCTTATCTGCCAACTGTAAATCACTGTTAATAAAATGCCCATGCCATTTAAAAAAATTTTTTTTTAAATTTTGGTTTTAAGAACTTTTTATATATTTTGGATAAAAGTCCTTTGTAAGATTTGTGATTTGTAAACACTTTCTACCAGTCTGTAGCTTGTGTTTTCATTCATTTTGATAGTGTT
The DNA here is from genome assembly GCF_019320065.1 of Cervus canadensis. Classification (NCBI taxonomy): domain Eukaryota; kingdom Metazoa; phylum Chordata; class Mammalia; order Artiodactyla; family Cervidae; genus Cervus; species Cervus canadensis. The sequence continues at coordinate 43,278,312 of NC_057407.1, read as the reverse complement.
ATTTGCAGACTAGGAGTTTTAAATTTTAGTGGAGTCCAATTTATCATATGTCCTTTTATGGATTGTGCTTTTGGTGTCATGTCTAAAAGCTCTTCACCTAACCTCAAGTCATGAAGAATCTCTTCTATGGTTTATTCTAAAATTTTTATACAGCAACATTTCTATTTAGATTTATTTTTTCAGTTAATTTTTCTATAAGGTATGAGATTTAGGTCCAAGCTTATTTTTTTTTGCCTAAGGATGTCCAGTTGTCCCAACAGCATTTGTTGAAAAAAAATATTTCACCCATGAATTACTTTGAGATCTTGTCAAAAATCACTTGGGATGTTTGTCTTCTGCCTTCTGACCACCTCGTGTTTTGCCCTGTGACCCTGCCTGGCATTTGGTGACTCTCTCTATGATCTCCAAATTGTGGTAGAAGGGGGGAGACAAGAAGGTGGAGTAGAAGGATTGAGTTCACCTCCTGTTGTGAAAACACCAAAATCACAACTAGCTGTTCAACAACCATTGACAAAAAGTATCAAACCTACCAGAAAAGTCAGTCTACACCCAAAGAAGAGGCCACCACTAGATGGTAGAAGGGGTGCTCTTGCAATACAATCAAATCCCGTACATCTACTAGGTGAAGAAAAAACCACCCACAAACTGAAAAAAAATTATATCATAGAGGTTCTCCCACAGAGGCGAGAGTTCTGAGCCCCACATCAGGTACCCCAACCTGGGAGTCTGACACTAGGGGGAAAAGCCCCCAGAGCAATTGGCTTTAAAGGCCAGTGGGTCTTAAGTGCTGTGAGATTAGAAATCAACTACAAGAAAGAACTCATAAAGATAAGAGCATAAATGAATGAAATAGAGATGGAGGAAACAAAAAAAAAAAGGTCAATGAAACTAAAAGTTGAATCCAACAATATTTTAAATGGATCATACACCACAATCAAGTATGATTTATCCCAAGGATGCAAGTATTCTTCAATATATGCAAATAAATCATGTGATACAACATATTAACAAAGTGAAGAATAAAAACTATATGATCATCTCAACAGATGCAGAAAAGGATTTTGAAATAATTCAACAAACATCAATGATAAAAACTAGAGGGAACATAGAGGGAACCTACTTCAACATAGTAAAGGTCATATATGACAAGCCGAAAGAAGAGATCACGCTCAGTGATGAAAAACTGACAGTATTTCCTCTAAGGTTAGGAACAAGACAAAGATTCCACCCTTGTCACCATTATTCAATACAGTTTTGGAAGTCCTAGCCATGGCAATCAGAGAGGAAAAAGAAATAAAAAGAATCCAAATTGGAAAGGAGTAAAAAACTGTTTGCAGACAACATGATATTATACTTAGAAAATCCTAAAGATGCCACCAGAAAACTACTAGTGCTTCTCATTGAATTTGGTAAAATTGCAGGATACAAAATTAATGCACAGAAATCCCTTGCATTCCTATACACTAGCAGTGAAAGTTCAGAAAGAGAAATTAATGAAGCAATCCCATTTACCACTGCAACAAAAGAGAATAAAATGCCTAGGGATAAACCTACCTAATTGAGACAAAAGACCTGTACTAAGAAAACTATGTGTCTGCTTAGTTGCTCAGTCATGTCTGACTCTTTGTAACAACATGGACTGTAGCCTGCCAGACTCCTCTGTCCATGGTGATTCTCCAGGCAAGAATACTGGAGTGAGTTGCCATGCCATCCTCCAGGGGATCTTCCCCACCCAGGGATCAAACCCCGGTCTCCTGCATTGCAGGTGGGCTCTTTACCATCTGAGCCACCAGGGAAGCTCAGAAAACTATAAGATACTGATAAAAGAAATCAAAGATGGCACAGACAGATGGAGAGATATACATGTTCTTGGACTAGGAGAATCAATATTGTGAAAATGACCCTACTACCTAAAGCAACCTATAGATTCAATACAATCCCAAATTACCAATGTCATTTTTCACAGAACTAGGCCAAAAAAATTTTACAATTTGTATGGAAATATAAAAGATCCTGAATAGCCAAAGCAATCTTGAGAAAGAAAAACAAAGCTGGAGGAATCGGGCTCCCTGACTTCAGACTATCCTACAGAGCCACAGTAATCAAGACAGTATGATACTGGCACAAACACAGACAAATAGATCAATGGAACAGGGAAAAAGCCCAGAAATAAACCCAGGCATCTATGATTACCTAGTTTATGACAAAGGAAGCAATGAAAAAAAGACCATCTCTTCAATAATTGGTTCTCAGAAAACTAGACAGCTACATATAAAAGAATGAAATTAATACACTCCCTAATACTATAGACAATAATAAACTCAAAATGGACTAAAGACCTAGATGTAAGGCCAGACACTATAGAATTCTTTGAGGAAACACAGAACACTTTTTGGACATAAATCAGAGCAATATCTTTTTTGACCTACTTCCTTCAATAATGAAAATCAAAACAAAAATAAATAAATGAGACTTACTTAAATTTAAACCTTTTTCACAGCAAAGGAAACCATAAACAAGACAAAAAGACAGTTCTCAGGATGGGAGAAAATATTTGCAAATGAAGCAAATGACAAGAAATTAATCTCCAAAATATACAGATAGCTCATGTGGCTTAACACCAAGAAAAACAACTCAGTAAAAAAATGGGTGGAAGACCTAAATAGACATTTGTCTAAAGAAGACATACAGATGGTCAAGAGGCATATGAAAAAAATGCTCAACATCAATAATTATTATAGAAATGAATGGGGCAGCACCTCACACCACTGAGAATGGCCATCATCAAAAAATCCACAAGCAACAAATGCTGGAGAGGGTGTGAAGAAAAGGGAACCCTCTTGCACTATTGGTGGGATTGTAAATTGACACAGCCACTGTGGAGAATACTATGGAGGTTCCCCCAAAAAACTAAAAAGAGAACTACCATATGACCCAGTAATCCCACTCCTGGGCATATACCCAAATAAAACCATAATTTAAAAAAACACTGAACCCCAATGTTCATTGCAGTACTATTTACAACAGCCAGAGAAATGGAAGCAACCTAAATGTCCATCAACAGATGAGTGGATAAAGAAGATGTAGTACATAGAGACAATGGAATGTTACTCAGCCATAAAAAGGAATGAAATTGTGCCATTTTCACAGATGTGGATGGACCTAGAGACTGTCATGCAGAATGAAGTAAGTCAGAAAGAGAAAAACAAATGTAGTATATATTAATGAATATATGTAAAATATAGAAAATAGTACAGAATACAGACACAGGCATAGAGAAAAAAATGTATGGACACCAAGCAGGGAAGGTGGGGTGGAATGAATTGGGAGACTGGGATTGACATATATATACTACTAGGTAAAAACCACACAGCTAATGAGAACCTCCAGTATGGCACAGGGAAGAAAAAATGAAGGCACTGTCTGTCTCCAGGATATATATTAAGTTAACCCTAATTTAACCAATATACATTCAGTTCAGTTCAGTTCAGTTTAGTCGCTCAGTCGTGTCCGACTCTTTGCGACCCCATGAATCGTGGCATGCCAGGCCTCCCTGTCCATCACAAACTCCCGGAGTTTACTCAAACTCATGTCCATCGAGTCGGTGATGCCATCCAGCCATCTCATCCTCTGTCATTCCTTTCTCCTCCTGCCCCCAATCCCTCCCAGCATCAGGGTCTTTTCCAATGAGTCAACTCTTCGCATGAGGCGGCCAAAGCATTGGAATTTCAGCTTCAGCATCAGTCCTTCCAATGAACACCCAGGACTGATCTCCTTTAGGATGGACTGGTTGGATCTCCTTGCAGTCCAAGGGACTCTCAAGAGTCTTCTCCAACACCACAGTTCAAAAGCATCAATTTTTCGGCGCTCAGCTTTCTTCACAGTCCTTGCAGACAAATACTGTTTGATTCAATTTATGCAAGATAACTAAAACAGTCAAATTCATAGTGTCAGAAAGTACACTGGCAAATGCCAGTGGCTGGCAAGGGAGGGAACTGGGGAGTTAGTTGTTAATGGGGACAGAGTTTCAGTTTAGGGAGGTAAAAATTCAGGAAATGAATGATGCTTGAGAGTTGCACAACAATGTAAATGTACTTAGTGCTGCTGAACTATGTAGTTACATGTAGTTAAAATAGTTGTTTTACATTATGTGACTTTTACAACAACAACAACAACAAAAAACATTTAAAAAAGAACTATACTACCCAAGGTAATTTACAGATTCAACTCAATCTCTGTGAAATAACCAATGGCATTTTTCACAGATCTAGAACAAAAAATTTTTTAAAGTTGTATGGAAACACAAAAGACCCCAAATAGCCAGAGCAATCCTAAGAATGAAAAACATAGCTGGAGCATTCAGGCTCCCAGACTTCAGAGTATGCTACAAAGCTACAGTCATCAAAACAGTACAGTACTGGCACAAAAACAGAAATCTACAACAATGGGACAAGATAGAGACCCTAGAGATAAACCAACACACTTATGGTCACCTAATCTATGACAAAGGAGGCAAAAATATACAATGGAAAAAAGTCTCTTCAATAAGTGGTTCCAGGAAAACTGGACACCTATTTGTAAAAGAATGAAACTAGAATATTCTTTAATACCATACACAAAAATAAATTCAAAATGGATTAAAGACCTACATGTAAGACCTGATACTATAAAACTCTTATAGGAAAACATAGGCAGGATACTCTGACATAAATCACAGCAACATCTTGTATTCACTTTCTAGAGTAACAAAAATTTTTCGAATGGAAACTAGTTAAACTTGAAAGCTTCTGCACAGCAAAGGAAAGCATAAACAAAATGAAAAGACAACTCACAGAATGAGAGAAAATATTTTCAACTGAAGCAACTGACAAGGGATTAATCTACAGAATATACAAACAGCTCATGTAGCTCAATTTTTAAAAAAAACTCAACCAAAAAATGTGCAGAAGATCTAAATTGACACTTCTCCAAAGAAGACATACTGATGACCAAAAAGCACATGAAAAGATGCTCAACATCAATAATTATTAGAGAAATGCAAATCAAAACTACCACGAGGTATGATCTCATACCACTCAGAGTGACCATCATTAAAAAGTCTACAATCAATAAATGCAGGAGAAGGTGTGGAGAAAACTGAACCTTCCTACACTGTTGGTGGCAATGTAGATTGACATAGCCACTATGGAAAAAGGTATGGAGTTTCTTGAAAAAGCTAAAAGTAGAACTACCATATAATCCAGCAATCCCACTCCTGTATGTGGAAAACGTACAGAAAACCATAATTTGAAAAGACACATGCACTCCAATGTTCACTGCAGCACTGTTTACTATAGCCAAGACAGGGAAGCAACAAAAATGTTCACAGACAAATGGAAGGATAAAGAAGATGTGAGATATATACACAAAGGAATATTACTCAGTCGTGAAAAAGAATAAAATAATACCATTTGCAGCAACATGGATGGACCTAGAGATTGTTGTACTAAGTAGGTCAGACAGAGAAAGACATACATTACTTATATGTAGAATCTGAAAATTGATACAAATGAACTAATTTACAAACAGAAACAGACTCACAGACTTAGAAAACTAACTTATGGTTACCAAAGGGAAAAGGTAGAGAGAGGGATAAAAATTAGGAGTTTGAGATTAACATATATACACATATAACATAATACATATAAAATAGATTATCAGCAAGGACCTACACTACAGTACAGGGAACTCTACTCAATACTCTGTAAAAACCGATATAGGAAAAGAATCTGAAAAAGAAAGGATACATGTAGAACTGAATCGTTTTGCTGTACGTCTGAAACTAACACTACATTGTAAATCAACTATAATATAAAATAAAAAAATAAAATCAGTTGGGTATATTTATATGGATCTATTTCTGTACTCTCTAATCAATGCTTACTGATCTATGTGTCTGTCTTTTAATAACTGAAAGTCTTAAAATCAAGTAGTACAATCCTCCCAACTATATTCTTTTTTAAAATTATTTTGCCTATTTCAATTCATCTGTTTTCCATCAAATTTTGAATAGCTTGGTCTATATCTACTAAACCTCTTTGGGGATTTTGATTGATAATACATTAAACCTCCACATTAATTTGAGCAAAATTGGCATATTTACTTTTTTGAGTCTTCCAACCCATAAAAACAGTATCTCTCTCTATTCACTGGGTCTTCTTTGACTTCCTTCATCAACTTTTTATAGTTTTCCAACACACAGACTCTGTACATAATTTTTTCAGGTTTATACATGAGTACTTTTTGAAAAAGTTAAAAGCGTTAGTCATTCATTTGTGCCATTTGCGTGAAAGGAGTACCCTTTGTGACCCCATGGACTGTAGCCTGCCAGGCTTCTCTATCCATGGAATTATCCAGGTAAGAGAATGGGTTGCCATTCTCTTCTCCAGGGGATCTTCCTGACCCAGGGATCAAAACTGAAAGGGGCTATCTAAAATATAAATTTTTTTCTGGCCACATCACACATCTTGCTGCATCTTAGTTCCCTGACCAAGGATGGATCTGTGCGCTTAGCAGTAAAAGGGCCAAGTCCTAACCACTGGACTGGCTTGTATTTTTTTTTTTAATTCTTTTTCTCAATTATACATGGTGAGTACACAGAAATACGACTGACTTTTGTGTCTTGATACTGCATCCTGCAAAGTTGCTTATCTTTATTAGTTCTAGAGACTTTTTTTAAAATAATTCCCTGGGATTTTCAACATAGAAAATCATGTTGTCTGTGAAAGGAAATTCTTTGCAATCTCCACAGTTTCTTATTTTTATTTACTTTTTTTCCTGATTGCACTAGCTAAGACTTCCAGTGTGATGCTGAATAGAGGTGACAAGTATGCACATCCTTGCCTTGTTCCTGTTATTAGAGGGAAATCATTCAGTCTTTTTACCAGTAAGTATGATGTCAGCTCTAGGTTTGTTTTTTTTTTTGTAGATGTCCTATATAAAGTTGAGGAGATTTCCTTCTACAATTCTACACCCAATTACAATGTGTGTATTTTTTTCTACACCACCAAGTAGTTCTGACTCTAACTGGGTGTCCTATGAGTCAACTCAAGTCTGATCTACCTGAAGACTGTCAGATGCCACACATTGCTCAGCCTAACAGGACTGCCCTCCCACCCACCCATTTCAGATGTCAATTACAAGGTTGTCACCTTTGCTTCTGATTGACTAGCTATAGGTTAGAGGTTCCGACACCCTCCTCCTTGGTTTGGTTAATTTGTTGGAGGAGCTCATGGAATTCAAAGAAACATTTTACTTACTAGATTACCAATTTATATATAAAAAGCTGTAACTCACGACCAGCCAAAAGGAAGATTGCATAAGGCAAAGTATGTAGACAGGTCTGTACCCTCTCCCTGAATATCCACGTGCTCACCAAATAGGAAGCTCTCTCAACTCTTCCTTTTGGATTTTTAGGAAAACGTCATTACACAGGCATGATTAATTAAATCACTGGCCATCAACAACTGAAGCCAACCTGGAGGCCCCTCTCGCCTTCCCAGAAATCTGGGGGTGGCATTGAAAGTTCCAACCTTCTAATCACATGGTTGGTTCTCCTGGCAACAAGCCCCTCTCCCTTCCCTAGGTGCTTTCCACAAGTCATCTCATTAACATAACAAAAGAAACCTTCATAGCTCTCATCACAGGAAATTCCACGGGTTTTAGCTTTGTGCCAGGAAAGAGAATGAAGACCAAATGAATACATATTTTTTATTGTAATTCACCATTTCATACCTTCTATTCTTGGTTTCTTGAACCAAGAATTTTTATCAGGGATGGATGTTGAAATTTGTCAAATTCTTTTCGTGCATCTATTGATATAATCATGTGGGGTTGTTTTTTTTCTTTAGACTATTAATATACAATGAGTTACATGGGTTGATTTCTGAATATTGAATCAGCTGCATTCCCAAGCTAAATAAACTGCTTTCGGTCACAGTATATTGTGCTTTTTATATATTTCTTTCTATAATTTGCTAATATTTGCTTGAGCATTTTCATATTTATATTCTTGAACAATAGTGATATGTACTTTTTTGTGTGTGCTAATTTTGTCTGATTTTGGGATCAGGGCAATGTCAGACTCATAAAATGAGTTGGGAAATAGTTCCTTCTCTTTATTCTCTGAAAGAGTGTGTTCAGAATTGATATTTGGTATAACTTACCCATGAAACCATCTGGGCCTGAAGATTTCCTTTTTGGAAGGATTTTAACTAAAAAATTCTATTTCTTTAATACTTACAGGTCAATACAGGTTTTTACTTTTAGCTGAGGTTTGATAGCTTTTGGATTTTGAGAAATTAGTCTATTTCATCTAAGTTATATGTAGTTTCTAGTGTAGGCTTAACAAAAACCTGTGAAGTCTGTAGTAATATCCTCTTTTTCGCTATTCCTAATATTGGTAATTTGTGTCTTCTCTCCTCATACTATCTCAGTCCTCCTAGAGGTTTACTTTCATTGATCTCTTCAAAATATCTGACTTTGGTTTCATTGATTTTATCTACCATTTTTCTGTATCCATTTTATTAATTTCTGATCTTTCTATTGGACTTTATGTTGTTATCTCACAAGTTCCTGGGACTCTGTTCACTTTATTCCAAACTTTTTTCTGAGTTTTCTGATTGGATAAATTTTATTGAAGTAAATCAAAATTCATGCTTCCGGCAGTGGCTCAGCAGTAAAGAATCCACCTGCAAAGCAGGAGACTCGCAGGAGAATGTGGGTTTCATCCCTGGGTCAGGAAGATCCCCTGGAGAAAGAAATGCCAACACACTTCCTTATTTTTGCCTGGAAAATTCCATGGAGAGAGGAGCCTGGTGGGCTACAGTCCATGGGGTCACAAGAGAGTGACTAAATAACAACAAAAGTCAAAGTTCAGCTACTTTCCTCTGTCTGCTACTGAGTCCAGCCAGTGAGTTTCTAATTTTGGTTGTTGTGATTTTCATTTCTAAAATTTTCATTTACTTCTTCTTTATGTTCTCTATTTCTTAAGAGACTGTTTTTAGCATTTAAGAGTGTTCTTGATTGTTTGTTTGAGCGTTTGTATAATGGTTGACCTAAAATCTCTGTGGGATAATTCTGTCATGTGTGTTCTCTCTATTTTGGCATCTATTGATTATCCTTTCCTGTGCAAGCTGAAATATTTGTGGTCCTTCACGTGCTGAATAATTTTGGTTGTATCACGACATTTTAAGAATTATGCTACAAGATTCTGGATCTTGTTTAAATCCACAGAGAATGTCAATATCTTTGTTTTAGCAGGCAATGCACCTGGTGGGGTTCAGAGTGTAAAAGCTTCAACCTGGAGGCATATTTCCAATGTTAGATCGAGGCAGGAGGTAGATGTGCCCATCCCCACTGGGTGAGCAACTGGAGTTCATTCCCTATGGAAATTACAAAATATCAATAGAAAGACAATCGAGAGAGAGGTGAGACCCTGCTCAGATAAGAGACCACATATTCCTCATTCTCTAAGTCAGGGAGACCTTCCTGACTAGAAAGCTCCTTGGAGGTCAAAAAAGCGTACCCACAGGCCTTTGCACTGGAATTCTCCTTGGTTTAGAGCTGCGCGAGAACACGTGGGAAGATCCCTGTGATATACCAAATATGGACTAAGAATCGGGCAATTCAAAATGACTGGCTAGAGAAAACCCAGAAGAAATGCCCACAGAAGTGATTTAGACTACCATGAGGGTACAACTCTCTGAGTCTGCCCAGGTGGCTATCCACATGTACTGTACTCTTTTTTCCCCTCCTGCTAAACACTTTACTTGTTTCACTAATTTTCATCTTTGTGGGAATTCTCTTCTGCAAAGCCGAAGGGCCAGGGCCTTGTCATCGGCCAGTGGTCAAGTGGCTAGGATTCAGCACTCTCACCACTGTAACCCATCTTCAGTCTCTGGCCAGGAACTGAAACCTTGCTTCAAGCTGCTGCAGGCTGAGGCCACCTGAGATCACAGTTGGTGCTGAAACCTGGGAAGTCAAGGAGAACCATGGACTTTGCCCAGCTGCAGCTTGAGGCCTCTGACTTTCACTTTTGTTTTCTTTCTCTTGCTTTCTGCTTTGCTTTCTTTTCAGGACCTACAGGGCACAACCTCTGTCTGTGTACAACCTTATGGCTCCCCCTAATATTGGGGGTGCCAGGGCATTCCCCTAGGTTGTGCAGATTCAAATAAGGCTTGGGTGACAACTGACGTGGTCCTTTGGGAGATGGTGGAAACGTGATTTCCAACTGCAAAGGAGCCCAAAGGGTCTCTCTCACTGTCCCATTCAGAACCCTCCACTATGCTTTTCTTTCTCACCTTACTTGCACAACAAGGTCTCTTTCTCACTTCCTAACTCTGCTCCCTTTTAGGGAAGGATTTCCTGGACATCTTTCCCAAACCGTGTCCCTACCACTGTCAAACTCTGTTGCCTGTGTCAGACAAAATCATCAGACGATTCCCAATTCTATCTTAGTTGCCAGACAGATAGGGCAAACCCTAACCCTAACCCTAACCCTAAAGGCTTTAGTGTTCTGCCCTCTAGTCTCTCACCTCCCACAATGCCTAGAAAACTATCATGAGGATTTCTCTGCCTCCTGGCCCTCAAGCCTTGAACCCCTTGCTGTCTTTCATAGCGCCCAACACCAATTTGGGTTCCAAGGGTTCCTCTTTGCATCTATTGAACCCCCCCCCCCATTCCAGGCCTCGGTAGCCTACACACTGCTACAGACAACCTATCGAGCTGGCTGCTACCCAGAAACTCAAATTATAAATTTTGTAGATGCTCAATCATGATAAATATACCCAAGAGAGTAGAAATTAAAAGATGCTTCCTCCTTGGAAGAAAAGCTGTGACCAACCTAGACAGCATATTAAAAAGCAGAGACATTACTTTGCCAATAAAGTTCCATCTAGTCAAAGCTATGGTTTTTCCAGTATGTATGTATGGATATGAGAGTTGGACTATAAGGAAAGCTGAGTGCCAAAAAATTGATGCTTTTGAACTGTGGTGTTGGAAAAGACTCTTAAGAGTCCCTTGGACAGCAAGGAGATCCAACTAGTCAATCCTAAGGGAAATCAGTCCTGAATATTCATGGGGAGGACTGATGCTGAAACTCCAATACTTGGCTACCTGATGCAAAGAACTGACTCATTGGAAAAGACCCTGACGCTGGGAAAGATTGAAGGCAGGAGGAGAAGGGGACAACAGAAAATGAGATGGTTGGATGTCATCACCATCTCAATGGACATGAGTTTGAGCAAGCTCTGGGAGTTGATGAAGGACAGGGAAGCCTGGCGTGCTGCAGTCCATGGGGTCACAAAGAGTCAGGCACGACTGAGTGACTGAACTGAGGAAGACTTATCATAGTACACAAGCCCTATACACAAGGAATCCCTCCTAAGGAAAGTCCTGGCAACCAACTGGTCTGCCACTGGTTTAAATATCCTCTCTCGGGCACATGGGGAGACATCTTGCACAAGGTACCAAGAAAGACCAGAGACACCTGGTCAGGAATCAATGGAAAGCAGAGGACGCTTGAAACCCTATCAGGTTCAAAGGAAAACTGGGGAATGCCCTGAACCCCTTCAGGTTAAAGCCTCCTGGTAAACGTTTCTGGGATGCCAAATTCCATTTCTAATTAAACTGTCTTATTCTTGGTTGCAGGTTACTCAACTTGGGAGGGTACCCCTCCAAGCCAGAAGAAACACCTCTGGAGTGTATCCTTAAGAACTGGAAATATTTTAAATAGAAGCGCTAAGAAAGGAAAAACTTGAGTGCTATTGTAGCAGTGCCTGGCCTTTGGTTGGGGAATGGAGAAAAATGGCCTGAAAATGGTCTTTAAATTATAATACCATTCTGCGATTGGATCATTATTGCCGTGGGATGAGAAAGTGGACTGAGGTTCCCTTTATTCAGGCTTTCATGGTCATTTACCGAAATCTCGCCCTATATGGCTCTTGTCATTCAAAACCTAGGGAACCAGAAAACTCTTCCAACATTATAGATGATCCCCTTCTAAGCTTTCCCATCTCTTGGGGGGAAACCTAGGACCGCCTACTCCTGACAGTATCCCTACTTCTTCTGGTCCCACTGATCTATCCCAAACTCCACCTCCCTATGTCCTTCCATACCCTCCATTACATGGAGAGAGACTAGTCCCTCTAGGGTAGCTCACAGTGAAGCTTCCTATAACCCAGGGTCAGCAAAATGAGGCCTTCTCAGGGAAGTGGCAAAGGTGCAGGGAACAATCAGAGTACACAATGTCCTTCTCTTTAACTGACTTAGTGCAATGCAAACAGAAACTGGGCCAATTTTCCAAAAACCCTAGTAAGTTTGTTGAAGAGTTTCATGTCCTCATTCTGGCCTATAATTTAACTGGAAGGATGTCCAAGTAGGGCTATCCACTTGTTGTACTCTTGAGAAAAACAGAATTTTGACAGCAGCCCAGGGGCATGCTGACCAGCTTGCTAGAGGCCAGTCCGAACATTATGCTATGAGTGGAGATGCAGTCCCAAATCAGGAACCCTCCTGGCATATTAATTTCTGGGTGGGGACAGAAGTCAGGAAACCCATGATCCAATATGTATTAGAAGGGATGAGAAAGTATATCAAAAAGTCAGTTAACTATGAAAGGTTAAAGGAGTGACCCACGAAGAAAAGGAAAATCCAGCCTTCTTCCACAGGCGACATGTAGAGGCTTTTAGGATATATACCAAAATAGATCACTCCACTTGTGAAGGTCAGTCACTGTCAGGACAGCACTTTATTAGCCAGTCTACCCCTGATATTAGGCAGAAACTTCAAAAGTTACAATTAGGCCCACAAACCCCCATGTCTCAACTCCCCTGAGCTGGACGTGGCCTTTGGGGTATTTGGGCTTCCCAGGTGACACAGTGGTAAAGAATTCACCTGCCAATGCAGGAGACATTAGAGGTGTGGGTTTGATCCCTGTGTTGGGAAGATCCCCTGGAGGAGGAAATGGCAACCCACCCCACTCCAGAATTCTTGCTTGGAAAATTCCATGGACAGAAGAGCCTGGTGGGCTATAGTCATGAGGTCACAAAGAGTCAGACACAACTGAATGAAATGAAATAGAATACACTTTGGGCTATTGAACAATGGAGATCAAGCTGAGGAGGAAGAAAGAGACCAACATGAGAAAAGACAGGCCAAGGCTCATATAAAACTGATAACCATTGCTGTCAGCCTTGCTTTTTGACCTCAAGACAACCCAAGAGGGCCAAGAAAGTCCAACTTTCTTTCTGTCTGGAGGTAAGGCCAACAAGGAAGAATGCTACAAATGCAAGTCAACTGGCCACTGGGCCCAAGATTGCCAGAAAGAGCTCCCAGGGATATGACCAGCCTGCAAACAAACAGGTCATTAGAAGAGGGACTGTCCCAAAGGGAAAGGGGGACTCCCATCCCCAAGATGCCATGATGGATGACAGAGGCAGTGGGGGGACCCTGGCAGTTCCCTCCAAAGAGAAGTCTATCTCTTATCGAGGAGCTCTCGGTGGTCTTTGACATGACAAGTAAGAAAATAAATTTTTTAACTGATAGGGGAGCCACTTACCCTGTCCTGATTTCTCATGCTGGGCCTCTCTCCTCTGAAAGCTGTCCTGTGACTAGTGTTGATGGAAAGCCTCGCATCCATTTCTTCACTGGGGCTCTCACTTGCCAATTTGAACTGTGGTTGACTTCACATGCCTTTTTAGTTGTACCTGAGTGTCCCACCCCACCACCTTCTGAGCTCCCTCAGGGCCATACTCCAGTTAGGAGGCCCCGAGTAGCCCTTTATCTTGACTCTAAGACCAGCTGGAATACTAAGGTCCTGTTCCCAGCCATATTCTCTATAAAAATTAGCCTTAGACCAGAAGCTGCTTACCCTAACAAGAGATAATACCCCATAAAGTCAGAAGCAAAGAAGGGTTTATGACCCCTCATAGATAAATTCTTAATCTTGGTACCCTACCAATCTCCATGCAACACTCCTATTTTTCCAATTATTAAGCCAAACGGGGGACATAGTATGGTACAAGGCCTCAGAGCTGTAAACAACAGCGTTCCTTTACATCCCCTCGTGGCCAATCCTTATAACAATATTAATCAAAATTTCTGAGAACACTAAATGGTTTACTGTGCTCAACCTTAAGGATGCTTTCTTTTGCATCCAGTTCATCCCTCAACACAGTATCTGTTTGCCTTTGAGTGGACTAACCCCCGACTCAAGCCAAATGCAGTAATACACCTGGACTATATTGCCTCGGGGGTTTTAGGTCAGCCCACAGTTGTTCACCCAGGCCCTAGGAAAGGAACTAAAGAAAATACACCTAAAAGAAGGTGCCATTCTACTGTACGCAGTCCCTCTATGGAGGCCACAGACCAAAATACCACTCAGGTCCTTATTTCCTTGAGGCCCATGGTTAGCATCTCAGTCTCTAAGACAAAGGCACAAATCTCAAAGCAACAAGTTAAATATCTGGGATATATTATAAACCTCCGAAGTAGACAGTTAACTGATAAGATAGAAAAACAAGCTGTATTAGGCCTAAGCATTCCAAATACAAAGAAACATAACCATATCTTCTGGAGCATGGCAGGATTTTGTAGAATTTGGATTCCAGGATTTGAGATAATGGCTAAGCCCCTATATGAAACCACTAAAGCTTCAGATATAGAACCATTACTTTGGAACAGGTAATAGGAAACGGCAAACACCATTCATCTTGTCTGTGGCTGAAACACAGAAGACAGATTTTGGGGGTCCTTATACAGAATCTCAGGGAAGTTCCTCAGCCTATAGGCTACTTTCCCAAGCAACTAGACTCTGTGGCCCTAGGTTGGCTTGGCCACCTCCATGCCAGAGCTGTCACCACTTTATTAGTGGAAGAAGCTAACAAGCTTACCTTTGGACAGCCACAGGAAGTGCAGACCTTCCATCGAGTACAAGGGATTCTAGAGATAAAAGCCCATCATTAAACTTCCCTGGTAGTCCAGTGGTTAAGAATCTGCCTGCCAAAGCAGGGGACACAGGTTTGATCCCTAGTCCAGGAGGATCCTACATGCCTCGGAGCAACTAAGCCCATGCACTGCAACAAGAGAGCCACTGCAAAGAGAAGCCGGCATGCTGCAACTAGAGAGTAGCCACCCCATGCTGTCTGCAACTAGAGAAAGCCCATGCACAGCAACAAAGACCCAGCGCAGCCAAAAATGAAATACCTTTCTAAAACACTGCCATTAAATTTACAAAGAAAAACAAAAGGTGATCACCACTAGCTAACTGGAGGCTGCCTTATTAAGTACCAGGCTCTGCTCCTCAACTCCCCAGAGCTAACCCTCAAAACTTGCCACACTCTTGACCCTACTACATTAATGCCCACCGAAGCCCATTGCTAACACCTTCTTGCCTTGAAACCCTTGACCAGATCTATGCCTGTAGGTCTGACCTAACAGACTTGTTGTTGTTTAGTTGTTAAGTCATGTCTGACTCTTTGTGACCCCATGGACTGTAGCCCACCAGGCTCCTCTGTCTGTGGGATTCTCCAGGCAAGAATACTATAGTGGGTAGCCATTTCCTTCTCCAGGGGATCTTCCTGACCCAGGGATTGAACCCATATCTCCTGCATTGGCAGGCAGATTCTTCACCACTGAGCCACCAGAGAAGACTTGACTTAACAGACGAGGGCATAGAAAACCCTGAGGAAGAGTTATTTACTGATGACAGTAGTTTCATTAAAGATGGAGTCAGGAGGGCAGGGTATGCTACTGTGACCACTCACAGCATCACAGAAGAAACACCTTATCACCTAACACTTCAGCCCAAAAGGCTGAATCGATAACTCTAACCCAAGCCTCAACCCCAGGGGAAGGAAAGATTGTAAATATGTACACAGACTCAAAATATGCCTTGTCTTACATGCCCACGCATCTGTCTGGAGAAAGAGAGGATTTCTAAATGCAAGAAATTTCCTTATAAAATATGCGGCTAACAATTTATATCTCATAGAAGTGGTTCAAAAACCAAAACAGATAGCAGTCATCCACTGCCATGGGCACCAAAAGGGAACTTCTCTAATGCCAAAAAAAACACAACAGGACAGATCAGGAAACAAAGAGAGCAGCCCTGATGACCCTAACTGTGATGGCTTTAATCCCATCCCTTATCCCTTCTAATATTATACCCAGGTACTCGACTTCCGAAGACACCTGGGCACAAGACAGAGGGGAAACTAAGGGGACAGACAGATAGCTGGGCCATATAGATCAGAAAATGTTCATACCTCCCTCTGACCAATGAGAAATTATTAAAGGGCTACACGATTCTCTCCACCTGGGGAGAGAAGCAATGTCTACAATTGTTTTCTGACTTTTTACAGGGAAAGGGCTCCCAGAGACAATTAAAAGAGTTACTCAAACATGTGGCTTTGCACCACCCATAACCCAGGAGGCAACCCCAAGACTCCCCTTCTTGTTAGCCCAGTACAGTGACATGGGAGACCTATCCCATGAGGATAAAGATGACTGGCAAATAGATATCACTCAGATGCCATTCTTCCAGGGCTTCAAATATTCAATTGGCAAAAAAATTTGTTCAGATTTTTTCCTAAGTTGTTATAGAAAAACCTAAATGAACTTTTTCGCCAGCCCAATACTTACTAGGCTTTAAGTACTTTTATTGGACAGACAGAAGCCTTCCTCACTAGAACTGAGAAGGCAACTGAAATGGCTAAGGTGCTTCTAAAGGAAATTATTCCTTGACTCGGATTGCCTCATCCCCTTCAGAATGATAATGGGACCTTCATTTGTATCAGATGACCCAGTTTTCTCAGGCTTTAGGAGGAACTAAAAACCAACTCCAGTGGGAGGGAGGTTTGAGAGGGAGGGGACACATGTATACCTATGGCTGATTCATGTTGTTTGACAGCAAAACAACCAAATTCTATAAGGCAATTATCCTTCAATCTCCATTCATTCTGAAGACCTCAGGAAAAGTGGATGGACTAATGATACTCTAAGGAAAACCTTGGGCAAACTCTGTCAGGAAACATCAGAGTCATGGTCATTACCTGCTGCCAACTGTCCTTTTAAGGGTCAGGGCAGCCTGTAAAACAACCACTAAGTTAAGCCCTTTCGAAATGACATATAGAAGACCATCCCTTACTCTGGACATGCTAACTGACCCAGAAACCCAGGCTCATCTTCAATACATTACAAACCTAGGCCAGGTCCAGAGGGCTACATAAGAATACGGCAACAGAGTACAACCCTCTCCAGATGACACTCTGTGTAAAGTGAGTGACTCCCTTACTTTTAAAGACCTGGAAAAATGAGTCACCTGGCGACCAGCTACTCCCAAAATGGAAGAGTCCTTACCAAGTTTTGCTGAGCACCCTTACAGCAGTTGAACTCCAGGGAATCACCAGCTGGGTTCATCGGTCCAGGATTAAACCTGTCTCCACTGATATGTTACAGGAACCTGAAGACCCACTTTCTAGCCATCCCTGTGAGTTTGCCCTCCCTTTGAGTCTGCCTGGGATCTGGAGGACACAGGACAGCCTGAAAATTCCAGGTGGATGCATGAACCTCACCAAGAACTGAAGCTCTTCTTCAGAAAGAACAAAAAGACTTCTTAGACCCTAGGCTAAGTACCAATAGCCACTTGTCTTCCTTTCTGCCTCCCAGTACTCCAATCCACTTACAGAATAACTGGTATGCTCTGGTAAATTTAGTTAACTATTGTCTTCTTTGCGCTCACCTTTGCTCTCGGAATTTACTAAACTTCTCTGCCCATGCTGAGTGATTCAAATATGACCCTCCTGTGAAGTTACTAATTGCCTTAGCTTTTCTACACTTCTTTCCCTTATCCACAGGCTGGATAGACAGCTCCCTGGTTCACATTGCCCGAACTCCTGTGTCCTCCACTCAGAATGCTGGATCCATCATAGACCATAGTGACCCACTTGTCCATTCTGTAAGGAATTTTAGCCAAGTTCCTGAGGGAAAATGGTCTTCAACCAGAGACTCAAGGTTCAGAATGGTATTGTACAGAGTCAGAATTTATTTTCGTGTTGAAGAAAATTCTAATGTCTCTTGCCTAACCCTCCCCTTAGCAACAGAAGAATATTAAGTCAAACTGGGAGGATGAAGAACTGGCATTAACGTACCCCAGCACTTTATAATGGCACCTTCCCCCTATTGCAAACCAGAACTCCAGTTACCTATTTGTGCTCAAACTCAAGCTCACTACCTGATGGAAGAAGGATCCACGGAGGAGAAGCAGATACCGAGACGGAAGCGAATGGAAGGACTTGAGCTTCTAGCTGGAGAATATTTCCATAACAAAAGAATTGGTTGGCTAGGCTTTAAGCCAACAAGTTAGTCAACTGTGTCAAGTCAATTGGGCAAGTTAGTCAATTGTGCCCCATCAGGTTATATTTTTGTGTGTCAGGTGGATAAAAAACCATGAGCCACTAACTGCCTACCCAAAAACTCCATGCCCACACAGTGCATGCAGGGAACCCTGATTATTCCTTTCTCAACCCACTACTTAAATGAATCCAAGCACTGAGCAAGTTCACTAAAACTGTCCACTCAATTAACTCAAGACTTACCTGGTGGCATCCCAGACAGAGATGCCTCTTTCTTTGGGTACGCCTTGTTACCATGGTGGGGAGTAGCTGCCCACCAACATGTCTATGAAACTTGTCTGGGATGCCCAGTACTGCTAACTCTCTTACTAATTTACCGAAGTCTCTAGATTCACTGGCCAAGTTGGGTATGTGACAACCAACTGGCCCTGGATTATCTGTTGGTAAAACAAAGAGCAGTAGGTGCAGTTACCAATACTTTTTTTTTATTTGGCAGCACTGGGTCTTAGTTGAAGCATTCAAGATCTTTGTTGACTGCTCTGGGTCTTAGTTGTGGCACATGGTATCCTTAGTTGCAACATGTGGGGTCTAGTTCCCTGACCAGGGATCAAGCCCAGGCCCCATGCATTGGGAGCCCAGAGTCTTAACCACTGGACCACCAGGGAAGTCCCACCTTGTTGCATGTACATTACCACCTCTTGCCAGGTAGACAGTGAGAAAACTTGACAACAAGCCACCTTGCATCAGCAGACAATTAGCCACTAATCCTTGATATTCAGTATGGGCAGGGAAACTGAAAACAGGTTCTCTAACTTGTTCTCCTGAATCCCACAAGGTATTAAAAACTTTCTGACAGGAGGTTTCCATTTTCTTACAACCATCTTCATTTCAGACATACTGATTCATGTTATATTTCACCTAATGCTTTGTTTTCTTCCATACTGTTGCAAATCTAAGACCTTTCAGTCCAAGGAGGAGGCCTGGGACCAACAGGTTCAAACTCCACTTTAGGAAAAGAGAAATATACTAAATTTTAAGCCTGAGATTAACAAAAATGTGCTGACCTTGTATAACCAGATTTCTACCCTTGTTTAAGTCTCTGATTATAATAGTCTTTTACTAGTCTTTAGTCCCCACTTCTCTAATTATTTAGTTTGTTTTCTCCAGGGCAATGGTGATGCAGGGACTCCTGCAACTCTCCACAGCAGATACTGCAGAAATAACAAGAGAAGTCACTCAGGGGCCCCTTAATGAGATAGGACAAGAGCTCTGTGACCCCAACAAGATAGAATCTATGAGCCCCTTGCTAACCTGAAGAAGCTACCAAAGACATACTATCGCACTTCATCTTCCCAATAAAGATTTCTAGGGTCTACATGTCTCAGAAGGAATTTGAGGCAGGAGATAGATGGGCACCCCCTCCCCTCCCCAGGGTAAGCAATTTGAGTTCATTACCTGCACAAAGAAATTCCAAAATATCAACATCAGGACAACTGACAGAGGAGACTGGGCCCTGCCCAGATAAGAGAACATATTTTCCTCATTTATTGATATCAAAGAGACCTTCCAGACTAGAAAGTTCCTCAGAGGTCAAAAGGGGAGTGATGCTAAGCCACCCATAGTCCTCTTTGGTGGAATGCATCTTGGCTAAGAGGGTGTGTGCACACTTAGGAGGATCTTGAGATATATTAAATACAGACTCAGAATGAGGCAAATCAAAATGAAAACCCAGAAGAAATGAATCAGATAAGTGATTTAAACTATCACCAGGGCATAAGTTTCATTGAGTCTGCCCATGTGTCTGTATACATGTACTATACACTTCCTCCTAATAAACACTTCATTTGTATCACTACTTTTATCATTGTGAGAATTTTTTCTCTGCAGAGTCAAAGGGCCAGGGCCTTGTCACTGGCCACTGGTCTAGTAGCTAGGATTCAGCACTCTTGCTGCCATGACCTGACTTCAATCTCTGGCCGAGAACCCAAACACTGCTTCAAGCTGCTGCAGGCCAAGGCCACTTAAGATCAGTTGGGAATGATGGGTTGCATGCTTAGTCCATCTTACTCAGAAACTAAAACTTCCAAGTTTAGGAAGTTATCCTAGGGAAATAGTGAAAGATATATGCTGAGAATGTATACTCAAGGATTTTTATCACAGCAGTGCTTACTATAGTTATATACTCTTTGTTGATCTTTGCATGCAACAGAATCTGATTGTTTTAACTTAAATCTGACTGATTTAATCAGAAAACACATTTTTAAAGGGATATTTAGTGGCTTTAAAAAGTGCCAAGGAGGACAAGAAACTAGTCTAAGAGGGTGTGGAGACCAGAACAATGACCAAATTCAAGCCAGTGATGACTGGCTCCTAGCACTATTGTACACTGGTCCTAATCACTACCAATCATATTGCTTCCATTAATAGTCCCAGAAACCTGATCTTTCTGCCTCTGCCACAATCACCAAGGACAATTTGATAGGGACAGAATGAAGGGAAAAAATAGGTGATTAAATAATCTCACTAGGGCATTGTAAGTAAAAAAAAAAAAAAAAAAAAAAAATGGGAGACCCTCTGTAAGTTAATGATTACTCAAGAAAGCAGGCTTGCTTAACCACAAAAACATGTAACAGAAGCACAAAACATGCCCCAAAACAACAAAACAATGGTAGCATGAGACTCACATCCTGCCCAGTGAGCTTAGTAAGTTAGTGATCCCTAGGACATACTCTCTGCACACATAAAAAACAGTAATTTGTGGACCTTGCTTGACCATGCAGGGACAAGAAAACTCCCCTGCTCAACCTAGAGGAGGAGCTGATGATGAAAACATGACATCTACTCAAGAAAGACAAAGGTCTTCTCCCCCTCCCCACTTTTCCTTTGATTGAAAAACTGTAGCCCACTAAGCTCCAGGGCACAGTATTTCCCACCTACCTTCCTGTAGCCTCACAAGCATCCTATTCTAATGAGTCACTTCTTATCTACCACTTTGCTGTCATTGAATTCTTATTTGTACTGAGACACAAAGAACTATAGTCCTGGAACTCTTCAGAGGCCCCCCGAAATGATACCAGTTGGTTTCAAATTCTCTGCTATGGCTACTTGTTTGCATCCCTCTGACTCATTCATAGTGTCCTTTCACTATAAAACTCCCACAAGGCCACTGAGGCTTTGTGTTTTTCAGTTTCTTTTTACTAATACAAGATAGTTGGGCACTAAAGTATGTAACAAAGGTGATAGAAGCAGTAGGAAGTTAGAGGAGAGGGACACTCCAGAGAACATGAGTTGTAGGAGAGAGGCTTTTTATAGAAGGTATGGGCAGAGCTGGGTCTTCAAGTAAGAACTCAGAAAGAGGGCTATATCAGTCAACTACTGCTACACAACTCAACTGAGCATCAACAAAACATCCTTGAATAATATTTCTCTCTCATAGACTTACAGGACTTCCCAGGTGTCTCGGTGGTAAAGAATCTGCCTGCCAATGTAGGAGCCGCAGGAGACAAGGTTCAATCCCTGGTTCAGAAAGATTCCCTAGAAGAGGAAGTGGCAACTCATTCCCATGCTCCTGCCAGCATAATCCCATGGACAGAGGAGCCTGGCGGGCTACAGACCACTGGGTCACAAAGAGTTGGACACCACTGAGCAACTGAGTACACAAAGTCATGAACTTATAGCCAAGTGGGGGAGCTCTGCTTCTGATTTTAATTTCACCCTCTCCACAATTTCTTTAAATTCCTGTGGTTTACATCCTCACCTTTCTGAAAGTTTTCAACCTGGCAGCATACATTGTTCCAAGTTTGCAATTACATCAACCTGGCTTCACTGGTTCACAAAATAAATCTACTCATGTCAAGTATTTGGGGATTAAGCTGCACTTCACCAAGGATTTGAAAGACAGTGTGACAGGGTCACATCTTGGAACACATGGCCTTCAGCCACCCTGCTAGCTATTCCCTCTTCCTCACTCTCTACCATTCATCTCCACTTCTTCCAAACCCAAACCAACTCACAAATCCTTTCTCTTTCACAGACTGTTCTATTCTCACCCAGGCCCTGCAGGGTCTCACCTGCTTCCCAATGACTTTAAAAAGCAATTCTTTCAAACACATCCAGGGCTTTCTGCAGAAGAACATCTGGCAAATCATGGGTCCTTTCAAAGCAACCATAATTATGGTTCATCTTATCCTTCCAATCAATTATTCTTTTCCAGTTGTTCTTACTTGAGAATAACTAGATATGCAACAAGCAAATGATCTGTGGAAAATTTAACCTACTTAAAAGGGGAAGAAATGAGATCTGGCTACCTATGTGTTATCCCTTGAAGAAGCTTATAAAAGTATAGCCCCAGTAGCCAGGATGCTCTGAGGAGAACCCCATTGGGGAGAACAATGGCTAAAAATAGTACTTGACCTTGGGTATCTGAAAGGAAAAGGATGAAAAATGTTGACCAAAGAGTTTAAAGTGTCTTTGAAGAAAAAAGAAAAACACACCCACTTTTTAAAACTGCACGGAAGTCACCTTCTGCACTTTCTGGAAAGGAAAAGCTATTCAACCAGTGTACGCTGACAGATAGGCACGACCCTCAAAATAGGCGAGGGGCAGGACTCCATATACCAAGTTGATGGCAGAGGTAACAGGGCAGCAAGAGAGAATCTCAGATAGCCCAAACACTGGAGCGACCACAAACTCAATGAACAAATCAGGAGGCAGAGATATCATGGGATCAAGTCTAAAAAGGTCAACATTAACCATCAGCAAAGAAATAGATGTTAGATGGACTGCAGGTTCTAGAATGTATGACATTTGTGGGAACTAAATGTTCCCAGAAGGGAATGATGGAGGAAGAATCCCATTACAATATCTTACTACAAGTGTGTTCACCCACACCAGCACTCTAGCCACCTTGTGATGAAGAGTCTTCTTTAGTGAGAGGAAATGGAAGACTCTGAGAGAGGTTCCTCCTTGGCTCTCACACTCCCCAACTGCTGTCTTCCTCTGGTCATTACCTTGGGTTTCTCCCCTTGTTCTGAATGAGTTAAGGGCTCTCCAAATGCTAGGAACTGTGAAGAGCTCAGAAAGGAATGAGACCATAACTATCCAAGAAATCCAGAACCTAGTCAAGGAAATGGACTAATAAAACATACATTGGGAGGAACAAGATGGCGGAGGACTAGGTGGACGTGGAGTACATCTCTCTCCATGGGTACATCAGGAATACATCTTCAGACACAGAAGTGCACACAGAACACTAGCTGAGGGCGAACAGGAGTACCTGACCAGTGGAAAAGAATATACAGAACCATGGGAAATTCGGTAGGACAAAGGAACTAGGGGGTAAAACAAGAGTGTTAGTAGGACTGGACCTGCCCTCGGCGGGTGGGGGAATGGAAGCAGGGGTCTCATCCCAATACCAGGGCAATTGTCTGAGTCAGAGGAGAAACATTTAAGGCTGAGAGTGAAACAGCTGATCTGTGGCAGTCTAAATGGAATAAGAATCAGACAGTCCTTGCCACAGCCATACATACCCCGGACAGGGTCACAGGTCCCCTGGAAGGCACAGCACTGCGAGCTGGACTTGAGGGATTGTGGAGCAATCCCAGGGCGAGGGCTGCTGTTGACTGCAGAGAGGCAGACCGGGGGGATGTGATGAAGGAGACTGTGGTGGGAAATGCCTGTGGAGGAAAGCCAGGCAGCCAAGGAAGCAAGGCGATACTGCTGAGTCACGTGTAGGGGGTAAGCCATCACCATAGCCTATTTCTCCCCACACACCAGCATCGGCAGCTGGACAATAGAGAGGCTGGCCCATCAAATGCCCGACTCACCGAACTACAGATTGGGACCCCACCCAGGGTGCCCGTTTAAGTGTCTGATGCACCAATCTACAGAGTAGGACCCCAGTCAGGGGGGCCCTCTATGTGCCTGATGCACCAAATAACAGAGAAGGACCCCAGGCAAGGGAACCCTCTGAGTGGGCAGAGCTACAGAGAAAAAGTGGCCAAAGAGGCCCTCTGATTGCCAGCTACAAAAGGCTCAAAAAAAGACTCTGATAGGGCCATAACTCCTGCAGCGGAGGCAGTCCATGTCCCAAGGGCCCCACAAGCCAAGCAGTTGCGCTCCCTTCACGCTCAACTGTCACTGGGTCAGAGCTGCCACAACCTTCCCACCAGCTATCCAAGCTGCTATACAGCTATACAAGATTAAATCCACACAATCAACTGTGCAGACTCTGCGTCTATGGAATATATAGAAGGACACTGAGGGCTCCCACAAAAGTCTTGCATCTATGCACGCAGGGTTGCTTCAGCCGTGTCCAGTTCTTTGCGACCCTGTAGACTATGGCCTGCCAGGCTTCTCTGTCGGGGGTGGTGGGGGGTGGTTCTCCAGGCAAAAATACTGGAGCATACTGGCCAACACTGGTTGCCATATCCGTCTAGAGCACTATATTTCCTGCTGCCCTAGCTGCCAACTCCCCTGAGTACCAGGTGCTGCCAGAACCCCTGCGACCCAAGCAGCTGCACCACCTCCATACCTGGCCCTCATAGGTGCAAACCCAAGTCCTCCAGGGCAGCCTCAGGAGCAAACCCCAGTAGATGACCCACATGCAGAGGTGGAAATAAAACTACAGTTGAAACCCATTGGCAGTGTGACTAAGGAAGAAGACCCAAAACCTTCCCACCAGCTATACAAGCTGCAGATTAAATCCACACAATTAACTATGCAGACTCTGTGTCTATGGACTATATTAAAGGACACTGAGCTCCTGCAAAAGAAAACGCACTAGCTCTGATAGCTGTAGACATTGGAGGCAAGAACACACAGGAGTAGAACCAGATTAGAATCTGAGCTGTCCGCACAGCAGGTCCAGAGATCAGCACAGTGTTGGAGGGCATCTAGGGGGGTGAGGTGGACTGTGACTCCTAGAGAGGGAAAGGACTCTGACAGCAGTGACTCAAGAAAAACACTTATTATTCTTATGGTTTGACTTGTTCTAGATTCTTTTGGATTTTTTTTTTCTTTTTTCTTTCCCCCCTCTGTTGTAGCTGTCAATTTTATTGGCACTATGAAATCTAATTAAGCTTTTGAGCTTTTTTTTCTCCTCAGTCACATTTTTTATTGTTGTTATTTTTATTTATTTATTTTTTTCAGATAGTGGAGTGCAGTTTATTACACCAGCGGGCCCAAGGCAGAGTCTCCTCTTAGCCAAGGGCCCCGACCAGCATTTGTGAAAATCTTTTATACCCCATGTGTACTTGTCCAAACCCACCACCCCAAATCCCTTGAGGCTTACAAAGGAAGGGTAAATACAATCACAATAACCCCATCATTCACGTGTTATGTGTTCAAACAGTTAATAATCAATAAGCCCGTGGTTACATTCCAACCAGTTAATAACCGATAAGCCTGTGATTACATTTCGATAGATACTGTCCGGAGGCAGGGGTGATTAGTGTCTGTTTTCTCTTCTTCAAGATTCCCCTGCCCAGAGGGGGGTCTTATCCTTCCATTGTCATTCCCACAGGCACTAAGCACAGAGTTCAGAGTCCACTGGAGAGGTGGCCGCGCACGATCAGCATGGACAGGCCTGAGATGGAGTCCAGGCCCTATGAATTCCTTCTTCATTCCCCCCTCTTGATGCTCTTAGTTTCCATAACGAGCATCATTTATTGAGATATATTGTACCTTAGCCCTCCTGCCACCCACATGAGAGAATGCTATCAACCTCTGGGTTACAAAATTCACAAGGCATTGTAGGAAGCAGGGCCCACAAAGCAGTATGATCAAGATTACTATAACAACAGTTCATTAGACATGGCTTTCACTTGATTTTGCATATCCTCCAAGGCAGTAGATACATCTTCAGACAGGTCAGGGATGTACACACCATTCGCCAAAGTCCCTCCTTGGGCTTCTGTGAGTATGTCTAATGCCATCCTATTTTGAATTACTGCCTTCCTCATCTGAATCTGTTCTTCGTTCAAAGCATGAATGGCTTTAGTACTGTCTAAGAGGGCCTGTTTAATGAAATTAGTTAAGGCCTCTACCTTAACCATGATATCCGTTGTCCCTACAAAGGGTATAAACAAGGCAGCAAGATAGTCATACCACTGGAACACAGATCGTGTCCATCTTACATGCAGATAAGGCAGGTTTACTGGAGGCTGGTGTAGGCTACGCTTAATTCTGCCATGGGCGAAAGCAAATCCTAATGTGCAATGCCTCACCCAGCCAACTGGTAACCATGGCCATAAATTAAGCCCACAGAGCCACTGGGTCCCACTGGGGGCTACCCAGCAGATTCCAGGATTATATTTCCAGTCGGAATCAGGCCACTGAGCAGACTGATTGGGGTGATAGGTAACTTCCAAGATTTGTTTACTTTGTTCAGGGGACAAATAACAATTCTTTTGGATCTAGGGGATGGTCTCCAAATCCAACTTTCTGTTCTTTTTGTTCCCAGCAAATAGTAGCAGGGGCAATCAACTGTCCTTTCTCAGGAGCCATCCAGAAATATTCATCCCAGACCTGGTAGTATTGCTCAAGGCACCGGGAGGCCTGTCCCCCTTTTGTAAGGGAGCACTTTTCCTCTTTAATTCTCATATATGAGGTATAAGCCTTTGTTATCTCCATAAGGCTGGTGTTCATGTTAAATGTAACCCTATGTCCCTGGCCCATTGATGGCTTTTTCTAACACCAGAGGGCAAAGAAAGGTTATGGTTGGTGAGAGAGAGGAAAGTTCCTTTCTGTTGTTAAAGTCCCCATAACGGAGTGACGATACCCACCAGGGGAGTCTGTCTATTACTGACAGGGGCATAGCCCCACATACCCAAGTTCAGAATTGCATTGGTGAGGCTGAACAGCAGGAGTCGTTTACCCAGCTCCATCCTGTAGAGGGCTCGTCTGGGACCTTGTTTTCTTCTTCCTCCTCAGAATGATCTTGGTTTCCTGTGGGTCGGTGGGGTCCTTCTGGGTGGTCCACTCGGCGTCCTCCGGGTCAGCGTGGTATGCCTTCTTCGCTCTGGTGTGATGGATCAAGGGACAATACCTGCAACTTTAACTGAGCGCTCAGTTCCCCTGCTGCCGTCCACTACCTGCTGACGTGAAAGGTCCGGGCGTTGAGAAGCAGAATCCTTCCAGAGGGACGAGGCGCCTTCCCCCCTCTAGGAGATTCAAGCTACAAAGCCTCAGGGTGGCCTCAAATGAGACCTGTCTCCTCAAAGTGAGGAGTTTGCCGGCCAATGCACCAAATGTTATAGCCACGCTTTCCGGGAAACAAACTCACTCAGAAGGACAATGCAGATAGTGGAGTGCAGTTTATTACACCAGTGGGCCCAAGGCAGAGTCTCCTCTTAGCCAAGGGCCTATTGTTGTTATAAACCTCTGCCTCTGCATTGGGCTTTTGCAGTTCTGTGGAGTTTTCCTTTTTTTTTTTTAATTTATTTTTTTAATTTAAATTTTCAATTTTTAAACCTATGATTTTTTTTATACATTTATTCCTTTGTTTGTTTTTCCTACTGCTCTTTTCCCCTTGCAGTTAATCTTCAATGTACATTAACCTTCTTTATATACCTCTATTTAACTTTGCATATCTATTCGTTCTTTCTGTTTTTTCCTCTCAACATATGTGTTAGTTTTGTTTTCATTGCTCTATTCCCCAGTTGGCACCTTGCTTTAGTTTTGTTTTCCAGTTGGTGCTTTAGTTAGTTTTGCTCTTAACTGGTAGATATAATTTTGGTTTCCTTTGATTGCTTGGTCAATCTATTGTACTTTATTTTTGTTGGACTGCTTTGATTCTGCTTAAGGGTGTATATGTATATGTGTATATTCAATCACACTTTTTATTTTTGTTATAAACCTCTGTCTCTATGTTGGGCTTTGCAGTTCTACGGAGTTTTCCTTTTTTCTTTCTTCTTCCCTTTTCCCCCTCTTTTTTATAATTTTAATTTTTAATTTTTTAAACCTATTATTTTTTTCCTACATTTATTCCTTTGTTTGCCTTTCCTACTGTTCTTTCCCCCCTTCAGTTAATCTCTAACGTATATAAATCTTCTTCATCTACCTCTGTTTAACTTTGCATGTCTATTCTTTTTTCCTTTTCTTTCTTTCCTTTCCTCTCAACATAAGTGTTAGTTTTGTTTTCATTGCTCTATTCCCCAGTTGGCACCTTGCTTTAGTTTTGTTTTCCAGTTGGTGCTTTAGTTAGTTTTGCTCTTAACTGGTAGATATAATTTTGGTTTCCTTTGATTGCTTGGTCAATCTATTGTACTTTATTTTTGTTGGACTGCTTTGATTCTGCTTAAGGGTGTATATGTATATGTGTATATTCAATCACACTTTTTATTTTTGTTATAAACCTCTGTCTCTATGTTGGGCTTTGCAGTTCTACGGAGTTTTCCTTTTTTCTTTCTTCTTCCCTTTTCCCCCTCTTTTTTATAATTTTAATTTTTAATTTTTTAAACCTATTATTTTTTTCCTACATTTATTCCTTTGTTTGCCTTTCCTACTGTTCTTTCCCCCCTTCAGTTAATCTCTAATGTATATAAATCTTCTTCATCTACCTCTGTTTAACTTTGCATGTCTATTCTTTTTTCCTTTTCTTTCTTTCCTTTCCTCTCAACATAAGTGTTAGTTTTGTTTTCATTGCTTTATTCCCCACTTGACACCTTGTTTTAGTTTTGTCTTCCAGTTTGTGCTTTAGTTTTGTTCTTAACTGGTAAATATAATTTTTGATTTCCTTTGCTGGGTCAATCTATTGTACTTCATTTTTGTTGGACTGTTTAGACTTTGCTCACGTGTGTATATGTATATGTGTATATTCCATTATTTTAATTACTGTTTGCCTGATTTTGTAACTGCCATTTGTCTGGGATTCCTCTTTGGTTTCTCATTTTTGAATATTTGTTTTAATCTCACTTAATGCCATAACAAACCACTCATGGGATCTTTGTTCCTGACCAGGGATTAAGCCCTGATCCTTGAGAGTGGCAGCACTGACTCTAAGACCCTAGACTATCAGAGAACTAACCCTAGGGAGTATCAAATAGTGAGAACTTACACAGGGGGGCAAGGAGGAGAAGGGGACGACAGAGGATGAGATGGCTGGATGGCATCACCAACTCGATGGACATGAGTTTGAGTAAACTCTGGGAGTTGGTGATGGACAAAGAGGCCTGGAGTGCTGCAATTCATGGGGTCACAAAGAGTCGACACGATTAAGCAACTGAACTGAACTAAACACAAAGGAAATGGCTTGAATCCAAGATCCAGCATCACCCAACCACCAGTAGCACCCTGTGCAGGACACCTCATCTAAACAACAAACAAAACAAAAATACAAACCCCACCATCAGCAGACAGGATTACCACCTCACTCAGCCTTGCCCATCAAAGGAAAAGCAAACAAACAACAACAACAACAAAAACTTAGCACAAATCTCACCGTATACGAAGCTTACACAAAACACTGGACCAACCTTAGGAGGGCAGAAACCAAAATGAAGAAATAACTCTACCTTGAAGCCTGGGAAAAGGAGACCTCAAACACATAAGTTTAAAAAAGAAAAAAAAAAAAAAATGAAAAGGCAGAGAAATACTACACAAGTGAAGGAACAAACTAGAAACACAAAAGTCCAAATAAATGAAGAGGAAACAGGAAAATTACCTGAAAAAGGATTCAGAATAACGATAGTAGTCTCAGACCTCTGGGACAATATCAAACACACCAACATTTGAATTATAGGGGTCCCAGAAGAAGAAGAGAAAAAGAAAGGGTGAGAAAATTTTTGAAGAGATTATAGTTGAAAATTTCTCCAACATGGAAAAGGTAATAGTCATTCAAGTCCAAGAGGCACAAAGAGTCCCATACAGGATAAACCCAAGGAGAAACATGCCAAGACACATGCTAATCAAACAAAGACTAAACACAAGGAAAGAATATTAAAAGTCACAAGGGAGAAGCAAGTAACATACGAGGGAAACCCCATATGCTTAACAGCTGATTTTTTAACAGAAACTCTGCAGGCCAGAAGGGAATAGCAGGATATATTTAAAGTACTGAAAGGGAAACATCTACAACCAAGATTACTGTACCTGGCAAGGAGCTCATTTAAAATTGATGGAGAATAAAAAAGCTTATCAAACAAGCAAAAGTTAAGAGAATTCAGCACCATCAAACCAGCTTTACAGCAAATGTTAAAGGGACTTACATAGTCAAGAAATACAAGAGAAGAAAAAAGATCTACAAAATCAACCCCAAATAATTAAGAAAATGGCAATAGTAACATACATATCAATAATTACTTTAAATGTAAATGAACTAAATGCTCCAACTAAAAGACACAGACTGGCTGAATTGATACAAAAACAAGACCCATATATATGCTGTCTACATGAAACCCACTTCAGATCTAAAGACACATACAGACTGAAAGTGAGAGGATGGAAAAATATTCTCCATGCAAATGGGAAGCAAAAGAAAGCTGGAGTAGCGAATCTCATATAAGACAAAATAGACCTTAAAATAAAGAAGATTACAAGAGATAAGGAAGGACACTACATAATGATCAAGGGATCAATTCAAGAGGAAGACACAACAATTGTAAATAACTATGCACGCAACATAGGAGCACCTCAATGCATAAAACACTAACAGACATAAAAGGAGAAATTGGCAGTAACACAATAGTAGTAGGAGACTTTAACACTCCACTCACACCAATGGACAGATCATCAAATCAGAAAATTAATAAGAAAACACAAGTCTTAAATGACACATTAGGTGAGATAGATCTCATTGATATCTTCAGGGCATTCCATACAAATGCAGAAGAATACACCTTCTCAAGTGCACATGGAACATTCTCCAGGGTAGACCACATCTTGGGTCACAAATCAAAGCTCAGTAAATTTAAGAAAATTGAAATCATATCAAGCATCTTCTCTGACCACAAATGCTATGCTATGAGACTAGATATCAATTACAAGAAAAAAACTGTAAGAAACACAAACACATGGAGATTAAACAACACACTTGTACAAAACCAACAGGTTACTGAAGAAATCAAAAGGGAAATAAAAACATTTATAGAAACAAATGACAATGAGGACAACTCAAAACCTATGGGATGCAGCAAAAGCAGTTCTAAGAGGGAAGTTTATAGGAATACAATCCTACCTCAAGAAACAAGAAAAACATTGAATAGACAACCTAACTTTACACCTAAAACAACTGGAAAAAGAAGAACAGAAAAACCCCAAAGTTAGTAGAAGGAAAGGAATCATAAATATCCGAGCAGAGATAAATGAAAAAGAAATGAAATAAACAATAGTAAAGATTAATAAAACTAAAAGCTGGTTCTTTGAGACAATAAACAAAATTGACAATCCTTTAGCCAGACTCATCAAGGAAAAAAGAGAGAAGACTCAAATCAACAAAATTAGAAATGAAAAAGGAGAGGTTACAACAGACAATGCAGAAACACAAAGGGTTATAAGAGACTGTTATGAACAACTATATGGCAATAAAATGATGAACTGGAAGAAATGGACAGATTCTTAGAAAAGTTCAATCTTCCAAGATTGAACCAGGACGAAATAGAAATTATGAACAACTCAATTACAAGCACTGAAATTGAAGCTGTAGTCAAAAATCTCCCAAAAGACAAAAGCCCAGGACCAGATGGCTTCACAGGAGAATTCTATCAAACATTTAGAGAAGAGCTAATGCCTATCCTTCTAAAACTCTTTCAAAAAATTGCAGAGGAAGGAACCCTTCCAAACTCATTCTATGAGGCCACCATCACCCTGATACCAAAACCAGACAAAGACAACACAAAAAAAGAAAACTACAGGCCAATATCACTGATAAACATAGGTGCAAAATCCTCAGCAAAATTTTAGCGAACAGAATTCAGCAACACATCAAAAAGCTTATCCGTCATGATCAAGCTGGGTATATTCCAGGGATGCAAGGATTCTACAATATACACAAATCAATCAATGTGATACACCATATTAAGAAATTGAAAGATAAAAGCCATATGATAATCTCAATAGATGCAGAAAACAGATGCAGACTGAACTGACTGAACTGACTAAAGCTGATTCATGTTGAGATTTGACAGAAAACAATAAAATTCTGTAAAGCAATTATCCTTCAACAAAAAAATTAATTAATTATGAAAAAACATTATGTTGACCCATAATTGTGCCCCCAGAATAAGGAAGACTTTGCTTCACACTTAGTGGAAGCTTCATGTTAAGAAGTGACTTTGTGCAAAACCTTGAAGAATGTACCAACTTAGTCGGGTGGAGTTGAGCCGGGAAGAAAGGCCTTTAAGAGGTAAGAGTGTCTTCCTCATGCTAGATACTGATGCTGCCTTTGGGCTATTTTAGTTAAGTGTGTTTCAACAATTCATTGAGTGATATCAGACACCAGACCCTGGAGATCCAACTATGAACAGAGGAGTCACTTTGTTTATGGAAGTTGAAGTCTTGAGGTTTGATAGACAGAAATAATAGCCTTCCCCTGTGTCTACATCCTCATCCACAGAACCTGTGAATATGTTATGTGGCAAAGAGGAATTAAGGAACCAGAAGGATGACCTTAAAATAGGAAATTTATCCTGGACCAATGTAATCACAAGGGTCCATAAATGTGGAAGAGCGAGGCAAAAGAGTGAGTATCCACGTGATTGAGGTGAGAAAGACTTGACCAGTCATTGTTGACTTGGAGGACACCAGAAGCCATGCGTAAGTAATGCAGGCAGCCTCTAGAAGCTGAAAAAGATGATAACATGGATTCTCCCCTAGAGCCTTGAGGAAGGAACACAGTCATGCTGACACCTTGGTTTTAGCCCAGTGACATTCACTTGGGATTGCTGACCTCAACAACCCTAAAATAATAAATTTGTGTTGTTTTAAGTCACTAAGTTTACAAGAATTGCTGCCGATGTTTCTAACTGGGGAAGAGTCAGGTAGAGGGGACTGCAGAAGATGTGTTGTAGTAAGAGATAGCAGACCAGCGTGTTTGTGCCAACTCTGCAATTAATTCATGGATCTGCTTATTCATTCAGCTGGAACTATGTGCGGGGCAGAGTGTCACATACTGCAATGTAACAGAAAATCAGACAAAGAAGTTTCCAGGTCTTGGGGAATTTGCAGTCTAATTAGAAAGCCAATAAAAAGTCAATAAAAGATAGATAATCCAAATTCTTTGGAATGAAATTAACACGGTGTGGTAAGAAACATAATGGTCAGGGAAGGGGTCTCTGAGAAGATAATATTTAAGTTGCAACCTACAAAAAGAGAAAACCATGTGAAGGATATATGCAAACTGGAAAAACAAGAAAAACAGAAAAAACAAGGCCATGTGCCTGGAAAAAGTGGTTGGCAGGGTCTAGGATTTGACAAATGATTTGTATGACAAGAGAATGGTAAGCAACAGGGAGGGGGTAGTCCGGGCTAGATTAAAAAGGCATTACAAGTCACAGGTGAGAAATTTTTCTTGGGAGTAATGTACAAACACTAGGAGTTATAAACAAAAGCATGTCATGGCCATCTGTAATATTTCACATTACTGTTTACCTTTTTATTTTAAAACAATTACAGATTCCTAGAAAATTGCAGAAAAACATACCAGAAGTCCCATGTACCCTTCATCCAGTTTCTTCCAATAGAAAAATAGAACATAACCATAGTGCAATTTGAAAACTAGGATGTTGATATTAGTACAAGCTACAGAATTTATTCAGATATCACCAGTTTACATGTACTTATTTGTGTGTGTGTACCATTTTATAAGTTTTTGCCACATGGATAAATTTATGTAACCACAACCACAATCAACAGACAAAACTCCTCCATTGCCACAGGGCTCCATTATACTCTCCTTATGACTACATATAACTACATCTTCCTTTCCCACCTAACCTCTGGCAACCTATAATCAATCTCTTTTCCATCTTTATATTAGTATTATTTCAAAAATGTTCTATATACAATGAGGTACCACCTCCCACTGGTCAGAATAGCCATCATTTAAAAAATCTACAATTAACAAATGTTGGAGAGGGTATCTGAAAAAGGGAATTCTCCTACAAAGTTGGTGGGAATATTAACAGGTGCAGCTACTATGGAGAACAGTATGGAGGTTCCACAAAAAACTAAAAATAGTGTTGCCATATGATCTAGCAGTCCCACTCCTGGGTATATATCCAGTCAAAACTATAATTCAAAAAGACACATGCACCCCTATGTTCCTTGCAGCACTATGTACAATAGCCAAGAAATGGGAACAGCCTAAATGTCCATTGATAGATGAATGGATAAAGAGGTGGTACATATATACAATGGACTACTACTCAGCCATAAAACAGAATGAAACAATGCCATCTGCAGCAACATGGATGGACCTAGAGATTATCATACTCAGTGAAGTAAGTCAGAAAGAGGACAAATAGCATATGATATCATTTCTATGTGGAACCTAAAACATGACACAAATGAACCTATCTGTGAAATAGAAACAGACTCACAGATATAGGGAACAGACTTGTAGTTGCCAAGAAGAAA
Source organism: Cervus canadensis (assembly GCF_019320065.1). Classification (NCBI taxonomy): domain Eukaryota; kingdom Metazoa; phylum Chordata; class Mammalia; order Artiodactyla; family Cervidae; genus Cervus; species Cervus canadensis. Next base: position 43,243,348 of record NC_057407.1, on the reverse strand, counting down.
AGGTAGGGAAGGATGGATTGGGAATTTGAGATCAGCAGATGCAAAATGCAAACTAGTATATATAGAATGGATAAGCAACAAGTCCTATTGTTTAGCACAGGAAACTATATTCAGTTTCCTAAGATAAACCATTATGGGAAAGAATATGAAAAAGAATTCATGTATTACTGAATTATTATGCTGTAGAGCATAATTCTGTAGAACAGAAATTAACACATTGTAAATCAATTATACTTCAATAAAATAAAATTTTTAAAAAGAGCATTATATAAATGGAAACATACAGTAAGAGACTTTTGAGACTGACTTTTTTCATTTAGTATAACACCATTAAAAGCCATCCAAGTTGTTGCTGGTATCAATAGTACGTTCCCTTTTATTGCCAAACAGTATCCCATGCTACAATTTTATTAACCATTCACTTATTTAATGACATCTGGGTCATTTCTAGTTTTTAGCTCTTACAAATAAAGGTACTATGAACATTTGCAAACAAGTTAGTATATGAATCAGTTCAGTTCAGTTGCTCAGTTGTGTCCGACTCTTTGCGACCCCATGAATTGCAGCACAGCAGGCCTCCCTGTCCATCACCAACTCCCGGAGTTTACTCAAACTCATGCCCATCGAGTCGGTAATGCCATCCAGCCATCTCATCCTCTGTCGTCCCCTCCTTCTCCTGCCCCCAATCCCTCCCAGCATCAGGGTCTTTTCCAATGAGTCAACTCTTCACATGAGGTGGCCAAAGTACTGGAGTTTCAGCTTCAGCATCAGTCCTTCCAATGAACACCCAGGACTGATCTCCTTTAGGATGGACTGGTTGGATCTCCTTGCAGTCTAAGGGACTCTCAAGAGTCTTCTCCAACACCACAGTTCAAAAGCATCAATTTTTCAGCACTCAGCTTTCTTCACAGTCCAACCCTCACTTCCATGCATGACCACTGGAAAAACCATAGCTTTGACTAGACGGACATTTGTTGGCAAAGTAATGTCTCTGCTTTTTAGTATATGAATATAAGTCTTCATTTCTCTGGGATAAACAATCAAAAGTGCAACTGCTGGGCTGTAATGTAGCCATTTGTTTCATTTTAGAAGAAGTAGTTTTATAACAAATTGTTTCCCAGAGTGGCTGTACCGTTTTATATTCCCACCAGCAATGTATAAATGGATCCAGTGTCTTCATCTTTGCCAGCATTTAGTATTATGACAATTTTTATTTTAGTTATTCTGATAGGTGGATCATTGTGGATTTAATTTGCATTTCCCTAAAGGGCTACCTAGACAGCAGATACATTACTTTGCCAACAAAGGTCTGTCTAGTCAAGGCTATGGTTTTTCCAGTAGTCATGTATGGATATGAGTTGGACCATAAAGAAAACTGAGCACTGAAGAATTGACACTTTTGAACTGTGGTGTTGGAGAAGACTCTTGTGAGTTCTTTGGACTTCAAAGAGACCCAACCAGTCCATCCTAAAGGAAATCAGTCCTCATCATTGGAAGGACTGATGCTGAAGCTGAAGCTCCAATACTTTGGCCACCTATTGTAAAGAACTGACTCACTGGAAAAGACCCTGATGCTAGTAAAGATTTAAGGCAGGAAGAGAAGAGGACAACAGAGGATGAGATGGTTGGATGGCATCACCGACTCAATGGACATGAGTCTGAGCAAGCTCTGGGAGTCAGTGATGGACAGGGAAGCCTGGCATGCTGCAGTCCATGGGGTCACAAAGAGTCAGACATGACTGAGTGACTGAACCGAACTGAAGGGCTAATGATGAACACCTCTCATGGGTTTATCGGCCACTCACTTACCCTCTTTGGTGAAATGTCTGTTCCTGTCATTAAAGTCCATTCTTAATTGGATTATTTCCTTTTTTAAGATTTTTTTTAATGTGGACCATTTGTAAAGTCTTAATTTAATTTGTTACAATATTGTTTGTATTTTCAGCTTTGGTTTTTTAGCCACAAGAGGTGGCATCTTACCTCCTTGACCAGAGATCTAACCCACACCCCCTGCATTGGAAAGCAATTGGAAAGCGAAATCTTAACACCAGGGAAGTCCCTGGATTGTTTTCTTATGCAACTTTTGAAAGTGCTTTACATATTCCATCAACAAACCTTTCATTAGCTTTATGCTTTGAAAATGTTTTCCTTTACTCTGTGGTTTGTATTTTCACCCTCTTAAAGTCTTTCACAGAGCAAAAGTTTTTAATTTTTACGAGGTCTGATTTATCAGTGTTTCGTAAGTTGGGTTTCTGGTGTGAAATCAATTCTTTAGCCCTTGGTGGTCTATTTTTTCCTAAAAGATATTCTATTTTTTCTAAAAGTTTTCTAATTTTATGTTTTACATTTATGTTTGTGATACATTTTGAATAATTTTTCAAATAAGCTGACAGATCAAGGTTGACTTAGGGTTTGAGGATTTTTTTCTTCCTGCTTTAAGAGGTCCACTTGTTTCAGCACCATCTGTTGGTGCTCACTCCACCCCTGCACTAAATTGCTCTTGCACCTTTGTCAAAAATCAGTTACGCATAATTTTGTGGGTCTCTGTGTTCAATATTCTGTTTCATTGACCTGTCTGTCCTTCACTCTGCAATATACTAGATTATATAATTACTATAGTTATATAATGTCTTTAAGTCTCTATGATTCTTCCCCCTTTACTCTTCTTTTTCATAACTGTTCTAGCTATCTTAGTTCTTTCGTCTTTGCATGTAAATTTTTAGAATAAGCTAATGCATACATGACTACAGTGGAATTGACAAATAGATTCAAGGGATTAGATCTGTCAGACAGAGTATGTGAAGAACTATGGATGGAGGTTTGTAATGTTGCAGAGGAGGTGGTGATCAAAACCATCCTCCAGAAAAATAAAAGAAACACAAAAAGGCAAAATAGTTGTCTGAGGAGGCCTTACAGATAGCTGAGAAAAGAAGAGAAGTGAAAGGCAAAGGAAAAAATGAAAGATATGCCCAACTGAATGCAGAGTTCTAAAGAATAGCAAGGAGAGATAAGAAAGCCTTCTTAAGTGAATAATGCAAAGAAATAGAAGAAAACAATAGAATGGGAAAGACTAGAGACCTCTTCAAGAAAATTAGACATACCAAGGGAATATTTCATGCAAAGAGGGGCACAATAAAGGACAGAAAAGGTAAGGACCTAACGGAAGCAGAAGATATTAAGAAGAGGTGGCAAGAATACAAGGAAGAATTATACAAAAAAGTCCAAATGACCCAGATTTCCATGATGGTGTGATCACTCATCTAGAGCCAGACATCCTAGAGTGAGAAGTCAAATAGGCCTTAGGAAGCATCACTGCAAACAAAGCTAGTGGAGGTGATGGAATTCCATTCGAGCTATTTCAATCCTGAAAGATGATGTTGTGAAAGGGCTCTGCTCAGTATGCCAGCAAATTTGGAAAACACTGCAGTGGCCACAGGAATGGAAAAGTTTATTCCAGTTCCAAAGAGAGGCAATGCCAAAGAATTTTCAAGCTACCACACAATTGCACTCATTTCACATGCTAGAAAAGTAATGCTCAAAATTCTCCAAGTGAGGCTTCAACAGTATGTGAACCAAGAACTTCCAGATGTTCAAGCTGGATTTAGAAAAGGCAGAGGAACCAGAGATCAAATTGCCAACATTCACTGGATCATAGAAAAAGCAGGAGAATTCCAGAAAAACATATACTTCTGCTTCATTGACTATGCTAAAGCCTTGGACTGTGTGGATCACAACAAACTGCGGAAAATTCTTCAAGAGATGGGAATGCCAGACCACCTCACCTGTCCCCTGAGAAACTTGTATGCAGGTCAAGAAGAAACAGTTAGAACAGGACATGGAACAACAAACTGGATGCCAAGGCTGTATATTGTCACCCTATTTATTTAACTTATATGCAGAGTACATCATGAGAAACGCTGGGCTGGAGGAAGCACAAGGTGGAATCAAGATTGCCAGGAGAAATATCAATAACCTCAGATATGCAGATGACACCACTCTTAAGGCAGAAAGCAAAGAGGAACTAAAGAGCCTCTTGATGAAAAGGAGAGTGAAAAAGCTGGCTTAAAACTCAACATTCAAAAAGCTAAGATCATGGTATCTGGTTCCATCACTTCATGGCAAACAGATGGGGAAACAATGGAAATAGTGACAGACTTAATTTTCTTAGGCTCCAAAATCACTGCAGATGGTGACTGCATCCATGAAATTAAAAGATGCCTACTCCTTGGAAGAAAAACTATGACAAATTTAGACAGCAATATTAAAAAGTTAGAGACATTACTTTGCTGACAATGGTCCATAGAGTCAAAGCTATGGTTCTTCCAGTAGTCATGTATGGATGAGAGAGTTGGATCATAAAGAAGAATGAGTGCCAAAGAATTGATGCTTTTGAACTGTGGTGTTAGAGAAGACTCTTGAGAGTCCCTTGGACTGCAAAGAGGTCAACCCAGTCAATCCTGAAGGAAATCAATCCTGAATACTCATTGGAAGGACTGAAACTCCAATACTTTGGTCACCTAATGTGAAGAGGTGACTTATTAGAAAAGACCCTGATGCTGGGAAAGATTGAAGGCAGGAGGAGAAGAGGATGATAGAGGATGAGATGGTTGGATGGCATCACCGACTCAAAGGACATGAGTTTGAGCAGGCTCCAGGAGATGGTGAAGGACAGGGAGGCCTGGTGTGCTGCAGTCCATGCATTCACAGTTAGACATGACTGAGCAACTGAACAACAAATGCATGACTACAGGCTTCCCTGATGGCTCACTGGGCAAGAATCCACCTGCAATGTAGGAGACAAAGGGGATGTGGATTCGATCCCCGTGTTGGCAAGGTCCCCTGGAGGAGGAAATGGCAATCCACACCAATATTCTTGCCTGAAAAATCCCATAGACAGAGGAGCCTCAGGCTACAGTGCAAAGGGTCACAGAGAGTCAAACATGACTGAGCACACACACTACCACTACTACACTATGTATGACTGCAAATATTAACAAGAAAACCTTGCTGGGATTTTGATTGGAATTGCATTAAACCTGTAGATCAATTTGGGCAGAACTGATATCTTTATGTTGAGTCCTTTAATCCAAAAACACAGTATGTCTCTCCATTTATTTACATCTACTGATTCCTTGCTTTAACATTTTATAATTTTCAGCATACAGATGCTGTGTGTTTTGTCAAAATAATACCAAAGTATTTCATTTTCTTTGGAGTGATTACAAATGGTATTGTTTTAAATTTTAGTTGGCACATATTTGTGGTCAGTAAATAAAATTGTAATTGATTTTTGTATGTTTCTCTTGTACCATGAAGCCTTGCTGAAATAACCTATATCTTGAGATTATTTTTTAAACATAGTAAAGCATTTCATCTGCAAACAGGGACAGTTTTATTTCTTCATTTTCAATCTGTGTGCCTTTTAAATCTTTTTTAAAATCTTCCACTTCTTAATAAATGGATTATATGGGACAACTGATTTTTGGATATAGGAAGTGGGTGGAGAGTGAAGCCATTTGTTGAAATTGGAAAGACTACAGGAGAAGACTAAGGCAGGAGGGGTTCTGCCTGCTGTTGAGTGGGTGATTAGAGATTTCAGGACACAGCTTGAGAGGAGAAGTCAAAGGTAGAGGTACTGGGAACAGCCTGCAATTAGATTGCATTGAAATCCAGGGAAGAGAGCAGATGGAGGCCAGAAGAGGACCCATCTTAAGGGCTGAGCCCTTGAGACTGCAGTTATTTATAGACTGTGTGTAGAAGGAAGAACCCCCAAAGAAGACCAGGAAGGGCATCCAGTGACTTCAGGCAAGTCATTGCATTTCTTCATACTTTAGTTAACTCACTGGAAAAAAAAGGTGGGGGGGGGGGTAGTTATGATGAGAGCGCTAGTATACCTCTTCTTTAGCAAAGTGCTAGATGGGAGAAGGTCAGAGAATGAAGCCATTTCCTCATTTACTCACGTGGTGAGATTTGGCGTGTTGGGAGTAATGACGCATAGTATTTCCTGGGACAGGCAGCACTAATCCCAGCTAAGGAGATAACGAAGAAAGCTGAGAACCAAAAAAGTGATGCTTTTGAACTGTAGTGTTGGAGAAGACTCTTGAGAGTCCCTTGCACTGCAAGGAGATCCAACTAGTCCATCCTAAAGGAGATCAGTCCTGGGTGTTCATTGGAAGGACTGATGCTGAAGCTGAAACTCCAATACTTTGGCCACCTCATGCGAAGAACTGACTCATTGGAAAAGACCCTAATGCTGCGAGGGATTGGGGGCAGGATGAGATGGCTGGATGGCATCACCGACTCGATGGACATGAGTTTGAGTAAACTCCAGGAGTTGGTGATGGACAGGGAGGCTTGGCGTGTTGCGATTCATGGGGTCGCAGAGTCGGACACGACTGAGTGATTGAACTGAAGGAGACATCATTTGAGTATCTCCTGCCAGACTCTTTGACCAACCACTACGATAAGTTAATCCTCATAAGTCAATGGCTTCATCAGTCATAAAGAAAAGCATTTTGCTGATAGGAAAGACTAAGTAGGTTCTCAATGGTCTGTAAAGCCAGCGACTCATGACCACACCACTGCTTAGACTCTGGCAATTTTGATCTCACCTGCCCTGTACAAGTTTTTTCTTTTTCCCCTTGCCTATTACCATACCTTTTAATGTAATAAAAATGATAAATAGATAAATCTTAAGATATTTCTTTTTTGTCTCCCACTATAAAGTCAACTCCTATCCAACCCCAAAGCCTAGACAGGTGGCCAGATCACAATAAGTGTTCCAACATTTGTTGATGTCTTCAGAAATAATGTAAATGACCTTCAGATTTTAAGTGCTTCAGGAATCATGGTCCAAAGCTAAATGTCAGTGGTGTTTGTTATTAATACATGGAGAAACTGCTTGAGTATTCCTATTTATGAAAAAGAGTCCTGAATTATGCAGAGTCTAAATTATGTAAGACTGTCATGAATGCATCCTTCATGTAAAGTATAACCAGTTTATAATTTATTACATATTCATGCAATAAATTAATGTGTACTCATTAAGCAAGGTCTAAAATACATTTAATGATGTATGAAAAATAACCTCATGAACAGTTTTGAGTTGGGATGTAAAACTATATACATAATGAGCACATTTTTGAAAGGGGGAAAAAATGAATCAGAAACACACACACATACCCAACATATAGGTCAAATAGTTAAATACTAAGATCACAAGTGATTTTTGTTTGCATCCTTTTTGTTGTTTTCTACCATTAACACCTAAAACTTGTGCAATCGGAAAACACAAACTACCAATAAATGGAGAGTGCTTGGAAGATAGTGTTCTCTCAGAATTGAAAGCACTTTTAGAAACAAAAAAGATAGCACAACTGAACTGATCTGAGAGGTCCCAAGGCCTCTTGGAAATCAGTTGTGAAATCAAGGAGGAGCCACCAGCTATGGAAATGCATCAGTTTTGTCCAGGAGTGTTTCTCAATTAGACTAGGCATTTTAAAACTATGAGGTTGCCCAAAAGCCCTTCCAAAAGACCAGAGATTCACTCTCAGCCATACTCCCAAGTAGAATATCTAAGCTATCGGTAATAGAAAACCAGCTCTGGCTGCAACTACAAGAAAATTATTTCACATAAAAAAATTTAAAATGGGCAGGGGAGCTCCTGGATAGGTTCAAAATGATGGGATCCTAGTCTACCCTTTTGATGACTCCAGCTCATTCAATTTAACTCTAATTCTCATCCTGCAGTTGCTATCACCATTCCAGGGATCACAAGCTGGTAAACAGCCAGAGTCAGAAGAGGTTTTGTCTCTTTCCTGTAACTGAAGAATGAGTCTTTCACTACTCACAATAGCCAAGACAAGGAAACAATCTAAATGTCCTTCAAGTGATGAATGGATAAAGAAGATGTGGTTCAGGTATAAAACATTACTCAGTCATGAAAAAGAATGAAATAATACCATTTGCAGCAATCTGGATACAACTAGAGATGATCATAGTAAGTGAAGTAAGCCAGAAAGAGATAGATAAATACCATATAATCTCTTCTATGTGGAATTTAAAATATGACAAATGAACCAATCTGTGAAATAGAATTGTTGCAGTGAAACGGAAAAAAGAGGAATAAGTTTCTCTTCCCCGCCCCCACCCCTTTCCTGAGAACAACAAAAAAAATAAAGAGAACAGTGAATAGGCCAGAGAAGAAACATGAATGGGTCTGAAAGAGCTAATCACTCTTAGTTTTACTTTAACTGTTCTTAATCTATAGTCTCTAAATTTTCTTTTCCCAAAACTAACCTGACACTATGTCATTTACATCCTGTACCTATCGCTCCCTTACTCTGCATGAGCTCTATCCTGCTATTACACTTTAACTCTATGCTAATTACACCCTGTACATGGTGCTTACCTTCACCACACACCCTTTATAGACCACTCCTGTAGCTTTTCCCATTTCAGGAAGAAGGCCATGGTACAATAAACCAGAAAAAAACAGACCCAATTACTGGACTATCAGACTGTAAAACCCAATCACCGGATCACCTTACCCCAGATATGGATGTTTTGAAACTCTGCAAGAAATAGAAGAATGTAAGGTTCTTTTTTCTTATTACATACCCCAGACTGTGAACCCCACCTATCAAGTCTCTCGGTTCCCCATGCAAGAGGAGGGCACAGTTCTTGGGGCACTAGTCTGCAGCGTTCTCCTCTCAGCTGTCTGAGGATTAAAGTTATCTTTCTATCTCCTCCAAACTCTATCTCCATATTTTTTTATTTGGCTTCAGTGTACAGAGAAAGCCAAGATTTTGGCGGTAAGAGAACCATGGACATCGACTGGTTGCCAAGGAGAAGGGGGTTGGGGATGGGAAAATAGGAGGTTGGGGTTAGCATAGGTAAGCTATAGACAGAGAGAAAGAATGGATAAACAGCAAGGTCCTACTGTATAGCACAGAGAACTATACTCAATATTCTATGATAAATCATAATGCAAAAGAACATAAAAAAGAATGTGTGTATATATATTGTATAACTGAGTCACTTTGTTGTACATCAGAAATTAACACAACATTGTAAGTCAACTATACTTCTATACAAAAGAAAGAAAGAAGGAACTTTTAAGAAAGACTCCAGCCTCCAATTTCTCACCTTCACTGTGTCACTCTACATTTGCCTAATCCTATTACCTTCAAGGAAAAAGAAGTTTTCTGATTATACCAATCAAACCCATCCCTGGGAACAAGTGGGCTAGCCTCCTCTGAAATCCAGAATGTATGAACATTAGGAGGTACATATTTGGGAACACCAGAAGAGTGTGTGGGAGATGCCGGGGGTGGATGTCAGGCTGGCAGCCGACAGCATCTGCTGTAGCTACTGGATTCTCCCTACCAGTCAACAGGCTGTATTATTCCAACCCGAAAGAAGCAATGTGCAGTTCTCTTTGGAACAGCCTTGCCTCAAACACAAGGCCTTCCCAGGAATTGACATGGAGCAGGACCCTGCAGGGCTCATGGGCACAAAAGCTTTTCTGTGTCCCCCACTCCTTGGCATCATTCAGCCTTCATGACTTTCCCTGAGTTCAAATGAGTAGGCTGAAACAATTGCTAATCAGGGAAGAGAGGGGATGGGGAGACAATGGAGGAACAGTCCAAAGAAACAATAGTGCAACTTTAGGGCAAGGTCTTGTTTTCCCCTCAAGTGATACAAACAACCATCTTTGAGCTGTTTTGAAGAGACTGAAATCCTCATCAGACTGAAGGTAACAGTATAGTGCCCACAAGTAGATCCCAGATGGGATCTGATGCTGACTCCCACTTGCCTCATCACCAACCAATCAGAAGAATGCCCACACACTGAACACACCCTCTTTGAACCATTCCTATAAAACTCCTCACAATCCCCTCCAGGTAGAGACACACAGTTTTGAGGGCATAAACCCACTGTGGCCCCTTTGCCTGGCAAAACAATAAAGCTATTCTTCTCTACTTCACCCAGAAGTGTCTTGAAAAATTAATTTGGTGTCAGAGTACAGAAGCTAGTCAGTCAGTTTAGTCACTCAGTCGTGTTTGACTCTTTCTAACCCCATAGACTGCAGCACGCCAGGCTTCCCTGTCCATCACCAATTCCCGGAACTTACTCAAACTCATGTACATTGAGTCACTGATGCCATCCAACAATCTAATCCTCTGTTGTCCCCTTCTCCTCCTGCCTTAAATCTTTCCCAGCATCAGGGTCTTTTCCAGTGAGTCAGTTCTTTGCAACAGGTGGCCAAAGTATTGGAGTTTCAGCTTCAGCATCAGTCCTTCCAATGAACACCCAGGACTGATCTCCTTTAGGAAGGACTGGTTGGATCTCCTTACAGTCCAAGGGACTCTCAAAAGTCTTCTCCAACACCACAGTTCAAAAGCATCAATTCTTTGGCACTCAGCTTTCTTTATGATCCAACTCTCACATCCATATGTGACTACTGGAAAAACCATAGCCTTGACTAGACAGACCTTTGTTGGCAAAGTAATGTCTCTGCTTTTTAATATGCTATCTAGGTTGGTCATAGTTTTTCTTCCAAGGAGCAAGCGTCTTTTAATTTCATGGCTGCAGTCACCATCTGCAATGATTTTGGAGCCCAAAAAAGTCTCTTACTGTTTCCACTGTTTCCCCATCTATTTCCCATGAAGTGATGGGACCAGATTCCATGATCTTAGTTTTCTGAATGTTGAGCTTTAAGCCAACTTTTTCACTCTCCTCTTTCACTTTCATCAAGAGGCTCTTTAGTTCCTCTTTGCTTTCTGCCATAAGAGTGGTGTCATCTGCATATCTGAGGTTATTGATATTTCTCCCAGCAATATTCTTGATTCCAGCTTGTGCTTCATTCAGCCCAGCATTTCACATGATATATTCTACATATAAGTTAAATAAGCAGGGTGACAATATATAGTCTTGATGTACTCTTTCCCGACTTGGAACCAGTCTGTTGTTCCATGTCCAGTTCTGACTGTTGCTTCCTGACCTACATACAGATTTCTCAGGAGGCAGGTAAAGTGGTCTGGTATTCCCATCTCTTTAAGAATTTTTCACAGTTTGCTGTGATCCACACAGGCCAAGGCTTTGGCATAGTCAATGAAGCAGAAATAGATGTTTTTCTGGAACTCTCTTGCTTTTTCGATGATCCAACAGATGTTGGCAATTTGATCTCTGGTTCCTCTGCCTTTTCTAAATCCAGCTTGAATATCTTGAAGTTCACGGTTCATGTATTGTTGAAGCCTCATTTGGAGAATTTCGAGCATTACTTTGCTAGCGTGTGAGATGAGTGCAATTGTGCAGTAGTTTGAGCATTCTTTGGCATCGCCTTTCTTTGGGATTGGAATGAAAAATGACCTTTTCCAGTCCTGTGGCCACTGCTGTTTTCCAGATTTGCTGGCATATTGATTGCAGCACTTTCACAGTATCATCTTTTAGGATTTGAATTAGCTCAACTGGAATTCCATCACCTCCTCTAGCCTTGTTCATAGTGATGCTTCCTAAGGCCCACTTGACTTTGCATTCCAGGATGTATGGCTCTAGGTGAGTGATCACACCATCATGATTATCTGGGTCCTGAAGATCTTTTTTGTACAGTTCTTCTGTATATTCTTGCCACCTCTTCTTAATATCTTCTGCTTCTGTTGGGTCCATACTATTTCTGTCCTTTATTGAGCCCATCTTTGCATGAAACGTTCCCTTGGTATCTCTGATTTTCTTGAAGAGATCTCTATTTCCCATTGTATTGTTTTCCTCTATTTCTTTACATTGATCACTGAGGAAGGCTTTCTAATCTCTCCTTGCTATTCTTTGGAACTCTGCATTCGAATGGGTTTATCTTTCCTTTTCTCCTTTGCCTTTCATGTCTTTTCTTTTCTCAGCTATTTGTAAGGCCTCCTCAGACAACCATTTTGCCTTTTTGCATTTCTTTTCCTTCTTCAATCCAGATTAATTTACAGGAGCCACCTCTGAGTCATCCCAAAGTGTGCCTTCCACGTTGCAGGGAATCTCAAAAGGTGAGTCACTCAGCTGGTTCTGAGAGCCTCTTTTCAGAACCTCTTTCCTGCCCTAGCTGCCAGTATTTTCACACGGTTTGTGCCCAGGCTTGTGCCAAGTTGCACAGTTTATGCCACTCTGTCACACAGCAGGGATCACCATTCACTGTCAGATGTGATTGTCAGGACAGTTGGACATTTGTGCCATTAGCCACACAGTGCTTCAGTTGCACTCGGAGAGTTCACTGGGGTGGTTGGAATGCCTTCTAAGGCTGGTGAACTCTCAGGACCTCCGTTCTATGGCCCTTTGCCTAAGAATAGGTATGGGTCCGTCTCAAGACACTCCCTCAGACTCACCTCTAGACTATATTCTCAGGAACTGGAAAAAAATTTGACCCTGAAAATCTTAAAAAGAAGAGGCTGAGATTCTTTTACAACAAAACTTGGATCCGGAACAAATTAGGGAACCAAGAAAAATGGCCTCTTAACGGCACACTAAATTATAACGCAATCCTACAACTTGATCTGTTTTGCAGTTCCTTATGCTCAAACCTTTATGGCAGTCAGTCAGAATCTGGATCTAAGGGACTCATACCACATATATCTTTCTGTTTCCACTATCCACCCCATCCCCCTCGTCTCCCTCTCCATCAAATCTCCTAGCCCAGGACTTTCTCCTGTAATCAAAATCCTGGGTGGGGCGGTGGGGGGAGGGACAAACAACTCTCCTAACATTCTAAAGAATCCCCTTCTAATTCCTCCTATCTCTCAGTATGGGGGGCTGGAAGGGGTAGAGGGATGGAGGGAAGAAAATGAAACTTCTCCAACTCCTGCAAAGTTTTCTTACTCCTTCAAGTTCTTCTGATCAAACTAAGACCTTACGTCTCCAGAGGAACAATCCTTGCTGGGACAACCTTATCAGCCCCTGTCATCAGAGCCAATTTGGGCACTATTTGGTCTATATTTTAGCTATGAAACTATGACCACATAAAAGAGAGAGGACATTTTTGACACAGGATGGCCATGATATTCTTTAGACTCCAGAGAAAGCTGATAAAAATGAAACCTTTTTGAAATTATGAAACTAGTTCTTTTTGCATGTACCATTAGAAAAAGCTGGCTTCTTAAACTACTATTTTTTTTTTTTTTGGAGCACCAACCCTGAGAAAACAGAAACACGCCTAGGAAAACAGCCTGAAGTTAACTCTTATCATGTCTTTGAAATCTCCCACACTGCCTGAGACTTCAGCCTTGGGCAAATTAACAGAACTTCAAGCCAAGGAAAAAAGGGGGACAAAGAGACATTTTAAATCTCAAGTGGAAAACTATAAGATCTTTGTCTGTCTGGCTTTATGTGTGTCTTAATGTGCATCTTTGTATTTGGATAATATTGCTGGAGTTACTTTGTAAATAAGCTCTTATTTAATTAGCCTAAATAAAAGTAAGAGCTTAGAAATCAAACAATTCTAAATACAAGAGAAATTAAATGAATTTCAGGTTCACATGAATTGGGAAATAGTCAATATTAAATTAATGCCTTGTATTAATGTTTATTTGTTACTCTCACTAATATAGATATATCTTAAGGTTCATCAACATTAAGTGTAATACTTTTACTGTGCCTAGGTTTAATAAGATATTATTATATTTATTGCAAATCTATCAGCAATGTGAAGAAACTTTTAAGGAAAGAAAATGCAAATGAAGTAAGAGTTTTGTGTGATTTATGTTTACCAGTCTACAGAGCGCTGATATAAAGGACAGTTCATGATTGCTTAAGGAAAGTAGGATGTGTGTTTTTAATAAAAAGGTATGAGGAATGGAATTACATTTTATTAAGGGGAAAGGAAATCAGTCTGACTTACAGTTGGCTATTCTCTGAATGGACAAATAGAGTGATGAATACAGAAAGTTTGGGGGGAAAAAAAAAGGTTTGTGGAAAACAAACTCCGAGAAAAGAGTTTTATATATAAGACAAGTTTTCTTAAGATATTGAGCTGCCTTTGAAGTCTTTTACTTTTACTTTGGCTAAGTGATTAGTGTTTCACAACAAATATAAAAAGGTACCACATTGGAATTTGATTTCCTCTCTCTATTAACAGAATAAAATTTTCTTGAAATGTTGCTTTTGATAATACACTGTATGAATTTCTTTGCCTTTAAGTGATTTAATTTTTAAAATCATTTGTTACTTTGATAAGATGACTAAGCATTATTTCACAATGATCTATGAAATCTATGGCACACACAGATAAAGCTCATTCTGCTTCTACAAAAATTAACCCCTTATCTACTTCTAAATCAAGGAATTTAAAATAGATAAGCAATGACTGTAAATCATACAGTCAGGGCTGTGGGAAATCCAAGATGGTCACTTGGCTTTTCCCAGCTCCCTGAAAAAAACCTCATTTTTATTTGATGGAATAAAGCCTTCTCTAGTTGCAGGGTTAATGTCCTCACAGTGGGGAAAAAAAGGGCTAAAAATGTATACCCCACCTGGGGTATACTTTCTACAATCTCCAGTGATCAAGGCACCCACTTCACTTGACAAATCATACAAACCTTAACCACAACTTATCAAACATCTTAAAACTAACACTGTCACTATCATCCTCAATTATCAGACAAGGTCAAACAAAGAACAAAGATTAATTACATTGGATTAAATAAACTGCTAAACATGACTATAATTTTCATGATTTTTTATCTGACATATTATGGGTTTCTAATCTTTGTTCTGAGATATAAAGAAACTTCTCTCAAACTACTTATGGTTTAAACCAATTTGGTAATTTAAACAAGTAGATAAAATTAAAACATTTTTCTTTTCTCTCTGCCTTGTCCTTCCAGAAATTTGAGACATTTTGGTTCTGAACAGGCTTAATAGGTAAATAAAAGACTGTCTCCTGACATATACAAGAATCTCAAAATATTTTGAGGACCTCTAGAAGAAAAATCCATCTAGGCAAAATCAGATGGCAGGCCTTTGGCGTGGCTTTCTTGGCCTTGAGAGGCCTTTGGGAATTCAGTCCAAGGCTACTTTTCTAAGGAAATACACCAGTCAATGTAAAAGCTTACATAGATAATGGGCTAAACTTATTCTCAAAACAAATTAGTCTTGGCTGTATTTTTTTTTTAAGTGGCGGTAACTTTAGAAAAAAATTATGTTTCACTAAATATTAAATTCTAATTTTGTCAATTAATGTCTGTGTCTACTAAGACTTACTTGCCAGATAATTCCTTGTTATTATGCCATAGTGTTACAAAATTTAAAGTATTAAAAGGATATCCTAAGTTTGTTTCTGAAGCCTAACTTCATAATCAATCTTTGGATAAATATCAGATGCTTCATGATCTACAACCAGGAGATTAACACCAGGCTACAGTCATTTAATGGACTAAGTCAGATGACATGGGATATACTGGGCTATACCTCAAGAAAGTTCTTAAATTCTTACTTATGACCTTGCTAATCAGTCGGTTCAGTCACTCAGTCCTGTCTGACTCTGCGACCCCATGGACTGCAGCACTTCCTGGTCCATCACCAAATCTGGAGCTTGCTCAAACTCATCTTCATCGAGTCAGTGATGCCATCCAACCATCTCATCCACTGCAAACAGTGACAGTTTGCTTCTTTTCAATGTGGATTCTTTTTCTTTTTCTTCTCCGATTGCCATGGCTAGGACTTCCAAAACTATGTAGAATAAACGTGGCAGAAGTGGACATCCTTGTCTTGTTCTTGATCTCAGAGGAAATGCTTTCAGTTTTGCACCCTTGAGAATGATGATTACTGTGGGTTTGTCATATATGACCTTTATTATGTTGAAGTAGGCTCCCTCTGCGCCAACTTTCTGGAGAGATTTTATCATAAAATGCTGTTCAATTTTGTCAAAAGCTTACTCTGCATCCATTGAAATTATCATGATTTTTATTCTTCAGTTTGTTAATACGGTGGATCAGTTCAGTCGCTCAGTTGTGTCCGACTCTTTGCGACCCCATGAACTGCAGCACGCCAGGCCTCCCTGTCCATCACCAACACCCAGAGATTGCTCAAACTCATGTCCATTGAGTTGGTGATGCCATCCAACCATCTCATCCTCTGTCACTCCCTTCTCCTTCTGCCCTCAATCTTTCTCAACATCATGTGAGTTGACTCTTTTCCAGTGAGTCAGTTCTTCCCATCAGGTGGCCAAAGTGTTGGAATTTCAGCTTCAGAATCAGTCCTTCCAATGAACATTCAGGGTTGATTTCATTTAGGATTGACTGATTTGATCTCGTTGCAGTCCAAGGGACTCTCAAGAGTCTTCTCTAACAGCACAGTCCAAAAGCATCAATTCTTCAGTGCTCAGCTTTCTTTATGGTCCAACTTTCACATCCATACATAACTACTGAAAAACCATAGCTTTGACTAGATGGACCTTTGTCAGCAAAGTTAACGTCTCTGCTTTTTAATATGATGTCTAGGTTGGTCATATGGTAATATGGTCTAGGTTGGTAATATGCTCCTTTTCTTCCAAGGAGCAAGTGTCTTTTAATTTCATGGCTGCAGACACCATCTGCAGTGATTTTGGAGGCCAAGAAAATTAAGTCTGTCACTGTTTCCATTGTTTCCCCAACTATTTACCATGAAGTTATGGGACTGGATGCCATGATCTTCATTTTTTGAATGTTGAATTTTAAGCCAGCTTTTTCACTATCCTCTTTCACTTTCATCAAGAGGTTCTTTAGTTCCTCTTTGCTTTCTGCCATAAGGGTGGTATCATCTGCATATCTGAGGTTATTGATATTTCTCCTGGCAATCTTAATTCTAGCTTGTGCCTCATCCAGCCCAGCATTTTGCATGATGTACCCTGCATATAAGTTAAATAAGGAGGGTGACAATATACAGCCTTGACGTACTCCTTTCCCAATTTGGAACCAGTACGTTGTTCCATGTCCGATTCTAACTGTTGCTTCTTGACCTGCAAACAGGTTTTCATGATGCAGGTCATGTGGTCTGATATTCCCATCTCTTTAAGAATTTTCCAGTTTGTTGTGATCCACACAGTCCAAGGCTTTAGCATAGTCAATGAAGCAGAAGTAGACTTTTTCTGGAATTCCCTTGCTTTTTCTGTGATCCAGTGGATGATCACAATTTGATCTCTGGTTCCTCTGCCTTTGCTAAATCCAGCTTGTACATCTGGAAGTTCTTGTTTCACATACTTCTGAAGCCTAGCTTGGATGATTTTGAGCATTACCTTTCTAGCATGTGAAATGAGAAAAAATGTGCAGTAGTCTGTACATTCTTTGGCATTGCCCTTCACTGGGATTGGAATGAAAACTGATCTTTTCCAGTTCTGTGACCACTGCTGAGTTTTCCAAATTTGCTGGCATACTGAGTGCAGCACTTTAGCAGCATATTGTTTTAGGATTTGAAGTAGCTCAGCTGGAATTCCATCACCTCCACTAGCTTTATTCATAGTGATGCTGCCTAAGGCCCACTTGACTTCACATTCCAGGATGTCTGGCTTTAGGTGAGTGGTCACACCATCATGGTTGTCTGGGTTATTAACATCTTTTTTGTATAGTTCTTCTGTGTATTCTTGCTACCTCTTCTTGATATCTTCTGCTTCTGTTAGGTCCATACTATTTCTGTCCTTTATTGTGCCCATCTTTGCATGAAATATTCCCTTGGTAGCTCTAATTTTCCCGAGGAGATCTCTAGTCTTTCCCATTCTATTGTTTGCCTCTATTTCTTTGAGTTGATCACTTAGGAAGGCTTTGTTATCTCTCCTTGCTATTCTTTGGAACTCTGCATTCAGATGGATATATCTACTAATACTGCTAGCTATATTATTTTTTTATTACCTATTTTACAAAACTGTTGTCTCTTACATTACCAAACATGTGATTGGGCCTCTAATAAAATGATCATATGTAGTTCCATATGAAATCAATGATTGTAATAATATAACTCTAGATATGGGAAGATGCAACAATAGGAAATATTTTCCTGGACTACTAGTAAGGCAGATACAGTCCAGGACATTTGCTACTATCATAGCCTAGTTCAAGAATAGCACATTGAGTGGTCTATCAGAAAAAAAAAAAAAATCTTTTCCAGACCTGGGAATGAGCATTCCTAGCACTGTGGGGCAAAATGGTCATGAAATGCCCCCCCTAAACATGGTCAAAATATAGCCATGAAGGTGCTGTGCCACTGTAGCTGCTGACCTTCAACAGCCCTAAAAGAAGTTCAGGGTGGAAGCCAGAGAAAAGGCACTCCCTACTCTGGGAAAACTGGCAGAACAGGTCTTCAGATTATGAGATGTTTTCAGGTAAAGATTTTCATGAGCCCCAATTCTTACATCTTCTCATACCTAAATAAACACTAACATCACAGACCAGTGTCTGCTCCTGGTTCTCCTGGGTAGCCCCTCTTCTAGGCCCCTTGGCAGACTTTCTACTTCTATTCATCTTTGGGCCATGTCTCTTTAACCTTCTTATTAAGTTTGCTTCTTCTAGAATACAACAAATAAATCTCCAGATAGTACTATAACAAGCATACCAGCCAGGCAACACCCAGACAATGCTGGAACAAGCCACCTTGTCATTCTGTGGACTCTCATCTCCCTCCATAAATGCACCCTGACAGAGAGCAGGCATTAGGACCCAGGACCTCATGAGATCCCTATCCAGCCTGAAGAAGCCAGAGAGGTCTTCACCCCTTTCCCCAAGAAATGAGCAGTGTGTTAAGGGACTGAAGATTTGACCCATAGAGAAAAAGAAAGAGGAATATGGGGTCCTGCCCCAAGGCCACAAGTGCAAGGCCTTGCACCAAGGCCACAGAAATGGAACCTAGAACCAAGGTCACCTCCAAAGCTGACTGAGCCCCTTTGTAGCCAAAACCTCCCCCTGATCATCATCACCAGCAGCCTTCCTGACCCCAAATTAGGCAAAAATGCTCACCCCAGTAATCATCCTATAGTGACCTAACCAATCACTTAATGCCAACCTTCCAGCAGACATTTTCTTTGTTTCGAGGGTATAAAAATTGGCTTCTAACCCATGAAAAGCGTCAATTCTCCCTGGTTTGTCAGGAGGCCGACCCGCTGCATTTGCAATGCCTTCATTATCTCTGCTCCCTGCTCTTAAAAAACACTCCCTTCTGAAATGCTCTGTCAAAATTCTTTTCCAACCCGTGCTCAGACTGCCTCAACACTTTTTAGTTCACTGAATGAGGCTATAGATTGCCAAGTTTGTCATTTCCTCAGTTAAACCATAGCAATATCTCCCAGGAAATAAAAACCTACATCCTGGCTTTGAAGAGCAGAAGAGTTTATACAGCTGGACTTGGATTACAGTGAGACAGCACAGGGGTGGGATGAAAAAATCATGGATGTTTGTCTGAAACACCTAGGTTTGATTCCTGACTTTGTTAGTTAATTGCTGAGTGGTTTTAGGCAAGATATTGAACCTCTCAGAAACTACTTTCCCATGATAAAATAAAAATACTGCTACCCACCCAGAGGCCTTTGGCCTGATTAAATGACTACTGATATTTTCTCTATTTTCCTAGAGAAGTTTGCACAAGGAGTATTTAGACCACATAAGTGGTTAACCAATACACAGGCTGATCTTCTCCTTTGTAATTTTCAACACTTGGCTTAAATGCCCTTTGAATTGAACCAGAATAACACAAAATAAGTTGATTGGCTTTTAGAAATTATACTGTAGAAAGTGGGGCTTCATTGCACACATGGCTAGAGTCAGAAGACAATCCGTAATTCAGGGAAGCAATGAAATGCTTGCCTGGCATTTTGATTTTCCTGTAGATGAGGAGTCATGACATTTTCCAATATATCTGGAGGCATTTACAAAATGCAAAGTAGTATGAGCAGCAACACTGAGCACCATCAAGACTGAACATTGTCAATGGTGTGGATAATTTGTGTTATTGCTACTTAAATTATTGCAGCCAAACACAGGGTATGATGCAAACTAAGCTATCTAAAGATATGTAGGAGGAGAATAAATGTTTCCATCAATATTCCAAGAGCATTAATTTCCAGCCAACTTGTCTATGTCTACATTGAAATCCCAATTGGGAGTTTCTGTCCATAATATATTAAAATAAATCTCTCCATCAAAAATTTTTTTTTAAAAACACTGTTTTCAAAAGCTTTTCAAATTGGTTGTATATTTTATTTTATTTTACAATTCTTATTTGACATCAGCTATGCTGTCCTGCCTGTGGAATCTAGTGGTTTGCATTTTCAGTGGTACTGAGGATTTTTCTGACCTTCATTGTGCACAAACCCTAATTGTGTCCAGAAAAAAAAGTGAAATTCCCTCAAGTTGTCCTCCTTCATCATGCCTGTTAGCAAATATCCATCCAGAGCCAAGCAAGTCACTGCTCTATTGGTCTCATCCCGTGGATCTTGGCTCACTTGCTGCAAGGATGAATCAGGTCAATTCCATAGGGAGGAAAACTTAATACAGCTATGAAATAACTCATAGCTGAGAATATGGGAAAGAATGAAATCACAGCTTCCAATTTCTTAAACAAACACTGTTTTAGAAACAGACTCACAGGCTTAGAAAATTTATGGTTACCAAAGGGGAAGTGGGGGGTGGCAGGGATAAATTAGGAGTTTGGGATTAACATATGCACATTAATACATATAAAATAGATAATCAACAAGGACCTACTATATAGTACAGGGATTACTACTCAATGTTTTGTAATAACCTATATTGGAAAAGAATCTGAAAAAGAACAAATATAACTGAATCACTTTGCTATATACCTGAAACTAACACATTGTAAATCAACTACCCCCTAATATAAAATAAAAATTAAATCTAAAAAATCACCCCACAATGAAATAAATGCTGTTTTCTCTTCTTCAAGAGGCAGTGTCAAAACTTCTTTTAAGTTCTGAAATTCACCTACTGAAATGATTTCAGACCACGATCATTCATTATTTTGTGGCGCAGAGATGTTCATACTCTCCAGGAGGTAAACAGGAGAGCCCTTCCTGTGCCTGAGGAAGGTGGCCCTAGACTCTTCTGCCTGCCAGTCTCACACGGATACAGGCAGGCATGGAAGCATCCAGGCAGGTAAACCTGATGTAAATGCTGGTCACATCACTCTCCCCAGGGTATTTTCATTTTCCGGGTCCATTTCTTTTCACTGATCACGTGGCCTCTATTTTCAACAAAGGCTCTAGGACCTTCCACATATATTTATCAGTCATAGAAATGGCAGGGCAAAAGGCAGTTGGAAAGGACTGAATTTGATGGGAAACCCTTTAACTGACAGAAGAGCTGCCCAGATTCAAGGGCAGGGTTTCTCAGAGGTCATATCGGTACCATGTCCCGTTTGCCAGCGTACCTAGAGTCCCAACATCTGCTCTGGAGACCACACTCTAAAAAAGAATTTAGAAGTTCCAAGAGCTGATTTATGTAGTGTGCTCTATACACTATTATTATTAGTTAATAGCAATTAATTATTAATAAATATGTATTATGCATGTATGCACATATATATTTGGTATGTATTATATCGTTGTGAACTATTTCGCCAAACAGTCTTATGAGCTTGTTCTGTTTTAGAAGTGGGAAAGCTGTTGAGTATCTTGCTCAGTGTTCCAAACTCAGGTCATAGAAATCTATCATGGCATCCCATGAGGCAATGAAGAAGTGTGTTGTGAAAAGCTTTCCACTCAATGAACAGGCTTGTAGCAGGAGCTATCGGTGCCTCAGCCAGTCTCTGTGGGCAGAGCTGTGGGCCAGCTCATGGGCCAGATTTCTCACTGCCAGTACCTGCTTCACTTAAGGGCTTTCTTTGGCCACCAGAGCCCCTCTGTCCGTGTGTGTACAAGCCTGGAAGTGCTGAGAAATTAGTGTCCAGTGACTGACCAGGGCACCTCTGACATGTTTGTAATAGTCAGGGTCCCTCAGAGAAATAGAACTCATGAGGTGTATGTATGTATACACACACATACATACATATATCATATATACACTGAGAGAGAGAAAGAGAGATTTTAAGAAAGTCGAGGCTGAAAGGTCCACCATCTGTGGGTAAGTCTGGTAGGCTGAAGACCCAGAGAGATGTTGATGTTATAGTCCAAGTCCAAAGGCAGACTGCTGGCAGAATCCCTAAGGGAAGGTCACTCTTTCTAGTCAGGCCCTCACCATTAAGGAGAGGAATCTGCCTGATGCAAAGTCTGCTGACATACATGTTAGTCTCATCTGAAAAAAAACACCTTGACAGAAACATCTCAAATAATACTGATCAAGGATCTAGGTACGGTGGCCTAGACAAGCTGACACACACTCAGCCATCACAGTGTTCTGCACTGTTCCCCAGGTTCCCAGGTACCCACAGTGATCACTGGCTTGATGACACGCCCTGGACTGACTCCCTCCCCTACTCTCTCACTTCTCTAGGTTCCCACTCTAGAGCATTCTCGACCCTATTCTTTGTATCAGGGGCTGTTCTGGGGGAATCTAAACTGAAATGATATGCTTTGTGCGTGGCCCATTTTGCTCCTAGAAGATAAGACCAGACTAGATGTGAATCCTGCTGCAAGGAACTGAGTGACATCAAGGAGCCAGCGGGGACTGAACATCTACAACCTGGTTGCCAATGCGCCATGATTAAGAACCAGCCCTGGGATTTTCCTGATGGCAGCCTAGTGATTAAGACTTAGTGCTCCCAACACAGGGGATGCAAGTTCAATCCCTGGTCAGAGAACTAGCATCCCACATGCTGCACAGTGCTGCCAAAAAGATAAAGTTGTTAAAGCTTTAAAAAAAAAAACAAAAAACAGAAAGAACCACCATCCCTGATGAAAGTAGACAGCTCTGCTGGTGGAGCTAGCTGCAGAGGAGGTGGGGCTAGCACCCAACCAAAGGAAACAGGCCCAGGCAGAGATCCAGAAGCAGCAAAGAATTTGATGTGTTCCAGAAACTTCTAAGAATGGGCAACTCTCCTGGCTCTGCAGAGGAGGGTTGAAAGGGAGCAAACAAGGTTGGGTATGGGAGGCTGAATGGGAAACTTTTATTCTAGCCTAGGGGAGAAAGGTGAGGACCTGACCTGAGGTGGGAAACACAGAGGAAGCAAGTCTGCACAGGCTGAAGTGGAGATGTGCTTGTGGAAAGCCTGTGATTCCTACAGTCATGACATAAATAGAGATGTGTATGTTTCTTTTTTCTTTTTTTTTGACTGAGCCACATGGCATACAGGATCTTAATTCCCACCAGGGATCGAAGCTGCACCCCATACAGTGGAAATGTGGAGTCTTAACCAATGGACCACCAGGGAAGCCCCAGATTTGTATGTTTCCATACTTCCCATCCAGGCTGGGGAGGCACAACATGTGCCCCTCAGTATATCTTAGGAGAGCCATGCCACCTGTGAGAGAAGGGGCCCCTAACTCAGACCACCCTGAGGATAACCAGCTGCTCCCTAGAGAAGTCTGAGCTGAAATCTACCTGCCTTGGTCCAGGTTCAGAGAGCAGGGACATGTCTCTTCTAGGAAATAACCCAGATAAAGCCTATCTGGACTTCCCTGGTGGTCCAGAGGTTAAGAGTCCGCCTGTCAACACAGGGGACAAAGGTTCGATCCCTGGTCCAGGAAGATGCCACATGTCACAGAGCAACTTAGGCCATGTGCCCCAACTACTGAGCCCTCGAGCTCTAGAGCCTGTGCAACAAGAGGAGCCACTGAAATGAGAAGCCCGAGCCCAACAACTAGAGAAAGCCCACACACAGCAACAAAAACCCAGCACAACCAAAAATAAATAAACACATAAAATGTAAAAGAGGCTTCCCTGGTGACTCAGATGTTAAAGTGTCTGCCTGCAATGTGGGAGACCTTGGTTTGATCCCTGAGTTGGGAAGATCCCCTGGAGAAGGAAATGGCAACCCACTCCAGTACTCTTGCCTGGAAAATTTCATGGATGGAGGAGCCTGGTAGGCTACAGTCCATGGGATTGCAAAGAATCAGACACAACTGGGCAACTTCATTTAAAATGTTAATACCAAAATAGCCTATTTGGGCTATTCAAATAGCCAAAATCCAAAATCTAGCCCTCTCTTTCCAGAAGGCATAGACAGAGACATGACCTCTCTCAAGAGCCCTTTTGGGGAGTATCAGCCCCTCCAAATCAAGAGCTGGGGATAACAATGCTCTCTGTTTTCAGCAGATGCTCCCCTATGTCACACTCAATTTGGTTACTCATTTGCCATCTTCCTTTGGGGAAGCTCTGTGAGGGAGCACATCTTGTCCACCATGGTCACTGCTGTACTGGAGCCCTAGATCTATATTTGGCACCTAGGACACACTCACTTGTTGTTGTTCCATCACTAAGTCATGCTCAACTCTTTATGACCCCATGGACTGCAGCACACCAGTCTTCCCTGTCCTTCACTATCTCTCGGAGTATGCTCAAATTCATGTCCATTGTGTCAGTGACCCTATCTAACCATCTCATCCTGTATTCCTCTTTTCCTGCCCTCACTCTTTCCCAGCATCAGGTTCTTTTCCAAGGAGTCAGGTCTTTGCATCAGGTGACCAAAATATTGGAGCTTCAGCTTCAGCACCAGTCCTTCCAATGAATATTCAGGATTGATTTCCTTTAGGATAGACTGGTTTGATCTCCTTCCTGTCCAATGGACTCTCAAGAGTCTTCTCAAACCCCACAGTTCAAAAGCATCAGTTCTTCAGTGCTCAGCCTGCTTTATGAGGACACACTTATACGTGATAAATAAAGGGATGCTAGACCCTTAGAGCAGTAACGCCTGGCTCCCACGAGTCTATGAAGGAACTTGTCACCCACCCTTTCCTGAACATGTCCCACTACACCCCTTCTCCTCTGCTACAGTGAGGCTGGGTGGAGGGACTCTGACGTCCTGTGGTTAGATGACTGGATGCCCAGAGGCATTGGCAATGGCAAATTCCACTGAGGAGTCTTCCAGCCCAGCCCAAGGCAAAAGGAATAGGACTGGATGATATTTTGTCATCTTGGATCCTGAGGAAACAGAATCTACTTACACCACTTTTAACTGGAAAAAAAATCAGGCATTTCTGCACTCCTTGATTTAGAGATGAGAAGACACACACCACCAGGAATAAAGCAATGAGCTGACGGCTTCTCCTCCAGCCTGTGAATAGCTTAGATTTATCTCAGCACCACAGTGTCAGTCCCAAGTGGGTCCTCAACAAGTCTAGGTTGAATGCAACATGAAAGATTGCCATTGAACACAGAAAGACTCCACGTGCTGCACAGTCCATGTGTGGTGTGAGAGTGAGCACACGCACACGAGAAATGGAGTCTCAAAGAAGGAAGAGCTGGGTCCTATTCTCCTTGCTCCCAAGAGATCTTTGTCTCTTTGAAAATGGACACAACCTCCCCCTAATACCCAACTCAAGAATCTGAAAAAGAATGAATATGTGTGTGTGTGTGTGCATGTGTGTGTAACAGAATAACTGTTGTACACCTGAAACTAACACAACATTGTAAACAACTACACTCCAATAAAATCTTAAAAAACAAATACATGTATAATAGCAGCAACAATAATAACACCTAACTCAGATACCAAGAGGGGCAACCAATAATCAAGAGGCAAATTTCCAGGTTTTGCCTGACCTCATGCATACACAGCACAGAGCTGCCCTGCAGGCCACAGTTAGTTGGGTTGCCTCTGCAATGTCTCAGCATGATGATTGTGATGTGTGTGTAAGCAAGTTCATCCTCATCTGTATCAATACCAGGACATTAGCACTGGAAGAGGTTTGAATCAGGAGCATTAGTGATGCTTAAAGCTGGGTGGATTAGGAGGCATCCAAGAGAAACCTCCACCTTCTATGAAAATAGCACATGAAGAACTGGAAAGCCCAGCGGCCTGTGCCACCAGCACCCCCACAGTGTAGAGAAGCCTTTCCTCTTGGGGTTAGTCTGTTTCAAGGTCTTGCTACCTCCCAACTTTAAGATGTCCCATCTGCTTGGGAGGGTTCCTTCCGAGCAAGTGCTTGGAGAACTGCCAGACGAGAACTAGAGTGACAGTGACCTCTTCCCGCTCCAGACGGGCTGGGAGACCTCTGTTAGCAGAGCCTGTACACTTGGTCTAATTTGGCCTGAGACTGAAGAAGCAGTGAGGCTGCCAGCTGTGACACTGTCTCACACACACATTCCACACCCTTGACCTTCAACAATCAACCAGACTGGTTCAGGCTGGTAGGTTGGTGAATGACACCCACTTACTCGTTTCAACTCCTTTTCTCCCCAGTCCTTATGGCTTTGCCGTGGGCTTGTCATAGTCCCTGTTCAGTGTGACAGCATTCTCTCACCTCTTTCTTCTACTGTCCACCTTGGCCTCTGCTAACTCCACATTCCCCAAAGGGGAATATGATTGGTTCTACTGATGCTTTTAAATCAGGCCACTTGGGTCATTGAATAGTGTAATGTTGGACTTTCCTTGGATCACTTTCCTCAATGTCCAGGCAGCCATCGCCAGAGAGGTGGGGCCAGATGGAAAAAATATGGCAAATGCCCAATTGCCCCTCAGTGGGTTATGGTCAGAGCTTCCCATCAATAGAAAGAGGGGCAGGAACACCCAATACTCAAAGTGGACACAAGTCTGTATAAATACTTGGTGAAGTGAAAGTGCTCAGTCGTGTCCGACTCTTTGCAACCCCATGGACTGTAGCCTACCAGGCTCCTCCCTCCATGGGATTCTCCAGGCAAGAATACTGGAGTGGGTTGCCATTTCCTTCTCCAAATACTTGGTAGGCTTCCTTAAAAAAGAGTTGCTTGGCTAGGATTCATTTTCATGGTTAGGTTATAAACTCTCAGCTGGGGTGATGAAAAATAGTCTATTAATGTTTTCATCTAAAATGCTGTTTTACATTTTCCTTTTTGAAGGGATGCTGACTTGATATGAAAGGAATCAAAAACTGATACAGCTTTCAGCATCAAGGAGTGATTAAGTCACCTTTGCAAAGTCTCAGTAATTAAATCAGAGACCAAGTCAGGACTGAGCCTACACACAGCTAAATTTGTATTTAAAGGCAGAAATCCAACTATACAAAATGTATACATTTTACACCTTAAACTAATATATGTTACTTGTCAATAATTGCTCAAAGCTGGAAAAATAAATAAAGAGCAATGCAAATAAATGGAAAAAAAAAGTATACATATATATATCACAGGTTGGTCAAGCATAGCTCTAATCAAACTCAAAAACTCACCAGCTCTGCCTCTTCACTGACTACACTGCAGATTTTGCTTTTAAGCATTTTGCAATTAATTGTGAGGATGCCTGTATCTCAAGGAGCATGAAACAAAAGATAGGAAGTGCAAGGCAGCATTTCCAAAGATGATAAAGATAATTAATTCCGTTGCACCAACACTGAATGCACAATTAAAATGGCAGCCTGGTTTTCCCTCTGCTCAAGGTCATTCCCCGTACCTTGCTCATGGGAAGTTCTTTCTAATTTAGCATGTTTCACCAGGGTTTTTAGTGGGTGAACACTTCCTAAAAGTGACCATGACCATCCCATGCTTTGGGAAGTCAGGCCTGGGTCCATGAAATTCACTGTGGCATCATCAGTGCCCATCGATATTTGATAAATGAATTAGAAAAATATGCAAGATTATAAAAACTCTCTGAAAGATGCAGGGAAACCTACCACACCTGACAGCCAGAGAGCTCAAGGAGGGACCCTGGCAGTCCAGTGCCTGAGACTGTGCTCTCAATGCTGGGGCCTGGGTTCCATCCCTGATCCAGGAACTAGATTCTGCATATGCCACAACTAAAGATCAAAGATCCCACTTGCCACAACTAAGACCCAGTGTAACCAAGTAAGTAACTTCTTTTTAAAAAGAGAGAGAGTGCTCATGGAGAAATGAACCATTCTGTTACTATTTTGTGTCTGTCAATTTCTCTCTGTACTTCTACCATTTAGCTATCACCCCCATTTCATCGTCATTGTTCCCTACCATGAAACCTCTAATCTACTATCTGTATCTATAGACTTGTCTCTTCTGAACATTTTATACAAATGGAATCATGTAATATGTGGTCCTTTGTGACTGCCTTCTTTCACTTACCATAATGATTTCAAGGCTCATCCATGATATAGCATGTACAAGCACGATTCATTTCTGTGGCTGAATAGTACTCCACTATGTGGATTTGGTTTATTCATTCATCTGATGATGGACATTTAAGTTGTTTCCACTGTTTGGCTGTTACAAATAATACTGCTACAGCCTCTTGTGCACAACTTGGTGGGGACATATGTTTTCATTTCTCAAGTGAACAGCCAGGAGTAGAACTGCTGGGTCAAATGGTAACTCCGTATTTAACAGATTCCTGCTACCTAATTTCTTTTTTTTTTTTTTTTAAAGCTCTTTCTTTCCTCTATCAGTACTACCTACCACCCACACAACTTTTTCTCGCCTTTGGTTGAATTAAGTCTCTTTAGTTCCAATTTCTTTCTTTCACTAGTTGGAAAGTTATATATTCTATAGTTATTCCTTTAGTGATTTAGCTTTACACTTCAAACCTTTAATTTTAAGCTGTAAATGTTTAATTCACATACTTTTCTAATGAGGTCCCTCTTTATATCTTCCCCCCCAAGACAAGGCAAGAAGCAGAATGTTGGACAAACAACCAGGCCCTACTGTATAGCACAGGGAACTATATTCAACATCTTGTCATAAACCATAATGGAAAGAATACGAAAAAGAATCTACATATGCATAACTATTGCTGTATAGTAGAAACTAATGCAACATTGTAAATCAACTATACTTCAATTTAAAAAGAGGCATAATGGGTTTTTATACTGCTCTACCCTTCCCCACCACCTGCTGCCCTACTTCAGATGCTGAAATCATCTAGAATTCTAATTCCAGATCACTCTTCTAAAACATTTCCTCAATTAGTACTTATTTAGAGAGCTCTAGATTTTACTCACCACTGCATCTCTCCACTTCCTCCCAAACTAATTTTTCTTTTTTCTGAAATACAGCCTCTAGTAGTTTCAGAAACAGTCCTGGGGTGGGGGGGGCAGTAGGATTTAAAATCCATATGCTTAGTGAAAAGTGTTAGTCACTCAGTTGTGTCCAACTCTCTGCAACCCCATGGACTGTAGCCCACCAGGTTCCTCTGTCCGTGGAACTCTCCAAGCAAGAATAGTGGAGTGATTTGCCATTCCATTCTCCAGGGGATCTTCCCAACCCAGGAATCGAACCCAGGTTTCCTGCATTGCAGGCAGATTCTTTACCATCTGAGCACTCAGAATGTCCCAGTTGAGCCACTGGGACATTTGAGTGGCTGCTGAAAACCATGCAATGGCTTCTGGTTTTACTCACAGTAAAAGTCACACTTCCTAAATGCCCACATGACCTGGCTCCCATTCCTCTCAGCCACATCTCTGGTCCCTGACACTGCCTTTGTCCTATGCTATCCACCTTCCTCACAGTTTCTCCAGGAGAACTAGAAAACTGACATCTCAACTTGTGCCTTGGTTCTAACTCTTTCCTCACTGCAATACTGCCTTCTTCCCCCAAACAACCATTCAGCCAACTCCCTCATCTCAATTCTTTGCTTCAAGGTCACCCTCTTGGTGCAATCTTCTTTATCACTGCCTCCCTTCCACTTTGAAATCCCTGGTTCCCTTTATTTTGCTCTATAATTTTTTCCCAAAAAATTAAAACCCCTTAAATTTACCACCTTCTAAACACACTATGCTGGGGACTTCCTCTGGTAATCCAGTGGTTAAGACTCTGTGTTTCCAATGCAGGGGGCACGGATTCAATTCCTAATCAAGGAACTAAGATCCCACATGCTGCATGGTGTGGTCAAAAAGTAAAAAAAAAAAAAAAAAAAATTTTAAATATATTAAAATGAATAAATAAATAAAATAAACACATGCTGCTGTTTAATGACAGTTTGCTCTCAGCCCAGTCCCTGCCATTCTCCTGGCCTTTTCTGTATCAGAGGGATCTAAGTTTCCCAGTTTCAGTTGTCCTCTGGCTTCTGGGAGATCCAGCCAAAGGGAGGTACAGGCAAGAGATTGAAGGATTGGAAAGAAGAAAAAGATGAAGGCCTTCTCCTGTTCTCTGTTCCCAAAGCACCTCCAACAGCATCTCTGCCCTATCCATGCTTCCGTCTCCTTCCATCTGACACCTGCCTTCCTCTGTGATCAAGTGCCATCCAGCCTCCAGCCCCCACCGATAACCTCAGCTCCTAGGTTCCGGTAAAAGTGCCCCTTCCTTCCGGCCCCAGGGCTACAGCAGATCCCATTTGGCTTGCCCACTCTTTTTTTTAACACTTATATTAATCCTCTGTATAAAACTCCTTCCATATGAAAATCACAGAGTGGTCTGGTTTTCTTGACTGGACACTGATAGACACCCAACTATATAATCTCCCTGTTTCTAACTTTTATAATTTGCCTGCTCATAAACTCCATGAGGGTGGGGATATTGTTTCTTTTTCTTACTGATATAGAACAAGTACCTAGAATGGTGCCTGTTACATAGTAGGTGCTGAATAAACATGTGTTGAATAAATGTTCATCTCTGTGCTTGACACTTGGATGTGACCCCAGATCCCTCCCTCAAAGAGAAGAACTTATCCCTCCTCCAGCAGCTAACAGTGCTCTTCTGTTGGCAGAATATTTTAGCTTTTAGCCTTCTCCAGAAATGACTCTTAGCTAGCAAGAGCTGCCTCATCCAATGTTACACCCCATTCCTGGGAGCACCCTGAACCCAGTATTGGTCCATAGTGTGTTAGTGGCTTAGTGGTGTCCGACTCTAAGTGAATCTATGGACTGTAGCCCACCGGGTTCCTCTATCCATGCAATTCTCCAGGCAAGAATACTGGAATGGGTTGCCATTCCCTTCTCCAGGGGATCTTCCCAATCCAGAGATCAAACCTAAGTCTCCTGCATTGCAGGCAGATTCTTAACCATCTGAGCCAACAGGAATTGGTCCATATGGGAGTAGAAAGACCCCATGCAATACTGGACAACTCTGAAGGCCTTCCCATCTCAGAGTTTTCCTGTGGGTCTGCTGTAGTCTCTGCCAGGGCTCTTTTGCAGTCCAACTTTCCTCTTTGCTCAACCTTGCTTCCCTCCCTACCAGTATAAGTGTTAATTCCTTATGCAACTCCCCTGTGCTAATCTCCATCTCAGCCTCTGCTTCCTTGTGAGCCCAACCTGGAGCAGTTTCACCGGATATAAAGCTCTAGTTCAAAGTTCTTTTCCTTCACCACTTTAAAACAGTAGTCCTATTGTCTTTCTAGAGCTACTGACTTGAATTTTAATTTCTGTTGCCTCCTGCTTTTCCTTCTCATGGAAACAGAGTGTTGTTCATGTTGCTGACAGCCAGTGTGCAGGATCGCCTGTCTAGCCCTGCGGGTAAAGGTCAATTACTCTTAACCCGTTGCTCCCCATCCTTTTAGATATCAAGGCCCACACAGAATATACTTTTTATGTGACATCGTTTAAGTGCTTCCATTTATCCTGGGAAAAGACTAGGCTAGGAGGCTCTGGGTACACCAGGTGTCACCCAGGCAGCCCTAAGAAATTCAAAGATCAAAGTCTCAGCACTGTCACCCACTTTCAGCACTTCCCACCAGCCAAGCAGTCCATCATGCTAATGCCATTCCCCCCTGCCATGATTGTGTTTTGTATGGAAGACAGAGTAGTCTTTTCTAGCCTTTGGTCATTGTGGTATGGGTAAGTGATCCAAGTGTTAACAGTTGTACCATCTTGTAACCATCAGGTAACAGCCTAGGAGCAAAAAGCAAATAGTCTAGGGGAGGCAAAGCCCCAAAATGGAAAAAATCTGGGTATCTGGTAACACTGAGCCACTGAAGCAATGCTGGAATTTCCTGCCTCAGAACTTGTACGTAGAGAATTTTCCTCATTTAAAGATTTTTTCCTTTCAATGGGGTTTTCTGTTGATTGCGCCAAAAAGCATCCTATCTGATACAGTAGGTAACTTTGTTCCTAGTATATTTTTGGATAGGGTAAAAAGAGAAGTCATTAGTTAGAGCCAATGACAAAATGCTTTTGGTCCTTTCCCTGCCATCTTTTTCCTGAGACCAGGAATATGCGTACCTTGTCTGAAGTTCTAGAAGTCATTTACTATAAGAGAAAGGTCAAGCAAATGAAGGTACTTCAGCCCTGAACCAGGACCAGCCATCTCCTCCCTCTGGACCTATTACAAAAATAAACAAATTCTCCAGTCTTGAAGCCACTACAGGAGGGTCTCTGTCACAAGCAATCAAACAAAAGTCCTTAAGTGATTCAATATCCTTTGCATATTTGTCTAGCAGGCTGTCTATTTCTTGTCAACTTTACGAATTCTTTATATATTGGAGAGGTTTACTCTTATCTGCACTACAAACACTTTCTCAAGCTGTCTCTTGTCTATTCACTTTTACACTATTTTGCCATGCAAATGTTCCATATTTTCATATAATCAGATTTTTTTTGGTCACTTATTTTCCTCTTGGTTACTGTGCTGGTGTCAGAGATGTGCTCACAAATTCAGTGATACTCCTCTCATCAAGAGGTAGAGTTCCATTGCCTTTCCATTGAGTGTTGGCTGAACTTCATGATCTATTTCTAGTGCATAGAATATGGCAGAACTGACGAGAAGTCACTTCTAAAATTAGGTTAGAAAAAGACTGAGGCTTCCACCTTAGGTGCATTCATTCTGATTCTCATTCTGTCTTGGATCTCTCACTCTGGAGGAAGCAAGCTGCCATGATGTGAGCAGTCCTATGAAGAGGTTCACATAGGGGAGAAACAGAGACCTCCTGACAACGACCAGTGAGGATCTGAAACCTGCCAAGAACCACATGAGGGTGCTTGGAAGCTGATTCTCCAGCCCCAGTTGAGCCTTCACATGACTGAAGCCCTTGCTGACTGACTGCAGCCTTACAGGAGACCCTGAGCCAGAACCATCCAGCCAAGCCTCTCTGATATTCCTGATCCTTAGAAAGTCTGTGAGATAATAAATGCTTGCTGTTTTAAGCTGTAAAGTGTTGGGGCATTTCGTTACACAGAAACAGATAAGTAATACAATGGCAAACCATATCCAAGATCCTAAATTATTTCTGAACTCTCCTATAATTTCTTCCACCAAGGGTTTTCATTCTTAACTTAGAATATAATTGCTTTACAATGTTTTACTAGTTTCTGTTGTAGAACAATGTGAATCAGCCTTATGTATACGAATATCTCTGCCCTCTTGTACCTGTCCCCCATCTCCTATCCCACCCCACTAGGTCATCACACCGAGCTGAGCTCCCTATGCTATGTAGCAGCTTCCCACTAGCTATTTAAAAGAGATCAAACCAGTCAATCCTAAAGGAAATCAGCCCTGAATATTCATTGGGAGGACTGGTGCTAAAGCTGAAGCTCCAATACTTTGGTCATCTGATGTGAAAAGCTGACTCACTGGAAAAGACCATGATGCTGGGAAAGATTGAGGGCAAGAGGAGAAGGGGACAACAGAGAATGAGATGGTTGGATGACATCACTGACTCAATAAACATGAGTTTGAGCAGACTCAGGAAGATAGTGAAGGATAGGAAAGCCTGGCATGCTGCAATTCATGGAGTCACATAGAGTTGGACACGACTTAGTGACTGTACAACAACAACAACAAAGTGTATATATGTCAATCCTAATCTCTCAATTCATCCCATCCTCTCCTTCCCCCACTGTGTCCACAAGTCCATTCTCTATGTCTGCATCTCTATTCCTGCCCTGCAAATAGGTTCATCAGTACCTCTTTTCTAGATTACATATATACACGTTAATATATGATCTTTTTCTCTTTCTGACTTAACTTCACCCTGCATGACAGACTCTAGGTTCATCCACATCACTACAAATGACTCAATTTCAATCCTTTACATGGTTGAGCAATATTCCATTGTATATGTGTACTACATCATCTTTATCTGTTCATCTGTCAATCTTGCAAGGTATCAGTACATTTTAAGTCTTGAATCTACTGGATTTATTTTTTTAATGTGGGGTAAAGTAAGTCCACATACTTTTTCCAATATAGCATTTTTATGTAATCTATTAAAAGTCTATTAGATCCTTGAAATATTAAATTTTTAGAAATTAAAAACTCTTGAATTTTCTCCTGGAACTAGTATTTGTCCATCCCTAAACCGATAGTAATTGTTTGCTTGAAGTAGTAATTGAATGGGGTTAGAGGTTCAGTGGGAGCAGCCAAGAGGGGACTGGGCCGCAGCAGGAAGAAATATATTATATGGAGGGAGATGGAGACATGAAAACACAAACAAATGTTGCTGGAGGTATCACAGGAAACAGAGTATGAAGGAGAAAGACCCTTGTGCTCTCCTTCCTCCAATTCTCCCAATTTCTTTCAATGTTTCCTATTGCTGGAATTCCCAGAAGGAAAGAAGGAAGGAAGGAGAACTGGGGAGACAGTGAGTCTAGGACTGCAGTGTAGTTTCAAGGAAGTTTCAACCCAGCCAATAGGGAGTCTTCAGGCAAAAGCTTAGAGGACTCCTCAGTAAGAGGATTCCTATACACACATAAAAAAGAGGAGTCCCACATGCAACTAGGATGCCTACCATGCTTGGTCAATGGCTGGGAGCAGGCAAGGGGAAGCATAATTTTAGCGCAAACACAAAGTTAAATCCAGAGGAGCAGCATCCGAAGATGCCAGTCAACCACATTCCCCATCCCCTTGGCAAGAGATGAGCAACATGTTTCCACAGTCACCACCTTTGGTTTTAAAACTCAATCTATATTAAATCACTAGAATGCCATCACTGGTGGTCTCTAACTGCAAAGTATGGTATATACTCTCTGACTAGGTAAGTACTTGGCATCATGCATTTGTCAAGTTACTATGTTATAGGAAACATGCACACCATACTCCATTTATGTGAACTGTTTTAAAATAATTATCTTTTATACCTGAAATCAAATCAAAATATACTTGATATGTTCAAACTGAACATTTATCATGTTCCAGGCAATGTTCTGAGGCACTGGGGGGACACAATGATAAAATAAGACAGATTGTTTCCACCTGAGTTTACATTCTAGAGGGGAAAGTGGCAGGGTATGAAATAAAAGAGGGTGAGAAGATGAAGAACCCTGATTTGTCACATGACAAGTACCCAAATGAATGTTTGGTAAAGGAACAATGTTGTTAGGTCAGTGGTCCTTTTTCGGTGCCTTTTTGGCACCATGGACAGGTTTTGTGGAAGATCATTTTTCCACAGTGTGGGATAGGGGAATGATTTGGGGATGATCCAATCACGTTGATCCAATGGGGATGATCCAATTATTGTACACTTGATTTCTATTATTATTACATCAGCTCCACTTCAGATAATCAGGCGTTAGATCCTGGAGACTGGGAACCTCCATATTAGGCGGAACAGTTCAGGCAGGCCCATGAGGAGGTGACAGTTGAGCTGGGACTTGGATGAAATTACTTCAGCTGTCTCAAAATGTTTCATATCTTATCCTCAGTCCTTCAAGTGCTTTTGGATAGTCTTGCTTAGTGACAAACAGAAGTCAATATATTAGAGCTATAGACTTCTTTTGAGAGAAAAATCAACTAGCTTCTTTTCATAATCATCATGATTTTTAAAAATGACTCATTTAGAAAGAAAGTTTGAGGCTGCTATTTGCACGTACTGCTCTACAAATAACACATTACAGATGTCAGTAGTATTTATTCCCAATAAATAGAAAGTTAAATTGGAGTAATTTTCACCATATTTTCCCTTTAGCACTGGTTTCTTGAGTAAGAGAGATGTATTGCTCTGCTATGTAAAGATCTTTATCAGATAAATATGCAACTTACAGATCTGGGAAGACCATATTAAGACAAATCTGAGGAACTATCATTTATCTTGATACATATTTGAATATGTATCTTGAATACGTATTTCTTCTTTTTTGCATTTATTTTTTATTTTTAATTGGAGCATAATTGCTTTATAAAGTGTCAGTTTCTGTCATATACCAACATGACTCCGCCATAGGTATATAAACCTGTATTTCAACATCAGTGTTTCTCAAGTTTCCTGCTTTCTGTTAAGTGTTTATCATGGTTGTGAAATAAACACTATGGAGGGGGAGTCAAGATGGCAGAATTTGCTATCTCCTCACAACTAGGGCACCTACAAGGAGCTGATGGGGAGCCTCAGACACCTAAACAGACAGTACAAATCCCTGCAAGAACAAGCAGGATGTGGAAGGAAGGTGGGGAGGAAAAGTGGAGGTGGGACAGGACCACCCCCCATGAGGCATGGCTGAGGGAGATGAAGGGTTCCCATGATCAGAGGGGGCCACTCACAGTGTGGGAGTCAGTGGGGACAGGAAGAGACTTTCAGAGAATCAGATGGGAATGTGGCTAGCATCTCTCCCACATACTTGGGCCCTGGTGAGCCTGCTGGAGTCCGAAGCCTGATCACAGTCCTCTGGGGGGCCCCCTCTGGCCGTAGGGACCATGGGGGTATGGGAGTGAGGGAATGGGCGAGGAAAAGTGGACACGAGATGGGACTGGCACCCCTGAGGGGTGTTGGGGGAAGGAGAGGGGTTCCCATGTTCAGAGGGGCTCATTCATGGAGCAGGGATTAGCAGGGATGGGGAGAAACCTTTGGGGGATTGGAAAGGAACAGAGCTAGTGACTCCCCCACCTGCTCAGGCCCCAGCGAGCCTGCT
Source organism: Cervus canadensis (assembly GCF_019320065.1). NCBI lineage: Eukaryota > Metazoa > Chordata > Mammalia > Artiodactyla > Cervidae > Cervus > Cervus canadensis. Next base: position 43,206,585 of record NC_057407.1, on the reverse strand, counting down.
TGCTACATCATTTTCATTTTTTCTTATATATTTTATTTTTCTAACTTTATTTTATTTTATTATTCTTCATTATTGTTCTCTTTCTTCTTTGTTGCCTTTTTTTCTTTGTTGGTGACACGGCTTGCAGGGTCTTAGTTCCCAGGCAGGGGGTTGGACCTGAGCTCCTGTGGTAGGAGCGCCAAGTCCAAACTACTGGACTAACAGAAAACCTCAGACCACAGGGGTCATCAGTGTGAGCACTCCCAGAGGTCCTCATCTCTGCACAAAGACCCATTTCCACAACTTCTTACTAATTCCTGTGCTTGATGCCTCAGGCCAAACAACCAGCAAGAAAGCAATGCAATTCCACCCATCCAAAAAAAAAAAAAAAAAAGTGAAGGAGATAACCAAAAAATATGGTACAAAGGAACAAGGTAAAAACCTTTAAGACTAAAGAAATGAAGAGGAAATAGGCAACCTACCTGAAAAAGAATTCAGAGTAGTGATAATAAAGTGAAGTGAAATGTTAGTCTCTCAGTTGTGTCCAACTCTTTGTGACCCCATGAATGGTAGCCCACCAGGCTCCTCTGTCCATAGGATTTTTCAGGCAAGAATATTGAAGTGGGTTGCCATTCCCTTCTCCAGGAGATCTTCCCAATCCAGGGATCAAAGCTGGGTTTCCTACATTGCAGGCAGATTCTTTACCACCTGAGCCACCAGGAAAGCCTGATAGTAAATGATAATAAAGATGATCCTAAATCTTGCAAACAGAATGGAGGTAAAGATCAAGAAATATAAGAAATTTTAACAAGAATCTAGAGGAACTAAAGAACAAGCAGTGAGAAGCAGCACAATAACTGAAAATCAAAAATATACTAAAAGGAATCAACAGCAGAAAAACTGAAGCAGAAGAATAAGTAAGTGAGCTGGAAGATAGAATGGTGGAAATAACTGCAGAGGAGCTGAATAAAGTAAAGAAATAAGGACAGTCTCAGAGACTTCTTGGACAAATTAAATGCACCAACATTCTAATATAATATAATATAATATAATTTGACCCCTATAAGGGATTGAAAGACTCTGATTCCAGGAAAGATTAAACGCAGGAGGAGAAGGGGGAGACAGAGAATGAGATGGTTGGATGGCATCACCAACTCAATGGACGTGAGTTTGAGCAAACTCCAGGAGATAGTGAAAGACAAGGAGGCCTGGCGTGCTGTAGTCCATGGGTTGCAAAGAGCTGGATGTGACTTAGTGACTGAACAACAACAACAGAAGAAGAAGAGAAACAGAAAGGGTCTGAGAAAATATTTGAAGAGATTACAGTTGAAAACTTCCCAAACAATGGAAAGGAAATAACCACCCAAGTCCAGGAAGCACAAGGCATCCTATACAGGATAAAGCCAAGGAGAAACATGCTGAGGCATATGTTAATCAAACTAATGAAAATTAAAATCAAAGAGAATTACTAAAAGCAGCAAGGGAAAAGCAACAAATAACATATAAGGGAATCCCCATAAGGTTATCCCCATAAGTTGAGTTTTCAGCAGAAACTCTACATCCCAGAAGGGAGTGGCAGGATTTATTTCAAGTGATCTAAGGGGAAAGCCTACAACCAAGATTACTCTATGCAGCCAATAATATAATTCAGATTCAATGGAGAAATCAAAAGCTTCACAGATAAGCAAAAGCTAAAAGAATTGAGCACCTCCCAACCAGCTTTAGGGCTTCCCAGGTGGCACTAGTGGTAAAGAACTTGCCTACCAATGCAGGAGATTTAAGAGATGCTGGCTCAGTCCTTGGGTTGGGACAATCCCCTGGAGGAGGGCACGGCAACCCACGCCAGTATTCTTACCTGGAGAATCCCATGGACAGAGAAGCCTGGAGGGCTGTGACCCATAGGGTTGCAAAGAGTAGGATATGACTGAAGCAACTTAGCACACATGCATGCAAACCAGCTTTACAACAAATGCTAAAGGAACTTCTCTAGCTGGGAAACACAAGGAAGAAAAAGACCCAAAACAATTAAAATAATTGTAATAGGAACATACATATTGATAATTACCTTGAATATAAATGGATTAAATGCTCCAACCGAAAGACACAGACAGGATGAATGGATACAAAAATAGGACTTGTATATATGCTGTCCCCAGGAGAGCCACTTCAGACCCAGGGACACAAGCAGACTGAAAGTGAGGGGACAGACAAAGATATTTCACAAAAATGGAAATCCAAAGAAAACTAGAGTAGCAATACTCATCTCAGATAAAATAGACTTTAAAATAAAAACTGTTACAAGAGACAAGGAAGGTCAATACATAATGATTAAGAGATCAATCTAAGAAGAAAATATAACAATTACAAATATTTCTGCACCCAATATAAGAGCACCTCAATACATAAGGCAAATGATAAGAGTCAGAAAAGGAGAAATTTAACAGTAGGGATTTTAACACCCCACTTACACCAATGAACAGATAATCCAGACAGGAAATAAATAAGGAAACACAAGCTTTAAATGATACAATTGACCAGATAGGCTTAATTGATACTTATAGGACATTCCACCCAAAAACAGCAGAATACACCTTCTTCTCAAGTGCACACAGAACATTCTCCAGGATAGATCACATCCTGGGTCACAAATCAAGCCTCAGTAAATTTAAGAAAAGTGAAATCACATTCAGTATCTTTTCTGACCACAATGCTGTTAGATTAGAAATCAGAGAGAAAAAAATATAAAAAAACACAAACACATGGAGGCTAAAAATATACTACTAAATAATCAAGAGATTACTAAAGAAATCAAAGAGGAAACCAGAAAATACATAGAAACAAATGACAACAAAAACATACTGACCCAAAACCTATAGGATGCAGAAAAAGCAATTCTAAGAGGGAAGTTTTTAGCAATTCAATCTCACCTCAAGAAACAAGAAAAGTCTCAAATAAACAATCTAACTTTACACCTTAAGCAACTAGAGAAAGAAGAAGAAAAAAAAAACTTACTGGAAGGAAAAAATCATAAACATCAGAGCAGAAATAAATGAAGAAAAAATAGCAAAGATGAATAAAACTAAAAGTTGGTTGTTTGAGAAGATAAATAAAATTGATAAACTTTTAGCCAGACTCATCAAGGAAAAAAGGGGGAGAAGATTCAAATCAATAAAATTAGAAATGAAAAAAGAGAAATTACAACTGACACCACTGAAATACAAAGGATAGTAAGAGATTACTGCAAGCAACTACATATGCCAATAAAATGGACCACCTGGAAGAAATGTTCAAATTCGTAGAAAAGTACCATCTTCCAAGACTGAACCAGGAAGAAATAGAAAATATGAACAGATCGGTCACAAGTAATTAAAAATTTTCCAACAGGGATGTGACTGGGGGTCCAATGGTTAAGAGTCTGCCTTGCAATGCAGGAGATGTGGGTTCAATCCCTGGTTGGGGAACTAAGATCCCACATGCTGCAGAGCAACTAAGCCCATGTTGCAGAGCAACATGTGCCACAACTACTGAGCTTGTGCACGCCAGAGCTCATGTGCCACAATTAGAGAGCTTTCATGCAACAACTACTGAAGCCCACCAGCTCTGGAGCCCAGGTACCGCAACTACTGAGGCCACGCACCACAACTAGAGAATACATGTGCTGCAATAAAAAGATCCCACATGATGCAACACAGACCCCCCATGCTGCAACTAAGACCTGATGCAGCCAAATAAAGAAATAAATACTTTTAAAAAATCTTGAAACGAAAGTCCAAGACAATATGGCATCACAGGTGAATTCTATTAAACATTTGGAGATGCAGAAAAAGCTTTCAACAAAATTCAACATACATTTTTGATAAAAACTCTCCAGAAAGTGGTAATTGAGGGAACCTACCTCAAAATAATAAAGGCCACACATGACAAATGCACAGCAAATATTATTCTCAATGGTGAAAAACTGAAAGTATGTCCCTTTAAGATTAGGAAAAAATAAAAAAGATGTCCATTCTCACCACTATTATTCAACATAGTTTTGAAAGTCCTAGCCACAGCAATCAGAAAAGAAATAAAGGGAATTCAAATTGGAAAAGAAGTAAAACCGTCACTGTTTGCAAATAACATGATACCATACAGAGAAAAACCTACAGAAAACTACTACAAAAAACCTACAGATGCCACCAGAAAACTACTGATGCTAATCAATGAATTTACTAAAGTTGTAGGAAGCAAAATTAATGCACAGAAATCTCTTGCATTCCTATACACTAGCAACAAAAGATCAATAAGAGAAATTAAGGAAATACCATTTGCCATTGCAGCAAAAAGAATAAAATACCTAGAAATAAATCTTCCTAAAGAGGCAAAAGACCTGTACTCAGAAAACTATAAAACACTGATGAAAGAAATCAAAAATGACACAAACAGATGGAGAGGTATACCATGTTCTTGGACTGGAAGAATCCATATTGTGAAAATTGATCCAAAGCAGTCTACAGACTCAATGCAATCCCTATCAAACTACCAATGGCATTTTTCACAGAACAAGAACAAAAAAATTACAATTTGTATGGAAACATAAAAGACCCCAAATACTCAAAGCAATCTTGAAAGAAAAACAGAGTTGAAAGAATCAGGATTCTGACTTCAGACTTTATTACAAAGCTACAGTCATCAAGACAGTATGATTCTGGCACAAAGACAGAAATACAGATCAATGGTACAGGATAGAAAGTCCAGAGATATACCCATGCACCTATGGTCACTTATTCTATAACAAAGGAGGCAAGAATATACAATGGAGAAAAGAGAATTTCTTCAATACATGATGCTGGGAAAATTGGACAGCTACATGTAAAAGAATGAAACTAGAACACTCCCTAACACCACACACAAAAATAAAGTCAAAATGGACTAAAGACCTAAATGTAAGTCCAGACAATATAAGACTCTTACAGGAAAATACAGGCAGCACACTCTTCAGCATAAATCACAGCAAGATCTTTTTTGACCCACCTCCTAGAGTGATGAATTAAAAACAAAGATAAACAAATGGGACATAACTAAACTTAAAAGTTTTTGCACAGCAAGGGAAACCACAACCAAGACAAAAAGAAAACCTTCATAACTGAAGAAAATACTTGAAAAGAAGCAATTGACAACATATTAAACTCTAAAGTATACAAACAGCTCACGTAACTCAATATCAAAAACACAATCCAATCCAAAAATGGGCAGAAGACCTAAACAGACATTTCTCCAAAAAAGACATACAGATGGTCAAGAGGCACAAGAAAAGATGCTCAACATCACTATTTATTAGAAAATGCAAGTCAAAACTACAATGAGGTTTCACCCTCACACTGGTCCAAATGGCCATCACCAAAAAAATTACAAACAATAAGTGCTGGAGAGGGTGTGTTGAAAAGGAACCCCTTTGCAACCTTGGTCAGGTTATAAATTGATACAGCCACTATAGAGAACAATAGGCAGGTTCCTTAAAAAACTAAAAACAGAACTACTATATGACTCAGCAATCCCACTCCTAGGCATAAACCCTGAGAAAGTTCAGTTCAGTCACTCAGTCGTGTCTGACTCTTTGTGACCCCATGGATGGCAGCACGCCAGGCCTCCCTGTCCATCACCAACTCCCAGAGTTTACTCAAACTCAAGCCCATTGAGTCACTGATGCCATCCAACCATCTCATCCTCTGTCATCCCCTTCTCCTCCTGCCTTCAATCTTTCCCAGCATCAGGGTCTTTTCCAATAAGTCAGTTCTTTGCATCAGGTGGCCAAAGTATTGGAGTTTGAGCTTCAACATCAGCCCTATCAATGAACACTCAGGACTGATCTCCTTTAGGATGGACTGGTTGGATCTCCTTGCAGTCCAAGGGACTCTCAAGAGTCTTCTCCAACACCACAGTTCAAAAGCATCAATTCTTCAGTGCTCAGCTTTCTTTATAGTCCAACTCTTACATCCATATATGACTACTGGAAAAACCATAGCCTCAACTAGACAGACCTTTGTTGGCAAAGTAATGTCTCTGCTTTTTAATATGCCATCTAGGTTGGTCAAAACCCTGAGAAAACCATACTGCAAAGACACATGTACCCCAGTGTTCATTCCAATACTATTTACTCTAGCCAGGACATGGAAGCAACCTAAATATGTCCATCAACAGAGGAATGGGTAAAGATGTGGTACACATAGGAAATGGAGTATTACTTGGTCATAAAAAGGAACAAAATTTTAGAAACATGGATGGATCTAGAGTCTATCATATAGAGTGAGGTAGTCAGAGAAAAACAAATATTGTATATTAACACATATGTGTGGAATGTAGGAAAATGGTACAGATGAACCAATTTTCAAGGCAGCAATAGAGATGCAGATGTAGAGAACTCATGTGGACACAGTGGGGGAAAGGGAAGGTAGGATGAATTGAGAAAGAAGCACTGACAGATATACACTACCATGTGCAAAACAGATAGCTAGTGGGAACCTGCCGTATAACACAACTCTGTGCTCTGTGATGATGTAGATGGGTAGGATGAGGGGGTGAGGGTGATACAAGAGGGAGGGGGTATATGTATACATATAGCTGATTTGCCTCCTTGTGTAGCAGAAACTAACATAACACTGTAAAACAATTATACTCCAAAAAAATTAAATAAAACACAAAATGGTTAAGGTAACTGCAACGTCCATTCTGCTCTACCAGCCACAATGGACTTGGGTTCAGATAGACAAATTCAACAAGACCCAACAGACCTCACACACCACCAAGTTTACTTAGCTTTACTAAAGGATACAGGCCATGCTATATTGTGGTATGCACAGCAACAACACAGCAGATGTCCCGTGACTCCCAGGCACAGTCATTCTGAACCTGGGACATGTGTTCCCACAACAGACAAGACAGTGCACGTGATCTCAGTTCAGAGAAGCCATCAGTTTTGAGCCCCTTTCAGCCTTATGCCAGCTGGTTGTGTAGCCCCTCAGGCATGTGACCGTCCCTTGCCCATTCTTCAAGGCAGCTGCATCTCATCACTGTCAATTACTCATTACTCAATAACCAGTTTTGACAATGTGCATGTACAGAGTATAATTCTTAACCAGATTCTATTTAGTCAGTAGCCTACCATCCCAACAATTCCTTGAGTTGATATTCCAAAGAGAAAAGTCCTAGAGTCAAATCCTCAGATACCCTGAGGCTAGAGGAAAGACCATAGAAGCAGCTGTTAACCCCTTTTTCTAGTTCACCTGAACTCTGTGAAAACCTCCTTGATCCTTGATACATATTTGAGGCATTTTCTTATTCTTAGCATAGCGACTTCTACAGTATTTGGTGTACAGACAAAAAATAAATCTAAATATAGACAACCACCAAGACCTGTATCCTCCACTGAGGAGTTGGAATTCACTTCTTGAAAGAGATTTACAAGACTCTGTTCTAGTTTCATTTACCAGTTTTCTGATATACAATATGCCTTTCCCAGATTCTTCCTTCCTCTATCTCCCATTCCCCTCTCCCCTCCACTTTTCGCCCTTTTTAATAGATGTTGATAGAAACATTCATTCAACTCCATAATGTCCTCTAGCAAGTTTCCATGGAAACTACATTAATTGGGTGTCTTAAGTCAAGGTTCCCAAAACATCTCTTCATCCTGGAGATCATCTTCTCCATTGACTTGATTTTCCTTTAGCTCTGTATGTAAAGCTAAAAATCTTTTATTATGCCCTGCAACGATGGCAGAGATTAAAGTCATGCTTAACTTCATCATACACCAGTTAATACTATGGTGACATTTTTCTAACTTTCCAAGCAAAAACACCCTTTTTCTCATTTACCACTCATTCCTCCTAGAGGCCACTGCTCAGTGAACTCTGGGTCCCATCTGGTCTGGGACACGATCATATCCCAGCCCCGAGGAAACAAGTTTTCACTAACCCAAATTTCCAGGATTCACTGTGCAGCCCCACCCACCTGCCCTTCCAAAGTTCCAGGCCATTTGATGGGGTGTGCATGCCATACCACACAGATATTCATCCTCTTGGACACTATTCTGATTCCATGAAGGCTTTCCATAGTTTTTATCCACATTCACAATTATGTAGTCAAAACGCAAAGCAGATTCCGAGATACTACATAAAAAGCAAGATGTGGCTCTTCTTATACCCTTAACATGATGTCATTCTGGCTCACAGCAGTACAGGGTGTCAGCTGCCAGGCACGATGAGACAATGTGTCCATCCCAGTGCAAAGACAGGATTTCTCTCAAGTCCAAAAATATATCACAAATGTAACCAAAACAAAAAAAACCACTCCAAACTACCTCATTGTTATTCAGGGGATACTGAGTGATATCATGTCTCTAAATCAACCAAGTAGAATTCTAAAGTATATCTTGTATTCTGACTTCAGTCCAAATCTCCTTCTCAAGGGAAAGAAAATCCAGAGGTGTCTCCCAGAATCTGCCATGGTTTGGTACCACAAACAAATACTCTTTCTATCAAATGCAATCTTGGCAAAATATGACATTATCCTTCTCTAGTATCATTATCCATTTGTGGTCTCTATTTCCATCTGCCACAATTTTTCCTTTGTCCATTCATTATCTATCTCAAATCAGATCATGAACCTACTCTGATTTAGCCATACTGTCCAACCAGAGGACAGAGAGCAGGACTGAACTCACCATAACTTCCCCTTTTATTCATTCCAAGGAAGGAGGGGGAATAGGGTTAGAAAAGCAAAGGATGATGGGACTTCTCTGGTGGTCCAGTGGTTAAGACTCTGTGCTTCCAATGCAGGGGGTGCAGGTTTGACGCCTGGCCAGGGAACTAACATCCCACAAGCCTTGAGGTGCAGCCCCCGCCACCTGCCCCCAAAAAAGAAAGAAAAGTAGAGGATGATGGAACTGTACTAACAGGCAGCTGGGGAGTATTTAGAGTCATCCTAGTTTAGACATATGAGATGTCATTAGCTAGCCCTGTTGCCTTTGGGGGAAAAAAAAATTCCAAGAAATTGAAACTTAGTGTCCTAAAGCAGCACTGTTGTTCATCTCTTTGGTCTTGACCCAAGTTATTCCACAGATTTGAACTGATAGGCCCCAGTGTTTTACCCAAGTGAATTAACCATCTTTTAGCAAGCTATTGGTACTATCCAAGTTCTCCAAAATTCCCTCACTGCTTCTTCTGAAAGGAGACCATCACAATATCGCCAGTGTGAAAAACAACTTACTTTTGATGGCAATCAAATCTAAATCTCGGGACTACCATGGCACGCCAAAGGTTAAAATTTGTTCTTCCACTGCAGAGGACGTGGGTCCCATCCCTGGTCAGAGGGCCAAGATCCCACATGCCATGCAGTCAAAAAAAAAATATTTTAATTAAAAAACATAAAATCTAAATCTGAATATTCACTGGGAGGACTGATGCTAAAGCTCCAATACTTTGGCCACCTGATGCAAAGAGCCAACTCATTGCAAAAGACATTGATGCTGGGAAAGATTGAGGGTAGGAGGAGAAGGGGACAACAGAGGATGAGATGGTTGGATGGCATCACTGACTCAATTGACATGAGTTTGCACAATCTCTGGGAGACAGTGAAGGACAAGGAAGCCTGACATGCTACAGTACATGGGGATGCAAAGAGTCGGACATGACTTAGTGACTGAACAACAACATCAAATCTCTTCTTAGCAAGTTGTGACCATATACTGGAGACGTCAGACACCCTTGCAGGAAGACAGTGAATGGATCCTGCATTCCTTCCATAAGAAAATGAGTTGTGCCTGGCTTCCTTCCAAAATCCATATAGAAAAACAAGCATTAGTTAAATCTGTCTAATTTTAGCCTGCTGGACTTTCTAACAGTTTTCACTGTGTCTAATTTGGTGAAAAGCCATGATAGCCAATATTTAGTCTTCCAGAGCCACCTGCTTCACTTTTAAGCCAAACAGGACTATTACAAGGATGGATAGATTATCACTCCTGCTTCTTCCACTTATTAAAGCTGAAATTTGGGGAGACTTCCCTGGTGGTCCAATGGTGAAGACTCTGCACTTCTTAAGCAAGAGATGCCAGTTCAATCTCTGGTCAGGGAATCAGGATCCCACCTTTCTCCCCTCCAAAATATTTTTTTTTAAGCTGAAATTTATTTTTTAAATTAATTTATTTTAATTGGAGGCTAATTACTTTACAATATTGTGGTGGTTTTTGCCACACATTGACATGAATCAGCCACAGGTGGTATTATTTAATATTCAGTCACTACACTTAAAGTGTGTGTGATGGGAAGGGGAAGAAGAAACTATAGTATATGGGAAGTGAACTGCATACATATGATCTCCCCCAGGGTAGGTTTTCTTCCCAAGGATGCTGGAATGGTAAGTATTAATACATGAAGGGCCTGAGAGTTTACCCTACTTGCAAGCTAACAAATTAGTCTATTATAGTTTCATGGTAAAAGATAGGAGACTCTTAGATCACAGGACTTTATTTCTCATGAAACAAAAGCATAAGCTGCATGTCTACATAGTTCTTCTCAACACCAGGTGGATGCTGCACTGCAGGTATAAAACTCTCAAGAAGGGTAAGGCATTAGCACATTTAAGAAGAGAAATAATGCAAGTGTGCCTGGAGCCTGGTCATCAGGTGAAGAAGTAGAAGGAAAAGATTAGCAAGGTCAATAAGAGACAGTTTTGCAGGTTCTGTGGATCATGGTAACAAATCCTGAATTTGATTCTGGAAGATAGGGAGCCATGTAACTCATCAAGGTAGGAAATGCCATCATCTGATTCATGCTGAAGGGAGATCATTTTGGCTGCCATGTGGAGAAAAGATAAGAGAGGATCAAGAGTCAAAAGTTCAGTCCAAATGAATGGTGAAGATGGTTTGATTAGGAGGTGCTAGTGAGATGGAAAAGTAGAGATTGATTCAAAGCAATATGGAGGGACTTCCCTGGTGGTCCAGTGGCTAAGACTCCATGCTTCCAATGCAGGGGGCCCAGGTTCCACCCTGGGTCAGGGAACTAGATCCCACATGCCACAACTAAGAGTTCACATGCTTCAACTAAGGAGTCTGCATGCCACAGCTTAAAAAAAAAAAAAGATTCAGCATGCTGCAACTAAAAAATCCATATGCCACAAAGATTGAAGATCTCTCATGCTGGAATTAAGACCTGGCACAGCCAAATAGATAAATACTTTTTTAAAGACAAGACAATATGGAGCTCGAATTAACACTACTTGTGTGTGGATTAGTGGGGAGAGGTTGTGTGCTGGGAGTACAGGAAGAACTGAGGGTGATGTCTAGGTCTTTGACTTAAAGAAAGAACATACTAGAGATAAGTATATAGGAAACAAGATTTGGGGAACTCGAGGGGCATCATTAGAGCTTCTTTTGAACAAAAATGACTTGAAATCCACATAATTTTTTAATGTTCATACCAGCTTTTATTTACAAAAACACAAATTTTGGAATGTTAGTGTCTAGGGTATAATTAAAAGCATGAGACTAGACACGACAACCCAGTGAATGAAAATAGAGAAAATCAGACTGATCCCATGGATGAGGGCAAAGATTTGCCTACAAGAGTGGCCATCATGGTGTTTATCATAAGAGAAAACAGTAGCCTCAAACCCTTTATGAGGAGACTAGTTAAATAATACCATGCCATCAATAGAAATTGTGTTCTAGAATGTATTAGCTCACATGGGAAGAGGTTCATGATATTAAGAGAAAAGAGTTATGAGGTTATAAGTAGTGTAACATGGCTTTTATTCAGGAAATTATCTGTACTTGTGCATAAAACTACTAGTAAAAAAATATCTACCAAAATACATAAAAATATTTATGGTGGTACTAAATATTTTTTTTCTCGCTATTTTCTAAATCCTCTTCAATGAACATGTATCATTTGTATAACAAGAGAACTGCTATGAAAACTTAATCTAATTCTTCACAGCTATCTCTGGGACTAAATCCTACTTCTAGAAATTCCAGTGTGGGCCTTAAGCTAGCCTGAGTGGATCAGGATAATCAAATCTATCTTATTTCTTAGCACCATTACCGTGGCCAGCATTTCTGTTTCTTGGCTGTATGCTAGAATCAGCTGAGGAATTTCCATGTCTATGCCAGGGCCCCACGCTGAGAGAGATTCTGATATCAGTGGTTTGGAAAGTGACCCAAGTTTAACTATTGGGCTATAAAAAGTTAGCTTGTGTTTTTCCAAAACATCGTATGGAAAAACCGCCAAATGAATTTTTTTGGCCAACCCATTATTTGGGGTCCCAGGTGATCCTGATGGGAAGGTGGGGCTGGAAATGAGCGGTAAACCCTGGCTTGGTCTCCCATGCAGAGGTTGTGAACATTTAGAGAGGAGAGCACAGTAGAAGGTAGGTAAAGGAGGAGGAAATGTGGAAGAAAGGAGACTCGGAAATAAAGGATTTGAGAGAAATTAATCAGGACACAAAATGCATTGAGGAAAAGGTTGAGAACTCCTCCCACCTCAAAATAGCTTTTATTTCACACCAAGCACTAGTGAGCTGCAAAAATCTGATCCCTGCACAGAAGCTGATAATCAGAGGCCATTTCCAAAGCTGCTGGAGCAGGTGTTTCCTCCCGAAAGAGGGTGGGCCAGAACTGTAAATCTCATTTTGGAAGTTTCAAGCCCAGGGATACTATTCTGTGTCACTGCCACTCTTGCTGCCATCTGTACTGCATCTCAGCTCCCGTTTCTGGGGCAGCCCTCCAGCCCACTCGCAGCCCCACAGTTCACATTCTTGCACAGCGTGTGAATGGAGTGGGAGAGCCTTTGGCAAGGCAACCCTGGGGTCTCCTCCCCTCAAAAGATTTGCCAGTGCTCCTTGCCCTGCTGGCTTCCTCTTTAATTGGCCCACGCTGTGGGGAGCGATTGAGATTAAATGGCCACTTGCTGGGTGGCTGTGTGACACTGGGCGTGCGTGGCCCGATTTGGAGCATTTGTTGTCTCCCAGGGTTGAATGAGGCAACCGCTGCGGCGGAAACTCACGGTGTGTTCCTTAAAGCCATGTCAAAGCAGCCTCTTAATTTTGCAAAACAGCCTCCAAACTCAAACCGCTTCTTCACTGGAGCCATTCGAGTCAGAAAGATGTCACAAGCAGAAGCCAGAAGGCTCAGAAAGAACCAGACAGAAGGAATCCAAAAAATGGCTTATTGTATAATTGCTAGCTCACTGGCAATTACACAATAAGAGGTAAAGAATCCTCCTGCAATGCAGGAGCCAAAGGAAATGCAAATTCAATCCCTGGATCAGGAAATGGCTACCCACTCCAGCATTCTTGTCTGGAGAATTCCATGGACAGAGGAGCCTGGCAGGCTACAGTCCATAGGGTCGCAATGAGTCAGACACAACTGAAGAGACTTTGCACGTGCGACAGCTCGCTTCCAAAAGCCAGCAAAGGAGAGGGAAGGACCACCTTCACTCCCAGAGGTCTCATACTTCTCTAACAATGCTCTGGGGCAAACTGCAGGGCAAAGATCATCCCAAGAGAGTCCAAAAGTTCTGCATCTTTTAAGAAGAATTTATTTGGCTTATGAAAAGAAAGGCCTATGTACAAAGGTCCTATCCTAGTATGTGTGAAAAAAGGGCCTTTTGCATTTATTATTATTATTATTTTCGCCATGACACACAGCACGCTGGATCTTAGTTCCCCCACTGGACCACTAGTGAAGTCCCAGAAGTTCTGCATTTTAGATGCTAAGGGTCAGAGTGGGCCCTGGCTGGCTGTGACCTTGGGCAAGGTGCTGAGCTTCCCGAAGCCTTAGATCCCAGGCTCTGCACAAGGGTGGCAGGAAATCAAAGATTGTTTTTCATCTCCTGGGAGTGTTCTCAAAGGTGAGCTTTGAGCCTTGTTCAGCCCCAACATGGAGGATGGATTGGGGACTTCATTGAAACGGAATCAAATGCAAACACCAGTTCTTTGGCAAACCCAGAACCTGACCATCTGCTACCACCTGTGGCCACACACCCTCCTTGTACGAAACTTCTGGCCTCATCTCCTACTACTCCCCTCCTTCGCTTACTTCGCCCCACTCCCACACTCTTGCCCTAGGGCCTTTGCACTGACTTCCCAAAATTAAATCCATAGAGTAAATTGAACTTCTGGTAGAAAGAATAAACATTTCCATCTACTAAAGATCTCTTCAAACCTACTGCAAACAAATTACAAAATGTATATATCAACAGAAGGAGATATATCAATAAGGGAATTGCCGCCTGGGATTATTAGCTATAAATCAATTATAAATTGGGAATTGTTTACCACCCAGAACACTTTGCTTATTCAGCAACCCTTGGATTCTGGGTGAAATTAGCTGACAGTGCCTATTCCACAGCAAAGTGCAAGTGTTGGTCACTCAGTTGTGTCCAATTCTTTGCAACCCCACAGACTGCAGCCTGCCAAGCTCCTTTGCCCATGGAGTTCTCCAGGCAAGAATAACTGGAATGGGTAGCCATTCCCTTCTCCAGGGATTCTTCCTGACCCAGGGATCGAACCCAGGTCTCCTGCATTGCAGGCGGATCCTTTACCATCTGAGCCACTAGGAAAACCCATTCCATAGCAAGGCTCTTCCTAATTTTCAGTTCATAGATGACATGGTTTGAACTTTTTTCCACTGATACCCAGCTCAGCCCGATGTGCTGGGCAATCATTAAATGCAAAAAAGGAGCATCCAGAACAATCAGCCTGTGAGAGGTGAGGTAACTACATCAGAAACCTAAGCAGGAATCACAAACAGAGGTCTAGCAAGTGATGAGCAAAAGGGAAGAGGGCGGAAGACGACAGGAGGAAGTTGTCCCAACTAAATGGACAGCTGATACACAGCACCAATTATTAACCCGTGGGCAAGTGAGTCGGGGGCTACTGGATATGACTTTTCAACACAAGACAGAAGTCAAATTTCTGTGAAATGCTTTCTCTTTTTTTTTAGGCCATGTGTGGCTGTGTGGCATGCGGGATCCTAGTTCTCCAACCAGGGATTGAACCCATGCCCCCTGCACTGGGAGCATGCAGTCTTAACCATGGACCACCAGGGAAATCCCCTCCATTTTTAAATACTGGTAACTCATTCAAATTAAAAACAAAATGTGACATGGGTCAAACTACATCTTTAGGACAGAATCAGCCAAAAGACTGCCCATGTGTGGTCTCTGAATTGACACAGAGAAGGTTACAATGAATAACGAAAGAGATGAAGGCAGCTCCATAAATGCACAATGAAGAGTGATGACTCCCCAAGCCTGAGGTCAGGAAAGGTATGAGAAAGGAGACAAGTCTTATACTGGAGAACATGGCTCAGGAGGAGTGGCAGGCAGGTGTGCATCATATAATAAATCTGCCAAACTTCAGCACAGCAAGCAAAATTAATGTTGCTGGCTGCAGGTGAGATGGACAATGCAGTCTGGCCAACTAAAAGCCCAGAGAGGGTGCTGGGGCACCAGGGTATTCCATCTTTCCTTTTCCTTCCTGTGTTTCCACCTTTCAAAAATATAGGCAGCCCAGACCTCCCTGGTGGTCAAGTGGTTGGGACTCTGCATTTCCACTTCAGGGGGCCCTGTTTTGATTCCTGGTTGGGGAACTGGGATCCTGCATGCTGAGTGGTGCAGCCAAAAAATATTTTTAAAAGTATTGGCAGCCCTGAAGGCAGAGGTCACAAGCAACTTGAGACTCCATGGGTCCCATTTCCAAAGTTTGAACATCTTGGATATAGGATAGAGTTCCCAAGAAAGGTATTTGGACCAAAAGAGAATACCCTAGAATGAGCTCTCCCTGGGCTGTGGGGTGAAAAAAGGCAGAGGTGTCCAGGGGTTCCCTGGCAGAGGCTACTTGTAATACAGTAGGAAGGACCGTTTGGGAAGCAGCCAGATTCTAGAAAGGAAAGGAATGTAGTACATCAGGGGCTTCCTAGGTGGCACTAGTGGTAAAGAACCCACCTGCCAATGCAGGAGATTAAGAGACGCAGGTTCAATCCCTGAGTCAGGAAGATCCCCTGGAGGAGGGCATGGCACCCCATTCCAGTATTCTTGCCCGGACAATTCCATGGACAGAGGAGCCTGGCGGGCTATAGTTCCTAGGGTTGCAAAGACTCAGACACGACAAGTGGTTTAGCGTGCACACATGTAGTACATCATAGCACATGAGATTCTACACAACTGCCAAGGAGTCTCTGCTACAGTATGGAAGCAGCAGAGAGCTCCAGGAAAGATGCTTCATAACCAGGGCAAATTCCTTCCAACACTTTGACACTACTGAGAAAACGTGAGGTTAACGTTTCCTAAAACTCAGTAAAATGGAGACTCAAAATAAAAGTTTATTTTCACGCACCTGGATTTGTGGATAGAGTCATACCAATCTCCTTACAGAGGGGCTAAAGGTAAAGGTGGAGAGGTCTGAAGCAGTTTCTGAACTTGAGTCCAAGCTCCTCTGCCGATGTTCATGGGTAGGCAGTCTCTTAGGATGGTTCCTAATGATCCTCACCCTTCCCGCCACTCCACTCCACCTGTGGTATTCACTGCCAGAGTGGTCCCCTCACAACTCTACCAGCACTGGTCTCCATGAGACCAAGAGCATATGGTAGGAGAGGTGATGTACCACTGCTGGGATCAGGTTATAAAAAGACTGTGGCTCTGTCTTGGGATCCCTCCTTCCTCTCTCCCCCTCTCCCCCTCTCTCCCTCCCCTCTGCCTGGGATCAGTCTGCATGGGAGAAGGAAGCTGCCACATTGTGAACAGTTCTAGGAGAGGCCCAAATTGTAAAGAGTAGAAGCCCCTGGACAATAGTGAGTAAAGAACTGAGGCCCTCAATCCAAAAGACTGCAAGTAACTGGGGCTGCCCCTGACCGTGTGAGCAAACTTGGAGGCAGATTCTCCAGCCTCGGTCAATCCCCGAGATGACTGCAGCCCCAGGGGCATCTTGACAGCAAAGAAAGACTCTGAACCAGAATCCCCCAGCTAAGCTGCTCCCAGATTACTCACCCTTAAAAACTGTGAGATAGGGACTTCCCTGGTGGTCCAGAGGTTAAGAATTCACCTTTCAATGCAGGGGACATGGGTTCAATCTCTGGTCAGGGAACTAAGATCCCACATGCCTCAGGGCAACTAAGCCACAACTAGAGAGCCTATACCACAAATATGAGTGAAGTCCAGGAAGCCTGTGCAGCAACAAACAATGAGAGATTCCAAGTGTCGCAAAGAAGTTCCCGTGTGCCCCAACTAAGACCTGACACATATAAATATATATATATATATATATTTTTTTTTTTTACAACTGTAAATAATAAATGTTTGTCATTTTAACTTGTTAAGTCTGGGGGTGATTTGTAACACGAGAGTAGATAACAGATTTAGCCCAACCTCAGTCAATAAACTGGGTGCTGAACCTAGTGAATTAGATGATTGGCCCACAAGGCACAGAGTGTTGCTTTTTTTCTGCCCAGAAGGTGCCATAGACCCTCTGCTGGAAAAGCTGACTCAGGAGAGAGAAGTGGATGTGGCAGATAGGCAGAGTGGGACGCTGAGCCACGCTCCGGGCTGGGTGCTCCAGGGTGTACAGTTTCTGACGGGATTTGGTCATTGTGTCAGAAGAAGGAAGTGTGCCCTCGTGGCTTACACCAGCTGAGGAACCCAGAGTTCACAGGCAAGCTTTCAGCCAAAGAAAGCCCCACAAGCTGGGCAGCACAGGAACTCACACCACACTGGGTGATTTAAGGTAAAGACTGATTTTCAAGAGCAGCAAATCTTTGCTAGTCACTTCTTTCCTCCCACTCATTTTTTTTTTTTTTAAACACAGAAGGGGAACATTTGCTGGTTTTTTTTCCCCAATTGCCTAGAGCTTTAGCATCTGCCCTCATGTTATTGGCAATTGAGGATTATGGCACTCGATGATTTTTAAAGTAGCCATTAATCCCTTAGCTCTATACTTACTTTAACAACACATCAGAAATGATCATCAGCTGTGATCACTGAAGGGTTAACTCAATACTTCATCTCCTGACATGCCTAACATTTTTTCTCTACAGTCTATGAAGCCCCTAGGACCTAAAAGAGAGGTTGAGGTGGGAAACCAGGAACCCAGCCCTCTCTGGAGAGATCTTCCATGGCCTCCCTTTCAGTACCTTCCAGTGCCCAGGGATACCCTTCTGTCTTGGGAGACATCTCACAGGCGGGTACTTCCAGAACACTGCCAGTGACCTCCCTAAATCAAGGGATGTGGGCAACACCACCACAGCTGTTTCCATTAGAAAAGCATACAAACCTCAACAAACTCACTTTGGACCCTGAAACTTAAAGGGGTTCCTCCAAATTAACACAGGGCTTCCTCTCCCCTTCATCTTCACTCTGATGGTTCTTCTTTGTAACCTTGTGACGAGGCATCCACTCACAAAGGACTGAGTTTTAAGCCCTTATCTGGAAGCTGGCAAGCCGAGAAGTACTGAAGATGAGCTTGTGGAATCAGGGCAAAGGCAATTCATGATGAGTTTTCTTTGTCAAGTGTTAAGAAAGATCAAAGTCAATGACCAGTGACCTTTTATCACTGGGTGTTTACATGGGCTGAGTTGAGCTGACAGCCAATGCAAAACTTCCTTATTAGCATCAATCTCTGCTTGTGTCCACTGGCATGTCGGAGCTTTTGCTTCTCGACTATAGGAAGTGGAAGAGGTTTGGGTGGGCCAGGGAGGGTATGAGAGAAAGCCAACCAAGACAGGAACCAGGGGCGGTGTGAAGACAGGTCTTCTCCTGGCCCCCTGATAGATCTGAACACCTGTGGGTAGGGACATAGGGGCCATCACCTTCCCATTGCATCTGATCTGTGACATATACACTGGCCTTGTCAGAACCTTATTCCACTTATTTCCCTAAAGTCTGCAAAAAAATTAATTTCTGGCTTGTGCTTGAGAACAAATAGATTTCATGTCCCTAGAGTAAGCCTAGGGTTGGGAGTCTTTGGAATTTTGATTCTCTATAACAGCTCATCTATTTCCTTCAGTCCCCTAATGTGGTGCCTGTAGCCCATTCAAAGTTGCAAGCACTTCAGAGAGTGGGAGCGGGCACTTGGTTGGCACAAGGCTTAGTCATGCTGCCACAGCCTCATTTTCAGTAATAACATATCAGGGACTTTTCCAGAGGTTCCTCTTCCCCCCTTCATGGTCAGACTACACACCTGGCAAGACAATTTTAGGAGCCTCTTGTAGGCTATCAACCCAAGGCTTCTTGACATTGAAGATGCATATTCCCACAGGATAGTGGTTTCTAAGCTGATTCTCAAGCCAAAATCATAACAATCCCAATGTATAAGAGTAGCTGTGAGTGGAAATTTTGATTCAATGAGGGGCCATGGCATCCAGAGTCCCACCAAACCGAGTTAGAAACCACCCAGTGACATTGGATGGTATCTTTAAATGTGGCCAAATGGGTCCCCTTTGTTCTGTTGCCCACGCTTATGTCTATTTTGTTTTTTCAGAATAATATTCACTTACAGGGTTTGCTATAGCTCTAAGACAAGTACAGTCTCCAGGTCCAGCGAAAGCACCATGGGGAGATGACCAGGGGGACCCAGTCAAATATGCTCTGGTGCCTGTGATGGCAACAGGGCAGTGATTTAAGCCGCTGCAAGTTTCAGGGCTGGTGCAGTAGTGCCCACGCTGCCACTTGTGAATCCTTCAGGGGACCAGTTCTGTGATGCTATTTGGGGGTATTGCTTCTGGCTGTGAAGCCTCCAAATCTGACTTTTCATCTTTCCTGCAAATTACTTTATTTTCTGCTGAGGTTAGCCAGAATCAGTACATGCAACCCGAAGAACCCAAACGCTGCCTTTCAATGACCTCCAAGAGAAAGACAAAGGAAGAGAAGTTACTACAGAAGAAAGACTCCAATGTCTCCCCAGACAGAAATTTGCTTGAGGCACCCTTTCCCCCTGAAGGGAGCCCTCCATTTCCAGTGGCTTGGGGTCCCTGCGTGGTGCATGGCTCTTTCAGCTTGAGCCGTGACCACTGTCTCAAGGGCGGGGCACATGCCTAGAGGGGGTGCTCTGGGAGAGAGAGAAGAGCCATGGTCCTGAGGGGCTAGCTGAAAG
Source organism: Cervus canadensis (assembly GCF_019320065.1). Lineage (NCBI taxonomy): Eukaryota > Metazoa > Chordata > Mammalia > Artiodactyla > Cervidae > Cervus > Cervus canadensis. Next base: position 43,186,491 of record NC_057407.1, on the reverse strand, counting down.
GTGGAAGGAGAGGCCCTACCGCTAATTAATAAAAGATAAAGAATGGTCCACAAGAGCCATTTTCCCACCACATGAAGCACTTTCTGCATCAGGTGCCTCGGCTGCTCCCCTGCCTGAGTGCTGCTCCCTGAAGCAGAGCGGAGATAGAACTTGCCTGCTGGTTGTGCAATTGACAGGCCTCCTAGGGATGGGCAGTGAGGGGAAGGGAAGCATGAGGGGAGGAGGAGGAAAAGCCATCCCCAGATGTGTCCTCATCAGTGACTGGACCTAAGCCCTACACAGTGGATTGCACATACGGCCACAGGAGGTGGGCTCCCCCAGACCCCCCAGGCTGTAGGAGCAGCCCCAGTGTAGGCACAGCCCTGCCAGTAGAAGGTGCTGATTCCTGGGATCTGAAAACACCAGCAGTGGCTGGAATCAGAGGCCGGGCCAGTGGGATGTGAGGTGAGTAAGATACCCAGTCTCCCTCCACCGCTTCTCTCACGGCACTCTACGCATTTCAGAAGGTTATACCATATGCATGTCTGTTAAGAAGGATAGCTGCCTGGCACTTCCCTGGAAGTCCAGTAGCTAAGACTCCATGCTAATATTCCACTGATAACTTGAAGCTCTGTGTTATGTTTCAAATTTTCCCAATTATTAGAACTGTTTGCCTAAAGTTTTTTCCAGCTAGATTTGAAAGTTGTCTCATCTTCTCCTAGGGAAAGCCCTTTATCAAAATTGCCAGCATGAAAGTAATAATAAAACAAAGTCTGGGGGCAAGGTGGGGGGGGGCAATTGTGACCTTGGACCATACTTATGTAATAATATCTCTGAATTTATTACCCTTAGCAAAGTATAGAAGTAACTTATGAATGAAAGAGCTTGAGGTTTGTACATTTCTTTTCTTATAAACAAGTATATATTAATTCCATTCTTCATTCCTAGTGATATTATAATACTGACACAGTCACTAAACACTTTTTTGTGTCAGCAAAAAACCTCTCTGTACATCTAAAACAAGCCTCACTCAGTTAACCAGTTTTGCTCATGTCCGTTAAGTGAAGGTGAGCTGTTACAATTTTCTTCCTACAAGGAGAGTGATTCAAATAGCACACACAGATCTGGACATTAAATATGGTAGCTAGTAGACTATCACATCTGTGTCATAGACCTACCCCCCCCAAAGAAGTTACAAGGTGGTCTCAATACAGGCTGAACTTTTACTCACAAGTAGTGGTGCTGACTCTGGGAAGAAGCAGCCTAATCTAGTGCCTGGCGTGCTGCAGTCCGTGGGGTCACAAAGAGTCGGACACAACTGAGTGACTGAACTGACTGAATCTAGCACTTGAGTCAGAAACTGCCCATAGTGGTTACCCTGAACTCACCTGACCATTCTCTGCCCTTCCAATTATTCTTTTGCCCAGAGACAGCTCTCCATGAAGTCACACTAAACACATCAAAGAATCTTGCATCGGACTTTAGCATTGATGTGTTAACAAAGCTCCAAGTTCACACTTGTGCCAGTATATACTGGTGTCTAAACACTTATAACTTTGTTTTCTCAGAGTAGCCGAAGAATTGATGCTTTTGAATCATGGTGGTGTAGAAGACTCTTCAGAGTCCCTTGGGCAGCAAGAAGATCAAACCAGTCCATCCAAAAGGAAATCAACCCTGAATATTCATTGGAAGGACTGATGTTGAAGCTAAAGCTCCAATACTTTGGCCACCTGATGCGAAGAACTGACTCATTGGAAAAGACCCTGATGCTGGGAAAGATTGAAGGCAAGAGGAGAAGGGGACAACAGAGGATGAGATGGTTGGATGGCATCACTAACTCAATGAACATGAGTTTGAGCAAGCTCCAGGAGTTGGTGATGAGCAGGGAAGCCTGGTGTGCTGCAGTCCATGGGGTCACAAAGAGTCAGACATGACTGAACAACAATAATAATTTGGGAGAAATGAGGTTATCCCATGTCTAACTTTAAAGAACATGAGCATGCTGTGTTTAACAGACCAACATATGATAGATATAAAAGAGCGCTGTGTGGAATCTAGAAAAATGATACAGATGAACCAATTAGCGGGGCAGAACAGAGACACAGATGAGGAGAACAGACATATATGGACACAGGGTTTGGAAGAAAAGGGGGTGGAATGAATTGGGAGATTGGGATTGACATGTATACACCACTGTGTGTAGAACTGATAGCTAGTGGGAAGCTGCAGGGAGCTCAGATTGGTGCTCTGTGGTGACCTAGATGGGTAGGATGGGGAGGGCAGGGGAAGAATATGTATACATATAGCTGATTCACTTCGCTATATAGTAGAAACAATACAACACTGTAAAGCAACTATACCCCCTCCCCCCCAAAAAAAAAGAGGGCTATGGGAAACAGGTCAGTGGGCATAGCAGTTGCCAGGGAAGGAACAATAAATGTGTACTGATGTTTTGTCATGGAGAGTAACACCTCTCTCCTCTCCTTTTAGAAGATTGCTTCCCCACACCCCTCCAGACACATGATTCAGTCGGCCTGCCAATCCTAGACTGAGCTGATCAGTGATTTGTCACATGTCCCTGCCCTGTCTCAATTCAGGCCAATCTGAGTCCATTCCTGGGATTCTACTTACTAAATCTGTCAAGGAAATGCTCTTTTTCCTCTCTGATCAGATGGCTGTGAAAAATCTGTTTGGAGCTGCCTAAAGCTTTGGTTCCATTTTCCTAAGCACAGGAAGCCTGGGAGAAAAAAATCAGCATGCAAAAAGAGGCAGATACAAAAGCAGGGGAATACCAATGACATCCAAGTCTCTCAGTCTAGTTACCCTTAGATCAGCATCACCTGCACCCCACCTCTTCTTGGGAAAAGGCTGGAACTCGGAACTGACAGAGTCCTAGCACAGAATGCTTCATAAATGGATATATTAATACAAGTTGAGTGTGGAGGGCAGGTTAAGGCCCTGGATGCATATTAAGAAAAAGGAGCATGAGGGGACATGAAGAGGAACAATGATCAGACCAAAGAGGTAGGTGTGTAAAGCAACTATGCTCTATTAAAAATTATTTTTAAAATAAATAAATGAATAAATAAAGAGAGGCAGGAGTGCTGTCCAGGAATGGGAGAAATAATTGATCACAAACTGTATACCAGATGGTATATTTTATGGTATTATTGGAATAAATACATTCTAAATTGATTCAAATTTTTACAGTAAAGGCTGAAAAGTTCCCCTCTCACACCTGTTTCACAACCGCTCAGTTCCCATTCCTAGAGGAAATCATAATTATCAGTTTCATATCACAGAGCAATTTTTTGCATACATAAGCAATATACAAAACTATTCTAGAAAGCTTTGAATGCTAAGACAACATACTTGGTCTGCATTTAGTTGGCAATAGGGAAACAGTGTAGTATTACTTTCATGAGGTATAATTTACATATAAAATGCATAGTGTAGTTTTTAAAAGACTGACACAGCAAAAATCATGTTTGCAGATGATCTGGCTATCAGAAGGATTTAGAATTTTACTGGGTGGGCTTAATAGCATATTTGAAATGACCCAGAAAAAAAGAATATGGCCTGTGGTAAAAATCAAAATGTCTCAGTTCAGTTTAGTCCAGTCTCTCAGTCGTGTCCAACTCTTTGCAACCCCATGGACTGCAGCACACCAGGTCTCCCTGTCCATCACCAACTCAAAATGTCTAACATGGGTGTAATTAGAGTCCCAGAAAGACAGAAGACAGAGGATACAAAATATTCGAAGAAATAAAAGTCCAGATTTCCAACTTGATAAGAAATGTGAATTTACAGATTGAAGAAGTTTAGTTAGTTCCAAGTGAGATAAGTACAAACAAACCACACTACATGCATAGCACTAGGCACTGCTAAAAACCAAAGAATAAGCAAATTTTGAAATAAGCCTGACAAAAAAGATATTTTACACACAGAAAAGCAAAATTAAAAACTATGGTTTATGTCTCATCAAAAATAATGGAGGCCAAAAGTCAAAGAAAATGGTCAAACCCAGAATTCTACATCCAGTCAAAATAAATCCTTCAAGAATAAAGGCAAAATAAAGACATTTTTAAATAAACAAAACCAAAAAAATTTCAAATTCATCACCAGCAGACCTGTTCCACAGGAAATATTAAATAACGTTCTTCATACTGAAGAAAAATAATACCAGATGGAAACACGGATCTTCAAGAAGAAATAAAGAACACCAAAATAGAAAATATATGGGCAAACATGAAACAGTATTTTGTCTTACTTTTAAAAAATACATACGACAATATGTATAAAGCAGCAGTGTTACACTCAATTAGGGCTTATAAAACATGTGGATGTGACATATGTACATGTATGTGTGTACATATATCCACACATAAGTATACACACATATACATATATATAGGCATACTTACATGTGTATATATACACACACAACTATTATATAAAAGATAAGGTAGGTAAATGGAAATAAATGACTACAAGGCACAGTTTAGGTGAGATGGTATGATATTAACTCAAATTAGAATGTGAAAGGGCTTCCCTGTGTAGCTCAGCTGGTAAAGAATCTGCCCGCAATGCAAGAGACCCCAGTTTAATTCCTGGGTCAGGAAGATCTGCTGGAGAAGGGATAGGCTACCCACCCCAATATTCTTGGGCTTCCTTGGTGGCTCAGCTGGTAAAGAATCCACCTGAAGTTAAGAATATCTATTAATATACAATCCCTAGGGCAACCACTAAAAAATAAAAACCAGTGTATAAAAATAGAATTCAAAAAATTATTTAAACACAGATGACAAGAAGGGAAGAACACAGGAATAAAATACAACTAAGACAAGCAGAATACAAATAGCAAAATGGCAAACCTCAATCTAACTCTATCAATAATTGGACTAAACACTAAGTGGACTAAACACTCAAATTAAAAGGCAGAGATTGTCTGAGAAAAGTAAGATATAGCTAACATACTATCTGTAGGAGACATTTCATATATATATATATATACACACACACACACACACACACACACACACACATATGCATGCAGGTTTAAAGTCAACCTATAGAAGAACATATACCCTGGAAACAGTGAGGGTAACAAAATTAGAATGGTTACACATCAGATAAGGTACTCTTTATGAAACAGAGAAATGCCTTTAAGATGAGGAGAAATGCCATCAGTAAAGAAGAATATTTCAAATTATAAACAGGTCAACTCAGGGAAAAAAATGTCATAACCATGCATAAACCAAATAATAGAATTTGCAAATACAGCATATCTCACTTTATTGCACTTTGCAGATACTACGGTTTATTTTGTTTTTACACAAATTGAAGGTTTGTGCCAACCCTGCGTTAAGCAAGTCTATCAGTACCATTTTTCCAATACCATGATTTTTTTCTATCTGGTAGAAAAAAAATTTTAATAGAGCTTTTTTTTTTTTTAGAAAAATTTTAGGTTCACAGCAAAAAAGAAAAGAAAAAAGAGGAAGATATTTCCCATACACCTCCCACCAAAGTATATTTTCCCCCATTATCAACTTCTCCCAACACAGTGGTACATGTGAGCCTGAGCTTGTGTTGACACATTATCAAAGTCAATAACTAACATTAGTGTTCACTCTTGGAGTTGTATATTCTATGCTTTTGAATTTTTTAATTAAACTGTGTACATTTTTTAGATCTAATACTATTGTATTCTAATAGTATTGTACTGTATACTATTCTTTGGCAATGCCAAAGAATGGTCAAACTACCGCACAATTGCACTCATTTCACACGCTAGCAAAGTAATGCTCAAAATTCTCCAAGCCAGGTTTCAACAGTACATGAACTTACAGATGTTCAAGCTGGATTTAGAAAAGGCAGAGGAACCAAAGATCAGATTGCCAACATCCGTTGGATCATCGAAAAAGCAAGGGAGTTCCAGAAAAACATCTACTTCTGCTTTATTGACTACACCAAAGCCTTGGCCTGTGTGGATCACAACAAACTGTGGAAAATTCTTAAAGAGGTGGGAATACCAGACCACCTGACCTGCCTCCTGAGAAATCTGCATGCAGGTCAAGAAGCAACAGTTAGAACTGGACATAGAACAACAGACTGGTTCCAAATCGGGAAAGGTTTACATCAAGGCTGTATACTGTCACCCTGCTTATTTAACTTATATGTAGAGTACATCATGAGAAATGCCAGGCTGAATGAAGCACAATCTGGAATCAAGATTGCAGAAATATCAATAACTTCAGATATGCAGATGACATCACACTTATGGCAGAAGTAAAGAACAAAAGAGCCTCTTGATGAAAGTGAAAGGAGAGTGAAAAGGTTGGCTTAAAACTCAACATTCAGAAAACGAAAATCATGGCATCTGGTTCCATCACTTCATGGGAAATAGATGGGGAAACAGTGGAAACAGTGACAGACTTTATTTTGGGGGGCTCCAAAATCACACTTCATGGTAACTGCAGCCATGAAATTAAAAGACTCTTGCTCCTTGGAAGAAAAGTTATGACCAACCTAGATAGCATATTAAAAACCAAAGACTAAAAAAAAAAAGCAAAGACATTACTTTGCCAACAAAGGTCTGTCTAGTCAAAGCTATGGTTTTTCCAGTAGTCATGTATGGATGTGAGAGCTGGACTATAAAAAAAGCTGAGTGCCAAATAATTGATGCTTTTGAACTGTGGTGTTGGAGAAGACTCTTGAGAGTCCTTTGGACAGCAAGGAGATCCAACCAGTCCATCCTAAAGGAAATCAGTCCTGAATATTCATTGGAGGGACTGATGCTGAAGTTGAAGCTCCAATACTTTGGCTACCTGATGCAAAGAACTGACTCATTTGAAAAGACCCTGATGCTGGGAAAGATTGAAAGTGGGAGGAGAAAGGGATGACAGAGGATGAGATGGTTGAATGGCATCAGTGACTCAATGGACATGAGTTTGAGTAAACTCTGGGAGTTGGTGATGGACAGGGAGGCCTGGTGTGCTGCAGTCCATGGGGTCACAAAGAGTCGGACATACTGAATGACTGAACTATTGTATACTTAACAGACTACAATATAGTGCAAACATAACTTTTATATCCACTGGGAAACCAAAATATTCATATGACTCACTTTATTGCAGTGTTCTGGACCAAGCCTGCAGTATCTCCAAGGTATGCCTATACATGAAGCAAGAGTAGATAAAGCTATAACAGAGAATAATAATTCCATAATCAGAGTTGGTTTTTATTTCTTCCAATACTCCATCAGTTAGTGATAGGAAAACTAGACAAAAGACAAAAGTGTGTAATGATAGAGATTTGAAAAATTCTATTGGCTAATTTGACCAAAGTGACATGTGTGGAACAGTTCACCAACAATTGCAGAATACATGAGATACAGTGATCAACATTCGTCATGTGCTGGACCATAAACTGAGCCTCAGTAAATTCAAAAGATGAAAATCATACATATATCTTATGTCTGCCCACATGGAATTAAAAATACCTAGAAGGAAAAAAAATCTGGACGCTCAATAGCATACATCTAAACGAGTCAAAGAAGAAATCAAGGAAATTATGAAGTATTTTGAAGTGAATAAAATAAAGCAGATTAGGTATCAAGGCCCCCCATTTTCTGAATAAAACTCACCCGAGGCTGGGTTTTTACTCAAAATATCAATATTGAATCTTTTTAATTAATGACTTTTGAGAGTGTGAAACACTAATGTGATTCTTAAAGCACTGAAGGAGGTTATGAGAAGACATGAACTCTGACCCCTGAGCTGGACCCAGGCACACGGGAGCCTCCAACCCACTCCCTGTCCTTGGACTTTACACTCCACTTGCATTCCCCAAGCTAGAAGCTGCCCAAGCTAGACACAGCCTTGAGGAAGTAATGTGTTGTTTGGATCATCTGAAAAGTACACATGACTGAACCGAGTTAAATCTTCTATATAAACTTTTAAGACTCTGTAAGGCAGATGTGAAGGTCTATGCATTTTGCAGCTGCCCAAGATAAGACTCAAAAGTAAGTCCCCTTGCTTATGAAACCTGCTAACAGTCAATTAATTTTCTTGCTGGTATTTAGTCACTAAGTCATGTCCAGCTTCTTGAGACCCATGGACTGTAGCCCACCAGGCTCGCCTACCCCTGGGATTTTCCACACGATACTGGAGTGGGTTGCCATTTCCTTCTCCAGGGAATCCTCCTGACCCAGGGATCAAACCCACATCCTTGCATTGCAGGTGAATTCTTTACCACTGAACCACCAGGGAGGCCAGTTAATCAATCAAGCATATTAAAACATGTATGATGCACCTAAAACAGGGTTTAGCGGCTCAAAGGCAAATTATAGCTATAAATGTTTATCTTAGAAAGGAGGAAAACTCTTAAATCAATACTCTAAAGTTCCACTTAAATAGCTATTAAAGAACAAAGTCAACCCAAAGCAAGTAGACTATAAGAATAATTCTATGAAATTGAGGAAATTAATAAAGACTAATAGAGAAAATATAAAAACAGAAAGTGAAGATGAAAACTTGGTTCTAATAAAAGATTTAAAAATTGATAAACTCCTAGTTATACTAATCAACAAAATAAAAACACAAATTACCAATATCAGGAATGAAAAACATTAAAAGGATAAGCAAATACTATGAACTTTATGATAAATTAAATAATTTAGATATAATGAATCAAGTCTATAAATAACAAACTTTATGATAAATTAAACAATTTAGATATAATGAACCAAGTCTATAAATAATATAACTTATTAAAGCTGATATAAGAAGAAATATGAAATGTGAATGCCAAAGCTATAAAAGAAATTAACTATCAAAGTTTCTCAAAAACAAGTCTCCAGGTCCAGATTGCTTTATTAGCATATTCTATCAAACATTTAAAAAAAAAACAGCAGTCTTACACAATCTCTTTCAGAAAATGGAATAGAAATATTTCAACTTATTTTATGGAGCCAACATTTCTCCAATACCAACACTAAACAAAGATAATACAGGGAAAGGGTACTATAGACCAGTAACTCTAATGAACATACATGCAAATATCCTTAGCAAAATATTAATAAATCAATATATTGTGAATAAATGGAGTTTATGCCCAGAATGCAAAGTTGGTTTAAGATTGAAAACCATTCAATAAAATATGCCATATTTACATAATGAAGGGAAAATCACATTATTTAAATATACATTAAAAAATTTAATAAAATCCTACATCAATTCATGAAGAAGCAAACACTCGGCATACTAGGAGTAGAAGGGAATTTCCTCTGTCCGAAAATGCATCAATGTAACACCTACAGCCAACATCACACTCAGGAATGAAATGCTGAATGTTTCCTCCCTATAGTCAGTGACAGAGCAAGGATATCCACTCTTACCATTTCTATTCAACATTGTACTCAAAACACAAAGAAAAGCCATCATGATCATAAGAAAAAGATAAAATATTTTCTTTTCAAAGAAGACTATGTAGAAAATTTTCAACAGTCTACAATCAATTACTAGAACAAGTAAATTTAGTTAGGTCACAAAATATAAAGTCAACATTGAAACAGATTAATTGTATATCTACATATCAAATGAAGAATTAAAGTGTAAACAACGGTACCATTTACAACAGCTTTCCAACCTCCTTGGCATTAGGTGTGGTCTTTGACAAAGCTTGGCCATTAATAAGACTTAATAGAGGTGACTGCACTGCTCTAGGGATGACCCAGATAATCCTCCCAGTGGAACCCTTAGTCCTCTCTCCCCTTCCTCATTACCAGAAACCTTGGCAGCCTTGGTAACCTTGGTCTGAAGATAACAGAGCTACAAAGATCATTGCCTGGATCCTCAGAGCCCTGCCTTAGGAGAGAGGTGCCTGCTCTCAGGAGTAACTGTTATGTTACTAATAATAAATTCATCGTGTTTGGTCCATTAACTCATATTACCTTAACTGATACGGTGAGAATCACTTGGGGATCAGATAAGAAAATGCTCTAGAACAGCAGGCGGCAGTTATATGCCAGGAATAAGATACATCCACGCAGCTGCACATACATCTTAAACAAGCCCTGAGTGGAAAGACTGAGATCCACAATGTGGCACCACTTACGTAATCTGGAATACATTCCACTGTTTGTTGAAAGAGTCACGCATATATAGGGACATATTATTAAATGCATTAGAAAGGCTAGGGTGGAAGGGGGGTGGATTTTAGGAACGAGGGGGAGAACAAGTAACCATGAAATGATACTCAACTCAGCCACTGCAGGAGACAACACAAAAAGACAACAGGTGGGAGATGGGGAGTGTGAAAGAACATGCTTATATTAAGAGGCGATGTGAACAGGGAACTACATTCAATACCTAACAATAACCTGTAATGGAAAAGGATCTGAAAACAAACACTAACACACATACAGATAACTCAGTTGCTTTGCTGTATATCTAAAACATTGTAAATCAACTATACTTCAATACAAAAATTAATAAAATAAAAATTTTAAAAAGAGGTTGTATATGGTGAGCATACAAAGTCATGGATTGTTTAAAAATGTTAAGGATTATTTAATAGCGGTCTGTTTAATAGTATGTTTATATTATTAAACAATAATAGTGATTGTTTAATAATGGCACAGTCTGTTTTTGTGGAAACAACAAATAAAACATAGTGAGTTAGGGAAAGCACTTTGATATTTATTGTCACATTTACAAAACATGTGTATTTTCTGGTAGATGCAAAAACTCATACGTCATAATAGTGCTTGTCTATGTTTTTCCAAAAAAAGTTTGCTAGCAACAGTAATATGATAACCCAGGTTCCATTAAGGGGCGCCTCAAAACAGTTTTGTTAAGATTGAGACCATCTTCCACTTAACCAAAACCTCTGCTCTGGATCTGTAAAGGAACTGCAGAGAACCCAGAACACACATCACATGCAGTGCTTCACAGCTGGCCTTTAATCCTCTTCTGGAAACAAACCGCTCAAGACTGAGGACATTTTCAAGTGGCGTATGTGAGAAGATCCAACCCCTTAACAATCCTCCTGTTTTAAGTTCCCATGTAAGAGAAAAGAGGCACAGTACCAGTTTGGCCATTTAGTCCATGAATTATATATGATTTTAGATGAGGCTTTTAGACTAGAGACTCATCTCTGTGTCTAACTGCTGGGAAGGGTGCTGTAAAAATACACTTCAGACCCCGTGGAAAAAGCAACAGCCATTAAAGTTGTACGACTACTTAAAAAAGAACTGCTAACTGAATGGGACTGCAGTGCTCACACCAGGATTTCACGTAAGAGGACAAAATGAATGATCCAGGAAAAGATAGTCATAATGTTTTTGGATCATTACTGACTTTGGCAATAAAATGTTTCAACACACACTTGCTGGCTCTGCACTAGAATGAATCTCAAGACTTCAATGCACCAGCATCTGTGCACCATGGGAACTCTGTAAAGATGTGAAGATAAAATGCCTTACCTGTGAAACCCTTGCGACTTGCTGAGGACACAGTGGTTGATCAACACCCATGGCAAGTGCTCTGCAGATGAAAACCCAGAATTAGGCCACGGGGCAGAGGCAGGCAGGGAGCACTATTTAAGCCGAAATGTGAAATCTTCCCTTTGAATTGTTCTGGGACAAAGTGGGTGGGGAGGGGGAACAGGTTAGGAAAGATTCCTAGCTCCCTCCTAAAACTTTTTTTTCAAACTGTTGGACGTCTGAACGTCAGAGCAAAACTGGTGCCTAGCATCCTGGTAGGAAATAGCCTTTGGCACAGCACCATCTAGTGGTGTCCAGAAGAACTCAAAGCTCTTTACTTATTTCTTCAAACTCGTTGGAGGGGAGGAAGGCAAGTTTATGCATCCTGGGAACCTATTTTCTTTGCATTTTAGCCCCTCCCTGAAGGGGGGACCCTCCACTGGACTTCCATGATGGCAGTGCAGACTGCCCTTATTTGAATGAATCTTCCCACTTTTCATCATCTCAGGTGAGGATAATAGCATTTATCCCCAAGTTTGTTGTGAAGCTAAAAGGGCCCATGCATGCAGTGCTCATGTCCATGTCTGGTATAGAACAAGCACTCAGATGTCTTTGCCAGCAACCAGTGTTAGAGCCAATGATGTTCCTACAGTAAAAAACTCAACTCACCATGTATTAGAACTCAACCAAGCAATCTAGGCTTGTCAGGTGGCCCTCCCACAACTATCCACAAATGCAAGTGGCTAAGAATACTGTTGGAGGCAGCAGTACTTCCATGGAGCAAGAGCAAAAAGTAGATGAAAAAAGCTTACATTCTTTCCTTGATTTTCAGGATCATTACAGGTTTCTTTTGTTTTTGGCTGTGCCAGGTCTTAGTTGCAGCATGCAGGATCTTTTTAGTTACAGTATGTGGGATCTTGTTCCCTGACTAGGGATCAAACCCAGACCCCCTGCATTAGGAGTATGGAGCCTCAGCCACTGGACCACCAGGGGAATCCCAGGTCTGTTACTCTTTCCAGCATCCCCAAACAAAGGATGATTTTAGCCATTTTTGGTTTTAAAAACACCTCTGGGAATCCAGTGTTTCTGGCTCACCAAAAAAAAAAAAAAAAAAAATGCACACAACATCTTACAGTTGCCTTTGTGGGTTAGTGGGTAGTTCACGGACCCCCAAAGCTTATTTCCGTGAACCCCAAGTTTAACACTGCCTCATTATAGAGACTGTAGGGTCATCTGGAAACAGATGAGGGGGCATTTTCCCCACTCCAGCCCCTTTTTGAGCTCATTGCCGGAAGCAAGGGGGTCACAAAGGGATTGGAGGGGGAAAATGTCCCCTCTCCTTCCTCCCAACCAGGAAAATGTGCTTCAAGACTGCCCTTGGGCAGCGTGATAGCTCTAAGCAGAGGATGAAAGGTTTATGAAATACACTGACATTAAGACCCCAGCCATCTGTCAGGTAATTTAGAATTTCAAACAATAAAATGAACAGCTGCCCAGGCGTGCCAGCAGGCCTGGGCACCCATATCTGCCTGAAAACCACACCTTCTACTAAACAACTATCTGAGTAAGATGACCAGAGCTGTAAACCACTGGCAAACACAGGGCTTTCCCCACTCATCTCCAATCACTCCTGGGCCACGGTTGCTTGTTGGATCATACAGTACTTTGTCCAAATTCAAAAGTTGTGCATGGCTCACTGTGATTTTAGGGATGTCACTTAATGTAGTTTACAAAGTTCGGTAATTTTGGAGATACATGAGCTGGTCTGTTTTGTAAGTTCCTAGATGCTACTCTTCTTTCTTAGTCCTCTAGGGTTGATTTATCTTGAGAGCCCAACTGCCCCCTTGGTTTACATGTGGATTTCACAGGAATCATCTACTTATTCTTGTTTTTAAAATATTTATGTATGCATGCATGTATTTGGCTATGCTGGGTCTTAGTTGTGGCATGTGGGATCTAGCACCCTGACAAGGGATCAAAACTGGGTCCCCTGCACTAGGAGCATGGAGTCCTGGCCAGAGGATCAAGAAGTGATCTAGTGCCCCACTTACCTATTCTGAGGGCAAGTCTCCTTCCCACATTTGTCATGTGTTTAACTCTTACAGACTTTGCTCTAGATGACTAAGCAGTATCTCGAATAAAAGGCTTTAGCAAGAATTGAGGAAAAATAAGCACCATTGTTTCCTAAAGGTAGTGAAAATATGATTTTTACTATAGAGAAATGGTATCTTCACCATCCCACCATGACCCCAGGGTTCTTCTCCTAAGATTTTAAATAGAATTAAACAGAGAAAGGTGGTAAGATACAAGCAGGCTATTGTAATAGCCTTAGGTTAGTCTCTATATTTTTGGAGAAGCTAAAGGCCTACATGGTCAGAATGCAGGAAATAAGTATCTACATACATCCAATTTGCTGAAGAAGTGACTTGTATTTTGCTTTAAGAACATTAACATGATCCCCAAATCCCAAGTACATAGGAACAATCTGATGTCTTTGAAGTAAAATTTCAGTCACTGATATATTCCCAAATATCTTTTGGATTCTCCAAAAATGGAGTTTCATTTTCTAAAAGATCTGATAAGATTTAAGGAAATCATAAGCAAACTGCTGAAAAGGTGATGGGATGGCTGGCTAGCTGTAACTCTCAGCCTGTCCACTGCCTGGGTAGAAGAAATGTGACTTCCTGTGTCCTGGCAACAGCTTTCTGATTCCACTGACTGTTTCCTCCAAGATGCAGTGACCGCCAGTATGTGACTACTTCCACACAGCAAGTTTCTTTATGCTGGGCATTTACCAGGGTACCAAATAAATGGTGTGGATGCCATTGGCAGAAGAGGAAGAAACAGTAAGGAGGGAGGATGAAGAACAAAGGAAGGGAAGAGGTGAACATGAAAACTGGTGCGCTTGGTTACAAATGCATCTCCCATCAGGCTTTGAGAGCCTCAGGGCCAAGACGCTCTTCATTTTAAGCTCCAAACTCTCCTGCAAAATATATGTTCAGTATGTGCTTGAATATAGGAGCCAACCAGTGCCTCATGAATTACATCAGCAACTCAATAGTTGGCTACAAATCCTAGCTAACTGCCTAGACAGAGGATTCTAGTCTTCACCAGTTGAGAAGACTCAAAGTTCACTCCATTTACAAGCTGATCTTCATCAAACAGAGACCCTGAAACTCCATTTCAAGAAGAACATAAGCTATAGCAAAATGTTCCAAGTCCAGCTCTTGGTGGACTGGTCTCTAGTAAATACAACTTTAAAACCAGCAACCCTAACAGCATACTTCTTGAATAAAGAGAAAGGAAATAAATGATTTGGTTTCTATTTTATGTGCTATTATAATAATATGACACTTTCCCATAACCAGTTCTAGAAATGTAATAACTGCATGTAGACTATATATACATGTGTGTGTGTATATATAAATATATAAACATATATATATATATATATGTATATATAAAGCCATTTCCAAAACACTGTTCCCAGAGGGATGCAATGAAAAGACTCAGGATGATTTCAAACTTCATTAGCCTTAAGTGAGAAGACATTTCAGGCAGAATTGTAATAGGTTTAAAAAAACATATCTAGTCTAGCAGTTCTGAAAGAGAACTAAACAAGGACCTCCCTTCCACGCTGTATCAGTCTTCTTATCCTGCTATTCAGAATGGCCTTCAAATGTCTAGAAAAAATACCAGGAAATTAAACCAATAATAAAATGAAGAGTAATGACCCTGCCAGTAGCTATTCTGTTACAGAGAACTCAATGGAGAAAACCTGTACATCTCACACATAGCATTTGCAATCTCCATGGATGCATTATTCATAAGATTATAATTAAAAGGTGATGGAGGTAGATTGAAGCTCCCCACAGAGGTGCCACTCAAAGCTCTGGCTTTAAGTGCCCACCGGCCCTGAGGGACCAATGCCAAGAATGCAGTCAAATACTTTCTGTCAAAAGCAGTGATACACTGAGGAAACCAGATCTGAAAGAGACACGTGCACCCCAATGTTCATCGCAGCACTGTTTATAATAGCCAGGACATGGAAGCAACCTAGATGCCCATCAGCAGATGAATGGATAAGGAAGCTGTGGTACATATACACCACGGAATATTACTCAGCCATTAAAAAGAATTCATTTGAACCAGTCCTAATGAGATGGATGAAGCTGGAGCCCATTATACAGAGTGAAGTAAGCCAGAAAGATAAAGAACATTACAGCATACTAACACATATATATGGAATTTAGAAAGGTGATAACGATAACCCTATATGCAAAACAGAAAAAGAGACACAGAAATACAGAACAGACTTTGAACTCTGTGGGAGAAGGTGAGGGTGGGATGTTTCAAAAGAACAGCATGTATACTATCTATGGTGAAACAGTCACCAGCCCAGGTGGGATGCATGAGACAAGTGCTCCGGCCTGGTGCACTGGGAAGACCCAGAGGAATCGGGTGGAAGGGAGGTGGGAGGGGGGATCGAGATTGGGAATACATGTAAATCCATGGCTGATTCATATCAATGTATGACAAAACCCATTGGAAAAAAAAAAATTAAAAAAAAAAAAGCAGTGATAATTCAATCAAAAGGGAAGAGCAAACCAAGCTAGACTCCTCAACCATCACAGCCTTTAGGATCACAAAGGATTCTTTTAGGGTTTTCTGAACCTGTGCCAGGTAGAGACGAGCAAGAGATGGAGCCACAGCTGAAGGGCGACCAAGGAAAGGACTCTCTCTGAAAGGGAAGCTGACCATGTGGAAAATAAATCAATCAGCTGTGCCCCCTACCAGCTCTATCTGTGACTGTTAATGAGCCGAGGAGCACACACACTAAGAACTGGAAATAAAATCCAAAAAGAAAAGTTCCTCCAGTGCAAGCTGGCAACCTTCTTCAGAAGGAAGGCATCACATAGATAAGCCCAACAGTGTGATGAACTCACCGTCTCTCTCTCTCTGCCAAAGGAAAGTGGATGAGAAGGGATGGACAATAATGGTCAGTATCAGGCCAGATCCCCAATACTACCCTACCACTGACTACTTATGGAAAAGTCTGACATCCGGGGTTCAACGGTTGAGTCTGGAAGGGGAAAAGGTGTTCTTGTCATTTTGTGAAAGCATAAGAGTGGCAGATAGACTAGATCATCACCAAACCCCTTTCAGCTCAATTTCCCCAATAGCCAAGCACCTGGTCCCTTAGGTCTATCTTTAGCTCCCCTTCAGCCAGTATCATGCATGGTGTATGTGTTTGCGGCAGTACTCATCAGCAATTAGGGTCCTCTCACAAGCCTATCTGGAATTTTCTGAAGACCTTCAAGTGCCAGAGAACCTGTATCTCATGTTAACCAACACTTTGAGTAGCTGTTTCACTCTAAGCCGTAGTTATTTCAGTGCAAGTCATGGAAATGTACGACCTGTTCCCTACTGTCAATGTGCTTGGCCATCTGAAGGCAAGGAATTAGCTGTGGCTTAAACACGAGGAAAAAAGGATTTCCTTTATCAAAAATCAAACAGCATTGAATACTTTTGATCCATATCCCAAACAGACATGAGAAAAGCCAAGTTCCCTGGCTGCTTCAATCCCCACCCTCTACCCACCCCCGCGTGCCTCCACTTTTTTCTAATTTGGGTGTAGCCTCCTAAGCCAACCCAAAGCTGGGGAAGAAAGACGAGAAGATCTTTGGGTTCCAAGTCTCAATGAACATTTCCTTCAGAGCAGCGGTGGCCTACCATGGAAGGGAACGAGAAACGACACACGAGGTCTTGATGAGCAGACAGAGCTGTGAGGCAGGGCTTTCGCAAGGCACGGTGTGATTCTGGTTTGGGTGTTGGGGCAGGCTGCGTTGCTGACCCAGGCTGGGTGGCCAAGGAGAGAGGTATTCTAGGTTAATAGGTGACTTGAACAAGGGCTAACGAACCAGTGCAGATACCCAAGGAATCATTATCTTTTACTTAATAACGCTCGGTCTTGACAGGATTCAACCCTGGCTTATCTCCAGATACATTACAGCCGTGAAATAGAATCAAGACCCAACACCTGAACTGAGTTGAAAACAAACTCAGGGATTTACTATCAACCAAAATAGCATCCATCTGGCCTCTTCATAGCCACAACCAAAATTAAAGCAACTGGGTGGTGTTTCCATGGTGATTCAGTTGCCACCAGCGCAGACTGGCCTGTCCCTTGGGTAGACCAACTTAGGTCTCCATGAGGCCCACATGGTCCTGCACTTGACTTCTTTTTTTTGACCACTGCGATTCAATTTCAAACTTCTGTTTCTAACCAAAGCCTTGAAAGCCCATAATAGCACAGCCTCCCTTCAGGCGCCATTATTCTGGGCAGAGGCTGCACGGCGTAAATAACTTCAAGTCCTACACCCTTCTAGGGAAGACCCTAATGTTGGATGCAGGCTTTCCCTCTACTTAGGACTTAAAAAGAAAGCTACAATTCAACCTCTTAGTAATTTTAGAAAAGCCCTGAATCTAAAATAGAAAAAAAAAAAAAAAAACAGCTTGAAAACAAAACTTACTCTCCTGAAGCAATTGTAAATTACCAGTCCCTCGGGTGGGGCTCTTCAGACACCCCCAAAAAACAACAATAACTGGCTTAGGACCCTGCTGTTCCCCTTTCCAACTGCATGAAAAAAAAAAAAAAAAAAACATGTTGCTTCAGAGCAAGTTTAGATAGATGGGGCTGTGGTTGGAGGCCATACTCCAGGGAGCAGAGACACAGCTTTTCCTACAAACCCATTTGTTCATCCCATACTTACCTTCTGGAGGCCATAAAGCTCGCATCAACAGCAATTTTCAAAATGGACTCTAGGCCGCAGGCTGGATTCCCCCACCACCCATGAAGGCAGAGGCTGCAGCTGCCCAGAGAGAAGCTTATATAACCCATGGCTGGATTTGCTGCTCGGGAAAACCTTAGAGGGAGGGGCACCCATAATTCCACTCCCCTGCCCCTCACCACACGAGGGAGGCTTCATTTGAGCAACGATGCACTGTTTTACTTCTTTGACTGCAAAAAATATGCTAGGTGGGTTCTTAAGAAAACTTGGGGTGGCTATACTTTTCATGAAATACAAGGCCATTACCTAGAGTCTTACATACCATGGGGAGAAACTACTGCTCAACAGCACTTGCAAGCAGGGGTTAAGGAGGAGGTTCTCAGGCCACGTCCTTCATGGGTCACACCTGGAGCTTATTACACAAGGTTACCTTTGCGTAGCCTGTGACTCTAGAATCCAGAGTGAGATTATAAGCTAATTGAGGACAATGATTGTGTGCTACTTCTCTTAGTTGCCCCGGGAGAGCCTTCCATGCCCTAGGTGCTCAATAACTAGTTGGTTAAATTAATGGCTGTACCTTCACACATCCCCTAAATCTTGCCCTGATGCCTAGAGCCAAGTGCAGTGCCTTGAACATTAGAAAGCACACCCCAAGTATTTACAGATCTGATTTAATACTTCAGTTCAGTTCAGTTCAGTTGCTCAGTTCTGTCTGACTCTGCGATCCCATGGACCGCAGCGTGGCCAGGCCTCCCTGTCCATCACCAACTCCCGGAGTTAACCAAACTCACGTCCATTGAGTCAGTGATGCCATCCAACCATCTTCTCCTCTGTCACCCCTTTATCCTGCCTTCAATCTTTCCCAGCATCAGGGTCTTTTCAAATGAGTCAGCTCTTTGCATCAGGGGGCCAAAGTATTGGAGTTTCAGCTTCAATATCAGTCCTTCCAATGAACACCCAGGACTGATCTCCTTTAGGATGGACTGGTTGGATCTCCTTGCAGTCCAAGGGACTCTCAAGGGTCTTCTCCAACACCACAGTTCAAAAGTGTCAATTCTTCAGTGCTCAGCTTTCTTTGTAGTCCAACTCTCATATCCATACATGACTACTGGAAAAACCATAGCCTTGACTAGACAAACCTTTGTTGGCAAAGTAGTGTTCCTGCTTTTCAATATGCTGTCTAGGTTGGTCATAACTTGCCTTCCAAGAAGCAAGCCTCTTAATTTCATGGCTTCTGTCACCATCTGCAGTGATTTCGGAGCCCAAAAAATAAAGTCAACCACTGTTTCCACTGTTTCCTCATCTATTTGCCATTAAGTGATGGCACTGGATGCCATGCTGCTGCTGCTACTAAGTCGCTTCAGTCGTGTCCGACTCTGTGTGACCCCATAGACGGCAGCCCACCAGGCTCCGCCATCCCTGGGATTCTCCAGGCAAGAACACTGGAGTGGGTTGCCACTTCCTTCTCCGGATGCTGTGCTAGGTCCCCCTAAGTCAGAGCTGCCACACAAGGGTGTGCACAGCAAAGACATACCACAAGTAAGAGGCTCCCATTTACACTGAAGCCATTAAAGTACCAGGCTGGCTAAAACGTTCGTTCAGTTTTTTCTGTAAGATGTTATGGAAAACCTGAACATTTTGGTCAACCCAATATCTGAACAGAAAAGGGAAAAGTATCTGATAGACATTTATCCAAAGAAGATAAGCAGGGACTTCCCCCGGTGGTTGCCTTCCAATGCAGGGGGTATGGGTTTGATCCCTGGTTGGAGAGCTAAGATCCCATATGCCTCACAGCCCGCCCCCCCAAATATATAAAACAAAAACAATACTGTAACAAATTCAATAAAGACTTTTAAAATGGTCCACATCAAAAAAAAAAAATCCTTTAAAAATATGCAAATGGACAATAGTCACGTGAATAAATGTTCAGCGTGATCAGTCATTAGGGAAAGGAAATCAAAATCACAATGAGATATTACTTCACACCCTCAGTACGATTAGAATCAAAAAGGCAGAGAAACGATGGCAAGGGTGTGGAAAAACTGGAGCCCCCACACACTGCTGGTGGAAATGCAAAATGGTTTAGCTGCCTTGTAAAACAGTCTGGCAGTTCCTCAAAAGGTTAAATATAAGGTTGCCATATAACCCATCAACCCCACTCCTAGCTATATACCCTGGTAACATGAAAACATATGTCTACACAGAAACTTGTGCACAAATGTTCAAAGCAGCATTATGGATCATAGCCGAGAAGTGGACCCAACCCAAATGTCTATCAACAAACAAAATGTGGTCTAGTCATACAATAGAGTATTATTCAGCAATAAAAAGGAATAAAGTACTAATGTACTATATGACATGGATGAATCTTGAAGACATGCTAAATGAAAGAAGCCCGACACAAAAGATCACATATGTACAATTCCATTTTTATGAAAGTCCAAAATAGGCATATCCATAGAGACAGAAAGTAGATTGGTGGTTACCAAGGGCTGCGGCGGTTGGAAGAAATGAGGAATAACTCCTAATGACACTGGGGCTTCTTTGGGGCATAATGAAATGTTCTAAAATCAATTGTGGTGATGGTGCAGAAGTCTGAATATATTAAAAAAACAACTCTATGTTTTTAATGGGTTAATTGTGTGGTGTGAGAATTAACATCATTAACATTAAAATAAAGCTGTTATTTTTTTAACCCCTTTACAATAAAACTAAAAAGCCTAAGGGAACAAAGTTGTTCTATATTTCAAAAATCTTTTCGGGTGAATTTGTTGACAATTAGATCTACACAATAAGATATTCTTCCAAGTGCATTTCATACAAACAGGGCCACTAGGAATGGTTGGGCAGGTTGTAGACTTAACAAAGTATTAAAATTAATACTTAGCAGTATGTAACAATCATGCCCAAGGGGAACTCCATCTCAGACTGTGTGCTTTCACAGCTGACCTGTGCCTTTGACCCTTCTTCGTGTCAACAATCAAATAGTAATTATTCTTCATTTTCACCCATTATTCCTTATTTCACATGGCCCAACTCACCTAAATCCTCCAAACAATTCCCTTGAAATGCATGGCACACAAAAGAAAGCCAGAGCCAGGAACAGAATGGGTGCAAAACCTCAGCCTTCTGGCTGGTTGGATTTGAAACTTTTCTATCTACTTCCTGAGTCTGTAGTGACCATCTGAGGGCTCCATCTGTCTCCTCCTTGGCCCTGCAACCCTGGATTATGATTCTTGCTAACAATTAATTGGAAAAGACCCTGGTGTTGGGAGGGATTGGGGGCAGGAGGAGAAGGGGACGACAGAGGATGAGATGGCTGGATGGCATCACCAACTTGACGGACATGAGTTTGAGTAGACTCCAGGAGTTGGTGATAGACAGGGAGGCCTGGCGTGCTGCGATTCACGGGGTCGCAAAGAGTTGGACACAACTGAGCGACTGAACTGAACTGAACAATTGATTGCCATGATTCCATTTCAACAACAATGATCTGGAGTTTTACTTTGAGTGTTTAAGAATCCTTCATTATCTACTAATAGCATAACAGAAAACACACTTTAACCACTAAAGAAAAGTGAACGGCTTGGTATTATTTTGAGAATAAAATGAGTTGACACATGTGAAAAAACCTTGAAGGTTTATAGAGAACCAATGATTTGATAGAAATAATTAGGGAGTCTATAGTAAAACAGTTGAAGTTGTGTGTCATCAGGTTAATTATTTTACTTCCCTGGGCCTCAGTTTATCCATTTGTAAAGTAGGCAAAATGGTAGTAACCTTCCCATAAAGTTGTTGTGAGTACCAAATGAATTAATACATGTAAAGAACTTTAGAAAAATATGTAGTCCCTACTTTGCTCTTATTATAGTGTTGGTATTTCATTGAACATTCCCAATTTTCCTTTGAACAAATTTTGATGGGATTTGCTCCAATGTATTGACCACCAATTTATGGGTTTCTTCTTATTCTGGCTCTAATTTTTCTACATAAATAAGTTAAGCAACATAATTCAGTGGTTAAGAAGTTGATACTGGAGCTGATAATCTGCATTTTAAACCTGGTTCTGTCATTTCTCTATAATTTCTCTGAGCCTCAGTCTCACCATCTGCTAAATGGAGATAACAGTAGTATCAACTCGATAGAGTTGTGAGGATTAAATGAACAGAGACTGGTAAATAGTAAGCATTGTGTAAATGTTTGCTATTATTATTAGGTTCAAAATATAAAAATATTACTGATGGTCTTATGATCAGTATTCCTCACTCCTCCAGGCTGCTGATAAAGGGAAAAAAGAAAAAAAAAGATCTCCAATAATAATCAGGAACAAACTAGACCCACCCTCTCAGGCCAAGGTAAGACAGACCTCACTACAGGAGAAGAATCCCAGGATATCCCTCCTGAGTTTAAAGCCCAGAATTTACATCAGTTTAAACAATTAATCGAGTTAAACACAAAGGAAAACAACTAGTAGGAACCATTCAAGGTGATTATTTCTTCATCCAAATTCAGATTTCAGAAACACACAAATGCTGCATGCCTTCAAAGGAGAGCAAATACAATTTGCACCCGTCACAATAGGGCAGTCAGTTTGTTAGCAATACGGAGGGAGTGCTACAGTTGTGACAAAACAAGTCATCACACTTTAGAATTGCTCAATGACTGTCATTTTCCCATTTGCACTTACCAAGGCCCCAATCTCACAGTGGTTAAGATGAACATCACCTTGATGCAAGGCCGTAAGGTCTAGAACTGTAAGAGCAAGTACCACTGGACTGGTTCTGACCTGGTGTACCACCAGGGAGAAAGCTGAAAACATATACTTGAAAGCAATACTATTTTTTTTTAATCTTCATGATATTATGCTGACTTTGTTTGCTCCGTCGCTTAGTCATGTCCCACTCTGCAGCCCCATGAACTGCAGCATGCCAGGCTTCCCTGTCCTCTATTTCCTGGACTTTGCTCAAACTCATATTCTTTGAGTCGGTGATGCCGTCCAACCATCTCATCCTCTGTCGTCCACTTCTCCTCCTGCCCTCAATCTTTCTCACCACCAGAGTCTTTCCCAATGAGTCCTGGGAATAATTACTTCTGACTGTTCTAAAAAAAAAAAAGAAAAGAGTAACAATAGTCCATACTAAAGCCCAAGTCAGTGTTGGACCCCAGTCCTACCAGAGTATGGTCATGAATCCTGGACTTTAGATCCTAAAAATAGACAATATTCTCCTGTAAATACTGATTAGCTTTGGTTAGATTAGAAGTCAAAGGATCAGAGGGAATTCAACACAATAGGTACACTCAAGGGTTTACTTCTGAAGAATTTCTTTCTTTTTTTTTTTTTTTCTTTCCTAATTTTTTTTTAATTTATTTATTTATTTTTTCAGTGGGTTTTGTCATACATTGACATGAATCAGCAATAGATTTACACGTATTCCCCATCCTGATCCCCCCTCCCACCTCCCTCTCCACCCGATTCCTCTGGGTCTTCCCAGTGTACCAGGTTCGAGCACTTGTCTCATGCATCCCACCTGGGCTGGTGACCTGTTTCACCATAGATAATATACATGCTGTTCTTTCACAACATCCCACCCTCACCTTCTCCCACAGAGTTCAAAAGTCTGTTCTGTACTTCTGTGTCTCTTTTTCTGTTTTGCATATAGGGTTGTTGTTACCATCTTTCTAAATTCCATATAAATGTGTTAGTATGCTGTAATGTTCTTTATCTTTCTGGCTTACTTCACTCTGTATAATGGGCTCCAGTTTCATCCATCTCATTAGAACTGGTTCAAAACTGGAAATAAAACTGCCATATGACCCAGCAATCCCACTTCTGGGCATACACACTGAGGAAACCAGATCTGAAAGAGACACGTGCACCCCAATGTTCATCGCAGCACTGTTTATAATAGCCAGGACATGGAAGCAACCTAGATGCCCATCAGCAGATGAATGGATAAGGAAGCTGTGGTACATATACACCATGAAGAATTTCTTACTGATTCACACAGAAATTATTTAACCATTTAAAACATTCAGTGAATCAGAAAACCAAGTGATGATTACTAATGTCAGCTAATGATGAAGAAAATGAAGGAAATATAAAAAATATTAATCCTGACATACTATTATGTGTCTATAGCATGCATATGAGAATTTGGACCCCCAAAATTGAATATACGGGAAGATTCATCACCATCCTACTTAAAAATCTCTTTATTAGCCATAAAATAAATATTCCTCAGAAAGGGGGCCTCTACCTCCACATTTCTCTTCTTATTAAAATCAGTTGCGGAAAGGAAAACATTACAGATTGAAACATAAAAAATCCAAACGCTTGGTTTAACAAAAGATATTGCAGACAGAATTAAAAGACAAGCCACCCATGTGAGAAAAGTACTGGTAATATACATAACCAGGAAAGTAATCGTATCTATAATTCAGAGACTCCATAAATCTATAGAAAAAAAAAAATAACAAAACCCCCAAACTGGCAAAGGTCAGGAACACAAATTCACAGGAGAAACAATAGTAATAAATGCATGAAATATGTTGAACCTCAGTAATACTCAACAAAGTTCAAGTTAGAAATAGAATATGCCTTTTTTGCTAATCACAAGGTAAAAAATATTGACAATAATACTATGAATAGAATTTTCTATTGTAATTTCCATCGTCATTAAAATAAAGAGACTTTTAAAATCTCTTTATGACTAACTTCATTTATTCAACCAGTATTGACTGGATGCTTCTAAAGCCGGTGACAGTGCTAGATGACGCAGTAGTTACTAAAACAAATGAAAAGACACCTACAAGGAAACTACAGTGTAGGGAGGGAGAGAGAGATCAACATCCAAGCAACCAACAAAATACAAGACAGAGTGAAGGAGCTACCCACACGAGAGATTTGGAAGGTCAGAAAATTCCCAGTGGGAGATGTCCTCAAGAAAGGTTGGCATTTGAGCAGAACCTGTAATATTGAGCTGAAATAATATAGGCAGAAGGAGGAGGGAGAATACTCAGTCAACGTTTTTTAAAAAAAGAATAAGAAAGAGAAAAGTGAAATCACAGGAGGAAGGTCACCTGGAAGTCTGTGAATATTGAGACTGGTGTGAACATGGCAGCAAAGTGACTTAATGGTGAGACTGTCAGGGAGAAGATGGCCTATTCAGATAAAGCTGAAAAAGAGCCAAAATTTTACTAGCATCATTTAAGAACAGAGGCTTAGGTAAACACATGGAATAGACTTGAGGTTGCCAAGGTGGCAGGGAGGGAAAGGGATTGTCTGGGAGTTTGAGGTTGGTAGATGCAAACTATCACATTTAGAATGGATGAACAAGGTCTTGCTGTCTAGCACAGGGAACTACACCCAGTATCCTGTGATAAACCATGGTGGAAAAAAATGTTTTTAAAAAACAATGTGTATATGTACATAACTGAGTCACTTTGCTGTGCATCAGAGATTGGCACAACATTGTAAATCAACTAAACGTCAATGAAATAAAGTTTTTTATAAAGTAAATTTTTAAAAAACCATTTTTGAAAAAGACTATGCCTTAATCTCTGAAATCATAAATCAACTATATTTTTTTAAAAAAAGAACACGTAGGTAGGGATTAAAGCTATAACAGAAACAAGAAATGGTTACCACAAGAGGCATGAAAGAATTGGAGCAGAAGTAGCTTCCCATAATTGGGAAATGTTCCCTTTGTTGGCCCCAAATGGTGGTCACACAGGTATGTGCTTTACAATTATGAGTTAAAATATTCATTGATGAATGCTATAGATCACAATTAAAAGCATAATTTTAACACTTTTTAAAAATACAGATTTGGATCTCCTTTCTGTCCTAAACTATTTGGTAAGATTTGTTTTTAGGTATTTACACGAAATAGTTTGTAACAAGTAGAAATCAGTCCTTCTACCTTTATGAGAATTTCAGTATTAAACTACTGAACACAATTCAACTTTATGGGTCTCAACACTAAAGGAAGGAGAAAGCAGAAGAATGAGCTCAGAATTCACCCAGCACCAGATCATGAACAGGCTACAAGCAGTCACACACTCAGAAGTGATACAGAATGAGGTCGGGAGGGAGTTACGGGAATTCTAGAGCCTCATCAAACTTTTGGAGGCAAGACTTGCCACATTTATAAAAAACCATAGCATCTGATACTGAAAACTAGATTTATTTCCAGAAAGTTGTCCTTCATAAATTCCTGCTCAAAAAGAATCAGAGGCCAGAGCTCTTTTTATCCCTCCTTTTTCTGAGAGAGAAAAGGAGATTCTTAAGAGATGCCTATCTTAGTTTGGGATTTCCACAAAGAAGGAAACAAAGGGCTGCCTGAAATATCCAACTGTCTGAGCTATGCTGAATTGGAGGTTAACTTAAGAATCTAGCTGTTTGGG
The DNA here is from genome assembly GCF_019320065.1 of Cervus canadensis. NCBI lineage: Eukaryota > Metazoa > Chordata > Mammalia > Artiodactyla > Cervidae > Cervus > Cervus canadensis. The sequence continues at coordinate 43,159,830 of NC_057407.1, read as the reverse complement.
ACCTGGGGTGGCAGGGTGGAATAGTAGGGAGGGGAGGAGTCAATTGCCAGGTGGAGACAGTAAACTAAGACTCCTCCCTCGAGCCAGCCAGTTAACAGCCTCCCTGTTAACTCTAAGTCTGCTAGGCAGCAAAATCCATCCAGAAAAGACACACCTCTCAGGCTTTCTAAGATGGAGGGGAGATAACAAACAATTGAGCATCTCAAAGTTATTCCAGTTTGTACCCCAACTCCTCACTCCTTTGAAGGTTCTAATAAAGAACTGGGTGACTAGGAGGAGGCAGAACTCCGAGCAAAGGACAAAGAGCAGGGATAGGCAGGAAGGTTGGGACATAGAAGCTGATGTTGACTCAGGAACATGTGCTTAAAGCCTTAAAGTGTTCATGTCACTACTTCCCAACTGCCTGTGTCTCTGCCTCTCCCAAATTCCTACCATTCTCTCATTAGGAAGATCCACAGGACTATAAAAGTAACTTCAGGGGATAACCACATAGGAATTGCTAGAGACAGGAAGGATGCATTTTACGACAGACCTTTGGAGTTGCTTTCCTGTTGGCTCTGCTTCCCACTTAAAGGGACCCAAAAGAAAAACTGGTCAGGAAGAAGGCACCCCTGGCGAGCTCATGGACAGTAGTATCTAACGCAGCTTACTGAATGGGGCTTGAAGAGCATTAAGGCCTAGTGCCCCTTTTTTCCTGCTCCACTGGCCTCTGGCAATAATTGAGGCAGCCAAGATTCCCCCCAAATTGAATTCAAGGTAAATCAAAGGGCAAGTAGGCAGCAGTAACTGGGCGACCAAACCAAGCTCAGGGAAAAACCCACAAAATGTGAACGTGGCTTACCACAGTGACAGGCAGAATTTTTAAAGTCTGAATTCTACTTGGGGGAAAAAAACCACTTCTGGAACATATTTAAGCCAACCATACTATAGAATCTTACCTCCTTTAGTCTCACAAGGCATGTAGGAAGTGACTTCTCACCCAAATCTTAGACGGCAGTTCTCATACATGCACGTGCAGGAGAATCCCCTGTAGGGTTTGTCAAAGCACACATTGCAGTGTCCCAGGCTAGAGTTTCTGACTCAGGCAGTCCAGGGGAGGTCCCAGGAACCTGTATTTCTAGCAAGTCCCCAGGTGAAGCTGTTGGTTGAGGATATTTCTCACTGACGGAAATATTGTGCATAGGAATGGGCAGTAGTTTAAGTAGTGACTTAAGTAGAACAGCAAGCAAATAGTGTCTTCCTAAATTTTAGTCCATACAAACGTGGTTACATTGGCTGACGCCACTGATTTCATGAAGAGCAAAGGATTTCAGTTTCAACAAAGACGTAGCTCTCTGAGATAAACTGTGTGTCTTGCATTGTGAATACACTAAATGAAAGCTGGGGATGTATCTTCCTGAAGTCAGAAGTTTGCTATTAACTTTCAACCGGAAGTGCCAACCTTTTGGGTAAATGGTTTTTGAGAAAGTCACAGCAGGTATCAAAGGCTCTGGAAAGTGTGTACAGATGAGAATCACTGAGCTGCTGTTTACTTTGTCTGATGGGATAATGATAGGAGTGAAGTGCACATGTCAGCACCACAGAGCCAAAAACAACTTAGATAAAATAGGGGAGTTTTGCGTGATTAATCGATTTCATTTCCTGAAACTGATTGCCTGTTTTCCCGTCACTTACACCTGCATCACTAAGTATATTGTTTCAGGTATTAAATTGCTACTTTGCTTTTCTACAGGTAGAGCTTGCATTTGATGACCACATTGTCCAACTTACAATATACCAGTAATATCCTGACAGCTTCCACTTATGGAACTGTACTACTATCTTTATCAAGACATCTGAGTTGCATTTTCATGATTCCAAGTATAGCTTGTTTGTTTCTTCTCTTTATCTGAAGTGACTTTGAGAATGTTGGAAGTTCTGGTGGAAGTTATGAGAAAAAGTAACAGAATCCGAACTGAAGTTTTAATTGACAATATGGAATTCCAACTTTAGGAGTCCCTCTGGGTGATGTGAGTTTGAATAATTTTCTAAAAATATATTTCTATATTGTTGGAATGCTTAACAAAAGGCATGTGGGGGTTTTTTCCCCCAAAGGAGACACAGATACAAACTTTGACAATAAAACTTTGAGTACTTCTTCTAAGAATTGCCCTTCCTTTTGTAATCCTCCAAACTCTAGAAGTTTTCTGTTATTTCTTTGCTTAAGAACCTGGAAGTAGCCATGACTGTGACCTTACTTTTACATCCTTTATGCTAACACACCATCTGGTGAGATTATTAGAATTGCATAACCCAAGATGTCAGGTGAAGGGAGGGAAGAGTGTACATGTTCACAAAGATGAAAATACCTCTGTAAACATAAGACTTTGGTCAAGTGCACCTCCTTTTTCTTTGAAATCTGCTCTTTTAAATACATAAAGTTCTTGTACATAGGAGATGCTGAAGCACCAGTTTTAGCCTAAATATTCCTGGGTAAGCTCCTGCTTATGGAGAATTAGGGTTATAAGGGAGAGAATATAAAATGTAATACCTATTTGCTCTGGGAGTATAGATGGAGCAAACCATTAAAAGCAGAGAGAATGGAGAAAGCACAAGGAAAATTTAGCCATCTTCAGCATTCACTTTGGTGGTGGTAGCAGCATTGGTTTTGTAGCTCTGAGAGTTACAGCATGTGCGGTATAGGAGAGCAAATGTGTACTTCTGAAATATTCTAATCTATCATCTTCTGTACCTTTGAGAACCAGGATTCTCTATGTGGAAGAAAGGAGATGACAGAGATAATATGAAGGAAGTTAAGAAAAAATCCCATAGTCACGCATTTCTCCAAAGAAGACCAATAGGCACATGAAAAGATGTTCAACATCGCTAATTATTAGACAAATGCAAATCAAAACTACAATGAAATATCACCTCACACCAGTCAAAATGGATATCATCAAAAATCCACAAACAATGAATGCTGGAAAGCGTGTGAAGAGAAGAGAACCCTTTCTACACTTTGGTGGGACTGTAAATTGGTATAGCCACTATGGAGAACAGCATGGAGGTTTCTTTAAAAGCTAAAACCAGAGCTATCGTATGATCAACAACAGCCAAGACATGGAAGCAACCTTTTAAACATCAACCAGGAATGGATGAAGAAGATGTGGTACACAAATATAATGGAATATTACTCAACCATTAAAAAGGATAAAAGAATGCCATTACAGCGACATGCATGGACCTAGAGATTGTAATACTGACTGAAGTCAGAGAAAGAGAATATCATGATATCACTTATATGCATAATCTAAAAATAAATGATACTTATTTATAAAACAGAAACAGATTCACAGACTTTGAGAAGGAGCTTACGGTTACCAGGGGGTAAGGGTGGGAAGAAGGAATAGTTAGGGAGTTTGGGATCGACATGTATACACTGCTATATTAAAAATGGATAACTAAGAAGGACTTTCTGTGTAGCACAGAGAAAGCTGCCGAAAATTCTGTAACAAAGTAAATGAGAAAAGAATTTGAAAAAGAATAGGTATATGTATATGTATAACTGAATCACTTTGCTGTCCATCTGAAACTATTACAACATTGTTAATCAATAACAAATATAAATATAAAATAATATAAAATTAAAAGTTTTTTTTAATCCCATAGTCATGCATTTGAAATAAAAGTATTAGCATGAACTCAGGGTATTTTCATTTAGCTTCTTAATTCTGCTGAGGAGATCTAGAAATCATGACCAACCTGATAGCAATGAATACCCCTAACACTTAGACTAAGGCCTGAAACACACCATTTTCTGTTCAAAGAAACCAGGGTTTCTTAAAGAAATGGATGATTCCAGGGACAGTATAGAAAATGCACTAGACGAACCTGGAACATCTTGCCATAAGGAAGCTATCAAAGCTATCAAAATTTAACAGAACTGTGTTTATAAGGATGAGGCAAAAGCCAGACATGAGAGAATTTACATGGTAATAAAAAATATAATGGTAATAAAAATATTCAAATATGTAGGTTATCAGTAAATCCACTATGAAATTTTACTAAAAGGAAAAAAGTCACCTCGGGAGCATGATAGAGAACAAACTCTTTTTAAAAAGTAATCAATTGAACCAAATACTTTCCTGCTTTTTCTATATAGACAGAATCACTAGGTAACCAACAAACTGATGAGAAGAATTTTCTCTCTATAGAAGTAGTTACCCAGATAATACATAAGAGAATAATATATTTAGAATGTTACCATTTTGCACTCTCCAGTAAATTAATGCAAGTAGCACTGAAGGCTAATAACACCACAGAAGGAGAAATGACCAGACATTATGTGCTTCCCAGTGCAAAAACACACTGCCACCTATGAAATTATCTTGGAAAAAAAGAAATCTGAATAGGATCAAGTCTCAAAATTCAAAGGACAGAAGAAAGTGACAAGTTACATTACAAGGATGCAACCACCAAAATCCAGTCTATGGGAAAGTTTAGAAGACAAATAATTCAATTTCTTCAAACTATTATTCAAAAGGAAAAAGGGAGGTGAGGGAAACCTGTAGATTAAAAGATTTCAAAGACATTTACTTTTTTAGAAACAAAGCTAAATTATTGCATATAAGGATGCACATTTGGGGGTTAAAACTATAAAGAAGGGACTTCCTTGGGGGGGTCCAATGTTTGGGACACTGTACTCCCAAAGCAGGAGACACGGGTACAATCTCTAGTCGGGGAACTAAGATCCTGCATGCTGCTCTGTGTGGCCAAAGAAAATTTAAAAAAAAAAAAAAAAAAAAAACTGTAAAGAAAAGCAAGGAAGAAGTATGATTGCACAGGCTACAAAGGTGCTGTCAAAATAGATGGCAAAAGTCTATTTCTTGACCTGGGTAATGATTGCAAGGTTATTTGTTTTATAATTTATGAAGTTGTATTTTATGTGGGTTTTCTGCTCCTGTTTTACCAAAAAAAAAAAAAAAAGTAGTGGGAGAAAGAGATACATGTTACTAATGGGGTTCATATCACTTGTTGGAGAAAAAGTCTTCTAGTAAGAAAAAGACAGTCAACATAATAGAAAAATCAGTAGAAGACTTGAAGAAGCACTTCACAGAAAGAGAAAATCCAAATAGCCAATGAGCAAAAGTGCTAAAATAAAATACAAATTACAACAATTAGATACCACTGCATGCCCACCAGAATATATTTTAAGTGCTGGCAGAGATGTACAGGGACTCTGAAACTGTTGATGGGAATATAAATTGGTACAACTACTTTGAAAATAGTTTGGAATTATTTGATAAGTTTGAGGACATACATCCAGTGAGGGCTGCTAAATGTTTAACAGTTAGCTCTTTGGAAGGAAAACCCTGATTTGTAATGTCTGCTGATTTCCATGTGTGTAAAAACTAGTGATGAGTCTTTTTGAGAAATATCATTAATTGCAAGTTTATATAATTTAAATTTTCTTTAATTTTTGGCCACACCCCATGGCATGTAGGACCTTAGTTTCTCAATTAGGAATCAAATCTACTTCCCCTGCTTTGAAAGGCAGAGTCTTAACCACTGGACCATCAAGACAGTTTCATATGTTGCATTTCTAAATATTTTTCTGTATGTGTGCTGCATTTCCCAATTTTTTAAAAAAAATCAAGTGAATATAAAATTGTCTCGAAGCCTAAATTTGAAGGTACAGCACAGTTAGTCTCTGAAAGTTATACTTGAGAGAGGCAGAAGGCCTAGCAGAGAGCAAGAATCCACAACCTGGCCATGGAACAAGACTGATTCTCTCCAAATTATTTCCCTACTGTGAAACTGGGCCTGTCACCACCTACTGACCCACTTCATGGCATGACCATAAAGATAAAATGCTGCTGTTGGTTTAAGCCCCAGGAAGCACTAGAGAAATACATTCAAGGGAGGCTTTATGGTTCAATGATAAATTTACTGGGCAATGCAGGTGTGAAGCTCTGCCTTGCTCCTACCCACTGAGAGGACACACCTCTGAGCCTCGGCGCCTGATCAAGGATCCTGCAGTGGCAACCAGCCCTTCCTTGAGGGTTGGCAGGGGGATCTTAAATGCCATGTCCCACATAGTTCAGTTCAATTCGTCACTCAGTTGTGTCTGACTCTCTGTGACTCCAAGGACTGCAGCATGCCAGGCTTCCCTGTCCATCATCAGCTCCCAGAGTTTGCTCAAACTCATGTCCATCAGGTCAGTGATGCCATTCAACCATGTATCCTCTGTCATCCCCTTCTCCTCCTGCCTTCAATCTTTCCCAGCATCATGGTCTTTTCTAATGAGTCAGTTCTTGCATCAGGTGGCCAAAGTATGGAGTTTCAGCTTCAGCATCAGTCTTTCCAAAGAATATTCAGGACTAATTTCCCTTAGGATTGACTGGTTGGATCTCCTTGCAGTCCAAGGGACTCTCAAGAGTCTTCTCCAACACCACAGTTCAAAAGCATCAGTTCTTTGGCACTCAGCTTTCTTCACAGTCCAACTCTCATATCCATACAAGACTACTGGAAAAACCATAGCTTTGATTAGATGGACCTTTGTTGGCAAAGTAATGTCTCCGCTTTTTAATATGCTGTCTAGATTAGTCATAACTTTCCTTCTAAGGAGAAAGTGTCTTTTAATTTCACAGCTGCAGTCATCATCTGCAGTGATTTTGGAGCCCAAGAAAATACAGTCTGTCACTGTTTCCATTATTTCCCCATCTATCTGCCATGAAGTGATGGGACTGGATGCCATGATTTTAGTTTTTTAAACGTTGAGTTTTAAGCCAACTTTTCCACTCTCCTCTTTCACTAGCATCAAGAGGCTCTTTAGTTCTTCTTTGATTTCTGCCATAAGGGTGGTGTCATCTGCATAAATGAGGTTATTGATATTTCCCCCAGCAATCTTGATTCCAGCTTGTGCTTAATCCAGCCCGGCATTTTGCATGATGTACTCTGCATATAAGTTAAATAAGCAGAGTGGCAATGATGTACTCTCCTTTCCCAACTTGAAATCAGTCCATTATTTCATGTCCAGTTCTAACTGTTGCTTCTTGACCTACATACAGATTTCTCAGGAGGCTGGTAAGGTGGTCTGGTAATTCCCATCTCTTGAAGAATTTTCCACAGTTTGTTGTGATCCACACAGTCAAAGGCTTTGGTGTAGTCAATAAAGCAGAAGTAGATTTTTTTCTGGAACTCTCTTGCACTGTTAGGGAATTCTCACACTGTTAAGAAAGTTCTAGGACCCACAACAGATTTCCCAACTTGGGGATCCAGCAAAGGGACATAGAACTCCCAGGGAATTTGACTTTGGAAGCTAGTGGGATTTGATTGCAGAACTTACACAGGTCTCGGGAAACAGACTCTTGGAAGGCACAAGAACTTGTGCGCACCAGGAGCCAGGAGAAAGGAGCAGTTACCCCACAAGAGACTGAGCCAGACTTGCCTGTGAGTGTCCAGGAGTCTCCGGCGGAGGTGTGGGTCGACCGTGGCCTGCTGCAGGGTCAGGGGCACTGAATACAACAGTGCAAGCATAAGGCCTTTTGAAGGAGCTCACCATTACCAGCATTATCCCTACAATAAGTCTGGCCTCAGGGAATACGGCCCTGCCCATCAACAGAAAATTGGACTGAAGATTTACTGAGCATGCCCCGCCCATCAGGACAAGACCCAGATTCTGGCACAGTCAGTCTCTCCCAACAGGAAGCTTCCACAAACCTCTTATCCTTATCTATCAGAGGGCAGACAGAAAGAAAACCACAGTCACAGAAAACTAACCAAACTGATCACATGGATCACATCTTTGTTTAACTCAATGAAACTAAGAGTCATGCCAGGTAGGGCCATCCAAGACAGACGGATCATGGTGGAGATTTCTGACAAAACGTGGTCCACTGGAAAAGGGAATGGCATACCACTTCAGTATTTTCGCTTTGAGAACTCCATGAACTCAAATCATGATTCTTTATTCTCTTCAGTCTGTGCTTAGTTGCAGCACACAGGATCTAGTTCCCCAACTAGGGATCGAATCTCAGCCCCTGCATTGAGGGCATGGCATCTTAGCCACTGGATCACCAGCAAAGTCCCCAAATTGTGCTTCCCTGGTGGCTCAGCTGGTAAAGAATCCACTTGCAATGAGGGAGACCTGGGTTCGATCCCTGGGTTGGGAAGATCCCCTGGAAAAGGGAATGGCTACCCACTCCAGTATTCTGGCCTGGAGAATTCCATGAACTGTATAGTCCATGGGGTCAAAAAGAGTTGGACATGATTGAGTGACTTTCACTTTCACTTTTTTTTTCAACAAACACATGACCTGTACATTGAACAAGCATTTAGTTGTGGAATCACAACTAAACTTTTGTCTTCCTCTATCCCTTCACTTTCTACAGTGAGTAATAAATAATATTCTCCAGAGCCTGGATGACATAGGCAGGATGAGAATTTTCTGATCACTCACAGAGTCCTCCATTGCCTTTAGCCACAGATAGTCTCAGTAACAGAAATTCAAGTGTCTAGCCCCATGCAGTGGTCTTGGTTGACAACTGTGATTATCGGTTGGCTTGGCAATGTCTCCCCTTTCAGCTGACTCCTGCTCCCACAGGGAAGTCCCCAGTGGGAATAGGGGTCTCTTTTCTTCTTGCCCCTCTTTCCAGCTCACTGCTTTTCCTGTCCCTTACTTTGTTGTCCTCCCTTACTCAGAGAGAAACAGTAGTCAAAGTTTTCTCTCATGGGCTCACAGAGACTCCTCTCATCCCTTAACCTGAGCAGGTGCATCCATTTCCCAGGTGGTCCTTGAAACTCTTAGCCTCTGGGCACCCAGCCTCCTCCTTCTAATGACATCCCATCCCACAAGCTTGCCCTACTGGACGTGACCAAGACTCCTTCATGTCAGTTTTCCCCTGTATGGTCTACCTTGGGTGCATGGTGGATGCTGCCCAGTCTCCTGCCCAGATGAGTCCAGGAGTGCAGCCTCATCCCCAACTGGCCAACCTGCTGGTTCCACTAACAAGGCAGAGTCAGCTCTTGTACATTCTGCATTTTCTGGGGTAGCAGGGCATCAGGCTCCATTTGTAGTTCACTTTAGGTTTGTGAGGCTTGGGTCAGGTCGCAGCTCTGGGGTTCCCAACTAGATGGAATCCAGATCAAACTCTCCAAGTGGTTTCCTGGAAGCCACCCTTGCTAGGCTTTTGTCAGAAAACATCTGCTCCTCACAAAGGGAAAGGGTTGAGTAGAGTGGCAGCTCTCTCCCTTGGATATCCAAGGATCTACCATGAATGTTAACTGTTACTTCTAAGGATTGACCCATGACCAGGCATAATGCTGGGTGCCAGGAGAAGAGAGATGAATAAGATACTGTCTTGGTTCTCAAAGGGGAATTATTCCTCGGAGTCTCTTAAACTTGCCAACTGCTTTTCTAGTGTTTCACTCTGACAAAAGGCTATGGAGAGGTTCCTCTAGTTGGCTGCCTTCTTCCTTCATGCTCAGCCCTTCCCAATCAGCCTTCCTGAGCCTCGACTCTGACAGTCCCAAGATTCTATCAACTGCTCAAAAAGATTTCAGGCTCCATGCACCCAACAAACATGTACTCTGGGTCAGGCACTGTTCTCAGAAGGAGGGATACATCAAGGCATAGAGAAAGACTCTGCTCCAGCTGGGGGTTGGGGCAGACTCACAGGGAACAAGCACACCATATGGCACAAGGCAGAAGCACCAGGAGGAAAATGAGACTGTTGCAGAAAGAAGGACCCCTTCCAGGGCCCAAAAGTGGGCTGTTGTCTAACACTCAGAAATGAATTGTCTGAGGAGACATGTGCTGACAAAGCAAGAGATTTTATTGGGAAAGGGCACCCGGGTGGAGAGCAGGAGGGTAAGGGAACCCAGAACTGCTCTGCCACGTGGCTCGCAGTCTCGGGGTTTTATGGTGATGGGATTGGTTTCCAGATTGTCTTTAGCCAATCGTTTTGACTCAGAGTCCTTCCTGGTGGTACACGCCTTGTTCAGCCAAGATGAATGCCAGTGAGAAGGATTCTGGGAGGTGGTTGGACATGTGGTGTATCCTTTTGACCTTTCCCGAACTCTTCTGATTGGTGGTGGCTCATTGGTTCCCTGTTCCTTACCAGGATCTCCTGTTGTAAAACAACTCATGCAAATGGTTACTATGGTGCCTGGCCAAGGTGGGTGGTTTCAGTCAGTGTGCTTCCCGTAACAAGACCAGGAAAGTGCAGTGGAGGATTATCCCATCTTCCAGTGGTGTCCATGTTAAAGCTACCTGGGCCCAGCAATCCAGCAAAACAGGGAAGGTTAAGGAATGCCCCGCCCCCCCACCCGCTGTCCTTTGTGTTCTAGACAACTGCTACTGCAAAGAGCTACCTTTTTTCCCATAACTCAGATAAGACTCCTGGGTGCCTCTTACCTACCCTCAAAATTCCCTTTCTTTGCCTTGTAAATGATTAGCTGAAGCTTGTCCCCACTGATCAACTGGAAAAAAATGCTTGTTTATCAGACTTTGGTTAAGCTTCTCTCCTCCCCCCAGGTTCCTGAACTTTGGCCTACCTTCAAATCACCCTGAGCCAGCATACCACACTCCCACCTCCAGAAAACAGACTGGCCTCAGGGTCACACATCCTTTGATCTACTATCCAATCACGCCACCCTGTCAATTCCACTACTCAAAACCTAGTTCCTTCTAGCTTTATTTACTCTTCTCTATAAATAAACTCTCTGAATCAACCCTTTGACACCAACTAGATCAGTGATGTGTTTATGTGTATAGGTGAAAAGATGTACTTTCCCAGTTTGTGAACTACACTTCTACTTTATTCTACACAAAGGTTAAAGTGAGATGGTGTCCTACAAAGACAGTTTCCAGTTTTAAAATTTAAATTATATTAATGAAGATAATATGTAACTAAAAGTTCAAAAATAGACCCATAGATATAGAAAACGAACATAAGGTTACCAAAGGGGAAAGAGAGGAGGGGTAAATTAGGAGTTTGGGATAAACATATACACACTAATATATATAAACTAGATAATCAACAATGTCATAATACGTGGCACAGGGAACTATACTCAATATTTTGTAATAATCTATAATGGAAAAGAACCTGAAAAAGAATATAGATATAGATAAATATATAACTGGATCACTTAGCTGTTTACCTAAGACTGACACAACATTGTAAACCAACTATACTTCAATAAAAAAAAAATAGTACACTATAATTAAAATAAATAAAATTAAAAGTTCATTTTCTCAGTTGTACACCTTACCTTTCAACTGTTCAAGAGTTACATGTGGCCAGAAGGACATTTTTGAGACAAGAGCATTTTTTAGAAAAACTGAATTTTATTCCTTTAAATATTGAATGAGAGGTCATTTAGATTGAAATATTTAAATATATATTTAATTATGGGCATAGCATCTGCCCATATTAAGCATTTTTGGTGATTCAGATAATTCATCTTTGAACTGTGTATATAAACCACAGTACTGTGCCTATACCTTGTACATACTATGGTCTCCTCTCCCTTTGATGTTCACTGTGTTCTGGCATTCATCTGCTTTTAGTATTATTTTCTCATCTGTGAAAAGGAGATGTCAACTAAAAAAGATGCACAACTTGAGAGCTGCGAGTTAAGTTTTATTTGGGGCAAGATGAGGACTGCAGCTCAGAAGGCAGCATCTCAGATAGCTCTGACAGACTGCTCCCAAGTGGCAGTGGGGGACGTCAACATATAAGGTTTTGGTGAAGGGGGAGTTCAATACCATTAAGCACTCATTTTACAAAAGGTTTTTTGTTAGTCATGAGGACCTGAGGTCACCATGAAGGGATTTACTGCTTCTCTAAATATGAGGAGATACAAGGATTGAGATCATAAAATCTGTTCCTAAAAACATCCAACTATGTAAAGACCTGTCCCACCAAGATTCCCTGGAGCATAGCGTGCTCATTCCACCCTGAACTCCCTCAGGGGTTGTTGAAGGTCAACAGTTATAGCAGCACAGGGTTCAGTCTCTGTAGAGGCAGATGGCAAATGCCTTTGTTGTTCAGTCGTTGGCATTGCTCTTCATAAGTGCCAATTTGTAGTTGACAGAAATAACAATACTATTAACTATCTCATAGAGTTAAATGATGTAGTGAATATAAACCACTGAGGACAGTACTTGACATAAAGAAAACACTCAATAAATATTATATATGTTCAAATTACAGTATATCAACTATTCAGTTCAGTTCAGTTGCTCAGTCCTGTCTGACTCTTTGTGACCCCATGGACTGCAGCACACCAGGCCTCCCTGTCCATCACCAAAATGCATGTCCATTGAGTCGGTGATGGCATCCAACCATCTCATCCTCTGTCATCCCCTTCTCCTCCTACCTTCAATCTTTCCCAGCATCAGGGTCTTTTCAAATGAGTCGGTTCTTTGCATTAGGTAGCCAAAGTATTGGAGTTTCAGCTTCAACATCAGTCCTTTTAATGAACACCCAAGACTGATCTCCTTTAGGATGGACGGGTTGGATCTCCTTGCAGTCCAAGGGACTTTCAGGAGTCTTCTCCAATGCCAAGCTCAAAAATGTCAATTCTTCAGCGCTCAGCTTTCTTTGTAGTTCAACTCCCACATTAATACATGACTACTGGGAAAACCATAGCCTTGACTAGACGGACTTTTGTTAGCAAAGTAATGTCTCTGCTTTTTAATATGCTGTCTAGATTGGTCATAACTTTCCTTCCAAGGAGTAAGCATCTTTTAATTTCATAGCTGCAGTCACCATCTGCAGTGATATTGGAGCCCCCAAAAATAAAGTCAACCACTGTTTCCACTGTTTCCCCATTTATTTCCCGTGAAGTGATGGGACCAGATGCCATGATCTTAGTTTTCTGAACGTTGAGCTTTAAGCCAACTTGTTCACTCTCCTCTTTCACTTTCATCAAGAGGCTTTTTACTTCCTCTTCACTTTCTGCCATAAGGGTGGTGTCATCTGCATATCTGAGGTTATTGATATTTCTCCCAGCAATCGTGATTCCAGCTTGTGCTTCTTCCAGCCTAGTGTTTCTCATGATGTACTCTACATATAAGTTAAATAAGCAGGGTGACAACATACAGGCTTGACATACTCCTTTTCCTATTTGGAACCAGTCTGTTGCTCCATGTCCAGTTCTAACTGCTGCTTCCTGACTGCATACAGATTTCTCAAGAGGCAGGTCAGGTGGTCTGGTATTCCCATCTCTTTCAGAATTTTCCACAGTTTATTGTGATCCACACAGTCAAAGGCTTTGGCATAGGCAATAAAGCAGAAATAGATGTTTTCCTGGAACTCTCTTACTTTTTCGATGATCTAGCGGATGTTGGCAATTTGATCTCTGGTTCCTCTGCTTTTTCTAAATCCAGCTTGAACATCTGGAAGTCTATGGTTCATGTACTGTTGAAGCCAGGCTTGGAGAATTTTGAGCATTACTTTACTAGCGTGTGAGATGAGTGCAATTGTGCAGCAGTTTGAGCATTCTTTGGCATTGCCTTTCTTTGGGATTGGAATGAAAACTGACCTTTTCCAGTCCTGTGGCCACTGCTGAGTTTTCCAAATTTGCTGGCATATTGAGTGTAGCACTTTCACAGCATCATCTTTCAGGATTTGAAATAGCTCAACTGGAATTCCATCACCTCCACTAGCTTTGTTCATAGTGATGCTTCCTAAAGCCCACTTGACTTCACATTCCAGGATGTCTGGCTCTAGGTGAGCCATCACACCATCGTGATTATCTGGGTTGTGAAGATCTCTTTTGTACAGTTTTTCTGTGTATTCTTGCCACTTCCTCTTAATAGTTTCTGCTTCTGTTAGGTCCATACCATTTCTGTCCTTTATTGAGCCCATCTTTGCATGAAATGTTCCCTTGGTATCTTTAATTTTCTTGAAGAGATCTCTAGTCTTTCCCATTCTATTGTTTTCCTCTATTTCTTTGCACTGATCACTGAGGAAGGCTTTCTTATCTCTCCTTGCTATTCTGGAACTCTACATTCAAATGGGTTTATCTTTCCTTTTCTCCTTTGCTTTTGGCTTCTCTTCTTTTCACAGCTATTTGTAAGACCTCCTCAGACAGCCATTTTGCTTTGCTGCATTTCTTTTTCTTGGGGATGGTCTTGATCCCTGTCTCCTGTACAATGTCACGAACCTCTGTCCGTAGTTCATCAGGCACTCTGTCTATCAGATCTAGTCCCTGAATCTATTTCCCACTTCCACTGTATAATCTTAAGGGATTTGATTTAGGTCATACCTGAATGGTCTAGTGGTTTTCCCTACTTTCTTCAATTTAAGTCTGAATTTGGCAATAAGGAGTTTATGATCTGAGCCACAGTCAGCTCCCTGTCTTGTTTTTTGCTGACTGTACAGAGCTTCTCCATCTTTGACTGCAGAGAATATAATCAGTCTGATTTTGGTGCTGACCATCTGGTGACGTCCATGTGTAGAGTCTTCTCTCGTGTTGTTGGAAGAGGTTGTTTGCTGTGATCAGTGTGTTCTTTTGGCAAAACTCTATGAGCCTTTGCCGTGCTATACTTCAATCTTAAAAAATAAACTTAAAAAAAAAAAAACTTTTTGCCTAAATCTGGAGGCACTTGTAGATCTTATTTTCTCCCCTGACAAGGGGAGAATACTTGTCAGTATTTTCTCCCCTGCAGTTGTCTTTTTTCCGCCTTGCAACAATCCTTTTGAACGGAAGTCTCCCCTTGCTAAGTCCAGATTTGTTTTTTCTTTGGCTTGATCAGGGAGAGTCTCTTTCTACAGGAACATTTCAGCAAAGACCTGAAGGAAGTGAGGACACGAGCAGATATTAATAGATTCTGATGAGAAGAGACATTCTAAACAAGGGAGGAGCAAATGCAAAAGCCCCAAGAAGAGAATACATTTAGCATATTCAAGTGATAATGAGAAGACTACTGGGTTAAAGCATCACAAGCAAGAAGAAGGTGACCAAATTAGGGCAAAGGGATGCCAAAGACATCATTATGTAGAGCCCGTGAAACATCAGAAGGCCTTGGGATTTTATTTTAAATAGGGTGGGTACCCACTGGAGGGTTCAGAGATAGAGACAACTTGGATTTTACTGAATCAACTTGACTATCAGGTGAAGGATAGTGAGACAAAATTAGAAATAGAGGAATGAGTAGTTTGATAAGAAAGATTGTAGCCTGACTAGTGGACATAAGTGGTGGAGATAGTAAGAAATTAGGAGACTTGGGATGTTTATAAGGAAAGCAGGCCTACTTCACTGATGATTGGATGGGGTCAGAGATGTGGGCTAGTGAGAGAGAGGATTCCAGAATGAATCTAAGTAACTAGAATTATAAAGTTATGTTTACTGAGCTGAGCTGATGAAGCTATGGGAGAAATGGGGGAATCAACAGTCATATTTGGGGCATGGGAATTTAAAATGTCAAATAGATACTATCTCAGCTGGGACAGAGCCCAAGGAAAGCACCAATGTGTAAATCACTTAGAGGGGCCAGTGGTAAGGATGGGGCCAGTGAGACCAATGAAAAGGTATGCTATCCACTACTATACATAAAATAGATAACGAATAAGAATCTACTGTAGAGCACAAGGAACACTACTCAATACTCTGTAATGACCTATATGGGAAAAGAATCTGAAACAGAGTGGATACATGTATATGTATAATTGATTCACTTTGCTATACATCAGACACTAACACAACACTGTAAGTCAACTATACGCCAACAAAAATTAATCTAAAAAAACCCCGTGATATTAAGGTTGCTGCCATGAGCAATGAGGGCTCAAATCTTCAGAGACGCCTAAGAAAATATACCAAAGGCCTTCAGGATTGTCTATCTGAAAGGCAGGAGGCAGGAGGATTTATCCACTAGCTCCATACCCCTGCTGGTTGAGGGTTTCTCCAGGCATGCTAACAACACTATACTATCTAGCTGCCCACTCCCTGGATGAAGCCAGATTTCTTCTTGGGGCCTGGAGGAATCCCTGAAGCAGGAAAGCAAAACTCTTGGTGACTGCTCTCTGCTAAATGAGTCAAAGTCTTCAAGGAACTGTTTATCCCAGCCATTTGGATCAAAGGCATGGACTAGGGACTGCAAAGCAGGACACTGGGCTGGAGATACAAAGTCATCAGTGTATATACAAACATAAGACATTCTCTTGAGTGGGTAAAAAGACTAAATAGGAGGAAATTTTCCCTCTCACACTTCAAATCAAACCATTGAGACAACCACCCACTCTATTCATTGGTAAACTTGATCTTGACACCATAGCATGGGAATAGCCCCCTCCTCTCTGAGGTTTTCCCACATTGGAAAGTGAAAAGGGAACTCCCTCCTCCACCAAGGATATAATAGATTACAATGCTGGTGCTAATTCAACTGGAAAATTTGAGAGGCATAAATACAAGATCCTTTACAGAGATGCTAGAACGTGGGTATATGCACCACAGACATCTTTAGACAGGTGTTCAGCCACATGCAGAAGCAGGAGAATAAATTTGTGCTTGCTTCACTCTCTCTCTCAGACCAGAGGTGATTGTCTCCTGAAGAATGTCTACTTGGAAGTGTGGGCAACTCAGCAGCAAACGGAGGAAACACTTAGGAAATGACTTATTCACAGCACTTATAAATTACTTAGCTTCTTGTGCCTCACAGTAGTAAAATGAAGAGGTTAAACTGGATGATCTCTGAGGTCCTGTTCTACTGACAAATTCCCATTGTGCTTCATTTTGAACTTATTACATTGAGTAATAGACTTCATCTGATTCAATGACACAATCAAAGGCTCTTAGGTTAAAGAGCAGAGTTCCTGAAGCCAGATAAAAGAATGGTGCCTCGAGGGTGGGATGTTTCGAGAGAACAGCATCGAAACATGTATATTATCTAGGGTGAAACAGATCACCAGGCCAGGCTGGATGCATGAGACAAGTGCTTGGGCCTGGTGCACTGGGAAGACCCAGAGGAATCGGGTGGAGAAGGAGGTGGGAGGGGGGATCGGGACAGGGAATACATGTAAATCCATGGCTGATTCATGTCAATGTATGACAAAAACCACTACAATATTGTAAAGTAATTAGCCTCCAACTAATAAAAATAAATGAAAAAAAAATAATAAAAAAAATTTAAAAAAGAATGGTGCCTCATCCTTGGCTGCTCTGGATCTGGGGCCCCCTAGTGGATAAAAAGTTAATTGAGTTTCTAATTGAAAGAGACACATGTACCCCAATGTTCATTGCAGCACTGTTTACAATAGCTAGGACATGGAAGCAACCTAGATGTCCATAGGCAGATGAATGGATAAGAAAGCTATGGTACATATACACAATGCAACATTACTCAGCTATTAAAAAGAATGCATTTGAATCAGTTCTAATGAGGTGAATGAAATTGAAGCCTATTATAGAGCGAAGTAAGTCAGAAAGAAAAACACCAATAAGTATATTAACGCATATATATGGAATTTAGAAAGATGGTAATGATGACCCTATATGTGAGACAGCAAAAGAGACACAGATGTAAAGAACAGACTTTTGGACTCTGTGGGAGAAGGTGAGGGTGCGATGATTTGAGAGAATAGCATTAAAACATGTATATTACCATATGTGAAATAGATTGCCAGTCCAGGTTCAATGCATGAGACAGGGCGCTCAGGGCCGGTGCACTGGGATGACCATGAGGGATGGGATGGGGATGGAGGTGGGAGGCGGGTTCAGGATGGGGGACACATGTACACCCATGGCTGATTCATGTTAATGTATGGCAAAAACCACTACAATATGTAAAGTAATTAGCCTCCAATTAAAATAAATTAATTAATTTAAATTTTTTTTAAAAGTTAATTGAGTTTCCAAGTCTGGACTTTAATATCGGAAGCAGAATATTTGGGACCACAGGCCAATTTTGAAATCTTTGATTTTTTTTTCTCCCTAGAGGTATAATAGGTTCATTGACTTTTTTTTTTTTAAACACTTAAAGGGTTAGACCATGTTTCTAAAGGGCCAGCTTCATGGGCACACAATCTGTGTAGTTACACAGGGCTCCACACTTGTCTTAATGCTCTGCTGTGTCTAAAAATCCGTAATCTTCATCAGAAGGTCTCCAAAAAGTACATTTTCATTTTGTACTGAGCCCCACAAATTGTGTAGCCAGTCCTGTGCATAAGTCATCTACAACTTTAGTTGGAGAATACAGAGAATGTGACTCTGCTGTCATCTTTCTAGCATAAACCTAGGACTTACCATGCACAAAGGACATGGGTGAAGCAGTGACCCCAAAGTTGACTTCAAGGGCTAAGCAGTAGTGTCTATCAGGATTCAGAGACAAGGGGGAAAGTGTAGAAAATAAAAAATGGGGAGGGGAACTGTCGAGGCCTGTGTGAGGAAAGCAGGAGAGACTCCATCTTGAAGCCTGTCATCGATCTTAAAGATAGGATATGAACTGGGCCTGAACCCTGCTCAAGAGTGAGGAAACCGTTGCTAGTGAAAACCAGGTCTCCTGGAGACTTCCTTCCCTACAGATGACAAACGGAGATTGTAGTTGAGGTCAGGCTGCCCCTGTTAGATTAACCATGGAGACATCCCCCCTTGATGTATAATCATTGTTCCCCACCTTTAACCTTAATTGTTTATTCTCCTAGCACCTACTTGTTGTAAAACTCAATCATATCCAACAAAGAGGTTACTGACATGTAACCAGTCACGTTCAGTTCAGTTCAGTTCAGTCGCTCAGTGGTGTCCGACTCTTTGCGACCCCATGAATCGCAGCATGCCAGGCCTCCCTGTCCATCACCAACTCCTGGAGTTTACTCAAACTCAGGTCCATCGAGATGCCATCCAGCCATCTCATCTTCTGTCGACCCCTTCTCCTCCTGCCCCCAATCCCTCCCAGCATCAGGATCTTTTCCAATGAGTCACATAGTGGGGGGTATAAAACTGGGCCTCTCAGAAACATCAGGGTTCTTGTTGGGAACTGATTCCCCTTGGACCTGCTGGCATAATAAACTGTACTCCACTGTTAAGGGTCCTCCGAGGTATGTTTTGCAACTCTGGATTCCACAAAAGAACTAGAAGAGAAGAGCCCCCCAGGTACCCACAAAGGGCTGAGTCTGTGGACCAAGATGTGGCTCAATAGGTAAGGGTAAATATTGGGTAAACATTCTGTGCAATCTTCTGAACTATCATATATGTGAGATCTGCCACCAGGAAAATTGAGTTCTCTGGAAAACAACTGTGCCTGCCCTTTCCAGATACTGCAAAGCACAATAGTAGGATTATGATAATCATTTCACGGCAGAGAACAGAAGAAAAGTTGTATAAACACACCTCATCTCCTCAAGTTTTTCATAAAAGCAGTTTGGTATGAGGAATTTAAAACCTGTAATAAAGATTATAATTTTTTTTCAATGCAGAACATTCAGTGAGCTTGATTTTGCAATTTCCTATGCTACTAAGCTCTTCCCATTTCTCTTTCATGCATTTCAACAGTTATGAGCAACATCTTTAAATTCCTGGGCCTATAGCTGAGTTTAAGACCATCTGTTTTTATTCAGACTAAGGAAGCTGGATTCTTGAATTTTTATCTTTATTTTACTAAGATCGTGGTAGCAATGTTTATTTTGAAGGTAGTAAATATTAGAATTATATAGGATTTATCTTTCAATATAGAGGTTTTTATTTAACAAACCTTAGTGTTTACAATCTGCTAGGCATTGTTCTAAGTGCTTTACAAATATGAGCAAATTTCATTCTCACAAGAACTCTTTAGAAGTCACCTTCTCTAGCATCTTCAACAAGGAACAATAAACCCACAGAGAAATTACAGGACAAGGGAAAGTATCTTTAGGTTTCTAAGAGTGGCAAACTTCAGGAAGGTAAATATATGGGAAGACACGAATTGAGGAAATTTTATTTGCAGATTCCTCTAGTACCATTTCTAGACTGCAGAGAGTTGAGAGTCATCTCCAATAAAGGAGAATTTATATCTTGCCTCCAGGCAGAAATGGGGGAGGGTAGAGAGTTTTCCCTGCATTTCCTGCTGTTTAATTGCCTTCAGCTCAAACAAATGTTTATGTCAAAGAGACATATTTTGGGATGACAGATTCTGGTTTCCTTCAGGATGGTCTCTTATTTCATTTCACAGATAAGGAAACTGGTGCACAAAGTGAACTTGGAATAAGCATGTAGCCTGAAATCCCTAAAATTACTTTTTCTAAATTCTGCTATTCTTCAACTTGGTTTTCCTTTTACTGGGGATATTTCCAAGCGGGGGGGGAAAAAAAAAAAGAAATTTCTAGGTCCTTTACACCTCCTTTACCTAAATTCTATTTTCTAGAAGCTCTTAGGATATTTCACTCATCCGAACTGCCACAGTACTCTAAACCAAACCTACTATTTTTTAATGCGTAATATACATTGTGTTCAAAATCATCAATCTCCTCTTTTAAAATACAAAGATTAAACAAACATGCAAACATTAAAAGAAGGTACCTGGAAAAGAATCTAAACAAGAGTGGATACATGCCAATGTATAGCTGATTCACTTTGTTGTACAGAAGAAACACAACATTCTAAATCAACTATACTCCAATAAAAATTAATTTTAAAAAAAGAAAGTACCTGCCCTGAGGGGAACATACAGTAAGTCCCCTATATATGAATGAGTTCCATTCTGAGAGCATATTCATAAGCCCAGTTTGTTTATAAGTCCAACAAAGTTAGCCTAGGTACCCAACTAACACAATCAGCTACATAGTATGTAGCTGATTAGTACATAGCTCTATATAGGTTTATAATACTTTTCACACAAATAATACATAAAGTACAAACACAAAAAATAGTGCTGTATGCAAAGTACACAAAAGCACAACTACCTGTAGAGGATGCACTCATGTGACAATGTACACCAGACATGTGAACTAACTTACGAAAATGGACAGGCAAACACACAGTCTTATCTTTGAAAGTTCACAACTTGAAGGTTTGTATGTAGGGTACTTACTGTACAAGCAAACAGTTGAAAATGATGTGTTGACAGGCAGGAACATCTCACTCCTCCAAGTATAAGAAGAAAGGTAGCTGGGAAGCATCCTTGAGGGGTGATCCTTACTGAATCTTGAAGGGAAATTTGTACTTCATCAAGCAGACAAGCAAAAGAATTTCCAGGACCAGTATATATTGAACCAGCACAGGTATTGAATAACTCTTCTCAGGAATTAATGAAGCTCAGGTTCTTTGTGTCTCAGCACAGAAGTAATTAACTGAGGGACAAAGTGGTAAGTAAAAAGTGGGTTTATTAGTATAGGATGCTTGTGAAGGATATAAGAGGGCAGGCAAGGTAGCTCTTCCCTGAGAACTAAGAGGGCTTCATTTTTGTAGTCAATGGAAAAGTGGGGAGGAGAAGACCACCTTCCTCCTCATTTTTGAGTAGAGTGTAGGCTTATATATCATTAGCTCCTCCTTCATGGCAGGTTATTGACCCCATATGGTTAAACCAGGAATGTCATAGTGCTATTCAAATCAGCAGAGAAGTGGTAACATACACTATGTTAAATCATCTCAGATTTCAGTTTGAGGATCTTCTACTTTGAAATGTCATCTTTGCCCTATATCCTGTCCTTGGCGTGCAGAGGTCCTTGTCCTAAGGACCATTTTCATGCTGACCTCAACCAGCATGAGGCATGCAGGTCTCATTTTTTCACCTAATGACCTGGAGCATATCTTGTGCTTTTACTGCATGGGTACATTGTTAAGCAGGCCTGTTTTGTTTCATGATGTTCTGATTCCTTTCTTGAGCAATCATTAATGTACAATGGTCTCCCAAAGTTAATTCTCTATACATAATCCCCTAGTGGGATTTCTAAAATCATCTGTGTAACTGCCCTACTCTATTTCTATCAGCATTCTGGATCATATGGAATCTAGGGAACTTCAGTAGTAGTCCAACGTGAGGTAAATGCAGGCAAGGGTATGTGTGGTGTTAACAAACAGCCACCCTCCACCACGCAAAAAAGATAAAATTCTTACCCAACTGAACTTGAGTCCTTTTGCCTGCAGCACAAGAAAGCCAATATACTATCATGAGTTGTGAAGGAAGGTACAGTAATTATCTGCAGGGCACCAAGCAAGGAGTATTGGCAGTTCATGTTCAAAAGACCCAAACTCTCTGAGTCCTGCTCAGTTTCAAAATTATGACTGTCATATAGATATAAAAATGAGCATGTTAAAGATTTTGTTTCTCATATCAGGCAGATTTTATAACCATCTGCTCAAAGGACAAGACCAAAGAATAGACACATTTATAGACCAGAAATATTGAAATAAATGGAGGCAAAACCATCTTCTTTCACAGGGAGTGCAACTGTTTCACAGGGAGTGCAAATGTTCACAGGGAGTGCAAATGATTGAACTTCAGTAGGAGAGAATTTGCATTTCCATAGACCATCATTTTGCACTGCTACCACTCATTTACAACTTACACAATTGTAAAATAGCTCCCATAGAATTAGAATCAGGTAATGCAGAAAGGTCAGTTTTCATCTCAATCCCAAAGAAAGGCAATCCCAAAGAATGCTCAGTTCAGTTCAGTTCAGTCGCTCAGTCGTGTCTGACTCTTTGCGACCCCATGAATCGCAGCACGCCAGGCCTCCCTGTCCATCACCAGCTCCCGGAGTTTACTCAAACCCATGTCCATCGAGTCAGTGATGCCATCCAACCATCTCATCCTCTGTCGTCCCCTTCTCCTCCTGCCCCCAATCCCTCCCAGCATCAGGGTTTTCTCCAATGAGTCAAAGAATGCTCAAACTACCATACAATTGCACTCATCTCACACGCTCGTAAAGTAATGCTCAAAATTCTCCAAGCCAGGCTTCAGCAATACGTGAACCATGAAC
The DNA here is from genome assembly GCF_019320065.1 of Cervus canadensis. Classification (NCBI taxonomy): domain Eukaryota; kingdom Metazoa; phylum Chordata; class Mammalia; order Artiodactyla; family Cervidae; genus Cervus; species Cervus canadensis. The sequence continues at coordinate 43,136,944 of NC_057407.1, read as the reverse complement.
TACCATATGTTCAAGCTGGTTTTAGAAAAGGCAGAGGAACCAGAGATCAAATTGCCAACATCCACTGGATCATCGAAAAAGCAAGAGTTCCAGAAAAACATCTATTTCTGCTTTATTGACTATACCAAAGCCTTTGACTGTGTGGATCACAATAAACTGTGAAGAGACGGGAATACCAGACCACCTCACCTGCCTCTTGAGAAACCTATATGCAGGTCAGGAAGCAACAGTTAGAACTGGACATGGAACAACAGACTGGTTCCAAATAGGAAAAGGAGTACGTCAAGCCTGTATATTGTCACCCTGCTTATTTAACTTATATGCAGAGTACATCATGAGAAACGCTAGGCTGTAAGAAGCACAAGCTGGAATCACGATTGCCGGGAGAAATATCAATAACCTCAGATATGCAGATGACACCACCCTTATGGCAGAAAGTGAAGAGGAAGTAAAAAGCCTCTTGATGAAAGTGAAAGAGGAGAGTGAACAAGTTGGCTTAAAGCTCAACATTCAGAAAACTAAGATCATGGCATCTGGTCCCATCACTTCATAGGAAATAAATGGGGAAACAGTGGAAACAGTGGTTGACTTTATTTTTGGGGGCTCCAATATCACTGCAGATGGTGACTGCAGCTATGAAATTAAAAGATGCTTACTCCTTGGAAGGAAAGTTATGACCAACCTAGACAGCAAATTAAAAAGCAGAGACATTACTTTGCCAACAAAAGTCCGTCTAGTCAAGGCTATGGTTTTTCCAGTGGTCATGCATGGATGTGAGAGTTGGACTGTGAAGAAAGCTGAGCGCTAAAGAATTGATGCTTTTGAACTGTGGTGTTTGAGAAGACTCTTGAGAGTCCCTTGGACTGCAAAGAGACCCAACCAGTCCATCCTAAAGGAGATCAGTCCTGGGTGTTCATTGGAAGGACTGATGTTGAAGCTGAAACTCCAATACTTTGACCACCTCATGCGAGGAGCTGACACATTGGAAAAGACCCTGATGCTGGGAGGGACTGCGGGCAGGAGGAGAAGGGGATGACAGAGGATGAGATGGCTGGATGGCATCACCAACTCGATGGACATGAGTTTGAGTAAACTCCGGGAGTTGGTGATGGACAAGGAGGCCTGGCGTGCTGCGATTCATGGGGTCGCAAAGAGTCGGACACGACTGAGCGACTGAACTGAACTTGATGCAGAAAGGTAACTCCTGTGCATAGATTTCCAATGAAGCACACCTTCTCCCCCACAGTGGCAGTTAGAGATAAAAATCAAATATTCAGGGGCCATACCTGAAACAGCAAATAACACACTTTCTGTTAGTTTCAGTCTCTGAGCAAAGGAGGTTCAAGAAAGGCCAAGGTGGGAAATGCCAAGATACCCTTTCACTGGAAGGGCATGGCCTGGCGGCAGGTGGAAGCCAACTGAAAAAGCACAAGGATGGAAGCACGAGTAACATCCGGTAGGCTGATGCAGTAGGTCAGTCAGAGTCTGCAAGCTGGAGCCAAGGTGAGTGGCTGACAAACACAGAAAGTCGAATCCAGCAGATGTCCTGAATGCGGATGTGAGGGATCAAGTCGAAAGGATATTTCTGACAGCTTCCAGGTTCCTTACTCAGACAGCTGGGTAGACAGTGGCGCATCCACCAGTACAAAAGGAGCAACTCTGTGAGGAAAAATAAGTTCAGTTTTGCATAACCGGAGGCTGAGGTGCCTACACAACGTCGGGAAGGCAGATGGAACGGGACCCCAAGAGGCCAGGGGTAGAGTTAGAAGCCACTCGGTCTTTCAAAGCAACCAGGCATGAGAGGAGGCAGGTTTGAGAGGGGTCCGAATGGTCCCAGGAAGAGTCCAGCCTAGTGGAAGGTTCGACCCGGCAGACGTGGAGGCTTCACGGTCACGCAGCGAACCAGAGGCGACATCCACAGAGCCTCGCGCTCCTTCCGCTCGTTGAGCCTCGTAGCATTTTCCACAGCTAGGCTGCACGGGCCCCACTTCCGCTTCCGGTCCGGGGTCTTGGCGGCGAGCGGCGTGGGGCGGGGCCTCAGGTACTTGGCGGAAGGAGCAACCTTCCCTCGGCTGGTGGGCTCTTGCGAGCCGGCGCGGCCTGCCTCAGCGGGGAGAGTGGCAGCCCCGGGCGGATGCGGCGGCTTCCACCCTCGGGCCCCACGACGGCCCCAGGGCGTGAAGGCGACGCTCGAGGCCTGAGGAAGAGAAGCCGGCGGGCAGGGCCAGGCGAGGCAGGAGGCTGCGGCCCTGAGGCGGCGGGGCGCGAGGAGAGCGGGCAAAAGAGGAGGATGGTGGCCCGGGCGTCTGGGAGAGAAGAGGTGGAAAGTGACAAGTCAGGTGAGACGTCCGGGACTGAGAAGGCCTTAGCGAGGCGGCGAGTGGAGGGGCTGGGGGGACATGGGGGCTTTTCAGACCCATCTGACAGGGCCAGCTTAGAAGCAGCGAAGGAGGCGGAGCTCCCATTGCAAGAGGGAGGACGCCGTAAGATAGCACTTAGGGGTCACTCCCTTTATAGCGTTTGCATCCATTCTCCTTCACCCGTGTTTTATCAGTAGCTTTTCACTTGAATCTGCATGGGCTTTACTGATGCGCTCAGTTGACCAGAAAGGGGGAAAACACAGGAATTCACTTAAAAGTTATTTGTCCCGTTAGGGTGCCTTGGTCAGAAGTACTATAAGAGGAGGACTTCCCTGGTAGCTCCCCTGGTAAAGAATGCTCCTGCAATACACGAGACCCCGGTTCCATTCCTGGGTGGGGAAGATCCCCTGGAGAAGGGATAGGCTACCCACTCCAGTATTGTTGGGTTTCCCTGGTGCCTCAGACAGTAAAGAATCCGCCTGCAATACAGGAGACCTGGGTTTGATCCCTGGATTGGGAGGATTCCCCTGGAGAAGGGCATGGCAACCCACTCCAATATTCTTGCCTGGAGAATCCCCATGGACAGAGGAGCCTGGCAGGCTACAGTCCATAGGGTCACAAAGAGTCAGATACAGCTGAGCAACTAAACACAGCCACAGCACTATAAAAGGGACTCCTACTAGTGAGCCACTTTGGCTGGTGCAGAATGATGACGCTAGAGGTTATTCAGCTGCCTTAGAATTCATACAGATTTGTATCTAGTTCCTTAATAGAAATAAGGTCTTTGATTTTAAAAACAAACCTATGTTTTTCTGCAGCTATTCAGGGAAATAAAAATGGATGACTTCACTTTTTTTTAAATTTGTATTGCTTTCCCTCCCTCAATATAAAATCTTCTCTGATATGTTTTGTTGTTTTGATCAGCCAAGGAAAAAAGAAAAGTTACTGAAGCCTCAAGTGATGATCCACAGCCAGGGATTGACCTGGTAAGAAAGGAATCATTAACCAGTTCGGAATCTTTCCCAACAGTGGAATGCAGTGAATTTCAAAGTATGACTTTCTTGCAGTCTTTGGGTAAGGAAAGGTTGATAGAAGGTATTAAAAGAAGAATTCGAATTAAAAAATTTAAAAGCTTAGAAAACCCACCTCTCAAAATGACTGAAAATAAGGCTACACAAAATAGTAAGGTTGAATTCCAAGATGAACTGTACAAGAATACTCAGAAATATTCTTGTAACAGCTTGTCACCTGGAGTAGAAAATAATTCCATTTTAAAATTACATGATTGCAGTTGTCTCTCCCATTCCAAGGATTGTAATGATGAAAATAATCTTGCATATAAACCTGATGGAGGATGTTTGCATGTACCAGAAAATTCCTCAAAGAAAGAAAACCCTAGGAGTCTTATAGATAAGACTAATCCAAGCAATATTCCTCAGCTTTTACAAACTGAAGAAAACTTAATGCAAGTAAGTCAGTTATTGCTTGAAGAAAATGATTCATACCTAAGTAAAAATAATGGCATGTTTTCCTGCCTTCAAAGTGAAAAAAATAAACATTCAGTAGAGGAGAGCAGTATTGGGAGAAAATCCAGAAAAAAGATGAAGGTGTCTGAAAAAGGAAATGGAATGGTTATTGAGATGAAGTTTTCTAATATGTGTGACAAATCTGAGTTGATGTTACAAGGAAACCAAACAGGTGCTGAAGGTAAAGAAACAGAGACTTTAGAAGCTAAAAAAAGTTCTTTGAAAGTTTTGAGAAAAGTAAATAATAATACGCCGTCACCGATGGATCCCTTATTAAGTCTTCCAGAAACGGGGAAAAAAACAAGTCCTGAACATTATGTAAATGCTGTGTTTCAGAAAGCCCTTGAGCAACTTTCAGAAGAAGAAACAAAGAATGTTTCACAGCCTTTAGGATGTACCAGCATGGATCCACCAGGAGATTATTTTAAGTCAATGAAAAACTCATTAGTGAAGTCACTTAGTGATTGCTTTCCTGTTGAAAAGAGGTCTTCTAGGGAAGGCTTGAAGAATGAAGCTGAAGAATCTAAATATAGCTGTCACAGAACAATACCAATGACTGGCAAGAGAACTTGGCCTTGTTATTCATGTGCTAGAATATCTGCCCAGTGTTGGAAAAAAGCTTCCTTGCCACAAAGTTCTAGGCAAGATGATTTTCTTAAACATCAAACAAATCAAACTCACTTAACTGACTCCAAATTAATGCTACAAAGTTCTGTAACAGAAACAAACAGTGCATCTTCAAGTATAGAAAAATTGGATTCTAATTTAAATTGTTTACCTTCAGTCTCTACAGTGGAACCTACCTCCGTGGTTATAAAGGAACCTATAGTCAATGGTGATGAAAAAATGAAGTCAGAGAAACTAAGCAGAAGTGCATCAGAGGTAGTTTCTAATACTACTGAAGATACTCCATTGACTAATGTGACTCACAACTTAACAGCAAGTAAAAAAAAAGATAGAGGGAATTTAACAAAACTGAATTTGACGGTGGCTTCCCAGGATGGCCAGGAAGCAAGTAACTCTACAGGCAAAACTATTCATCAAAAACCATGCATTACTAAGCAAGCACTGGTTGTTCCAGACCTAGTTAAGATACTGAACACAGGACGGCTGACTAATTTTAAAATTCCTTTACTTAAGAACAAAACAGAGAAAAGAAAAGAAATTAATGCCAAGTCATCAGAGAGAGAAGTATATAGTCCCCTAGAACTTCTTGACAATTTATCTGGAGCAGAGGTAAGGCAGAGTAGGACTAAAGAAAATGCTGTCACAGTAACTTCAGGACCTCAATCTCTGAGTATACAACATAGTGTAATTCCAGTGCAAGCTAGTTCTGACTCATTCTGCAGTAAGAATTCCTGTATTATTGCTCCGAGCTTTTTAAAGCAAGGTAATAATAATAAACCATCTAACCACATCTCTGCATCAGGCCATATCATTTCTAATAAGGCAGCTGCTTCTCTCACAGTTGAAAATAATACATTTTCTTGTGATCTTGGATGTATAGAGAAAAATCCCACCTTCTATTCCAATGAGCAAGAACCATTCAAAGCAGGTTCCTCTGAAGTTAGTGGTAGAAAAATGACTAAGAACATTTCAGAAATCAAAGTGGGGTTTCCAGATATTCTGAAAGCATATGAAGATGATGTCCTCTTAATTGATGTAATTCAAGATGACCCAGACCTTTTTGGAGTCTCCAGTGAAGGGGAACTCTCATTTCCTTCAGAGGTTCCCATGATAAGCCAGGAGCCCAATGTTGCTGAAGAGCATCAATCGACAGACTCCAAGCACATGGAACTTCCAGAAAAAAGAGAAACAAGCGATGACTTGAGGTATGAATGTTCAAGTATGCCTTTTGGTACAGATTATTGTTGCAGGTTTCAAAAGCACTTTCTGGTCTTAGGTGTCACTATTCAGTGATCATATTGACGCTCCATTATTTTTTCAACCCAGTTATTTATTAAATGTAATATAGTGTATTATTGCTGAGACCTGGAAGTGTCATTATCCTGAAACTTAGAATTGAAATAAAATGATTATTATATTTGTAATTATAATGGAGCAGATCAGCTGTTTGGAATTTTAAATGGTGGTTTATAAAGTGGCTTTTTAAATTACTGAGATTGCTTCTTTCAAAAGTCACTTAAATTGATCTCCATGTTTTTTAATCATTGTAAATATACAGATATACTTTCATTTCAATCAAGTTACTTATTAAGAAAAGTGCTGTATATATATTTTAACCCATTTTCTGTGGCTTAATTTATTTTTCAGTTGTCAGAGAAGCCTTGGAAAAGTTTATTTGAATTAAAACTTAAAAGTAAATCAAAAGTTAAACTAAATTTCAGAGGGAAAAAGCTTACAATTTTTTTTCATGGTTTTATTTTTAGGGAGATGGTTTTAAATGATAGCTTAGTCCCCAAAGAGGGTGAGTTTGCTTGAACCAATTTTAAACAGAGCCAAGTAATAACATTCATGTTCAGGAACTTGCTATATCTGATGGGCCCAAATTTTATTTAATATTATGTTATATTTTGCTAAGTTTCATAACTTTGAAACTCTAATTTGTTTTTGTATGTTACAATACTTGAATATTGGAATGTTTTGTGAACAGAGTCAAAATAAGAAAACACATTCCACTAAGATTCAATGGTACATGACTTAAATTTATCTGGTATTTATAAATTTAGTGATACTACATTCTTCTTGATGTTCTTAGTGTTATAAGAACTTGTAACCTATCACCCAACAGAGTACTTTCTATATCCCAAAGGAAGAACCAAGAGCTCTCTTATCTATAGATAATAATAATTATCTATTATTTTTAAAGCCATGTAATGAGGATGGTAATCTGCCCATTTTGAAGTGGAAAAAATGAGGGTGACAAGTTGTCACTTGTCCAGATTGATACTACTAGTAACAGAATCTGAACTTGAACTATCTTACTTTAAAATTAATGGTCAAGGACTTAACCTCTGTAGCCTGACCTAGGTTTCTGAGTCTTCTTGCCCTAATAGCTCTGTGACCTTTTAGGCAAATTATTTTACTTTATCTGTTAGAAGGGGAGGTACTTGCCTCAGGGTTGTAAGAATTAAATCAGTGAATGGATGGAACAGGTATTGGTTTGACACTGTGTGAATAGTGAGAGCTCAATAAAGGGTAATTGTTAAAGGTGTTTTTAACTCTTCCTCTACCACGCTTCCTTTGAGGAATGCCAAGAGAAATCAGAGCAAATCTGGCATTCAAAAGCAAACATCTGTTAGTTAACAGGATGTTGACAATGAACTGCAATTGAAGGGGGAAAGAGAGAAGTGTTATGAAGTGGGCATAAAGTTTGTTTTTTATACTCTTTTTTTTTTCCTTTCTTAGAATAATGGCTGATTGCATTAAAATGACACATGTTCATTACAATAGAAGTGTAAAAGGGAGGTAATCCCACCACCCAAAATAACAAATTAATTACTCAAAATTTGTGTGCATCATTCCAGACTTCTGTCTAGGCATGTATGTGGATATAATTTCAGAAAAATTGGTTCATGCCACTTTTTAGTAAAAACATTTAATTTTACTTACACTTAACTTGGGGAAGGAGAGACTGAAGTGAAACTAAAGGAATTGCTGAATCAAAAACCTCTTTACCACAAGAAATTAGTTCCTAAAAGTCTCTCCCAAGCTAATAAGAAAGATTATTTTAAAGCTTGAGTTTTGTTATCATGACTTTTAAAAATTGTGTTCTAACTTCAGACAGTACCATTTGCTTTCCTGATAAAAGACGGACATATCGGTACATATTCGCTTTTTCTCCCAATCTTGCCTCTTACATTTTTCTTAAAATTTTTTGTTTTTTCTTGTTAAGGCTTGTGCCGTTTACATTCTCATCAACAATCTGAATTTCCAAAGACTCTTCATTCTATATTTAAGTTGATTCAGTCTTTACCATCAAATCTTTTTACTCTCCTTTAATCTTGACTATTTTGATTCATTTCTTAGTTGACTAGATTGCAGAGCAATTTTTTTTTCAATAGTTCTTGATTGCTGTGTTTCCTAAGACCTTGGGCACATAAGAATGCCTGTTGTCTGCAAACAAATTGGGTATAAAATTATTAGTTTATATTTTTTCTTCTCACAACTATATAGTTATTGGTCCCAGCTTTCTGGCTTTGAATGTTATAGTGGAAAAGTCTGAGGCCAAACTAATTCACCATTGCCGGTCTCTAAGCTGCCTTCTTTTTTCTTTTCACTTCTTGCTTTCTGTTTTAGGATTATGTACTGTATCAAATTATGTATCAGATTTTCCTGGCCAAGCTGAACCATTTTGGTTTGCAGTATCAAATTTACTTCAGATAGTTATTCTATTATTTTAACTTCATTTTCCTTCATGGCAGAAGCACCAATGATACTTGTATTAGCTCTTCTTTTTCTTTCATTTCTGCTTCTGAAGTTTGGGTTTTTAAATAAGCTTGAAAATTTCCTTAGTAGTTATTTTAGTATTTTCCTTTTCCTACATTGGAAATACCAGTTTTAGTTATCCACAGTGCTAGAATAAATCTTAACAGGAAAAAACGGAGGCCTGATCACCAGAGGGTCTGCTAATAGCTGTACAGAAAATTGTTAATGAATGGTTCTAGAACTAGATGAAGCTTAAAATGTAATTTCTAATGTCAGCTCTCTCCCTTTTACCAACTAGTTGCTAACTAATACATTGTTTTTTCATCACTCTGTTACACTAAGAGTTTGAAACCTGTTAGGATGAGTTTCTGTTTTGTCGTCGTTCAGTTTCCCAGTCCTGTCTGATTCTTTGTGACCCCATGTGTTAAAGCACGCCAGGCCTCATTGTCCCTCACCATCTCCTGAAGTTTGTCCAAGTTCATGTCCATTGCGTCAGTGATGCCATCCAGCCATCTTATCCTCTGTCTCCCCCCTCTCCTCCTGCCTTCAGTCTTTCCCAGCATCAGGGTCTTTTCTAATGAGTCAGCTCTTCACATCAGGTGGCCAGAGCATTGGAGGGAGCTTCAGCTTCAGCATCAGTCCTTCCAACAAGTATTCAGGGTTGATTTCCATTAAGATTGACTGGTTGGATCTCCTTGCTGTCCACAGGACTCTCAGGAGTCTTCTCCAGCACCATAGTTTGAAGGCATCAATTCTTCCGTGCTCTTTTTTATGGTCCAGATCTCACAACCATATATGACCACTGGGAGAACCATAGCTTTGACTATACAGACCTTTGTCGGCAGAGTAATGTCTCTGCTTTTCAGCACACTGTCTAGGTTTGTCATAGCTTTCCTGCCAAGAAGCAAGCGTCTTCGGATTTCATGGCTTCAGTCACCATCTGCAGTGATTTTAGAGCCCAAGAAGAGGAACTCTGTCACTACTTCCACTTTTTCCCCCTCTATTTGCCATGAAGTAATGAGGCACTGACTCAATGGACGTGTGTTTGAGTAAACTCTGGGAGCTGGTGATGGACAGGGAGGCCTGGGATGCTGCAGTCCACGGGGTCACAAAGAGTCAGACACGACTGAGCGACTGAACTGAACTGAATGGGGCCAGATGTCATGATCTTAGTCTTTTTAATATTTAAGTTTTAAGCAGCTCTTTCACTCTCCTCCTTCACCCTCATCAAAAGGCTCTTTTAATTCTTCTTCACTTTCTGCCATTAGAGTGGTGGGACAAACATCAACAACTTCAGATATGTGGATGATACCACTCTAATGGCAGAAAGCAAAGAGTTCCTGTTTTACAGAAATAGAAATTGAAAATGGCTAAGCCCGGAAATTTTCAGAAGCTCTACACTATCTCTTCTTGGTAAAATAGGTAGACAAACCTGAGTTAATTTAATGGTTGGGGGAAGTAGTCTCAGACCTTGTTAAGGAGAATTTGTAAGGTATTTCAGTTATGTTAGACGTATTCATTGTCGATCTCCACAGTGTTTGAAGTCCATATTAAATTTTAAAGCATTAGCATGTTAGAACTAATTCGTGAAGACTTGAACTGATGAACTTAGAAATGGATAATGAGTAAAATTGGTAAAACTTTTGAGTTAGTCTGTGACTATAGTTAGAGATCTGAAAATGTCTGTAATAGTCAATGCTATTAATCTGTATTAGGACACAGCATTATCTTCAGTCACAATTTAATTATATACTAAAATTTCAGTTGAGTGATATTATACAGGGGATCATTGAGATTTAAAAAAACTGCCAAATATTCAAGGGAATTACTATTAATATATAGCTGGGGCTTCCCTGGTGGCTCAGTAATGAAGAATCCGCCTGCCAATGCAGGAGACACAAGTTCCATCCCGGGGTCAGGAAGATCCACTGGAGAAGGAAATGGCAAGTCACTCCAGTATTCTTACCTGGGCAATCCCATGAAGAGAGGATCCTGGCGGGCTGCAGTCCATCAGATCACAAAAGGTCAGATGTGAATTAGTGACTACACAATAACTAAATAACTAGGGAATTGGGAACTAATGTGTTTGAAATGAAAATATGTAAACTGAGGTACAAGAACACTCAGTTCAGTTCAGTCGCTCAGTCATGTCCGACTCTTTGTGACCCCATGAGCTGCAGCGCACCAGGCCTCCCTGTCCAACACCAGCTCCCGGAGCCTACCCAAACTCATGTCCATTGAGTCGGTGATGCCATCCAGCTATCTCATCCTCTGTCATCCCCTTCTCCTCCTGCCCTCAATCTTTCCCAGCATCAGGGTCTTTTCAAATGAGTCAGCTCTTCGCATCAGGTGGCCAAAGTATTGAAGTTTCAGCTTCAACATCAGTCCTTCCAATGAATATTCAGGACTTATTTCCCTCAGAACTGACTGGTTGGATCTCCTTGCAGTCCAAGAGACTCTCAAGAGTCTTCTCCAACACCACAGTTCAAAAGCATCAATTCTTCGGCACTCAGCTTTCTTTATAGTCCAACTCTCATATCCATACATGACTACTGGAAAAACCATAGCTTTGACTAGGTGGACCTTTGTCGGCATAGTAATGTCTCTGCTTTTTAATATGCTGTCTAGGTTGGTCATAACTTACCTTCCAAGGAGTAAGCATCTTTTAATTAGTTTAGAAAAGAGTGTTGTATGTACTCTTATATGTTTGATGCTCAGTTGAACCCACATCTCTTACATCTCCTGCATTGGCAGGTGGATTCTTTACCACCTGGGAAGTCTAGATAAGAGGGTTGAGAAAAACCAAAATTTGTACTGCTCCTTAGTGACTGGATTGATTTAGATTAACAAAGGGAAAAAAGTTTGAGTCCCATGAGACCCATGCCTAGCATGAGTGTACCCTGGGTAAACTATATCATCTCAAGAAACCCACCCCAGTTACTTCCCCAGAATCTTAGAAAATTAGTTTTTTTCCCCCAAGAGATTTGCCTTCTGTCACCAGGTTTCCCATGCCAAATTCCCAAAAAAAAAAAACCAAAAGAAAAACCAGTTTCCAGCAAAAGTAAAGGTCATTCTCTTTCTTTCCCTCATGTATTGTATTTAGACTCCTTGACCTGTTTTTCAAGAAGTTCACCTTGGTCCATTCTCCCTTTTCACTGAGTGTCTAAGACGCTCTAATTCTAATACACAATTTTATACTTAATTGTAAGAACTGACATTTCATGTCTATTCTGTGCTAGCTACATTTATTATTTCAGCAAGTGGAACCATTCAGAGATTGAAACTGGCCCTATCTTTAAAACTGAGTCAAAGTCACTAACTTTCCAAAGAACACTCAGCTCAGTCAGTATCAGAGCTGAGATCTGGACCCAGGCCCACCTGCTCCAAAATCTGTCTCCCCTCCCCAAAACAGCATGCTGGAAGAGTGGCATTTTGGCTCTTTCTATGGCTTCAAATCCATTATTCTATAGACTGCCAGCAAACATTGTTTTCTTTTGGCCCCTTTCCTCTCTCATCTCATCTTCCTCTTTAAAGTATCAGGTATAAAGAAGCATCATTCTGATTTTTACTTTTTTGTCTATTGGACCATTGTTTGTTTTTGCTAAAATAAATAGTATTGTACTTGATGGAGTTATTATTTGTAATGTCAGGAAACCGAGCACTGTGCATCATGGCATCAGGCTTGGGAACCTTTGGCCCAGTGAATTGGATACTGTAATATTTCTCTGCTTTTGGCCACTACTATCTACAGAATAATTGCCCCAGTAAGTTTAGGGTAGTCTTTTCCACAATCAGTCTGTGAATATATAAATAAGTGAACATCGATTCTATTCAGCTAGTTAGCATCTCAAAAGGAAGCAATAACATTATGAATTTTTCTTGGGCAATAGTTTTCAAGTTTTTTTCTGTTAATAATTATTCTAGAGCTGTCATCTTCAAACCTTTTTGTCAGTTACCCATACTAAAGATACATTTTACATTACAATCTGGTACATACTTATGAATATGTAAGACACTAGATTTATAAAAATAATATTTTCCTTACTACAAGTGGTGTAGTATCATATTTTTATTTTACTCTGTTTTACTTAAAAATCCTGGTTGGAACCCATTAAATTTCATTACCCCCTTGAAAAATGCTCTGTTAGAGGATAAGCTTCATGTAATCTGTGTTGTTCTTCAGAAGCTTCCCTAAGTCTCCTCTCCTTTTTACTCAGATCTTCTCTTTTGCTTCCCTGTATTCTGTAGCCTCAACCAAGTCTGCTTCTCTCCTTTCCTCCTCCTGCCTTTCATTTTTCTCCCTTTCTGCTCCACTGACACAAAGTTGTAATATATTTATGGGAGTTACAGTTTTGTTTTTTCTACTCTAGGTAAATTTAAAAACTTTATGTCTCTTTGTGTCTCACAAATTCGAAACAAAATTACTTCTACCAAGACTGGCATGTGCAATTTTACCTTCCTTGTAAGTTAGTTATGCACAGTGAAAAGTTTCTCACCCTTATGAACTATACCAGCAGTGTTAAAAGTACTCTTGTAATACTTTGATATTAAAGCAGTACACTTGCTATACCTATTTACTTTTTTTTGGTTTGGATTTTTTTTAAGGAGTAATCTCTTATGTGTCTGGATCCGTACCTCTTTGTGAATATAACTTTCAGGATAATTTGAAACATCCCTCAATTCTCTTATTTATTGAGTCAGTTCATCTTTTTCATGCTATTACCTTAAATATCTCTCATGGTTTTTCCTTTCTCTCAATTCTCACTGCTATTATCTTATTCATATTTTTTCTATATTATTACAATGAGCTCCTAGTTAATCTTCCTGAGCTCTTGGTATATCCTCCTCTTCTGTAATTTTCGGGACTAGAAATTGGTCTCCCAGTGACTGCTGGCAATGCTGCAGTGGCTTTCAGCCACCTGGGGTCAGAGTCTGAATTGCTTGGCACAGCTTTTTATGGCCCTTTGGTGGATCTGCATGTGTTCTCCCTTTGGCAGCTATGGGGCTGAGGGGGAAAGTGCAAGGAGAGGCTAGTAAAAGATGAGCAGAGCAGGCAGCTCACTGTTGCCACAATGTCAGATATTTGAATTCTTTTACATGTGTTTCTTTATCTGCCAATTCCTTTCTTTTCATTCAGTTGTCCTTTAAATCACATCTGAGATGTTCTTCTAGGGATTTGTTCCAGTAGTTCTCTTGGCCTCAGGATATCTCACAATATCTCAGGATATTGTGTATGTGTGCCTCCTCCTGTATAGGAAGTTCCTAAAGAGGAATCTTCATTTGAGTCTCCCTCATGTCTGGCCAGGAAGATGTTAGGGGCTGAGTGTACAGAGAGCAACTAGATGCCCATGGACCTTATTCTCACAGAGTGTTTAGTCTATCAAGGGCTGCAAATGATTAAACAAACACAATAAAATATGATAGGAAAAATACAAGATGTTGAAGGCTTCCTGGTCCTCATGACATTTAAGATGAACACTAACGAATAAGTAGGAACTAGGCAATAGGTAAAGAAACGTGAGTAGAAAAGTGAGAGCAAAGGAAGCGTCTATATACAGGCCTGCAGGGAAGAGCATGTTACGACTGAGAGGCAGAGATAACACGCCACGGCTTAGTGTTCAGGTGGTGGGAAATGAGGCTACAGAATATGCAGAAAGCTCAGCTGTGTGGGGCTTTGTAAATAGGATGACAGTAGAATTGACCTTTTGAATTGCAAAAATTTTGAGAGGGACATGGGGAGGTATTAATAATTAATATACCAGGTTAAGAGGCATACACAAATCATCCTAGATAAACTAGAATCCATGGTGAGTTTGAACTTTATCCTAAGAACATATCAGGATTCACTGAAGGACTTTTTAAGTAGAAAATTTGATCAGATTTACAGTTTAAAAATCATGATAACTTTGCTGTGGAGAATAAATTGGCAAGGAGCTGTTGTAATAACTAGATCAAAGCACATGGTGACTTCAGCCAGAAGTGGGACTGGATTTCAGAGAGGTTTTAGGAAGTGCAGATCTATTCATCAAATGGTGGCAAGGTCCGAGGTAGGAGTTAAGGATGATAACCTGGTTTCTCTTGTTTCAAAGAAGGGCATTACAATTCCCTGATCAGAACAGTCAGGACTGTGGAACAATGCTGGTTATGAGCTCAAATTTAGACATGTTGAGTTGAAGAGACCTTTGAAATACTGAAATGGAGATACTCTAGTAGATAGACATGAGTCAAGATGGGGTGTGGGAGATTTGTCTATGTTTCTGTCTTGTTTGTAATTTTATTTTTCCTTTCTTTAAACTGTATACTTATAATTTTCAGCCTCATGAGTTTTCTACGTATAATCTGAAACTGTCCCCACAACACACACACACAGACACATACACACACACACACAAGGCAGAGAGAAACCAGAGAAAGAAGCAAATCACTCCAGATTGGTAGGTAACAGGTTTAATAAGCAAAGGAACTTACCTTCAAGGCTTGTCTTGGGCAGCTACATGATGCGCAGATCTCCACTCCAGTCCACCAGAACCTTTTTGCTTTGGACTGTGCTGGGGTTTGTTGCTGTGCAGGCTTTTCTCTAGTTGCAGTGAGCAAGGGCTACTCACTAGCCATGGTGCGTGGGCTTCTTGTAGCGGTGGCTTCTCTTGTTGCGGAGCACAGGCTCTAAAGCGCACTGGCTTCAGTCGTTGTGGCTCGTGGGCTCATTAGTTGCAGTTCTCAGGCTCTAGAGCGCAGACTCAATAGTTGTGGCGCATGGGCTTAATTGCTCCACGACATGTGGGATCTTCCTGGATTGGGTATCAAACCCCTGTCTCCTGCTTTGGCAGGAGGTTCTTTACCACTGAGCCACCAGGGAGGATGCTCCAGAATATTTTAAGATTACATAGAAACCTTAACTGAGTTCAGTCACATATAGCATCCAGATGGTCTCAGCACCAGCTCCCATCTCAAGACAGTGTCCTTGGGTGCCTTCCAGTGTGGGGAAGGCAAGCAGAACACACATTCCAAGGACACATGAAGGAATGAGGAGTCCCAGATTGCCTGGGTTCGGCTCACAGGTCAGCCAGCAGTTAGCTCTTCTTAGTTAACCTCCTCTAACAACTTCTAACTGTTTCTGGTATTTACGTTGGGGGAAAGTTACTTCATGTTTTTCAATGCCTTCAAAGAATCGCGTATATAAAATGTTGTATTTTCTTCTTTCTTGGCGAGGAAGTATCCCTGAACCAATGGGCAGTCATAGAACTGTAGGATAAGTTTAATAAAACTCATTTATTAAAAGAATAAATAGTGAGGTCATGGGTGTTTATTATATTGTATTTGGTGTACTTTTATTTATTTTTTGTCTTAAGTTTTTAAAAGTGGAATAATATTAAGCCATTTTTTTTAGTGGCTCCTGTAGATGTAGTTTTCATTTGCTGAGCCTGTGCCATTGGCTTTAAGAACATTTTATCTCATTTAATCCTCACAGTAACCTCATGGGTGGGTGGTATTCTCATTTTACAGATGTGGTTAGACTCAAAGTAGTTTAATAATTTAATTTTACCACAATCGACATAGTAAGTGGCAGAACAATATTTGAACCCAGGTTACCTTAACTCTCATCTCCATAGCTGTTACTATTAGTCCATAGGTTGTCTTCAGAGACTACCAAAAAAAAGACTCAAACTGGTCTCAAACTCATCCTTTTACATTGACAGTAAGACATATATATGCATGCTTGAGAGTAGGAGTTAGTCATTATCTTGCATTGGTGTAATACTTAAAAAAATGTTTCAAATGCTTGGTGTATGTTCTCAGTTCTCTCTGAGTAACAAAGTTTGAATGGCAGCACTTCCTAACTATTGTGGCGAATGTGATTAAAAAATCAAATTCAGAATTGACTTAGGTGTGTGTCCCGGTATAGTGCTCTGACTTTGGAGGACTTGAGCTGATGTTCACCAGCTGCTAAAGCTAATGTTATTTAATGTTTAGAGAAGTGGATAGTTCTGCAAGAATATGTGATAATGTTTAAGGTCTGTTTGCTTTGTAATAGAGAACTGCCTGTACCAGATCCTGGATCAATGAAGTCAGAGATCTGTGCTTCCTTGTCAGCAGGTAAAACTTGACATTTTCATAATGTATACCATTGAAGTGTTTTTGTATCTCTGTTTAGGCACAGTCAGAATGAATTCATTTAAAAAGGAAGCTTTTCATTTCAGAGTTTGTCAACCCTGTTGTACGCACTTTGTCAGTTTTTCTCAGTTTTAACTGCCTTGTTGGCAGATCAGATTTTGAGAAATTTTCCATTTGATTTTTTAATAAATAACTTTGTTAGGCTTTATCTACAAAACAAAAGATAATTGACCTCAGCAATTTTTGTAGTCTTATTTTGAAACTGAAATATGTATTTAAGCTTAACCATATTTTAAATGAGTCCTTTTAATATTTTTTATAATTAGCAGTTAATCAGAAGTTTAAATAACCAAATCTTTGCAGGAAATAATTTAATTGGAAAGTTAATTTCAGAAACTTTCAAGTTTTAAAAATACATTGAAAATAACTGGACAAGATCAAGAAAGATTCTTAAATTTATCTTTATGTCTTAATTTTGTGTTACTGCCATATCTTTTTATACCATGTAATGGAGTTATTTTGATAGAGAGGGAGGAATAAATGTATAATTTGCTGAAAATGCTGCTTCATATTTGTCACATTGGACTTTAAAAGAGTCTCTGAATTCTAACTCACTTTTAGAACAATCTCTAAATGACTTGGTTATTTTGCCATTTAAAGTTTCTACAGTTGAATATTATTTCTTTTCAGCAAGTGAGATAAAACATGATTCCAAAGATGCAAACATTTCCTTAGGAGAAGTTACTCATGAAACTTCTTCAAATGAAAAACCGGGAGACCTAAGTGAACAGACAAAAAGTTCAGACTTGGACGAAAAGGTACTAGAGAATCTTTTGCGTTTCCGTATTTCTTGGTCCAGATGGTGGTAAATATAGAAGTTCATCTTAGCTGTGCACTCACGCAACAAGGATAATGCCTTTTTGTTGAATAAAAGTCACATCATTCTGGCCATGGAATATATAGTTTGGTACTTGGCATAAGCACAGTATTAACAGAGTCTCACTTGTCTGAGAAAATGGGGTGTACTGTTTAATTACATATTTAGCTTTTAAGGTTCTTCTCAAACTTATATGAATCTTTCAAAATTGTTACATATCTTCCTGCCTCATTAAACACAAAGTACTGAATATCATTTGATATTCTTTGAAATTTTATTTTATTTTTTTCCCATTTATTTTTATTAGTTGGAGGCTAATTACTTTACAGTATTGTAGTGGTTTTTGCCATACATTGACATGAATCAGTCATGGATTTACATGTGTTCCCCTTTCCGATCCCCCCTCCCGCCTCCCTCCCCATCCCATCCCTCTGGGTCTTCCCAGTGCACCAGCCCTGAGCACTTGTCTCATACATCCAACCTGGGCTGGTGATCTGTTTCACCCTTGATAGTATACTTGTTTCAATGCTATTCTCTCAGAACATCCCACCCTCACCTTCTTCTTTGAAATTTTAGAATATCACAGTGCCTGAGTGCTATGAATGCAAGCATCAGTTATTAAACCACAGACGCAGAAGCCCTAGGAATTGAATATAAACCTAATTTGATGTTGAAACACACCACTGGTGCATGATATGGGGAAAACAGGGTATGCGTTATCTGCCAGATAAAGTGTATGATTGTCTTAACCTGTTGAATAATTTAATTGACACCTCAACAACTATTTCATGGTTTCTTCTTTCTCCTTATTCCTCCTGATTTGTCCTCAACAGCTAGCAACTTTGTTTCCTGCTTCACTAACAAAATTAAAATAATTGGAAAGAAACTTAAGTTCCCACCAATACATTAGCCCACCTACCTGCATCTGTTCCCAAAACTACAGTTTTTCCTGTTACAGTGGATGAACAGGCCAAGGCTATTCCTTCCACCTGTGTGCTAAAATCCACCTCTTCTCTGTCAAAATACGACTGTAGCAATTCTCCTTTCATTACTGGATCAATTCTGTTCTACATAAGCATTCTTTTCTCCCATCTTCAAACAAAACCACAAAAAAAACCACTTTCATGGTTCCATTTTCCTTTTCAGCAGTCATCCTGTTTCTCCAAAGGCTTGTCTAGACCCACCATCTCCAGTCTTTTTCCTCCAGCTCCAAAGATACTCGCCTTCACCTCCACCAAAACTACCCTTCTTAACACTCCCCAGCCACTCCTCATTGCTGAATCTAACGGACATAGTTCAGTCTTAATCTTACTGAAACTGTCACTAGTATTTAGCAGTTAATTACACTTTTGTTGAAACCTTTTTTTCACATGACTTTCAGGATAAATATAACCTGCCTGGTGTCATTTCTGTCTGCAACTTCCCAGTTGGTTTTGCTGGTTTCTCCTGATCTCCCTGACCTCTGTGTGTTGGAGCAACCCAGCACCTAGACCAGGAATCTGTTCTTTTTTCTGTCTAAATTTGCTCCTTAGATGATCTCATGCAACCTCATTGCCCTGAATGCCACCTGTGTGCTAAGACTCTCAAATTCGCATCTCCAGCTTGAACTTCTCTGAGCTGCAGAGCTTTGTATCTGGTTGCCTGCTTGGCTTTTCCTCTGGGATGTCCAATTGGGCTTCTCAAACTTAACATGTTCCAAACTGAACTCCTGTTATATGTCCCCTCCCCTGCCACACACCAGCCTTTCCTGTCATTTTTCCCCTTTTCTATTAATGGCATTCCCATCCTTGATAAATCACTTAGGCTCGAAACCTTGGATTTCCTTCCTTCCTTTTTCTCTCACTCCATATGCAGACTGTAAGGAAATCCTGCTGGCCTCAGTTTCAGATGATGTCTGGAAATTGTCCTCTTCTCTTCACTCCCACCCACACCACATCACACCCGGGCCCAGCCATGTATCATCTCCTGCCTGAATTACTGTAGGGACTTCTTAACATTTCTCCAGCTTCTAATATTGTTATCTTATAGTTTATTGTCAACACAGCATAGGTTAGATCATGTTATTCTTCCACTTCAAATTATCCAGTGGCTTTTAATATTCAGACTGGAAGCCACAGTCCTTGCTATGACCTACTTGACTGTGTATCTGTCCCCCCTCCTCCTAGCCAACCTTGGTACCTCTCTGATCTGACTACTCTCCTTATTCCTGACCACTTTAGCCTCCTGCTGTTCTTGAAACAAACCAGGCTTTCTCCCACTTTAGAGCCTTTGATTTTGGCATTTTATCTCCTAAAAAAAATAAAAACTATATAACTGACTTTCTTATTTCCTTCACATCTTTACTCAGATTTCATGTTCTCAGAGAGACCTCCCCTGGCCGTCCCATCCAAAAATCCAATATTCTCCTTGCTGTCAACATTTCATATCCCCCTTTCTTGTACTTTACATTTACTTATTTATGTTTATCTCTGTCTCCTCCTGCTAGAATGAAACTCCATGAAGGCAAAGATTTTTGTCCATTTTGCTCACAAATGAATCTTTCATACCTAGAGCAGTGGCTGATAGAGAATAATAATACAAATGATTGTAGGTTTTTGTTTTTTGTATGTGTTTTTGTTTGTTTTAGCCATCTTGCATGGCAGGTCATGGGCCAAGCCTTTAACAGATAACATATGGACAACCCAGATTTACTTTACCTTACCGTACCTGAAATGTGTACTGTTATATCCCTTCACAGATGAAAACACTGAGACTTATTATCTTATCCAGGGTCACACAGTAGAGTCCTTTATAGCAGGGGTCAGCAGTGACTCTATAGCAGGGGTCAGCAAACCTTTACTTTAAAAGACTAGATAGTAACACTTCTCTGTCTTTGTGATCCCTGTGGATGCTGTCACAGCTTCTTAACTCTGTCACTATAACAAGCAAGAAACCATAGACAGTATGAAAACAAATGTCAATTGCTGCATTCAAATAAACCTTTATTTACAAAAACAGGCAGCCTGCAGGCCATTGCTTGCCAACCTTTGCTCTAAAACATTAAAAAATAAACAGTTTGTATCCTGTTCTACTTAAAGCAGAGAGAAGACTTAATGCATTCTCTTCTGCAAGGATAGATTTTAAGAGATGTTTGCCAGAAATCACTGAGTTCTTAACGCTAAATGTTTTAAGGATGTAGACTGTTTTCAATATTAACTCTTTTAAAAATAATCCACAAAATAATTTAGCTGCTTCCTAAAGTGATGCTATTTTTTGGATTTGTTTAAGAGAAGAGAAATGATGCTTTTATCCTTGTAATACCATGGTAAGCTTCAAAGTATCAACTCTTATACATGACCCTGTTAATAATATTTGTCTTTAAGATATCTGGCCCCCAGATTTGGGAATTAACAAACTTTAACTATTTCTCACCTTACATTTTCGGAATTTTAGAGGGTAAATAAGTTGATTTATAGGACATAGGTCTGGACTGCCATTTTTTATGCTTTTATGTATGGTTTTCTGTGAATTTTTAGAAATGCTTCCTTATTGATCTTCTATATGTGTATATATTTCTGTCTTTTCCACCCATAGACCTTGTTTTTTCTTACTTTTACGTATCAGTTATACTCAGAATCCATATACAACAATTTTTAGGTTTACCATGGTGGTAATTGCTTAGTGATTCTAGGTTTGAGCCCCAGATAGTCAAAATGCTAGTGTCCTTAATTTTTATTTGGAAACAATTGTAAATTCACAAGTTGCAAAAGTAGTTTTCCCCCATGATTTCATCTCAACGCCCAGTATCAGAAGCAGAAATTTGGTATTAGTATAATGAGGGTATACAGTTCTGTGTATTTTATCAGGTGCTCAGATTTTTGTAGCCTCTAGTGCAATTAAGATGATAATTATATCATTACAAAGACCCTCCTTATACTACTTCCTTGTCATACCTCCCTCCCTACCCCTAACATCTGTAACCTTAGCAACCATTAATATGTTTTCCATCTCTATAATTTGGTATTTTGAAAGAAGCGCCCAGGTTTGCAGTTGCTGGGCTATCTGGTAATGGCATGCTTAGGTTTCCTCAGTAACTTGGGTGGACTCATCCTCCAGGTTATTCTCCAGTGGTAGTAGGCAGTTGAAATGTTTGTTCAAAAAAAAAAAAAGAAATGAAATGTTTGTTCAGTTCTTTTAGTGTCACCTGGGTTGTTTGGAGTCTGCCTTACAAAGGTATAGCTCAAGGGTCAGCTGGAGATTTGGACCAAATTTAAAGCACATTTAGGGACTTCCTCTCTTAGGCGCTCTCCTTTCCAGGGTCCCCAACCTCACATCCCAATTTCTGACTTTGCCCTCAACTCTGTCCTCTGGTTCTTTGTTTCATTCAGTAGGGCAAATTTTTAGCTTTCCCAAGTGGTTACAACCGACTGAGTTCTCCCTTTAAGAATAAATTCATAAAAACAAGACTGTTACCCAGTGTCATAGAAACAGGACTGTTACCCGGTGTCATTCCCTCTCCCTCCAGACTGTGCCTGCTTTTCCTATCTCTCCTGTGCCTTCAGGCAGTTTGTTTGTTTGGTTTTGTATTTTGTCTAGGGTTCATAGTTGTTACTTAAAGAAGGATTAGCCCAATAAGAGATACTTACTTGCCATTTCTTAAACTGGACCTATTGTGTATTCTTTTTATTTTTTGTTTGAAACTTTAAACTTTTTATTTTATTTTGGGGTATACCCCATTAACAATGTTGTGGTAGTTTCAGGTGAATAGCTAAGGGACTCAGCCATACATATACATATATCCATTCTCCCCCAATCCCATCCAGGCTGCATCCAGTTCTTTTTAATATCTTGTCTAGGGTTTATAGTTGTTACCTGAAGAAGGATTAGCCCAGTAAGAGATACTTGCCATTTCTCGAACTGGACATATTGTGTATTCTTTTTAATTTTATACAAATGATAACATACCATTCTTTATCTTCTTTAAACTTACTATATAATAGGGAGTGTTTCCTTTCCATATATGTAAGGATGCTTTCTTTTACAATTATATAATTATCCACTATATGGATGTACTCTGTTCAACAAGTTCCACTATTGATGGGCACTTGGTTTGTTCCCATTTTTTTGCTATTTTAACATTGTTGCATTATGCATCCTTGAGCATAAGGCATTTTGCATATGTGCAAGCATTTTTGGATTGATTCTTAGAAGTAGAATTTTCAGATTGCCCTACATAAAGATTGCTTTGATTTATGCTTCCATCAACATTGTATGGGAATGACAGTTTTCTCCCCCATACACTCACCAACTCAGTATTAAAATTTTTTTTATTTTTGTCCATCTGTGTATTTTTACAAATGACTTTTCTTTTGCTTTCCTCTTATGAGTCTAGTTAAGCATCTTTTAGTATGTGTAAAAGCCATTTACATTTTCTTCTGTGAACTTCTTTTTTATGTCCTTTGCCCATTTTTCTTTTGGGATTTTGATCTTTTTTTATTTGTAAGAACTTTTCATATATTAAACATATTGGTTCTCTGTCATATGTTGCCCTACTTTTCCTATTTTTCATTTGTATTCGACTTAGTGTAGGAACTTTTTACCTTGAAGGAGCTTTTTATTTTTATTTAGTCCAATGTATCAGTTTTATTTTATGATATTTGAGTTATGAGTTGTATTTAGAGAAAGACTTCCCCATTTTGGGGTTAAAATTTTTCACCTGTATCTTTTTCTAGTATTTTTTGGTGTTACTTATTATATTTAAATTTATCAATATAAATCTAAATTTTATCTTGGAAGAAAGAATGTAGAAACAATGTAACCTTTCTATTCTTATTTTGACAGTTGATTTTTGTCATCTTAGCATATGAAAATACTTTGAATGTTTGTATTCAGACCTATTGATCCATAATTCATGGTTTCTGCCTTTGGTGTTATCTTAGGCTTTCTCTACCCTCCAAATTACATAACTACTCATATTTTATTTTTGATACCTTCAGTATTTTCTATATTTAAATATTTATTGAGTGTATTTTGGAATATGGTGAATTGGAGTCAAGCTTATTTTCCATCCAGCTAACTACCTGTTGTTGTTCCATTACTATTTATTGAATCATTTCCTCACAAATTTCAAGTGCCATCTTTAATATTTTCAGTTTTTATGTATAGAATGATTCCTTCTCTTTTAATTAATGAAAATTAATTGCTCAGGTCCTGTACCAATTCCATACTGTCAATTACTTGAAAAATAAAAACAGTAAGGAAGGCTTGCTTTACAAGATACCAAAATGTTTTATAAATCTAAAATATTTTTGGCTGTTCTTATCTTCTTTTTTTCTAAGAAAGAAATATATATTCTTTTCTTTTAAACTCCTGTTATAATTTTTTAAATGTATAAATTAATTTGGAGGGAATTAGCATTTTTATGTTTAACATTCTCATCCAGGAACATGTTATATCCTAATATTTCATGTTTCTCAGTTGATTTTTATAGTGTTCTTTCTAAAGGTTATAATAGTATATATAATGTGTACTGTTAATATAAAATATTCTTGTATAATTTTAGAAAGACTAGAAAGATATAAAGTAAGATATTAAGTGGTTAACTCTGGCTACCCAAATGATGGGTGATTCGGGGGATTTATTTTGGTTCCTGTTTTTCAAAAGCCTAGTATTTGAGCATGTATAACTTTCTTGTAATTAGAGAATCCCAATTCCCAAAACAGTTATTGTAAAGAGGTTTAAGTATAGCAACATTTTAAATAGGTATAACTATTCCTAATGAAAAATACATTTATGTTCATAAATACCACCTATAAATAAAAATCACTCAAAGCTGTTCTTTCTGAATAAAAGGAAACATGTTCAAAATAATGTTCAAAATTGTTCAAAATAATTTGACATGGTAGTTTGCATAATTAAAGGTGATATCAAAAACTAGGGAAAATGTGTTGATTTATATTTTTCTGAACACTGGAAATTTTGAAGTCAGTGTTCAGTGTTTTAAATAATATAGAGTAGAATTGCTTCCTGGCTTGGCCGTAAGCTAGTTGTTTAATTAATATCTAATACATTCTGATCTGGTAAGCCTCATAGCCTAATATGGGATGTAGAGATATTCACTTGCATTTTTTAACCATAATCTCTCCACAGTGTAAATTTTCAGACAAAGTAGCTATTCAAGAAGAACAAGAAACTATTTCTGAAGTTTGCAGAAGGTCTGTAACATAATTTTTAATTACCTAATGTTAAAATAGTCATTCATGTAATTTGTGTCTTGAGCATGTTTTTCAGTCTCTCCTGTATGTAGTTGGGCTCCTATGTCATAAACAGTATGCGGGTATTATTTAATGTGTCACATATATACAGAGTCAAGGATATTGTAAGTTACTTTAAAACTGTCACTAACTGTTCTCAGCCATAAATTATTTTTTGAGAAAGGAATGAGTGATGGTAATACAATAAAAGAAAAAAAAAGATGTGGATGTGACTTGTTATGAAGGTAAGAATAGCTGAAATCAGATGAGCATTGCGGTTTGCAGGTATTTTCCATGTCGGCAATGATTAGTACTGAGAGGTGCAGTACATTCACTGGGACATGTTACAGATACCAAATTCAGGTTTGAAGGGTACCTGGGAGATCATTTGATTCACCTCCCACACCCACTTTGCTGTGAGGCAGGGCACAGTCAGGTCAGGTGACAAATCTGTTCAAGTTCTTTTATGTTAAGACAGTGTTTTTCCAAATGTGAGCCTTAGAGTAGCAGCATTGTGTGGGAACTTGTCAGAATTGTAAATTATTTGTTCCCATCCCTGACCTACTGAATCAGAAACTCCAGAAATAGGGCCCATCAATCTGTGTTTCAACAAGATCACCAGCTAACCCTGATACATGCTCAATTTGAGAACCTTTATGTTAAAGAAAAGCCTAGTTAAGAATTAGATTGACACAGTATGATTCATTACCGCTTGAAGATCTTAAAAAAAAAATGTGACAAGGTTAACTTTTTTTTCCTATTAAAAAATTGTTTTCAAGCTAAATAGTTGTAACCTGCAGAGTTTTGTCATCACCTTGGCTCTGCCATAATGACCAGGAGTGTGATATTGGGCAAGTCACCCCCTTACCCTGGATTTCATCATCTAATCAAAATAAAAGAAGTTTACTAGAAAATCTTTTCCATCTATAAAATTCCATAATTCATATTTCTTTGTTTTATGTTACCTGGTTTACTTTGTTTTATTTGGAGGAGAGTTATGATGGCTGGATGGCGTCACCGACTCTATGGACATGAGTTTGAGTAAACTCCAGGAGTTGGTGATGGACAGGGAGGCCTGGTGTGCTGCGATTCATGGGGTCACAAAGAGTCGGACACGACTGAGCAACTGAACTGAACTGAACTGAACTATGATGATGGCACATATCAGGGATATCCCTAGTTGGGGAGAGAAACAGAAATTTTTATTTTGTGTGAAATGATTAAACTCCATCAGTGCTACTAGGTTTCAACTGTTATAAGCATTGTCCCCTCTTCTTACTATTTTTACTCTCCTCTGGCTTATTAGAATTGTATTTAAGGTAAAATGTTTTAGCATCTGAATAAGGACATGAATCTTTCTCTGAGAAAGTAAATTCATTTCTATCTGTTAGCTCTAAGGTAGTTCTCACCCTTCCACCTGCGTAAGTTACTTATTTTTCTAGGTAAGTGACCTCAAGATTAAAGTGTTTTAATTGGCTATATAGGATCTCACTAATTAGAATATAATCAAAGCTGTTTAAATCAGAAGCCTCAAACTATACATTTCTTATACCTTCTTCTCAAAGGAAGATCTCAAGTACATGTATAAATTTATTATATATACTTGTCCTGAAGAATAACTTTTAAGTCATTTGTTTCATTGCACTATCAATAGAATTGTTGAATGGTCTTTTCTGGATCTGGACATTGATCTAGTTCCTCCTCTAACCTTTTGGCTGGCGTGATCAAAAGTATTTTGCTCTAGTTTCAACCCCACCACCCCACTTCTCCCCACACCCCAGCCATTTAACAAGTATTGGTTTTCTAGTTAAGGCAGGAACAACCTATTGAAATTACTGAAGAATCATAGTATATAATAGTAGTATATTAGCATAGTATGTAGAACATATATATCATTAGGATGTGACTTATTTGATTCTCATTACTTTAATGTTTTTAGAATAACTCTAAATTCTGATTTTGGTTTTTCTGCTCACACAACAGCGATTCTAAAAATACAGAGATTATGGTTGGTGAATGTCACTTAGCAGCACTGGTCTCCAAACCTCTGTGCTTACCAGTGCCATTGCCGCCTTCGAATCTAAGTGCTCATCAGGAAGACACATTACTGAATCCCTGGATGAATGGTACAATTTTCTTAATAAAGTTCTATTGACTTTTGACAATATAGAAATGATACAGGTGATTTTTCCACCCAAAACAGAAAAGTTAAGGAAAATAATTGAGGGAACTCCCTAATGGTCCAGTGGTTAGGACTCTATGCTTCCACTGCAGGGGGCACAGGTTCGATCCCTGATCAGGGAAGTAAGATCCTGCAAGCCGCAGGGTCGGGCCAAAAAAAGGAAAAAAAAGAAAATGGAAACAAGCATAGGATATGTTAGGATTAGAAGGTTTGTGTACCTTTAGTTACTATTTTTGATTAAATAACTTCTGGGATATCTGTGTATTGTGTATTTACACAATAGTGGCAGTACAGGCAGATTACAGTTTATACCTAAAATATTCATAATTTAGTTGAGTGTTTTAGAAATTTAGAATGTACTTTATAATTTGTGTCATTTTTAATAATAGTGATGTGTGTGAACAAAATAAGCTAGATTGAAGAATTAATTTAGAAATAATAAAATCCTTTTGTGTATGTAGCTCACACCTAACTGTTCCATACCTCCCATCTCTGCCCTCATGCTGCCCGCTTTTGTGTCCGATAGCAGCAAGCCCATGATTATCGCATGTTTATAAAAGCTTTACAGGTGTCACAGTAAAACGTACTGCAAAGCTATGCAGCAAAAACTTCAACTTGTCCCAAATTATATCTGGATGCAGCCAAAGTAAAAACTGAAATGACTTAAGATAAAAAATGTTTCTATGTTATCTTTAGAAAAAATAATTTCTAAATGTCATAATTCTCATTTTAAAAGACTAAGGAATAATGATGCCTGGTATAGTAGTCAGCCTGGGCTGCCGTAACAAAATTCCTCAGACTGGGTGGCTTAAGCAACAGATACTCATTTCACACACTTCTGGAGGCTAGAAGTCCAAGATCAAGTTTCTGGTAGGGTTCAGTTTCTGGCTGTCTTCCTGGCTTACAGACGGCAGCCTTTTCACTGAGTCCTCACATGGCCTTTCCTTGGTGCATGTGCTTGGAAAGAGAGAGGGAAAGCTCACTCTTGATGTCTCTGTAAGGACACTGATTCTGTCAGATCACAGCCTCATTTTTATAACCCCATTTAATTTTAATTACTTCCACAAAGGCACATTGGGGGTTAAGGCGTCAACATATGAATTGGAAGAGACACAATTTAGTCCATAACACCTAGGTTTGTCAGTAGTTTTTATCCCTACAAAAAGTTTATTGTGTGTAATTTGTTTAACTTATCGATCTTTTGAATATAGTACTCAATGCTGCTATGTGAGACTTTTAAGAAAGTATCCTTAGCTCATAATGGATTTAAAATGTTAAATTCAGATCTAGACATCCTTAAGGAACACCTAAGGTGTTAATTATTGTATATTTCACAGAACTATACCACTGGCAACAGCCTGTGAATTGAACACAAGAAGTCCAAAGTGAAATATTAAAACAGATAGTAGTAGTCTATTCCGTTGTTTTGAAAGGCATAAGTTATAACATATTGGAATGTAATGTCATTCTTAATCATTTCTAGATTTCAGATTTCCAGGGAAACATTCTCTCCTAAAGCTGCAGAATCCTGAAATTTGTGAAATATTTAAGAGGGAAAAAAATGTAGGGGTAAGTGCGTTATTTAAAAAATAATGATAATCTTATAAGCATATACTTTGGGGCTTTCTGGTTTTATTTCATTATTATCATTTAAGCAGTTCTGGACATTTTATTGATTTTAAATGGGGTTGGTGAAAAGGGACAGAAAATGTGTAGCCATTCGGAGGATGTTCACAAACAATATAAGACGTTTAAGGCTGGGGGAGCGGGGGAGGGATGGGATATCCAAAACAGAAAATAATAGGATGAATAGTTTTCTATGGTGGAGGAGAAAGCTAGTAATAAAAAGCAGTTGATAGGAAAAGCTTGTTGTAAATAACTTTCACTCATTACCTTTTTTCTGTTAATTAGAAAAACTGAGGAAATTTTCAGTTCTAACAAATGCATCTGAAATAAGTATATATAAAAGTAGAAGTAACTTTTTATAAAACTAAAATGGGCAGGCACATGACGAGGAGGGAAAGTATAAACATTTAAAGCCATGTGCAGTGAAACAGTAGTAACTGGTGGACTATAAGTTTTATACTAAATGAAATTGCAGAAATTCAGACAAATAACTTTAAATTGATTGTATCATAATTTTTTTAAATATAAATTGTTTGGAGTTATTTTTTAATCAAGTTAGTGAACAATTTATCTTGATACTTTTTTTGGACATATATTATTTCTGATTGTTTCAGATGCTTTCTCACTTGATTACTGTAAGTGTTTTACAATTAACACAGAAAGGGAATTTGCCTAATTTTCTAGGTGTTCCAGAAGCCACTAGGGTTGATGATACCCCACAGATACTGCAAATTTCATTTTAATACGTTACGTGGCTGCGAGCGATCACAATGCAAGTTTGCCCACGTGCCTGAGCAAGGGGATGAAAAGGTAAAATATGTTAAGTCTTTGAAGTAGAGATTATTTTAATAATGATTTCAGTCATATGGTTTTAATTCAGATTTGCATCAAATCCTGATATAAGAGCTTTGCCTGATTTTGAGCTTTATGTAAATGGAATCATACACTGTGTGCTTTTGTTTCTAGCTTCTGCTCAACATGTTTGAGATTCATCTGTGTCTTTTTACTTAATTGTAGATGTTTCTTTCTCATTGCTATATAATGTTGACTATTCCATTGTAGAGTATAGAAAAATTTATTTTGTTGATAAATACTACTTTTGATGGATGGCTTCTAAGTTTGGTAAATACAGTGGTAATGCCATCAGTGTTGTGCATGTCTTTTGGTGAACATATATAGCCATTCTTATGGGTTATACTTGAAACTGGAATTATTGTGTCAAAGGGTTTACATATGTTCAACTTTAGTTAGATACTGCCAGATAAATTTCTTAAGTGGCTTACCAAATTACATGTTTAATTTGGTCTGAAAGTTCTGGTTGCTTTACATTTTCACCAGCTCTTGGTGTTAGCAACCATTTTAAGCCATTCTAGTGGGTGGGCAGTGATGCTTTCCCTCATGGTTGCTGAAGTTGAGCATTTTTCAGAATGTCTGTTGGGTATTTGAATGTCCACTTCCTGTAAATATCTAAATATTTCATCTGTATTCTAGAGGATGTCTTTTTCTTATCCATCTCAAGAATTCTTTATATACTCTGGATACAAACTCTTTGTTGCATATGTGTATTGCAAATAATTTTTTCTACTTTGCAAGTTGCCTTTCCACACTTTTACTTTTTAGTTTTAAAATTTTTATTGGAATATAGTTGATTTGCAATGTGTGTGTTAGTTTCAGGTGTATAGCAAAGTAAATCAGTAATATATATTTATAACCACTCTTTTTTAGATTCTATTCACCTATAGGTCATTACAGAGTACTGAGTAGAGTTCCCTGTGCTATACAGGAGGTCCTTGTTAGTTAGTGAATATGTGTCAGTCCCAATCTCCTCCCCTTCCTGTTTCTCCTCTTATAACCACAAATTTGTTAAATTCACTGGTACCATTTTTTCAGATCCCACATATGAGCGATATAATATTCGTCATTCTGTGTCTGAATTACTTCACTTAGTATGATCACTATCTCTAGTGCATCCATCCCGCTGCAGATGGCATTATTTCATTCTTTTTATGGCTGCGTAATATTCCATTGTATGTATATAACACATCTTCTTTATCCAGTCCTCTGGCAGGACATGTAGGTTGTTTCCATGTCTTAGCTATTGTAAATAAAGCTGCAGTGAATGCTGGGATTCACGCATCTTCTAGAATGATAGTTTTCTCTAGATATATGCCCAGGAGTGGGTTGCCGGAGCATATGGTAGTTCTGGGTTTAGTTTTTTAAGGAACCTCCATATTTTTCTCCATAATGATTGTACCAATTTACATTCTCACCAACAAGCCTTTTTACCCTTTTAAAAGTGTCTTTTGGTAAATAAAATTATTAATCTTTATATATTCCAATCTTATCCTTTTTTTTTCCTTTTATGGTGTTGACTTTTTACATCAGTTCAGTCCAGTCACTCAGCCATGTCTGACTCTTTGTGACCCCATGTACTACAGCACATCAGACTTCCCCATCCATCACCAACTCCCAGAGCTTGCTCAAACTCAAGACTTTTTACGCACTATTGAAGAAAATTTTTCCAAGATCATGAAGGGGCTTCCCTGGTGGCTCAGTAGTGAAGAATCTGCCTGCAATGCAGGATACACAGGTTCTGTCCCTGGATTGGGAAGATCCCCTGGAAAGGGAAATGGTAACCCACTCCCTTATTCTTGCTTGGGAAATCCAGTGGACACAAGCCTGGCAGGCTACAGTTCATGGGGTCACAAAAGAGTCAGACACAACAAATAAACAACAACATGAACATGAAGATCGTCTTTTATATTTTTCCTTTAAAAATTTTGTTGTCTTATCTTTCACTTTTAGAAATCTAAGCTATCTAGGACTAATTTTTGTTTAGGATGTGAGAAGAGGGTCTAGATACATATTTTTTCCCATGTGGATCTCCAGCTGACCCAACACCATCCTTTCCCCCACTGTGTTACAGTATCACTGTGTAATAAATCTGCTAATTGTGTATAAGTGAGTCTCTTTATAGGATCTATTGTCTAATCATTGGTCAATGTGTTTTTCCTTATACCAGTAAAAGAATCCCTCCCTTCTCCAATTGATTGCTGACCTTGACTTTGTTTCCTTGACTCTTTCTCTGAACAGCTTCTCTGTATAAGGGTTTTATAATAAATTCAGTATGCATTTCCCATCTTAGTTAACCTAACATCAGCTTCTTTATTCCAGTGCCTTAAATTGACTTTAAAAAAAATAGAATAAGAAAAAAGATAGGACTGAAATTTGTATAGTTTTTGTGAAATATGAAAAGGTGATTTTACATTTTTCATGACTTTTACAGGTTTGTATGGATGTGTTTAAGAAATATATAAGTATCAATGAGCTGTGTTTGCTACAACGTGCAGGTATGAGATAGTAGAATGATTACTATAAAATTTTAATGCAGGTGTTTCAAACAATGCTATTGTCCTCATGGTTTAAATGTAAATTCAATACTTTTGAGTATGAAAACTGAGTGTCTTAGATTAGTTGTGTTGGTCTTAGAAAGGATTAACAATAAGTGTGGCATTTTGGTTAATAAATTTTAATCCATGTAACATTGTAATTCACTTACATACTAATATTTTCATGATGTAGAAACTTTATTTACAGGTATAAGATAGAAAAAAGGATGTTGTTAATTAGCTTAAAATCTTTCTGAAGGGATCTGTCAGAAACTGAATCTTCCCTACATCTTCATCCTTTTACACGTGTCCCTTGTAGCTGAGGAGAAGGAAATGGCAACCCACTCCAGTTTTCTTGCCTAGAGAATCCTGTGGACAGAAGAGCCTGGTGGGCTGCTGTCCATAGGGTCTTAGAGAGTCGGACATGACTGAAGCGACTCAGAAGCAGCAGCAGCTTGTAGCTGATGCATATCAATCACTCTGTGCAGTTCCCTAAACAGGCCAAAGTGAAAGTCGCTCAGTCGTGTCTGACTCTTTGTGACACCATGGACTATGCAGTCCATGGAATTCTCCAGGCCAGAATATTGGAGTGGGTAGTCTTTCCCTTCTCCAGGGGATCTTCCCAACCCAGGGATCGAACCCAGGTCTCCTGCATTGCAGGCGGATCCTTTACCAGCTGAGCCACAAGGGAAGCCCAAGAATATTGGAGTGGGTAGCCTATCCCTTCAGGGGATCTCCCCTACCCAGGAATCGAACCAGGGTCTCCTGCATTGCAGACAGATTCTTTACCAACTGAGCTATCAGGGAAGCTTCCCTGGTGGCTCAGATGGTAAACAGGCCAAGCTCTGCTATAATAGAAAAGGCACTGCTCTTCTACCCAGGATGCCTTTCTTTTATCCCACTTCCCCATAGCAAAGACCTATTCATCTTTCAAAGCCTAGTCATAGAAAATAGGATTATCTCCATTACACCCTTATCTGACTCCATAGCCTCATCCCATTCTCTGCTCCATCTCCCCCTACTACATTGTGGGTCCCAAAAAGAAGGGACCAAGCTTTAATATTTGTCAAGTTGACAAGTTCACAAGGGGGAAGTACTGAGAAGGTGGGACTCCCCATTACCCTATTTAACCATAGGTTCATTTTTATCTGTTTGATATTTGAATTTCCACATAAAATCCTTTTTCCAGAAGTTGTCTGATTAAAACCATTATGTAAAACTACTGCTGCTTGGCATATACCAGAAGGAAATCTTCACTGTTGAGTTATACCAAACATTTAAAGAACTAATATCAATTCTCAGACTTTTCCCAGAAATTGAAGAGGAGGGAACACATTGATAAAAAATTCCTCAACAAAAACTAGCAACCTGAATTGGAAGGATCATAGACCATGACCAAGTGGAATTTGTTCTTAGAATACAGTGTAGTTCAGCATACAAAAATCAATCCAAGTAACCACATTAACAGAATGAATGGAAAAAAACACATGATCTTCTCAGTTTATGCAGAAAAAGCATTTGACAAAATTCAATACCCTTTCATTGATTAAAAAAAAAAAAGAAACACTCAAAAGACAAGAATAAAAGGAAACTACCTCAACATTTAAAAGCCACATCTGAAAACCTCACAGTAAACACCATATTTGGTGGCAAAAAAGTGAAAACTTTTTTTTCCTAAGATTAGGAACAAGGCAAGGATGCCTACTTTCACCACTTCAGTTCAACAGAGATGGAAGTTCTCGCCAGAGCAATTAGACAAGGCATCCATTTCAGAAAAGAAGAAGTCAGTGGCCTGTGTGCAGATGATATGACCTTATATGTAGAAAATAATTAAGATTCTGAGGGGAAAAAAGCTGTTAGGGTTAATAAGTGACCAAGTCAACATGCAAAAATCATTTGCATTTCTATACACTGAAATTGAGCACCCTGAAAAGGGAATTACAAAAACAATTCCATTTACAGTAACTCGAAAGAATAAAATATTTAAAAACTAATTTAACTAAAAAAGTGAAAGACTTGTACAACGAAATCTACACAACATTGCTGAAAGATAAAGATACATCCCATTTTCACAGATTGGAAGACTCTGTACTCTTAAAATGTTATTACTAAGATCATGGCATCCAGTCCCATCATTTTATGGCATATAGATGGGGAAACTGTGGAAACACTGACAAGCTGTATTTTCTTGGATTCCCAAATCACTGCAGATGGTGACTGCAGCCATGAAATTAAAAGACACTTGCTCCTTGGAAGAAAAACTGTGACAAAACCTAGGTGGCGTATTGAAAAGCAGAAACATTACTTTGCCAGCAAAGGTCTGTATAGTCAAAACTATGGTTTTTCCAGTAGTTATGTATGGATGTGAGAGTTGGACCATAAAGAAGGCTGAATGTCAAAGAATTGATGCTTTTGAACTGTGGTGTTGGGACAAGACTCTTGAGAGTCCCTTGGACTGCAAGGAGATCAAACCAGTCAATCCTAAAGGAAATCAACCCGGAATATTCATTGAAAGACTGATGCTGAAGCTGAAAGTCCAGTACTTTGGCCACCTGATGCGAAGAGCCAGCTCATTGGAAAAGACCCTGATGCTGGCAAAAATAGAAGGCAGGAGGAGAAGGGGATGACACAGGATGAGATTATTGAATGGCATCACCAATTCAGTGGACATGAGTTTGAGCAAACTCCAGGAAGAAGTGAAGGACAGGGAAGCCTGGCGTGCTGCATCCATGGGCGCACAAAGAGTCAGACACGACTGAGCAACTGAACAACCACCACCCATGTTAATAGATTGGGAGACTCAGTATTATTAGAATGTCATTACTTCCCAAGAGATCTGCAGATTTGATGCAATCTCTATCAAAATGCCAATAACTCAGTAGAAATAGAAAAACCCATCCTAAAACTCATATGGTATCTCAAGAAGTCCTGAAATAATCTTAAAAAAGAAAAAACTGGAGGACTTATACTTCCTAAGTTGAAAACTTACTCCAGAGCTATTTAATCAAAAGTGTGGTGCTAGCATAAAGGGAGACATATAAATCAATGGAATAGAATAGAGAGCCTAGACATAAACCCTTACATATATGATCAAATGGTTTTTGAAAAGGATGCTAGACCATTCACCAGCAATAGTTAGTTTTTTTCAGCAAATAATGCTGGAAAACTAAATATCCAAATGCAAAACAGTAAAATTGAACCCTTATCTAACACTGTATACAAAAGTTAGTTCAAAATGGATTGAAAACCTTAATGTAAGGTAATACAACAATAAAACTCAGAGAAGAAAGCATGAGGAGAAAAACATCACAACGTTGGATTTGGCAATGATTTTTTGGATATGAAACCAAAGTCAGAGGCAACAAAGAAAAAATATAGATAAATTGAACTTCATGAAAATTTGAAAATTTTGTGCGTTATGAGACAATATCAACAAGATGAAACAGCAGCCCACCGAATGGGAGAAAATATTTGTAAATCATATATCTGATAAGGGATTAGTATCTAGAATACATAGAGAACCCTTAAAACTCAACAACAACAAAACCTGATTCAAAAATAGGCAAAGTATTTGAAGAGATGTTTCTCCAAAGAAGATACACAAATGGCCAATAAGCATGTAAAATGATGCTCACCATCACCAGACCTAAGGGAAATGCATATCAAAACTACATTGAGATACCACCTCATATCCATTAGAATGACTGCTATCAAAAAAAAAAAAGTGTTAGGATGTGGAGAAATTGAAACCCTCATGCACTATGGGAAGGAATGTAAAATTGTACAGCACTGTGGAAAAGTATGACAGTTGCCAAAAAAATTAAAAATAGAGTTACCATATGATCCAGCAATTCTTCTCCTGATATATACACGAAAGAATTGACAGCAGGGTCTTGAAAGATACTTGCACACCCATATTTATAGCAGCATTATTCACAGTAGCTAAAATGTGAGGCAATGCAAGAGTCCATTAAGAAACGACTTTTCAGAGCTTCCCTGGTGGCCCAGTGATAAAGAATCCACTTGCCAATGCAGGAGACACAGGTTGGAGCCGTGGTCTGGGAAGATCCCACACGCTGCAGAGTAGCTAAGTGCATGAGCCGAACTATTGAGTCTGTGCTCTCAAGCTCAGGACAACTTCTGAGCCCATGTGCCACAACTACTAAAACCTCCGTACGTAGAGCCTGTGCTCCACAATAAGAGAAGCCACCGCAGTGAGAAACCCACATACCACAAATAGACAGTAACTTCCACTTGCCATAACTAGAGAAAAGCCCATGCAGCAACAGACACCCAGCCCCAGCCCAGCCAAAATAAATAATTTCTTAAAAATAAATTTTAAAGAAACACTTTTTCAGTGGAAACTAATCAGTGTTGTAATTTTTAGGAGAAGGCACATATCATAAACTAGAATAAAAATATCCCCAGGGTCAACATGTTGATCAGGTTAAAACAGAGAGAAGGGGTATATGTCAAAATAGACTGCTTCCACTCTTAAACAGGCCACTGCCTAAAGTCCCCCTGAGACTCTCAGAGTTCATGTTGAAACCACGATGTTTTAGGTAATTTGGTCCTATTTTTTGTGGCTAGCACATGAGTTAGATCCTAATCTAGTACTTAACATCCTGGTTGACATGTTGTTGCCATTTAACTTTTGCTTTAATGTGTTTTCATCAAATATTTCTGATACTGGAAGTGTATCTTTTAAGAAATTGAGTTAATGCTGCTGCTGCTGCTAAGTCACATCAGTCGTGCCCAACTCTGTGTGACCCCATAGACGGCAGCCCACCAGGCTCCCGTCCCTGGGATTCTCCAGGCAAGAATACTGGAGTGGGCTGCCATTTCCTTCTCCAGTGCACGAAAGTGAAAGTGAAGTCGCTCAGTCGTGTCCGACTCTTCGCCACCCCATGGACTGTAGCCTCCCAGGCTCCTCTGTCCATGAGATTTTCCAGGCAAGAGTACTGGAGTGGGGTGGAGTTAATGCTACTTGATCTTTAAATATAGAAAAATTGTCTAATTTAGGAAAGGTGACTATCTTAAAAGCAGCAAATGACTTTACTATGTATTTCATCATTTTCAGCAAACATGTTTATGGAGTACTACAGAAAGTTTCTTCCAGGTATACACTTTGATTTACAAGTATTAAATGACCTTCTAAATTCTTTACTCAGACACTGTTTATTGAAAGAAGTATTTCAGGTCATGAACCTCTGCATAATGATTAAGATGCTGGTAAGTAACCTGAAAATACATTTTTCTAATATTTTAAGTTAATTTCTCTGATACATTTCTTATATGTATAATTTAGCAGTTGAATTTCTGTTTGTTAAATACTTCCTAGAGAACACTTGTGTTTTTCAGCATAAACAAATTCGAGAAACTTAAAGTATACTGAAATAAGACATGAAAATGAGTGTAATTTTTTTGTTTTATCCAGCCTGCTCTGAAAATATTACTAAAAATATTTGAGTATGTGGCAACTATGAAATTAAGGAATGCTGTACCTGCTTTAATTGATATCTTTTGCAAGGTATGATTTTTTGTTTTATCCATTTTATTCTTTAATAGTGAGTAACCAAGAAAATAGTGATTTCTGCTTACTCTTAAATTGTCTTTTACTCACATTTTTTATACCAAAGAATTACATTTTCAGAAATGTTCTTTTTCTCCTGAAGTAGGGTTTATAAACAGACTCCAGTGACTAACAGGCCTTGCCCTTAATTAAATAGTTCTAAGGATGCCAGGTGACTTCTTACAAATTCATGAACCATCCTCATCTCTACTTCTTAAGAATGATTTAAGAGAATTTTCTTTTTCAAAAAGATTTGAGGTCATATATAACAAAAATAAATACACAAATCAATGTATAAATAAGACATTGTTACCAAACAAGGTAGATAGATAAGAATATGGTGGTTTTGGTGGTTTAGTCACTAAGTCGTGTCCAACTCTTTGTGACCCCATGGACTGTAGCCCACCAGGCTCCTCTGTCCATGGAATTCTCCAGGCAAGAATACTGGAGAGGGTGGCCATTTCCTGCTTCAGGGGATCTTCCCAACCCAGGGATCAAACCCACATCTCCTGCGTTGCAGGAGGATTTTTTAACCACTGAGCCACCAGGGAAGCCAAAGAATATGGTGGCAAGGAGTTAACTTTATATTTGGCATATAGCAAAAAGAAAAAGATTTTTACATTTTTTAAAGTATATTAAAATTTTTACTGTTGTTAAATATTTCTTAGTATTTGGTGCTATTTCATTTGCTATTTCATTTGCTACCATTTCATTTCAGAGTAGGCCTATAGCAGGAAAACACGCCACTTCCCGCCCATTCTCTTTAGGAAGCAGCATTTCAACCAGTTTAGCAGATGAACAAATATTTCGGTGAATATCTCTAGTTTCACATTACAAAACTTGTCAAAATTACTTGCCTGGAAATTTTTTTAATCAGGAATTACTCAAACTTCCAGTTACATAAGAGTTGAGTAACAGGGCTGAAGTGTATGGCATGGTATAGTTAGTAATAATATAGTATCTTTGTATGGTGACAGATGGTAACTAAACTTATCCTGGTTATCATTCTGTGATGTATAGAAATGTCAGGTCACCGTGTTGTGCACGAGTAACTAACATAGTGTTATAGGTTAATTATACTTCAGAAAACAAACTTGCAAAAAAGGAAATAAGATTTCTGGTTACCAGGAGCAGAGAGTAAGGGAATTGGAAACTGGATGAAGGTGGTAAAAGGTACAAACTTCCAGTTACAAGAGAAATAAGAACTGTGTGTGTCACTCAGTCGTGTCTGACCCTTTGTGACCCCATGGACTTTAACCTACTTGGTTCCTCTGTCCACGGAATTCTCAAGGCACAAATTTTGGAGACAGTTGCCATTCCTTTCTCCAGGGGATCTTCCCAACCCAGGGATCAAATCAGGGTCTCCTGCATGACAAGCAGATTCTTTACTGACTGAGCCACCAGGGAATCCCTATGTATTATACAACGTGATGAATATAATTAACACTGCTATATGTTATATATGAAAGTTGGTAAGAGAGTAAATCCTGAGAGTTTTTAACACAAGGAAAAATTTTTTTCCTTTTTCTTTTATTTTGTGTTTATATTAGGTGATAGATGTTCACTAAAATTATTGTAATCTTTTCATGATATATGTGAGTCAAATCATTATGCTGTATACCTTAAACTTATACAGTTGCTGCATGTCAGTTATTGATATAGCTCAGTAAAATTGAAGATAGATAAATTTAAAAAAAAAAAAAAGAAGAAATTACTGATCACCTAGAGTCATTGTAGAAAACCTCAACTTGATATATCTCAGGGATTTTATCATCCGGCATACAGTATAACCACAGTGCTGTACTTACTAAAAGACAGAATTAGTACCAAGCAAGATGTTCGGTTGATAAAGTAGTAGACATAACTTGGAGAAAAGGACTAATATTGTTCAAGTTTAAATTCAAAAGTATTATTTTCATTTTTGCTTTAAATTCTTGATGTAAGGTGTCCTATGGTGGTTCTCAAATATTTGAAGAAAAATATGCTTCAGATTTTTTAATGAATTTTAATTCTGTCTCCATGTTTCACTTCTTCCATCAGTCTGTTAGTTTTTCCCACAGACATTGGTTTCACATTTTTAAAAGAATGACTACTCTTTACCCTCTTCCACAGCTCGTTGAAGCTGGGATGGTACTTGACCCAGAACACTTTAACTATATCATTAAGCTTTTATACCAAATACAGGCTTCCAAGCCAGAAATAACTGCAGTTCTGGAAATGAAATCCAGGTAAGAAAATCATTATAATTAGGAAAAATATTTGTATTTTGGTGGGGACTTAAAAAGGATGAAGACAAAGCACTTATCATTCTTCATATGCCCACCATAAGCCCTTGTCCCCCTCTTGGTTATGGCCTGGTCACATTGTCATCAGCTGCCTCTAGCTAGCCCTCCTGGCCAGCCTCACCACATCTTTTTCATCACCTGATTTCATCTCGCTACCTGGCAGATCAAATGTAAAGACTCTGTTGCTTTGTTTCACAACTTACTTAATTCTACTTAATGCACTCTCTTACGTGTATTCAAATTACTTTAATCCTTCTTTCTCTTTCACTCACTTCTTGTCATGTTAACTAGATAAAATATTTTAAGGTCTCTCCTTCATTCTTTCTCTGACTTGTTTGCTTTCTCTGTTTAGTTTATGAGCCTCAAAAGGCCTTAAAAAAAAAAAACAGACCTATAATAATTACAAGAGTAGTACCATAAATACCTGTATTGAGAAAAAGGAAAGCCATGACTTTGATAAAAATTTTATTAAACTGTCACATACATAGAGAAAAGTATACAAATTTTAGGTGTTTAAATGAACCATAACTTTTTAACAAAGTCAGATTTGATAAAATGCAAATGATGCCAACCAGAAAAGTCCTTGAGAAAGCCCAGTAAGCTCCTTCAGAGGCACTTCCACATTTATTTCATGTCTCATGATCCTCTGATACAGAGGTTTCCACACTAGTATCCCGAGGCCAAAAGAAATACATTAACAGTAGCATTTATTAAGAGGTTAGATCCAAACAAATTAATAGTAGTTTGATAGTGTCTGACAGATGTTGTGAAAATATTA
This sequence comes from Cervus canadensis, assembly GCF_019320065.1. Taxonomy (NCBI): domain Eukaryota; kingdom Metazoa; phylum Chordata; class Mammalia; order Artiodactyla; family Cervidae; genus Cervus; species Cervus canadensis. The sequence continues at coordinate 43,096,616 of NC_057407.1, read as the reverse complement.
AAATTACCTGAGGAGCCCCTGTGAATTTGCTCTAGTGCCTTTTTATTAGTTCCCTTTTTTTCCCCATACACATTTGGTGTGATTATTCATTTATAGATCATTTAAATTTATTTGTTACTGTTTGTATTATATTTTCAGTTATCCCACATCATAGTCTGTTTGATTTGGGAAAGTATGTGAAATACTACTGTTGGTTGTAACCATCAGTATAAACAGATGCAATGAGAAATGTTGCTCCCCCTTACCCCTAACTCTACCATTTCTGTTTCCTCCTCCTTTTCACCCCTTTTCCACCTACATACTAGAGGTAACCAATCTTTCAGTTTCTGGGATTATCCTCTTATAATGAGCAGATACTTATATATTTTCTTATACCAACTTCTTTGTTACACACAGTGTAGCATATAATGAATTTCAAATTTGCTTTTTTCACTCAAACAGTATATCCTGGAGATCAGTCTAAATCAGTTTAGAGGGAAATTTGTCAGTTTTTAATAAAGGCAAAGTACTCCATTGTTTGAATGTACTTCAGGTTATTCAATCAATGTGTGGGTTTTTAAGTTGTCCCCAATATTTTGCAATTTAAAACAATGCTACTAATCTTGGATTGGAAAAATTAATATTGTTAAAATAGCCATACTACCCAAAGCAATCTAGATTTAATGCATTCCCAATCAAATTAACCATGACATTTTTCACAGAACTAGAACAAATAATCCTAAAATGTATATAGAATCACAAAGTCAAGAATATTCAATGGAGAAAAGACAGTCTCTTCAGCAAGTGGTGTTGGGAAAGTTGAACAGCTTCATGTAAATCAGTGAAGTTAGAACATTACCTCACAAAATGTACAAAAATAAAATGATTCAAAGACCTAAATATAAACATGACACTGTAAAAATCCTAGAAGAGAACATAGGCAAAACATTTTCTGATGTAAAATGTGGCAATATTTTCTTAGACCAGTCTCCCAAGGCGAAAGAAATAAAAGCAAAAATAAGCAAATGAAACTTAATCAAACTTAAAAACTTTTGTACAACAAAGGAAACCGTGAACAAAATGAAAGACAACTTACAGACTGGGGGAAAATATTTGTAGAATGAGGCATCCAACAAGGGTTTAATTTCCAAAATACATAAACAGGTCATACAACTCAGTATCAAAAAAACACCAAAAAAAAAAAAAAACCCACCCAGTCAATAAATGACAGAAGACCTAATTAGCCATTTCTCCAAAGAAGATATGTAGATGGCCCACATGAAAAGATGTCCAACGTTGCTGATTATTAGAGAAATGCAAATATACGGTGAGGTACCACCTTACACCAGTCACAATGGCCATCATCAAAAAGTCTACAAACAGTAAATGCTGGAGAGGGTGTGAAGAAGAGGGTGCCCTCCTACGCTGTTGGAGAGAATGGAAATCGTTGCAGCCACTGTGGAGTACAGTATAGAGATTCCTTAAGAAGCCAAAAATAGAGTTGCCATATGATCCAACAGTCCCATCCCTGGGCATTAATCCAGAAAACATGAAGCCTCTAATTTGAAAAGATATGTGCACCACAGTATTCATAGCAACACCATTTATAATAGCCAAGACAGCGGAAACAACCTAAGTGACCATCCACAGATGAATGGATAAAAATTGGGAACTTGTCCTTCCTTTTTAATGCTCTGGAATAATTTATAAAACATTGGGACTAATTACCAAAACTGACCCCGTAGTTGGCTCTTCTACAGTATTAACAGTTTATTGGCTCCCTCCTCTTTGCACCTTTTCTTGTCCTCTTCCCAGTTGCCAAAGCATACTTCTTTCATTTTTGTTTTTTTTTCCTGTCCCTGAAGCTATCCATGCATTTCACATTTGCTTTGTTCAAATCATACAAACTTCTAAATTCCTTCTGTGTGGTTTATGTTCTCATCTACCCACTTGTTTTCCTTAGCATTTTCAAACTTTGTGTGGACTTTGTAACAGTGATTTTTAGTCACTGTTAGGTCCTTCTGCTAGTTTCCTTCTATGGTTCTCCCCTTACAGATACTTTTTGTTTGCTCGATTTGGTTGTTGTGGTTAGTGTTTGCTTGCCTCATGTCCTTATGGAGCAATAAGGGTGGAGTGAGAGCAGCAGAGAGCAAGTGCTAGGATTTCTTTTGTGTGTGTGTTTTTTTTTCTCTTTGTATTCACAATTATTTTGAAGCTTTGACATTCTCTGTGTTCAAGTTGAGATGAAAGTATGGTTTCATATGGAATTGTTTTTCCTCCTCATTGCCTGTGGTTCAGGAGGAAATAGTTTAAGTAAGGTAACTGTGCAATTACCATTTTATTCAGCACTAAAGAATTTTTATAGCACATTACTCTTTCTCCAGTCTTTTAGGTATAAGTTAACAAATGAATTAGAAGCAATATTGACTTTGGGGGAGTGAACATAATTAACCCTTTTCTGTTGTTAAAGGTTACACATGAGGCAATTTAAAAAGAACTGGAAATGTGACTTAGAGGCAGCCTTGAATGAAATAGAGGTATGATGCTTATCTTTTAAATATGTATCTGGGAACTCTGAAAACCAGTAACAACAAAGAATCTGAATAGTAACCCAGTTTTAGAAAAAGGTTTACAATGCAGCTGTTACACAGAGAAAAGAAGGAAAAGAAGTATAATTTTTTACAAGTTAATGCCTTCAAATGGAAACATAATTTCTAGAGTTTGAACTATTCTAAAAATCATTCTAGACATAGTTGTTCAGTTTAAAATTAACGTATGTTAAGCTATAGTAATCTATAGCTTGGCTTTTAATTCTAACTAGGTGGACTCCTTCAGTACATGAGTGAGTTGACTTTCTTGTCATGATCCATGGGTGATCATATTGAATGGACAGGATGTGACCTGACAGGGTAAAGCCATGGTCACTGTGTGCTCTCCAAGCACTTAGAGTCTGAATAAGAACTAGAGGACTTTCAGGATGACTTGACTTTTTAAGATCATTTTTATACTCATTATAATAATAGTTGATCTAGTCTAAATTGATATGTATATCCGTGAAACAGTATATTTTGTTGGTATAGAAAACTTTTACTTTAGAATAGAAAATAATAGAAAGAGAGTAAGTTTAGTGAAATTTACTTTTTAGGTCCTTTTGTAGAAGAAATGTAATGCCCAAAATTGTGTGTGGGCCCCACATCACAAATGGCCAAATAATCGTAAAATGCAATCTCTAACAGTAATAAAATAATGTATTACTGTGGAGGCAGCTCAAATCATGCTGCTAGTCATCTCTTCTCTGAAAATCTATCTCCACTGTGTATTCCAGGTTTGGGGATGACGTCAATTAAGGACGTTAGGAACTAAATAATTAAAACAGGTGTACGTTGACATCTGGACCTTATATAGGCTTTGCCATGGTCAGAAAAGCAAATTGTACAGTAACATGTTACTGCTGTTATAACACTTGCCAGGAAGCTTATATAAGATTTGCAGAGATCACGTCTTATTAATTTCTGTAATACTGACATGTGCCTACCCCATAATATGTTTGCATAAATGACAGCTTACATTTTTTGTTTTGTTTTTAATAATTCTCATAGCATTGTAAAGAAAAAGGTGACTGGACCAAATTGGGAAATGTATACATTAACATAAAAATGAGCTGCGAAAAATTGGCAGATTTCCAGAGATTTTGTGCTTGTATTGCTGAAACACTAACAAAAGACTGTAAAGAAGAGCGACCAGGTGTTCCATTTTGTGAATTTGCTGAAACAGGTAAATGTTGCTGTTTTGGTCAGAGTACTGCATGTTAGGGTGATATGGTGTTCTTTCTTACTGATTGATAGATTGACTGGCACGGTATTCAAAACATAAAGCTCCTAATAGTCTCCGTGTTGAAGATAAATTAATAATGCAGGTTTTAGATATGATTTCTTCTCTTTTTTTTCCATCTATTTATTATTAATTTAGATTATAATGATAAAAAAGTGATAAAAGGTCAGTATATCAGATGTTTCATGTTCTTATTTTTCTTTTCATTCAGATTGATAAAACTGTTGCTAGCAAATTATAGTGGAGAATCTGAATTTTGGGATCACTGTTACTATCTTCACTGTTGCAAGTCAATAAAATTCATGTGTTTTTGAGACCTTTCTCTGTGTGTGTGTGTGTGTGTGTGTGTGTGTGTGAGCCCTTCACTGCTATATTCTCTATCAGGGTTGACAAACTCTGTAAAGGAGCAGATAGTAAATATTTTAGGTGTTGCACACACAGCATATGATCTGTCTCACATAGCTTTCTTTTCAAACAACCCTTTAAAAATAAAAACCGTTCTTAGAAGCTCACAGGCTATACAGAAACAGGCCACAGACCAGATGCGGCCCATGGGCTGTAGTTGGCCGACACCTGGTCTTTGTGGTAGTATCACTAATTCCATATTAAATTTGCCTTTTCTGTCATTCAAAGTGACTATTTCATTTTCTTCCGTGTATCTACTTTGTGTTTCAGTTAGCAAAGATCCGCAGAATAGTGAAGTAGATAAAACTTTGCTGGGAAGAATCGGAATCAGTGCTATGTACTTCTATCACAAGCTGTTGCAGTGGTCCAAGGTACTTCACTAAATTTTTGTTTTGGCTTGATCTGTAGAGTGTTCGTTTTACATTTTTGTATAGAATATAAGTTAACCCTGAAAGTTAAAATTTTGCTGATTATCGCTACAGGGGGCGAATTGAGCCTCAGACAGTAAATGAATTACTAGGTGGTATATTTGGGCTTTCCTGATAGCTTAGTTGGTAGAGTCCACCTGCAATACAGGAGACCCCAGTTTGACTCCTGGGTCGAGAAGATCCCCTGGAAAAGGGATAGGCTACCCACTCCAGTATTCTTGGGCTTCCCTTGTGGCTCAGCTGGTAAAGAATCCGCCTACAATGCAGGAGACCTGGGTTCGATCCCTGGGAAGATCCCCTGGAGAAGGGAAAGGCTACCCACTCCAGTATTCTGGCCTGGAGAATTCCATGGACTGTATAGTCCATGGGGTCACAAAGAGTCAGACACGACTGAGCGACTTTGACTTCACTTCACTTAGGTGGTGTTATTAGGAACATGTGGACAGGAGGAGGCATGAGACTGACTACCATGAAGAATCTCAGTGTGGGGAATACTTGGGAAGCTGGGCTAAATGTCATTTTTACTTGAAGCACCTGTCAATTCAGTATATTTTGCCAGCTCCTGAGTGTTGGCAGTATTACAGTTTTGGAAGACCTCTCTTAAGATGAGCCCAAGATACAGTTAATAGAACTCCTTTGAAATTACTTCTTAGGATTCCCTGGAACACTGTTACTATCTTCATGTCTACCTTTGAGATTTAGCTCATTGTAGAAGCAGTGTAGCAACTCTAGACCGTATTTTACTACCTGAGGTATACTTCCCTGAGGTGTGGGTAGAGTGATAGATTCAATAAAGTTAAGTAAAGGGCAGGAAAATCCAAAATAGGGAGAGAAGTGCTGAGATATGGAGAGTAGGATAGTTGAGAGTGAGGTTGCTATTGAATCAACTATTAAAATATAACTTTTATTCCTTCCTCCTCCTTTTTTTTAAAAATTCGTGTACTGGTTTATTTCTATGCAGTCAAACACAGGTGTTCCTCCCTCTCAATTCTCTAGTTTTTACATTTCTTTTTTCTTTTAATTTGTTTTTTTTTCTTGAAGGATAATTGCTTTACAGAATTTTGTTATTTTCTGTCAAATCTCAACATGAATCAGCCATAGATATACATATATCCCCTCCCTTTTGAACCTCCCTCCTATCTCCCTCCCCACTTCCTTCTTTTTTATAAAGAGGTTGTTTCACAATTGAAATAATATTTAAGGACATTAAATGTGTACATGGTCACTCATGTACACATACAAAATTCAAAATTTTTTTAAAGAAAAACATTTTCAAATAATCATTGTACAGAAGATCTCCAGTTTCCAAGCTCTTCAAGAGCACTTATTATCTGATAGACCTGGACTGGACAAGATGTACTTTGTCCCCCTTCTCACAATCTAGCTTAAGGTCTATCATAGCATTAATTTCTTGGGTATTTAATGCTTGAGAATTTGAGAACTACCTAGTAGGAAAGTTCTTTTTAAAACTCAGACTGATTTTGCTTTAATTTCAGAGTATATTTTAATTTTATTTGGCTGTTTTTATTTAAGATATAAGCAGTTGGTGAATTTGTGCCTATATTTTAATTTTCAATGTTCACTATATTATTCAGAATGAGTATTTTATTTGTTATCTTACTTAGCTGAATTTTTAATGAAGTGTAAATGAAAATTTTTTTTAAATGAAAATTTTTAATAAAGCTTCCTTTTTGAACATAAAAGTAAAACCGTTGGGATTAAACTTAAGGTATCCCTTGAAAAATGCACTCATTTAATGCAGTCAGATTGAAAGTACTTTGACGACATAATATGCATCTGACTCAAAATAGCGTATAATATAATATGAAACAAGAGTCTGTAAACTAAAAGCCAGATCTGGCCCACAGCCTATTTTTATACTACTCATGAGCTAAGAATGTTTCTTACAGTTTTAAAGACTTAGAAATTTAAAAACAACCAAAAAGAATATGCAACTGACCAAATGTGACTTGCAAAGCTCAAAGCATTTACTATCTGGCTTTTTATAGAAAAATTTTGCTGACCCTAATAGAAATAATAACACAGATCCAATTTCTAATGTCTACCCTAGAGACAGTCCTTCTGTAGATTATGTGAAACTATTAGCCTATTGACTCAGAAAAACAATTTTCAGCCAACAATTTTATCCCTTTTTCCCCACTATCATTCTTTATCTCAATTTTATATTAAATTATCTTCTTTTCATTGGCTCTCTCTCCTGGGTCTCAGGGTGATCAACATAAGAAGAGCAAGAACATATAATGGGTAGTTTTCCACTTTAAGGCATGAAATCTTTTTGCCAAATGAGGTCTTTAGAAAGGAAGCTCACTGACTAAAACAGATGAAGGGAGATCCACTGAAGGGAGGCCCAGTGGTTAATGAGGCAAAGCCCTGCTTGCTCCCCTTCCCTTTCTGTTTTCATGGCTGAGCTGGAAAGGGCTTAAGGAGAGCATCTTGAAGCAGTTTGATAGCCATCAGTCTCGAATGATGATTCAGATTGCATAATTGCCTTCTATATAATCTTCAGTGACTTTGTATCTCTATAATATTCTAAATGATTAACAATCAGTGGTCTTTTTTTTTTTTTTTAACTCTAGGGAAGGAAGGTCTTAGATAAACTATATGAATTAAAAATACATTTTACAACTTTAAAAGGACTTATAGGGCCTGAGAAGTTAGCACCAAGATGTCAAATTGTGAATATTGCAGCAGAAATTTTTCTAAAAAGTGGAAGCCTAGATGGTGCCATTTGGGTATTAAGGGGTAAGTTCTGATACATATCAGCATGAAATATTTTGTAAGCTTATTATAAATTCTTGGATTTGTAATTACCTCAAGTTGATATTAAATGGTGGGTGATAATTTGGCCTAAGCCTCTAGTGTTCATGTGGGTAGGAAAGGTTGTTGTGTAAAATGAAAGGAGAATGTTAACCTAGCTTTAAAGAGAAACTGTATGAACCTTTGTTGAAAAGTTAGTTGTTACTTTGGCCTCAGCACCATAGAAATGCTTTACCTGATTATCTCACTTAATCTTCATGGAAACCCTGTGAGTTTGAAATTATTACAATCCCCATGTTACTGATAAGAAAATCTTGTTAGAGACAATAAGCAGCTTGCCCAAAATGACATAACAAGTAAGATGTGGAGGCCAGATTTAATCCCAGACAGCCCAGCTTCAGAGCCCAAGCTTAAGCTGCTAAGACAGGGAAATCCTGATTGCAATCTGTATAAACCCTATCTTTGCATGTGCCGACCAGCTGGCTCCAAACCAAAACAATAAAGCTTGTTTTCCCTAGTAAGTCAATTCATCTAACAGAAATTACAATGCAGTTAAGCCAGCAGAAGCAACTAAGGTCAGTTGGGCATGAGGTAAATATAATTTAGAGAGCAAAGTAGCAGCACAGCATCTAATGTAGCCTTGGCTACTTAGACCATCAAGCAGATTTTATCTGATAAAATGGGATAAATAAGAATGAAGATGGAGAAGGAAATGACAACCCACTCCAGTATTCGTGCCTGGAAAATTCCATGGACAGAGGAGCCTGGTGGGCTACACAGTCCATGGGGTCACAAAGAGTCAGACACGACTGAGCGAGCGACCTATGAAGGAAAGTGAGAGCAGCTGGTGTGCGATTCAGTGACAACACGGGACCAGTGAGTGATGACGTCCAGCCTGACGATGACAAGGACCCATGACTGCCACACACGGCTACTCTTCCCCAGGAACGTGGAAGCCACCATTCACAAGTCTATAACAAGATGACTGACAGCTGGAAGTAGTTTCCAATTCTTCGCAGCCCACTGGGTCCCAGAGTGATATCCCTGGCTCTTGTTCACAGGACTTTGCATGTATTATGGATATTAACCCTGTGTCTGTGATGTATTTTCCCTAGTGTTAGGAGTTGCTGTATATGTAAATGGGGCCAATAAGGGTCTGGATCGTTAAGAAAAGGTACAGTATGAGGGGAAAGAAGCCCGTGTGGTGACCAGGAACAGCAACATCGAATGGAAACAGTTACTACAAAGAAGCTGGTGCTTCCAAAGGAAGCTGGGACGAGTGTCACAAGCAAGCATGTTTACAAGGCTCTAATGAGATGAAGCAGAGGAAGTCCTTGATGAACCGCTCAGTGCTGTGCACACCAGAGGTGATGCCAGCTTTTGGACTTCTTATACACGAGAGAGAAACAAACCCTCTTGTTTAAAAAAATAAAAAAGAAGAAGCCTCAAGAGTCTCAGAGTTTAGATGGAAGACAGGATAAACACATAAGTAAATAAAATTGGAAGCTTTTGCATTAACACACAAAACTAGCATATGTACATATTTATCTATATATAAAACACGTGCATTTATCGAATGCTGAGAGTTTATGGAATATAGAGGTTGTGATGAGACTTCATGATCAAAAGCTTGTTGGAAAAGGTTTTCTTCAACTTAACAAATGTAGCCAGTGAAGTTTCCTGGGAGAAAGATTAACCGAAATAGAAAGGTACAACACAAAATACAAATATACAAATACAAAATAGAATGTTTATAAAAAGAGGAAGTAGCAAAATGCAAGCCAGAGTTCACAAGCTCCATGAGAAAGAAAAAATGTGGCAAGAAACGGAAAGGTAAAATAGTTGGAAAAGAAGTGTATAGGTGATCATCTGCCTAAAAGTTTCTGGCAAAACCAGTCTTTCTCTAACTGGAGATTCTGGGAGAGTTTGCAGGAGAGGTATGCAGTGGGTTATGGAGATTTACAATTTTTACAAATTTGATGTTTCAAGTTTGAGATTATCTTTTTAAATTCTGTCAGTTATCAACACAAGATTTTCTTTTGCAGTGACCTTTTCAATTGAAAGTCATTTTCACAAGTAAGATTTTATTTCTTCTAAAAAAGGATAATTTTGTGTTAAGTTGTCACCAGAACTTTTTTTGTTCTTCAGAGGGTTCTGCAGTGAACAGGCCATTGTCAAGAAAGGAAACACAAGTGGCTTGATCTCACTTGTAATAACTGAGAAATAAACATTAAAATCCTAAGCACTTGTCAGACCAGCAAAGATTAAAGTTTAGTGATATGCTTTTTGTGAGGGTATAGAGGAATGAACCTTCATACGGATTGTCTTTAGGGGCTTTCTGACAAAAATATCTGTCAAAATTTAGTAATGCATATTTCCTTTAATCTGTTAACTCCATCTCTAGGAATTTGTCCTACAAATACATTTATTTCTATATTCGAAGGTATGCACTGTAAGTTATATGAAATCTTTTTTTCTTTTACCATCAACAATGATAAAGAATTCCAGATAACTTAAGTGTCCATTAAGGAGGTAACAGTTAGTGAAGCTGTATGACAGCCATATGATGGAGTAGAATGAGTTAGAGCCACAAAAACTCATTGGAATGATCTCCAGGATTTATTACCAAATTAAAAAAGGAATATCCTGAATGGTGTACACAGTATGCTACCATTTGTGTAAAAAAAAATTTTTAATGGATACATACATATTTGCTTTATACCCTTAAAATAGTTGCAGAAGGATGCATAAGAAACAATTGATGATGGTTGCTTCTGGGAAGAGGAATTGAGTGTTTGCAGGACAGGGATGAGAGGCAGATTAGCTTACATATTTTTCCTATATTTTTTCCTTTTAAAAACATGTGCGATTATTACCTATTAAACTTTTTAAAGAAGGGGTTTACATACACTTATGTTTGAGAACTGTAGAATATTTTACACATTTTTATTTAATGTGCAGCAGACATTTTGGTGAGAAGTACTCCATTGTTTTGACTTTTCATGTGTTCACTCTCCCATTTTAAACTCTTGCTCAGCACCTTGTTTTCTGGCAAATGATCAACAAATTCCTACCTTGCTTTATACCCTTACCAGCATTTTAAAAAGGGGAAAAAAGCCTTAAAACCACAATTTTATAATCAAGGTTTGAAGCCTGAAAAATAAGTATCTTAACATTCTAGAGTACAAATTTTTGTTTTGAAAAAAGTTATGCTATTTGTTGAGAAACTGCTCTTAAATTTTAAAGTAACTTTTATTGTCTTTATGTAAGTAATACTTAGTCGTTTAGAGAAATAATAAGGGATGGATAAGCAAAACTGATGATAAAATAAATTCTTATTCAGCCACCCATCTGATGTTATAAATAAACGATAGTGTTGCTATACAGACTCTATTATACCTTGCATTTTGTTTAAGGCAGCAGTCTTTCTTTGGACATTTTTCTATGAAAGGAAATGTTCCTCTCCAGCATCACTTAATGGACTGCGTAGTTTTCCATCTTATGAACAAATATAGATAAACACAGATACATAGATGGGTCCACACGTCCACTTTTCTTGAACTAGCTTGTTTTTAAATTGCCATGATGAAGAATCATAGGGCAGATACACTGAAAGCATAATCACAGAAAACTAGCCAATCTGATCACACGGACCACAGTCTTGTGCCGTGTGGGGCCACCCAAGACGGACGGGTCATGGTGGAGAGGTCTGACAGAATGTGGTCCACTGGAGAAGGAAATGGCAAACCACTTCAGTATTCTTGCCTTGAGAACCCCATGAACAGTATGAAAAGGCAAAATGATAGGATACTGAAAGAGGAACGCCCCAGGTCGGTAGGTGCCCAATACGCTACTGGAGATCAGTGGAGAAATAACTCCAGAAAGAAGGAAGGGATGGAGCCAAAGCAAAAACAATACCCAGTTGTGGATGTGAATGGTGATAGAAGCAAGGTCCAATACTGTAAAGAGCAATATTGCATAGGAACCTGGAATGTTAGGTCCATGAATCAGGCCAAATTAGAAGTGGTCAAACAGGAGATGGCAAGAGTGAATGTCGACATTCTAGGAATCAGCGAACTAAAATGAACAGGAGTGGGTGAATTTAACTCAGATGACCATTATATCTACTACTGTGGGCAGGAATCCCTTAGAAGAAATGGAGTAGCCATCATTGTCAACAGAAGAGTCTGAAATGCAGTACTTGGATGCAATCTCAAAAATGACAGAATGATCTCTGTTTCCAAGGCAAACCATTCAATATCACGGTAATCCAAGCCTATGCCCCAAACAGTAACACTGAAGAAGCTGAAGTTGAACGGTTCTATGAAGACCTACAAGACCTTTTAGAACTAACACCCAAAAAAGATGTCCGTTTCATTATAGGGGACTGGAATGCAAAAGTAGGAAGTCAAGAAACACCTGGAGTAACAGGCAAATTTGGCCTTGGAGTACAGAATGAAGCAGGGCAAAGGCTAATAGAGTTTTGCCAAGAGAACACAGTGGTCATAGCAAACACCCACTTCCAACAACACAAGAGAAGACTCTACACATGGACATCACCAGATGGTCAACACCGAAATCAGATTGATCATACTCTTTGCAGCCAAAGATGGAGAGGCTCTGTACAGTCAGCAAAAACAAGACTGGGAGCTGACTGTGGCTCAGATCATAAACTCCTTATTGCCAAATTCAGACTTAAATTGATGAAAGTAGGGAAAACCACTAGACCATTCAGGTATGACCTAACAAATCCCTTATGACTATACAGTGGAAGTGAGAAATAGATTTAAGGGACTGGATCTGATAGACAGAGAGCCTGATGAACTATGGACGGAGGTTCATGACATTGTACAGGAGACAGGGGTCAAGAACATCCCCATGGAAAAGAAATGCAAAAAGGCAAAATAGTTGTCTGAGGAGGCCTTACAAATAGCTGTGAAAAGAAGAGAAGTGAAAAGCAAAGGAGAAAAGGAAAGATATTGCCATTTGAATGCAGAGTTCCAAAGAATAGCCAGGAGAGATAGGAAAGCCTTCCTCAGTGATCAATGCAAAGAAATAGAGGAAAACAACAAAATGGGAAAGACTAGAGATCTCTTCAAGAAAATTAGAGATACCAAGGGAACATTTCATGCAAAAATGGGTTCGATAAAGGACAGAAATGGTATGGACCTAACAGAAGCAGAAGATGTTAAGAAGAGGTGTCAAGAATACACAGAAGAACTGTACAAAAAAGATCTTCACGACCCAGATAATCACGCTGGTGTGATCAGTCACCTAGAGCCAGACATCCTGGAATGTGAAGTCAAGTGGGCCTTAGAAAGCATCACTATGAACAAGGTTAGTGGAGGTGATGGAATTCCAGTTGAGCTATTTCAGATCCTGAAAGATGATGCTGTGAAAGTGCTGCACTCAATATGCCAGCAAATTTGGAAAACTCAGCAATGGCCACAGGACTGCAAAAGGTCAGTTTTCATTCCAATCCCAAAGAAGCTCAAACTACTGCACAATTGCACTCATCTCACACACTGATAAAGTAATGCTCAAAATTCTCCAAGCCAGGCTTCAGCAATACGTGAACTAGGAACTTCCAGATGTTCAAGCTGGTTTTAGAAAAAGCAGAGGAACCAGAGATCAAATTGCCAACATCCGCTGGATCATTAAAAAAGCAAGAGAGTTCCAAAAAAACATCTATTTCTGCTTTATTGACTACGCCAAGCCTTCAACTATGTGGATCACAATAAACTGTGGAAAATTCTGAAAGAGATGGGAATACCAGGCCACCTGTCCTGCTTCTTGAGAAACCTATTTGCAGGTCAGGAAGCAACAGTTAGAAGTGGACATGGAACAACAGACTGGTTCCAAATAGGAAAAGGAATACGTCAAGGCTGTATATTGTCACCCTGCTTATTTAACTTACATGCAGAGTGCATCATGAGAAACGCTGGGCTGGAAAAAGCACAAGCTGGAATCAAGATTGCCAGGAGAAATATCAGTAACCTCAGGTATGCAGCTGACACCACCCTTATGGCAGAAAGTGAAGAGGAACTAAAAAAGCCTCTTGATGAAAGTGAAAGAGGAGAGTGAAAAAGTTAGCTTAAAGCTCAACATTCAGAAAACTAACATCATGGCATCTGGTCCCATCACTTCATGGGAAATAAATGGGGAAACAGTGGAAACAGTGTCAGACTTTATTTTTGGGGGCTCCAAAATCACTGCATGTGGTGACTGCAGCCATGAAATTAAAAGACGCTTACTCCTTGGAAGGAAAGTTATGACCAACCTAGGCAGCATATTAAAATGCAGAGACATTACTTTGACAACAAAGGTCCGTCTAGTCAAGGCTATGGTTTTTCCAGTGGTCATGTATGGATGTGAGAGTTGGACTGAAGAAAGCTGAGCGCCAAAAGATTGATGCTTTTGAACTGTGGTGTTGGAGAAGACTCTTGAGAGTCCCTTGGACTGCAAGGAGATCCAACCAGTCCATCCTAAAGGAGATAAGTCCTGGGTGTTCATTGGAAGGACTGATACTGAAGCTGAAACTCCAATACTTTGGCTACTAAATGCGAAGAGTTGACTCATTTGAAAAGACCCTGATGCTGGGAGGGATTGGGGGCAGGAGGAGAAGGGGACAACAGAGGATGAGATGGTTGGATGGCATCACCGACTCGATGGGCATGAGTTTGAGTAGACTCCGGGAGTTGGTGATGGACAGGAAGGCCTGGCATGCTATGATTCATGGGGTCACAAAGAGTCAGACAGAACTGAACTGATGATAAACAATAATCCCTTCTAAACATCCCTGCTAAATCTTTATTATGCCCTTAGGATAAATTCTGATGGAATTGCTGGGCAAAGGTAAGGGTAGTTTAAAGCTTTTTGGTAAATGTTGGCATATTTGCCCTTGGTGCCATTCAGATTTGCAGTAAATTATTTTGAGTTTATTAGAAAGCTTCCCCTTGTGAGAAAATCCCTGGAGAACTATTGCATAGGTACCATCTATACAGCCTGTCCTGTTCGGGCCATGGGTATATATTAACAATACAGATGTTACTGCCCAATTTCATGGTTTTTAGTTATCAGACAAACTGGTGCACTTTAGTTTAGGTAAACCCTAATCTGGCTGTTCTGAATATTCCAGTCTAGGTTTTAAATCTGTGAGTAGAATTCAGAAGCACTCTAGATCTTTAGAAATGTGCTAATTATAGTCGTCTTACCAGCATTTGAAGTTGTTTATTATGAAACAACCTTGCCACCTTTGAATATTATTATTTTTCCTATCTCTTTGATAGTTTGATAGAAAAAAAGTGATATTCACTGGTTTGTTTTGCATTTAATTGCTTATTACAGAATTTAACTATTTTTCTTTTTGTTTCCATTTGTACTTACTCTTTTGTGAATTACTAGTTCATGTTCTTAGTCCCTCAGTATTTCTCTTCATTATTGATTTAATCACTTTAGGAGTAGGTTAATGAAGGTATCTGTGTAAATGAGTTAATAATTGTAGAGCTGATATTTGTAAAATGTTGCCTCATAGGTAGTATAAATCAAGTCTGCCAGTCAAGTGGGCTCTAGTAATTTTAAAACAAGCTCCTGTTTTAAAGTTTTCTTCTCCATACTTAAGGCTTTATTTCAGCATTGTATACTTGAATTACCAAATCTTTCTGTAATATTTTGTGTATTTACCGTGCTGGAAAGGCCACAAAAGCATAACTCCTGCTGTTAGTCCAGTTGAAAAAGAATGCGGAAGTGTGATTTGAATGCTACATAATAGCATTTCATTATGTGTCCCATCATGTGTATAGTGATTGAGGGAAATAGGTAAATAGTAAAATTCTGACATTTCTACCATGTTAGCACCTTGGTGTTCTGTACTACAGTCTGCTATTGTTTTTCTCAATGTGAAAATTGGCAGAAATTAATGAACTTCAGTGTAGGTAATACTCTCTTTTTCTTTTTAAGCTATGTGTTGAGTACCTAAGTGTTCTTTTTATTATTATGCTTTTATTATTTATCTATGTTAGATGTTAACTTGTACATAGCAAATATTTTATTTAAAAAATTTTAAATAGGCAGATATTGTGGGGAAAAGCTGTTCCTCAGGAATACCAAAACTAATTAAATTATGTATTCTTTACTGTAAAATTGTTCAATTTGTCCACACAAATAATATTTTACAGTATAACATATACACATTATAATCTTAAACATCATATAAAAATAATCATTAACTTCAGAATCAATAACTGATTAGTACATTTAGAAAAATGAAGAATTAGTAAAAAGATTTAAATAACAGTGGTCATTAGTTTGCATCTTTTTAGGATGCTAATCATCACTATATACATTGTTTCTAATAAATCTGAGCTGTGGTTATCTTTCTGAGTACGCATATTTAAGTTTTGCCACTTTCTCCAAAAGATATTTAAAAACATTAGTTGTGATTTTATACTGTTAAGTAATTTTCATGGTGTAAAGTACTTATACTTTTCCTTCTCGTAAGAGTCCGAGTGGATCATCAGTACACCAGTATGGCCTTGTGATCGACTGGATGTGCTCAATCGGCATAATCTGCTCTGTACAATTGCACATGAAATCTTAGCGAAGAGTCTTTACAGACAGACATTTGAAGTTTTGCAAAATCTACCAGGTTTTCAAAATTCTCAAGGTATGTTTTTTCAAAGTCTAGCTTAATTATCTCTGGCCCATCTGGTATTTAATAAGAAACAGTTCTCCACCTGTCTTGGTTGAATTTTATATTCCAGCATGTATTTTTAATGATGTTGGTTTTTGTAAAATGTGTTCTCTGCAAATTGAATATGCTTTCCTGATGGTTTAAAAAAAAAAAAAAACAGAAATGCTTATCTTTGAGTTGTCTGTCAGCAGTTCCTGAAGGCAGCATTTCATCATTCCCCTTTTCCTTCCTCTGTCAAGTCATCAGCAAACAATTAATCATGTAACAAAGATGGAACTTAGTCTGCATTGGAACATAGAAAAACATGGAATAAATGGAGGAAGTTCAGCAGATGACAGGTTCAAAGAGAGAGATGCCCATGTGGGCAGTGGCAGGTAGTGCTGAATGCTTGCAGGTCATAGGTCAGTAGCAGGAGAGAGTCTATGTCAAGGGAAACTGCAGAAGCTTTGGGTCAGGAATGAGCTGAGCAGTGGGTTCAGGGCATGGTTCATGTTTAATGAAAACGTTGACTTGAAGGCCTCCACTCAGTGCTTTGTCAGTCTCCATTTTCCCATGTATTCCACTGAGATTCTGTATTGTCATTAACATTCTTATCCTTTTCTCCCTGTAGATAGTAAACTTCTTAAAGTCAATGAGATTTTCTTTATTTTAGTATCTCTGGTACAATGGTTGCTGTAGAACTAGCTTTTGATATACAATTATCTTAATAATGAGACAAAGTAATAATAGTGAGATTGATCAGATAGTTGTGCCAGATTTTGGAAGACCCTGAATGGCAGGCTAAAAGAATTTACTTTTCTATATGTAGTTGGGGATCACCCACGTTTTGGGGTCAGGGAGTGACATAATGAAGTTGGTATTTTAGAAAAGTTCCTCTGCTGTAAGGTAAGAAGATAAATTTCCTGATAAGGCCTGGACCACTGAAAAATCCTAAAGTGATAAAGACCTAGAAAGTGAAAGTTGCTCAGTCATGTCCAACTCTTTGTGACCCCATGCACTATACAGTCCATGGAATTCTCTAGGCCAAAATACTGGAGTGGGTAGCCTTACCCTTCTCCTGGGGATCTTCCAACCCAGGGATTGAACCCAGGTCTCCTGCATTGCAGGGGGATTCTTTACCAGCTAAGCCACAAGAGAAGCCCATTAAAGACCTAGAGTCTAGGTCATAGACCCACCTAATTGAATATAGCAAATAAAAGAGTTGGAAGTCTCCAAGGTGACTTCACTTTCTTTTGAATGAAAGGCAGAAAGGAGTAGGCATACCCAAGAAAGGAGGGTTTTGGTTTTTTTAATTTGAGAGTGAATGTTTGTGAGTGGTTTTATTTTTAGTAACAGGAGATATAAGTCTGAGGTCTACTCTTTAGATAGAATGCAGACAGAACCGTGCAGATGCAGTCACATGGGAAACCATGGACAGGGTTGTTAATGTAGCCTCTATGGTCACATTTCTTTCACATTCTCCATTACAAAGTGGACACACCATTTTGCTTTTGTTGAATGCCTTTTTTTGGTTAACTTAGTGTATAAGATGATTGCATTTTGGTGACTGTGTCTCCTACAGTGGGGAGGAATGGGCCAAAGAGAGTAGAGGGGAAACGGAAGGAGTAAAAGAGAAGTTTGAGAGATGAAACTAGATCAATTTCATTTTATCAATTATTTTTTCTTTTCAGAAACTGTGGAGGTCTCACAGTATAGCCTACTTTTTAATAAACTTCTAGATGCCTGTATAGAAAGCAACAGCCTTGGTATGTCATCCTCTGTAGCAGAATTCATGATTTCAAAGAGAATCCCTATTGATTTTTCCTTTCTTAGAAGATTAATTACTTCTTTAGGAAGGAGTTGTTTATGGCTCAAAGCCAGAACCCACTACAAAAGTAAGTTACATTTTAAACTTTAATTTTGATATATTGGTTTTGAATTTGATTTTCTAACCTGACATCTATGTATAATATTCACAATGTGACATTAAATATATAAAAAGATCAGTTTATACATGTTTAAAAACAGTGGTCTACACAGATTTGTGCTTTTTTGAAACCTGTTATGTCTCTTATTTCTAATTACTATATTTTTATTTCTTTGCATATTGGCATGTCCCCTGGAGGATATGAAAAGGAAATAAATGACAGAATTTGAACCAGTTTGGCATATTTTGTAAATATATAGGAGTAAAACACTTGGTAAAATGAAGTTTCAGAAATGTGTACTTATCCCTGACATTTTTGGTTAGAATATTTTATAACAGGCACACAGGAAGCACAGAGGCAGTCATTACTGTGCAATATGATATGTAATGGGTTTTCACATGGCTCTCAGTAATAGAACTTTGTTCATCTGTTAACAGTTGTTCTTTTTTAACAAGTAAGCCTAGAAAAGGAATACTTCCTCTAGTCCCAACCTCCTCACAGGTATTTTAATTAGAAAACACTTGTGTGATCTACAAAGGAATTCTTCTCTGCCTTCATGCAGTGATTTGTCATAAATTTTAATTCTACCACTACCATCTGTATAACAATCATTTGAGTACCTGCTCTGTCACCATTGTGCCATATGTGGCAAACATCCCAGCCATCCCATCAGCGCCAACAGAAACCTCTCAGAACTGGAAGTGTTTCTCACGTTGCCAGCTGGGATCAGTTTAGCAAGTAGTAACTTTTATTTCCCCAGTGAGATGTGAAAGAAAATATTAGTATGCATTGCAGATAGTAACATTATATATTATTTAATATTCTTATATGTGTGCTAGGTCATTATGTAAGATGTATTTCTTATTTCCAGTCACAATAAAAAGTTTTCAAAACTGAATTTTTTTAAAAGGATGATCAGAAAACTACAGGCAAGGTGGAACTGTTTGTTCATAACACCTCATTTCAGTTTTGTGGTTGTTTCAACTCCTCATACTCTCTGCAGACTGCTAGAAATCACACCACAAAGTATATAAGTAACTATTTGCTATAACTTCTTGATTTTAGTTTTTATAATTGATGTTAATGAGATTACTTGTTTTCCAAATAACTGTTTGATTTGGGGAAAATGCCATCAGAAGGCATTTATATATGCCACAGAAACAAATTATTAACTTGGAAATGTTTAACTGAGATTTCTATGATCTTTATGTTTTTTAGCTGAAGATGAAATTTTGTATTAAAACAGCTAAACTTAACCATTAAAAAAATTTAATTTATAGCTTTATTAAGATAAAATTCAAATACCACACCATTCACCCATTTAAACATGTACAATTCAGTGATTTTAGTGTATTTACAGAGTTGTGCAACCATCACCACAGTCAATTTTAGAATATTTTTATCAATCCAAAAAGAAACCCCATATGCATTGATTCACCCCACCCCCACCCCCCCAGATTCTTTCAACCCTGGTAATAATTTGTATTTAAAGACATTTTTTTAAGCAATGTGTTAAAGCAATTAATGCCTGAGTACAATTCAGTACCTTTCTTATTAGTACTTTTCCTCTTATGTAAACACATCTATGCCTGATTTTCATATGCAGTGAAGCTTTAGGGACTTATACAAGTGAGGTTATAAAGAGTGTTTTTGTTGGTTTTTTTTCTAATGTACCTGAGTTACAAAATGAAATTAGTAATTTATAGTCACTGATCAATCTTCAGAGCATCATATTTCCCAACACTGTTGACATTTAAATTATCGATGGAACTGTCTTTGAATTTATCTTCACACACAGGTTAACAAACACTTGAAAAGACTTTCAGTGCCTTATAATCACATCTAGTGGAAATATTTTATTATGTTGTATTGACTATGGCTTAAAGTAAGTGGGCAGTTTTGAAAATTTCTCACTTCGTACTTAATGTTTCAAAAACATTTTACAAAGAATGATCTCAAATGTACTAGGATAAGCTCACTACCATATAATTTAATGCAATAAATCTGCCTCTAATGTGAAGAATTATTCTGAAACAGAAATAATTATCACCTATGGATATTTTGGAAGCCTATGTTTTCACCTGTTGGAGTTTTAGTAAAGTTTGATCTATTACTTTTCAGGTGCTCTTTCACTGGGTTGCTACCCACCATTGGAAGGAAATTTGTACCGAAAACTTCTACTGATTCCATCCTATTTGTCTGAAATTGAAATGCTTTTAGCTATTGAAATCTTCCTGGTATCTAATGCTAGTAGTATTCAGAGTCCTGGAACTTCTACACAGATGCTGCAGATAGTTTTAAAAAGGTTGGTTGAAATATTTCTAACTGCATCCCGACAGTAGGTCATGATTCCCTACACCTGCCCTAGAATGTATATGTTTTATCTGTTTGTGTATATATGTAAAGCATTTGCATAGATATATATGTTTATATACTTGTGCATGTGTGTATTGGCAAACTTTGGTAACAGGTTGAGAAAGGATTTGACCTATTTGAGATTTAAAACTAAACAAGTTAGTACCTTTCAATAAACACTTTGACAGTTTCAAAGATCTTATTAGATATCCAAAGAGATGGGTCTTCTTTAGATGTGGACCTTTCTCATTTACTGGTGGTTTTCAGGTAGGTACCTGAAAGTTACTTTTTTTTTTGGTCAACACAAAAGATGTAAGAACCAGGTCTAAAAGGGAAATACATGATCATTTATTAGATTCAGTGAAGAATCCTGTTGAAAATAAAGCCATCAACCTAGTTTCGATATTTTAAAATGTGGTAAGAAGTGCATGAATGTTACTGTGTGGCTGTTGGACCAGTGTGGCATCCTTTCCGATCATTTTGTTCAAAGTCCCAGCATGTAGTTGTGCACCATTCCAATTTCTTGTCAGCTTTATCCAGGAAACTTGTAAGATAAGGGTCTCACAGGGCTCCTGTTGGAGAGTATCTTAACAAGAATTTTACTTGAGTTTACTGGTATTAGAAACCAGATCTTCAGACTGAATATTATGTTAGCTATCTCTTAACAGTGAATGTTATCCCAAAACTTAGTGGCTTAAAACGGCAAAAATTATCTCCGGTCCTGTGGGTCAGGAATGTTGGGGGACCTTAGCCACATGGTTCTGGCTCAGAGTCTCTCGCATCCTGGAGTCGGGATGTGGTTAGGACCTGCAGTCTCCCACCTGCTGGCTTCACTGGGGCGGGAGGATCCATCTCCAGGCTGGCTAACTCATGCCTGTCAGCAGGAAGCCTCAGCTCCTCACCACACGGGCCCCGCCATAAGTTCCTCAAGTGTCTTCATGGCACGACAGCCAACTTCTTTCAGAGTGAGTGGTCCAGGAGAAAACAAGGAGGGAGCTATAGTGCCCCTTTTGACCTTTGTGACCGGATCTGGGAAGGCTCTGACATTTCACCTATTTGCAGGCTATCAGTGAGCCTGCCGCAGTTTCACGGGTCCTGGCATAAGACACAAGACTTGTGGGTTGGAGACAGGACTTGATCACTCATGGCACAGCAAGCAGCAGGATTATCTGCATATTTGCATCTCTTCCTCTTGCTCCCAAGTCCCACACTCGAACCCTGATGGATACCTGTACATGAAGTGAGTTCCATTACAGGAGAGGAATTCTGAACTTAGGATCCCAGATCTTTTATAATGGATTATCAGCATGCCTGCCCCTTTGCTCTTCAGGTAGAAAGGCTGTCTCCACCTTGCAAGGCTGTAAGCAAACCTGTCTTTGGCTCTCGAAGGAGAAGCTATCTTTGTCTTTCCAAGTTGTTCACTGTAGTAAACATCCTTAATATCTGGAACAAGGGAATAATCAGTCTCTGCTGTCAAAATTTCCAGAAATGCAAGAGGCCTGAAACATTTTAAATTCACTAAACTTAGTTTTTTTGCTAGAGCTCTTTTCTGAGGGCCTTGTATTTATGACTGTGCACTACAGTAGCATGAGTTATTTGCATTCCGCATTATCCTAATGAGGGTTTGGTTTTCTCATAACTTTCCATTCCCCACACATATGCAGTCTCTATTCATTATTGAATGTAGGGGGATCAGTATTTGTGACACCAGTCCATAACTCGTGACATGCCTAGAGCCTCTATTTTGTCCAAACCAATATTGTTTTCTCTATTATTATTATCATACTGAGCCCTGCTTTGTTACATTAACCTCTGAGAGAGAACTTAATTCATCTTCAGACTGTCAAAAACTGCATGTAGTTGGCATATGCCCAGATTTCAGACACTAATCCTAAGCTAGAATGTACTAGAGGTGGCCTGACCAGTCTTTGCTCCCTGTGATCACTGATTCCTGTTCCAAGTGGAAGTGCTCACTCCCCCCACTCTGTGAATCACACTTGGTGCTAATGCAGGTACACTTACGCTTGGGCTTTGCTGCTGGACCTTCTTTGTGCCCAGGGCAGGATTCAGTGAACACAGAGGAAAAAGTGATGCCTAATAACAGCTACATCTCTATTCTATATACTTCTTACTCCCTATCCCACAGGAGAAATAGCTATAATGTATGAGTTTTTTGAAATTTGGAGACTGGTAGGAAAGTTAGTTTAAAAGTAAATTCTAAAAAAGAAAATGTAAATTGTAGCACTTTAGTGAAATACCTTAAATCAAGACTGAAGAAAATAACTGGAAATTGAGTAAAGGCATACAGCAACTATTTCTGTTACCAGATGTGAGCATATTAAGTATATGCTTAAAATTAAAAACAGTTGTATCAAGGTAAAACATGGAGTGTTAGTATCTCCAAACTTGATTAAATTTAATATTACTTTATGCATTATAATAATTAATTATACAGTTATTAAAGACAGAGAGGTAATAAGTTGTGTTCTAGATCATTGTTTCCAGACTGCAGGTTGTGTAGCCTGTTTGGGTAGTGAAATTAATTTAGGGGGTTGCAACCATTTTATTTTAAAAATAAACCAGAATAGAATATAATGTCATAAGGGTAAGTCTCGTTCTGTGAAACTTTTGTTTCAGTTTTTATGTAGCAGGTATATACTTGGTCACAATATAAAGTGTCTTTTTTACTGTGCATCGTAGTCAAACAAGTATGAAAGCCACTGATAGAATATAGTAAAAGACTGCCATAGCTTAGAATTAATACATGTAAATTACTATCTTTTAAAGAAACTATATAGCTTCCTTTTAGAGTTTCTGACTTTGTGAGGTGTTCACTTTGTAGATGTGAAGAAAACAAATCTCGGAGCAAGGATGATTATCAAGCTGCAGTGGAAAGATTAATTATGGCTGCTCGTATATCAGATCCAAAGCTTTTCATTAAGCACATGACCGTCAATGTTAATAAGGAACAGGTTTATAGTTTGGAACATTGTTCTGCCCTGAAATGGTTGAAAGAGAATATGAAGTGGGCCGGAAAGGTTTGGCTTTTCAATAACCGTTAGTTATAAAGGCTTTTTTTTTTTTAAGTTCAAGTAATCATTGTTGAAAATAAAAGGCAATAAAAATATATAGTTTTCACTATATTCAGCTTTTGCTCTTTATTGACGTATAGTATGTCAATAGTTTTCAAACATTAAAAATTTTGATTGATGTATGCAATTTAGAAGTTTTCCCATACTGCAAATGATTTTTGAAATTACTTCTTGACTTCTCTTTAGGTAAACTCAAGGATGGTGAATCCCAATTTGTTCTAAAATCTAAGAAATGAAAAATTACAAAATGAGTATTGTGCAGCATTTAGTAAGAGGGAGACATAAAGGAGAAAGTATGCAAGCAGGTGTCTGGAGCTTTCAGAACAACCATTAGGGGTCTGAAGTAAATTTGATGAACGCTCAGTCCAATGTCTAAAGCCTGTTCTACATTTGTACTCTAGAGTAGTAAAATAATACTGGAAAATGACTCAAACACTAAAATTCCAGAATACCTTCTGAGTTATATCAAAAATGTTATTCTCTTAAATTTTCCTTCAGTGTATCTTAAAATACTGTTTCTTGAAGATTTGTAACTCATGTACATTAGGTATGACTAAAGACAACAGTATTTTAAACAAATATGCCAGAACTTAAAATATCCAAACAAGAATTGTACCTTTCAAACTACCTTAGGAAGTTTAAACTCCTTTTCTGAAGCCATCTGCAGAATCTGCAGCAGTCATTCTTCAAGGTAGTCATCCTCAGTCCTTGATTTGATACTTCAGGCCATAATTTAAATCATTTAGAGAAATGTCTGAGTAAGGGGACTGATTTAAAAAGAATAAGTGGTGACTAGGGGGACTGAATGTATTTCTTAAACGAGTTCCCAGAATATGTAATGGCAACATTACTGAAATAAGCCTATAACCTCACAAGAATAAAAAAGCTAAAACCTAGAACTTAGCAAAATGCCTTACTATGATAAAATGTAGAATGAATACCCTCCTGAATGGTATATGGGAAGTGAGGCAGAAGATGTCCAGAAAGAGGCCCAGTTTTCCAATATGAACAAACTGGGTGACTGATTGCCATCACTGAAATTCAGCACCTAGGAAATAAATTGGGTTTGGAGATTACTACCATCAGTTTGAAGTGCTTTTGAGGACAAGTGAAGAACAGTAAATGGACAGTTAGAAACTTGTTTTTTCTATAGCTGGTAACTAAAACCCAAGGAAAAGAAAGAAATATGAAGCCATTTCGATGCTGGTGGCAAGGTTGGATTTGAAAGGATGAAGATACAGAAGATGGTAAATTAAGCTTTTAGGGAAAATGGGATTGGATGGAATGGACCACAAGTTGACCAGATTGTTTCTAACGAATGAGTAGTCAGGAACCCTTAGGGCTGAAACAAAGGAAGGTCTTGGGTTTTTGGTTTTTTTCCTCCCACATTGGTCAACAGTACCGAAAGATAGGAGAAAGAGGAGAACGGTTATAGTATTTGCTTTATTTCATCTGTGGCAGTTTAGGGAATAATCAAAGCCATAGAAGCGAAATACAGCTAACAGTAAAAACCCCAAACTGATGGTGAAGAATGCTCAAGGTTTCAAAACATCTAGATACCGAAGGGGCCAAAGTCAAAATGCAAATCGGAGACAATAAATCGTTTTCATTGGTATTTGTGTAAAGGAAGTCAAAGGACACTCAGTAAGACCTTTAAATCTGGAGCTGTCAAGTGAGAGTCGTCCTAAGGCGACAGACCCGCGCACTCTGCGGGCTGATCCGCTAAGCCAGCCTCCTCCCCCCCGAGGTTGAGGGGACCCGGGTCGGGGCGGAGAGCAGAGCCGGCGCATGCGCGCGCTCGGTCGCCCTTCCCTCCTTGCCCTCTCCGGCGACCCTCGGGCCAAGCCTGGCTACCTGCCGCCCAGTCACCTTCCAGCTCCCTACCACCTAGTCCTTCATATCCGTTAGCGCTCATTCGCGCCTCCTAAAGCTTTCCGGTGAGTGCGCAGCGCCCCCTCCAGGCCAGGAGGTAAGAAAACGGAGGAACGGGGGGCTTCTACGCTGCGGGCAGGCAGGCGATCACCGGGTCGCCGACGTCACCACGGGGCTGAGAACCGCTAGGGTTTTAACCCGCGTCCCGGGCTGCGCGCAGGCGCCCCAGAGAGGAAGGCCTGGCGCGCTTCAGCCAATGAGAGCGCGACCTGCGGCCTGTCCCCGAGCCCGGGCTCCTCTCGGGCGAGCCTCGGCGCCGGGGCTGACGGACTGGCAGAGCAGTACGCGCCCAGATGAGATTTCAGGGCTGGGGGTTCACAGAGCCCCGGGGGTAGGAGTCTGTCAGCGCCAGTCGTCAGGTGCGGCGAGAGCAGGCGAGAGCGGCGCGAGCTCGTTGGCCGGGCTGGCGCCCCGGTGCGCATGCGCCCCCGCGTGGCCCAGCGCGTCCCACACAGTCCTGCGGGAGGAGCGACCGTCCTTGCACCTGGTACCTAGTGGGAAGTGGAGCAGGTCAGAGCAAGCCCTCGCGGAGGAGACTTGCTGGAACTGTAAGCTGCAGGACCGAAGGGACTCCGTTTGTACTCTCAGGCTGCTCGGGGCAGAAGCGGGGTGGGGGGGTGCGGCGGAGGGGGAGTGCGGGCAGAGCAGCAGTCAGAGTCACCGTGGCTCGACGTGCTAACTTTTGAACTCGGGCAATGCCAGCGGCCGGCGTACTCGCGTGGCATCTGTTTTAACTTGTTTGAAATGAGAAACTTGAGACGATTTAGATTTTGTTTCCGCTATCGTATTTCCCCGGTCTTTGACTTATCACAGAAAAATGTTATGATTCAAATCTCAGAGCATAAGATATACGAAAGGAAAGCTTTAAAAACCTAGATATTTTGCTACAATTTATTAATTTATCTAAAAGGCTTCCTGCTTTTGCCTTTTCTTAGTTTTTTCCCTTCCCTAAGAAGTATTAAACTGAAGAGCAATGAGAAATTGCCTGCTTTTATCTCTCCTTGATAGAACATACTACTTTTTTTTTTTTTTACTTTTTATTTATTTATTTTTTTTTTTTTTTTACATACTACTTTTTAAAACCGTAGAAGATAGTTACTGAGGAAAGCCACAGTTTAAATGAGAGTAAACCTAAGGATATTAACCCTGTTAAAGTAAATGACTTTCAAAAAAAATTATGCCACCTGACTGAAGATCAGTACTAGGACCTCTATGTGGCAAACGTGGTTTCTGTCAAAAGTAATTTAAACAAAAATTTTAAGCTACCCGTAATTTGGCTTTTCCACCTATTTAGATATCTATTTCTACCCAATTTGATTTGAAACTGCTCATATTTAATGCCTCACTTTAAAGAGCACAGAATTTGGGTTAAAGTCAGAACCTTTCGTTTTATAAAAAAGAAGCTAATGTTGTCACTATAATGTGTATTAGGGCAGCCATTTACTATGGTTTGTGATTGAATTGCATCTTTTCCTGGTCTTCCTCCCACCATGCAGAGGAAACAGGCTTCGTGGTAAAGCCTTTCTGAGTCCCGCCATTCTAAGTGTAGCCCCTGGTAGCTGCCCGGGGTACTTTGCGCATTGCTATTTCATTTACTGCAGTTTTATAATCATCTGCTTGTGTCCCAATTCCTCCCTCTCTCCTAGACTGTAAATTTTTGGAATGATGGAATTATCTTGGTATTTTTCTATTCCCAGTGTTTAGATAGAGCCTGGTAAATACCTGTTGATGAGCTAGGTAATTAAGGCCCTGAGTTTCTCCCAAGTGTGGTAAGACAGAGGAATGTTTTAGTCATTTTGTAGCATGCCTGAGGCCTTTTCCAAATGGAGGGAGGACTAGTGGGCCAGGCGAAATGCGCACAAGATCGGCCCAGGTACGAATTTGAAGACCAGAATCCTGCCGCTGACCTGGATGCCTCCCCCTTTTGGACCTATTTCTCACTTGCAAACGGCAGCACCCAGCTCTGCCCTTCAGTTAGCTGATAGTGATTTGATTTTCTGTGTAGCTGGTCCTGTAGATCTGAATCTTCTAGTCTTCTTAGCAATTATATTTCTCATAATAAATTTAAAAATTTTCATGGGAGTTGTCAGCCCCTTACGTTTCATTTTCCCAGGGCCTCTTTATTTCTGGCTGAAGTGATAAAATTGGGTGCTTGGTCTTAAAAAAATGAGAACTGACCCAAGATCTATGCCACGTGAAAAGGCAAGCAGCCTGTGTACCAACCTGCTGGCCTATAACCTTATTTCCACTTAGTTGTTTGTTTTTTTTGTCTCAAGAAGTAGGTTAACCATACAGGAAACAAAGAACAAGGTCAAGCAAAACTTAGAATCTTCATTGGAATTTTAGCATACAGTTGACTATGTAAAAATCTTTCCCTCAAATTGTACTGAACAGGTATATTTAAAGAATTATTTCTTAATTTCTCTTTCTGTTTTCTCATTGTTAGTGTATAGGAAAGCTTAAAAGTTTCCTAACAGACCCCTCAGTCCTGTAAAATGATAGAATGCCTGAAGGCAGTGATTCTCAAACCTGAATTTGGAGGGCCACTGCCCTAAAGGATATTCCCTGGTTTTTTTTTTTTTCTTCTCTTTCTTGCCTTGTGTGTGTTAGCCACTCAGTCGTGTCCAATTATTTGAGACCCCATGAACTTCTCTATCCGTGGGATTTTCCAAGCAAGAATACTGGAGTGGGTTGCTGTTTTCTTCTCCAGGGGATCTTCCTGACCCACGGATAGAACAAGGTCTCCTGCATGGCAGGCAGATGCTTTGCCATCTGAGCCACCAGGAAAGCCTCTTCTTCCCTTCTTATCCCTCCTGTTTTTTTCAAAAAATGGGTCCTGATCTGATCACGCCTTCCTTATCACTTGGTTGTCAGAGCCTGCTCTTAAACGGGGGCTAATGGGCAATAAATTTTTCCAGCAGTTTAAATACGAAATGAACATCTTAGAATTGTAGTTTGGTTAGTGTCTATCAGAATTATTAAGTAAAAATCTTTCTTATGTGCATGGGCATTTTCCTATAGAAATATGAATGGCCACCTTTGGGGAAGGGAAGAATTGTTGGCAAAAGGAAAAGTAGTCACGTTCCCTCTCATAATGCCTCTCCACCTCCCAGTTGTGAAACACTGTCTTTAAAAAGCCATGTTCATTCACTGAAAAGGCAATTGCCACAGCACAACACACTTGATTTTACCCATTTGGGTTCCTTTGCATTTTGAAGAGAGAAATGCTACTAACATGAAAACTTATATTTTTATACTAAGCAAGTGCTTTCCAGCATTTTAAATGTGTCTTTCAACATTTTTTCTTAAATTCACAGCACAGATAACTTCAGCCTGGTGAGCATCAGATAAAGCTCAACAGTGCTACATATATTTGTCGTTGTTTCATTTGTGTTAAACTTGTTATTATTGGTAGTATTAGAATTGTCATGTATTACAATTATTTTTTTATTTATTAGTATTAGAATTATAATTTTTCCTTTTTATAAAAGGGAGACATTTCAGTAAAATATTTAGTCGTCGAGTAGACTTTTTTTTTTTTTTCCTTCGAGTAGACTTTTTTAAATTGAGCTATAGTTGATTTATAGTGTTGTGTTTCAGATGTACAGAAAAGTGATTATTTTTCAGATCCTTTTCATTTATAAGTTGTTAAAAAATACTAAGTATGGTTCCCTGTGCCATATGGTAGGTCCTTGTTGTTTATCTGTTTTATATATGGTAGTGTGTATATGTTAATCCCAAACTCCTAATTTATCTCTACCCCCCTTTCTCCCTTGTTAACTCTAAGTTTGTTTTCTGTGTCTGTGGGTCTGTTTCTGTTTTGTAAGTAAGTTCATTTGTCTTTTTTTTAGATTCTACATATAAGTGATATTATATGGTATTTGTCTTTCTCTGTGAATTGACATTTTCTACAATGAAGATAAAGTGTCTGACTTAACTACTCCTGCCTAGCAGACTATAGTATTGTGTTGGCTCACAGTATTCTCTCAGTTAATAAAAAATTTTTCTATTTCAGTTTGACATGACAGTATATGTTATGCAGGTGTTTCTGCTATGACATACACGCATTCCTGGAAACCTAGACATTCTGTAAGATAATATACTAATCAAGGTTCATCGAAAAAAAAATACACCTCTCAAAACAAGACATGTGGGAATCTCTAGCTGTTTCATTTGTGCTATTGCAGCTCCCCAGGTTGCTTGATGAAGTGGAAAATGCAAAGATACTTGAAGCGACTAACCATCTGCTGCTTAAACCAAAGGAAGAAACTACTGGAGGATTTTCAGGGTTTTTTTTTTTTTTTTTTTTCCCCAGGATTTTGTTTATAGCTAAAACTTTCTTTGTAATAGCAGAAAGCCCACCACTGATGATCTCAAATCATTAACATGGTGGGGAAAATGCATGTGATATAATATCTCTCCCCTGCTGACCAGATGCCTATAAGCTATGTTAATTCCCAGTAAAGAAACTTCTTTGGTAGCAGAACAGACTGCTCTTGGATCATCTCTCTCATTTATTAGATGAGGAGCAGACTCAGGGAGGTGAAACAACCCGTCCGTTCTCACACAGCTAGTCAGTGATGCAGTCAGGATTTGAATGTGGATTTCAGAGACTCCGGGCTTCCCAGGTGGCACTAGTGGTTAAGAATCCACTGCCAATGCAGGAAATGCAAGAGACACAGGTTCGATCCCCAGGTCAGCACCCTACTCCAGTATTCTTGCCTGGAAAATTCCATGGACGGAAACTGGCAGGCTGCAGTCCATGGGGCTGAAAAGAGAGGGACACGACTGAGCATGCGTGCTCGGAAACTCCCGCCTCCCTAACCATCGTGCAGACTGCCTTCCCCAGCAGGGTCATGTTCACTTAAATTTGCCTTGAGTTGGCCTAAATCTGTGCCGTCCAATAAAAATACAGTATGAGCCCCAGATGTAATTTAAATTTTTCTAGTGGTAAATCACAAAACACAGTTAAAACCAGATTGCGTTTTGCTTTTAAAATAGAAACAAGTGAAATCAATAAATTATCGTTTCAACAGCTCATCAGAATCTAAAATTCTAAATGTGATACTTGGCATTTTCTCTCTGTGCCCCCTGCCTTCCCCCAGAAGTCATATTCATAACCACTGGACCCCAGGGAAGTCCGTGTTGTGTTTGTTTTGATGTCTTGCTTTGGAAAGTGGGCTGCGGAGCATAACTTGGATCACCTGTGTTGCACATCAGATGGAGGCTTTGTGATTTCTTGAACTTCTAAGATACTGCTGCCACAGACCGTTAAAACGGGCTTCTTTTAGAAGCCTGAGAGAAAAAGCATAGTGGTTAAAGCGTGGCTGCTTATTATTTTCATGTTTCCCATTCGTGTTCTTGGGTAACCATATGCCTCTAGAGTATTATTCCTCATTTCTTATCCACAGTTTTAGCTCATTTTATCATCTTTGCAGTTAAGTGGCATAAATGTTCTTAATATGAAAACTGAAATATCATCATGTGTGAATGTGAAGGACTCTTCTTGAACTCCATTGGGACCACAGTCCAGGGCTGTCACTGGACAGGTTTCCCAGAGCCAGGGGCCTGTCTTAAATACTCAGTGACCAACACGCATGTCATTTTTGTTTAATTTTGTATGCCAGCAGCACTGTTTTTTTGTTGTTAATTTTAAGGACATATTTTGCATGTTCATGGTAAATAAACCAGGAAATATAAAAAGTAAAGGGCTTCCTAGCTGACACCTAGAGAGAGCCAGTTTTGGGTTGGATATGTATATTCTTCTGGTCTCTTCTTTGCAAACTTTAAGCCTTGTACCTGTTCTCTCTTAACTAAGTCGCGATTGTTCAGTTACTTTGATTGATTGATTTTTGGTTGCACTGGGTCGTCATTGCCGCGCACGGGCTCTTTCTAGTTGTGGTGAGCGGGGGCTCCTCTCCTTCACTGTGCACAGGCTTCTCATTGCAGTGGCTTCTCTCGTCGTGGAGTATGAAATGCAGCTTCAGGAACTTCAGTAGTTGCGGCACAGGCTCAGTAGTTGTGGCACACGGACTTAGTTGCTCCAAGGCTTGTGGCATCTTCCCAGGCCAGGGATTGAGCCTATGTCCCCTGCATCGGCAGGCAGATTCTTACCCACTGTACCACCAGGAAAGTCCTGTTTGGTTAGTTTTGTGACGACGTTTGGTATTCAGTCCATCATGGACAGCACTGAAACTTCAATAAAAATGATTCCTCTTCCCTCATTATGTCTCCATTTAATCTCAGAAATCTTCCAAATGGTAGGAATATTTCTAGTATCTGAATTTATTACAAACAAAATAGCAAGGTGAATGGTTAAGTAAAACCTTTTTAAACATTTAAATGAATGCCTATAAACACATTCTATATCCAAGAGGGTCTTGCCACACCAGTCAACCAGAAAATAAATGGAAGCATCCACTGTTGTTTGCAAATGCACTTTTTAAGTAGGTAATTCTTGACTTTTCTTTAAAATACATCTGTTAGTGGCAGTTATGCTTCATTACATTGCCTTGGTTCAGATATATTAACTGCATTATGAAACCTTTTTTTATTTTAAATTAATTTATTATTTTTTAATTGAAGGATAATTGCTTTACAGAATTGTGTTGGTTTCTACCAAACATCAACTGAAAATTTTTAAACCATTTTTAGTGCTTAAGATTTTGACAGAATAGGACTTGAGCCATGTGGTGGTTTGTTTTGAGGGAATATGCTGCTCCACATGGCTATTAAGAGTGGAATAGTGTAGAAAGCTCCTAGCTTCGTAAGCCCGGGGAAGAAAGGAGAAAGGATTTTTTTTAACCTGGTGATTATCATGTGAATAATAAGTCATTTCAAGACTTTAGTAAGAGATTGCTCAGAGTTTTTAAAGTCACTCGATCAGTTGACATGGGTTGCTGAAGCTCTGAATTATTGGAAAAGTTCATGTGATTAAAATCATGTTTCCCCTTTATCTGCTTAAACTTTAAAAAAATAAAAAACCTTTGTTTTTTAGAGCAATATTAGGTTCACAACAAAAGTGAGCAAAGTACAGATTCCCACTTCCTCCCTACACACACATAGCCTCCCACACCTGAGTTGTACATTTGTTACAATCGATGAACCTATATTGACACGTGATTATCACCCAAAGTCCATAGTTTACATTAGGGTTCACTCTTAGTGTTGTACATTTCATAGGTTTGGGCAAATGTATAATGATATCTATCTACCATTGTAGTAGTAGTATACTGAGTACTTCCACTGCCCAAAAATCCTGTGTGCTCCACCTATTCATCCCTCCCTCCCTGCCAACCACAGATTTCTTTACATCAGCATAGTTTTGCCTTTTCCAAAATGCCATATAGTTGGAATCATACAGTATATAATCTTCCTAGGTTGCTTCTTTCACTTAGTTATATGCATTTAAATTTCTTCCATGTCTCCTCCTAGCTTGAGAGCTCATTTGTTTTAGTACTGAGTAATATTTAATTAGCTGGATGTACTGCAGTTTATCTGCTCACCTACTGAAGGAAATCTTGGTTGCTTCCAGGATCTGGCAATTACGAATAAAACCACAATAAACATCCGTGTGCAGGTTTGTGTGTAGACATGTTTTCAGTTCATTTGAATAAATACTAAGGAGTGTGGTTACTGGATCATATGGTAAGAGTCTGTTTAGCTTTGTAAGAAGTTTCCAAACTGCCTTCCAAAGTGGCTGTATCATTTTGCATTCCCGCCAGCAATGAATGAGAGTTTCTGTTGCTCCACATCCTCACCAGCATTTGTTGTCAGCGTTTTGGATTTGGCCATTCTAATAGGTGTGTTGTAGTATATCGTTGTTTTAATTTGCATTTCCCTGAAGACCTATCATGTGAAATGTATTTTTATATGCTTATTTGCCATCTGTATATCTTCTTCCATGAGGTATCTGTTCAAATCTTTGGCCCATGTTTTAATCAGGTTGTCCATTTTCCTTTCCTGTCCAATTGTTGTTGAGTTTTAAAGATATTTTTGGTGTATGTTGGATAGCAATCCTTTGTCAGATATGTATATCCTTTGCAAATATTTTCTCCCAGTCTGTGGTTTGTTCTTTCTTTCCCTCTACATTGTCTTTCACAGAACAAAATTTTTAATTTTAATGAAATTCAGCATATCAGTTCTTTCCTTCCCAGACTGAACCTTTGGTGTTGTATCTGAAAAGTCACTGACATACCTAAGGTCATCTAGGTTTTCTCCTAGGTACCTGTCTATGAATTCTGTAGTCTTGTGTTTTATATTTAGGTCTTTGATCCAGTTTGAGTTAGTTTTTGTGAAGTGTGTAAATTGTATGACTGATTAATATTTTTGCATGTAGATGTCCAGTTGTTCCAGTACCATTTGTTGAAAAGATTATCATTGCTCCATAGTAGTGCCTTTGTCAAAGATCAATTGGCTATATTTTTGAGATCTCTTCCTGGGTGCTCTTACTGTCCCATTAATCTATTTGTGTATTCTTTCACCAGTTACTTACTGTAACTTTATAGTAAGTCTTGAAGTCCACTAGTGTCAGTCTTCCAACTTTATTCTTCTTCAGTGTTGAGTTGGCTGTTCTATTTATTCTTCATATAAGCTATTATATGTTGTTTCCAAATAATAATTTGCTGAGATTTTGGTTGGGATTGCATTGAATCTGTAAATCAAGTTGGAAAGAACTGACATCTTGACAAAATTGAGTCTTGCTATCCATGAACATGGAATATCTCTCCATTTCATTCTTCTTTGATTTTCTTTAATCCAAGTTTTATAGTTTTCCTCATAGATCTTCAACATATTTTGTTAGATTTATAATTTAAGTATATCATTTTGGGGGTTGCTAATGTAAATGGTAATGTGCTTTTAATTTCAAATTCTATTTGTTCATTACTGGTATCTGCTTAACTTTTTAAGTGATTAATGGATGCCTGGAACTTGACCTACGTATATATTCAGAAATGTTTTGCCACCTGAGACCTGTGAGGAGGTAAGCTTTGTGATTCAATCTGTTATTAGTATTTGGGAGGTGGGGGGAGTATGTGGAAGCTGTTAGGTGTTTAATTTCAATTTATTATGATTTATCAAATTCTAACTATTTTGTCTGTATTATGGTGGAGGGCAGGAGTAAGAAAAAGAAAATTTATGTAAACATCCATGTCTTTCTCCCAAGTGTCTATTCAGAGTAAAAGATGAAAAGAATAAATACCATCTTTCAAAATAGTTCAGTATGAAGAGTTTAAGAGGAAAAGAAGATAGTTTGTCCTTAGCACAGATCTTACCATGTTGCCGTCAAGTCTGTTGCTGTCATATAGAAAACCACTTTACATTGAAATTGTATAATCAGATCAGTCAGTCGTTATATTTGCTATTTATATATATATAGTCTAAATGCTTCCTATTTCAGGAAAGGATTTAAGAAGCTCAATAAAATTTAATTGGCATAGTAATAGGCACATATGCAGTTAATCAAAATGAAAACCAGATGCCCTCTAGAGAAAAAAGATCGTTTGTTTAAAAAGTAGAACTGATTAGACGATCATTCAAATATCAGGTTTCTGGCTTCTTGGTAGCCAAGTCAAAAAAGGTAAATTTATTTGGCTCAAAGTATATAACCAAAATAAAATTTGATCTGTTCCATGAAAATAATGTCTCCATTATGTCTCCATAATGACTCCACACTTCGAATGCAGGAGACACGGGTTCAATCCCTGGTCAGGGAACTAAGATCCCACATGCCTCAGGGCACAATCTCCCCCCAAAAAATGACATGTCAAGTTTTAGATTACTAAAACACATTTGGCACTAATTAGTACTTTTAAATAATGATGCGTTGATACGTGACTATCTCAGTGAATAGTCACTGTTAAAAGGAGTGTCTTTAGAGGGAACAGACTGTTTCCACCAATTCAGTTTATGATGAGGATTATCCAAGAAAGAGAGACTTTCTCTCACTGAATTTATGACATAAATTGTTTAAAAGAAGAAGAAAAGAGAAACAAAAGAGGCTGAGAGATACTGGATAGCATCCCAAGAAGTTGTTGGGCAGATGTTGAGACATTCTATGTGTTGTGGTATCTGATAATAGTGTTCAGCTGTAGAAAACCAGGCTAAAGTGCTGTGTCCTCTTGCTCTGATACAAAGAGAGGCTGTAGGAGCTTGGAAGGATGGGATTTATAACACTTCCTGGGCTGTTTCCTTCAGTGATACCTGCTCCTTCACCCCCATGCCACTGATGGCAGTAAGTACTAGTTGTTGTGGATAGAGACACCGTTTTCTAGCTTTTTTGATCTCAGTCTTTAGAAAACTATATTTTAACTCTAACCTATAAAAATAAAAGTTTCATAACAGTAGTTAACCTTGCCATACATAATATCCCAGAATATTTTCTGTTCTGAGATATATTTTCTGGGTTGTTTTTTTTTTTTTTTTGGTGTGTTTTTCATGTTGGTCGTGGATTACTAAATTGATTTCACAACTAAGTTGACTGCACAGTCTGTGTGTGTAAATGAAGCTTCATTCGCCCCCAGCCACCTCCTTCCTTTATTTCTTGCCTGTGGCTTCTTTCCCACTACAGCAGTGGAGTTGCACAGTTGCATCACAAACCAGATGGCCCTGAAAGCCTAAAATATTTCCTCTCTGGCCCTTTACAAAAGAAGTTTCATGTGCCAGTTTTGCTCAATCTAAAGCAACACACACACACAAAATAAAGCAACACAATATTGCTTTCAATTCAGTTCAGTCACTCAGTTGTGTCCCACTCTCTGCAACCCCATGAATCGCAGCACACCAGGCCTCCCTGTCCATCACCAACTCCTGGAGTCCACCCAAACTCATGTCCATTGAGTCGGTGATGCCATTCAACCATCTCATCCTCTGTCGTCCCCTTCTCCTCCTGCCCTCAATCTTTCCTAGCATCGGGGTCTTTTCAAATGAGTCAGCTCTTCACATCAGGTGGCCAAAGTATTGGAGTTTCAGCTTCAACATCAGTCCTTCCAATGAACACTCAGGACTGATCTCCTTTAGGATGGACTGGCTGGATCTCCTTGCAAACCAAGGGACTCTCAAGAGTTTTTTTTCAAAACCACAGTTCAAAAGCATCAATTCTTCGGCACTCAGCTTTCTTTATAGTTCAACTCTCACACACATACATGACTACTGGAAAAACCATACTAAACAGACCTTTGCTGGTAAAGTAATGTCTCTGGTTTTTAATATGCTGTCTAGGCTGGTCATAACTTTCCTTCAAAGGAGTGTCTTTTAATTTCATGACTGCAGTCACCATCTGCAGTGATTTTGGAGCCCAGAAAAATAAAGTCAGGCACTGTTTCCAGTGTTTCCCCACCTATTTGACATGAAGTGATGGGACCAGATGCCATGATCTTAGTTTTCTGAATGTTGAGCTTTGAGCCAACTTTTTCACTCTCCTCTTTGACTTTCATCAAGAGGCCCTTTAGTTCTTCTTCACTTTCTGCCATAAGGGTGGTGTCATCTGCATATCTGAGGTTATTGATATTTCTTTCTCCCGGCAATCTTGATTCCAGCTTGTGCTTCAGCCAGCCCAGCGTTTCTCTGGTTTTTCTTACTCTTATTTCCTTGCATTAAATATCTGCTGCACAGTCATTTACTATACGTTAGCCAGACCCTGTGGTGGGAGCCTCTGGGCTCTCCTGCCCCTCTGGGTCTACCTCAGGGTTTGCCCTGAGGCCATCAGTGGCTGAGGGGAAGAGGAATACCAAGTCAGGCTCACTCCAGCAGGACACAGGATGCCCCCAGTCGGTGACTGGCTGGAAGACTTCCCGCTGGCAGGACCGAACCCTTCTTGGGACCAGACAGCAGCCCCAGACATCCTCCCCAAGGCTCCTCCCTTCTCTTTCGCCTTCTGTAGGTGTCTGGCCTGAACCATGGTCTGAAAAGTCTCCCTACTTCCTCTCTTTCCCAGTCATTCTGTCTTGCACAGAATGCACATCTACTTCTGTCTTGACTTCTGCTTTTCAGCAGACCCAAACTAGCATAACGAACAACAGAAATACCTGGGAAATGTTTTACCTGCCCTCAAGGATGCCATGGTAGTTGAGGAGGATGAATACATATCATTTCTACATTATGGTATTCTGTTCCACGTATGTGGGGCACACAGGTTGTTTTATTAAAGCTTAGAAGAGGGAAAGACTGTTTATAATGAATATACAAGAGGGAAGGTTCTGGGGGACTGGGCACATTGCCTCCTGGCACATTGCTAGGACTGCAGTAATTAGTGAATGAGTAAGTACAATTTGGACAGACGGAAGTGGGGAACAGAAAGAATGTCTGAGAGCTTAGAAATCATGAGAAGAAAGGGAAGGACAAGGCAGATCGCCAGCAGGGCTGAAGCTGAGGGTTTCTGTCAGGAGTGCTTGAAGATCAAGTTGGAAAGATAGATTGGAAGTTATAAATACCAGACTAAGAAATGGATTTTACTCTGCAAGAGTTGAAACACCATCAGAGGTGTTTCAGTAAGGAATCCAAGGATAGTGGGATTTTAGGAAAATTAACCTATATACAGCATGGTTAGGGAAAAGAAACCAGAGAATACTGATTAGGAGGCAGTGCAGTCCAATTTTATGGTGGTCATTGCTGGGAAGAAGGAATAATTTCAAAGGACGAGGTAAAGTGAGAAGAATAAGACTTCAGGACTGAAAATAAGGTGGGGCTGGTGAGCTAATTGAGGCAACAGTAGGTTTAAGGGGTTCTGCATTGGCAACAGGAAGAAAAGAGGTACCTCAATAACAGAAATAAAGAATGTAATCCTGGATGGCACTGTCCAGCTGCTTCCTTGCCTTTTGTACCCAAGCTCAGTTTAGAAGAAAAGTAATAACCTCGGCTCCTTTTTATTAAGACATTTAAAATTTGAGAGGCTGGCAGGATAGCTAAAGTGTCCATCACACATTTGAAAATGGGGACTTCAACTCAGATAGAGAGGAAATGGAGCTGTCAGTAACATTTACTTATCCTGCCTCCTACTGAGGACTTTCGGCATTTCCTTTACTGTCCAAACTCCTGTTATATAATCCTTAATACACAGCCTGTATGTTGATTTTATAGAAGGTTCAAGTACAGGTTGAAAAAAAGAAAAGTAATCTGAAAATATGATGGTGGTGCTCAGATTGGTTTTTTTTTTTAATCTCCAGAAATGATTCTATAATATCATTTTATTTTTTGAAAATACATATTTATTTGGCTGTGCCAGGTCTTGCTGCACACGGAATCTTGTAGTTGTGCATGTGGGATCTCCTTCCCTGATCAGGGAACAAACCCGGACCCCTTGCATTGGTCTGCACCAAGTCCTAGCCACTGGACCACCAGGGAAGTCCCTCAGTCATTGTAAAAGTAGAAAACTTCCCCAAAGATTCAGTGCACCTAATGTAGGAGACCAAAATGGACACAGTATTTAGAGACTTCTTCACAGCCCATTGGGACTTCCCTAGTGACTCAGATGGTAAAGAATCCGTCTGCAGTGTGGAAGACCTGAGTTCAACCCCTGGGTTGGGGAGATCCCCTGGAGAAGAGCATGGCCACCCACTCCAGTATTCTTGCCTGGAAAATCCTATGGACAGAGGAGGCTGGCAGGCTACAGTCCCTGGGGTCACAAAGAGTCGGACATGACTGAGCGACTTTCACTTCATTTCACTTCACAGCCCATCATCATACAGTGAAAAAGGTAAATTATTATGTTCAAAAATAGAAGTCATGAAAGTGCTTCCCAGAAATTGCAAATCATTTCATTTGGATTTAAAACTACTTTTTAAAAAAAACACTCCCAGGTGAGTTATGCCAAAATTTGAGAATGAGATGTCAGGGTATCTAACTGGAAAATTTCAGCATGCTGGTAATGAAGAAATGAACTAAAAAGACATTTTATATCTCTCATGAAGCATTACAATTCTCAAACAATTTTTCACTTTAAAGATTATTCTTTTGGATATTGGGTTTTTTTTTTTAATCTGGAAAAGAAAAATGATACACAAAATTATCATCATTTGCAGTGAAGCCAGTTTACATTTCAAGATAGGCTTTTGAGAGGAAGTTTTATTATTACTATTAAATATTGTCTTATGATGTTACATCAGAGGAATTTATAACCACTGTTTATAGAAATCATGTAGCAGTCACTGAAATCTACTCTCCTGTAGATTTCAGAAAACCACCAAGTTTTACATTCTGGTTTCTACATTGTTTCTGTGATGTTTTCCATACATAGTCATCTTAATGTTACTGTTACTTTATTCATGGGGGGATTTGTGTCTGTGTCAGTGATCCAGTGAGTAATAAATCCATATCTTTTAAAAAGGTTATGTCCAGGAAAGATATTTCCATACTGCTTTCTGTTATCAAGAGCTTTGTCAGGAGCTGAAGCAGTCAATGCCTTGAGGCCATTTTACTTTGCTGTACATCCAGATTTCTTTGGACAGCACCCCAGGGAAAGGGTAAATATTTATTTTTCTTTATGTTTAATGTTCGGTCTACGTTTGTTTATTTACGTTTGCTACAGTGTAATACAGAGAGTTCTATAAATTGGGTTTGTTTTGTCATAGCGGTATAATCAATGCTTTGAACTGCAGACACTGGAAATTGAAACTAACACCATTGTTTTTTTATGAAAGCTGTCATATTTCTGGCAGGCAATAAAGATACCAGTTTAGGAACTTCCCTGGTGGTCCAGTGGTTAAGACTTCACCTTCCAATGCAGAGGGTGTGGGTTTGATCCCTGATGGGGAATCTTAGATCCCACATGCCTCACAGCCAAGAAACCAAAACATAAAATAGAAACAATATTGTAACAGATTGAATTAAAGACTTTAAAAATGGTCCACATAAAAAAAAAAATCTAAAAAAAAAAAAGATACTGTGTAAACTCTGTATGTGAGTAGTCATGTTTTCTGTACCAATTTTGAAAGTAAAATTGAGGGTCAGAAAGACCACTTCTGGCCTCTGTTAGTATAATCAGTCCCTTTTTTAAGGTTGATATATCTTTTTCAGTGCCTGAATAGTTGCCTGCTGTATGTCCATTTCCCTATACCATCAGTTCATGTGTGTTCAAGGAATACAAACTGATGTGAAAAATAACTCATGATAAACTTAATTAGGAACACCAGTATTTTTTAACATTAGATCATATATTACAAAACCAAATGCTTTGAAATTATCTCATTGGTTCCTTTTATCTTCCTTTATACTGATAACTGGTTTAACATGAAAAGGAATTTAAAACTCTTGAAAATTAGAACATTACTGTATTGCTTTTTTCTACTTACCATGGAAAATAAATCAGTTTTACTTCTTTGCTTTAGGAAAATACTCTGATTATGATGGTGGTTATATTGGTTGTTAGAAATTAGATCCTTTTTAACTAATTAGTAAATTGAATCAACAGCAAAATATCCACTACCTTGGAGATATAATAAATTAATACAAATTATTGGGAATGTCAGACATGAATACAGTTTAATGTTTCACAATTTACAGTTTTTAAATCCAACGTGTATGGAAAAATTAAGCTTAGTGCTAGGTGATGATTTCCCTCCTCTACCAATATACCTTTTTTTTTTCTTTTAACTAAAACTTTTATGTGCCATAAAATGTGAACTCAGCAGACTTGGGTTGCTTTGTTAGAAAGAAATCCCTGGCTTCAATCCTGGCTCTTCACTGCCTCCTGGGAGATGAGCTCTCAGCCTGGGGATATCCTTGCCTGATAAGAATGTTTCTGTGTGCCCAGAGCCTTGGGCCACACCAGACAGTTTATCCTAACAATGTGAGTTATGGTAAAATGCCTAATTTCTCATTTCTGAGACCCTCTGGGAAGCTGGAGACAAATACCTAAGGTCAGTCACATGGGCACACAGTGCCCCAGTGAAAGCCCCGGCCCCCAGGGCTTGAATGAGCTTTTGTGGTTGGCAGCGCTTCTGATGTTGTCACATGTCCTTGCTGGGAGCTTAGGCACTGCCTGTAGAATGTCCCTGGGAGAGAACAGCTGGAACCTTGCACTTGGCCCCTCCTGGACTGCACCCCACACACATTTTCCCCTTGCTGATTCTAATCTGTATCCTTTTGCTGTAGTAAAGTATAACCATGAGTGTAATAGCTTTTCTGAGTTCTGTAATCCTTCTAGGTAGTAAATCATCAAACCCCCAACACAATATAGCTGAGAGTCGGTTTTTGTCTATAGAATTGTTTGTGTGTGTGTGTGGTGTTTTATGCGTTCTTTCTTTCTTTTTTTTTTTTGTTTGTCAGGAAGCATTTATTTTTTTTTTCTTTTTCTTTTTATTAGTTGGAGGGTAATTACTTCACAACATTTCAGTGGGTTTTATCATACATTGATATGAATCAGCCATAGATTTACACGTATTCCCCATTGCGTTCTTTCTTTAAGCTTGTTTTAAGATTGAAGTATAGTTGATTTACAGTGTGTTGATTTCTGCTATATAGCACAATGATTCAGTTATACATGTGTATGTATTTTATATTCTTTTTCATTATGGTTTATCACAAGATACTAAATATAGTTCCTTGTACTATATTGTTTTTATTATGTAACTGGATTTATCAATCATTTATTACTGTCATAGTTAGGCTTTTTCTACATCTCATTTATAAAGGAACTCAGCCATGTTTTCTTCTAATACTTTTGTAGCTACATTTTTTTTTTTTTTAATATCTCTTCTCTGTGGAGTTACATGTTGTGAGGTATGGATTCAATTTTATCCTGTACCGAGGACCTATGAAATCCCAACTTTTTTTAGTACTAAATTCTTTAATACATTCAGTAGTGTGTTTAAAAGGTTGGGATATAATTTGTGATGTTTCCTTGTTCTATTTTGTACATAAATGTCTCAATATTTTTTTTCCAGGAAGTCAATGAAAATTCCCTTAAGAGATTAAGTGCCTACTTAGAAAACCTTCAGAAACCAGGCTTCAAGTCTTTGAAACCAACCCAGCTTGTGTTTTATGTAAGAGAAACAGATCAGAATCCCTCTGATGGCCAGGAACACTTCAGTACTTCTGGTACATGTCTTATTTCTCATATGTCCCTTGCACCCTTGCAGGCTTCATTTGGTATGAGTTCAATCTGCCTAAAAGTTGCTAGAAGACCTTTGGAGTGAAGCCTTGTTGTAGAAAGTAATATCATTTAATCAAGTGTTTTCCTGGAGTTAGATTTTATTCCTGGCTACTTCTGTTCGATGAGCCTCCTTTTTTTTCCCTTAAGGATAGTTGCTTTACAATGCTGCGTCAGTTTCTGCTGTATGACAGAGTGAATAAGTTATATGTACACATACATCCCCTCCCCCTGAGCACCCCCACCCTATCCCCATCCCAGCCCTCTAGGTCATCACAGAGATCAGAGCTGAGCGCCCCATGAGGTACGCCCCTTCCCACTAGCTGTTTTATGTATGGCAGTGTGTATATGGATGAGCCACTTTTTATGTTTAAACTTTTTTGACTAGAAAACTAAAATGTTTCTGTTTGTCCCCTTCCTGTTTCAGTGCTGTTTTATTAAATGTGTATATGACAATTTTTTTTTTTTTTTAAGTATAGCTTACCTTTTCTTATCTAGTCCTCAAAGTACCCTGTGAGGTACCTAGTATTTGCCCAATTGTAACTTGGTGATGTTCCAGGACCATGACAGAATAAGGGTCTCTGAACTCTCTAACCCCAGCCTCATACTATTTCTAAAATCTGATCAGTCTAAATATACAGCTTTCTGTTTGGTCCTTTGTCGCCGCTTTGCATGTCCAACTCTTTGCGACCCCATGGACTCTAGCCCACCAGGCTCCTCTGACCATGGAATTCTCCAGGAAAGAATATTGGAGTGGTTTGCCATTTCCTGCTCCAGGGGATCTTCCCTACCCAGGGATTGAACCCGGGTCTCCTGCACTGTAGGCAGAATCTTTACCTTCTGAACCACCAGGGAAGTCCCAGTAATACTTAAAACTAAGGGTAAATGTGGGTCCATTATTCTCTAAACATCCATCCTTTTTGTCATTCTTGAGGAAATAACTCTTTTAGAATAAACTTTAAAACAATTTAAAGGTTTACTAAGAGTTTTCTGTGAATTAATGCTAAAACAAATAGCTGTAGTCAGCTTTGGCTGAGTAAAGAAAAAAATCCTCTACTTTCAGTTAATGGTTAACTTTGAACCATTTACTAAATAAAAATAGATTGTGAAAAATAATTAAGAGATGAGAGAAGATATAGCATAAGTAAGAAAAAGATAATGTTAGTATATAAGGAGTTTTTGGGTGTCAGAAAAAAAAAAGAGTAGCTCAGTTACAAAGATAGGCAAAGTGTCTAGGCACTTCAAGAAATAATACCCATAAATAGCCAATGGGTCTTCCCAGGTGGCTCAGGGGCAAAGAATCCACCTGCCAAGCAGGAGATGAGGGTTCCATCTCTGGGTTGGGAAGATCCCCTGGAGAAGGAAATGGCAACCCACTCCAGTGGATTCTTGCCTGGGAAATCCCATGGACAGTGGAGCCTGGTGGGCTACAGTCAATGGGGTTGCAAAGAGTCGGATACAACTAAGTGACTAAACAACAAGTAGCCAATAAGCATATAAAAATGTTTATAGCTTTAGTAATCAATGCAAACTACGTAATTAGATAATATTCCCAATAAAGGAGGCGTGCAATCTGGCAACAGGCATTCCAAACTATGTAGCAGCTCTTACATTGAATTAAGTGATTAATGGAGTTGGTAAATTAAGAGAGAAACTGAGATTTACTCCTTGACTCATCTCTTCTGAGGATAAACTATTTCTTCCGAACCTCAACTGCAGGAACTTGGATTTTCCTTTCCTCTTTCACTGCCTAGAATAATTCTACCAGTATTTCTCTCACATTACCATCAGTGATTCAACTAAAAACTCTTTCTTAGTCTGCATGTTCTAGAATCTGTAAATCTGTGTGGCAGGCAAAATAGGTTTCTCTGAGAACAATCTAGATTGTGATGACTGTCATCAGTGGCAAAGACACGAAAAAAGCACATTTCAGCCTTGAATAGAACGGTGAAAAATTAAGAACAATTTTTATGCCCATCAGTTTCAGAAGTGTAAAATAAATTATGCTCCATTCATTATGTGGATTAGCATAGCACTACTAAAACAAAAGAGGTTGACACATACATACAGATATGAAGGAGTCCCCCAGGTTAAATAACAAGAGCAAATTCGAAGTAATACACGCAGAATGGTGTAGTTTATATGGGGCTTCCCTGGTAGATTAGACAGTAAAGAATCTGCCTGCAATTCAG
Source organism: Cervus canadensis (assembly GCF_019320065.1). Classification (NCBI taxonomy): domain Eukaryota; kingdom Metazoa; phylum Chordata; class Mammalia; order Artiodactyla; family Cervidae; genus Cervus; species Cervus canadensis. Next base: position 43,051,939 of record NC_057407.1, on the reverse strand, counting down.
GAGACCTGGGTTCAATTCCTGGGTCAGGAAGATCTCCTGGAGAAGGGAATGGCAACCCACTGCAGTATTCTTGCCTAGAGAATTCCATGGACAGAGGAACCTCCAAGCTACCATCTATGGAGTCGCAAAGAGTCGGGCACAGCTGAGTTTATATGTTTAAATGGAGCGGTTCACACCATAGGGGTGTGTGTGTGCAAAGACATAAGTGTGTATGTCATGTGTAACATGCATACGAAGCACATAGGAAAGGTCTAGAGCAGTGCTATTTCAGAGACCCTTCTGCAGTGACGTCACGCGTGTGTGTGTGTGCATGTCTGTACAGCCGGCACTGGCCCCGTATGGCTCCTGAGCACTTGAAGTGGAGCTAGTATGACCAGGAACTGAATTTTAAATTTAACTTAATTTTAATCAATTTAATTTTAAATAGCCACATATGCCTAGTAGCTACCATATAAGGCAGTGTGTACTTGAATGTTAATAGGATTGTATCTAGTGAAATTGTGTGCCTGTCAACAGACTTTTATTTTATACGTATCATTTTACAATAAGGATGTACTTACATAATACTTATATAATTTTTAAAACCAATTTTTAACAATTTTTGAAGAGAAAGGGGTCAACATGTTATTTATAGTCGGGAAAATGCTTAGCATGGTGTCAGCTCAGATGTAAACCCTCACTCACTGTTCTTAACCCCTTGAGCCTATGCTTCTTCACATTTCAAAGGAGATAATAATGGCACCCGATGTGAACGTTGATTGAAAAGTGATACACATTCAACTACTGCCAAGTTTAATAACCAATAAGTAGTGAGGGAACCCAGTAGATTTCCTGTTGTTGACTTAACAAGTTAGATTACTAGTCTGAGCACGGTGACTACCTGTATTAAAATCAGATTGTGAAGTGCTGACTTCTAAAAAATTAGGGAATTTTGAGTCACTTCTGAAAATACTGAGTCACAAGATGGAGGTAGGGGAGTATAAGCACAGTCACTTTGAATCATAGAGAAAGTTTGAGATGAGTTTCTGTGACCTTCTCCTTGAACCACTATCCCCGTCAGCCTCCCCTGCCTCTACCTTTCCCCTGGGCCTTAGCCCTGGAGACTCTCTTTGGTGGACACTTGCTTATAGGAGAACTTTCCCATTCCTTAGACTGTAGAGATACAATTTATGAACAGCATTGAAAAATATTCTCAATCCTCTTCTTGGGCCGGGATCACTGGTGCCAAACTAGAAAAGGGAGCTGACAGAGAACTTCATAAATCAAGATAGCATGGTACAGTTCTGGAGAAGGAACATCATTTTCTTTTTCCAGAAGATTTTTCAATAGGATGAATTTTAATTGGTAATGAAGTGTTTTAAAAGATTTTGATTCTATAAATGTTGTATGAAAAAAATGTTTTTAAAGTAAAGCAAATAATCATCTGTATTAACTGTTTGGGGGAATTATATTCTCTAGGATTTCGAGCAGTCAAATTTACTTTGCACACCAGAGATCTGCTAAGCACAGTATTATATATTCTCAACTCCTGCAGTTTATCTATTGAACATGTCCAAAGCTTGAATACTAATGTGCATTCCCAGCCTCTCAAAGAGGCCAAAAGGACATCTGACAGGCCCATCAAATGGGACAAGTCTTACTACTCCTTTACTGGATTCAAGGACCCTGATGAAGACCTCGAGCAAGTCTGGAGAACGGAAACAACCCTAACGTATGTAAAAGTTTTTACTTACCTGATGTTTATGTTTAAAATTATAGTCTAAGACCCTGGTGATCCAGTGGTTAAGGCTCTGAGCTTTCACTGCAGGGGGCAGAGATTCAATCCCTGGTTAGGAAACTAAGATCCTGCATGCTGTGCAGTACATGCAAAAGAAAAAAATTTTAATTGAAAAAATAAAGTTTCATGTTCCAGGAAAAGTAATGCTATCAATGTAGTTAACCCAGTAACCATTACAAAAAAGATATTTCATGCTTCCTACTCAAAGTGGCCAGAATACTTCGAATGGTATTTGATTTTTTTTTTTTTTTTTTGGCCTTTTCATACCAAATGCAGAAAATTGTTTTGTTTTGAGTATGAGCTAGAAGAGAGTGTCTCCGCCTTACATGCACTGGATTCCAGCCCATGAGACTTCTGCTTACAACATTAAGAGGGTATTGCTCTGCTTACACCCTTAAGAGGATATTCCTCACAGTATGCCCAGATGAACCAAAGCTTGGGAATGTGTTACCTATACCTTTCAGTATAGAAAAAAGTGGGATTGGATAAGTCAGAGCAAAAGAGCAAGAATAAGATTTGTTGCACCGTTAAGTCAAGAGGCTTAAGAATAACCTATTAAAGAAATTCAGAGAAGCAGTTAGCCTGCAGTTCAGTTGAGTGTTTCATGGGGTACAGTTTTGGTCTGGTGCTAAATGTGTAACCATTGTGAAAAGACTGTTCCAGAGACCCTGAACTCGGAGTTAGTCAGCTGGCAAACTAATGAAAAAAAGATTGGAACTGGGAAAAGCCAGTTCCCCGAGATAACTGCTATTTCACTGGTTCCTTGTCCAAGCCAAGTATAATTTCCTTACTTGAATGTAGTTCATCTAGTAAAATTCTTGAGTCTTTAATAAAAGACTTTCTTACATTATATTTTATTATACTATTAATAGATAATGAGTTTTTAAGAGTAGGGACTATGTTTTAATCATCTCTCTTTCTAATACTAATCTGCTTCACAGATTCATAAAACCTATCCAGCATTTTTATTAACACCGAATTAAAGAACCATTAAATAAGTGTGACTGTGAAGTGCTGTAGGCTCAGTATGGAGAACTCAAGGTTTCATATGGAAATATAAAGTAGCTTAATACAGATGATAGCAGTAGAGTGACTCAGCAGTGAATGCAGAGGGCCCGTTTTTTTTGTGGTGTGGGGAGTGGAACAGTGCCTCTGTTAATTTCACTAGTGTTGACTTAGTAAAAGTATCTGCTGTTTTAGTAAGAGACAACATTATCTTAAGGAAAATTCCTGAGTGTAAATGAGTTGTGTTACTATGAATTCTTGATTTTCTCCATAGGTGTTTTTAATTGATGCTCTCATGGATTCTTTACCATTTGAACCACCAGGAAAGCCCAGTAATAACCAGCACTAGCTCAAATCATGTCATTTTGACTTGTCTCCTCTCAAAGAAGATAACATAAATTGAGTAAACCATTGTTTTAGAAATTGAAGTCGGTGGAAATTTAACATTCTAATTTATTGACAAAATGCAGTATCCATTGCTATGTATCTTGTCAGACAATGAAGTAAACCCCATTATTAGCTATATAGCTTTTCTTGGTTTTGGCAAGTGAAATTAATGATGCAGCATTATATGTTTTAACATGTTTTAGCCTTGTTTATAACAGATTTTGCAGTCCCTTTAAAACTGATTTAATGGGGAAGAATGACTACATGTATATGTATGGCTGAGTCCCTTCACTGCTCACCTGAAACCATCACATAGATCTAATATCTACATAGATAGATAAATGCCAACTGTAGAACCTTCATTTTTTGTCTTAGGGTTTAGAAGCAAAACACAAAAATTGTTAAACTAGGCCACTTAAATTTTATACATAAATGTAAGAATTCAAATAATCAGGTCATGAATATATAATCATAAGATTCTATTTCAGTCCACATTTTAAGACATTTGGTCCCAGAAGGAAACATGGTATTTGCTTGATAATTCATTTGTCTACAAATCATCCTTTTTCTTGCCTAATTTAAGTTAAATTAATATGTATTATTTAATAAATGAGGGAAAATGGAAAAATTGTAATAGCTAATATTCACGACATAAAGTAAGATATTTTTGCTTTTCTTATTTCTCACACACCATGCAGAAATGACAAAGTCTTTAGCAATATTCTTAAAGGGGGAGTAGGAAGAAATTATTAACAAATGCACACAATTAGTGAATCAAAAAAATGTGGAATGTAGGGACTCCCCTGGCGGTCCAGTGATGAGGACTCTGCACTTCCACTGCAGGGGGCCGAGTTCACCTCTGTCCGGGAGCTAAGAACCCTGCAGCGGCCAAAAAAAAGATGTAGGACACCTTTACTTAAGAGTGCAAGGTCCCAGTTCCTCATCACAATGTGCAAGACATTTTATGATCTCTCTCTCTCTCTGACACACACACACACACACACACACACACACACACACACGCCTCTCCAGTCTCATCTCACGCCCCGCCCCACCCCCAGGCATTGTGTGATCTGGTTCATCGCAGTTCCCTGTGCACTAGCCTCGTGGGCATGCCCTTTGCTGTCACTAATCCGCCTGGGAACACCTGATCCATCTCTCAGGTTCCAGGTCACTTATCACCTGCTCTGTAGAACTTTCCAGGCAGAAGTAATTGATTCTTCCTTTGTTCTCATAGAAGCTCATATATTCTCTTCCAGTTGCTTATCTCTCTACTCCTTGCTAGATATGTCTTCCTTATACTGTTAGGCCTTCAGGGTAAATATGTGACTGGTTTTGAGAGTTTTAACTTGATTTTCTTTTTTTGGCCACACCACATGTCTTTCAGGATCTTAGTTCCCCAACTAGGGATCAAACCCATGCCCTGTGTGGAGTCCTAACCACTGGACCACCAGGGAATTCCCTCAACTTGATTAGTTTTTAAATATTGTAGATTACAACATCTAAAACCTTTAAAGTGACTATTAAAAGGAACCCTAAGAAGGTTTACTTGACAGGCATTTTTGAGATGGACAAATGAGCCTTTCTGCACCATTATCTTAACACCTGACTGTCACTGACAGGTGTCCAGTGGGGTGTCAGATGTTCTGGGGTGGGGGGGCGCTTTAGACCATCTTCCCCCAGCCTCCCTGGAGCTTTCTCTTTCTCAGCTGTACCCAGGGCCCACTCCACCTCCACCCAAAATGTTCCTCTGGTCCTGGAGTCTGCTTGCTATTCTACCACGGCCACTCCAGCAGCAGCCTTTCGGCCTCCCAGGCACGACCCAGGCCTTGTCTGTGCAGACTTCCCTCGGGAAAGAGAGGCCCGGCGCCAGAGCCTGCATGCCCGTGCTGTGCCCGTTACAACACTGAGGGAGAGGCAGCCTCGCAGGGGGAGCGGGAGGAGCGCGCTGCTACAAGGCCGCCTCGGCTGCCTTCAGCTCTGCTCTGAAAGCTGCCCCCTTCTAACCCCTAGGCAGACTTTGACGTTCGTTTTCTCTTTTAAGACTTCACTAAGGTAAACGTTCTCAGAAATGCAGATTTAAGAGAACATCTTTCTGCTGAGCCCGTGATGTAGTTGTAGGAGAACGATAAGGGTGGGGAGAGGTGAGACAGGAGCGGCCTCTCAGTTGGGTAGAAAGAAACCAAGGGGCAAACAGACCCTCTTAGGAGGAGGAGGTGGGCGCTGACTGGTCAGTCTGAGCAGTGGGAGCCTTTGGACAGAGAGGTGGGGCGGGAGGCAGGGTTTGCAGTGAGCTGAGAACTCAGGGTGCTAACAGACAAGATGAAGACCAAGGAAGAAACTGAATCTACCCAGTTAGAATCCATAGAGTTACCTTCGCAAGTTCCTTCATCAGGAAATAGTGCCTCTTATATGACACCAGTACCATTCGGTACGTCTTCTGACTTAACTTTTTCACCACCTGGCTGCACAACCACATCATTTGCTCTAGTTGGGGAAGGGGTAGCCCTGCCCTCGCATGGAGATGACTCATGTAACTGAAGGCCTAGTGGAACTTTCTGAAAAGGCAATAAACATAATGGAGGTTTAATTTTTTTTAACTTATTTATTTTTTAATGCTTTTAGTTTTTTTACTATTCTTTATTTTTTGGCCACACTGCAGGGCATGCAGTATCCTAATCCCCAAACCCAGGATCAAACCCATGCCCCCTGCAGCAGAAGCACAGAGTCCTAACCACTGGATCACCAGAGAATTCCTCAATATTCAGCCTTTTGGGGGCAAGGAGGCTGGGACATGCAGAATCTTGGTTCCCCAGCAAGGGGTCAAACCTGCACCCCCTGCTTTGGAAGCATGGACCTGGACCACCAGAGATGTCCTTGAAGCATCTTTGATTTTTAAAAAATCACTCCATCTCTGGAAGTCTAGTAAAAAGCTTGGTGTAATGCAAGTTTAATTTTCTTGATAGGCTAAGGAAGTTCTCATAACTAAAATATGATTAACAGGTACTGGCAGTTCTCCAAGAAGCCTGTTTTAGAAGTAGGAGTTTACTCTAAAAGTAGACTTGGCAGGAGTACTTATAACTTGGTAAAGGTTTGATGGGAAACTCGGTTTAACATTGGGGCTGCTTTAAGGTAATGAACACGTATTTCAATAGTAGAAATGTTTGCATTATAGTTAGTATTGCAAAGTGTACATCTCTGTGTTTTTTTTTCTTTCTAGTTCCTGGTTAGATAACAATGGGAAAAGTGCTATTAAAAAGCTGAAGAATAGTTTGCCACTTAGAAAAGAACTAGATCGTTTAAAAAATGAACTGTCTCATCAGTTGCAGCTGTCAGATATCAGGTAATGAAGAAGAGAAAACCTGATTTATAGATTAAAATAAGCGTGTGTTACCTATTGGTAAAGGTTTCTAACAGTTAAATATTTGCATCTTTAATTATTCTGTTCACTAAATACTCAATTATCTTTTTATGAAACTAATCAAATGTTTATCTAAGAAAACCATTATGAATTTCTTATTTGAAAAAGTGGAGTAAGGTTTAGATACTGACATTTTTAGCATTATAATTTTTTAGCATAATAACATAATGGATTTATAAGAAAAATATACTTTTCCATATGCGTATAATATATAAAAAATCAGTATTTCTCCATCATATAAGATTGGTATTTGAGTTTAAAAAGAGAAAAGGAGGACTTCCTTGATGGCTCAGCAGGTAAGGAATCCACCTGCAATGCAGGGGACACAGGAGATGCAGGTTCGATCCCTGGGGAGGGGAGATCCCCTGGAGAAGGAAATGGCAACCCACTTCAGTATTTTTGCCTGGAGAATTCCATGGACAGAGGGGCCTGGCAGGCTACAGTGTATAGGGTCGCAAAGAGTTGGACACATCTGACTAAACAACTAAAGAAGAAAGAGAAAGGGAAAGGAAAAAAAGAGTTGTATTCTTTGGTTCTATGTTATATAGCATGACTTTAAAAAAAATTTTTAATTGAGATATAGTTGATATATAGCATTATACTAGTTCCGAGTGTTTTACCTAATAATTCATCATTCACATTCATTATAAAATGATCACCACAATAAGTCTAGTTGACATCTGTCATCATACATAGCTAGGAAAGTTTTTTTCTTGTGATGAGAACTTTTAAGATCTACTCTTTAAGCAACTTTCAAAATGCAATACAGTATTATTATTAATTGTAATCACCATATGACTTTTTTAAAAGTTTTCGTAAACTTAGAAATCATTTGCTGAAGTTTATTATAAAATAGATTTAACAGCTGCAGCCCTAAGGAGTGGGTGATGTGATTCATTCATGGGACTCCCTGAGGTATTGTCATCTGGCCTTGTGCTTAAACTTCTGTGACCGTTTTGCTGCAGCCTGTTTTACTTTCAACCTTCATTATGAGGACTGTTTTCTTATATTGAACCACATGACTATTTGGATACAGTGAAAGTGAAGTCGCTCAGTCATGTCCGACTCTTTGCGACCCCGTGGACTGTATAGCCTGCCAGGCTCCTCCGTCCATGGGATTCTCCAGGCAAGAATACTGGAGTGGGTTGCCATAGCACCTTTATCCTGTGCTTGCAGAATCACATAGTACTTATGCGTTCTTCTGTATTTAAATTATAATTGTTGAAGATAATTCAGGTTTATAAGGAAAGTGTTTACACTTGGAGCTTTCCAGGAGTCAGGCAGGTGGGGGTGAGTATGCGCCTCCCTCTGGGGGTACACGGGTGATAACGGGCCTGTGTGCTCTGTTGGACCAGGTGGCAGAGGAGCTGGGGTATCGCCCACCGCTGCAGCCAGCTACACAGTTTAGGCCGCTTAGCCCAGCAGAACTTGGAAACCCTTAAAAATGCAAAAGGTAAACAATTTCCACTCACTTCCGAAATCCATATATACAAATCTGTAAATTCTAGAGGAAAACTGTTGAAAGTCTTTGTAGATGTGACTTGATCTCAGCTGAATTGTTAAGTCTGTTCCTTTGAATGAAACAATAACTTCTACCAAGTTTACTCCTGAATTGATACATGAAATGTAAGTAATTATTTGCACAGTGCTAAAAAAATGAAGCCTCTCTGGACAGTGACCAAAGGGTTTGTGTTTTATCATCAGGATGTACAATAATATTTACAGACCGGTCCGGGATGAGTGCAGTGGGCCATGTGATGCTAGGAACAATGGATGTCCATCACCACTGGACAAAAGTAAGAAAAAGCTTAAAAGCAACACAAACAAAAAAAAAGATTTGTCTTCCACATACTTTTGTTTCAGAAAACTAATATGTCAACAAACTAAAAAAAAACTTTGAATCATAGTTTCAGCTGTTTGCAGAGCAGATGCTTTATATTTAGTAGTTTAAATTCTTAGATGACTGATTTTTAAGTCCATTTTTATTTGGAAAATTTTACAGTCTTTTCTAAAGCACAGCCTAAAGGCCTGCATTCTATTGGGTTTTTTGGTTTTCCTTTTAATGGATGTACTGTGTATAATTGACACAATAGACTGTGCATATTTGGTGGGTATAGTTTGATGAGATATGACGTAAGTAAATACCTGTGAAACCATTACTATAATCAAGAGAGTGAACACATCCATTACCCACAAAATTATGTGCATGTCCCTGTGTAAACCCTCTTGTCCATCCCACCACCCCCTCCCAAGGCAGCCGCTGGTCTGCTTCTGTCACTGTAGATTAGTTTATATTTCTAGCCTTGTATCTGAGTAGAATCACAGTATGTTGGGAAGGATCTGATTTCTTTCAGTCGGCATAATTATTTTGAAATTCATTCATGCTATTGCATGTATCAAGAATTGATTTTTTTATTTCCCCAAAGTATTCTGTCCTGTGGATATATACCAGTTTGTTTTTCCATTCACTTATTGATGGATATTGGGTTATGTCAGCTTTTGATCACTTAAAAATAAAGCTGCTATAAACATTTACCTACAAAGTTTAAATGAACATATACTTCCTTTTCTATTGGATAGATACCTGAAAGTGGAATGGCCAGATGTGTTAGGGTATTTTAACTTTTCAGGTAACTGCCAATACTTCCTTTGGTGACCTTTTTATTTATTTATTTATTTATTTAAATCTCACTGCGTGACACGTAGGATCTTAGTTCTCTGACCAGGGATCGAACCCATGCCCCCTACATTAGAAGCATGGAGTCCCAGCAACTGGACCACCAGGGAAGTCCCTGCTATGGTCATCTTTTTATTTTTAGCCATTCTAAGAGGTGTGTGGTTTTATTTCATTGTGGGTTTTTATATTTCTCTAATGATGAATGGCAGTGAGCACCTTTTCATGTATGTATTTGCCATCCATATGTCTTCTGTGACATATCTGTTCATATCAAATATCTGATAGAAGATATTTACAAACCACCTATCTGACAAAGTCCAACCCTAACCTTTTGTATCTAAATATATAAAGAACTCTCAAAACTCAATAGATTAAAAAAAAACAACAGTTCAGTTAGAAAATGGGCCGAAGACATGAACACACATGTCACAGAAGAAGACATACAGATGACAAATAAGCTCATAAAAAACCATAGAGAAATGCACATTAAAACTACAATGAGATACCACTGCTCACCTGTCAGACTGGCCAAAATGAAAAATAATGACCGCCACATGCTGGCAAGGATGCAGAGAAACCGGGTCCCTCGTCCATTCCTGTTGAGCATGTGAAAGGGCACGGGCACTCTGGAAACGAGTCCGGCAGTTTCTTACAATACTAATAAACACATGCTTACCATGTGGTTTGGCAGCTGCCCTCTTCCTCTTAGGCATTTATACTAGAGAAATGAAAAGGTATGTTCACACAAAAACTGTACATAAATGTTTATGATAGCAAACACAAACTGCAGCACATCCATGCAACAGAACGTCAATCAGCAATAAGGAATGAACTGCTGATACAGTCAAGATCTTGGGTGGATCTCAGGGGCATTGTGCGATATGAAAAAAGTCAATCTCACAAGATTACATGCTATATGATGCCATTTATATAACATTCTTCAAACAATAAAATTAAAGAACAGATCAGTGGTGGCCAGGGGTCAGGAGTTTGGGGGAGCAGAGGTGTTGGTGGCTATGGAAGTGTAGCAGAGGGGATCCTCGTGATGCTTCTGAGTTTGCACATGCTTTTTTCTTCTCCTGAAACTTTCCCACATGCAACTGACCTTCTCTGCTCTTTTTTTTTTTTAATTGAAATACAGTTGATTTACAATATTGTGTTAGTTTCTGGCATACAGGAAAGTGGTTCAGTTATATATACATATATGTATTCTTTTTCATATTCTTTCTCATTATGGTTTATTACAGGATACTGAATATAGTTCCCTGTGCCAAACAGGACTTTGTTGATATTTTATGTAGCAGTTTATCATACTAACCCCAAACTGCTAATGTATCCTCCCTTACCTCCTTTTCCTTAGACAAACTCTTGTTTATCTTCTATGTCTGAGAGTCTGTTTCTGCTTCATAAATAAGTTTATTTCCATCATATTATTGATCCCACATATAAGTGATGCCATATGGTATTTGTCTGACTTACTTCACTTAGCATAATCATCTCTAGCTCCATCCTTGTTGCTGCCAATGGCATTATTTCATTCTTTACTGTGGCCAAATAATATCCCACTGTGTATATATATATATATATATATATATATATACACACCATATCTTCTTTATTCATTCATCTGTCAATATAGACATTTAGGTTGTTTATATATCTTGTCTGTCATAAGTACTGCTGCTATGAACACTGGGGTACATGTATCTTTTTTATAGTTTTTGAAGGAATTTCCATGATGTTTTCCATAATGGCTGCATGCACCAAGTTACATTCCCACCAACAGTGTAGGAGGGTTCCCTTTTCTGCACACCCTCTCCAGCACTTGTTATTTGTAGACTTTCTGATGGTGGCCATTCTGGCCGGTGTGAGGTGATACCTCATTGTAATAGTGAGGATTTGCATTTCTCCAGTAATTAGCAACACATCTAACCTTCTCTAAATCCTCTTTATCTTTTATTGGTCACATCAGATGTCCTTAGGAACCTTTGCTTGACTCTCCCGTCCCTTCACCCTAATGTGGCATTTGTTATGCTGAATTCTGATTCCTGTTTTGTTTCCCTGAACCCTGACCATGAGCCCCTGGCAAACAGGGACACAAACTTTTAATCTCTACACTCCAAGGGCCCATTTTGGTGCTTTAATTCACTTACAGATCCTTCATAAGTGAATTTAGTTGAACTAAAGTAAATTCTGAAGAAACAGACTTGGAGTTGCAATACATAGAATTTATTTCATTATACCTTCATTATACCATTTAATTTGTCTAAACTAAGATTTCTACTTGAATATTTGCATATTAGTACTTAGGATTTATTTTTATTTGAAACATATTTCTTTTCTTTTGCAATCCCTTCAGTTCCTATCTAAAAGTCCCTAAGATTTACAGTGGTTTGTTTTGAATATTAATATTTCCAGCATTCCATAGTCTTTTTCTTATCACTTACTTGAACTTTCCCTAGAGGAAAAAAATTTTCCTGTTAGAATTTCTCATACCATTGATTGGAGTCCTAAATTTGGACTCTTAAAGTAACAAAACTAAATATTCCTTCCTTTTCCTTTTTTAAATACTGTAGCTTTTTGAAAGATTACCAAGTTATTTTGACCTGCAGAGGAGACTGACACATTTGGAGGACCAAATAAGCTATCTTCTCGGTGGCATCCAAGTTGTTTATATTGAAGAATTACAGCCAGTGTTGACACTTGAAGAATATTACTCTCTTCTTGACGTGTTCTATAATAGACTCTTGAAAAGTCGAATACCTTTTCACCCTCGAAGTCTGCGTGGTTTACAAATGATCCTTAACAGGTTTGTATCTAAAACAATTACTTTGATTCATTTACTCACACCAGTTGTAAATGTATTGCATGAAATTGTTTTGTATTTCCGTGTGTGATTCTTAGAAGTTAAAGAAAGAAATGTTACTGCCTCCATTGGCAACACTTTTTACACATGAGAAAAGTCAACATGAGAGGATTAGAAAGATTGAGTTTCTCAAACATTCTGGAAATACATGGCCACTTCCAGGGCAAATCAGTCCTGTGGAAAACTCTATAGGATTAAACTAGTGTGAAGTCAGCAGTGTGCATTTCAGGCACTGTGCTTGGAACTTAAATGCATTCTCTCTCTTTAGCTCTCAGAACCTCACCATCTTACAGATGAGGAAGGTCACAGGAAGGATATGGTCATCCTGATAAAATGTGTCTCTTTGGGGCGCTGTATCTTTAAAGTGGATTTTCTTAATGAATTCCTTTTCCATTAATCAGACTAATAAAACCATTCCTTCAGGGATGGAACAGGGGATGGAGAGATGGCTGATTTTTCTTTTATGTATACTTTATTACAGTGACAGATATGCCCCAAGCTTGCATGAACTCGGGCATTTTAACATCCCAATCCTTTGTGATCCAGCAAACCTCCAGTGGTTTATTCTCACCAAAGCCCAACAGGCAAGAGAGAACACGAAGAGAAAAGAAGAGTGAGTACTCTTAGCCCTCTCTCTTCCTGTCTTACCATTCTAACCTAGTCAAATATTTAAAAGTATTCAGGTATTCAGAAGGGTGGGGCTGAGGCTGGAGTTAACGTGTACGTTAGTATACATATAAAACAGATCGTTAACACACACCTTCTGTGCAGCACGGGGAACTCTGCTCAGCACTCAGTAACAACCTGTATGGGAAAAGAACCCAAAAAAGAACAAGGTGTATGTGTGTGTGAAACTGAATCACCTTGTGTGACAGAAAAGAAACACATCCTGTATAGTGTAAATAAACTATACTCCAGTAGAAAATACGAATTCCATGATAAGAGAAAATACAAATGCCTATTCTCGACCCCTCTATCCTGATGGGCTATGCTGGTGTCACATCTGAGGGGCCTGAGCAGGTACGGGTTCCAAGGGTGGACTGTCTCCTGGCTGAGGGAGGTGGGAGGATGTGTAAGTAAATAAGCCCTTCCCAGGATCCGGAGGGCCTAGTCCTCTGTGCGTGGGACCTCAATCTTCAGATCCAGGCTGGCCCTCCTCCACCCACACGAAGCCTCCTGTCGCCCACAAATACTGGACGGCTCCGTGCTGGAGGAGCTTTGCAAAGTCACCCTGTCTCCATGTCGCCTGGTGCTGGGGTTTCCACTTCCAAGCTCCTTCCTTAGAGTCGCTCCACCTACATGACAGCAGCCTCAGCATCAGCGATTTGCTGGGGATAAGATTTGTTTGGAGGGTGATAGGTAAGGGGAAAAACTAATGGGACACAAGCCCTTCCGTGTTGGTTCAGGGACTTTCCACTCCAATTTAGAACCTAGGAACACAACTTCTAGGGCTCTGGTTGCCCAGGGAAGCAGAATTGGGCATGAAAAAATGCTGCTGCCTTGTGTGGCCACTTCTCATAACAACAGCTTCCAACCAGAGCTGATGGACACTTAATATTCACAAGGCCTGCAGGGCTGTAAATGACACCTGCCTTCAAGAAATGTCCTTGCAGTAGGTAGTTGAAAGAGATGTCAAAACAGGGCAGACTTTCAAGAAGCCAATCTCAAACTGTTTAAGAAAAAAAGTACATGAAAAGATGCTGAACATCGTGAAATACTAGAGAAAAGCAACTCAAAACTACAACAAGGTATCTCCTTGCACCTGTCAGAATGGCCATCATCAAAAAACCTACAAACCATAAATGCTGGAGAAAATGTGGAGTAAAAGGAAACCTCCTCCACCATGGGTGGGAATGGAAATTGGTAACAGCCGCTGTGGAGAACAGTATGGAGGTTCTTTAAAAAGTAAAACTAGAGCTAGCATATGAAGCAGCAATGCCACTCCTGGAATCACCCAGAAGAAACCTATGTATCCAGAGAAAACCGTCCTTCGAAAAGGAATGAATGCACCCCAGCGTTCATTGCAGCACTGTCTACAATAGCCAAAACACGGAAGCCACCAAAATGTCCCATCAATAGAGGAATGGGTAAAGAAGACACAGTACATGTAGCAATGGAATATTACTCAGGCATAAAAGACAATGAAATAATGCCATCTGCAGCAACATGGATGACCTAGAGATGATCAGAGAAAGTGAAGTAAGTCAGAGAGACAAAGACAAGTATCATAGGCTGTCACTTACAGGTGGAATCTAAAAATTGATACCAAAAAACTAATTTACAAAACAGACTCATAGACCTGGAATATAAAGTTATGGTAAAAGGGGAAAGGTAAGAGAGAGGATAAATTAGGTGGTTAGGATTAAGATATACACACTAATTTATATAATCAACAAGGACCTAATGTGGAGCAAAATACTCAACACTCTTTGTCATAAGCTATATGGGGAAATAATCCAAAAAAGAGTAGATAGAAGTGTATGTATAACTCAGTTTAGTTGCCCCCTATAGCTACTGCAAACACAATGTTGTAAATCAAGTACACTCCAAAAATTTTTTTTAAGAAATGGGAATTTCCTGGTGGCCCACTGGCTGAGACTGTGTGCCGTCAATGCAGGGGGCCCAGGTTCGACCCCTGGTTGGGGAACAAGATCCCACATGCTGCACCTGAGACCCAGTGCAGTCAAATAAGTAAATATTTAAAAAAACAAAAATGGGACCATTTTCAGTGTTGAGAGTAGAAAATAACAGCCCAATATACAAAAAATGGTTCTTACATTTTATGTTGTTTTATTTGGTTATAGCTTGTAGCAATCATATGTTTTGTTTTTGACATAACAGGTTGAAGGTCATTGAAAACAAATTGATGCAGGCTTCCACGAAGAAATTCTCCCTGGGAAAGTTTTACAAGGAGCCCAGCGTTTCCAGTATACAGATGGTGGACTGCTGTAAGAGACTTCTAGAACAGTCGCTGCCTTACCTACAAGGGATGCACCTCTGTGTCTCACATTTCTACTCTGTCATGCAGGATGGAGACCTTTGTATTCCTTGGAACTGGAAGAATGGGGAAGCCATTAAGTAACACAGAAATCTATATTATATTTTAAAGAGAAAAGAAACTATTACACTTATTTAAAATCCACAACTTGATATAACAGTATTATTTACATGTTACAGGAACAGAGTTTCTAATTGCTGCTTTGGAAGTAGACTTTTTAAATTAATTTCTATTAGGAAACTTGTTTTTAAAAGGTTTTACCTGCCAATGCTTTCTTATTCCCACCCCCCCCCCCCCCCCCCAGATAGTGTTTATCTAATTGTCAGAACTGGCAGAAAAGATGATAGAAAGAACATATTTGTAGTGGTATTAAAATGGAGGATTCTACCGGGTGAAAGAGATATATTTTTTTTCTTTTTTTTTTTTTTTAATATGAGTGAACACTGGTAAGTATAAACAGGTCTCATTCAGTATAGCTCTGAAGTCTTGGAACTCATTTCCACATGCAGCAATTCAATAGGCAACTTTATGGTTATATCACATGGTATCAATACACATACCTGTACTTTGCAGCCAATTATGCACCGTCTGAGTCCAAAACAGGTGACCTGGGTAGCACAAATTCATGAACCAAATTTTGCCTAAAGACAGAGTAGATGGGAAAAAGCCATTGAATGAATATATGATATTGACATTATCACAAGCCATCTGCAACCATTTGTGAAAGCACATCCAATGACAGAGGATTTAAAGTTTTCAATAGGTACATGTATATGTGTGACTGAGTCCCTTCACCGTTCACCTGAAACTATCACAACATTGTTAATCGGCTTTACCCCAGTACAAAATACAAAGTTTGTTAAAAATAAAGTTTTCCTACCCGTTAAGATACTCTGTCGGTAGCCTGTAACTAAGAGACAGTGAATTTTTTTTTGAATCATTGAATGAGGTGATTGATTTGTTTTCATGGACAAACACTATCCAGAAAAATCCTTGTTTATCAAAGAGTACCACCAAGTAGGGTCCAGTTTAAAATGATTCAGACCACTCAGGATCTGTCACCCCTCTCAACCCTGGTCTTCCAGTGATTAGAACACAGATTAAAACACCTGAGTCACCTCCTGTCCACAGTTGTGTGGACTTCGCTGAACCCATAACCCAGCCCCAAGCTCTGTAGACACAGGCTCCTCTGCAGATATTTCCCTTAGGATAATATTTTTTTTACCAGATCCCAAACCTCTTCTGCTTATTTCTCAAAAGGACAAGGTGAATCCAGGTCTGTAACACCCATTTTTGAGGCTCTTACCACTGAAGAAATAAAGGCAATAGAAATAGAAAGGCAAAGAGATGTTAAAATTGATTCTAGAAGCATGTTTTAAATTTATCTAAAATTGATTATTTGAATGGTTAAAGTACAAATGTGTGTGTGAATAAGTATTGATTTGTATTTAGTATAGTTCGTGCATACCACCCCTTTTAACCTGTGCCTAACAACTGTACTTTTTTTTTTTCCTAATGTAAAAATGTTGCTGCCTGTGAAAGTTTTCCAGAACCAAATAATGGGAGTGAAACATTCTTCAGAGGTTACACAAGATTTACTGGAGGGACTTCAGTGGTGGTACAGTGGTTAGGACTCTGCTTTCACCACTGAGGGCACAGGTTCGATCCCTGGTTGGGGAGCTAAGATCTAGCAAACTGCATGGCCAAAGACAAAAAAAAAAAAATTGGAAAAATAAGTTTGGATTATGCCATTTCTAAGATCAACTAATACAGAATCCTCAGTAATATGTTTTGAATTGCACTTTGTCTCAGAACTGTTACATAATAAATAATACGTTAACCAGATCATTGCTTTCTCATTATTCATTAATGGTTTACAACCATTTCAACATAAAGGAATTTACCAAAAAATCGTTGCCTGTTTATGCCTGTTTGACGACTTCTCCCAGTCTAACAAAGTTCTGGAAAATTCTCTCCCGCCACAGAAAGCTAGGACAGGATCAGACCCCTCTAACCTTGAATCCTCAGCTCTCCAGAGGGACCCGAGTCCCGAGCTCGTCCAGGGGTGACCCTCTGCCCGGGCCGTCCCATCAGGGAAGTGTTCATTCAGAGGCATGACTGTCCACAGGACGGGTCTCCCGAGGCCCTGCGTCTTCCTCTCCTCAAATCCTCCTCCTCCAGGCAGCCTCCCTGAGTCATGAGAGGGCTGCGGGCCTTGAGGCGTGGACAGTTGGGCAAGAGGAACCATGGCTGCCTCGGGAGCCAGCTCACCTTTGGAAACTGCTAACCCTTGGCCTCAGTCTCCCCATCTGTGAAGGGAGGCCCAGGGCATGTTCCTGGTGCTCCTCCTCACCCTGAGTGAGCCTGACCCTGGAATGGCCAGACAGAGCAGACCTGAGTTGACACCAGGGGACCCTCTTCCCCGCTACATCCCAGCTACTGCCACCTGGTTCTACTGGTCACTCCAAACCCTTCCCCGTTACAGAGCACTTCAGGGACTTTTTTCTCTAAGCTGACATGTTTCATATGGGGAAACTGCAGGGTGAAGACTTGGCGCCAGGCCCTTCGGTCTGCAGCAGGCAGGAGAGGTGGGATTAGAACCCAGGCACCCAAGGGCTGTGAGGCGTCCGCGCAGGCGGGAGCACCCCCAGCTCTGGGAGCGTCCACCCCCAGGTCAGCACCAGGCGTTGGCAGGACCCCCACACGTCCAGCCATTCGCTGGTCCTGTGAGGGTGGACAGCCTTGGGGTCAGTCGTGTCAGTCCTGGCCACAAAGGTGCACACAGGTCAGCGGGGGCCAGGGCTGACTTTACCCGGCCCGGGGCCCCACCAGTGGCTACAAGTGTCGTTCTGGAAGCAACATCTGTATATCGCTCTGCCCCAAAGTCCAGCACGGCAGCCCATGCCGGGGAAACCGGCCTAGCACAGGGCGTGGCCATACGGGAGGGAGCCATTGGATTTCACCCTCAGTTTTTGGGAGGAGGTCAGTTTTTCTTTCTGTCTCTACCTCAGGCACTGGCCTAGGCCAGGTGTCAGCAGGCACAAGGCAGGGTTTCCGGGTGAGCAGGACAAACAGCAGGAAGGCGTCAGAAGGTGTGACAGAGAGGCGCCATGCCATCCATGTAGACAGTGGCGCTGGGAACTCACTTTATCTGCACCTCAAAGAGCAAGCAGGATGAACGAAGGGGGAAGCAAGGACAGGACTTGCACCCCTCGGAGGAAGCGGTGGAAGAGGAAAGGTTCCCTCACTCTGGGAAGCCTCTTCACTGGCAGGGAGATCAGCTGGGACTGCGAAGGAGTCTCAGAGGCTTAGAGGAGGGCAGAACAGCCGGCTTGTGGCAGGCAGGACAGAGAGACGGACCAGCAGGCGGTCCTGGCCACCGCGCTGCACTCCCCAACCCAAGTCACGCGTCTACTGGTGCACATGGGGGTTGAGGTGCGGGAACTCAAGCATCAGCAGACAGATGGGGCTCGCTGCCTGCTGACACTAGAATGTGGTCTGGGCCACAATTGGGGGTGCACAGGACAGAGCCCGAGTCCGCCCTAGGAGCTTCACTGTTAACACGTGCGAAGAGAGGGGCGCGTTCCCACCACATCAGCCTCACGCTGTGTGCTCCCAGTGGACTCCGCTCTGCTGCCAGCAGCTCTGGGAGCACTCGAGCCGGCAGGCTGCCCACACGTGGAGGCGGGCCTGAAATCTGAGCCAGTTCCCAGGGGCTGTTTGGCTTTGTCAGCACCGCGGCTGTGGGACATCTGAGTGCATTCCTGGTGCTCCCATGCTGGGGCGCGTCCCACACTAGCACCAGCGGGCTTTGCGGGCGCGCACCCAGAGGCGAGCAGGGTCTGGGCTTGTTCCGCAGCTCCCACAGCGGGTCCGGTGCCAGACTTGAGCGGTTCTGCACCTGCGGCTTTGCAAGCACAGTGCCTGAGAAACACCTGGGCCGACTGTCAGCGTTCCCATGAGTGAGAACGGGCAGTCCCACGAAGGAGGCAGGGCTGAGGGCAGCGCCAACAACAGTGTAGTTTGTGAGCGCGCACAGCGGGTGATGGGCGACACTGTGGAGACCCTTCCCAGGGGACACATCCCGCAGAGCAATATTCTGCAGCTCCTCTCTCAGTAGGCTCAGATGGTTAAAGAGTCTGCCTGCAGTGCAGGAGACAGGGGTTCGAGCCCTGGGTCAGGAAGATAGATCCTTGGAGAAGGGAATGGCAATCTACTCCAGTATTCTTGCCTGGGAAATTCCATGGATGGAGGAGCCTGGTGGGCTACAGTCCATGGGGTTGCAAACAGTCTGACTCACTCACTGACTCCCAGCCCCACCTCCCTCACACCACAGCTTAGAACCAGACCTGGAGGCTTCTATCCTAACAAGTAAGAGGCAGATCCTGCTCCCAAACAGGGCCGTGACAATCACAGAGCAAAAAGGAGGCCCCACTCTACACCCAGGGCAGGCTCCGGTCATTGTACCACCAACCACAACCACACCTCCTATCCGGGGGATAAAGGCTAGCACACACTGAGGAAAGATGCGACCCGCAGACATGCTAAAAAACAGCGCTCACACCAAAAATATTAGACTCATGCAGGCTACGCACAGACAGGCCCACATAAAAACAGCCCTTCAAGACCAGAGTAGATAACTGTTGCTCCTAAATTCAGAGAGACAAGAAGTAAGGAAAAGGAAGAAATTAAGAACCAAACTGATTAAAAGAACAAGAGAATTTCCCTGAAAGAACAAATGATGAAAGAGACCTCTCTGATCTCAGAGACCCCGAGATGAAAAAGGAGGTCATAGAGGTCCTCCTCTATGGAATTAAGGATTTAAGAAAAGCCATCAGTAGAAATGCAGATCACTGTAACAAGGAAATAGAAACTAGAAGCCCCTGCCTTCACAGCTGTGTGATCGTCACTCCACTCTGACTTGAGAACCACCCACAGATTTTTTTTTTTTTATCATGTTGCTGAATCTTAGTTTCCTGACCAGGGATCGAACCTGTACCCCCCGCTGTGGAAGTGTGGAGTCCTAACCACTGGACCACCTGTGAACTGCTCCACCCACAGATCTCTATTTTTCCTTCCCCCATTTCATGTCCCCTAACGTACGTGTGTGTGCACGTGCATGCACACACACTAGCCTATAGTGCAGACCTTGGGTGAAGTATGTGGTCTTGTTAACTGCAGAGCCCTTGCAGTTAGCCACTTGCTTGGAGAGGTGTGGGGATAAGTGTTACACTCATTGCTGGCTAACTTTCCAGATTAGAGACCCTATGGACAGTCAGGCCAACCTGGACAGGAAATTTCTGTCAAGCTTTTGTCACATGAACGCGGTCAGCAGAAGAGGCCCTGCCAGGTCATGAGGCAGAAGACCAAGCCATGCTATGCTCCAAGGGCTCTGGGTGGTTTGTCCACAGGATGTGTAACAGTTACTGTTCCCCTGGGGACTCTGCTGGTGTAGATGGAGCCCTGGTCCCTGCCCCAGGCTGAGCTTGAACTTCTCTGGGCATCCCTGGGACACTTACTGGGACTCTTGGGGGCTAGATAGAGTGAGGCTAAGGAGCTCCTGCAAAGTCAGGACTAGGGGCCTGGCCACAACAACTCTGCCTGAGAAGCCAGCACCTCTAACCATGACAATGAGATCTTTGTCAAGGCCATCCATCAGGGACCCTGGAGAGTGTACACTGGTCATCCCCTCTCCCAACCCTGTGGAGCTCATGGCCCCTGCCCTCTGCCACGCTCGGCCATGCCCTTGGCACCAGCTGACCCTACGTGAGGCCTGACCTCCAGGCCCTCCGTGTCCTGGGGGCCTCACCCAGTCCTGGCTTCTGGGGACACAGTCACAGACTGTGCAGTTGAGCAGACCTGCAGACGTCACGCAGGGAGGGAAACTGAGGGCAAGAGAGGTGGGGTTCTGGCAGTGTCAGAGGGACATTGGCCAGAGATCAAGGCTGGGTTCCAGGCCTTTATTCTCCAGCCCAGAGAACCGGGGTTTCCTGGAGTCCTCAGGCTGGGATAAGGTGTTTCAGAACCTCCACTTGCCACCTCCTGCCCAGCATGATCACATCAGGAGGCAGGAGTCACTCCACTTCTGGGAGGGCCAAGAGGCTGCCCACTGTCCCACCAGAGCATTGCCCAGCCCCTATTCCAACTAGGGAGGCTCTCTGCCCAAAGTATCCCTGGCCCCAGGCTGCCCTCCACCCCCCATCCAGATCCAGTTCTAACCCCTTCCTGATCAGAGCCCAGGCTGGTCCTCAATGCAGCCCTGAAGCCAGGGTGGCCCTAGATTGTGCCCAAAGACACCAGGCCTCCGAGTCCCACTCAGCCCTGCTTGTTCCTATCTCAGCCAAGGCCGGGATCCTTCAGGCTCTGGCTGGGAACTAGGCATATTACTCTGCTGCTGACAGCAGAACCAAATTCTTGAATCCCAAAGAGTTAAAAATACCAAGATGTCTTGAGAGGTAAAGGGAGTTCTTAAAAAAAAAAATATGTGTCAAAATCTAAGTTAAATTTATATGGGGTTTGAAAGCACCGGGCATATTCTTGTAAGAACTCTGCCAAGGGTCCTGAGTGCCTCTAGGGGAGGCAGGCCGGTCTGGGCGTACTGGTGCCAGGCGACAATGGTTCAGCAAGGTGCTTAGAGGGCGTGGTCAGGCGTATTTGCTCAGGCTCAAAAGGAAAATCGGTTATTCCCAGAAAGGATGTTTTTCAGCTTGCAGGTGAAGCCCCAGGGGGCAGAAGGGCTGGGAGGGAAGGCAGAGGCTTGCGGCAGAAGGGCTGGCCCAAGGGGGCTGAACGGTGGCAGAGCGCCTCCTGGCGGTGAGATGGTGACAGGAACTGCAGAGAACGGCAAAGGGCTCGGGGCTCCATCTTTGGCCGGGAGATAGGGCGGCGGAGCTGGGAAGGAGTTTCGGGAGCCAACGTCTTTCAGGGCAGCTTTAGGAGCGGGTGGAGGGGAGGCGTTCTGCGCAAGTGTGCTGGCCGCGTCCTGGGTGCTGGGAGGAGCACCCTGCACGGCCCCGCGCTGAGATCTGGGTCCCTCTTCCGGCTTCTGGAGAGGAGCTGGCGACGTTGCAGGTGCGTCTGTCTTCTGGGGGTAGGTGATTTCTCCAGTTACCTCGTTTATCCAGAAAAATGTATCTTGAGTTTTCTTCCCGTGTCCAAATCGACTCTTTGACATAGCTACAGGGGAGAAAATAGAGACAACACAGGAGCGTCCTCAGTCTTCCATCCTGAGGACGGAGGGCTCCACCCACTGATTCAAAGGGAACCATCGGCCACTGCGCTTCTATAAACCACCTGTGCTAGCCCTCTGTCATCCAAGATGCTCCAGAAATCTTCCCAGGACCAAGAATAGACCTACCTGGAGGCTCCAATGAATTCTAGAAACTTTTTTTTTTTCTTGGTAGTACCCGTGGGTCTTATGGGATCTTAATCCCCAGACCAAGGATTGAACTCCTGCCTAGCAATGAAAGCACAGAGCCCTAACCACTGGACCACAGGGACTTTCCTAGGTTCTTTTGTTTCTTAATTACCTTTTCAAATTTTAACATTTTAAAAGTATACTAAAAAGTATACTTTAGGGGCTTTCCTGGTCCAGTGGTTAAGAATCCGCCTGCCAATTCAGGGGACACAGTTTCAATCCTTGGTCCTGGAAGATCCCATATGCTGCAGGGCAACTAAACCTGCAAGCCACAGCTACTGAGCTTGTGCCCTGCACCAAGAGAAGTCACAGCAATGAGAAGCCCATGCACTGCAATGAAGAGTAGCCCCCGGTCACCACAACTAGAGAAAGCCCACAGCAACGAAGACCTAGTGCAGTCAAAAATAAATCAGTAAAAATAAAATTTTTTTAAGTATACTTTACATCTTTATCTAGTTCAGATACGCTTGTGTGTGTGTGTTTGTGTGAATGCATGTGCTTGTGTGTGAATGAATACTAACAGTTTCATGAAATGTCAGTGGTTGTGTGCCATGGTCTCTGATATTTTCTATGCAACTGAGTTCCCCCATAATCTTTTAAGAAAATGCTCATTGCCATTCCTGAAACTCATTTTATAAAGGAAGCAACAATGATTAAAGAATGACAGCTTCAAAAACGCTGTCTTAGATTAACAGGAAAACGGAGAATGCTGGACCTTCTACAAAGACACCAAAAAAAATCACTCTTACAAATTTTACAAACACATGACCATGTGTAGTCAGTGAAAAGGCCCCCTAAAGATGTCCTTGCCCTAGTCTTTGGAACCTGAATATGAATATGTTTTATTATCTGGCCAAGGGAACTTTGCAGATGTAATTAAAATGATGGACCTAAATCTAGGGCATACTATCCTGTATCACCTGGGTGCCCCAACCGAATCACTTGGGCTTTCTGAAACATAGAGAACTTTTTCTCACTGGGGTCAGAGAGATAGAACAGAAGAAGTAGAAGACAAACTAAGTATGAGAAGGATTCTACTGCCATCGCTGGCTTGATGACGGCAGGACCGAGTGAAGACCGTGAGAAGGAAGTCAACTCTGTCAACAAAATGAATGAGCCTAGAAGTGGATTTTCCTCAGAGTCTCCAGGTAAGAGCCAAGGATAGACAAAAACCTTGATGGCAGTCTTGTGAGACCCTAAGCAGAGGAACAAGCAACACTTGGCAGTCTCAGGCTCTGTGAGATAGTAAATGGCTCTTGTTCCAAGCAGCTAAATTTGTGGTCATTTGTTACTGCGACAACAAACTCACACACCATGGGAACACTTTTCCAGGAACACTGCAAGAGGGAGGCTTCAAAGCTGATTCTTTCTGAGCTCAGGGTAAGCCTGCCTTGGTGTGGGCCTCTTGGCCAGTCTGGAGATTCCTCTTTCCTTCTTTCAAGATTGATAATTGCTTCACTTTCATTAGAATGGACAGGGACTGTCACCCCTGAGAAACATCAAGTTACACTACCTAGAATGTCAAGGAGCTCTCAAGATTCTGACACCTACATCCTATGTGAAGCTCTGATTTGCCCTCAGGCAGAGAGGATTTCTCCACCTTCCCCAGTGGTCCACAAGGCCGTGGAGAAGTCAGCACACTCGGCAGGATTCCCAGAATCAGGGTTGTTTGTAGCAAGGGCACAATGGTTTGAACAGGTAGGGGCTGGCCAGGAGCTAGGTAGCTAAAAAGGTGTGAAGGATTTGAAGCTCACCTGTCAGAAGGTGCTGGAGGGAGGAGCCTATGGAGGGAGCTTCAGAGAGAAAGGGCCGTAGAAGACTGGGGGCTCCTAGCAACCTTATTATTGTGTAAAGTGCTTCCCACCCTATCCCAGCCCAGATTCTACCTAGTAACCTCAACTCTTTCCAGCAAAGCCATACACACACCTCACCCCTCCTCCGGACCCCTCTGCCATAGCACCTGAGATCCCAACCTAGAGGTGTCCCTGACACCTGCCCTTGCCTTTCCCCGAGTTGCCAACTTGTGCCAGCTCCCCTGCATGGCTCCACAAAGCAGCATCTGTTTTCTCTAGGATACAAGCCTATAGACAAGGGGGTGTGTCCTCCCCTGGCAGGGTTAGTTCATGTTAGCATAGTGGATGCCAGGCTAGAAATTTCTCACAGATCTACTCCCTACTCAGCTGGGCGTGGCTCACCCTTGGACCCAAACTTTCTCTGCGGCCTCAGCTCCCTGAGAACTAGACCTGTTCCCCATGGTGGCTTGTTTGCTGGAGCAACACATCATTTTTTTTCAAGCAGGACGCATCGCTTCCTTCCTTTCCATACATCAGGAATTATTAAGTGCTGGCTTCAAATATCTTTTGGCTAATTTAATTTTCAAGGACCAGGGACTTCCTGGCAGTCCAGTGGTTAAGATGCTGAGTTCCCAATATCGGGGGCATGGGTTTGATCCCTGGTCAGGAAACGAAGATCCCACATGCCCCATGAAGGAGGGAAAAAAATTTCAAGGACCAAATTATGTCAGAATCAGACACTCTTTTTTGTGTATGTGCATGTCTAAATTTTTCCTCTTTCCTTACAGAGAAGAATAATTAGCTATCTATCTAAAGTCAATTCCCTCTTATTTTTTCCTGTCACACTTTATCTCTTTTCCCTCTCCTGAATATGTGAAGGATTTACTTATCAAAAAATGCATTCGGATGTTATATATATACTCTATGAACATTTAGGTTGGATGAAGCCAAAATTGTCTAAATAAGAAAAAGGAAAGAAATGTTACTAAAGTATTTCTATTTATGAACATTGGAAAGTATACTTGGGAGTTTCCGGGCTGGTGGACACATGGAAATGCTGGCACGTTGGTCATTCAGACAGGGCATGGATGTTACCGTGTGAGTCTCTTCCATCTGGCTGTTCCTGGCTTATATCCTATAATAAACCAGTAATCTAGGGAGGAAAAAAAGTATATTTACCTAATAGCCTTTGTAACTATTATGAAATAATAAGAAATTAATTTAAAAGAAAATCTGCTAAAAAAAAAAAAAAGAAAGAAAATCTGATATGATTCAGTCTTCACTAATTTATCATTTAAAAACATGTTAACACAATATTTTGGTTTGTCTAAGACCAAAATTAAATTTCTCATGGTTCAAACTTCCTATATTTCTTATACTGGTTTCATTAGTTAAATATGTTTCCATTATATTCCATTCTATAACTTAGTGGAAAGTAGGCCTCATCCAATCCATTGAAGACCTGAAGGAAAAAAAAAAAGCTCTCATGACTGTCTTCAGCCTGTAATGTCAGTCTTCTTGTGCCTTTGGCCTCCAACTTAGACTGGAACTTCAGTAGCAGCTCTCCTGAGTCTGGACTTCTCAGCTTTCATAATAATGTAAGCCAATTCCTTATAATAACACACACTCTCTCTCTACACATACACACACACATACACACATGTTGTTGGCTCCATTTCTCTGGACAACCCTAATACAGTCTTTTTAAATGACTACATTAGTAGAGGTTCCTTTTTTGTCACCAAACTATTCTGCTAATTCTCAGTCCTTTCAGCATACACTTAAATCCTGTTGTTAGCAATTCCCTTGCATAGATCTAGTTTTCTTTTCTTTTTCTTTTTTTTTTCAAAAAGACATATTTACAAAATGTTCATATTTTTAAAGATTGCAGAAATAAATTCACCCTTAAAAATAAAGACTGCTCCTCAAAACTAAATTTCCCAGAAATTATAAGTTCACAGGACTAAAACAATTGCCCTTGCCCAGGCACATTAACCAGCAAAAACAGAGAGGTATATATTTACACTGGTAGCAAAGGTGCTTTCCTCCACAAATTGCCTTGGAGGGTCCACGTGACAGCACAGGGTGAGCGCTATGACT
Organism: Cervus canadensis; assembly: GCF_019320065.1. Taxonomy (NCBI): domain Eukaryota; kingdom Metazoa; phylum Chordata; class Mammalia; order Artiodactyla; family Cervidae; genus Cervus; species Cervus canadensis. The sequence continues at coordinate 43,025,498 of NC_057407.1, read as the reverse complement.
GACTGAAGACCTTGATGTCATAAACGCCAGGTGCCAGAGAATAAAAGGAGATGGCCGTGGGGCAGGGAGGGGATGACCAGACTTCAGCAACTCTTCCTCCTGGTTCTTTCCTTTGAAGTCCTCCTCCCCTCAAGCCCACTGAACATGGCTTTCGAACCCACGTAGCATTCTAGTCCCAGGCCCAAAGTCTTCTCATTGCCCCTCAATTGGACCCACCTTTTTCACCCAGCGTCTAACAGCTGAATAGCTGCTCAGATCTTGAAACCTACTCCAACCTAGAAGGTAAGGGCTTTCAGTGACCAGGAAGGATGGTCACTTCATACCTCCTAAAAGAAATAGAACTCACAAATGCATAGGAAACAGCCTTTGGCAAACAAGGGTGTCACTTATTTAGACCAGGAGTGGACTTGGATACATTGGACTGAAGCTCTGATCAAACCTAAAAATAAACTTTGGACAGTTTAGGAGACCTTTCTTGTTCCTGGAAAAGCTTCTTAAAAGCTGTACTCCCACGGGGCATGGGGTTAGTTCATCGAAGCCCAGGGACCATGGGGTTCCTTGCCAAGTGAGGGGTGGATCCCTCCATTGCCCACTGATGGAGAACTCACCGAGGTTTTCTCTCCCCTCCTGTAGATGTCTAGAAGTCAGGTGGGGTCAAAGAACAGGCCTCTACCCACATTTATGTGGGTAAATGAAGTCACAGCACAAGTCACCTACCCCACGTGGAAGACAGATCCTCCGGCACTGTCTCCTGCTTGTCTGCTGAACCTGACATGTGAACCGCCATCTGGATGTGGGGCTGGGGATGTGGTTGCCCCCTGTCCCAGAGGCCCACCTATTGTCCCTACACAGACATGGGGTCCAGCGTCACCCCCTGCTGCTGCCTCTCCAAGAAAAAGTGGCCCAAAGAGCCCTGGCTACTCTCCAGGTGCTGACCAGGGGCCTGTTACTCTCAACAGACCTCCATCGCTGCCAGATACAGGGCCTCCTCCGCTCTGCAAGCCATCCACACCACCCCCTCAGCCACTGCCCGCTACATTCCCCTCCCCACAAGGCACTCTCCCAGCGCAGGGGCTTTCCTACTTCCATGATTTGTCCCTGAAGCTGACATCCTTCAGCCCCGAGAAAGTCATCTTCCAGGTTGTTAGCCTCACTCACAGGATGCTACACAGGATCCTCAGAGGCCTCCAGCCTGACATAAATCATGACCTGGTTTGATCTTTAAAATTTTCTCAAAATCTAATTTTGGAGGCTTTCTTCAATTCTTTTTATCGTTATATATACATGTAATTATTTTAGGCAATTAAAAAAATAACACCCAGTGTGTCAGTCTTTGTGCTCCTATGTATTTTCTGTTTCAAAAAAAAGATATGATTAGGAAAATGATGAAGATATTCACTGAAAAAAAAAGGCTGGGACCTAGAGTCTTTCATTTCAGTGGTCCTATAAAGAGCGAAGCCTTCTACTATTGGAAAGGAATCCAAAACATAGGGAACATTCAGTGGTCTCTGCCACACCAATGGCATATGGAATCTTTGAGAGAGTTGGAAACAGAAACACAAGGGAGAAGAAACAACAGAAATATAAAGCAACCAAAAAAACAAAAGATAAAATGGCAGTCATCAGTCTTCATATATCAGTAATTATCCTAAATTTTAGGTGAATTAAATTCACCAACCAAAAGACAGGGTGGCTAGACGGATTGAAAAACAAGATCCCATTATATGGTGCTCCCAAGAAACTCAGCTCTAGAGATAAATGTAGGCTCAATGTGAAAGAATGGCATACTCCAAGCAAATGGCAGCCAAAATAAAAAGTGTGGCCGTACTCACCTCAGACAAAATAGACTTCAAACCATACAAGGTTAACGAGAGGCAAATATAATGATCAAAGGCATGATTCATCAAAAAGGCACAACATGTATTAATATATAGGCACATAACATGGAAACACCAAAAAATATGAAACAATTAATAATATAATTGTTTAAAGGCAGGAAAGGGGAAATTGACAGCAACACAGTAATTGTAAGGGACTTATACACGTCACTTACATCAATGGATAGATACTTCAGACAGAATATCAACAGGGAAACATTGGCCTTAAGTGAAACATGGAACCAAACAGACCTAAAACTATATATAAAACATTCCATCCAAAAGCTGCAGAATACATTCTTCTCAAGTGCACATGGAACATTCTCAAGAATAGACCATGTGTTAGGACACAAGAAGTTATTCAGTAAACTTAAGAAAACTAAAATCATATCAAATATCATATTCAATGGTGAAAAACTGAGAATTATCCCTCTAAGATCAGGAATAAGACAAGGGCCTACTCTCACCATTCTTTTTAACATGGCATTGGAAGTCCTAGCCAGGGCAATTAGGCAAGGAAAAGAGGGAAAAGGCACTCAACTTGAAAAGAAACAAGTAAAACTTTCACTATTTGCTGATACCATGATTTTGTATATAGAAAACACTGAAGACTCCATTACACACGAAAAAACCTACTAAAAAATATAAACAAATACAAGGCCTTCCCTGGTAGTCCAGTGGTTAAGAATCCGCCTGCCAATGCAAGGGACACAGGTTCAATCCCTGGTCTGGGAAGACTCCACATGCCGAGGGGCAACTAAGCCCATACGCCACAACTACTGAAGCCTGCTAGCTCTAGAGACCCTGATCTGCAACAAGGGAAGCCACCACACTGCAAAGCCCACATACCACAATAGAGAGCAACCCCCACTCGCCACAACTAGACAAAGGCTATGTGCAGCAGTAGAGACCCAGCGCAGCCATAAGTAAATAAATAAAGCATTTTTTAAAAATACAGTAAAGTTGCAAGGTACAAATTAATATGTAAAAACCTGTTGCATTTTTGTACAGTAACAATGAACCAGCAAAAAGACACATTAAGAAAGCAATTTCATTTACAATCACAACAAAAAAATAAAATAAAATATCCCTAGGAATAAATTTAACCAAGGAGTAAAAAACTGAAAACTATAAGATACTGTTGAAAGAAATTGAAGACACAAAGAAATGGAAAAATATGTCATGCTTATTGCTTGGAAGAAGTAACATTGTTAAAACGTCCATATTACCTAAGGAAATCTACAGATTCAATGCAATCCCTATCAAAATCCCAATATTTTTCACAGAGGTAGAATTAAAAAAAATCCTAACATCTGTATGAAACCACAAAAGATCCAGATAGCCAAAGCAGTCCTGAGAAAAAAGAACAAAGATGCAGGTGTCACAATCGCTGATGTCAGATTTTACTAGAAGGCTAGTAATCAAAACAGCATGGTATTGGCAGAAAAATAGATGCTTAAGACTCTTTGCTTCCACTGCAAGGAGTGCAGGTTTGATCTCTGGTCAGGGAAGTTCTGCACGTGAGGTGCAGTCAAAAAGAAAAAGAAATGTGTTGGAGAGAATGTAGGAAAGAAAGAATCATATATTGTTCATGGGAAAGTAAGTTGGTGCAGCCACTATGGAAAACAATACGGCAATTCCTCAGTATATTATTAGAATTACCACATGATCCAGTTCTTCTGCTTCTGAGGACTTATCCAAAGAATATGGAAATATAATTTTGAAAAGATAAAATGCACCCTATGTTCATTGCCACAGCATATACAATAAGCAAGATGAGGAAACAACTGAAGTACCCATCAACACAAGGATGTGCTGTATATATATATATAAAGATGTGGACAAAGGATAAAGATGTGGTGTATATATACAATGGAAATATTATTCAGTCATAAAAAGATGAAATCTTGTCATCTGTGACAGAATGGACTTTAAGGGTATTACACCAAGTGAAATAAGTCAGATGGAGAAAAACAAAATACAATTTTATTCATACACGAAATATAAAAAGACAAGAATAAAAACAGATACAATCGCTTCTCGGCCTTTTGGCTAAGATCAAGTGTAAAAACAGATACAAAGAACAAGCTGGTGGTTATCAGAGGGTAAGGGTGAAAAGGGTAAAAGCGATCAACTGTATGGTGGATCAAAACTAGACTTTTGGTGGTGAGCACACTGCAGTGTATATAAAAGTAGAATTACAGTGCTGAACACATGAAACTTATGCTATAAACCAATGTTGACTCAATTTTTAAAAAACATTCCATGAATGAATGAATGAACAAATGAATGATTACTCCAACTACTGTGACCAACGATAAGTGAAAAGTCATCCCAGGACTGAAGCTTCGTAGTGTGTGAACAAGACATCTGAAGACAGGAAGACACCAACTGTTATTGGACACTGGATTACTCTAGCACTAGCAACTAAGGCTTACCACTTGGAACATTCCTCTACAATCCAGCTCATACAGGTAAAATCATAGTAATGAGACTTTCTACTTACCCGAGATAGCTCCTTCTGATGATATTGCAGCCACCGAGCTTGGTTTCAGGACTCCAACTAGACTTTCTTCTTCTTTTTTTTTTTTGGAAGAAAATTAAGTCTTATTTATTTTTAAAACCAAACCACTAGGAAAATATATCACAGTCTTGAAACAGCAAACAGACAATATTATTAAGTAATAAGTCGGTAAAAAGATAAGGTCCTTATCAAAATAAGGTGCCAGAACTGGGCAAGAATGATGCATGTAGCAAAGGCCCTGGTAAAAGTGGTATTTGGTAACGGAGGGCAGTCCCTTTATCGCTCTAAAGGAGCTAAAGCTCACCCCTAAATTGTTTACTTTTCCTCCCTTGACTTTCTTGTTGCCAGGGAAGTGTCTCAGTAAAGCTCTGTTATTTCGGGGCAAAGTAAGCAACACTGGGTTTTGGCTTTCATTCTGTTTCATGAAAACCAGATTTTTCCAAAGCCTGTACTTCACAACCTTCTTAATTAAGCAGCCAACAGTTCCTCTTTCACTGTTCATTCCTGAATATGAGCATATAACACAGTCAAAATCCCGTTTCCCTTCAAGGGTGAGTGTCACTGTAGGATTGCATTGTCACTTGCCTGACTTTGCTGCAGGCTGCCCCAGGACTCACCGTGGCTGCCAATGAAAGGGAACACTTGCTTCCCTTACCAATGTGATACCACTTCTTATATTTTTGCAGGGTCTCCAGGCTGAAAGATGCAGTGTGAAAATATTAAGAAATACACAGCCACATCTTGGTCAGAAATGACTATCTGCAGGGACCCTTTCAAAGTTTTTATCCAAACTTCCTCTCCCAACTTTACATCTTTTAAAGTCATGCCCTTGTCTATAAAACAAAACCAAGCAAAACAAAATCCCTAGAAGCCCCCTGTCCCTTTCTAAATTAGTGACTGCATGAGTTTTATTAATTTGTGGGAAAAGGTGTAGTGATCCTTCTGGTAAACAGCAGGTGGGCAACAAATAGAAACACCTCTTCTTATACTCCACTAGACCATAAGCAGGTTAGATGAACCTGCCAGCCTCTTGGTATCTATGCAGTAAGAGAATCTGGTACCTTGAAGGGCCCTGATTTGGTACAAGGGACCCTCCCTGTTGCCAAGAGAAGCACTTGCCACATGAAATTCAGGCTCACAAAAAACCTCCTAAGCTATCAGTGACCCAAATTTTAGCACCGTTTTTTTCCATTTCACTTTCTAGGATTGAAACACAAAGGAACCAGCGTTCAGAGCAAAGAAACACAGGCCTTAGACTTGCTGCCATCCTTAATTTCCTCATTCATCAACTTTCCTTAAAAGACCCAAATCCCCATTCCTCTTTTTAAATCGATTCCTGCCCTCACCCCTGGATGGCCACTAGCAGACAGCTATTTCCCAATGGCTGAGAGAGACTCCTTGATCTTCCTGGTCAAGGTTGGGATGAGGTTCACTTGGTCACGCAGGTCTCCAGCCGCCGCTCCACCTGCAGCTCCTTACTCCTCACATCTATTGAATCTCTGACTTTGTCACTGCAATACATAGAGTGCTCCGGGCCAGGCGGTCCTGGAACTTCTCCAACTCGCTGGTCACCAGGGCCTGGGCTTGAGCCAGAGATGCATGGCAGTGCTCAATGCACTGGTGCACTTGCTACACGGACGCCTGGCTGTCTTCGCAACAGCCGGCGCTGCACCAGAACATGAGGCTCTGCACCTTCTGGATATTTTCCCTCTCCAGACACCTCACCGTGGAGTCCACTGCCTCCTGCACCCACAGCTGCTGCAGCTCCACCATGGCAACCCGCGCGGTTCCTGGCTGCACCAGCGCCCACGTGGACTCCCGCGCACAGGCCAGACCTTCTTATACGTAACTTCTTTTTTTTTTTCCTCACATGACTTTTTAAAAAACATTTAATTGGAGGCTAATTACTTTACAATATTGTGGTGGTTTTTGCCATACATTCACATGAATCAGCCTTAAGACATAAAAGTTCCTGCTTATGTTCACATTAGACTGCACCTTGACAGAACAAGCTTCTCAGCTGTGGGTCTGATGATAGAAAATTTAAATGTATATAATTAATTGTAAACAGACCAAGAAGGAAAACCTGTGGATTTTCCCAACAACTTTATACTTCTATATGAATAAGATTCATGTGTCCAACTATTATGTGGAAATGTCTGCATGAATCTAAAAGCGTATTTCTCTTGGGTTGCTGAGGTCAGTATTTAGTATTGTTCTGTACACATAATGACTCCTTGGACTGACTCTCACCAAGGGAGAATCTTCCATGGCCATTTTAAATAAGCCACAATGATGTATCTGAAGGCAGTCTGTTTTCTGCTCTCATTCAAATCTTAAGTTGCAGAGGGAAAATATCTTAGACCAATTTTTTCTACCTCTATTCAATATATTTATCAGATTCTTTAATTCACACCAATAGGAACCACCTATTGAAACCACATCAATATCCTGTTAATCTTAAACAGTACACCTAGATGCACACATTCTCCTTAACTTAGCTATCTTATACAGATTTAATAGTGAAGGGCATGAACTGATGTGCTCCCAGGTCATTTGGGCAACAAAGATAGCTCAACCATGAATGTAAATGGAGGCATCCTTGCCTCTTTAATTGGCTCTAGGACTCCACTGGCTGGTTTCCCCTGTGCTCTGCTGGGGTCTTATCCAGGTCACTGCTCCATTTGAGGCAAATGTGGATTCTGTGTTGCGTTTTGTTAAAGTCACTGCTGCTGCTGCTGCTGCTAAGTCGCTTCAGTCGTGTCCGACTCTGTGCGACGCCATAGACGGCAGCCCACCAGGCTCCCCCGTCCCTGGGATTCTCCAGGCAGGAACACTGGAGTGGGTTGCCATTTCCTTCTCCAATGCATGAAAATGAAAAGCAAAAGGGAAGTTGCTCTGCCGTGTCCGACTCTTAGCAACCCCATAGGCTGCAGCCTACCAGGCTCCGCCGTCCATGGGATTTTCCAGGCAAGAGTACTGGAGTGGGGTGCCATTAATTTATTTATTGAAACTTGTAAAATAAATGTTCATGAAGAATACTCTTAACTGTGTTCTTAATTTTAAGAAACTCTTCCTGAGACTTTTACTGAGTTCATTACAGCAAGATAAGGTCAGTCAACAGCTATTACAAGGTCAATGGGTAAAACCAACTGATGACATAATTCACTCCTTTAAGTGACCAATTGTCTACAATTTAACACAAAATTTCCTCAACAAGTATTATCCGTCTCAAAATTTTAAGTCAAATATCCTAGGAATTTTAAAAATAATTCAGGAAAGTTGCATCATTTATTAGATTGTCTTTCTGCTTCAAACCTGGCCTTCTAGAGATGCTTTGTGATGATGGGATTGGAATTCTGCAATCCACATCTCTGCTTTGCCTGCTGGTTTCATTAGGTTCTGCAATCAATGAGTATGAGAGAGAAGCTGCAATACTGGACGATGTGATGATTAATTTTGTGTGCCAGCTTGTCTGGGCCACAAACATTTGGTCAGATGTTATTCTGTTAGGGTGTTTTTTGGATGCAATTAACATTTAAATTAGTGGGCTGTGTGAGTAAAGTAGATTACTCTCCATAATGTGGACAGGCCTGTTCTAATCAGTTGAATGCTGGAATAAAACAGACTGGCCTTCCCAGGCAACAAAGAATACTCTAGCAGACTGTCTACCAACTTCACCCACAACATTAGCTCTTTCAGGTTCTACCACAAACAGCCTTTGGGCGGAACTGGAATATGGGCTCTCCTGGATCTCCAACCTGCTGGCACACTCAGCGAATTTTGGACCACATGAGCCAATTTTATTCTATTTACACACACACACACACCCTATCCAACCTGCTGGCACACTCAGCGAATTTTGGACCACATGAGCCAATTTTATTCTATTTACACACACACACACACACACACACACCCTATCCAACCTGCTGGCACACTCAGCGAATTTTGGACCACATGAGCCAATTTTATTCTATTTACACACACACACACACACACACACACACACCAACCTGCTGGCACACTCAGCGAATTTTGGACCACATGAGCCAATTTTATTCTATTTACACACACACACACACACACACACACACACACCCCCCCCCCTATTGATTCTGATTCTCTGGAGAATCCTAACATAGGAGGAAGAGGAGACTTGTTCCTTCTTGCCTTTTGTGGGCACTGCTTTCTGTTCCCAATGCTTCTTCCTTCTGGGGCAATTCCTTTTGGTAGCAGCAGTAGAGTCCGGCTGTGCTCTCCTTCTCATAGGTCTGAACTCAGTTCCACAGGGGTCCACTTGCAATGTCTACCTAATGTTTTAACAATTCTAACCACTCCTCTTGGTTCCTGCTTTGTAGCTTGCCCTGTGGAGGTAGAATCAATATGATACCACCATCTCAACCTGGTTCAGATGTTGAAACTAATGACATCACAACATATCAAAAGGTTATGAAAAAGTTTATTATTCACATAATGAAGGTCCGTGGGGACAACAGGACAGGTACCAAAGCCAGCTGGTTTGCCTTGGTAAAAGGAGGGGTGAGTGGCTCTGGTTTTTATTGTGGTTAGGGGTAAGGATTCCAGTACAACTACAAAGGTCAGGGTTTGCATAAACGTCATCTTGAAAGCTGAGAGGGTGTGCTTGGGATTTCTTTTCAGCTTGTCCAGATGTGAGGCAAAATGTGGGCAGGGCTTGAAATCCGTCAGTGGTCAAACATCCACAATGAGGCCAGATTCCATCTCAGCTGCTCCAGTCGTGGGTGGTAGCTCCTCCTCACAGTTACTACCTCCATGATACCTTAGCTTTCTCTTTTCACCTTTTTACTTAGACAGATCTAGCGAAAAATTCTCTGAAAATTTTTTGTTAAAATAACTGACATGGTTTCTGGCTCCTGACTAGAACCTGGCTGATACAAAACCTCTTTGCTCTTCTTAGCTGGCTTAGCATTAACTTAAAAAGAAGGGTGGTTGGTGTATAAACCTACTCACCACCCTAAAACAGAGCAATGGTTGACGAACCATCTTCCATCCACAGGATCCCAGGCTACAGCTTCTGACATCACTTGTTGTTTTTAGGCAAGGAGGAATTAAAGGAGACATAGCTTGTAATATCCTTTTAAACGGCAGGTCTTGAAGATTACATGTCAATACATGGAGAACATCCCCATTCTTTCCAGCGGCTGCCTGGTTTACCACTGCGGATGTTTCAGACCTGCTGAACCACTCCTGGACTAACAGCCATTTGTTTGCTCTCCATTTCTGCAGGCAAGGAACCTGAAGCCTTGAGAGAAGGAATGGCCTGCTCTAGGAAACACCACATAAATGGCAGAGCCAGGGTTTCTAAAGAATCATGAAATAGCAGAGCCCATGCTTAAAAATACTTTTATTTTGAGATATTTTAAACACACAGTTAGCAAAGAACCCATCACATATCCCATTAAATCAACATGCTGACCCAACTACATCAACATTTTAAAAGAAATAAAACACAACTGAAACCTCCATGTACCCTCCCTGATTCCATCAGCAACTCCTGCTCTGGGAAGGCAGAGCATGGCTTTCACACATCATTCTAACACAGGATTTTACACTCTTCATTTCATATAACTTGAATCACAAGAAATACATTATTGTGTGAAACAGTAACACTGGTTACCTTATGCCAACAATGCTTACATGCCTGCCACTATTCTAAGCAGTTTACATGCATTAATTCATTAACTGTCCCCCTCCCCCATCACCCTGTGAGGTTGGCACTATCTCATTTTACAGAAAAAGTGAAACACGATTAAGTTTAAATAACGTGCCCACAGATAACACAGTATGTTTAACTTTACATAAGTGGTATATGTAGCTTCTGCAACGTCCTCTGCCTCATTTTTGATTCATCCATGTTGAAAGATGTAACTCTAGTTCTTTCACATTCACTTACCAAAAACAACCTGTTCTTCTGCTGATGGAAATTTAGGCTTCTCCTAATCTTGCTATCTACACAGTACTGCAATGAACAGTCATAGACACATTTCCTTCTTCAAATGGAGTTACTTTAGGGTTTATCCAGGAGTAGAATTCTGGGTGGCAGAATATACACAATTTAACAGATTTTACATATTGCTTGGCACAGCAGTTGTCACAATTTCCATTTCCACGGCAGTGAGTTCCCATGTACCACACACTTACCCACACCAGGGCTTCTAAAGTTTAGCCAACTTCATGAGTATAAGATGATCCACATCCATTTACATTTCCTGCAAGTTCTTCTCTACACTCACCTCTGTCTGGACTGACAGGTTCTGTCAGCAAGGGTGAGACCAACCACACTGAACACTTGCCTGAAACATCTCCTGATATCCACCCCTCTGTGGAGTCCCAGCCCATCTGGCTCCCACAAGCCCTAATTTCAGTTCCTCCAAGGGAGTGGGAGAATACGGGGCAGGTTTGGAAGAAGGGGTATGTTCTCCAGACCAGGACAGGGTGTGAGGTGAGCACGGTTGGCCAAGGCAGTCAACTGGGTCCCCTCTGGCTCGGAGACACCAGCGGCTGGGCTCCCAAGTAGCAGGCGCACTTGTGGGCAGTCTCCAGTCAACATTTCACTCGCAAACACCTTCGAAAAGATCCAATCCTGACTTAGCTAAAACAATGAATTCAGTTCTACATTCCTTAAAAGAGGCAACTTTGTGCAAAATCTATTCTGCCCAGAAAAAAACACCCAAACCTGGCTTCTGGAGTACTCAATCTGGCTGCAATAATGGGAATAACTTGGAAACCCAGACAACACCCAACAGAGCAACATGCAGGCATGAGGAGAGGTGGGACCAGGGTCAGGGAAGGCTGGGACTGAAAGAGTGAAGACCTGGGCCAGATCAGACAGGAGCGTGGCACTCCACGTGAAAGGAAACAGCACGAGTCAGGTCAGCCCAGGGGCGTTCAGGGAAGAGTAATGAAGTTAAATCCAACACTGACTACGCCAAAATGTTTAGTAGTTAGCTCCAAGTAGTCAGACTTTTCCTTTTAGTGAATCTGTACATACTAATATTTCTATCATAATCATATACTACTTACATAATTATTTTAAAACTCAGGTTACCAAACAGACTGCATCAGTACAATCCCAAAATATTAAAGGTTTACCTCAGTACAGAGGGATTTCTGTTGGCTTTTACTTCACTCTTTACATTTTTAAAAATCTGACTTGAATGTTTAAAAATAAATATTTATCATTTTATAAAAATGGCAGTAGAAACACCCCTACTGGGGCAGGAACTCTATGAGGTACCAGGCGGCACAAGGAGTAGGGAGATGAAAAGATGGACAGAAAAGGGGTATTTCTGTGTTTGTAGAGTCAACTGACATGGGATCTGCAGCTCAGAGAAGCTCTGGTCTAGAGATCAGACTCCTAACCCAGAATCTTAGTAAGGCAAGCCTCCTTTTCACCAATCTCAAGAGTTGAGTAGCAGAGTTGGCCACTCTAATTTTAGATGCCAATGTTCAGTGATTCAGCCAAGATCATCCTGCCAAGAAAAGGTACAGCAAGCCAGGAACACATACCTGATGACTTTGAGGCCCTTCCCATGACCTTGGGCCCTCAACACGTGAGACTCTGAATCTGAACTACATTCTGTAATGGTTCAGATTCAGACCATAATCCTCAACTCAAAACTGTCCAAAAGTTCCCCTCTGAGGAAGCCAAGGCCCAGCAAAGATCCATGATGCGCACGTGGCTTGGCCATCTACCTTTCTGGGCTTCTCCCTTCCAGATGGCTCACTTCACTTTGGTTCAGGGGCCTATGGGCCATTCCCTAAGGAGACTACCTCCTGTGAAGGCTCCCAAGTAGGAACAAGGGACCTACGTGGCTTCCTCCATGATCTCTTTCGGGTCCTTGTTCAAATCTGACCTTCTCAGTTGACACCCTCCCTGACCAGCCTATTTAAAATCCCAATCCACCTTCCAACCCAGCATTCCCTCTCACTCTGCTGATTCATTCTATCCACAACACGTATCATCACCCAAAACATTACATGTATCTCATTTGCTTATTGTCTGTAAAGATCCAAGATGGCAGACTTTTCTGCTCCAGTCCCCTGCTGGGTCTATGGCCCACATAACAGGGCCTGATATGGAAGATGCCTGACGCATTTGTTTAGCAGATGGACTGCTGCTGTCCATTCAAATGTGGGGGATGGAGCTGGCAATGGGAGAGCTTCATTCTCCAGATGATCAAGCCCAGGACCCTGTTCTCTTCCACTTGCAGCTGAGACAACTGTTATGCCCGCAGCAAATACCCAAAGTCAGCTGTGAAGATTGAAGGCACAGCCGGAACTCCCCTGGAGGTATCTGGAGACACTAGTTCTTGCTGCTGCTGGTGCTTTTCAGGTCAAATAGACTAGACACCATTATAAGTCACACTCAAAGGCAAACTAAGGAACCAACTGGACCGTTCCCAGCAGCCACAGCCTACCATGCCACGGACATTCTGTTGAACCACCACGAAGTGCAATGGTCTCTCCCTTCAGAGTTACAGAAGAAAATCTGGCTGGGGGGAAATTCCAGGCCATAGTGCGAAGACCACTTCGAGGGGCCCAAACCTCCTTCTGAAACCCACTGAGGCTCTTCCCCAGCATCTCATTTTCCAGCAGTAGGATGGAGGTGCCCTACATTTTTTAACCCTCAGGATTCTCTGCCACAAGCTTCCAAAAAAGGATTGGGCCCTCTGTGAAGGTCTGCCCCACATCCCCTACCATCAGGGGTTCTCCAGTAGGGTAACCAGGACCCCCTCTCCCCAACTGTTAGACCCCAAGTTAATCTCTAATATGGTTTTTCATATGCCGAGCCAAGTTTGAAGACCACCTAAAGGTCTTCCCACACTCTCTGCATTTGAAGGGCCTCTCCCGAGTATGAAATCTCTTGTGGCTGATGAGTTGTGAGCTCTTGCTAAAAGTTTTCCCACACGTGCTACATTTGTGGCACTTTCCCCGAGTGGGTATGTCCTGGAGTCCAGGGAGTTCAGACTTCTGATCACAAGTTTTCTCACCATCTCCAAGAGGATTCTCCTCACCTGATTTTAATTCATGTAACTTCACCCCTGTCTCCTGGCGAGAAGACAGCCCAGCCACACCACTTTCAGACTGGGCCGCTCTGATGTGTTTTCTCTGATGAATGGAGAGGGTATGTTTTCCAATGAAATCTTTCCCACAGCACTGACATTTAAACGGTCTCTCTTTAGTGTGAATTCTCTGATGATTAACAAGGCGATAATTTCTGTCATAAGATTTCCCACACAGGTTACATTTATAGCGCTTCTCTCCACTGTGTATTCCCTCATGATCTAAAAGACTTCTTTTACGTGTAAAGTTTTTCCCACATTCTTGGCACCGAAAAGGTTTTGCACCAGTGAGGACTTGTGACTGAAGATTTACAGCATCTTCGCTTTCAGAGTACTCATCTAGTTTTCCCAAAGAGTGAGTCCTCTGATGTCTCGAGAGGTTAGAACTCCATCTGAAAGATTTCCCACACTCTTTGCACTTATAAGGCTTCTCTCTGGTGTGAACTCTCTGATGGATGAGGAGGAACGAATGATTGCGGAAGACTTTGCCACACTGGCTGCATTTGTAGGGTTCCTCTGTGGCGGGACTGGTCTGAGGAACTTGGAATGCTCTGTCATGACTAAACGAGGGTGTGTCCTCAGGTTTTCTTTCAGCGGCATGCTGCCTCTTATGAACAATGTAGGCTGACCTGTGAGGAAACTCTTCTGCGCATTCATGGCATCGGTATGGTTTCTCGCCTGTGTGAATTCTCTGATGATTGATGAGAGTCTTCTTTCGAATGAAAGTTTTCCCACACTGCTGACACACAAGAGCTTTTTCCATGGTGGGGGCACTCTGGGGCTGGCTGGAGTTGGAGGTCTGCCTCAACTCTTCTCTACATTTGTCCAGGTCATAGAACTTCTCTTCCTGGTGCAGTCTCATGTGACGAGTGAAGTTGGACCTCCACCTGAATGTTTTCCTGCATTTGGGACATTTGTAGGGTTTCTCCTGGGTGTGAATCCTTTGATGTTCAAGAATGTACGATTTACAGTGGAAGGATTTCCTACACTGGCTGCAGTCAAAGAGTCTCTCCCCACTTTGGTCTCTCAAATGATGATCAAAATCTGAGTCACAGGTCAGAGCTTCTTCATCCTGAGTAGATTCAAGATATTTCCGCTTAGCATGGGTTTCTTGGTGCAGGCGGTAGACAGACATGCGACGGAAGGCTTTGTCACATAAACTGCACTTATATGGTTTCAGTCTGGTGTGAATTTTTTCATGTCGCACCCGGTTCGAGCTCCACCTGAAGGCTTTCCCACATGCCCTGCATTTAAAGGGCTTCTCTTGAGTGTGCAGTCTCTGATGACATACAAGGTGGGAACTACGACTGAAGGTCCTCCCACAGTCGCTGCACTTATACAGTGTCCCCACCACGTGAAGATTCTGCCCGTGTTGGTGATGGGAACTAAGGCTGAAGTCCTTCCCATGTGCATCCTTGGCCTTGCCTTTCAGTCCAGCATGAATTCTCTGATGTAGGCTGAACCCACCCATCATGCGTCTGAGCCCTTTCCCGTACTCCTTATAGTCATAGTGGTAGGAACTTCCCCTGAAGTGTTTGCCATAGCCGTGTTTAAGGGACTGCTTTCTTCTGGGTCCTCTCAAATACGTAATATGTCTTAGATGAAGACCATTACTTCTTCCCGAATCTTCGCAGTCTTTCCCTGCCCTGTGGCTGGAATCGGTCTCTTCCTTCTTAACTCTCACTTGTGTGGGGTTTCCACATCGTTCCTTTAACCTGCTCTTCTGTGCAACGGATTCTCTGAGCCCTGGTCCCTCATAAACAGTTGCTGCACCATGACATCCTGATGGCATGGCTAAGGTTATTGCTTCTTCCAAAGGTTCAGGCTTTAAGATGAACTTGTCTGTTTTCACAAGGAGTTCATCTCCTGACACAAATAAAACATAAGAGAATGTACTACTCTTGGGAGCGCCCTGGTTGCCTAGTGGTTAGAATTCCAGGCTTTCACTGCCATGGCCCACGTTCAATCCCTGGTAACGAGACTGAGATCCCATAAGCCACTAGGTGTGGTTTTAAAAAAAAAGTGGGGGGGGGGGGAGGGGAAGTAAAGAATGTTCTCTTTTCCCATACTTGGAAATACAGAAAGCATCAAGGGACCAAAAAATGTCATGAACTTAGGTGGTGAGGCTTTTGCCTGACTGCCAATAGCTTTACAAAAACAGTCAGGGATAAGGCAAAACATGGAGGGGTATTCCAGATGACAGAAAGGGGAAAGTAGAAGCAAGATGGGTATACCAGCTGGCCACATGCAGGGATCAAATCCAGGGGAAAACTCAAAGGGTTCAGAAGGGAATGTTAAACAGCAAGAGAGGGGAGAGGAAGCATGACACGCGCACATGACAGGAAGGTCTTCAAGAGCTGAGAGGAAGGGCTTGATGAGGGCTGGCTGCAAGGGCTGCAAGCTGACCACAGGGAAAGGATCAAGCAAAGAACAGCAGCAAAAGTGGGATGAGGGTTGCCAGGATCAGGAAGGGCAGAGCAGTACAGGGCTGAGGAGGAGTATCAGTGAATGGACAAGAGGACAGTGATGCTGTCCCATGGGCAAGAGCTGCTCCTGAGAGGGCTGCTGGGTGAGGGGCAAGGCCGAAAACCAATATCTAAGAGGCCACTCTGGAGGGGAGAAGCCCAAGCACCCAACATTTATTAGCAACACTGCTAAGGCTCTTCCTTCTAGCAAACAACAGAGTTTCCCATAATTTTTATAGTGTAAAAGACCTTAAGAAACAGAAGAGCAGATGTGAAAGGAGCAAGAGCTGGTCATTTCTCTGTAACTCACCTGCAGGGGCAGCACCTGGATTCCCCTTAAACTGAACTCCCTGGACATTCAGGCCCCATGGCTCCCTTGCCTCCAACCAGGAGATGAGAGCAGGTTTGGTGAATGGCCCCACTGCAGAAGAGAAAAGAAGGTGATGTGACTGGACAGTAGATGAATCAGGCAGAACTACTCTCCAGGACCCTCTCAGGCCTGAGCTCCTGATGGGGAGGAGAGGAAGCCCAGGAGGCCAGTGGAGGAAGTCAGGGCAGGATGCCCAGACAGGGATTTCTTTCTGACAGTTCCGAGCAGAGACGAGAGAGTTCAGTTCAGTTCAGTAACTCAGTCGTGTCTGACTCTTTGCAAACCCATGAACCGCAGCACGCCAGGCCTCCTTGTCCATCACCAACTCCCGGAGTTTACCCAAACTCATGTCCATTGAGTCGGTGACGCCATCCAACCATCTCATCCTCTGTCATACCCTTCCCCTCCCACCTTCAATCTTTCCCAGCATCAGGGTCTTTTCAAATGAGTCAGCTCTTCGTGTCAGGTGGCCAAAGTACTGGAGTTTCAGCTTCAACATTGGTCCTTCCAATGAACACCCAGGACTGATCTCCTTTAGGATGGACTGGTTGGATCTCCCTGCAGTCCAAGGGACTCTCAAGAGTCTTCTCCAACACCACAGTTCAAAAGCATCAATTCTTCTGTGCTCAGCTTTCTTTATAGTCCAACGCTCACATCCATACATGATTACCAGAAAAACCAAAGCCTTGACTAGATGGACCTTTGTTGACAAAGTAATATCTCTGCTTTTTAATATGCTGTCTAGGTTGGTCATAACTTTCCTTCCAAGGAGTGAGCGTCTTTTAATTTCATGGCTGCAATCACCACCCACAGTGACTTTGGAGCCCAAGAAAATAAAAGTCAGCCACTGTTTCCACTGTTTGCCCATCTATTTGCCATGAAGTGATGGGACTGGATGCCATGATGTTAGTTTTCTGAATGCTGAGCTTTAAGCCAACTGTTTCACTCTCCTCTTTCACTTTCATCAAGAGGCTGTTTAGTTCTTCTTCACTTTCTGCCATAAGGGTGGTGTCATCTGCGTATCCGAGGTTACTGATATTTCTCCCAGCAATCTTGATTCCAGCTTGTGCTCCCTCCAGTCCAGCGTTTCTCATGATGTACTCTGTATATAAGTTAAATAAGCAGGGTGACAATATACAGCCTCGACGTATTCCTTTTCCTATTTGGAACCAGTCTGTTGTTCCATGTCCACTTCTAACTGTTGCTTCTTGACCTGCATACAGGTTTCTCAAGAGGTAGGTCAGGTGGTCTGGTATTCCCACCTCCTTCAGAATTTTCCACAGTTTATTGTGATCTACACAGTCAAAGGCTTTGGCATAGTCAAGAAAGCAGAAATAGATGTTTTTCTGGAACTCTCTTGCTTTTTCACTGATCCAGCGGATGTTGGCAATTTGATCTCTGGTCCCTCTGCCTTTTCCAAAACCAGCTTGAGATGAGTTAAGCCACAGACAAAAAGGACTCTTAGGATTCTCCAGAACCAAGTGACAACTCAATCAGTTAAATCAGCTAACTTTTTTTTTGATGCCTGAATAAACCAGGAACTTGACACATATGACTTTTAATTTTTATAGTATCTCAGCAAGACAAGCATTATATCCCCATTTTTAAAAAAGAAGACTGAAGTAATGGATTAAGTGATCTGGTTAGTAGTGAGACAGACAGGACCCAGGCCCAGGTCAGGACCCCTTCCTGGCACCACGATGAGAACTAAGGAGGCAGGAGTAAAGGCAGGTGGAAGATGGCGACAGTGACGCCTTACCCACAGAAGCCATGTTTCCATAATTCTCTAACATCACATCCCTGTACAGGTTCCTCTGAGAAGCGTCCAGCAATCCCCACTCATCCTGGGAGAAGGTCACCTCCACATCCTTGAAAGTCATAGTCCCCTGGAAAAAACACAGTCCGATGCCTGAGAACCACTCCACAGCTCCCAGCTTTTAGGGTGGGGAAGTGGGGCTGACTCTGAGTACAGGATGGATCTGGTCAAGGTGAAAGGGAAGGTAATCACCCAGCACAACAGCTCTGGGCTCCAGGGGGACAATCTGGTCTCTGGGATGTGGGGTCACTGGACAGAAAGAGCCAGGACAAGGGAGAGCTGCAGCTACCCCATTAGGCAGCAACGGTGGGACAGCAGGAAGGCTCAAAGGTCCTGTGGCTCACCTGAGGCTGGGCTGTCACCTGGTTGCCTGGGCATCCCTCCTTCAGGCAAAGGGCAGGCACCTGTGCAGCAGGAGGATCTGAAGAAGAAACAGCTGTGAGAAAGGGCAGCCCGGTTCCAGCATCCCAGTGAGACGCCCACTCTTCCCCCCACAGAGGACTCCTGGGCCCCGCAAGCAGGTATGGGCTATTTTAAACACCCATTTCAAATTTCCCCCGTGTCTGCTGGGGTCAGGGGAGCAGGGGGTGCAATGGGAGGAGAAGTCAGGGACACGCGGGTCACAGTAGGATAAAAAGGACAAGGAGCTCAAGGCCAGGACAGAAGGGATTCTAGTGAGAGGACAGAGGGTGGAAAGACGGTATCGTAGGAGGTTCGGGAAGTGTGGCACAGGCTGGGATCTCAGAGCCGGGCAGCAAGTACCGGGTTGCCCAGCCAGGAAGTCACGCACTCCTATTTCATAGGGAGGCTGCAGGTGGTCCCCCAGAGCCGAGCCGCTCCTGAGAGGTGAAGCAGGGGGCCATATCTGTGCGGCTCGCAGGGCTCCTGTGCCCATCCAATGCACATCTGGGCTCTGGGCAGGGGCTGGGTCCTGGCAAGAAGAAAATGTTGTGAGAGGATCCCTGTAGGAATCAGAAAGCACCCGCAGAGAACAGGCCACCCGGCCGATCTCTAAAAGGCAGAAGCCC
The DNA here is from genome assembly GCF_019320065.1 of Cervus canadensis. Taxonomy (NCBI): domain Eukaryota; kingdom Metazoa; phylum Chordata; class Mammalia; order Artiodactyla; family Cervidae; genus Cervus; species Cervus canadensis. Next base: position 43,006,311 of record NC_057407.1, on the reverse strand, counting down.
AGGAGACGGTGAGCTGGGCCCTTTATAACCTACAGGCAGAACAGAAAGGAGGACCAGAAAGCCCAGGGAGGATCCCCCTCACCCCTCCACCTCCCTGGGCTCTAATAAGGGCCATGCAGAGATAGGCAAAGGCAGATTCTCGCTCGACTTAGGAAAGCGCCTGGCCGGTCAGTGACAGTACTGCTGTTCCAGCCTCAGCTGCTACAGTGATGCCTGCCCCCTGGCCCTCAGCCCCCACCCCCGCCTGGAACTTAGAAATGAGAGAAGAGATTTCTCCCTGAGAGGTAAACTGATAATGGTTCACAGCAGAGATGCAGCCGGATAGTATCTACCAAGTGTCAGATACTGGTCTAGGTAACACGATGCCAAGTGACCTCAAAAAGGCAGCGAGACTCCTAGACTGTAAACCTAACTGAAGGAACAATACCACTGGAGCAGCAATGCTAACTGTGAGTGGCCAGCTATAGAAGCACAGAAGAAAAGGTCTCAGGAGCAAAAAAAAAAGGGGGGGGGCAGTGCCCATGCAAGCTGAGACCTGGAGACAGAGCCTTTGTGCTGGGACTTCAAAAGTCCTGGTCTCTGGAGGTAAGGCCACTCCTGACACAGAAGTGAGCATAGGAAGCTGCAGTCAGTGAACTTCAGGTTTTTCTGGTCCTGTGGCCAAAACATTCTCTGTACTGATCTGGATGGATCTTAGCCTGAGGCCATTAAATATCTAAGACACAGCTACCAACTGAAGATGCTACAGCCATCACGGCAGTTTATCTCCTATTCCTCCCAAACCCCACCAAAGGGAGAATAAAGCAATGACAGGGAAGCACAGACAAATGACTTTAAGGACAAACTTTCTCAGGCACCAGCTTCTCACATTTTGGTAAGTCTGATAAACTATAGGGGGATTCTGTAATTTTATATGCAGCTTGAGTATTTCTGCTCATTTTTTAGAATTTGGGAGGCTTCTTACCAGCCTACTTTCTGTTTTCTAATTCCTAACTAACTTTCAACCAGATAACCCATTTCTGCTCATTTGGCTATGTTTTCATGGATTTTTAAACCACATACCTTGTCCTAACTGATTTGAATATACTCGAGCCACAATTTTGTACCTACTATGTACCTTATTTGCTTTAAAAGTTATCTTTAGGTCATTTTGAACATCTCATTGTTTTTGGTAAAAATTATAAAAGTTCTTTTAGATTTTAAAAAATAGTACCCAATATTAAGCAAAGAGGTTTTCTCTTTTAACATGTTACCATTTACTGTTGGTAGACCATGTTCAGAGACCACGTTCAGATGATTTATTGATCTAACTTTTATTTTACATTTAGGGGAAAAGTGTCTTAAACTTTTCTTTCAGAAATCTTAAACATAACTTTCATTTATGCATGAATCATGTATGAAGAATTACACACTTTATATAAAAATTTTTAAAAGCCTACAAAAGTGGTAAAATACTCTTTAAACACAAAAACCTCAAAGGCGGAGAAGCACCGAGAGGCCGGCCTGTGAGGGGCAGAGGAGCACTCGGGGTGCACTTGATCCGACCTGCTGCTCCACTGCCGGCCCCGGGACTGTCAGCTCTGCCTCCCAGCACCAAGCCCAGGACTGGCCCAGGGCAGGCCCTCAAGGATGTTCCCAGCCCCAGGCTGCCCCTCACCACTCATCTAGCCCATCTCCCCCGCACAGAACAAGTCTTCAAAAGTTTACTGAGAAACAGATAACATGACATGTGTAGACGGCTCTTCTAGGTCTCATCAATATGTATTTAGAAACCAAGGATCCTATGCTAATTTTCCTACTTCTGAGCAAGAGATAACCTCCACTTTACACATGGGTAGCAAGTCAGGTTAGGTATGTGGAGATACACTTTGTGTAGTCAATGTGTCCAAAACCTCATTACTGTTATTTTTGGATATTTGCAGACCCTCTTCTTCCCGGAGCTTACATTCCCCTGCAAAGAAGGGAGGAACTGCCTGCTGAACGGTCCTTGGCTTAGGGTCTAGTTCTTTTCTGTTCACGTGCCATGGAATGAGAAGGGAAGGCTTCCTGTAAACTCTCCATTGTGAGGGTTCAGAGGTCCACCCCTTCCCCCCACAAGTGGACTCACTGGCAGACAGAGTTCACTGGGCACCGCACACTGTCTCACACTCACCCTCCATGGTGTCTCATCAAAGTCCCTCTGAAGTTCTTCCAGCAAGGCCACAGCCTCCCCACCACTCTCAGGGTGATGCAGCTGCACCCAGGTCCGGAGCTCCTCTGGCAGGATGCTCAGGAACTGCTCCAGCACCAGCAGCTCCAGGATCTGGGCCTTTGAGAGAACATCTGGCCTCAGCCACCAGCGGCACAGCTCCCGGAGCCGGCTCAGGGTCTCCAGAGGCCCAGAAGACTCGTGGTAGCGAAGCTGCCTGAAGAGCTGACGGAACAGCTCCTGGCCAGGACGGTTGAGTGTCTGTGGTCTGGCAGCCGGCACTGAAGTGTAGCTTTCATCCTCTTCTTCCTTCTTTACCATCTGAAGGCGTCCTCGCTCCCTGGAAGCCTTGGCCTGAGCTGGATGGACAGCATACCACCTGCCTGGAGGCATCACTCCTGTTCAAGGTCTTCCCAGCAGAGTGCTACCAAGTCTGCGTTAGTTGTGGCTATCACTGCTGGGCCCTTGCGAGTATCTTTTCAGCACCGCTGGAGATAATGCCATTTGCTGGGACATCAGAAGTCACTGGTGAGAGACTGAAATAATCAATGTTACCATTCAGGAAGGATGTGAGAAGGAAGGCACAAGCAGATGCTGTTAGATCATCTTTGGATTTATGAGAAAAGGGCCTATGAACATTTGCATAGTGGGACCTGTCAAGATCACGCACACCAGGAAAAGGGATATTTGTGGTTACCAGCGGTAGGGGTGGGGACGACGGGATGAAGGCAATCAAAGGTACAAACTTTCACTTATGAAATAAATAAGTACTAGGGATATAATGTACAACATGATAAATATAATTAACCCTGTTGTACATTATATATAAAAATTGCTAGGAAGATGAAAATCCTAAGAATTTTCATCACAAGAAAAAAACTTTTCTATTTCTTTTTGTATCTAAATGAGATTATGAATGTGCACTAAACTTATTGTAACAATCATTTCATGATGTACCTCTGTCAAATCATTATGTTGTCCACATTAAACTTACACAGTGCTGTATGTCAATTATGTTCCAATAAAACTGGAAGAAAAAAATTTTTAATTAAAAAAAAAAACAATGGCTGTTTTTTACATAATAGAAATGAACAAACCAAAAACAAAATTAAGGAAACAATTCCATTTACAATCACATGAAAAAGAATAAAATACTTAGGAATAAATTTAACAAGAGAATAAAACTTATACTCTGAAAACAACAAAACATTGTTAGAAGAAATTAAAGGTTGAAATAAATGGAAAGACATTCTGTGTTCATGGATCAGAACACAAAACACTATTAAGATGACAGGATCACTGACTCAATGGACTTGAGTTTGAGTAAGCTCCATGAGCTGGCGATGGACAAGCAAGCCTGGCGTGCTGCAGTCCATGGGGTCGCAAAGAGTCGGACACGGCTGGGCGACTGAACTGAACTGTCCAAATTAATTAATCTATAGATTCCAAAACATCCCTATCAGAATCCCAGCTGGCTTCTTTATAGAAACTGAAAAGCTGATCCTAACATATGGAAACTCAAGAGAGCCACACAATACGCAACACAGTCTTGAAAAAGATTAAGTTGGGAACTTCCCTGGCAGTCCAGTGGTTAAGAACTGGCCTGCCGATGCAGAGAACACGGATTCTTTCTCTGGTCTGGGAAGATCCCAAATGCCTCAGGGCAAGTAAGCCCATGTACCACAACTACTGAGCCCATGTATCATAACTACTGAAGCCAGTACAGCCTAGAGCCCATGTTCTGCAACAACAGAAGTCACTGCAAATGAGAAATCCGAGCACTGCAACTAGAAAGTAGACCCTACTCACCACAACTAGAGAAAGCCTGTGTGTAGCAATGAAGACCCAACACAGCCATAAATAAATAAAAATTTAAAAAGAAAACAAAAACACTAATTTTAAAAGATAAATACACGCCAATCCTCATAACAGCATTAAAAAAATAGCCAAGGCATGGAAGCAATCTAAGTGTCCATTAACAGATGAATGGATAAAGAAGCTGTAGACTATTATTCAACCATAAAAAATAATGAATTTTGCTATTTGCAACATGGTTGGACCTGGAGGGCATTATGCTTAGAGAAATAAATTAGAAAAAAAATTCTGTATGTTATCACTTAAATATGGAATCTAAAAAATGTGGGCTCTAGAAAATGAAAATATAATATAGAATCTAAAAAATGAAATAAACAAATGAATGTAACAAAACAGAAACAGAACAAACTAGTGGTTATCAACTGGGAGAGGGAGGGGTGGAGGGCCAAGATAAAGGTAGAGGATTAAGAGATATATAAAATAAGCTACAAGCATATATTGCCCAGCACAGGGACTATAACAATATTTTATAATAACTTTGAGTGAGAATAATCTATTTAAAAAATCAAATCACTAAAAATAAAGACAGTAAGTTGAAAGATTCACATGACAAATTTCATTACCTTCTTTATAAAAATAGGCTTCCCAAGTGGCTCAGTGGTGAAGAATCCACCTGACAAAGCAAGAGACGTAGGAGACGTGGGTTTGATCCCTGGGTTGGGAAGATCCCCTGCAGGAGGAAACAGCAACTTACTCCAGTATTCTTGCCTCGAAAATTGGTGGAACTTGCCTGCCAAGTTCCACTGTTCATAAGCCCATGAACAGTGGAACTTGGCAGGCTACAGTCCATGGGGGTCACAGAGAGTCGGACACAACTTAGCAACTGAGCATGTACTTTATAAAAAAGCATCAAGACACTGTGGTACCGGCATAATGACAGACATATAGATCAATGAAAAAGAATTAAGAGTCCAAAACTAACCCATATATCTGTGGTCTCTTTAGTTTTAACAAGTGTACCAAGACCACTCAAATGGGATAAGAACAGTCTTCTCAATAAATGGTACTTGGACAACTATATATCTACATGAATGGAATAAAGTTGGATAAGATGGTATACCAAAGTTAACTCAAAATAGATCAAAGACCTAAACATCAGATGCTAAAACTATAATATTCTTATCATAAACTCTAAATGCAATATTTTGTGACAACGGATTAGTCAATAGATTCTACCAAATGCATATCACATGCAAAAAAAGAAAAAATAGATAAACTGGACTTCATCTAAATTTAAAATTCTTGGGAGTACTCTTTTGCCCTCTTCTGATGCCTATGTCAGAAGCTTTCTCTATCTCCTTTATACTTTAATAAAACTTTATTACACAAAAGCTCTGAGCGATCCAGCCTCATCTCTGGCCCCAGGTTGAATTCATCTCCTCTGGAGGCCAAGAATCCCGCGTCTCATCATTCAGCAACAACCTTTCATCTTGGGGGCTCGTCCGGGATCCTTCAGGACAAGATGGGAGCTAACAATTCCAGCCTCACTCCTTTGAACTGTATCCTGAAAAACTGGGATAGATTTGATCCCCAGGGCTTAAAGAAGACACACCTGGTCCTCCTATGTGATACTGCATGGCCGCGGTACCCACTGGAGGACGGCGAACGGTGGCCAGTTGGAGGGTCTCTTAAATGGGCCTGATAATCTATGTGAGCCTACTTCTGCTGACTCCAGAAATCCCGAGTCTGCCGTTTGATCCTCAAGACAATGCCTTCCTGTCCTGGGCTCACTCCTATGCTGCATTCCACAATCAGTCTAACTGCTGGGTCTGCGGAGCACTCCCCTCTTCATCAGTGGAAGGCGTCCCATGGTGGACATCTCCACTTCAAGGAAAGGACTTTCTCCAAGTCTGCAAATACCTTCAACAATCGCATGTGATGGCTCTTCTTAAACTGATGACATCTAACAACCTTAAGATGGACTGATGTAACTATGGACATAATGTGACTTTTCATTTTGATTTTAACTTGGTTTAACGACTATTTTGCCTTACATCTGTAACTGTATAATGGGGTTTTCTAACTGCTTTTAATTTACAAATAGTTGTCCGAGCTCCTATGAGTGCCACAGCCTCCTCCAACTATTACTTGGGGCCCCTGGATCAGACATCCTCACTATGAGGATTAGGAGAATATGTTGCCTCATCAATTTAGGGACAACGCCCCTTGTCAGCTCGGAAGCAGTTGTGGAATGAGAACGATGCCCCTTTTCCCTAGGCAACATAATTCTCCTAAAAGAAAAGGGGGGAATGAGAGAGTCATTTCCTAGGCAGGTTGATAAGAAGTCTAGGGGTCCCTAAGGAGAGAGAGGTCTGGGATATTCAAGGAGGAAGAAAGGACAAACTTTTACTCTTTTTCCTCTACATTCCTTAGGATTATGTAACAATAATGTATCCTGCCTGAGGACAGTCTTTGGATTAAACCCTCTGGCTAATTCTGTTATTTTAAAACATAAATTATGGGAGTAGGTCTGGTCTTTACAAGGATGTATCCTGCCTGAGGACAATCTTTGGATTAAACCTTCTGGCCAACTCTGTTATCTTAAAATGTAAATTATGGGAGTAGGTCTGGTGAGGTCTTTGCAACCTCCAGACATTCTTTGGATTCATTGGAGAGTATATAACTCCATTGCTAATACTAGCAAAGGGGGTACTCTTTTGCCCCCTTCTGATGCCTATGTCAGAAGCTTTCTCTATCTCCTTTATACTTTAACACAACTTTATTACACAAAAAAAATAAATAAATAAACAAATTTAAAATTCTTGTGCTTCAAAGGGCACATGAAGAAAGTGAAAGGCCAATCCAGAGAGGGAAAAAAATCTGCAAACCATGTATCTCATAAGGGACTTGTCATTAGAAAATACAAATAACTTACAATCCAATAATAAAAAGACAACACAATTAAAACTGGACAAAGCATCTTAGCAGACATTTCTCCAAAGAAAATATAAAGATGGCTGAAAAACACAAAGGATACTCAACAACAATAGTCATTAGAGAAAAACAAATCAACACCACAATAAAACACCACCTCACATCCACTAGGCTGGCTAGAATCAAAAAGTCAGAAAACAATATATGCTGGTAAGGATGTGAAGACAGATACTGGAACACTCATACACTGCTGGTGGGAATATAAACTGTGCAACGTGTAGGTACACTGGAAAAATCTCATCATTAAGCTAAACATCCAGTTACTATTAATACTTGCAACTCCATTCCTAAATAGATAGATACAGCTGTCCTTCAGTATTCACAGGGGATTCACACAAAAAACAAAATTCTAACTAAAGACTTAACTTCAAAAACAAATTTTAAAAAGTAATAAGAATCCTAGGGTAACCAAGGACTTCTTAAGAAAATCAAAGGAAATAGGTGACATATGACTAGGTCTCTGTATTTTAACTCCTCTTGCTCAAAAAAAAAGAACAAAAGCACAAACCAATGCATAGACGTGTAAAGGTAAACTTCCACCAGGAACGGTAGTTTGGAAGTCTGCAGTTAAAAAAAAAAAAGAAAGAAAGTCTGCAGCAGACCTAAAACATCATGTTACTTATGCCCCTGAAACTTCACTTCTAGGAAGCTCCCTGGAAAAGCACCTGTGCAGGTATTCAGGCATTTACACAGGTGTTTACTAACGTACTCTTCGTAATAACATAATATTGGAAATGACCTGTTTGTCCATCAATACAACTAAATAAAAGTGTAGCAATTTATGGACTGAAACACCATACAACTTAAAAGACTGTGAAAGTGAAAGTGAAGTCGCTCAGTCGGGTCCGACCCTTTGCGACCCCGTGGAGTGTAGCCTACCAGGCTCCATGGGATTCTCCAGGCAAGAATACCGGAGTGGGCTGCCATTTCCTTCTCACTAGACCCTTAAGCAACAATATAATTGTTTCACTGTTGACTGTCAGGCTGTGCAGCAAAGGTTAAAAAGCAGGTAAGTGCCAACCACAGAAGAGACCAGAACATAATTTTAAGTTGCTGAGAATAGACAAAACACACAGTAGGCTCCACTGACACAGTTTACTCACAGCAAGAGAAGAAAATATGGGCTTCCCTGAAAGCTCAGTTGGTAAAAAATCCGCCTGCAATGCGGGAGACCCCAGTTCGATTCCTGGATCAGGAAGATCCCCTAGAGAAACGATAGGCTACCCACTCAAGTATTCTTGGGCTTCCCGTGTGGCTCACCTGGTAAAAACTCCGCCTGCAATATGAGACACCTGGGTTTGATCCCTGGGTTGGGAAGATCCCCTGGAGAAGGGAAAGGCTACCCACTCCAGTATTCTGGCCTGGAGAATTCCATGACCGTCCATCCGTCCATGGGGTCGCAAAGAGTTGGACACGACTGAGCGACTTCACTTTCACTTTTCACTTTCATGCACTGGAGAAGGAAATGGCAACCCACTCCAGTGTTCTTGCCTGGAGAATCCCAGGGACGGGGGCGCCTGGTGGGCTGCTGTCTATGGGGTCACACAGAGTCAGACACGACTGAAGTGATTTAGCAGCAGCAGCAGCAGAGTGACTTTCACTTCACTTCACTTCATAATAGAGTAGGACCTCGGCCCCCCTTCTGAAATACAGAAAGTGGGGTGGGCATGGGGGGCCACTGACACATGCACTTAAGAAGAAAAAAGGGGTATAAACACTGAACCAGGAAAGATAGTCCCTCAAAAGGCTGGAAGTACAGCACAGGCAGTGAGGATTCAATTTCTTTGCAAGAAAATATCCTCAACCAGAGGCTAGTATTACAGTGCTATGCAAGAAAGAAGTTGCACCTAAATTTGCTGTTTTCCCAACAAACATAGAAAACATAAGCTAAGTTAAAAAGAACACCCTAGACATAGCTGGAGGAAAAAACCTAAAATTCTATTTACATGTAAGTATGTCTAGGTATGACGTACATATAAGCACTCAAAAGATTTTTAAACGGCCAAAAAAGGATTTACAAAAACTCTTACTGACAGTGGAGGTGGAGAGGTTGGGAATAACAGTTAAAGGAGACTTTATTTGCAGTGATTTGACTTTTTTAATTTATGTACGAGGTCTCTAAGACTGTACATCAAAAATGATGAATGCAAATATCCCAAAATGTAAGAAGAGGTTTACTCCTGTGTACTGCCTGTCGGTTATTTTCTTCTTTATACTTTTTGTCTTTTCCCAATTTTCCCAAATAAATTAAGTTTTAGAAATTATAGTTATGAACTTTTTTATGTCTTAAAAATAAAATACAACTTGCTTATACACAAAGAAAGTTCCCAAGCCTTGGCCACCAAAGTGTTTTCCACAGTTATCCCCTCCGGCAAGTAATGACTAGAGGGTTTTCCCTTCCTGTTTTTCTATATTTCCTAACTATTCAACATTATTTCTATAATCAGCAAGGTGATCAATAATTCTGTTTAAAAAACAAAGCAACTGGACTCCCCTGGCGGCCCAGTGGTTAGGACGCAGTGCTTTCACTGCTGGGCCCAGGTTCAGTCCCTGGGTCAGGAAACTAAGATCTCACAAGGAATGCAGCCAAAACAAAAAGAAAGAAAGCAACCGAGTATTAGCACCCTGGACTGAAAGGTGGCCACTGAGCAGAAGAGGCTGCACATCCCTGAGGGGGACGTGTAAGCAGATCTCAAGCAACTGTAAAAGGAAAAAGAAACCTAGTTGACCCTAGTTCTATTTAAGCCACTCAGCCAACAACCAAACCAAAGAAGGCAAGCCAAACTGAGAACATGTCAGACAAAAATTGACAACTGAGGCACAGAACAAAAGAGAGTAAAATGCTGCCTAAAACCACAATATGCACAAGAAAACAGGAAAGAGCGTGTTAAAACTAAACAAAGCCAAAAAAAGTCTATAAAGAGGTATTCATGATGTACCCCATGTCCAAAGCAGCACTGCTGATAATAGCCAAAACATGCAAACAACCTAAATGTCCATCGACAGATGAATGGATAAAGAAGATGTGGTACATACCACTCAGCCATTAAAAAAACAATGAATTAACGCCATTTGCAGCAACATGGATACAACCAGACATGATCATACTAAGTGAACTAAGTCAGACAGACAAAGACAAACACCACACGGAACCACTTCTATGTGGAATCTATAGTATGACCCAACGGACTTCCCAGGTGGCTCACTGGTAAAGAATCCACCTGCCAATGCAGGGAACACAGGCTTGATTCCTTGTCCGGGAAGATTCCTCATGCCACAGAGCAACTGAGCTTGAACACCACAACTACTGAGCCTGTGCTCTAGAGCCTGGGAGCCACAGCTACTGAAGATCTCCAGTCCTCAAGCCTGTGCTCCACAACGAGAGATCCCACTACATGAGAAGCCCAAACACCACAGCCAGAGAGTAGCCCCTGCTCTCCACAACTAGAGAAAAGCCCGTACTGCCACAAAGACCCAGAACAGTCAAAAATAAACAATAAAATAAAACAGACACAAATGAGTCTGCCTACAAAACAGAAACTGACTCACAGACATAGAAAAAAGACCACTTGGGGTTGCCAAGGGGGAAGGAGGGAGGGAGAGGGATGGATAGGGAGTTTGGGGTTGGCAGACGCAAACCATTACATTCAGAAGGGATAAACAAGGTCCTAGTATATAACACAAAGAACGATATTCAATATCCTGTGATAAACCATTAATGAAAAGGAATATAAAAGTAAGAAGAAAAGAAGTATGCATGGCTATTAGCATAACTGACACTATCACGGGCCCATTCAGTTCCTCCTGTCCCTCCACTGACCCTACCTATGACTGTACTACAAGGCAAGTCACTTTTCTGTCATCAAGGGCTTTGAAGTTAACAGAAACTTGTTTTTTGGATCATTAGTTCCAGGCGGCCGCAATGCTCCGTTAGTCTCCAAACAATGATGAAGACCTTCACTGACATACTTCCACTGCCTACGAGACTAGTTAGCCACTCATAAAACCTAATTTAGCCATGCACTTCCTGTTTCCAAGCACATGCTCGCACACCCTCGGTTAACTGTGAAACTGTCCCGGCGGCCCCGCATCGGCACAAAGTGCAGCTGCCACTGCTTCCCGTTCATCCGCCTGATCGCACCATGTGCGCTAACGACCCTCTAATAAACTGATCCACCATTACATGGAGTTACCTGCCTAGGTTTTCAGTCTCAAGATACCTTCTCAGTTCAATGGGCATTTTTCATTCCCTCCATCCTCCAGCGGAAGTCAGAGGCAGTCAGCAGGCCTTAGCGCCTGTTGTAAAATGGCCCCATTACTCAGGGCACAAATGATGGTCATCTTCCCCGGAAAGGGTGGCACCCTCCACCTCTCACCGAGCTAAGAAAATTTAAAGAAATCGTTACTTCAACCAAAAGCCAAACACAGACTCAGCAAGCATTTCTAGGACTGTCAAAATAGATGACCAGCGACAGAGATGGGACAAAGAAAGCATGCCATCTATGTGGCTGGACCACACTGACTTCATTTTGTCAGCTCCATCTTAGACCCGCGGCAGCTCCCTTTCTGAGCTTCAACCCGACTCATAAGAAAAGCACCCAAGCCAGATAACTTCCTATCAGCTCTTACTCTTGCCTTCATCTGATATGAAAACTGGAAGAATGTATTGTGCTGTGCCAGACGGTTAATGGTCCATGAGGAATAATGTTCATGAGACCTCAGAGGGGAAGAGAAACCCAATTTCCACTTGTGCAAATGTGCTTCTCATTTAGTAGTCAGATTCTATCTTTACCCTGGTCCCTTTAAATTCCCCCGTGCCTCTTCTGGCCACAGTGAGTTCAGCTTCAAATGCCTCTTGATGGTTGTGCACCCACAGCTACTGCCTGATCTAAGTACCTACAGTAAACATCATAATTACATTTCAAGGAGTTGTCAGCTTCATTTTTCAGTTACAAAGTTCCTTCTCAGTCCAGAGGCTATTATTTAATATTCCCTCTGTCCAACACCATCATCCAGATAAAAGAAATGGCAGTACTGCTACAAAGACATGGACAGTCAAATGAAGAACTACTTTGGGATCATGCATGATGAGGAAGCTGACTAAAGCTCTAGCAGAGAGACAAAGCTTTGCAGTGAAAGGAGGGGGCAGGATAAGGAAAATAAATATACAGAGAAAACAAAAGCAAAGGCAAACTGAGAAGTGATAAGGTACAGAACTGCAGGCCTACAAAAAGGGACCTGAAGACACAACAAGAGGAGGCTGAAGAGGAAAGGTGTTTCCGGAGAGGCAGGGGCAGGCTCCAGGCTTGCAGAGCCCCAGCAGCACCAACAAGAATAGAAACAACTGCTCAGGAGGAAGCTGAGAGAGAAAGAGGCAGAGACTTTCCCAGGCAAATGTGCAGAACAGACTGTAGAAGAGAATGACGCTCAGGTGAAGAGAAATCCAGCAGTGAGACTCAAGAGAATGAACTAGAGGCTAGACAGAAAGATTCTGAAGAAATGCACCCAGTGGGAAATATAAAGAATTGACCTATCTCTAGAAACTGGGGCCTCCAGTCAAATTAGCACCAAACATAAGCCTCCAAGCTGACCTGTCACGAAGCAGCTGCTGTAGAAATGTCCAAAGAGGTCAGTGAAGTATTTGTAAAGAGACGATGAGAAGGGCCAGCAGAAAAATGAGAACGACTGGCTGTGAATATGGCAAAAGAAGACAGTCCTTTGAGCCCAGCCTCTGCAATCATGAAGGTGGATAAAAGCTAATGACGTCCTGGGCCTTTCAAAGTCTGAATGAAAGACCCACAGACAGTAAGTAAAGATGGAGGCCAGTGAGCTGAAACTGCCCAATTAAATCCAGGTATTCTAATGCCTCAGGGTTCCTCGCAGGTCCCAAGCAGCTTTTGAGGACAGAAGAAAAGCTTCATTCATTGACTTAAGATGACACCACAAATGTGAGCCCCCAGGCTGGGGAGGAGCCTGAGATGGATGAGGCCTCTTCTCCCCGAGAGCTTCACCCCTTCATTCAGTTTCACTCCCAAGCGAAAATGGCCTGGAAAAGAACCTGGGAAACCCCAAGCAATCACGCGGGCATTTTTCAGGGACATTTTCTTCTGTCATTTTGTTTTAATACAAAGTAATTTTGATTTCCTCTTAAAATCCCCATTGCGTGGCCTCTTATTCTCATGTTTTTCCTGCCAGTGAGAGGGTACAGAACGCTTATTTTACACACTGGTAAGCAAGTTTCTAAGACAATCAAAAACTAAAGAAAGACTGCTTCTGGTACACATTTAAAACGTTAAAACAAGGACTCCCCTGGTGATCCAGTGGTTAAGAGCCCACGCTTCCAATGTAAGGGGCAGATGTTTGATCCTTGACCAGGGAACCCCATAAACAACACAGCATGGTGTGGCCAGAAGAGAAAATAATAAAAGTATTTTTTAAAAAACATTTCAGTGTTAAAATAATATTTATACCAATTTGCTGGTTAAGAAATGAGCTCAACCTAGTGCCCAAAATTTGGTTTCTCAATACCATTCTATAATGAATGAAACCAGGAATCCTTGCAGAAATGGTTGATTCCAGGGTTGGGGGAAATGAAAATACAAGATGTATCTTGTGGTGCCTTAAAAAATCAGAGAAAGACACAAAAAAGGATGGGAACGTCTAAGGGGAAACAGGCGCTTTGACTTGAAAGAGCTCCCAATAGACAAAGCTAGAATAATTTAAGCCACAAAATAAATAACATACCTCAATAAACCCCCAAAATAAATACCCAACATCACACACTGATGTAACTGATATAATTAAGTAAATAAACAAATGGGAGAGAAGGCACAACTCTTCCTCACAAAGAATTCCAGTTCATAGATGTAGAAGGAACGGAAATGAAAGGCACCTAGAAGAACATCACAATAATAACTGCTTCAGGCAAGATCCACCAAAAAATGCTAATTAGTAGGTGAAAGTTGAGAAGAAAGAATATTTCTATGCAGTCTCAAGGTGTCTATCTCAAAATAACTGCCAATTACAAAGGAAAGACGGTAACTTTACAGTGTTGATGCTTGGCAGAAATACTGGATCAAGAGTAATATCAGTGAATGGACATGTGGACACCGCAGGGGAAGAAGAGGGACAGGATGACTTGAGAGAGTAGCATTGACATAGACACACTCCATGGGTAAAACAGCTCGTGGGGAGCGGTTGTATACCACAAGGGTGGGAGGGAGGCTCAAGAGGAAGGAGAAGTATGTATACATAGACCTGATCCACTTTGCTGCACGGCAGAAACTAGACCATTGTAAAGCAATTATACTTCTATAATATTTTTTTAAGAGTAATATCACCAGTTAAAAGACATATCGACATCATCCTCAATCTAAGGAGAACATCGGACAAAACCAAACTGAGAGGACCACTCTAAAATTACAAATACAAAATACTTCAAAACGGTCAAGATTGTGAAGAACGAGTAAAACTGAGGAGCTGTCACAGACTGAACGGGAGCTAGAAGACATGACAATTAAATGGAATGAGAGATTCTAGACTGGATCCTGGAACAGAAAAAGAACATGAGCAAGACAGTGAGGAGCTCTTAATAAATCAGAATTTTAATTACTAGTACTGGACCACTGTAAATGTCTCAAGTTTGGTGACTGCACTATGTTTATGCAAGATTCTACCTTTAAGCAAACCAGGTAAAGATATAAGGGAACTCTAGAGTTCTGACACCCTCTGTGAGTCTACAATTACTCAAAATGAAAAGGTTTCTTAAATTGAAGACGAGTTGTTTCTCTTTTCTTATTTTTTTTTTTCTATCTTAGATACTAAGGATTAACGTGGTGATCAAGGATACTGAATACTGTCAATTGTTATCTAAAATTTGAACTCACTCTTTCATTAATTCAACAAACATTTACTAAGCACCTATTACGTCCCAGACTCTATGGTCTCTGCAGTGAATAAAGCAGACAAAACAGGCTGCTTTGAGCAGCTTATAAGATAGACAATGAGACAGAAACAGTATCAGGTGCTACGTAGTAAAATAAAATAAGGAAGGAGGGTAAGAAATCTAAAATCAGGGAAAGAAAAGTATAAGCTCAAAAATTCAATCTTGGGAAGCACAGGATGACTCACCAGAGGAACCTCCTTTCAGATGTTAAAAGTACTGAAGACTACAAAGTAACAGAGTTATATTTTACCACATTTTCAGTTTCTGCTCCAGAGCATGACATCAGACTGCCCATGCATTAATAATTGGAGATACCAGAAGCCACAGAAAAATTAACAGTGGCACAGTTACTATTTTTCATGATTTTATCAGTTTCCCTTCCTTATAAGTATACACAGGAGTTGATCATTCCCATCTTTTTGGCTCTTCTCATCAAAAATTGTCAGTCTTTCCTCAATCTTAAGAACATGTAAGCAGCCTCATTCATCGGCCCCTGAAAACACACACAACTACACACACATGTATAATAGATGGAAAGATCCCTGAAATCAAATTACAGCTCAAACTGCTCTCTGACACTTCTGTGCATAATAACCCACCTAATATTAATGAGTTTTCAGTTCTGAAATGCAAACAGTTTGAAACAGAACGGGGGTCTTCTCCGGCACTACTTTTACTTAGGAAGGTGAACATTCTCTGATTTTTTAGGCCAAGGTAAGTGAGAAGACAGAAGAGTGGCTTTAGGTTACAGCTGTAGCTTGTGTTTAAAAACTGTTATTTTATATCTTACTCTTTAATTTGGAAACCAGAAACAATCGACCTAATACATATCACTTGTTAAGCATTTACAGCATCATGTAATGCGTACTATGGAAAATAAACTGCAAACGAAAATGTTTTAATTATACTTGCAAAATTATGTCTCAGTGGTGTCATAATGCTGGTTCAATTTTAACCAATTTATGAACAAATGCATTCCACAAGTTGAAGACATCACAGTTTTCAAAAATAGGATGAATTTACTTAATGCCACTGAATTACACATTTCAAAATGACTTAAATGATCAATGATTACATACAGTAAATGTCATCTGTATTTTATCACAATAATGCTAAAAAAAAGCTTTTTAGAAGTAGCACTTATACAAATATGGAAACATATTGTACCCCTAAAACCAACATGACGTTCTCTGTGGATTACACGTCAAATTTTTTAAATTAATTAAAAATAAAATATGTGGGCTATATATTTTTAAAAAGCAGTAAAATAACCCCACCTTTAAAAAACTGTATTTGTACCTGTATAAGCGTCTGCATAATTATGCACACATTTTAAAAGGTCAAGAAGCCTCCGGACGAAAACATTAACGAATTGCGTGTACTTCTACTTTTCTTAACAATCACTCAAGTCATCTAATTACCTGTAATCAGTACGCTTTGTTTGCATAATTGGGAGAAGTGATAAAACAGCGAAACCACCGCTCCAAATTCGCGCCCCAGGCGACGAAGAGCAGGCAGATACTCACCGCGGCGGGTCAGGCTCCCAGGCCAGACCCCCTCGGGTCGCGCCTCCAGGCCGAGCCTCACTCGCTGGCCCCGACCCGGGAACCCCGCTCCCGCACCGCAGCGCCCAACGCCCGCGCAGTCATCCGACTCACCGACTCGCGCGGCCGCGAAACGCTCAGTCCCCTGACCGCACGCCCCGGCCCGCACCAGTCGCCCCCACGCCGACTTCTTCGCTGGCCCGTATCGCGCACGCGCGTCACCGCCCGAGGCCTCTCGGCCTCTCTAGGAAGCTGGGAGGGCCAGCGTCTCGCTTTCTCCAGGGCCCCAGTGCCTTGTTGGCCTCTGAGCGCAGCCCAAGCGGCTTGGCCCCACACACCCCCACCTAAAGCACTGGACGCGTCTTCTGTTCATGACACAGAGCTCCATCAATTTGTCCCGTTTTCCTACCCCCACTCCCAATGTGTGTGCAGGGCTTCCCTCCAGGGCCCTCTCCCCCCAGGGAAGAACGGGATCAAAACCGGGGGTCCAATCAGGGACCAGCAATATTTAGTTGACCAGGCTGGCCAGGAGGAGCTGTAATGGAGCCCTGCATTACTCTCTGGTGCCCCGGTCAAGGTGAGGAATCAAAACCTAAGGGAGTTCGCAGCAGTCCCTTTCCTCATCACCACCGCAGCCAGTTGCTCATTCCCAGTCCACAGGCACACAAACTTCCTGACCACAGCTTCCAGTGTTTCCTCCTGTTAACGAAATTTAAGTAAATTTTAAAGATCTTTGGGCTTTAATAGTAATTCATTAGTCAAACTGCATTCCATTTAGCAGATAGAGAACAGTTCTGAAGAGTATGAAAAGCAAGAGATTTTATCCTGAGAAGGCAGTAGAAATGAGGGACCATAGGGTCAATTTTTTAATATATATATATTACTTACTTACTTATTTATTTATTTATTGGCCATCCTGCACTGACTGCAGGATCCCAGTTTCCTGAACAGGGATTGAACCTTGGCCCTCAGCAGTGAGAACCCAAAGTCCCAACCACTGGACTGCCAGGGACTTCCTGGGACAATTTATTATAGTTAACCTACAATATGAGGGTAGATGCATTCATAGGTTAAGATTTATGGATGTGTAACTAGTCTTGTGAGACTGGGACTACACCAGGAAAGGTTTTCATCATTGTCTGGGGATTAGCAGAGCATAGAAGCTGGACCTAATGCTTATTAAAGAAAAGGAAAGTGAAGTCACTCAGTCGTGTCCGACTCTTTGTGAACCCATGAACTGCAGCACGCCAGGCCTCCCTGTCCATCACCAACTCCCGGACTTTACCCAAACTCATGTCCGTTGAGTCGGTGATGTCATCCAACCATCTCATCCTCTGTCATCCCCTTCTCCTCCTGCCCTCAATCTTTCCCAGCATCAGGGTCTTTTCAAATGAATCAGCTCTTCACATCAGGTGGCCAAAGTATTGGAGTTTCAGCTTCAATATCAGTCCTTCCAATGAACACCTAGGACTGATCTCCTTTAGGATGGACTGGTTGGATCTCCTTGCAGTCCAAGAGACTCTGAAGAGTCTTCTCCAACACCACAGTTCAAAAGCATCAATTCTTCTGTGCTCAGCTTTCTTTATAGTCCAACTCTCACATCCATACATGACTATTGGAAAAACCATAGCCTTGACTAGACAGACCTTTGTTGACAAAGTAATGTCTCTGCTTTTTATTTTTTTTTTTTCTTATGTCTCTGCTTTTTAATATGCTGTCTAGGTTGGTCATAACTTTCCTTCCAAGGAGTAAGTCTTTTAATTTCATGGCTGCAATCACCATCTGCAGTGACTTTGGAGCCCCCAAAAATAAAGTCAGCCACTGTTTCCACTGTTTCCCCATCTATTTGCCATGAAGTGATAGGAGAAGGAAATGGCAATCCACTCCAGCACCCTTGCCTGGAAAATCCCATGGA
Source organism: Cervus canadensis (assembly GCF_019320065.1). Taxonomy (NCBI): domain Eukaryota; kingdom Metazoa; phylum Chordata; class Mammalia; order Artiodactyla; family Cervidae; genus Cervus; species Cervus canadensis. The sequence continues at coordinate 42,987,910 of NC_057407.1, read as the reverse complement.
CAGAGGAGCCTGGTAGCCTGCAGTCCTTGGGGTTGCTAAGAGTCAGACAAGACTGAGCGACTTCACTTTCACTTTTCACTTTCATGCATTGGAGAAGGAAATGGCAACCCACTCCAGTATTCTTGCCTGGAGAATCCCAGGGACGGAGGAGCCTGGTGGGCTGCCGTCTATGGGGTTGCACAGAGTCGGACATGACTGAAGCAACTTAGCAGCAGCAGCAGCAGCAGATGGGACCAAATGCCATGATCTTAGTTTTCTGAATGTTGAGCTTTAAGCCAACTTTTTCACTCTCCTCTTTCACTTTCATCAAGAGGCTCTTTAGTTCTAGTTTTCTCCCATAAGGGTGGTGTCATCTGCATATCCGAGGTTATTGATATTTCTCCCAGCAATCTTGATTCCAGCTTGTGCTTCTTCCAGCCCAGCATTTCTCATGATGCATATAAGTTAAATAAGCAGGGTGACAATATACAGCCTTAATGTACCCCTTTTCCTATTTGGAACCAGTCTGTTGTTCCTTGTCCACTTCTAACTGTTGCTTCCTGACCTGCATACAGGTTTCTCAAGAGGCAGGTCAGGTGGTCTGGTATGCCTATCTCTTCCAGAATTTTCCACAGTTAATTGTGATCCACACAGTCAAAGGCTTTGGCATAGTCAAGAAAGCAGAAATAGATGTTTTTCTGGAACTCTCTTGCTTTTTTTTTTTTTTCCAATTAGCAATAATCGCACCTCGGATAAACCTCATTGGCTACGATACTGCCACTGCGCAAAGCTACTCTCTTGCTTTTTTGATGATCCAGAGGATGTTGGCAATTTGATCTCTGGTTCCTCTGCCTTTTCTAAATCCAACTTGGACATCTGGAAGTTCATGGTTCATGTATTGCTGAAGCCTGGCTTGGAGAATTTTGAGCATTACTTTACTAGCATTTGTGCAATTGTGTGGTAGTTTGAGCAATCTTTGGCATTGCCTTTCTTTGGGATTGGAATGAAAACTGACCTTTTTCAGTCCTGTGGCCACTACTGAGTTTTCCAAATTTGCTGACATATTGAGTGCAGCACTTTCACAGCATCATCTTTTAGGATTTGAAATAGCTCAACTGAAATTCCATCACCTCCACTAGCTTTGTTCGTAGTGATGCTTTCTAAGATCCACTTGACTTCACATTCCAGGATGTCTGGCTCTAGGTGAGTGATCACACCATCGTGATTATCTGGGTCATGAAGATCTTTTTTGTACAGTTCTTCTGTGTATTCTTCTGACATTTTACTTAAAGACAAACAAAAAAAAAAATAAGACTGAACTTAGAGAAAAGAAAGTCAGTCATTATCATTACAACCCTAAAGAGGTGGACAGAGTGTATCAGCTTCTTCCTATAGTACCCTCATATGGTTTGATTCTTGTATGTTGATGTTACGTGTTCTTTCTGTATCTATAGGTAAAATCTCCAGGGACAAAATGTTGAGTGTCACCATTGGGGCCCCTGAAACCCTTCACCCTACTCAGAGGAACAATGTGAAAAAGATCTGTTAATGAGATTTAGGATATCTCCTCTTTTGCTTATTTTAGAGCACAGACTTACTTTGAAATTCTGTTAAAGAAAATCAACAAAAATAAATTTTACTATAAATAAAAAATAAAATAAAAAGTAATTGTTTAATAGTCTCTTCAGAGTGGAAAGGTGATTCCACTCATCCATAGAGGATTAGTAGACTGTGAGTACTCAAGTAAAGGAAGATAGATGGGAGTGGCAGGAGTCACGTCAGTTTTAGAGTCTTTGGTTTTGGGTATCTCTTGTGCCTTTAACTTTTCATTAGCTTTTTGCAATGACTCTTTCTGTGAAGCTATTTTGGAATCTTCAAGCCTTTTGGAGGCTTCTGCATATCAACTAAAGTAATAAGTATCTCGTTTGGTTGACTTGATTTGGGAAACCTTGATTTCAGCTGTACTTTTTAAAAAAATAATTTTAATTGAATTCTTATTCCCTTTTTATTTTATTTTTTTCTTTTTTGACCTCCCTATGTAGCATGTGAGATCTTAGTTCCCCAACCAGGGATCAAACCCACAGCCCTTATATTGGAAGTGTAGAGTTTTAACCACTGGATTGCCAGGAAGTCCCTCAATCGTACTTCTTGAATGAATGACCTTGTCTAACTATGGAATGTTCTCCATAATGGCCATTGTAAATCGAGTTGTCTTTAGTAAGATTTTGACATTTTTGTATGTAACTATAGCTTCTAGGACCACGGTTCTTAGACATAAAATAAGCAGGTGTGTCAGAAGGTAGAACACTCAGTTCTTTTGAACTTGAGGAGTCTATTTCCACCTAACAGAAATGTACCACTGGGTTGGAGATTTTGTAGTGTTTTATGTTTTACTGGGCGCCTCACTGCAAAAATTTTCTGTAGATTGGAGGGTAACCTAGTATTGATCTAACCCACTCCTTAACCAATCTATCCTAGCATGGGGGTCTTTGGCTAGATGGCAAACTCTAACAGCTTTTAGGTGCTCAATGTAAACCCATATTTTGCTTCTTGGCCTTCCAAGATTCCCATTAACAATAAATCTATTTTTCTTTTAACTTATGTGTGTGTATATCAGCAGAAACCAACAATAACTAAAGAGGAAACAGACCTGTGGATGCCAGCGGTAACCAAAGAAATGGTACTGTGGACTGACCAAGAGCTAAGGACTGGTGCTCTGTTAGAGACTCCTGTTAGCCCAGGCTGCCCTGTTAAGCCTGGCCTGGAAAATCGATGAGTGCAGCAAGCTCAGATGCAAAGGGAGAACTCAGATTCAAGAGAAGCTTACCCATGCACTTCAGAAGCAGCAAGAGGGAATTCCCTGGTGGTCCAGTGACTAGAATTTTGACTTCCACTGAAGGGGGCACAGGCTCAATCCCTGGTCCAGGAAATAAGACCCTGCATGCCCAAAAAAGGTTTCAGTGGTGTCAGTGCCTGTTTTTTTCATTGTCCTTGAGGATGTTAGTAGACTCCCTTGGATCCTATTCTCATCACTAAAACTGTTAAAGAACAAATTCAATGAAGAAAATTTTAAAGATCTTATTGGCCTTAAATGGGAAACTCATGAGTCAAACAGCATACAATCTAGGAGACAGAAATGAGCTCCAAACAGTTATGCAAGGCAAGAGAGTTTATAGACAGAACGGAGCAGGAACAAGGAAATTATACTAGGCAAAAAGATATGGGTTGTTGCAAGGTTGATTTCATTATAAAGGATGACAGGGGATTATCAGGTAGATTACTGAACTAGTGCTGATCAGGAAATTCCTAATAGACTGGGACTGTTTTAAAATTCCACTTCTGGCAAAACCAAAACTTTAAGTTTTCTTTTGGAGCTTAGCATGAGCTACTCCATTTTGGGCCTGCTGTCTGGTCTTTAAAAGCCCCATCGGTGAGCTTTAACAAAGCTCACCTAGTGGTTGAGCAAGTGATGTTATTTGCCAATCTGTGGGATCCTGGAGGAGTAGGTTTGGGGGTACAGAGGCTGCTTGAAGAAGGACTGAAGCCACATCAGGAGACTGCCCAGCGCCTGTAGGAGCAAATGTCCTCTATCAACAACACCAGAGAACCTGGAGGGGGTGGAGCCAATGCTACAAAGACGGCCTGCTCCCATTGGAGCGCACGTGCAAGCTGCTGTGCCAAGGGGCCAGGGAGCTGTCCTGGCTGTCTTCTGGTAGATGCATCCTAGTGCCAGGCCTCAGCATGTTCCCAACTGATTTTTCAGTAGGAGGGATGTTCCATCTGTGACCTGAGGCTCTGCTCCACCTGTCTGAACCACCCTAGATTCTTTTTCAATGTCCCAGCCACCAAGGATGGAAACAGAGAGTGGATCCTGGCACCAGAGAGCTATTGATGAGACGGAAGAGAAACCAAGGGCACAGTATAACTAAGAAGGGTTCAAGGGGTGATATATAAAAAGTGTAACTGTTAAAGATATGGCACAAAACCTCAAGGCTAGCGATATTTGAAATGGTAAAAACAAAGCAACAGGCCCCAAATGGAGTAGCTCATGCGAAGTGCCAAGCCACCAAAATAAAACTTAACTAAAAGTTTTGACTCTGCCACAATTGAGATGTTAAAACTAGTCCCAGTCCATCTGGAATTTCCTGATCAGCATTAGTTAGGTAATCTGCCTGACAGACCCCTGCCATTCCCTTACAAAGGAAAGTAACCTTATAATCAACCCACTTTTTTTGCCTTATATAACTTCCTCATTCCTGCTCCCTTCTGCCCATAAAAGTCTTTTGTTTTGTAAAGCTCCTCAGGGCTCCTTTCTATCTGCTAGGCTGGCTGATTCATGAATTGTTGAAGAAAGTCAACAAGCTCTTTAAAATGTACTCCATTGAATTTTGTTTTTTAACAGGAAGCTATTACCACCTCTACAAACAGACTCCCTTACAGAAGCTGTAGCCTTCAGCTTAGGGACATTCATAGTCCAGCATACAGTGATCTGGGGGAGCAAGTTTCTAAACTTGAGCTTCCTTCTGATCTGTCAGGGCCTGCCACTGGCATAACCCAACTGGAAGCTGGAGGGCAGTCCAAGAAGGTCAGTTTCCCAAGTCTTAAGGCAGGGTTGAGAAGAACCAAGAGTGAATATGGTGGTTGTGGGGCAGCAGTGGGGGACAGGATGCAACTGGAAATATCCAACACACCCAAAAGGAAGATAGGAACTGTTCGTCTCCGCCTAATATGTCCATTAATTTCCTTTTGAAATATGTGAAAGAAAAATAAAAATGAAATCAGTATTGCTAAGAGCACTCACTCACATGGAGATAAGAGGGCATTGAGGAAGAAGGACTTATACACATCTCAGCCAGAATGGAATCTGAACTTTTGACTGCTTTTTTACTTAAAGCAGGCACATAGAACATCTACACAATATTCCAGAAACCCAAGATACTTATCAGAACCATTCCCTAAATAACTTATGACAGCCTATCCCTTAAGGGCAAATATTCCCTTTTTACATTAGACCCAATCATAATTCTTACAAGACAACTTTAACAATCTCGTGGTTTCTGCCTTTATAAGCCCCTGATTTTACCCAAGACTGTGTCTCCCAAATTGCAATTCCCCAGATCCCAAATAAAACTCTGTTCTGTGGACACAGAAAAATGAGGATCGCTAAGCCAAAGAGCATTGCTCACCACCCAATTCTGCAAGGGTTAAGTTGTAACCCACTGCAGTTGCTGACCTGACAGAAACAGGCAGACCCCATAGATAGCGAAAGTCACTCAGTCGTGTCCGACTCTTTGCAAACCCATGGACCATGCAGTCCATGGAATTCTCCAGGCCAGAATACTGGAATGGATAGCCTTTTCCTTCTCCAGGGGATCTTCCCAACCCAGGGATCGAACCCAGGTCTCCTGCATTGCAGGCAGATTCTTTACCAGCTGAGCCACAAGGGAAGCCTGACCCTATACATAGTTAGATGTATATCTCAGGAAGAATTTTAATGGCCCTGGATTTTTTTTTAATCTTCCCATACATAGAAATGCACTAAAACCATTAACTTGAGATATCTGTTCTGTATGATCTGCAATATTTTCTTCTTTTGATGTATGCATTTGAAATTAAGTACCAAGACATATGGACTTCCCAGGTGGCTCAGACAGGAAAGAATCCTCCGCAATGCAGGAGACCCAGGTTCAATCCCTAGGTCAGGAAGATCTGCTGGAGAAGGAAATGGCTACCCACTCCAGTATTCTTGCCTGGAGAATTCCATGGACAGAAGTGGGCTACAGTTCACAGGGTTGCAAAGAGTCACAGGGTTGCAAAGGTTGAGAGATTAAGACACACCCACCAAGACATATGCTTGACTACATGTATTTCCTTGCCAAAATCATGTATAAACTGGTTTCTCCCCTCTTTCTTCAGAGAAGTTCCTCAGAGCCAACTGAGAGACTCTTTCCTGGGCTTTAGTCTTCAGAAAGACCCCCAAATAAAACTCCAACTCACAACTCTTTCATCGTGTGTCTTTCCATAAGTCAACAGTTCTTTGCAAACTTGGTACTGATTACTGTGGGACAAATAATGTTCCTGATAACTGGTCTCTCAGGGGTGGAACTGAAGGTGGCTGGGACAGCTGGAGTGGGGCTGGGAGTGCTGCACATTCATAACCATCCACAGAAAAGAGCTTTTTATTTTGTCCGAGAACAAAATGTTCCCATGAAAGAGGAGCTTGAGCAGGTCCTGTGTTTGGGGTGGACTTCCCAGGTGGTGCTAGTGGTAAAGAACCAATGCAGGAGATTCAGGTTCAATTCCTGGGTTGGGAAGATCCCCTGGAGCCGGAAAGGGCAACCCACTCCAGTATTCTTGCCTGGAGAAATCCCATGGACGGAGGAGCCTGGTGGGCTACAGTCCATAGGATTGCAAAGAGTTGGACATGACTGAAGCGACTTAGCACTACTCAGCAGGACAGCAGCTAACATGGACAGCACCCAGATTGCTGTGGTCCACCAGGTCCGGGAGATCAGCCCTCCAGCGTTTGCAGAGCTCAGGAGCAGACTCCTCCTTCTGCTCTGTTCAGATAGCAGCTCTGTTCTGAAGTCCTGCCCGGCTTCCTGAAGCTCAGCCCGCCTCTGCTGCTACCTGACTTCTCTGAGAGTCACAGCACAGAGCCTGCATCAAGGCCATCTCTCCCCTCCTCAGCTGGGAGCCTGTCCTTGGAACTCTGGTTCCTGAGAGCTTTAGTTCCCTTCATGTTGGGCCGCTTGACTTGGCAGGAGCCAGGGCAGAGCTTCTCCAACTTGAATGTGCATATGAATACAAATCACTTGGGGTTACCCTGGTTTAACCAGTTGTTAACTGCAGATTCTACTTTTGGAGCTCTCTGGAAGCTGGTAAAGACTGAAGAGAGAAATTTAAAACTTACACTCAGCTAGAAATAACTTCATGCTCATTCTGCTCTGTAAGATGCTTGCTGCACCGAGATAGGAACAAGATGACCTAGCGTCTTATAGTTATAAGATGTTCTGATAAGTATGGAATGTTCTGTTTCTGCTTCTAAGAGTTTCTGTTTGGAAATTCCCTGCACATAACCCATAATATCTCCCACACTCTGTAACTGCCCGTATCCCATAGCAACCAGGTAACCAATCAACCAGTGCCAACTGTAATTGTGTGTACTGACACTATACCAATAAAGCTCACCCTGAACTTGGAAGCCCCCAGAACTAGAAGGCGTTAGCTCCTCTGGGACCACCGGCTTAATAAACCTGAGTCCTCCAACCCTCCGAGTGTGGTGCTTAGTTTCTCAACGGTCCGACTTCTGCAATAAGACTATTTCTTGAGAAACTCACAAGTGTGCCCATGTTGTGTTCCTAAACCAGGCTTTGAGTAGGAAAGAACTGTTACTGCAAATCACTGACTTTTAATTTTTGCTGCTCAGTATAATCTCCTGGCTTGGGAAAGATCAGTTTGCATTCCAATCCCAAAGAAAGGCAATGCCAAAGAATGTTTAAACTATCATATAATTGCACTCATCTCACACACTAGCAAAGTAATGCTCAAAGTTCTCCAAGCCAGGCTTCAACAGTATGTGACCCAAGAGCTTCCAGATGTTCAAGCTGGATTTAGAAAAGGCAGAGGAACCGGAGATCAAATTGCCAACATCCATTGGATCATAGAAAAAGCAAGAGAATTTCAGAAAAACATTCTACTTCTGTTTCATTGACTACGCCAAAGCCTTTGACTGTGTGGATCACAACAAATTGTGGCAAATTCTTGAAGAGACGGTGATACTGGACCACCTTATCTGCCTCCTGAGAAATCTGTGTGCAGGTCAAGAAGCAAAGTTAGAACTGGACATGGAACAATGGACTGGTTCCAAATTGGGAAAGGAGTACTTCAAGGCTGTATACTGTCACCTTGCTTATTTAACTCCTATGCAGAGTACATCATGCGAAATGCTAGGCCAGATGAAGTACAAGCTGAAATCAAGACTGCCAGGAGAAATATCAATAACCTCAGATACGCAGATGACACCACCCTTATGGCAAAAAGCGAGAAGAACTAAAGAGCCTCTTGATGAAAGTAAAAGAGGAGAGTGAAAAAAATGGCTTAAAACTCAATATTCAAAAAACAAAGGTCATGGAATCCAGTCCCATCACTTCATGGCAAATAGATGGGGAAATAATGGAAACAGTGAGAGACTTTATCTTCTTGGGCTCCAGAATCACTGCAGATGGTGACTGCAGCCATGAAATTAAAAGACGCTTGCTCCTTAGAAGAAAAGCTATGACCAACCTAGACAGCATATTAAAAAGCAGAGACATTACTTTGCCAACAAAGGTCCTTCTAGTCAAAGCTATGACTTTTCCAGTAGTTGTGTATGGATGTGAGAGTTGGACTATAAAGAAACCTGAGCACTGAAGAATTGATGCTTTTGAACTGTGGTGTTGGAGAAGACTCTTGAGAGTCCCTTGGATTGCAAGGAGATCCAACCAATCCTAAAGGAAATCAGTCCTGAATATTCATTGGAAGGACTGATGTTGAAGCTGAAACTCCAATACCTTGGCCACCTGCTGTGAAGAGCTGACTAATTTGAAAAGACCCTGATGCTGGGAAAGATTAAAGGCAGGAGGACAAGAGGACGACAGAGGATGAGATGGCTGGATGGCATCACCTACTCAATGGACATGAGTTTGATCAAGCTCTGGGAGTTGGTGATGGATAGGGAAGCCTGGTGTGCTGCAGTCCATGGGGTGACAAAGAGTCAGACACAACTGAGCTACTGAATTGAACTGACAATCCCCTGTGGTGGCTTCCCAGATGATAAAGAATCCATCTGCTAATGCAGGAGACTCAGGAGACATAGGTTTGATCCCTGGATCAGGAAGATCCCCTGGAGGAGAAAATGGCAACCCACTCCAATATTCTGTGAAGGACAGGGAAGCCTGGCAGGCTACAGTCAATGGGGTCGCCAAGAGTTGGACAAGGCTGGGTGACTGCGCATGCATGCATAATCCCCTGGGGGAGTTTCTCAATTAAGTGCAAAACTGTGGGTGGGACCTAGGTGTTCCTACTTCTTTAACTACCCAGATGGTCACAAAGTGTAGCCAGGGTTGACAACCTGAGGATGAAGGATCCTTCCTTTTACATAGATTCCCTGCAGCGTTGCTGAAGGGTTTTAATCATTTGCTTGTTTTCAAATTTAAAACACTTTAGCTTTTGACTTTGAAAAAGGAGGAAAGTTTTACCTTCCCTGTTTTTTACCTCCTATTTTGTTTGTTTGATTTTGGCCTTGCCACAGGTTCTTAGTTCTCTGACCAGGGACAGAACCAAGGCCCCAGCAGTGGAAGTGTGGAGTCCTAACCACTGGACCATCAGGGAATTTCTTTTACCTCCTATTTTGAAACGTGAAGAGATAAGTCTTGGTAAATTGAGGCGGGGGTGGGAGTTGCAGGGGTGCTCTGGACTGCAGCCAAAGAAAGATCATAGTGTACAACTGAGAATCAGCTGTGGCCAAGTGACAGAAAGAAAACTGTCCTCACGGGTGAAGGAAAGTTACAGGGCTCAAAATAGCCTGGAGTTAAAACTCCCCTCCAGGTCCTCCCCACCATTCTATGCAAAACAAAGGGCTCTCTCACCTGGAAAACAACAACAACAACAAAAAAAAAGGACATTAAGGCTGATTACACCCAGCTCCCAGCCAGTCCAGCCTCTGGCTGATCTCTAAAATTCCTTGCCCCAGCTGTTTAAGAGATAACTACTCCGAACAACCTTGGAGAAGAACAGGCCACCTTAATACAGTAGCTTTCCACATATATGCCTATATATACTTACTCTTTTCTTGGGTTAGTGTAGCAGCTCACTAATCTGACTGCTGCCCATTTTCACCTCATTAAAGTGTTCTGTTCCTGTAAAGTGCCGGTTGTTTTTCTGAACCTCGCCTTCTCTAACTCCCTTACCCTAGAATAGGATTTTCCACTCCTGGCCACAAACTCAGCCCGGCTTCATGGGGGAAAACAAGGAATCAAAAAATGTGTTCTCTTTTACAAAAATGATGTTTGAATTTTTAAAGTACTTTCTAACATAGCAAAGAAATACTGATACTAATACTTAAAAAGATTTGAAAGTGGAATTCAGCTTCTCCGTTGCCAGGAATTCATACACATCCTTCCTCCATCCCTAGCCCTCTAAAAGCCCTCCTGTCTTCCTCCAAAAAGATGATGGTATGCCTTTGGATCCAGGGATAAAGACAGGATCAGGAAGGTTCTCCGGGAGAGTTGAATCTCTATTGGTAATGGGTAGGGGATCCATCTTTGGGTCAGGTCATAGGAATGGGAAAGAGAGATTATGGAATATTTATTGCTGTATCCCAAGTGTTGTTGGATGGCAGGGATACTGAATGATAACTGTCCATGGGGTGTGGTGATGGGCCAGCAACTCGGTGGTAAAAGGATTTACTGAGTCAGAAGTGAGGGTACCAAGTGAGATTTATTAAGTACACTGCAAGGGAGCAGCAGGAGAGACCCAGAAGTGTCTGCCTCCGGTGGGGGAGAGAAACTGGGCTTCTTTTATGGTCCATTCTGGTCACCCTTGGGTTAATGTTCCACCCGTATGGTGGTTAGGGCTGGGTGTGTCATTGCTCAATCTTCCTGGACCACTAACTGCTCATGACTGCTGGTGATTTTTCCTTGGGGGAGGGTATGACTGTCTTATCTTGAAATGACTTCCCGAGCCTAAGATGCCTGTTTTATTGTTAAGTTCCACAATAACCTCTGGACTGAGAAGGAAGTTTGAGACCCAAAAAATGAAGCAGGCAACTCCGTAGAGAGCAATTATGAAATATGTTGTGGGTAACTTGCCTACAGGAAGGATCAGGCAGGCGACCACCAGAGGCATTAGCAGCAATACTCAGCGTTGCTGAAAGAGGTAAGGAGGGTTCACACTGAATTGGTTGATTGAACCCAGGACGCTTTGTCTTAAAAGGTGTAAATACTAAAGAAAAGGTGCAAACACAAACCTTACCATCGACTGGAACATCTCTTGAGCTGTGCGCTGCACTTCACTAAGGGAGTGGTGAGAGAGCTCTCTGCAGGCTGTTCAGCCCCTTCTGGTAGGGTTACTACTTGTTTCAGACAGGCCAGACAACTCCCACAGAACTCACGGGGGCAGAGCCACTCTTAGGTTTGGGAGCAAGACTCCCCTAGAGCTCTATATAAGCCAGTGGATCCAGAAGGTGGGACTATCACCCCTAATCCTGGAAAGCAGAGAACTGAACCAAAAAGAATTATTCTCGAGCCTTAAGATCTCATTTAACTAAGTTTTGAATTTGCTCAGGACCGAGCACACTTTTTCCCTTCGGATTTCTCCTCTTTGGAATTAAAATGTGAGATAATATACATTGGTCTCTGCCCCTAGTTCCTAGCACAGAGCCCCTTAAATGCTTGTAATTTTCTAAGTGGTAAGAGCACCAGGAGCACCTTTTGTTCTAATATTTGGCCTTTGACCCTGGTTCCTGACTCAGGGTTCCTGAAATCTTTGTAATTTATTAAGTGATATGAACACTTGCTTTACTTTTTTTTTTTTTTTTGGTTGCACTGTGTGGCTTGTGGTATCTTAGTTCCCCAACCGAGGATTGAACCTGACCCATGCCTCCTGCGCTGGGAGCACAGTCTTAACCACTGGACCACCAAGGAAGTCTCATCTTTCATTCTAATAAAGCAACTCTGCGTAGGTTCCTGGGTGAGGGCTGGTCACAGGAAAGACAAAACCAGGATTCAATCTTGACATTTTCAGCTCCCCCTGCCCCCACCCAGTTCTCTTAATAAAGGAGATGCCTGCATGATGAAGCCTCCATAAAAAACCAATACCAGGTTCAGAGAGCTCCTCAGAGGGCGACACATCCTAACTCCAGAGACAGCAGCTCTCGTGCTCAGGACCCTCTCAGATCTTACTCTATGTGTCCATCCTCATACCCTTTTATAAAAAAAACAGTAAATATAAGTAAACTGTTTACCTGGGCTCTGTGAACCACTCTAGCAAATTAAACCCCAAAGGGGGTTGTTGGAACCTCTAATATACAGCTAGTTGGTCAATAGAGCAGGTGATAACCTGGGCTTGGAAACAGTGTCTAACGTTGGTATGTGTGTGTATCTTGTGAGACCAATCCCTTGACCTGTGTAGTTTGACACTGTCTCCACAGTGTCAGAACTGGGGTAAATTGTGGGACACCCAGCTGGTGTTGCACAGGATTAGTGTGGGGGAAATTACCCACATTTGGTGACCCCAAATGTCGGCAGGGAAATGTTCTGTGTAAATAGTAAGGAAGACACAGAAGGGAAATACAGGAGGGAAGGACTGTGGGTTTTTATCGACATCCAGTGTCTACCCTATGAACACCCAGAATTGTACTTGGGAAGCATATAACCTGTCTGGTTTTACAGGTTCACAGCTGAAGAGGAATTGCCTCAGCTTGAATTTGACCCATATCTGACTTAGATAATGTTTAGAAGAGACTTTGGACTTCAGACTTTAAAGCTAATGCTGAATTAAAACTTTGGGGCTGCTCAGGATGGAATTAATTTATTTTGCAGATGAAAAGGACCTGAATTTTGGGAAGCCAGAGGCAGAATGTATGGACTGAATGTCTGTGTTTTTTAAATTCATGTGTCAAAGCCCTAATCACCATAATCCACCTAAGGGTGATTCTATGTAGAGTTGGGCTTTGGGGAAGCAACTCGATTAGTTTATGTGGGTAGAGCACTCATGATGGAGTTAATGTTCTTATTAGAAGAGGAAAGGACTTCACTGATGGTCCAGTGGCTAAGACTCTATGCTCCCAATGCAGAGGGCCCAGCTTCCATCCTGAGTCAGGGAACTATATCTCACATGCTGCAACTAAAGATCCTGCACACTACAACAAAGATCAAAGATCCCATATGCTGCAACTAAGACCCACGAAAGCCAAATAAATAAAAACAAATACTGAAAAGGAAAAAAAAAGAAGAGGAGGAAGAGACAGCTGCTCTCTTTCTCTGCAATATGAGGATATAGCAAGAAAGCAGCTGGCTGCAGCCAGGACTCAAAAGGATTTGTACCAGAACCCGACCATGCTGGCAACTTGATCTTGGATTTCCCAGCCTCTGAGGAATAAATGTTTGTTAAGCCACCACTCTATGGCATTGTATTAAGTAATTCCAACTAAGACAGCTGCTAAAGGTATGTCCCTCCCAATACCCTTCCTCCCAAAAAGGGATCAGGCCCAGTTATCTTTACTCTTCAAAGATATTGAAGAGTATTATTATTATGCCAACTCTTCCAGGTAATAAAAGAGAAACAAAACTCCCAAATTAATTTTGCTAAGCAAATTGAATCTAGTTCTGTACTTCAAAAATAAGATACAATCACCAGGAGAAAACAGATTTTATTCCAGGAACACAAGACAATTTTAATTATTTGGAAACCCGCCAACAAAATTGATACAAAAAGAGTAAAGGATAAGACCTATGAAATTTTACCAACAGATTTTTAAAGTTCTTGATAGAACTTAGCATCCATTCCTAATAACTTAAGTATGATAACTTCCTACAGTATGTGTACTCTACATGTCAAGTACTGTTTCAAGTAACACTTATAAATGAATTTTATCCTCAAGGCCCTATGAGGTAGCTCCATTTGACACATGGAAGACAAAAGGAAGAGCATTCATGATGGAGTTTATGTTCTTAGTAGAAGGGACTTCCCTGGTGGTCCAGTGGCTTGCCCAAGATTACAGACCTAAGGAAAGTGATGGAGGCAGGATTTCAACCTAGGTTTCCAGGCAAAAAATCTGTGTTCTTTACCACTATAACATATTGCTGCATCTAAAAATAGGAATAGAACAAAACTTCCTTAACACAGTATTTATCAGAAACAATGAGGGTGAACCACATATACAACTGTGACATGCTGAAAAACCTTTCTGAAAATTAGGAACAAGATATGGAATATGCCTTTTATTCACTGTTCAACTTTTTTTTTTTAAATATTCACGCTGATGTTTGACATGAGTGGCACACAGATTAGAAATTAAGAGAACACTAATCGTTACTGTTTTATTGTATACCTAGAAAAGCTAGGAAATGAAACTAGGAAAAAAAATTCTTCAAACCAAAATTAATTAAACGAGGTAACTGGATCCAGGTAAAAAATTTTTTTTAATCAGTTAACTTTTAAAATACTAGCAATAGCCAATAGAAATTGAGATGTAGCTTTCAAATGTAGCTCCTTTTCCTCCAACCAAGAGCCTGAGTGCTTTCCTAGGAAGTGAGGATATTCATTTCTATTGAGAACCTACTGGTGCTGCTGGTGATCAGCTCAGAGTTACGAGCAGTGCTGGATTTGTTCCCCCAGAGACTCAGTGTGGTAGGGTATGAGCAGAACCAGAAGATAATAAATTAAAACATTCAACAGACAAGAGTTTCTACTTAAGATATGACCAGCCACATTCAAATTAGAGTTGAGGGCTGGACCCGTGTGTTCATATGGGGTCTCCCCTGGAACCTGGGAGTTTCCAAAGTAAAACACTTAAAAAAATTATAGTTCTGGATCTTAAAGGTTCAAGGGACACAGACTGGCAAACAGGAAGAAAAGCTTTTCTTCATAGAGAACACAAGTGTTGAGGGTCTAGATTAAAGCAAGCTTTAAAAGGGCCACACTCAAGAGGTAGGAAGAATAAATCAGTCTTAGAGGATGGCTTTATATAAAGAGTAAAATGGAGGAGGTGGAATAGAATAAGGAAATATCTCTATCCTTGAGAATGTGATTGTGGCATGCGTAACTGAGTTAGATGTTAATTATTTTAAGAAGTGAAAGGGAATTCCCTGGCGGTCCAGTGGTTCAAGCAGTCCAGGACTTCATGCCTTCATTTCTGAGGGCACAGGTTCGATCCTTGGTTGGGGAACCAAGATCCTGCAAGCTGCCTGATATGGCCAAAAAAAGAAAAAGGAAACCTATAAGCACATGAAACATGTAGTCCTTATTTCCCCAAGAGGAGGAGGAGGAGGATTGCACTCTAGGTGAGTGCAATTGCACAGATCAATTGCACAGAAGGAGGATTGTAACTCTAACTCTCCCACCTTTGTGACCAGCAGCGAGCACTCGGAGATGGTCCATATTTTTTTTTCTAATTTTTTCTCTTTATGGTAGCCATGCTGTGTGGCATGTGGAATCTTCATTCCCAAACCAGGAATCAAAACTCATGCTCCCCATCAAAACTCATGCTCCAGAGCATTAACCACTGGACCACCAGGGAAGTCCTGGGATGGTACACATGGAACAGGTGGTTCCAAGTAGAGATCAGGATGAACATACTTAAATAGAAACCTTAACCTAAAGTTTCTTGCTGTCTTAAGAGAATCATGTCTTAAGAAACAGACCGAGCCAGACCTGAGTGCTTCTCTCCAGTGTGAGTTCGCTGGTGGTGATTGAAAGTAGAACGCTGACTAAAGGCTTTCCCACACTCGATACATTCATAGGGTTTCTCTCCAGTATGAACTCTTTGGTGCACGGTGAGTTGTGAGCTATCACGAAAGGCTTTCTCACAAACTTGGCATTTATAGGGCTTCTCCCCAGTATGGGTTCTCTGATGTACCATAAGGCTAGAATTATGAGTGAAGACCTTTCCACATTCATTACATTCATAAGGTTTCTCACCAGTGTGAATTCGCTGATGAATAATGAGGTATGAGTTTTGATTGAAGGATTTTCCACAATCATTGCATTTATAGGGCTTTTCATCAGTGTGAAGTCGCTGATGTCGAGTGAGACATTTACTCAGACTGAATGCCTTACCACACACATTACATTCAAAAGGTTTTTCTCCAGTATGAATTCGCTCATGGTCGGCAAGTTGAGAGATCTGATTGAAGGCTTTCACACATTTGCTACACTTGTATGGTTTTTTCCCAGTGTGGAGACTCTGATGTCGAGTAAGACATTTACTCCGACTGAAGGCCTTGCCACATTCATTACACTCATAAGGCTTCTCCCCAGTGTGGATTCTCTGATGGTCAATAAGATTTCTGTTAGAACAGAAAGCTTTCCCACACTCATCACACTTGTAAGGTTTCTTACCAGTGTGAAGTACCTGATGGCGGATAAGGCTTTTACTCCGACTAAAGAGTGCTCCACACTCATTGCATCCATATGGTTTCTCCCCAGTATGAGTTCTCTGGTGGTCAAAGAGTTTGGAACTTTCATTGAAAGCTTTTCCGCATTCATTGCATTTATATGGTTTCTCCCCAGTATGAAGTCTCTGGTGTTGAATGAGATGGGAGCTGTGGCGATAGGTCTTTCCACAATCACTGCATTCATAAGGTTTTTCCCCTGTATGGATTCTGAGGTGGACAATGAGCTGAGAGGTCTGCCTAAAGGCTTTGCCACACTCAGTACACTCATATGGTTTCTCTCCAGTGTGGATTCTCTGATGCCCAATGAGGTGCGAACTCCAATTAAAAACTTTGCCACATTCATCACATCGATATAATTTCTGTCCCTTCAGAACTCCCTGATGTTCTGAGAGACTGGAGGACAGATCTAGATGTCCCCCAAGTTCCTTATACTCATCACATCTATCCTTTGTAGATTTCTTTTTATCCTCCTGTGTTATTTCTAAGAAATCACTTTCCAGTCTGGTTCCTTCTTCATCTGACGGTTGAACTTTTAGTTTCTCTAAAGCTTCTTCACAGGCAGCCCCAGCTTCTGGTCCTCCAAGAATCAGTCCACAAAGTATGCCTGAGGTCCTGTCAGCTGACTTTGACTCTTCAGAAATGTCCTGCTTCTGAGACAACTGTGAACTTGCCATCCTGTTTTCACCTGCTGCCAAAAGACAGAAGAAAATAACTGTCACTCACCTCTTGTCCTATTGAGGAAATGAACTGTCAGGAGTCTATGTAGCTTAAAAAAAAAAAAAATTCACTTTGAGGGTAAGGCATAAGGAGACATATTGAGAACAGGAGGGAAAAAGCAGAGCTATCAAGACAGAAGGATGTGGAGCCAGCACAGCCAGGTGAGCAGGCCAATTGAAAGGCAAGAGACCAGATTGTAAAGCACAGTGTGATCTCCCAGAAGTCACTTAGATGTGGAGTCTCCTTAGTAAAATGATGAACTCTCGGGTCCACTCCAACCATGACACTGTATGGCTCCACAGTTCACAGCAAAGATGTCGAGGAGAGTGATGGCAAATACTTTAAATATGAGAAACATGTAGGCAAACATGAGAGTTGAAGGAAAATGTGTATTACGAGGGCATGATCAAGAAAAAGTGCACAAAAAGGAGTGATTCTGGTATGAAAGAATAGTAACGATATTTGGAGAAGCCATGGGTTCAAAAAGGCTGGGAAAAAGTACTGAAGGAGAGAATAGAGCTCTAAAATTGGGGACATCCTAGTCTCTGGAGCACTGGACTAGGACGTGCCAGTAGGCACCCCTATGAAAATTAACAAAGGCAATAATTTGAAATACAAATCAAAGTACATGTCTTGTAGCTTGATAACCTGGAATCATAATGAGACTGAACAGCTGAGTATTTGCTTTTGAATTCTGGAATTTAATAAAGAAACTGGGAAAGGCAGAGCATCCATGGTCATAGGTAAACACAAAAATATTGGTTCCTTTCAATTACATCTTAACCAGGCCACAAGCTATCATACCATCTCAGCATATTGAAAATGAAAGGTATCTGGTCCTTTAATTCTAAGCCCACCCTCTCCGGAGTAGGCTACTGTCCTAGACCAGTTAACCCCAGAACCTCCTCTGACAACAGCCCCTTTCAGGAAGCAGCCCTGCCCGAGTCTTTCTGAAGGGGAAGCTGAGAAAACCATGTTTTGTGCAAAGCAACCCAGATCATCCCAGGATGGACGAGGACCAGGACTAGGTGACTGGACCAGGGCCAAGCACCAGACCCAAGTGCAGCTTATAGAGTAGTCATCAGCTATGGGTGACCTGGAATGAAGTTCTGCCCAAAGAAATATGATATTTAATGGCTGAACCACCAATGGAGTCCCTTTCTACATAAATTCTGAACTGAGAGTAGGACAAAATGAAGGAAATTACAAGTAGTAGCTCAAGCTGAAATGATGCATGGAGAGAAGAAATCCATCAGGAACCAGAGCAAACAGAACATATGAGGAAATAGGAAGTCTAATTAAGAAAGCTTGGAGGGGGACAAAAGATTCAGAGTAAAGAAAATGGCCATCAGTGGGAACAGAAAAACAGAGACACAGGACACAGCTGTCTTACAACACTGCCGTAAAAATCCTTTCACTTCTGCTGCTGGGTTGGAAAGATCTCTTGGAGCAGGGAAAGGCTACCCACTCCAGTAAGAAGGCAGACTCTTTAGGGAGCAGAGTCATTACCCAATGGGGCCAGGCTGCAGCAGTTTTCCAGCATGATGTTCCAGTACATCATGGAACATCATGATGAGTGATGTACCTTTCCACTTCTTCAGAGTATAGTTCACAGACAGAAGCTCCAACTCTGCAGCCTCCTGTAATGACAAGCTTCTACTGCTCAGGAACATTCGCAGCCTGGGGGGCAGAGTCAACAAGCATACCAAGACAGGGTTGAGACCCTGGTGGCCAAAGGGGTGGGGGGACAGAAAGAAGCTGGGAGGACACATTATTAAAAGGACAAGTTCAGGGTAAGATAACAGTCCATGAACTCAGTGGATGGGACCAAGTTCAGGGGAGGCAGTTAGGAAGAGAAGTCACAGGTGCAGACTCTGAATGGGCCAGAGCCCTGGAGATGAGGTCATGCTATTCCTGGGCCACAGACTTGGAACCCAGGAAGCTCACCTGGGGCCTGACCATCTGGAAAATTCACTGGAAATTCAAGGATTTCAGCACAATGAAGAAAAAAAAAAACAACCTTGAAAAAGAAAATTAAGTTGAAGAACTCACACTTCACAATTTCAAAACTTATTTGACAAAACAGCACTGATCAGGAATGTGTGATACACACATACATCAATGAAAACAGGTAAGAGTCCAGATGTAAACATCTACAGTTAACTTTTTTTTTCCGGCTGCACTGTGTAGCATGCGGGATCTTAGTTCCCCAAAAGGGATTGAACCTGTGTCCTCTGCATTGGAAAGACAAAGTCTTAACCACTAGACCACTAGGGAAGTCTCCTAAGGTCAACTTACTTTTTAAATATATTTTAAATTTATGTATGTATTTTATTTGGCTGCACTGGGTCTTAGTTGCAGCATGTAGGATCCAGTTCCCTGACTAGGGATCAAACCCGGGCCCCCTGTATTGGGGGCATAGAGCCCCAGACACTGGACCACCAGCAAAATCCCCGTCAACTTATTTTTTATGGAAGTCCCAAGACCACCCAAAGGGGAAAGAAGACACTTTTCAACAAATGGTGCTGGGACAACTGGATATACACATACAAAAAAATGAGGTTACACCTCTACCTCAGTCCATATATGAAAATTATATGAAAAAAAATTTATATATATAAAAGAAAATTATATGGACAGTAAGCTTTGGCACCTGTTGCAAATTGGCCCCACTGATTTGTGTACCAAATCATACATGATAGCTAGCTTCCCCTGAGAGCATGGAACCCTCCAACTCCCATCACTTTTAAGCAAAGTTTTAAAAAATCACTATCCTCATCCATGATTAAAATAGAGACCATCATCTACATTTGCTACAAACAAATACCTCGTCCATGTCTCCTGGACTCAGTGAGCACTGGGAGGACTGACAAGACATGACTGCCAACTGAAATGGGAAGAAGGCTCACACCAAAATGCTTGTCACCACCCAGATAAAAGAAACTGCAGTGCTGTTACAGGGTCACGGACAGTCAAGTGAAGAACTACTTTAGGATCGCGCATGATGAGTAAGCTGAAGTTTGGGCAGAGAAATGAAGCTTTGCTGTGAAAGAAAAAGGCAGGGCCTCTGCCAGATAAATTTGCAGAACAGACTGGGGAAGAGAAAGATGCTCAGGTGAAGAGAAATCCAGGAGTAAGACTCAAGAGGATGAGCTGGAGACCAGAGAGAAGTATTTTGAAGAAACGTACCCAGGAGGAAATATAAAGCACTGACATATCTTAGTGAAATAAGCGCCAAACGTAAGCCTCCAAGCTGACCTGTTGTGTAGCAGTTGCCGCATAAATGTCCAAAGAGGTCAGTGAGGTATTTGTAAAGAAATGATGCGAAGGACCAGCAGAAAAATGACAGCAACTGCCCATGAATACAGCAAAATACAGTCCTTTGAGCCCAGCCTCTGCAATCATGAACATGGATAATGACCGCTAATGACCGTTTCTGCCATGAGAGGACAAAGCAAGAAGGCCATCTATGAAGCAGGAAGCAGGTTCTCACCGGACACCTAATCTGCCAGCACCTTGACAGTGGACTTTCCAGTCTCTAGAACTATGAGAAATAAATTTCTGTTGTTCGTAAGGCATCCAGTCTACGGCATTCTGTTACAGCAGCCCAACCAGATTAAGACTTTGAGAAAGAGCTTTCTTTAAATTTCTATTTATCAAAGTCCCAGACTTAAGCCTGGCCTGGCTAACACATCTCTTTATGAACCAATCACTGTGACGAGGTGATAAAATGCTCTGATGGGTCACATCTGAGTCACTATCTGCCACTGGAATATCCTGGAAGGGGAATTGAATGCATCAAAACCTCAGGAGCACATGGACTGAGAGTGGGGACAGTAGTTCTCCCCAAGTTGAGATGATATAATCAACAGAAAGGGGCCTGTGTGCCAGACAGACAGAAAGAAAACAGACATTGCTACCAAACCAACTTGGGTCCACTTGCTCTGATGCAGTAAAGCCAATGTACTGACACTGGGTTGTGGTGAAGGAAAGAGCAACATTAAAAAAAAAAGCTAATGACCTCCTGGGCCTTTCAAAGTCTGAATGAAAGCCTCACAGCATAGTAAACAAAGATGGAGGCCAGTGAGCTGAAACTGCTCCATTAAATTCAGGTATCCTAATGCCTCTGGGTTCCTTCCAGGTCCCAACCAGCTTTTGAGGACAGAAGAAAACATCAACTTATTAAGATGACACCATAAATGTGAGCCCCCAGGCTGGGGAGCAACCTGAGATAAATCAGGCCTCTTCTCCCCAGCTTCATCCCTTCACTCAGCTTCATTCCCAAATGAAAATGGCCTGGAAAAGAACCAGGGAAACCCCCGGGCAGTTTTCAGGAATATTTTCTTCTTTCTGTCATTTTGCTTTAATACAAAGTAATTCTGACTTCCTTTTAAAAGCCTCTTAAATAAGTAGTCTCTTATTCTTGTTTTTCCTGCTAGTGAGAGGGTGTGTGCTGTGTTTAGTCGCTCAGTTGTGTCCAACTCTTTGCGATCCCATGGACTGCAGCCTGCCAGGTTCCTCTGTCCCTGGGCGTTCTCCAGGCAAGAACAGTGGAGTGGGTTGCCATTCCTTTCTCCAGGGGCTCTTCCCAACCCAAGGATCAAACTCAGGTCTCCTGCATTGTAGGCAGATTCTTTACCAACTGAGCCACCAGGGAAGCCTCCAGTGAGAGGGTACATAAGGTTTATTTTATATACTGATAATATGCAAACTAGTTTCTAAGACAATTAGAAACTAAAGCAAGACTGCTTCTGCTGCTGCTGCTGCTAAGTCACGTCAGTCGTGTTCAACTCTGTGTGATCCCATAGACGGCAGCCCAACAGGCTCGTCTGTCCCTGGGATTCTCCAGGGAAGAATACTGGAGTGGGTTGCCATTTCCTTCTCCAATGCATGAAAATGAAAAATGAAAGTGAAGTCGCTCAGTCATGTCTGACTCTTAGCGACCCCATGGACTGCAGCCCACCAGGCTCCTCCGTCCATGGGATTCTCCAGGCAAGAGTACTGGAGTGGGTTGCCGTTGCCTACTCCGAAGACTGCTTCTAGTACACATTTAAATGTTATAATTTTATTTATACCAATTTAGAAATGAACTCAATCTAGTGCCCAAAATTTGATTTCTCAATACCACTTCTACAAAAAACGAAACCAAGAATCCTTGCAGAAATGATTGATTCCAAGGCTGGGGAGGTGAAAACATAAGACGAGTATCTTGCGGTGCCTGAAAATCAGAGAAAGACACAAAAAAGGATGGGAACATGTAAGGGGAAACAGGAGCCAACCTGAAAGACGCCCAATGGCTAAAGCTAGAATAATTTATGCCACAAAATAAATAACAACACACCTCAATATACTTACTCTCCAAGTAAACACCCAACATCACACACTGATGTAACTGATATAATTAAGTAAATAAACAAGTTGGAGAGAAGGCACAACGCTTCCTCACAAAGGATTCCAGTTAATAAATGTAGAAGAAAAACACAAAAAATGAAAAGCTCCTAGGAGAACATCACAATAACAACTACTGTAGGCAATATCCACCAAGAAATGCTAATTAGTAGGAAAAGCATATTTCTATGTAAAGTCTCTAAGTGTCTATCTCAAAATAATTGCTAATTACAAAGGAAAGACAGTAACTTTACAATCATTAATCCTTGGCAGAAATACTGGATCAAGAGTAGTATCACCAGTAAGAAGACATGTGGACGTCAACCTCAATCTAAGCAGGAGAACATCTGACAAAACCAAATCAAGGGTCAGTCTAAAATTACAAATATAAAATACTGCAAAAGTATCAAGATTGTGAAAAACAAGTAAAACTGAGGCGCTGTCACAGACTGAAAGGGAGACATGATAATTAAATGGAATGAGGGATTCTAGACTGGATTCTGAAACAGGAAAAGAACATTAACTAGCCAGTTATGAGCTCTAGTAAATCAGTAGTTTAATTACTAGTTCTGGACCACTGAAAATGTCTCAAGTTTGATGACTGTCCTATGGTTATGCATGACATTGCCTTTAGGTATACCAGGAAAAGATACAAGGGAACTCTACAAAATTCTGACAGTCTCTGTGAGTCTACAATTATTCAAAATAAAAAAGTTTTCAAACTGAAGTTTCAGTTGTTACTGTGTTTATTTCTATCTAGAAATAGTAATGTCTATATACTAAGGATTAACTTGGCAATAAGGGTATCGAATAGGGCTACCCAGGTGGCGCAGGGGTAAAGAATCCACCTGCCAATGCAGTAGATGTGGGTGATCCCTGGGTTGGGGAAGATCCTCTGGAGGAGGAAATGGCAACCTTACTCCAGTATTCTTGCCTGGAAAATTCCACTGACAGAGGAGCCTGGCAGGCTACAGTAGGACATGACTGAGCATGTGGCCACACACACACACCACACAAATATTTACTGAGCACCTACTACCTTCTTAGACACCATGGTCTCTGCAGTGAATAAAGCAGACAAAATGCACTAACTTAAGTAGCTTGTAAGAAGACAGACAATAAGATAAAGACAGTGGCAGGTGCTATGTAGCAAAATAAAACAAGGAAGGAGGCTAACAGGCCTAAAATCAGGCAAGGAAAAGTATAAGCTCAAAAATTCCATCTAGGGAACTCCTTGGTGGTTCAGTGGTTAAGATTCGGCACTTTCACTCCGGAGGGCAGTTTCGATCCCTGGTTGGGGAACTAAGATCCTGATAGCTGCACACAGTTACCAAAAAAAAAAAAAAAAAATTCAACCTAGAGCACATAATGACTCACTTGAGGGACCTTTTTCAGACTGTTTCTAATATTAAAAACACTGAAGACTATAAAGTAATGAGTTGTATTTTATTACCTCTTCTGTATTTTTGCTCTGGAGCATGGCATCACAGAATGCTCACATACTAACATTCCTGGATACCAGGAATCACAGAATTGTGGCACAGTTACCATTTTTCAGTTTTTGTCAGTTTCCTTTCCTTGTAAGTACACAGAGATTTATCTTCAAAACAGTCCCACAGTCTTTTTGGCTTACTTTTTGAACCAAAAGCTGTCTGCCTTTCTTCAGCATTATGAACCACATGTCAAAGCAGTTTTATTTGTCAGTTCCTGAATATGCACACAGATATTTATGTGTGTAACAAAGGGAAATTCCCTGAAATCCTTGAGCAAATTACTTACTTGCAAAATAAGAGACCTAATATTAAGGAGTTTTTAGTTTGGAACCGAGGCAGGCTGGGACTTGGGACCCTTTGTTGCATGCTTGCACCTGAACAAACGTTTCCTCCAGCAACGAAATACAAAGAAACTATAAGGGTCTAAAAATAACTGCACACATTTGCAGTTGGGGCATATTATGAACAATAAGCTGCAAAAAGACCAAAAACCCAACTGTCACTTCTGAGGAGCTGGGAGCAAAAGCAAAGTGTTGCCCAAGCACCCTGCACAAAGCATCACCAAGAAAGTGGGTAGACCACCTAAAACCACCCCTCCAGCCAGATTCCTGGAAGCACTTCTACCCTAATTCTGTGTTAGGAACCCCCCTCACCCCTAGGAAACAAACAAAGGAACCTGTTAACTTGTTTTCACTCCCTCCTGCTGCCGCATAAATTCCAGTAAAGCCTTGAATGAATTTCAACTTTTATTAAGGAGACCAAGAACTCCAGTTCATAACAAAAATCCAAACAATGTGAAAAAGAACAGTGTTCTCTTCCTTGCCACTACTCTTAGTAAGGAGAACATTTTCTTATTTCTTAGGTCTATGTAAGCCAGAAGACAGAGTGGTTTTAGGATAGTGCTGTTACTTGTGTTCAAAAACTGCATTTTATACATACTACTCTCTTTATTTTGAAAACAGAGATAATCACCTTAATGAAGCTTTTGGTATTTTTCTGCACAAATGTCACTTGCTCAATTTACAGCTTCATGCAATATCTACTATAGGAAACTGCAAACAAAATGTTTAATTATAGCTGCAAATATATGACTCAGTGGCGTCCTAATGCTGGCAACAATTTTAACCATTAAATGCATTCCAGAAATTGAAGACATCATTTTCAGAAAGCAATAGTATGAATGTACTTAATACCACTGAATTATACACTTCAAATGGTTAAAATGGCAACATTTACCATGATACATGAAAATTTATTACAACTGTTTTGCTATAACACCAAAAAAATTAAAGCAATAGTAGGTGCCTGTTTTCTAATAAAAAAAATATATATACTCGTATAAGAGTTTGAGAATTCATGCACAAATTTTAAAGAGTCAAAAGACTCATTAATTAACGGATTGTGATTACTCTTCCTTTTCTTACGGTCACCCGACTCGCCTAATTATCTGTGATGAATATGCTTTGTTTGCATAACTGGCAGAGGAGATAAAATTCAGAAACCATTACTTCAAATTCGCGCCCCGGGTGCCCGGAGCAGCGAAGAACCCGGGCTGGTTGATCTCCAAAGCCAGATCCTTGCCAGGGCGCAGCCTTCAGGCCGATCCTCACCCGCCACTCCCCGGGGAACTCCGCACCCGCGCAACAGCCCCCACCGCCTCCACCGTTGCCCCGCTCACCAACTCCAGAGGCCGCAAAACTCTCAGGGCCCTGACTGCCCGACCCACCCCACTCTACACTTTGAGCCCGGCTCGCCGCTGCCCCGTATTGCGCACGCGCATCGCCGCTCCGGGCCTCTCTAGGAAGTTGGGAGGGCCAACTTCTCGGCTTCTCTCGGGCCCCAGTACCCTGCTGGGAGGCCTCTTTAGCCTAGCCCAGAGGCTTGTCCCCACGCCCCCCCACCTAACCCACTGGACGCCTGCCTTCTGTTCCTCCCACAGTGAAACGCCTTCCCACCACAACTAGAGAAAGCCCTTGCGCATCAACGAAGACCCATAACGTCGCCCACTTTTGAGGACTGGGGATACTTATATTCCTTACTGCTAGCAGGACAATAGGGGAGAGCCAAAAAGGATCTGAGCCCTGTTACTCCAAGGAGCTTGTACATTCCCTTCACATATGAGGCCTCTACGATGTCTCCATCTGTTACTGGAGGTTTGCCGGGGTTTAAGCCTAGTCTTTCCTGAGACGATCTAGTAGATCACTCTGTGTGATCTGCTCCAGATCTGTGATCTGCTCCAATAACACCAGTGTTCCATACACTGATGTATCTACAGAGTAAGCATGCAGAACTTCTTTAGTGAGTGGATGTTTCCTAATTCCTCAGAAGAGCCTTTCTGGAGGGCCACGCTGGCTCTCCTGGGAGGTGGAAGGAGTAATGTTTTCTCTATCTTTTCTGTTAGTCTCTGGACCAAGGTTGTCCCCAGGCTGCTCACCTGAAATGTGTTGAGCCTGTTCCCCTGTCGTCCTAATTCCCTGTCATTTCTGGCTTCCTTCTATTATCCGGAAACTGATGGAGTCTGGGAAGAGTATAAGTGAAAGTGAAGTTGCTCAGTCGTGTCCGACTCTTTGTGACCCCACACACTGTAGCCTCCCAGGCTCCTCCATCCATGGAATTTTCCAGGCAAGTATACTGGAGTGGTTTGCCATTTCCTTCTCCAGGGGATCTTCCCGACCCAGGGATTGAACTCGGGTCTCCCACACTGCAGGCAGATGCTTTACCATCTGAGCCACAAGTGATAACAAGAAGAAAAGTCTGATACTTCTCTAAGTACCTTTTAGAGTGACAAAGGGCTTGTTTTTCAGTCATTGTTATTAAATTTACTGATAGGGATACACAATAAAGTTTGGAGAGTAAAGCTATAGTGAAAATCTCTCAATGTGAAATCATCAGTTGTGTAATACCTTATGCTTGCACTTTGCTTCTCGGATTGCGATCAGTTCAGTTCAGTTGCTCTGTCATGTCCAACTCTTTGTGACTCCATGGACTGCAGCATGCTAGGATTCCCTGTCCATCACCAGCTCCCAGAGCTTGCTCAAACTCATGTCCATTGAGTCGGTGATGCCAGGCAACCATTTCATACTCTGTCTTCTCCTCCCTCTCCTGCCTTCAAGCCTTCCCAACATCGGGGTCTTTTCCAATGAGCCAGTTCTTCGCATCAGGTGGCCAAAGTATTTAAGCTTCAGCTCCAGGATCAGTCCTTACAATGAGTATTCAGGGCTGATATGATAAGTGCTACAATTCTTCTTTAGAAGAAACACCACCTCCAAAAACTTTAATATGTCACTGTATCCCTGAGTCCAGAAGACCAGGAGAACCCCTGTCTTCCCAGAACCTACCCTGAGGCCGTTTTGTGACCATCAGTTGCCCTCCTCAGAACAGGGCCTGATACCACTATCAGGAAGAAATCTGAGAGTAATTAAAGAATGAGGAATGAATGAGGGTGAGCGAGAGGATCTTAAAACAGAAAAGAGGAGAAAAGGGGGTCTATGGACCTGAATTCAAAGTCTTCCGTGCCCTTTTCAGCCAGTAAAATGTAACCCAGGTAGCAGGACATTTGCCGAGGCTCAGAATCCTGATCTGCAAACTGATCTTTTCCTACAGAGCAGATATGAATATGTAATTGATGTTCAAATCTCTTTCCCTCCAAATCCCTCAGTATAAATGACAAAACCCAGACTGAGTAGATTCTTTCCCTGCTTAAAAACCTTTCCGGAGCAATCTCGATGAAGGACACATTTCTTAGAGGTTAGCCCAGGTTCTGTGCTGGACAAAGGGGCAAATCTGGTGTGCGTCAGGGTCGCCAGACTCAGAACACGTGAGCCTACTAACGCCTCAGTTGAGACCCCGGCCCCACCCCCGCCCCCGTCGCTGTGGGTGGTTCCTGCACCAAGGTGCAACCAGGTCTCTGGCTGAGGGGGCGCGCGTGCCCAACCTTCTCGGTGGAGACTTCCGGGATCCTGCAGGGGAGGACCGGAAGTGGCGCTTCTCTTGCTTCCGGCTCGGCCATTGTTTTTGCTTCTGCTGGCCACTGCAGTGTCTGGCGCTCGGGGGTCGCCGCCGCGGTGCCCCGGTGAGCGGGCCTGGGATAGGGAGGGAAGTGTTACCAGAGCCAGGGCCGCTGAGCTGGGGCTGCTCGGCCGGAACTGCGGCCGCCCACTTCCCAGGTTGGCGACGGCGGCCCGACCCTCTTCTCCCCCGTGGTCGGCAGCGCGGTCCCGATGACGCTCAGAAGGCGCCAGATGTAGAGCAGCCTCTTTGTCCCAGTGCCCCGACCAGCTGTGCCTGACACAGAGCCCGGCACCTGCGGGCACAGCGATGAGCAGGGCAGACGTGGCCAGGTGAGCGGCGCAGCATAAGCCTGGTTGAACGCGCATGTAGTTAGATGTTTTCCCAGCCTTGCTCCGGGAAACAACAGTTCGAAGCATCAGAAGTGGGTCAGACCTAGTCGGAATTTTAAACGTGAAGTATGACTTTTATGAAGGAGACATAAAAGTCCCGATAAGAGGTTGAAAGAGCTCTAAGGGAAGTAGGAAAGTGGCCTTAACTTTCTTTGTGTGTGGGATCTCAGAGCAGAGTCACAGATTTTTACGTCTGTCTTTTATTTTTAAAGAAGTCGAGGCCTGGAGAGAGTTAGTTTACTCAGGTTACCAAGATGCATGGTGACTTTGGAAGTGTAGCACAGATGCCGTAATTAACACCACGGTGCTGATTTTCAGAATTTTATAATATGTAAACTGATAAAAGTCGCCCCACCCCCAACTTCAGTATCATTCATTCGTTTCCCAGATATGTGCCTCAGTATCCCGAGTACACGCACATGTACAAAGATGACAGGGAACCAGCTCTGCTCTTTGAATCCTCCCAGAAAGTGGAGGAGGCAGCGGTGTAAGTCATAAACACAGTGTAAAAAGTGTTCTAGCAGAGGTGTGAATGAAAAAGGTACTGTGGGTTCACTGAGGCAGTCGTCACAATTAACGCCTGGAGAGATCAGCAAAGCTTGCTAGGGGAGGTGGGATGAGTGGAAAAGGGTCTGATATTTCTGACTCCATTGTGTTCCTTTCCTTTTGTGGCCATCCAGCAGTTTGGGGGGTGTGAGTGGTGAGTTATAGATAAAATAGTTAAATTACAGTGTGTTAGAAATACAGAAAGGGAGGCTCCCAGATCTCCTTCCTGGATGAGGCAATCAGGAATGCCTTTAGGAGAAAATGTCATTTGATATGGATCATGCCAGAGGAATAGGTGTTTGTCAAAAGTATCAGAAGAAGAAAAATCCAAAGAGACAGTATGTGTGGCTTATAGCTGTGTTTCTAGAGCTTTAGTCCCTACCTTTCTTTATGGTTATCTCTATCACAAAAGAGAAGAGTAGAAGTCTTTTGAGCAAGCATTTCCAACATAGGTTTATTTGTAAATCAAAAAAATGTACTGTTCTACAATGCACATTGTAACACAGCTACTAAATAGTTAAATAACAGCTTACTATTTTTTAAATACACCTTTTGGGTTATCCTGCACATCCCATATTTGGAGATCATTGCAGTATTTCAGTTTGGGTACCTGGGGAAAGTGGTAGGGTGGGTGGCCGGAACAGAGGCCTGAGACTAGGTTGTGAATGCTGGGCATAGAATTTTAGGTTTTACCCTGTAGTTCAGTTCAGTTCAGTCACTCAGTCGTGTCCAACTGTTTGCAACCCCATGAACTGCCAGGCCTCCCTGTCCATCACCAACTCCTGGAGTCCACCCAATCCCATGTCCATTGAGTCGGTGATGCCATCCAACCATCTCATCCTCTGTAGTCCCCTTCTCCTCCTGCCCTCAATCTTTCCTGTAGTTAGGTGATGGAAACCACTGAAACTTTAAAAAAGGAAGTCACTTGGAGAGATGCTTAGAGAGTCTGCTTTGGTTATGCTCTTTTTTCCCCCCATGAAGGTTTGCATTAACTAGAGGGTCTGTCACCAGCCTAAGGCTGAACGCTCTGAGGAATCTGATTTCTTTCTTGATGTTTCTGTAGGTGACATGCCCATCACCCTATATCCTCAAATCTGACAATAGCTTCTGAGACCTGAATTACAGACCATCATTTTAATTGGACATAAACCGCAACTGCAACAAGCTTCTCTTTGGTGTCACAATGGCTACCCAAGGCAGGGGAACTTCAGGCCTCTTCCCCAGGGGTGCTGTTCTCCAGAGACAGGAGGGCTGCCTGACCATGAAACAGGAGCCAGGGAGCCAGACCTGGGGGCACGGCTGCAGTCTCCAAAAGAATCACCTTCCCGTCTGTGAAATTTTCCGACTCCACTTTAGGCAGTTATGTTATCACGAGATGTCTGGGCCACAGGAGGCACTGAGCCGGCTCCGGGAGCTATGCCGCTGGTGGTTGATGCCAGAGGTGCACACCAAGGAGCAGATCCTGGAGCTGCTGGTGCTGGAGCAATTCCTGAGCATCCTGCCTGGGGAACTCCAGACCTGGGTGCAGATGCATCACCCTGAGAGTGGTGAGGAGGCTGTGGCTGTGGTGGAGGACTTCCAGAGACACGTCAGTGGACCAGGAGAGGTGAGCAACTGAATCTAGGTTGGCATCTGGAACTGTTCTCTACTGCTTGGGGTAGCCTAGGAATAGGCGTTCTCTATTCCATAGTCTCTAAACTGGTTTCCCTTTAGGATTCCTGAGCCAGTGCCCCCCGCCCTTTTTTTTACAAAGAGTCTTTGTGCTCCCAGCCTTAAAATGCAGGGCCCAGCCAAGTTCTGTGAATTGCTTTGCGAAATACTCTGTTGTAAACCTAGCTTAAGCCTGGAGTGCTGCACAGTGCTCCTGACACACAGGATCTGCACACTGGTTAGAATAGGGAAGCATGTCAGGGAGAAGTAGCCCTGAAGATGTGCTGATAACATGATCCCTCATTTGAGAAGTTTCTCATTACTTCCTTGGACTTCTCAGAGTTAACGGGCTCTTTTCCTGCCTGTCAGGTTCTTTATGAGATGTGACAGGTCTGGGCTTCAGCATCATTTTTTTTTCCTTTGTAGCTTTCCAAATCCAACTGGCATCTTTCTGCTTCTTTAATTCTAATTTTGATTTTCCCTATTTCCTAGAATTCTTTCAAGTTTTAAGTCAAGGTAATGCAAATGAAGGGAAAACTTGGAGAAGTCACCAGTATCATAACAGTGTGAGCGCTGACTCCTAGGATCATAGAGCTAACTAGCTCAGTGACCATGTGTATCAGTCAGAATTCAGCCAGAAGAACGAAACCAGTAGGAAATTATATATTGGGTTGGCCAAAAAAGTTTGCTTGGGTTTTACCATAAGATGTTATGGAAAAACCCAGATGAACTTTTTAGTCAACCCAGTGCATATGTCTGTTGCTAGAAAGTGACGTATGTCACTATGGGACCTTGTGAGTCTAGTCAGGAATTTTCAAGGCAGGTTGTCAGAAAGTTAGGCTAGAACTGTCACTCACAGGCTGAAGCAGCTGTCCACAGAAAGAATTCCTTCTTCATGGAACCTTCATTTCTGATTTTAAGACCTTGCTACTGTTTAAATCAAGCCCATCCAGACTATCTAAGATAACCTCCTTTACTTAAACTGATTATGAGTTCATCACTTATATAAAGTATCATCACAGTAACACCTAGATTAGAGCTAAACAGACATCAAAAGACAATCACACTGTGGATAATCAGTTCTTCCTGATGAGTCTTCAGTTGCTTCTCTTGTAATTGAGCAGGATGGATTAGGGTCCCCTCTACATTTCCTCCTTTGTGCTTTATCAGGGAAAAGCAGTATGTGAAATTTCCCAGGTATCCAGTACAGCATTCTATTCAGTGCTTTTTCAAAGACAATTATATGTCTGGGCCTAGAAAATCAATTCCAGTTGATTAGAGTCCTAGGGTTAGACCTTTTTCCAAAAGTCTGAATGCTTTGACAGTATCAAATCCATTGTTCAATCATTATTTCCTTGGGTATACAAGTAAGTGAAAATCGCTCGGTTGTGTTCATCTCTATGCATCCCCATGGACTGTAGCCCACCAGACTTCTCTGTCCTTGGAATTATCCAGGCAAGAATACTAAAGTGGGTTTCCATTCTCTTCTCCAGGGGATCTTCCCGACCCAGGGATCGAACTCAGGTCTCCTGCATTGCAGGTGGATTCTTTACTGTCTGAGCCACCAGGGAAGCCCATAAACAAGTAAACACAAGAATAAGTTAATTATCAGCAGAGTCTAGAGGGCACCTTGGCCCAACCATAGTCAAGGACAAGTGGTTGTGGAAATGTTTAGAGTGCCATTTAGTGAGGAATGTAGAAAGAAGATTTCCCTATCTTCTGCCTTTTGCTTAAGCATAAGAGAATGTCCCCTCCATTAAAACTGTCACATGGGACTTCCCTGGTCATCTAGAGGTTTAGATGCCATGCTTCCAATGCAGGGGGCCCAGGTTCAGGTTCCCTGAACAGGGAAATAGATCCCACATGCCATAACTAAGAATTTACATGTCACGACTAAAAGATGCCTCATGCAGCCAGATAAATAATAATTTTTTAATTAAAAAAAATACTGTCTTTTATCCAGGGAACCTCAGAAAAAAGATGACTGAGTCACAAACCCAAGAGAATGACTAACAGTTGACAGGGCCACTGAACACTCATGGGGCTCTAACCTAGAAGTGAGATCTTTGGACTCCATTTCTTACTCTGCCGCTGTTATCAGTTTAAGTTTTTCTACATGAAAACATGAGAACAGGGCTATCTCACTTAGCCTGAACTCAGAAAGTGTTTTTTTGACTAAATGGAAAAAAAAAAAACAGAGGCTTTTTCATGAAAGTTTGCCAGGAGGAGATGACAGGATGTCATTTTGATTAGCAGGGGTGAGTGAGCATCTGCATGTGTGTACACGGGCCAGAGAGGGTTGTAGGGACATCCCTGCTGGATTGCAGAATCA
Source organism: Cervus canadensis (assembly GCF_019320065.1). Taxonomy (NCBI): domain Eukaryota; kingdom Metazoa; phylum Chordata; class Mammalia; order Artiodactyla; family Cervidae; genus Cervus; species Cervus canadensis. The sequence goes on along the minus strand of NC_057407.1, from coordinate 42,955,248 downwards.
CGCAGTTTACAAAATGCTTTATATCTGTTTTAATTTGTGTTCCTAGCAAGCTTCCAAATAGTAGCACAAATAGTGATCATCTCCATTTGACAAGCGATGCAAGTACAGGGAGGTTAATTGGCTTATCTAAGATGACAGAGCTAGTGTGTGTAAGATGACAGAGATAGTGTGTGTGTTTGTGTTAATTGCTCAGTTGTGTCTGACTCTTTAAACATTCCCTTTGTCCATGTGTTTGGGACCAGGATTTTCCAGTTCCTATATTCTAAGCCACTGCCTTTCCCCTAATGTGTTGCTGTGGAATGCTATTGGGATGAAAATTGGAATGGGGTTTTCATGGCCTGCGAAAAAAGGACCCCTATGAGTCCTAGGGAATGAATAGGAACTTTATCAGGATTTAATTATCAGTGAGTTACAAGGTTGTGTTATCACAGTGCAGTTAAGTTCCGTTTTCTGCCAGTACCCACAGCTGCTGTGTTTAAGAGTGCTAAGTCCCATTGATAAGAACCATCCAGTGGAGAGATGGGGAACCACAGGCCGCAAGGAGCCTCTTGGACCTACCATTTCATTGGAGAGATACACACTGAAGGAGAGAGCCCCCTCACTTCTCAGCAGATGTAACCCAAGAGGGCAAATCCAGTGTACTTTGTTGAAGAAGTTATTCTCAGCTTATGCTGTACTATGTACCTGCCAGAATGAGTGAGCTTATAAATATGATTTAAGATAACCAACAAGGACCTACTATATAGCACAAGGAACTCTACTCAATATTCTGTAATAACCTAAATGAGAAAAGAATTTGAGAATGAATGTGTGTAATATGTATAACTGAATTACTTTGCTGTACATCTGAAACTAACATGGCATTGCAAATCAACTATATTTCAGGTTTTTAAAATGTGATTTATTTAGATATTTTAGGTTTTCTGCTCCAAATGCTGGTAAAAGTAGTAACCATGAGATTATGAGGAACTGGTTTGATGACAACAAGCAAGGATTAGAAATAAAAGGTCTGTACTGAGATAGTCTCAAGGTCTCTAAAGACTGGTGTTAACTGATCCTATTTGACTTTTTTTTTAAATTTTTTTTTTTCCTGTTTGACTTCTTACATAAATTTTTGGAGAGAGGTAGTACATACTGAAAACCAAGTTTGTTTTTTTTTTTTTTTTTATTTTGGCTGCGCTGGATCTTTGTTGCTGCTTGCAGGCTTTCTCTAGTTGCGGTGAGCAGAGGCCACCCTCTACTTGCAGTGCATGGGTTTTTCATTGCGGTGACTTGTTTTGTTGCAGAGCATGAGCTCTAGGCATGCAGGCTCAATAGTTGTGGCACACGGGCTTACTTACTCCAAGGCATGTGGAATCTTCTCAGAGCAGGGATCAAACCCATGTCCCCTGCATTGCAAGGCAGATTCTTGACCATCACAGAAGTTCCTAAAAACCAAGTTTACAGGTCAGTCAGTCAGTTCAGTCGCTCAGTTGTGTCCGACTCTTTGCAACCCCATGGACTGCAGCACACCAGGCTTCCCTGTCCATCACCAACTCCCAGAGCTTGCTCAAACTCATGTCCATTGAGTCAGTGATGCCATCCAACCATCTCATCTCATCCTCTGTTGTCCCCTTCTCCCGCCTTCCTTCTTTCCCAGGATCAGGGTTTTTTCTAGTGAGTCAGTTCTTCAAATCAGGTGGCCAAAGTATTGGAGTTTCAGCTTCAACATCAGTCCTTCCAGTGAATATTCAGGACTGATTTCCTTTAGGATGGACTGGTTGGATCTCCTTGCAGTCCAAGGGACTCTCAAGAGTCTTCTCCATCACCACAGTTCAAAAGCATGAATTCTTTGGCGCTTAGCTTTCTCTATAGTTCAGCTCTCACATCCATACTTGACTACTGGAAAAACCAAAGCTTTGACTAGACAGACCTTTGTTGTCAAAGTAATGCCTCTGCTTTTTATTTATTTTTATTTTATTTTGCCTCTGCTTTTTAATATGCTGCCTAGGTTGATCATAACTTTCCTTCCAAGGTGCAAGCGTCTTTTAATTTCATGGCTGCAGTCACCATCTGCAGTGATTTTGGAGCCCAAAAAAATAAAGTCAGCCACTGTTTCCACTGTTTGCCCATCTATTTGCCATGAAGTGATGGACCGGATACCATGATTGTAGTTTCCTGAATGTTGAGTTTTCCCTAGACAGCATATTAAAAAGCAGAGACATTGCTTTGCCAGCTAAGGTCTGTCTAGTCAAAGCTATGGTTTTTCCAGTAGTCATGTATGGATGTGAGAGTTGCACTATAAAGAAAGCTGAGTGCTGAAGAATTGATGCTTTTGAATTGTGGGGTTGAAGAAGACTCTTGAGAGTCCCATGGATAGCAAGGAGATCCAATCAGTCCATCCTGAAGGAAATCAGTCCTGAATATTCACTGGAAGGACTGATGCTGAAGCTGAAGTTCCCAATACTTTGGCCACCTTATGCGAAAAACTGACTCACTAGAAAAGACCCTGATGCTGGGAAAGATTGAAGGTGGGAGGAGAAGGGGACGACGGCAAAATATCGAGAGGAAGGCATTCAGCATAATGTCACCATTGGGCTAAGCTTTGTTCTAGGAATGCCTAATCAAGACAGAGTTCTCTCCCCCAGAAAGCTTATATTTCACTGGCAGAGAAATAGACAATAAAGTAATAAATAAGGCAATTAAAAATTAATATGTACCATAGAAAATATTATCAGGTTATTTGAGAGAAAGAATGACTGTCCTTGCTTTATCAGCATGGTCTGGCATGGTCTCTCTGAAGACGAGATACTTTTGCTGAGAGAAGTTGGAAAAGCTAAGATTTGTCAGCTGCTGTATTGGGATACTGCTCCAGGTGTCAGCCTTGGTAGCATAATTCGTGCACATACAGGTACACACACCTATCAGTTTTTACTTCCTTGGTACTTCTGATTGATCTGTTCTGCAGGTTAAGGCCCTTGGGAGCATACAGGGTTACTGTCCTGACTCCTTTTTCTAGGTGGTTCTTCATGAGCACATGTGTGTCTGAAGCACTGGCCCAGAGTGGAAATAGTTCTATAATCTGATCCTGAGGTTCCTGCCAAGAGGGGCAACAGAGGGATGGCAAGTAGGACTGCAAGCTGTAGATCCTACTTGGACAGTATTCTCCCACTTGGCTAACCTGGTAGGGCTAGAAGGACCCTCTGGCTCTTCTTTTCCTGACTTCCTCTCTTGGGGGTGCTTTCTAGAGGTCTTAGATTCTGTACCTTCATGAATGCTGTTTTGGACCCAATTTTATTTCCTTGTCTCTAGGTTTCAGCTCCAGGGCGGGAACAGGAGATGCATTCTGAAGAGAAGACAGCCTTGGGTGCAACACAGGAATCTCCTACCTCACCCCACAGTGAAGGTTCAGCCCCTGGAGCCCACCTGGAGCCTTCTCGTGATCCTGGGGCACACCACCACCTCTCCAGTGGGCACTCTGGTACTCACCTCCCTGGCTCTGGCCTTCAGTCATTCTTCCTTTCTCTCCTTTGGAGTCTTCCTTTCCTTCATCTCCCATCTCCCACCCCATTGGCCCCTTATCACCCTGCCCTGTGTCTTTCTTCCCTGGTGACTTCATTCGTTTTGCTTATTCTCCAATCATTTATGTATTTAGTGCATTTTTATCAAGCACCTCTAATGCAAAGACACTGTTGAGGACCAGAGAGATGTACTACACCATCGATACTTATAAAGAGCTTGTTGTCTAGTTGCCAGAGGGTCAGTCCTAAGTGCGAGAAGGGGCAACCTCATAAGATATATCTGAGTGATATCAGTCCCTAGGCATTTGAGGCCATCACAGACGAGCCATGTAGGCATTGTAAACAGTGAGCAAAATCATTGTGGGTTGGAGTGGCTGGAGGATGTTTCATGGCAGAGGGATTGAACAGTGAAAAGTGGGGAAGGGATTAGAAGGGGGGAGAGAGGTGGTCAGTGCCAGAGCAGAGTGTAAAGCAAAGGCTCGCTAAGTTGGGAGTTCCTTGGACCACATTGAGGTATGGTCAGGAGGGATTTATCTGGGATCCTGGGTTCTGCTTGTGTAGGGCCTTTGGGTGGAGCCTGGGAAGATTTGTAGGGTAGGTGAAGTGTTAGAAAACAATATTCCAGAAGGATTATGTGGCACATGAGCACTGTGAGTGAGGAGCCCAGTGGCTGGGAGCCTTAGGAGGAGGCTAGTGTCACAGAACAGAAGTAATTGCCTGAGCGGGTTTGGGTGGAATGAAAAGTGATAGATGTGACACACATTTGAAGGAAAAATCCATGAGACAATGGAAAGGAGGAGGGGGGATTAGTGGGTTTTAGATGATGTTTGGAATCACTGAGCAAAATTCATGGAAGCATGAATTTTAAACAGTGAACTTAAGGTCTTCTGGGACACCCAAATGAAATGTCCAGATAGGCAGCTGGAGACTTGTGGTAGGGGTCTCAGAGAACGGAGAACTTCAGAGCAGCATTAGAAAATGGGAGCCATAAGATCTCTGACAGAGGGAAGAGAGGCACTCTGAGGCCTAAGTGCCTGCAGCATCCTTGAGGAATGGGCAAATGAAGAAAGAGGCCCCACAGTGTAAGGAGCAGAGAGGTAGGGGGAGGACAAGCAGGCTGCTGCTGGGAAAGCCATGCAGGAGAGAAGGTGGTCAGAAGTGTAGTTTCCTGCCTAGCATGGCAGAGAGAGGGCTGGAAGGAGCTGGCAGCTCTGTTTGACCAGGGACCTTCTGCATCTCCAGGGAAAGTTCACAGCTTACATGGATAACACCTTTATGGAGTAGGTGTGAGGGCAGTGTATGTGGAGCTGCCTGGATTCTCTTGAATCCATTTATTGGGATACAGACCTCCTCACTGGAAACAAGAGCAGGGCTGGTCCCACTCAGAGATTTCTTTCCTCCCTCAGCTCAGGGTGCTTCCCTGGTGCCTGCCTTTCCCCAGGTGGGGAACTTAGGAGACCAAGCAGCGGCAACTGTGCTTCGGATGGTCAGGCCCCAGGTGAGCTTCCTGAGTTCCACGTCTGTGACCCAGGAGTAGCAAGGCCTCATCTCCGGGGCTCTGGCCCATTCTGAGCCTGCTCCTGTGGCTTCTCCACCTAACTGCTTCCCCTGGAGCTGGTCCTGTCCACTGAGTTCATGGACTGTATCTTACCTTGAACTTGTCCTTTTATTAATGTGTCCTCCTAGCTTCCCTCTGTCTCCCCACCCCTTTGGCCACCAGATACCCAATCCTGTGCTCTTGGTAACCCTGATGACTTGGCCCATTAGGCTGGGAATGTCCCTGAGCAGTAAAAGCTTGTCATTCCGGGAGGCTGCAGAGTTGGAGTTCCTGTCTGTGAACTATACTCAGAAGTGGAAAGGTGCAGCACTCAGCCAGCGAGCCCTGTACCAGAACATCATGCTGGAAAACTGCCACAGCTTGGGCCCATTGGGTAATGACTCTGCTCCCCAGTAATTTAGAGTCGGCCCTCTTTGCTATGTTCTTATTCTTTTAAATTACAAAAATATAAAGAGACAAAGTGTGGAGAATAATAAAATGAATTTCTCTACATCAACACCCACTATAATTATTATTAACATTTTCTTCACTTATTAATTAAGCTGGGCTGGTTTAATTAGAATTTGTATTTGGACGGATTAGAGAGCCACTCAATTACTGTCAGTCATGAGCTAAGTTACTTACAATAAGGCTGAAGGAATGGAAACCCTGAGCAGACCGACCAACTAGACCAGACTTTGGGAAAGAAAGCCTTGTGGGAGCCGAGGAGCCTCGCAGCAGAAGTGAAAGGGTTTTCATGCCATTATCTTCAGATAGCAGCACCCCATGTATCTGATGCCAGTTGTCACTGATACCCGTTCTCTTCACTCTGAATGTTTTTTGTTTCTCTGAGCTCCTTAATTAGCCTTTCTGTTTCCTCATATGTTCTGGTTACTGTGGCTCCTGATGGATTTTTTTCTCCATAGATCATTTCAACTTGAGCTCCTACTTCTAATTTCCTTTGTTTCCTACTTTCAGTTCATAATTAAATATCATCTTTGTTTGAGCAGAACTTTGTTCCAGACTACCTGGAGCTGGTGACTACTCTGCAGATAAGCTATACTTGGGTCTGGTGTTTGGTTGTGGTCCAGTCACCTGTTGTCCGTCCTGGGATGAGCTGAGTTGCTTGGCACAAAACATGTTTGCCTCGGGTTCCCCTTCAGAAATAATTGGGCACAGCTGCTTCCAGGAAGTACCTGTTGTCAGGGGAGGTTCTAGGGTTGACAGGTCTGAAACAGTAGCCTACTCTGAAGAGAGTGGACTTAGAAGTCAGGGATTCAGACATCTGTAACTTGTACACACTAAAGAACTTGAAGATTTATAGCCCTGATGTCAATGTGAGTGAAAGGAACCAACATTTTTTGTATTAAACTATTAACCATGATTGCTCTGCCTTCTTCCAGCTATTATATTAAAAAATCCTAAAATTTAAAAGCAAATATTTATTGCTTATTTTCCCATGATCCCTGATTATCAAGATACCAAAGACATGTTTGATTTATATTTCAAGTTATTGATGCCATTCTTAATTTTATGTGTAGTACTGCACCTACCAGTCCAGTGTTCCAGGGACTAGGAGGTCCCCAGTTTTAGAGCTCTGCTCTCCCCTTAACACTTTTCCTCAGTGTTTCTCTACTTGTGGCTTCTCCACACCTTGTCCCTGTCCTGTTACTCCAGAATCAGTCCTTTTTTGTACACTTTTTCCTGATCATACCCTTGTAATATACATTTCCCTTCAACTCTCATGTTTGCCCACATCATTTCTCATATTTGGTTTGATGTATTTGCCACCACTCTCCTCAACATCTTTACTGTGAACTGTGGGGCCATATAGTGTCATGGTTGGAGTGGACCCGATAATTCATCATTTTACTAAGGAGAAACCACATCTGAGTGACTTCTGGGAGATCACACTGTGCTTTACAGTCTGATTTCTTGCCTTTCAATTGGCTACCCCCCTGGCTGTGCTGGCTCCACATGCCTCTGTTCCGATAGCTCTGCTTCCTCCCTCCTCTATGGTCCAACTTCCCCTCTTTGTTTTTCTGTCCTTGAAGAAAAATTTGAGCCATTTCCTGTTTTTCTCCTGTTCTCAATGTGTCTCCTCATTCCTTACCCTCAATGTGAATTTTTTGTTAGCTACGTAGGCTCCTGATAGTTCCGTTTCCCCAATAGGACAAGAAGTGAATGACAGTTGTTTTCTTCTGACTTGGCAGCAAATGAGAACAGGATGGTGCATTCACAGTTGCCTCCAAAGCAGGACATTTCTGAAGAACTGAAGTCATCTGACAGGACCTTAGGGGTGTTCTATGGAGTGATTCCTACAGGACAAGAAGCTGGGACTGCCAATAAAGAGGCTTTAGAGAATCTAGAAGTTCAACCCTCAGATGAAGGAACCAGACTGGAAAGTGATTTCTTAAAGATAACACAGGAGGATAAAAAGAAATCCACAGAGGATCAATATGATGAGTATAAGGAACTTGGGGGACATCCAGATCTGTCCTCTAGTCTCTCAGAATATCAGGGAGTTCTGAAGGGACAGAAATTGTATCACTGTGATGAATGTGGTAAAGCTTTTAATCGGAGTTCACACCTCATTGGGCATCAGAGAATCCACACTGGAGAGAAACCGTATGAGTGTTCTGAGTGTGGCAAGACCTTCAGGCAGACCTCTCAGCTCATTGTCCACCTCAGAATCCATACAGGGGAAAAACCTTATGAATGCAGTGATTGTGGAAAGACCTATCGCCACAGCTCCCATCTCATTCAACACCAGAGACTCCATTATGGGGAGAAACCATATAAATGTAATGAATGTGCAAAGGCTTTCACCCAGAGTTCCCAACTCATTGACCACCAGAGAACTCATAGTGGGGAGAAGCCATATGAATGCAACGAGTGTGGGGAGACCTTCATTCGGAATAAAAGCCTTATCCGCCATCAGGTACTTCATACTGGTAAGAAACCTTACAAGTGTGATGAATGTGGGAAAGCTTTCTGTTCTAACAGAAATCTTATTGACCATCAGAGAATCCACACTGGGGAGAAGCCTTATGAGTGTAGTGAATGTGGCAAGGCCTTCAGTCGGAGTAAATGTCTTACTCGACATCAGAGTCTCCACACTGGGGAAAAACCATACAAATGCAGTGAGTGTGGGAAAGCCTTCAATCAGAACTCTCAACTTGTTGACCATGAGCGAATTCATACTGGAGAAAAACCTTTTGAATGTAATGAGTGTGGTAAAGCATTCAGTCTGAGTAAATGTCTCATTCGACATCAGCGACTTCACACCGGTGAAAAGCCATATAAATGCAAAGAGTGTGGAAAATCCTTTAATCAAAATTCACACCTTATTATTCATCAGAGAATACACACTGGTGAAAAACCTTATGAATGTAATGAATGTGGAAAGGTCTTCAGTTATAGCTCTAGTCTTATGGTACATCAGAGAACCCATACTGGGGAAAAACCCTATAAATGCAAAGATTGTGAGAAAGCTTTTAGTGACAGTTCACAGCTCATTGTACACCAGAGAGTTCATACTGGAGAGAAACCCTATGAATGTATTGAGTGTGGGAAAGCCTTCAGTCAGCGTTCTACTTTCAATCACCACCAGCGAACTCACACTGGAGAGAAGCACTCAGGTCTGGCTCGATCTGTTTCTTAAGACATAACTCTCTAAGACAGCAAGGAACTTTGGTTAAGGTTTCTATATAATGAGTATGTTCACTCTGTTCTCTGCTTTCAACCACTAATCAAAGTGGACCATCCCTAAGGTTGTCTGCCAATCATGGAGGTAGGAGAGGGAATAATGGTGCAGTCCTTCCCAACTACTGTTTAAACATCTATCTCATTTCGTAGTTACTCATCCCCAAATCAGAATGTTTGTTTCTCTAGGACCGAGATATTTCCTTTTTCTGTTTCATCTCCTCCCTTTTACCATTTACATAAAGTCATTCTCCAAGATACTGATTCACTCTTTCTCGTAGCTATGGCCCTCTTTATGTACTATTTTTTTTACCTCTTTATCTACTTTTTAAACTCCTACTCTAATATGGTCCCTCACCAGTTATGTTCCCCGTCTAGAAAGTCTTTTTTTCATTTCCTTTGCTAATCTGTGTCCCTCAGAACCTGCCAGATCCAACTCATCTTGAAAGACTCTCTTCAAATACTTCTCCATTCATGTTAAACTTCTACTCATTGGACTTCAGTACTTTGAGTTAGCTGGTGGTGTATGTACAACTGTTGTTAAATGACCTTGTAAATTATTCTCAACCTACTGTATATGTGTGTATGTTGATGCCAACATATTATAGACTCTTTGAGGTTGGATATAATATTTAAGTACATAGATAATGATTTTCTTATGGTAGTAATTTAATAAATACCTTTTAAAAACTCAGCTTTCTAACTGAACCATTCTTAAATTGGGCACAATCTTCTCTCCCTCTGGCCTCCCACCAGACTAGAAACTTCTAAATATAGATCGTATATCTTCATAGAATATCATGTAAAAAGCCCTCATCGATTTCTGCATATACCTCTGGAAGTCTCATTACTGCTACTTTGTTGTTGGTTTCTGATAAATTTTCTATTGGGTTTAGGAAGTTTCCTTCTATTCTTATTTTTAGAAGCAGTGATATAATGTAGTAGTTAAGTGCATAGATTTCTTTTGGGCCACAGCACAAGATGTAGAACCTTAGTTCTGCAGCCAGAGATTGAGTGTGTGTCCCCTGCATTTGAAGCACTGAGTCTTAACCAGTGGACCACCAGGTAAGTCCCATGAGCATAGATTTTTGTGCCTGGTATTCTAGGTTCAAATCCTGACTCTTCCACTTTCTTAGATAGGTGATCCTCAGTAAGTCATTTAGTTTCCTTGTGTCTAGCTCTCCCTTGTATAAAATGGAGCTACCCCAGGACTGTGAGGGTAAAATTAGTTCATAAGAGTAAGGCACTTAAAATAGTGTTGGCACTTAAAACAGTGCTTGGCACATACTGTACCCTAGAACATTATATTATTATTTTATATTTTGAGTTTTCATTATGATGGCTTTTAAGTTCTACATGATTTTTTTAAAAAATCTACTTGTATAATTTTATAGATAATGTCCTTTATTTTTGTAATTTTGGGGAGAGTTAAGTTTCTAAATAATTGCAGTTTCCTTGTACTCCTGGGATAAAATCCATTTGTTCCTGATGATTTTTTCAAGTACAGAACTAAATTTAATTTACTATTAAGTTTTTGCCTGCTTTGCAAAATGTTTTTCTTTAATTACTCTGGAAGAATTTGAATAATATGGGAATGATTCTTTGAACAAAGAAAATAACTCTGCCCAATCTGTTTTGGGGGATGAGGGAATTGAGAGGGACAAAATTTTTTTGTCCCTCCCCACCCTGAGAGGCATAAATCTATAGAAGCATTTTAATTTTTTCTGTTGTTGCCCTCTATAAGTTTCTACTTCTGTGTAAATTTTGGTGATAACATATCTGGAAGTCATCTTTTTTACTGGACTGACAGTGGCATAAAGTTTCACTTCGTATTCTATAAAGTTCTTTTACTCTTTTGTATATGTAGTTAGAGCTCTGTTTCATCCATAATGTTTTACATTTTGGTTTCCTTTCAGTTTTTCTTTCGTGATTGCCATGTTTATTTTGTTTCTTTGGAACTCCACTTTTTCTTGAATATATATTTTCATATGTCCTTTCACTGCCTCAAGTTGCAGAGACTTTTCATTAGCCTCATTTCTCTTTCTTTTTTTAATTACTCAGTGATTTTGAGTCCTGATATTTGTCCCAAGATAGGGAAAGTGACTTTTCCTTGAATTGTTTTATAAGCTATTTGCATGCTATTAAATTATCTGTTTAGATCTGGAACTAGAAGATGAGTTCTGAATTTTCATTACTAGTATGCTATGCAGGAGTAAAGAAGTAAAGGAGCAGCTCAATGTTTTACTAATCTGGTTGAAAACTTTCCACCCAGAGCCCCCTTTTTTCTTTTTTGTTCGGCTTTTATATGAGTCCAGTGAAGGCTCTTGCCACATGCACTACCTATTGCAAATAGCTTTGTTGTAAAAGAACTGAGTACGGAAAACCCTTTAGTCCCTAAGACTTTATTTTACCTTGGCAACTCCAAATTGAGAAAAGAACGTATCCCGAGATGTTTGAGAAAACATTCAGTTGTATGAAACATCCACCAGAGACTTTATGCTTCCAAGAAACCTGCTTATCTGTGTGTGGGAAAACGTTGGCTATGGTTCTTGTTTGACATCACAAAGTCTACCTGTGTTGTATTTTAAAGGGCAAGAAACCATTTATCCAGAGCTTCTATTACTTGCTACACATTTTTGGAAGATAGTATTCCTGGAATAAGTGTTGAAAGCTTTTAGTTATTCCACATGGGCTCTGCTTCATTCATGAGTCCACAGTGCAGGTAAAGAATAACAGCAGTGTGATAGAGCTTATAATTTATTTTTAAAAATCAGACAAAATTTATGCCCAGGAGATAGTTCAGATGATCAGATGTGGTGGTGAACATACTAGGAGCTGGACATTTACCCTCTTATCTCTTACACAAAAATTATTCTACAGGTATATTCTGCATCTCAAACCCTGGTAATTTTGCTTCTAAGACAAGTAGGAAAGGTCAAGAGATGTTGGGTGCTGACAAGTTGTTGAGTATTGTCCCATGTTGGAAGACATTTCTCTTAAGTCGACCTCTTGGAATGCTACAAAGGATACTCTAGGTGTTTAAGGACAAGTTGTGAACACCCGCAGGGCAGCTCTTTCTGTGTAGAAAATTAAAAACAACCCCCCACCCCTAACATTAGGATGTGTTCTAGCCTGATGTGGCTTTATATAACACTTGTCCAAAGGGGATAATGGGAAGGTGTTACGACATCAGCTTTTTCCAAGTACCTGATGGTACAAGTATCTGACCCAGATAGTGTAGACTGATTTACTCTTTGCTGCACCAGAACAGTCTTCCCACTAATATATGCATAAGGCCAATGGGTTGTACTTTGCCCAGTTGGATGCCCTGTAAGATGGGCTCACTTTCCCTTTTAAGACACAGGAACACCTTACATGAAAACGGTAAGAAATATTTGGCGTCCCTAATGCTTTTCAGATCAGTGACTCTTGGTTAGGAATTTCTAGCTGACTGAAAATGTAATGTTTTTCAGGTCACTGAATTCAGTGACTTAAATATTTCTCAAGATGTACATACAGTTGGCATTTTATGATATCAGGCTTCTCCCCCAAGTCCCAGTTGCATTGTCTTGTAAATAGATGATGTATGTACAAGATATTCAGTTTTCCAACTTTGTGCCATATAGATTGTGGATGGAGAGGCACAGAGCCAACAGTCGCACAAGTTTCAATACAATGAGATGAATGGATAGAGTAACCACAGAACAACATGCATTCTCCTAAGACTAAATAAGGAGTGGCTGCATGTTCAGGGCTGCAGGGTGCATAGGTAAATACTCATCCACTAGGATGTGTGCATTATACTTTGATTCCCAGTTGGGTAAGATTGAAAAAGGCTATATCCCATCTTTGAGACTGTGTGGCTGCCCACGGAAGGAGGAGACAGAACAATGCAATTACACTATACCTGTAGTGACCCTGGCAAGTCAGTATGATTTCACAAAAAGGATATTACTGAAACCTCTAGTTATTCAGGCTGTGTTCGCGATGAGCAAAAATTGATGACACCAAAGCTGTCAATGGGGAACCACATTGCTGGTGCCCCTAGGATTCAAGGGATGTGCACCCTAGTACAGGGGCCATTTATAAAGAAGATGACCGTGGCAGCTGCTGTAGTGCTAAAATTAAAGCCACTGACGTGTATTCTCTAAGCTGTGCATGCTATCCATTGTCAACATTTGTCCTAGCAAGGAGCACTGAAATAATGAGATAGAAGGAGTAATTTAAAAGACTTTCAAAAGAGAACCATTAGAGGAACTCTAAATTGACCTCTTCTTGGGGTTCCCTGAGGTTTCCATTGAAAGTGTGTATATGGGATATTTGAACTGTAGAATCAGCAACAGCTGGATAATTTCCCCAAAATCTACACGAATTAAGAGAAGTTGCACATCTTGTTGGGGGCCTCCGAGCAATACTCTGTATAAAGTAAGAGTTAGAAGTATCTTATATTGGGGCAGAGCTAAAGATATGCTCCACCTCCCTACTCCATACAAGAAGTTATCATGTCCTGGCCCATAATTAATACCAAGGGCAAAGCAGTCTTCGACAAGCCACCTGGTCTGAATCTCCAGATTCTGGAACACCCTTTTCTCTCTTGAGTCATGAGTGGGTCATCACTAAGTATGTTGCTTCTGAAGGAAGTCAGGTGTATTTGTCTGCTTGGACTGCCATAGCGAAGTACCACAGACTGGGTAGCTTAATCAACATAAATGTGATTTTTCAGTTAAGGAGTAGAAAGTTTGAGATCAAGGTGTCAGCAGAGTTGATTTCTTCTCAAGCCTCTCTCCTGGCCTTAGAGATGGGCATCTCCTATCTTTACATTTAGTTCATGTCCTAATTTCCTCCTCTTACACAGTGGCATTGAAGTAGGATGTGCCCCCAATGCCCTCTTTTATCCTTTATTATCAGTTTAAAGGCTCTGTCTCTAAATAAAATCTCATTGTGAAGTCCTGGGATTTAGAAGGACTTCAACACACAGATTTGCAGGGAACACAATTTAGGCCATACTATAATTTTATCCCTCTCCCTAAACCTGTTCCTCTTACAGTCTATTTCTAGAAGACAATCTTATTTTAGTTGCTCAGATCAATAACCATGGAGTCATCCTTAACCAACATCCAGTTCATTAGCAAACATGTTGGACATGTCTTCAAAATACGTGTATCTTCTCATCACCTCCATCCACCATCATTTCTTATCTGGAATACTTCAGTAGCTTCTTCAGCTCTCTACTTCTACTCTTGTCCACCCTTAGACTGTTCTCAACAGAGCAGCCAGAGCAAACTTTTAAAGTATTATGTTATGGAGTGAAACATAGACCATACAGAAACAGGTTTCTTGGTTGCTTTCATGGCTAATAGCTAATAAACCTTTGAACATATGGCAAGAGGGAAGAAAAGGTAAGATTGTGTCACTTTTCAGTCCCCATACCCTCCTGTGTTATTTGTGATATCCAAAGCCCTTATGGCCCAAAGTGTGCACCCCCTCCTTTTTTAAGGCCTTTGATTCCTGATGTTTCATCTATCAGGGTAGCCACTGCCTTAACTGATCACTTCCTGTCTCTGCCTTCCCTTTCATAGTCCCACTGCCACCTATCCCCTTCTCTCGCTCTCCTTTTCTTTCTCCTGACTCACTACTATGTTCTATGTATTGTCTCCTCTGACTTGAAGTCAAGCTTCATGGGGCAGCTTTATTTTCTTCACTACAGTATCTGCGAGACTAGAACAATGACATAATAGGCACTCAACACTTACATGCTGCGGGTACACGGTAGCTTTGAGGCTGAAAAGAGAGGAATGTGTGGAAAAGATGACTTTTCTGCTCAGCAGCCAGAGCTCGGGCTGTGACTTCAAGGAGACTCACTTCAAGAAAGGCAGCCTGACAGCCCAGTTGATTGGTCCCTCTTCCCGCCCTAACCAAGCCCCTTTCTCAGGCCCCATCTCTTCTAGGGCTCTCTGCATATTGGCGGATCTCTGCGCCCTTTCGCCCTGCCAACCAACGATAGGACAAAACTGGGCGAGAGGCGGGGCCAGAGCTCTCACAGATCAGTGGGCTGGGGAGGGGTCTGGAGGACTCCAGCCTCTCGGGCACAGAGGTGCAGAAACCTCCCGATGCCTAGAAAGACCGGAGGTTTAGGGTGGGAGTTAATGGGGCGTCAGTGACGTAGTTCCTTCTCCGCTTTGTTCCAAGACGCGGGTCGGGAGCTTTTGGTGAAGGGTATGTGGCAGACGGTGTGGGGTTTGGGCCGGTTCTGGGAGCGGGAGGGGCACACAGGCCCGGGGCCAGGCCTCCTTCACCGCTGCCAGCTGCGGAGACGGAGGCGCGGCAGTTCAAGGGGTCGTTGTGGGGCCCCGCTCCCCTCGTTCGGCGCTGGCCCTTTGTCTTGAGTCTTCTCCCACGCTGCTCACTTTGGACTGGGCTGACAGTAGAGACTAAACTGTATCATCCCCGCTGCTAGCCATGGGACCAACCTGGTAATAGCGGTCCGAGTCCCGCCCAGGCTCCAAAGGCCTCCCCAACACTACGTATTTGATTCAGATCACCAGTATAATCTCTGATGTGTTCCTTGGGAGAAAACGGACCCAGAGAGGAGGGCACAGTCTTGCCCAAGGTTACTTATTCATTCATTCATTCATTCAACAAATACTTAGCACCAACTAGTAGTGTATTAGATCCGGGGATTACAGTTGTGTACAAGGCAGAACTATATTCTGGTATGGAAGAAATGGAACAAGCTTTAAGGGTTAGATGCACGGTCTGGAAATCTGAAGGGGGAAAGACAAAACCATTTTTGAGTCCTATCTATCCTGAGAGATAGGTAATCATACGAAATTCTCCTTCTAGCATTCCTTCTAGCTTTAGCCTTATTTCTTCCTGTCTTTAAAGACACTTGACTGAGCAAAGTTTCCCTCATCTCTTTTTTGCAAACTTTTGTTGGAAAGTTGGATTTCAGAGAATTTCTCAGTTCGAGTTTATTTTTCATTAGAGAAGAATATGGAGACTTATGATATCAACAGAACAGTTGAAAAGGAGCGACTGTGGTATGATGAAATGAGGATTTCTTTCGGACACAGAAAACATCTCTTACTATACATACAACCTCCAGAAAGTCATTCAATCCCTGGGAACTTCATTTCCTCATCTTTAAAATGGGAATGATCATCCTTACTGCTCGCAGTTCAGTAGAAAGGGAAGTGACCCAGGGATGGGACATTGCCCTGAGTGTCTGCTTGCAATTGAGGTCTTAGAATACTCAGTCATTTCTATGTGTTTACAGTGATCCAAGACCCTACTAGGAACTTTTTCACCAAACCCAAAGAAGAGATGAGGCAAGATCTGTGCTGGGCAGAGATCCTTTGGAGTGAGGCTACTGTACACAGGCGTGAAAGTGAGCCATTTTCTTTTCTTCGGCAGGTGAGATCTTTATTGTGGTATTAATTAGTTTGGGGAATGGGAATCCTACCTGCCAGAGAATGTGGGGACCAGGGCTGAAAGGGAGCGTTTCTGAAGAAAAACAGAAGTGAGAGGAGGCCGTCTAGATCCTGAGTAGTAGAATTTTGGGATGGAGGAATGGTGATGTAGTGGAACTCCAATTTGGGTGTCAGGAGACTTTAACTTGAGTCTTAGCTCTCCTCTAAGTTCCAGTTGCCCCGTCCCAAAATTTTTATGAGACTAGGTGGTCGGCAAGTTTCCTCCCAAATCTGACATTCTGAGAATCTCTGAACAGTCAGACTAAGTCAGTCTCAGGAAATTTAAGCCCTTGAATGGCTCTGTTGAGACAGAGCTGCCAAGAATGTCAATATTGTCAAGGTATTTAGAGAATATGAAGTACCAAAGGGATGAACTGGTGGAGGAGGGATGGAGGTGGTCATGTGTAGGGGGTGCACTTCTCACCATCGTACACCCAGATAAAATTGGCTAGCATCCTGAACTTATTGAGTATTTTGAATTAAACATTTATTGAGCCCTCTGTGCCAGGCACTATGTGTGATACACATATGAATATCATGGGCCCTTTTCTTTGTAGGCTTAGAGCTTAAAGTGTACATGTGAAGAGGAGGGATGCAGACATACCTACAAGGAATTACAGTATAAGGCAACTCGATATTACAGATTTATTATGGCATTTTTTTAAGTGCAGAAATTTTTATATGGTCAAATCTATTAGCTTTTTTTCAGCCTTTGTTTTATGTGTAAGGCCTAGGCCTTTCTCTCTCTGAGATCAAGGTACTTCCTTCTAGTTCTTTTTTTTTTTTTTCCTTAAAATTTTTACATTTCACTCATCTGTTTCTCTTGAATTTATTTATTTTCAGGTATTGCCTCTTATTCATCACTCCACTGCAGCTAATCAGTAACCAAAGACCATGTGACTCAAAAGGACCTGAAAGGCTGATGATCCTGGTGAATTAGAGGAATGCAGTCTCACTAGGTAAAATCTCTGTCTCTCTTGGAATAGAACTTGCTCTTTGTGAATTCCTCACAGCCTAAAATGAATGGTACTCCTGAGATTAAGACCCTCACCTGTCAGACTCAGGCATTGTGGGTCAAAGACCTGTGGGGCCTCTTTGGTCCTATTCCACTTGCTGGTTGCCTAAGGTTGTAGTTTTGTGCCCAGTTGCCTGGATACCCCTAGTGATGTGCTGTCCTTATTGTCTTATCTGTCCCTTGTTCTCCTTTAGCCAACACCCCATCTCCATACTGTCACGGAATTCTTCCAGAATTTCTGAGCAAATTTCCCATCTATTTGGGCAGAGGAAAACTAGTTAGGTTTTCTTTTGATCAAACTCACCTTGAACTAGTGCTCCCTGCTCTAGTGATAAGTCTTGCCTTTTCCTCAGGTCCTCCAGAACCACCCTGAGCTTCCTTACTGCACGACCTTGTACATTCTCTTTCTCCCTTCCTGCCCTTTAACCAGAACCTCTGTTTTAGCAAGCTGATATATTCTCATTACTTCCTCTGTCCTCTGTATCTTATTCTCAAGTTTGTATTCCTGACATACTCTTTTCTTCCTCTTGTCTAAAGTGTTTCCCCACATTCTCATCTTTTTTTTTTTTCTTTTTTTGACTTGGACCATTTTTAAAGCCTTTATTGAATTTGTTACAATATTGTTTCTGTTTATGTTCTGATTTTTAGCCCCAAAGCATTTGGGACCTTAGCTCCCCAACCAGAGTTAGAATCTGCACCCCCTACATTGAAAGGCGAAATCTTCACTACTGGACTTCCAGGAAAGTCCTTCCCATCTTTCTTAGTGATACTGTAATTCTCAATATTCAGATCTGGATCTGATGATCTAGAGTTCTTTCCTTTAGTCATCCTCTGTATCCAGTCTGATAAATGTATATGGTTTCCTGGAAATAGCTGGACTTATTTTCTCTCCTGTCATTATTCTGGACCAGGGTCTTGCTATCTTAGACATCTGTGTATTCATTTAGCAAACATTCATTCAGCACCGAAAAAGTGGCAGGCCCTCTCATGGTCACCCATACTGCATCCCTAAATTCCCAACTCATTTTCCTTCCTCCATTATTTGTTTCTACTCTAATCCATCTGGGCTAATCTTCCTAAAGCATTTCTTTACTAATTTCACTTTGATTAGGGTGATATAAAATTTATTGTCTAAATTGGGATACTTTTGTAAATGAATGGTGGTGTTGGTGGTTTAGTCGCTAAGTCGTGTCCGACTCTTGTGACGCCATGGACTGTAGCCCGCCAGGCTCCTCTGTCTATGGGATTTTCCCATGGACAGGAATACTGGAGTGGATTGCCATTTCCTTCTCCAGGAGATCCTCCCGACCCAGGAATTGAACCCAGGTCTCCTGCATTGCAGGCAGATTCTTTACCGACTGAGCTATGAGGGAAGCCCAAATAAATGGAGGCACTATTAATAATGATGCTGTTAAAAAAAAAAGTAAAGAATAATGATGCTGGAATACCAGGTATAAACCAGGACTGTTCTGGGAAAACCAGGGTGTATGATTACCCTACTTCTAGGTGGCAAGTTTTAGAGACTTTCTTTTTAATTTCCTCAATTTACTTCTCATGGGATACCCCACTGCCTCTTTCTTATGTTTTCCACTTCATGAAACAGAGAAACATGAATGTGCTGGGGTGGAGGGAGGTTTGGGACTAGGGGGAATGAATGGCATTGCTTGAAAAGCTATATTCTTGATAAGTGAGAATAAGAAGGAAAGTAACAAGAGAGGAGAACAGCAAGGTAGAAAAACGAACGTAGGAAATAGAAAGGGAGCTAAGGGTAGATTTCACTCTTCTGTTTAGAACTTTTTTCCCATTGATTGTCAGATTGTAACCATGTATTTTGCCCTGTAATTTCAATGTTCTGGCTGGTATCACTTCAGGCAACTTGATTGTTTCATTCCTTCATTTGTTCATTCAAGAACAACAGAAATTTCAAGTGCTTGGTGTGTTCCTGGGACTGTGCTAGGAATACAATAATGAACAAAATGTATAAAAATCCCTGCCTTCATGAAGTTATGGGATAGTGTAACTATCCAATTATTTTCAGTACATCAACCCTGTGCCAGATTCCTTTTGAGAAAACAGTTCTTGCTTATCCTCAGGTTCAGCCAAAGTTCTGCCTTTCTTTTTAAACTTTATTTTTATTTATTTATTTGTTTATTTATTTTGGCTGTGCTGTGTGGCATGTGGGATCTTAGTTCCCTGACCAGGGATCAAACCTATACCCTCTGCAATGGAAGTGCAGATTCTTAATCACTGGACCACCAGGGACATCCCATTTCTGCCTTTTTAAAGCACCCTTCCCCAAGCATCGCAAGCCCCAGTATTCACTCCATCTTCTAGCCCCCTTCATCTCCTGATTGGGTGCACTGTAAATTTGTGATTGGTTCTAATAGTATATTACCATTATGCCATTGTAAGTTCCTTAAATGTAGGTATGATATTGCATGCTTATATTAGTCTTTTTGGGCAGCCATAACAAAATTCCACAGACTGGGTGGCTTAAGCAATAGACATTTATCTTCTCACAGTTCTGGAGGATAGAAGTCCAAGATCAAGGGGACTGACTATTTTTGGTTTCTGGTGAGGACTCTTTTCCTGGCTTGTAGATGGCTACCTTCATGCTGTGTGCTCACATGGCTTCCCTCGGTTTGTACATGTGGTAGGGAGGGGCCAGGAGTGCAAGTGCAAGTGGTAGGTCTTCTTGTATGGACACATTAATCCTGTTGGATCAGGGCCCCACCCTGATAGTGGGGTAGTCTTAATTACCCCCTTAGAAGTCACATCTCCAAATATAGACACAATGGGGGCTTGGGATTATACATATGAATTTTGGGGGGATAAAGTCAGTGTGTAACAGTCTTTTTTTTTTTGCATTCAATATGGAGTTGTGTAAATACCTGGCTACTAATGTTTTTCCTGAGCACACCTTTCTGGAAGGCTGCAAGATATATTTCCATAAGAGCCTTTAAGGATGAAATAGATACTGCACTAGCTAACTTGGAAATATTGGATCAGCCATGCCTAGAAGTGGGGTGCCCAGGGGCTGGCTTCAAAGCACTGTCTTATTCTGAATTTCTAAATTACTTTATTCTAGTAATTACGAAAATCTGTTCCTCTAAGTGAAAGTTGCTTAGTCGTGTCCAACTCTTTGTGACCCCGTGTACTATTCAGTCCATGGAATTATCCAGGCCAGAATACTGGAGTGGGTAGCCTTTTCCTTCTCCAGGGGATCTTCACAACCCAGGGATTGAACCCAGGTCTCCTGCATTGCAGGTGGGTTCTTTACCAACTGAGCCACAAGAGAAGCCCAAGAATAGTGGAGTGGGTAGCCTATCCCTTCTCCAGTGGGTCTTCTTGACCCAGGAATTGAACCAGGATCTCTTGCATTATAGGCACGTTCTTTACCAACTGAGCTATCAGGGAAGCCCCATTCCTCTAAAGTCACTTTCTTACTTTTCATAAATAATATTGTAGAAAGGAAAATAATTAAACAGTAGTACAGTTTAGCAGAGGACAATTTGCCAGCAAAATGGGAGGCCTTCATAACAGCAAATAGATAAACTTATCCACCTAGTCATCCATCCATTCATTCATACAAAGTTTCACTTTTCTGCAACAGTGATTTTTAAAAAGCTCTGTGTGAGATCCAGAACAGAGATATGTACATGGTAGAGTGTTCAATAATTACTAGTTTAAGAAATGTATGAAGAAAAGAGAAAGTTTCAGAGAAGATTAAAAATGGAAAAGAAGCTGAGAAAAACCATCAACTTTCTCAGAACTCTGGACGTAGCTTCACTAGCTGTCCTGTTCTGCTTTGCAGTCCCCTGACTACTTCTCACTGGCTTCCTCCACCTGCTGACTCCTGTTTGATTAGGAGGGTGTAAGCAGCTGGATGTGAGTGTGCTCAGGCTCCTGCCAAGTATCCTTGTCTCCTACCATTTTCTGTGCCTGCCCTTCTTGTCTTGTGCACAAGTCTGTGTACATGTGCCTGTGTATCGTATCAGTGGCCCCAATACAATTCTGAGATGTGAACTCCAGCCTTCACAGTTCTTTTCTTGCTGGCCTTGAGCACTCACGACTGGATATGTCCCTTCAGCAGAGAGCCTGACTCTGTTTATCACAAAGCTATGAGATAATGAAAATTAGTCAAACTTTTAAGTCTTTATTGAATTTGTTACAATATTGCTTCTGTTTTATGTTTTGGTTTTTTGTCTGCAAGGCATGTGGGATCTTAACTCCCTGACAAAGGATTGAACCTGCACCCCCTTCAATGGAAGGCAGAGTTTTAAGCACTGAACTGGCAGGGAAGCCCCCGGTCAAATTTTTTGAAAATCAATAGGCAGTACTGCAAAACAGTGTCATTCCTTCCGACCCAGTAACTCACTTATGAAACTTTTATCCTAGGAATATATTTCAGTAAGAAGAAAACTTTGTGTGTCTAGAGTGATCATGATAGCGTTATTGATAGTAGTTAAACCTCGGGGAACAACAGAAACGTCTGACACTAGCAAAATTATGGGTAAATTGTAATGAGTTTAATTGGTGGTGCATTATGTAGTCAAAAAATTATAATGACGTGGAAGTGAAAGTGTTAGTCACTCAGTCATGTCCAATTCTTTGTGACCCCATGGATTGTAGCCTGCTAGACTCCTCTGTCCATGGAATTCTCCAAACAAGAATGCTGAAGTGGGTAGCCATTCCCTTCTCCAGGGGATCTTCCTGACCCAGGGATCAAACTTGGGTCCTGTATTGCAGGCAGATTCTTTACCATCTGAGCCACCAGGGAGCTAATAGCAATATGAAAAATACTTATAAAAACTAAGTAGAAGAAGTAGAATGCAAAATTGTATATATTGTATATTTACAACTATCATTATGAGTATGGACAAGTCTGAGAAGGAATATAGTAAAAGGAGAATTACTGATGTGTTAGTATCATGGAGTCATCTTTCAGTTTTCTCTTATGACTCAACCTTCTCTAGATTTGAGGCTTCCCTGGTTGCTCAGAGGTTAAAGTCTCTGCCTCCAGTGCGGGAGACCCAGGTTCGATCCCTAGGTTGGGAAGATCCCCTGGAGAAGGAAATGGTAACCCACTCCAGTATTCTTGCCTGGAGAATCCCATGGATGGAGGAGCCTGGTAGGCTACAGTCTACGGGGTCGCAAAGAGTTAACATGACTGAGCGACTTCACTTTCACTTTCAGAGCTATCTATATATTGATTCCTCTAGCAACTCAGATGGTAAAGCATCTGCCTGCAATGCCAGAGACCTGGGTTCAATCCCTGGTCTGGGAAGATCCTGATTGGGAAGATCCCCTGAAGAAGGAAATGGCAACCCACTCCAGTATTCTTGCTGGGAGAATTCTATGGACAGAGGAGCCTGACAGGTTACAGTCCATGGGGTTGCAAAGAGTCGGACACGACTGAGCGACTAACACACACACACACACAGAGTTACCTATATGTTCAGAATTTGACGTTAAACCTCCTGCTCCTCCTGACATTGGTTTCATGATATAAGCCCCTTTCAGTTGTGCTGCTCTCTGCTCTCACCCGCTTGCTATTTTTTTTTTTTTTTTCTGGTTGGGGAGGGAGGCTTGTGGCATGTGGAATCTTAGTTCCCTGACCAGGGATCAAACCCGTGCCCCTGTGTTGGAATTGTGGAGTCTTAACCACTGGACTGCCAGAAAAGTCCCTCTCTTGCCATCTTTAGATAGCTTACCATTGTGCCATGCAAGATCCTATCAGAAGTTTTCCCCACTATGCTTTTATTAACCCTGTTCCCCAGTTCAGCCTCTCAGGTTCACCCCATAGACTGATTGGTAAAAAGCAGACAGACTGAACTTGCACAATTTACCTGGATCCAGTTATAGACCAGCCCCTGCACAGTAGGCTATGATGTGACTAGACTTCAATGTTGGAAGAAAAGTGTTACGCTGTCACAGCAGAGCTTAAGAAGAGGGTTGTAGACAGGGACCTAGTACCTATACTAGAGCAAAAAATCTTAGTCACACTCTAAGATGGAATCCTCGTTACTATTTTATAAAACAATTTTTGAGCACCTATTTTGTTCTAGCCAATATACCACTGGTGCTAGGGGAATAGGTCAGCATGAACTAAATGCCAAACTGATCTAAAGATTAGACATTTGAGCTACTGAACTAAAGATATTTCAGTGCATTTTTTTCTAGGGACCATATTATGAGTTAGATGGCTCCAATTCTGGGGGCAGAGCACAAGATAGGAAGAAACCAGGGTGGCTTTTATACTACTCATTATTCATTCTGATACTGCACCTGTCGGGCTCCTGTCAGTTCCTCGCTTTGCATAAGCTTCCTCTTTCCATAAGTTTCCTTATCTTTACCTTAGCTTGTATGTCCAACCTCATTTTTCTCATCTTTTTGATCAGTCCTCCCTGCCTTACTTTTCCATGTGAGATCCTGTGGCCCATCACATCTTGTTATCCTTGGATAATTCTCCTTCTTTGAGTATAGAGAGCAGGTGACATGTACAACTTCTGTTTCTTCTGTCAGATGGTGAAACGAGGACTGAGGAAGTATTGATTCCAAAATATCATTCCTGAAAAATCAAAGTCTCAACTTTCAAGAGAGCACCACAGAGAAGTATTACCAAGGAAGTCAAATTTTTGAAAGCACCTTTGAAGGGAAAGAAGAGATTCGAGGGGCCACTGGGATGCTCCAAGCAAGAGAAAATGAGGAGAAAGACAAGAAACTTCAAAGAGAAGACAGTTCAAGACAATAAAACACTCACAGAAGTGAGTGACCAAGAATCTGAAAAAGATGGCCCTACAATAAATGAGAGAATTCAGGCTGTAAAGAGACAGTATGTATGTACTGAGTGTGGGAAAGCCTTTAGTCAGAGTGCAAACCTCACCGTACATGAACGAATCCACACAGGAGAGAAACCCTATAAGTGTAAGGAGTGTGGAAAAGCCTTCAGTCATAGTTCCAACCTGGTTGTTCATCGGAGAATCCACACAGGATTGAAGCCTTACACATGCAGCGAATGTGGGAAATCTTTCAGTGGTAAGTCCCACCTTATTCGGCACCAGGGAATCCACAGTGGGGAGAAAACCTATGAATGTAAGGAGTGTGGGAAAGCCTTTAGTCGGAGTTCTGGCCTGATTTCACATCACAGGGTTCACACTGGTGAGAAGCCCTACACATGTATTGAATGTGGGAAAGCCTTTAGCCGTAGTTCAAACCTTACTCAACATCAGAGAATGCACAAAGGAAAAAAAGTTTACAAGTGTAAGGAGTGTGGGAAAACATGTGTTTCTAATACAAAGATTATGGATCATCAGAGAATTCACACTGGGGAGAAACCTTATGAATGTGATGAATGTGGGAAAGCTTTCATCTTAAAGAAGACCCTTAATGAACACCAACGACTTCATCGTAGAGAGAAACCTTACAAATGTAATGAGTGTGGGAAAGCTTTTACTTCTAATCGAAATCTTATTGATCATCAGAGAGTTCACACTGGAGAGAAACCCTATAAATGTAATGAATGTGGAAAAACCTTCAGGCAGACTTCTCAAGTGATTCTACATTTGAGAACCCACACGAAGGAGAAACCCTATAAGTGCAGTGAGTGTGGGAAGGCCTATCGTTACAGCTCACAGCTTATTCAGCATCAGAGAAAGCATAATGAGGAGAAAGAAATGTCATAAATAACATTGTTACAAAGTGGAGCGAATTGCTGCTTTTAGGAAAAGCAGGTTTCAGTATCATCAACCTTAATTCTTTAAGTATCCACACAGGGAAAGTAATCAGAAGTAGACAAAGATTAACAGAAGCGGGTATTCATGCCAGCATCATGTATAACTGGAGGAAGAAAACTAGAGTTTCGACAGAATTGGGTTTAAGTGAATGATGGTCTATCCATATGATGGCTTTGCATCCATTGTAAACATTTTAAAAAAATATTTAGTGCCATGGAAGAAATGATTTGAATAAAGTGGAAGATAAATGAAAGAGAAAAACAATGAAATATCCAAATTAAAAAAAAATATTTATGCAAAGGAAAAAATGGAAATGAAATAATACCAAACCAAAATATTAACAGTGATTATCTCTGGGTAATAGGATTATAGGTAATTTCTATTTTCTTCTTTATACTTTTCTATGCTTTTTAGATTTTCTACAATGAGAATGTACCACTTTTATAGTCAGGAAAAAAGTAGAGTATTTTTTAAATGCAGTGAGCACATATTCATTTTCATTCAACAGTGTTATGAAAGTTACAGACTCTAAAGTCCTAGGATTGCACCCCATTACTGACCTTAGTTCCGATACTAATACTGATCTGAGTTCAAATTCTGGCTTAAACCACTTATTACCCAGTCACCTAACCCTCAGCAGGGGAACCCTCAGCAGGTCACTTCCTTTTAGAGCCTGTTTCCTGCATATTACATCATAAATACCAGTTGTTGACTTCTGCAGTTTTAAGATAAACTGACTTTATAGTCATCAACAAAATATCTAATCCACTTTCTTAATCACTTTTAGGTTAAAAGAAAACAGTAAAAATTTACTATATTCTCTCCCACTGCTGTAGAAGGATCCAGAGAGAATAAAGAACCACCTAGGCTCCATCTTTTCAATATATGTCTGCAGAACCAGAAAAAAATACCCTCGTATGAAATTGGAACAATTGCAGTTTCATAACCTTTAAAGAGAGTCAGCATAATCTAAAACAAGGGGAAGACTACCGTCACATGTTTTATAGACTTTAGTAGCTAAAATAGCAGACTTTTGGGTCAGATATATATATGTTCTGATTCCAGATCTGCTATGCACTAGCTTGCCAGTTTTGGACAGGTCTCTTAACTGCCCTGAGCTGTAAGTTTATCTGTAAAATGGGAGTGACTACCTACTTCACCAGATTGTTGTGAGGATTAAGTGAGATAATGCCTATAAATGTGTGACCAGCCTTTATGTCCAGCTCTCTGAGAAGGCCTTAATCTGTTTTCAATAAGTATTTTAAACTTTTAAGGCAGCTCAGAATCTGGGAACCCTTAGAACTGCCCCATTCTTAACTCAGTCATTCCTCCTTCTTTGTATACAATGAATGCATAAGCCTGACATCATTTGTCTTCTGCCTGTGTAGTGATACATCATTTTAGGAACTACTGAGGATTTGATATCCCATTTGTACAAGAAAATGGAGTCTCAAGTGAGGTTAGGTGACTGGCTAATAAGTGGTTTAAGCTAGAATTTGAACTCAGATCAGATTTTCAAGTCCATGCTTTCTGTGTTTTACCAAAGTGCCTCTGCCCATCATGATGATTCTGTGAGTGGGAGACCAAGAAGTTGGGATTCTCCTGAGTAACCACTTCTGTGAAAGGTGGTTGATGATATGTGGACAATTATAGGTTGATCATGGTTTCATAAGGAAGATGCTGAAAAGAAGGGGATGGTATGAAGTGGATATTTGGGTGGAAAGAGATTGTTTAGTTTTTGTCCTATTTTGTGTGATAGGATAATGGCTTATATATAATTTTGTGGTATAATAGTCCCTCTTTGCATAGTTATTCAAAGCACGGTTTCTAGGCTCTGTTGCTGTGTTCAGAGGGTAGCACTGTTGTATCGTTGGTCACCCTTGGGCAGGCACTTCCCCAAGAGTCTGGGTGGACACAAGGGAGGGTCACCCACCTGTGACTGTCGCTAGACAGAATTGCAGCAGGAAGGGACTTGTATCATTTCCCTGGTCATGTGTCCTTTTCAAAATTCCACAGGAAGGTTGTAATTAATATTTCATGCCTTTTGTCATGCCAGCCATTCTCAGCTGCTGATTACTTATATGGAAACTCCCATGACTAATGTCTCCTGGCTCTCCTAAAACTGCTTTATAAGAAAACAGGCAACTAACTTCCTGTGTGCCTGTTGGGGGTATTTTTTAAGCATTTATTATTGCTGAGCAGAGTTTTTGGTGCTTCTGATACTGCTGAGCAAAACATTTTTCCACCACTGTGACACAGTGTCTGAAATTCTTTCTTCAGCTAGCCTTTCTTTTTCATATTAGAGGACTCTGTTGTCTCCAAGAGCAAGTATCTTCTAGGAAGGAAGCCAGAGATCTGAATAAATTGACATTTTTTACCCAGGCAAGCCAAGATAGTGGACCCTGGAGAAAGCCCTCAGTAGCTTCTAATCTTCTAGGCTGATATCTGTCTTAGACTGCAAGAGTAAATGTTAATAAGTGCACTCTATACCCTTTCATTGGAGAAGGCAATGGCAACCCACTCCAGTACTCTCGCCTGGAAAATCCCACGGACAGAGGAGCCTGGTAGGCTGCAGTCCACGGGGTCTCTGAGAGTCAGACATGGCTGAGCGACTTCACTTTCACTTTCCCTTTCATGCATTGGAGAAGGAAATGGCACCCCACTCCAGTGTTCTTGCCTGGAGAATCCCAGGGATGAGGGAGCCTGGTGGGCTGCTGTCTACGGGGTCGCACAGAGTCGGACACGACTGAAGTAACTTAGCAGCAGCATACCCTTTCATGTACCCATTCTGCAATGAAATTTGAACTGACCACTCACCTTCCTGCAGAAGTTTTTTAAGACTACCAGCTACCTGTTTCAGTCAGCATTTAATTTTGCAGTTCTTACCATTCTTTCAAGCCCTTTCATGATACACTCTGAAATTCAGGGTCTATTTGAATGTGGTTTTTTTTCCCAACTTCCTGTTCTAATGGAAGCCTGGTTGTTTCCTAACAGCAGTGCTTCCTCTGCAGTCCCTCTGCTAGTTTTTGTCTACCCCAACCCATTTACCTCTCTGTACGCAATTTCTTCTCTATTCTGTCAAAACCCCAGCTCTCTTGAAATGTGCATCACTAAACTACTGTGTATTGTCCATTCCTGTTTCTGTCATCTGCTGGTTTCCTGTGCACCCACATTTATTCACTTGTTTTTAGTACCATGAATATTCCCAAGGAATATGAAAAGTCAGTATTTTTTGACCACAGATACCCTATATGTAGAATTGCTTTGGTGTGGACTAGAAATATATACATCTCTTTTAAGTTGTGAGAAAAAGTGTGAAATTAAAATGTTATGTAGCCTTGATTAAAGGGAAATCTGAAAGATAAAGAATATTGCATAGAGAGGTGAATGTCTCCCTAGACTTGGAGATATTTTTCATTGATGGTGTGTACTATATTAGATCTTATCAGGAACTCAGAAGAAAATTTAAACCAAAAAGAGCTTTAAATAGTAACTGAGCATTTTCATTGACCATGAATCCCATAAGACTATATTTCATTTCCAGCTCTGTATCCTAAGTGACAGAATTGCTTTCTAAATTTTTTTCCATTCAATATAAATAAAATAGTATGTTCATATTGTTAGGTTGTTTTTAGAAACTAGACTGTCTGACTTCACCTCTGATGTTATAAAACTGGAGTCATAAAACTTTTGCCAAAAATGGTTATAATTCCTCCAATAAATATCTGTTGTTATTTCCTTGTTATAAATATCACTAAAAAAAATTTTTTTCTTTTGCTTCCTTCCTTTATTCAGATTGGGAAGAAAACAGTTCAATTTGCTTTTCTTTAAGCAGATGCTTTTGGAATGAAAATGTGATTCTGGCTTGTTTCATATTCAAACACAAGATGAAGCTTGTTATTTTCATACTCTCAATAGAGTTGTTCCTCAGTAACTGCGGGGGATTGGGTCCAGGACCCCCACCACCATACCAAAGTCAAAGGATGCTCAAGTCCCTTATATAAAATGGCGAACTATTACATATAACCTATGCACATCCTCCAGTATACTTTAAATCATCTTTAGGGTACTTATAAAACCTAATACAATGTAAATGCTTTGTATATAGTTGTAAATGCAATGAAAATAATACATATAAATAGTTGCCAGTATGACAAATTCAGGATTTGCTTTTTGGAACTTTTTGAAGTTTTTTCATTTTTAATATTTTTTATCTGTATTGGGTTAAATACATGATGCAGAACCCACAGATATGGAGGGCCAACTCTACAAAAAGTAGTGCTCTAGCCATTAGAAATTGTCCTTCTGGGATTTCCCTGGCAGTCCAATGGTTAAGACTCCACACTTCCAATGCAAGAGATGCAGGTTCAAACGCTGGTGGGGGAACTAAAATTCCACATGCTGTGTGGCCAAAAAAAAAAAATGTTCTCTTCTGTTATTTTGCTGGAGAACTTGTATAGCTGGTTATTGTCCCATCCCCTCTCTGGTCTCATCTCTGTTCAAACCTATGCTATTATATAGACCTTTGGCTGTATAAAACCAGCATGTTCCCTGAGGTCCATTTCTACTCCAGAAGGCAGATTTGTGAGGGGGTCCAAAGGAGATGGCTAATTCCTTTCTGGGCGATATGGATACAGGACTTCGCTAGTTCTCAGTCCTTCCACTGACCATTTTAAGTCCACACAGCACCATCTGATGTATAAGGACTGTAGCCATTACAAAGCTGTAACCATTCTTTTAAGGTCAGTGGTTCCCAAATCTAGGAATCACAAGAAGTAATTTCACATATACAGGTATATTTCCCAAGCCCACAAAATTAGCATATTTGGGTCAGGGTGTAAGAATCTATTGATAGAGAAGGAAATGGCAACCCACTCTAGTATTCGTGTATGAGAAATCCCATGGACAGTGGAGCCTGCAGGCTACAGTCCAGAGGGTCCCCAGGAATTGGACCCAACTGAGCGACTAAACACCACATGCACTAGGAATCTATATAAAACAAAACTTCTGAAGCGGGGATTTAAGGAAGATCTCCATGAGGAGCCTTGACTCTTTACATGGCCATTTTTGTGATAATTATCCATTTTCCCTTAGAAAAATCTACAAATCACAAAATTACTGAGACATAAACCAGAGTTTGTGTAATCATAACAAATTAGCAACCCAGTTTACTGAGGGAAAGAAAATGCTGTCACATTGGCAATGTTGGTTTAACCACAGAGTTAAGCAGATTCATGTTTTAAAAAGTTATAGGACTTACATGGTGGCCCAGTGGTTAAGAATCTGCCTGCCAATGCAGGAAACATGGGTTTGATCTCCTTGTCCAGTAAGATCCAACATGCCATGGAGCAATTAAGCCCTTGCGCCACAACTAGTGAGCCCATGCACCACTACTCTTGAAGCCCGTTAGGCCCTAGAGCCTGTGATTCACTTGGGGAAACCACTGCAATGAGAAGCCCATGTACCACAACCACAACTAGAGACTAGTTGCAGCTGCAACTAGAGAAAAGTCTGCACACTGCAATGAAGACCCAGCACAGCCAAAAATTAAGTTTTTTAAAAATAAAAATGAATAAAAAATTGTAGTAGAACAAAATGGCGAACAAGATAAAAATAAAGTCCTTTGGCTATGACACAGCATAGAAATGTTGGATAAAACTTAAACATCCTTTTAAAGGTCTTTCAGAGAGTAAATCCTCAGAGCCTAGGACAAAGAAGTGCAAGTCAGATAAGTGGGTGCTTGTGTGCCATGTGGCAGTTTGCTGATCCTGGTCATCAAGGGACTTAGATTTTATCAACCACAAGGGCAGGGATTTAAGTCCCTGCACCTCACAGCATGTGGGATTTTAGCTTCCTGACCAGGACTGAACCTGTGCCCCCTGCAGTGGAAGCGTGGCGTCTTAAGCCCTGGACCACCAGGGAGGTCCTCCTATTCATGCTTTGAGACCTATAAAGTACTATCTCCTGGTTCTCCTCCTACTTGGTTGGGTGTTGGGTCCTTACCCTCTTTCTGCTTAGTATTTAATCACTCTCTGGTACATTTTGTATTTGTTTTCTGTCTATCCTCCCTATAAATGTAAGTTTCTAGGGACTTCACCTCTTTATTTATGTCCCTAGTGCCTAGAACAGTGTCTAGCACATGATTAGTACTCAGTGAAGTGTTGTTGAATGAACAAAGGAGTGGAGACAGATGTTTCAGCAAATGTTCGGTGAAAGCTAGAAGAAAACATATCAATAGAATAACACCTTGCTCATTCAATAAGCATTCATGTAGCACCTACTGTGGCTTTGTGCTAGGTGCTAAGTGTATGTGGTATCCATATAGTCATGGCCCTTGCCCTTGAGACAGGAGAGAAAGAGGCAGGAGACAAATGTTGGATAAATGAAGATGGGGTGCAGTTGCTGGGATTTGATAAAGACTGACTGGAACCAGCTGTAACCAAGGGGGTTTTGAGAAATCTGGTCACGGACCTTTAGTTCATTATATCTTCTTTGTAATACAAAAAATCTCTCCTTGGCCATGACAGTTCTGAGACGGATCATCAAAGGCCAGAAAGTGGACAGTGGTCCAACTCCTGGGAAATATCCCCTGTTCCTGAAATAGCAATATTCCTGGAAATAGTAATATTCCTCCCATATGTTAGCATATTAAATTACTTAGCCCATGAAAACTACAACCTCATGCCCTGGTGCTGCTCTCACTTTCTGAGGTAGTTAACATTTGGGCCTGTGGAGTGTGAATTCCTCTAAAAACACTTTCACTTTTCTTTGACTTGCTATTGAATTCTTTCCTGCACAAAGGTAAGGACCCTCACTTGGTGATCCATCCTAAATACTCCTGTGGGTCCAAGGATGTGACACTTCCCTCTTTTGCAATACCCTTTTGGAGCCTCTTTCTGTCATCTTATATAGAGGGTGATAATTCCAGGAGTCCAAACTTAAAAGATTTAAGTATCAAAGAAGCAGAGTTCCAGTACCCTTTACACTGACCTAACTTTACTCAGGGTGGTGGACAACTGCAAAGACCTCCTCATTCCAGGGGGGCAGTGTCCCTCCATCCTCATTTCAGCTTGATTTATATTTAACACCAGAGCTCCATTATCTCATCATTTGGGCAAGAGCTCCAATATTTTGGCCACCCGATGTGAAGAGCCAACTCATTGGAAAAGATTCTAATGCTGGGAAAGATTGATGGCATGAGGAGAAGGGGTCAACAAAGGATGAGATACTTGGATGGCATCACTGACTCAATGGACATGAATTTGAACAATCTCCTGGAGATGGTGAAGGACAGGGAAGTTCATGCGTCACAAAGAGTCGGATGCGACTTAGCGACTGAACAACAGCAAGCCAATTCACAAGGAAGTCATTTGTAATGTATGTTATTTATGGTGAGAACTGCTGTGGTTCACAAATAGATTGGATATGTCACTCATGAAGACATTCAGACGTTCTAGAAATCACTCTATTAAACTCAGTTGCAATTCAAATTAAAACAGAGAAGTCCAATTCTTTCAGGAGGCAACACGAGGCCTGGGGGCCTGGGCCATGTGATTCATCTCTGCATCCTTGGGCTCTGGAATACAGCTACACCTGTTCTTTGCTTGAGAGGAATGAAGACCTAAGAGTCCCGGAGCTCCGCCTTTCCTGCCATCACTGGGAAAGCTAGGAACCATAGAGATGTGGCTTCCTAGAGAGCCGAAACTGGGAGGTGGGGTGAGGCACCGGATGTCGCTATACCCGCGGGTCAGCCATTATTCTAGGCTTCAGGTGCCGTCGCGTCCAGTTTTCGTGTCATCTCCTGGCGCCCCGGCGCCAAGGTGGTGGTCCCCAAGCCCGGAGCCGCCGCGGGAGACCCCGGTGAGCGGGGTGGGCTCGGGTCGGGTTGGCAAGCGCGGAGGGCGGCCGGGGTTGCGGCTTGAGCTCTCCAGGGCAGCTCAGCCCTCGCCGGCCCCTCTCTGCTCCTCACCCCCAGGGCGGTCCCTCCACCGCTTGGTTGAGATGGACGCCTAGGCTGCGGCTTGGGGAATATATTGAAGACGGCGCCTCTGTGTCTCCGTGTGTCTGTGGATTGGCTGTCGAGTCAATAGAATAATGTGCTGCCCCTTTGAGAAGAGCGACCTCAGTAGCCAGGTTCTCAGCTCAAGTCTTTCTGCTCTTTTCTCAGTCTTTTCTGAGGCTGATGCTGAGAAACAGCTTGAGACTTCCCTGGAGCAGGGACTCCCAGAAATCTATTTTTTTTTTCCCGTGAAGGATGGATTGATTCCCATTTTTCTTTGTAATTTTATTGGCGTATGCTTGGTTTTCAATTTTATGTTAGTTTTAGGTGTACAGCCAAGTGAGTCTGTTATACATATATCCACTCTTGATTCTTTTCCTGTATAGGCCGTTACAGAGTATTGACTAGAGTTACCTCTGCCATACAATATGTCTTTAGTAGTTATCTTTTTTATATATAGTAATGTGTATATGTCATTACCAGTCTTCCCATTTATCCCCCCCATACCAAGTTCCATTTTAAATTTTGTAATGTAATGGTATTTAAGAAGCAAACTTAGACCACGCATATCACCATTGCCTCAGAGAATGTATTTTCACATTAAGTACAAATTTAGTAAATGCTGTCTTTTGCAAGAAAGGTCATTATCAACCTGTGAGTGACTGTGTATGGTTATTGTTTTAATGAACTGTTGTTTGGAAACCATTGCTTTAGAATAGTTGTTTGGGTTTGAGAAGTCTTTTCTTAGATGCGGTGATTTTGTACTTTTGGGGTTAGAATCCCTGAGATCAGAATTTGCTCCCATAACTGAACTAGTTGAGTGGCCTTGAGTGAATCGCTTAGCTCCTCTGAGACTTCTTTTGTTCTTTTTAACCAGTGCTTACAAATCTTTTGTGAGAAACAAGCATAATGTATGCTTAAGGATTTCTTATTTGTATCTCTGCAAAGTAAGAGTAAATAAAATTCTGATAATTTACTGTAGAAAATTATTTAGAAGTCTCTTTTCCCCCCAAGTTTTATTTGTAGATCCTTTTTTTAAAAAAACATTTTTAGGTTCATAGGAAAATTAAGCAGAAAATACAGAAATTTCTCATTTGTTCCTTGCCCCCACATTTGCATAGCCTCCTCCAGTATCAACATCCCCCACCACTAGAGGGATAGAGTGGGAGTTTGGGGTTAGCGGATACAAACTAGTATTTATAGAATGCATAAACAACAAGGTTCTACTGTATAACTCAGGGAACTGTATTCAATATCCTGTGATAAACCTTAATGGAAAAGAATATAAAAAAGAATGTATATGTATAATTGAATCACTTTGCTGTACAGCAGAAATTAACATTGTATTCCAACTGTAGGTCAATAAAAAAAAAAAGATCCCCCATAGTTTTGCCTTTTCCAGAAGCCATGTAGTTGGAATTGTAAAGTATATTGGACTTTGACATTAGCTTCTTTCACTGAGTAACATACATTTACATTTCCTTTGTATCTTTTCATGGCATGACAGCTTCTTTTTAACACTGAATAATATTCTATTATCTGGATGTACCACAGTTTATCTGTTTACCCATTGAAGGATATCTTGGTTGATTCTTGGTGTTGACAGTTATGAATAAAGCTGCTAAAACATCCATGTGCAGGTTTTTGTGTGGACATATGTCTTCAGTTCGTTTGGATGAATACTGAAGAGCACAATTGCTAGAATTTATGGCAAGAGTATGTTTAGTTTTGTAAGAAAGGGCCAAACTATCTTCCATAGTGGCTGTACTATTTTGCATTCCTACCAACAAATGACAATTTCTGTTGTCCCACATCTTCACCAGCGTTTGGTGTTGCTAGTGTTCTAGATTTTGGCCATTCTAATAGGTATGTAATGGTATTTCATCGTTTTAACTTGCATTTCCCTGATGAAATATATGATGCAGAGCATATTTTCATGCAGTTATTTGAAATCCGTATATCTTCTTTGGCGAGGTGTTTGTTTAGGTCTTTGGGCCATATTTTATCTTCTTATTTTGGCCACAATGGGGCTTATGGCTCTTTGTTCCCTAGCCAGGGATTAAACCTGGGCCCCCAACAGTAGAAGCTACAAGTCTTCATCATTGGACTGCCAGGGAATTCCCCTTTGGGTCATTGAAAGAAAAGATTTATTTATTTTTGACTGTGCTGGGTCTTTGTTGCTGTGCTCAGGCTTTCTCTAGTTGAGGCAAGTCAGAGCTACTCTGCATTGTGGTATGCAGACTTCTCATTTTGGTTGCTTCTCTTGTTGTGGAGGAGGGGCTCTGTGTGTGTGGCCTCTGTAGTTGTGGTGCAAGGGCTTAGTTGCTCCTCAGCATATGATATCTTCCTGGACCAGGAATCAAACCTGTGTCCCCTGCATTGGCAGGTGGATTCTTAACCACTAAATCACCAGAGAAGCCCCCATGGGCATATTTTAATTGAGCTGTTTGTTTTCTTAATTGTTGAGTTTTAAAAGTTCTTTGAAATATACAAAGGAAGGATATTAGGCTTTTATCGAGTATGTGTGTCTTTTGCAGGTATTTTCTTTCAGTCTATGGGGTGTCTTCTCATTCTTGACACTGCTTTTTCCACAGCAGAATTTTTGAATTTTAATGAAGTCTACCTGTTACTTCTTTCAAGGATCGTGCCTTTTGAATGTATCTAAAAAGCTGTCACCATACCCAAGGTCATCTAGGTTTTCTCCTAGGTTATCTTCCAGGACTTTTATAGTTCTGTATTTTATATTTAGGTCTCTGATCCGTTTTGGGTTAATTTTTGTAAAATATGTAAAGTTTGTGTCTAGATTGATTTTTTTTTTTTTTGCATGTGAATATCTGGTTGTACCAGCACCATTTGCTGAAAAGACTATTTTTGTTCCTTTGTATTACCTTAATTCTATCAAAGATCAGTTGATTCTATTCATGTGGGTCTATTTCTGGACTTTCTATTCTGTTTTATTGATTTGTCTGCACTTTGCCAATACTGCACTGTCTTCATAACTGTTAACTTTTTAGAAAGTTTTGATGTTAGGTAGTGTCAGTCCCTCAACTCTGGGTAGTATTGGGTAGTGTCAGTCCCTCAACTTCACGATACTGAGGGAGAAGTCCTTCAGTATTGTGTTAGTTATTCTGGGTCTGTAGCCTCTCCATGTGAACTTTAGAATCAGTTTGTCGATACCTATGAAATAGCTTGGTGAGTTATTGGAGTTGCATTGACTCTATAGATAAAGTTGAGAAGAACTGGAATTTTGACAGTACTCTTTCTAGCTGTGAGCATGGGATAGAAATAGTTTTTTAAAATTCCTTTCCATCACCCCCAGATCAGTGACCAAAGAACTGCTCGGTTTCTTTTTTCAAGTGTTCTATCCCTACTAATACTTTAGAACTTTATTTGCTTAGACTACAAGTTTCCCCTAATATCTGAAAATAGTGTTCTTATGGAACCTTTATAAGGTCAAATGGTGTAATGCAAAGGAGCCGTTCCCTTGGAACACATCTTACTAACAGATACACAAAGTAAAACTGGATAAAGCCCAGATGCTCACAGACACAGGTTAAGTCCGTGGCAGCTTGATGCTGAGATACTGAGTGTAGTTCCTATGGAACGGGCTTGGCAGTGCCACTCTGGCTACTTGGGGTACCTTTGGCTACCTCTTAGTTGCCTTTAGAATTTGCTTCTGTTTACTTACCTCTTCACTCTAGTTCTACAACCTTATCTCAAAGTTTTCTTCCTTTCTCTGATTTGCACAGAACATTTCTTTTTTTTTTTTTTAATTTTTTTATTAGTTGGAGGCTAATTACTTCACAACATTTCAGTGGGTTTTGTCATACATTGATATGAATCAGCCATAGATTTACACGTATTCCCCATCCCGATCCCCCCTCCCACCTCCCTCTCCACCCGATTCCTCTGGGTCTTCCCAGTGCACCAGGCCGGAGCACTTGTCTCATGCATCCCACCTGGGCTGGTGATCTGTTTCACCATAGATAGTATACATGCTGTTCTTTTGAAACATCCCACCCTCACCTTCTCCCACAGAGTTCAAAAGTCTGTTCTGTATTTCTGTGTCTCTTTTTCTGTTTTGCATATAGGGTTATCGTTATCACCTTTCTAAATTCCATATATATGTGTTAGTATGCTGTAATGTTCTTTATCTTTCTGGCTTACTTCACTCTGTATAAGGGGCTCCAGTTTCATCCATCTTATTAGGACTGGTTCAAATGAATTCTTTTTGACGGCTGAGTAAAATTCCATGGTGTATATGTACCACAGCTTCCTTATCCATTCATCTGCTGATGGGCATCTAGGTTGCTTCCATGTCCTGGCTATTATAAACAGTGCTGCGATGAACATTGGGGTGCATGTGTCTCTTTCAGATCTGGTTTCCTCAGTGTGTATGCCCAGAAGTGGTATTGCTGGGTCATGTGGCAGTTCTATTTCTGCACAGAACATTTCTAACAGAGCTATATGTGGTGTCACTCCCTTGCTTTAGAAATTACAGTTTCTTCCTGGAATGGCTTTCTTAATATTCCAGTGATCTTTTTATTTTTTCTTTAAAGCCCAACCCTAAATTACCTCCATGAATTCTTACTGTGCTTGTTTGTCCTCCTGTTAATTGTACTTGGACTTTGTATTGAGATTATATTTTATTTTGCTCTCCTCTGCTCTGTTATAAGCATGAACTTTAAGGGTCCACTTGTTAAATAAAATTAATGGGGCATCCAGATATGTCACTGATAGTGATGTAACTGTTACAGCCTTAAAAGTGTAAACTATTCCTACCTTTCTGCTAAACAATTTCTTTTCTGGAGATTTTTTCCTGAAGAAATAAGCAGAAATATAATACCAAAAATTCTTTAGCAAAGATGGTCATTGTAGCTTAATTTGTAATAGGAGAAAATTATAAATAATTAAACGTCCAATGGCAGTGGATTACTTAAGTATGAGTGGACTGATACACTCTTAAAAATAATGATTAAGGGGTATTTGATATTGGACTTTCATGGTGGTCCAGTTGTTAAGACTCTTGGCTTCCAATTCAAGGGGTGCAAGTTCAGTCCCTTGTTGTAGAACTCAGATCCCACATACCTCATGGCAAGGAAAAAAAAGGAATTTTGTGTTTTTGATATCAGCAGTAGTCTGGATAACATGAATATTAATGTCCCTAGAGCCTTGGGCTGGGGCCTCCGTCAAAGGAGAAACTGCCCAGAATCTAGAACTCTGCATTTAGCAAGGTTTCTTCATTACCGGGGGCTAATTGGGGTGTGGAAGATCTGACTGTGTCTCTGGGTTAACTTTAACAATGATTTTTTTAGGTCTTATAGATGATGTTCTTCAAGCTCTAAGGAAGAAGTCAAGCAAGAATTGAGGGACCCTGGAGAGGAGTCTGTCTTAAATGGCAGCAATGACAAGAGAAAATTGGGCCCACAGTGCTCTGCGACAAGAGGGCCTCGTTAAAGGGAAGGATGATACCTGGAAGTGGGGAACCAGCTTCCAAGGGAGTAGCTCCACTGTTTGGGAGACCTCCCACCTGCACTTTAGACAGTTACGTTATCATGAGACATCTGGACCCCAGGAGGCACTGAGCCGGCTCCGGGAGCTCTGTCGCCGGTGGCTGAGGCCAGAAGCACGCACCAAGGCCCAGATCCTGGAGCTGCTGGTGCTGGAGCAATTCCTGAGCATCCTGCCTGGGGAGATACGGACCTGGGTGCAGATCCATCGCCCCGGGAGTGGTGAGGAGGCCGTGGCCCTGGTAGAAGAGCTGCAGAAAGACCTTGATGGACCAGCATTAAAAGTGAGAAAGGGGAAGTGGGGAGTAGGCCCAGGACAGGCTGGGGTAGAAGATGATCCTGTGATTTTCATTAACAGTAACACAGCAGCAACACTTATGCTGATTAAAACAGGTTCATGAGCTTTTCAGACCATAGAATATCTATCTGTCTGGAGAAATGGATTTATGGTTGGGATCTTTGGACCAATTCAAAATCAACACAGAGCATTGACTCTGCTTTGTCTCCGTGGGTGATGCTTACTAATTCTGAGTTTGATTCAAGAATCTGAAGAGCATAATGTTCCTAAGAGTTCCTCTAAACAGAAGCAAGTATATTGTTTGTAAAGTCTGTTTGGATTGGTGTTGTAAACCTGGAGTATGGAAAGTTATGGGAGAGCAAGAATGAAGCTTTCTAGATCTGGAAAGACCACTCCATGTGTTCCCCTACTGGGGACTGTGTGAGACAAGAGATTGGGTTGAGATATTTGCCTCTGATAAGATTTTATATCCTTGGCTATTAAATTGGGATCTTAACATGGTTTCTAGTATGTGTCAGATCTCTTTCTGTCGATCTGGAGCCCACTAGAAACATTTCTATATGAAAAGTCTGAAATGTAATTTGGGAGGGATATCAAGCATGGGCTTGTTTGTTTTAATCATGAAAATGAAGAATTTCAGAGCTGTGTTTTTCATTACTAATCACTAAGTCGTTGTTCTCATTCAAGAGATAAAAAATGGAGGCAGGAAAAGGTTCACTGCATTGCCTTTGTGAGACATCTAGTTAGCAGCAAAACCAGATGTCTAGACTTCTAGCGTTCTTTCTATTGGAGCAGGTGGGAATGAGAAGAGGTGTGAATAAGTAGAACCCAGTGTTTTAGATTAAACCTGAAGCTGAAGACTTTTAGATTAAGTCTGAAGCTCTTAATTGCTTGTTACTTCCCGTTCCCTCCTTAACCCACACCCAGGTCTGGCTTCTGTTTCTACTGTTCTGTTCAGTCTCCTCTGGGAAAGGTCACCAGTACCATGAGTGGGGCTAGAGGGCAGCTCCATTGTTCTCAAGGCAAAGCTTTCCTGCTGTTTTGATGCTCCATACTTGAGGTGGGTCACTCTCATCTCACCATTCTAGACTATATGGGCAGAAAGAGGTCCATGGTGGTTAGGTGAGTTCATTTGCTGGAGGTACAGGAAGAGTCAGTTTATTGCGTTCTGCTTGTTCCCAGGTTCCAGCCTTTGTCCAGGACCAGGACACTCTCCAGGAGGGTCTGAGTACTCCAGGAATAGCACTTCCTCATGCACCCACTGGCAGCCACATATCAGCTGAAATTCGCTCAAGTTCTCTTACTGACCCAGTGGTGTTCGGCTTGCTCCAGGATCCTCAACATGGTAACTTACTCTGTTGGTCTGGCTTTGGACATCCTCAGGACTCTTGCTGGGTCTCACCTCCCTGCTCCCAGATAACTACTTCCTCTTCTGCCGTTCTATGAGTCCCTTGATACCAAACTCTTTTGTTTTCTCCCTCGTGTCATTTCTTGGGTCTCTCTGACCCTTTATCCATTCTTATTACTAACATTTGCACTTTTCCAGCCCTGCACATGGGGGTCAGAAAAGATCTGTGTGTCATTTTTTAGCCATTATTGCCTAGTTCTGGTACTTATATGTCTTTCTCAACTCCTTTTTTAGAGAAGATAAACTTACTGGATTTGGACAGGAATGACAGTTACCTTATATGCAGCTTTTTCTCCTTCAGATTCTCCTGCCCCTGAAGCTTCTGCCCTTTCCCAGGAAGAGAACCCCAGAAATCAGTTAATGGCTCTCATGCTCTTGACAGCCCAGCCCCAGGTAAGATTTGCGACCTCTTTTCTTCCTAAGGCCTTATCTGCACTACCTAATTGTGGCTCAAACGTACACTCACTCATCCTAGTGCTTGGGTGTCCAGTCAGCTCCCATCTTTGAATCAAGGTCCCTGCTATTGGAGGGCAGAGTTCATGTGGGGTCTCCTGTGTCTCTCTAATAGCCCACCTCATGCCCTCATAACATGTCTCTTCCCCAAAAGTGAAAGGAACCCTTCAGTAGGGGAGCTTCCTGGGCATGGATAATCTCACACATACCTGTCATTTCAGGAATTGGTGATGTTTGAGGAGGTATCAGTATGCTTCACTTCAGAAGAATGGGCATGTTTGAGCCCAGTTCAGAGGGCCTTGTACTGGGACGTGATGCTGGAGAATTACGGAAATGTGACTTCCTTAGGTAAGGACCCTTTCTCCCCGTAATTTGTACCCTTTCTTCATCAGCATTTGTTTATTTTTCTTTTTTTTTTTTCTTCTTACATCCCCATGACTCCCTGCAGTGTAAGTGCAGATTCTTAACCACTGGACCACCAGGGAAGTCCCAGCTTTTGTGGGACTTTTTGCTACGCTAATTATGAACATAGTGTAGAATACTTATTTTGAAAAATACTCGAAGGAAAAAATTTTTTAAACCAACTCTTTACAAACAACTACCCTCAAAATTTTGATATTTTACCTTTCTGGCTTTTTCTATGTATTTGAGAGGTTTTTATTACATTGTTTTGAGTGTGTGTGTGTCTGTGAATATGTACAGTTTTATAGCTTGCTTTCTTTGTATTTACCTCACTCGTGTTATCACACATTCTTTGCAAACATTATCTGTATTGGCTGCATAATTTGTGTCATAATTTAGTTAGCCATTTCTGTATTTTAGATGATTACTGTAATAATAATCTTTATGCTTAATGTTTCTTTTTATTTTTAATTTCTCATTATTTTTTAGAAGTAGAATCACTAGGCCTAAATTAATTATTTTAAGGCTCTTGCTCCTACTGCCAAATTGCTTTCCATACTGATGTCAGTCCTCTCTGCTCTTACCAGCTATACACAAGAACCACTTCTTTGGCTCTACCTTCATTGATGCTGAGTAGTCCCACTCTTTTAAATTGTTGTTAATATAATTTTTTAAGTTATAATATCTATTCTGAAGTGCATTTCTTTGATTAGTAACAAGAGTATTTTTTAAAAACCTGTTAGCCATTTATGTTTCTGACAAACATTAAACACCTGCTATGTAATGGCAACTATGGGAATGATGTGATTCTTCCCTTAAGTAGCATGATTTGGGAGATGAAAAAGAATAAACAAGGCAGAGTGAAATAATTGAAATTAGAGTGGCATAAGTCTCTTGAGATGGAAATGAAGAGGACAAAGCAACCTGTACCATTCCTGGGAGTTAGAAAAGGCCATGAAGGAGGTAGCTTTGTATTTCATTGTCTTGAGTATCATTCTTTACATTGTCAGCTTTATGATACTGAATTTTTATTCAAGAACATTATATATCATTACATTTGTTCATGCTGCCTTTGTCTGATTCAGGCCTGTTTTAAAAGTGCCTTCAGGTAGATCTTCATAATTCTGGTTACACTGGCTCTTTGGAATAGGAATCTTCTGGTATTTTCTAATTGATCAGTTTGCATACATGAAAATATTTAATTTTTGTATGTTAATTTTGTACTTAGTAACCTTAGTAAATGTTTTTTATTGT
This sequence comes from Cervus canadensis, assembly GCF_019320065.1. Lineage (NCBI taxonomy): Eukaryota > Metazoa > Chordata > Mammalia > Artiodactyla > Cervidae > Cervus > Cervus canadensis. The sequence continues at coordinate 42,912,962 of NC_057407.1, read as the reverse complement.
TCATAGTAATTTATACTGTATATTTTTACATTTATGAGGATATGTCTTTTCGTATCTCAGCTGTGGTGTGATGGTCAAATACTTTGTAGATTTGATATTTTGATATATATTCCTAAACTGCTTTCTGTCAATGACTTACCAATTTATATAACCACACAAAGAGCCTCAGAGGGGCTATTTCCCCTCTCTGTGCTTGTGATTTGGTCACTTTCAAATCTTTGCTAGCTAGATGAAGGATCCTATCCTTTGGGTTTTTTTTTTTTCCATTTCTTTGATTATTAGTGTTATTATGCTTATTGTTACTTTATGTTTATTCATATTCTTTCTTCATATTTCTTTTGTTTATTAGAACTGGCAACCCTTTGTCACATGTTGTACATTTTCCCATTTGTTTGCCTTTCTGTGCTGGTTATGAGTTTAAGTCTTAGAAAATCTTTCAAACAGCAGTATTTTCCTTTATGGTGTATTTCTCCATAAAAATACTATTTTTTAAATCATATGTATTTTATTCAGACATTTTCATTGTTTCATTTTTATATTTATGCAGAATGACCTAGGAATCCAATTTGTTTGCTCACTTTTTTGTTTAATCCATGTGATTTTCAGTAGTTCTAATGTGATTTACTATATAACCCATCTTTCTTTTTACAAATTTTAAAATGTGTTTTATGGGTTAATTAATTTTATGAAGAACACTCACCATGGATCCATAGCTTATGCTGTAAGCCAGAATAAATTCAAGATGGGTCTAAATAAAGGTTAAACTTAAAAGATGAGAAAATAGAATTCCATATTTATTCTAGCTCTTTGAGGAAAAAGAAGTTTGAATCAATTTGAATAAGTAAAATACGCTCTAACTTCAGTGTTGTTGGGGCTTTGGGCAAGCAAATACCAAGGTACTTATGTTCTTTAACCTAGTAGTTCTGATTTGAGGAGGATACCTTAAGGAAATGGTTCAGAAGGAGGGAAAATAAGCAATATGTCTAAAGACAGTCCCAGCAAAGAATTGACAATGATTAAAATTTGGGAACAACCAAATTTCCTCAGATAAAGTACTACGTAGCCCATGGTGTTCTGACTTGGGAGTAGACTGTGACACTATCAAATTTGACAGTTTTATGTACTCAGTTTCTGTGCATTGATAAGCTGGCAGAAAAGCAGACTTCAGGGCTTCCCTGTTGGCTCTGTGCTAAAGGATCCATCTGCCAATGCAGGAGACATGGGTTTGATCCCTGGTCTGGGAAGATCTCATATGCTGCAGAGCAACTAAGGCAGTGCGCCATCACTGTTGAGCCTGTGCTCTGGAGCCTGGGAGCCCACACACCCTAGAGCCTGTGCTGTGCAACAGGAGAAGCCACCACATTGAGAAGCCCAGCCTCTGCAACTAGAGAAAAGCCCAAGCAGCAGTGAAGACCCAGCAAAGGCAAAAAATAACTTTTTTTAAAAAGAGCAAACTCCCAAATAGCTTGCACATACTTCTTCAATATGTAAAAGAATTGTAAATGTTCATTTAAGAGATTGGAATAGAATTTAAAGACAGTTATTCAAGAAATATTAAGTATCTCATACATCAAGCTTTTAATCCCTGCCTTAAAGTACATTCAAGTTGAATTGACAGACATTTACAAAAATAAGTACAATACAGTGTAACAAATGCTATATAATAAAAGTATGCATGAGTGTGGGAGCACATAGGAGCTTAGTATGATGAAAGAACTGGGAGAGTAGGAGGAGAGGTGGGTGGTTTAGAGAAAGATTTACAGAGGGAAGTGACTTTTTTGTGGGGAAGGGGCTATACCGCTTGTGGGAATCTTAGTTCCCCAACCAGAGACTGAACCTGAGTCCCAGCAGTGAAAACACCAAATCCTAACCACTGGACTGCCAAAGAAATCCCAGATGCTATTAACATGATTTCTTAATTTTCTTTCTTTTTTTTTTTTTGATTGTTCAGTGCTATGGTACAGAAACACACTAATTTTTGTATATTAATATTTATCCTACAGCCTTGCTGAACCTACTTGGTTCAGGTAGTTTTTTGGTTGCTTCTTTCAGTTCAGTTCAGTCGTGTCTGACTCATTGTGACCCCATAGACTGTGTCACGCCAGGCCTCCCTGTCCATCACCAGCTCCTGGAGTTTACCCAGACTCATGTCCATTGAGTCGGTGATGCCATCCAACCATCTCATCCTCTGTCATCCCCTCCTCTCACCTTCAGTCTTTCCTAGCATCAGGGATCAGGGTCTGTCATCCCCTCTTCTCGCCTTCAATCTTTCCCAGCATCGGGGTCTTTTCACATGAGTCAGTTCTTTGCATCAGGTGGCCAAAATATTGGAGTTTCAGCTTTAGCATCAGCCCTTCCAATGAACACTCAGGACTGATCTCCTTTAGGATGGACTGGTTGGATCTCTTTGCAGTCCAAGGGACTCTCAAAAGTCTTCTCCAACACCACAGTTCAAAAGCATCAATTCTTCAGCACTAAGCACAATGATGTATTACATTAATTGATTATCTGATGTTATACCAATATTTGCCTTCCTGTGATAAATCCCACTTGGTCATGGTGTAGAATTCTTTTTATGTGTTACTGGAGTCAGCTAATATTTTGTTGGGATTCTTTTCTTTTTTTGCTTTTATTTTACTTATTTGGCTGTGCTGGTTCCTCATTGCTGCGTGGGCTCTTTTCTAGTTGTGGCGAGCAGGAACTACTCTCTAGTTACAGTGCATGGGCTTCTCATGGTGGTGGCTTCTCTTGCAAAGCACAGGCTCTAGGGTGTGCAGGCTTCAGTTGTTGTGGCTCCTGGACTCTAGAACACAGGCTCAGTAGATATGGCTTAGTTTTTCTGCGGCATGTGGTATCTTCCCAGACCAGGGATTGAACCCATGTCTGTTGTATTGGCAGGCAGATTCTTTACTACTGAACCACCAGGAAACCCCAGTTGAGGATTCATATGTCTCTATTCATAAAGATATGGTTGTTTGTAGTTTGTCTGTTTTTGTAATATCTTTGTCTGCTTTTAGTATGTAGGTAATACTGGCCTCATAAGAATTAGTTGGGATGTGTTCCCACCTTTTTTGCTTATTAGAAGAGTGTGTGAAGAATTGGTATTCATTCTTTTAATGTTTGGTAGAATTCATCAATGAAACAGTTTGGGTCTGGGCTTTTCTTTGTGCGTAGTTTTTTGTCTACTGATTCTATTTCATTGCTTATTATGGAACTATTCAGAATTTCTGTGTCATCCTGAGTCGATTTTAAGTACATTGTGTCTTTTTAGAAATTTGGCCATTTCTTTTTCTTTTTTTTGGCCATTCCATCTTAAGTTCTTTAGTTGGCACAGACTCATTCATGGTATTCCCTTAAACTTTTTTTTTTCCCCTGTAAGATCAGTGGTAATTCCAGTGAGGGTGGCTTTTGTACTTAGTTTTTAAGCCTGTAAGTTTGGGCAGGTAGCAAATTGGGAAGAGGAAGAGCAAGTTCAGGAAGAGAAAGGGGCATGGGCAGTGATAGGGAAGCAAGCAAAAACATGACATGTTTGGGCATCTGTAAATAGTTTTCCATGCCTAGAGTCTATAGGCATAAAGGGTACTAATAAGAAGTGAAGCCAGAAAAATAGCAGATAGTGGAGGATAGCATCTCTTGGGCTGTTCTTGTCATTTGTACATTATCCTTTGGGCAATGAAGCATTGTTTGTTTTGAGCAGGTGAGTGATATGATCAAATATACATATTGGAAAGATAATTAGCAATGGAGTGGACATGGATTAGAGGACTGGGGAGGAGTGGAGCTAGGGAATCCTGTCTTTTTCTTGCCTGCTTAACCAAAGATTGCAGAAAATAATCAGCTCCCTCTATCATTCTGATATTTTTTTCCCAAGTCCCTTAAAGCTCATTAGGCCCACACACAGTCTGATTTCTATACTAAAATTTCATTTATCCAGCTAATTAGCTAGTGTATATATGAGTCCTTCATTTCTTAACCATTTTCCATTTCTGTTTAACCACTTGCAACACTTCTATTTCTTAAAATGCTTCTACTTCCTTGAAGAAAAAAAACTTTCCTTTCAACCAGCATTCTGCTTAAATTGTAAAACCAGTCTGTTAACACTCCTTTCCTATGTATTTTCTCTCTGTTTAGGTAGAAGAATACTGTTTTTATACTCAAATAGAAGATAATATTATTATTTATATAATTTTATTTATTAGATAATTTGGGAAACTAGTTCATAATTTTTCTCACATTTGGATGGTGAAAATGAGTTTCCAAAACATTTAAAATATACATCATTTCATATTTTAAAATATTTGAGAATATTAGAGTCATTAAGAGGTTAACTAGTTTAGCCTCATTATTTTATAGATGTTTTCATAGTTTTTAATGTCTCTATATTTTTTCCTTTCATTCAGTATTTTTTATGTATAACTACATGATGGAGTCTAATGTAGACCTGATATTTTTGTGAAATTAATTTTAAAATTTCCATTTCTTAATTCTAAAAGAAGAATTCGAGGTGTTAAGTTGCTTTTTAATAGATTTTTTCCTGTAGATTAATTACTTTCAAGTAATTAAAAAATGTTAATACATTTGACTCTTCAAAAGTTAAAGATGGCCTTCAGAGTTTTTAGGTATATTTTCTTTCTTTGAGAGTTCCCATCTTCTTAGCATGAAGAAGAAAAAAAGATAGTTCTTTATAAGCCCCATCCAGTTTCATGAACCACCTGTATTAAGATCCTTCTCTAGCTCTTCTTGCATCTGTTTATTGAACACCCTTTCTGTGTTTCCATCTGCTCCCGGAAGGCAAAGAGCTTAGAAGTTCTCAGAATGAATTCTGTGTTAATCCATTTACAACATTCTGTCAGTGTAGCATTCTGCTTTGTACTCCCATTTAATGAAAAGCTTTTCCTTTTTGTATGCGTGTAAAGTATCCTTATAGTTGTTTCGAAGTCTTTTGAAGATCTTGTTGTTGCTGACACAGGAATATGGTAATATTTGCATTTTTAATTTCTTTTACCAGAATGGGAGACCATGACTGAGAATGAGGAAGTGACATCCAAGTTGAGCATATCTCAAAGAGCAGATTCTCAGAGAGGAATATCAAATAGATTTCAAGGAGGTGTTCCCCAGCTTCTTGACTTTGAGGAAGAGTGTGAATGGCAAGTTTTTTCAAGTCAGTGGGGAAATGAAGCAAGGGAAAGAGATATACTGAAGAAAGGTTCCCTGTGTGAACGAGACAAGAAAAAAAGGACTCCACCAGAAAAACGAGGCCAAAAGTGGAAGGAATTTGAAGAAAGCTTGGTGTCAGATTCAGCTTTTTCTGAAAGTTTAATAGGTGCTGAAGGAAAGAAGCTTTATAAATGTGATATATGTTGTAAACATTTCAATAAAATCTCCCATCTTATAAATCATCGGAGGATCCACACTGGGGAGAAACCTCATAAATGTAAGGAGTGTGGAAAAGGCTTTATTCAGCGCTCAAGCCTTCTAATGCATTTACGAAACCATTCTGGTGAGAAACCTTATAAATGTAATGAATGTGGGAAAGCCTTCTCTCAGAGTGCTTACCTTCTAAACCATCAGAGAATCCACACTGGGGAGAAACCTTATAAATGTAAGGAGTGTGGAAAGGGCTTCTATAGGCACTCAGGCCTTATTATACATCTCAGACGCCATTCTGGGGAGAGACCCTATAAATGTAATGAGTGTGGCAAAGTTTTTTCTCAGAACGCTTACCTCATTGACCACCAGAGGCTCCACAAAGGAGAAGAACCTTATAAATGTAACAAGTGTCAGAAAGCTTTCATTCTGAAGAAGAGCCTCATTCTGCACCAGAGAATCCACTCTGGGGAAAAACCCTATAAATGTGATGAATGTGGAAAAACTTTTGCCCAGACCACTTACCTGGTTGACCATCAGCGGCTCCACAGTACAGAGAACCCATATAAATGTAAAGAATGTGGAAAAGTTTTCATTCGAAGCAAAAGCCTCCTCCTACACCAGAGAGTTCACACAGAAAAGAAGACTTTTGGTTGTAAAAAATGTGGGAAGATTTTCACTTCTAAGTCAAGTCTCATTGATCATAAGAGGATGCATAGCAGAGAGAAGCCTTATAAATGTACTGAATGTGGGAAAGCCTTCACTCAGAGTGCTTACCTTTTTGATCATCAGAGACTCCACAATGGGGAGAAGCCCTATGAATGTAATGAATGCGGGAAAGTTTTCATTCTGAAAAAGAGCCTCATTTTACATCAGAGATTTCACACTGGAGAGAATCTCTATGAATGTAAAGACTGTGGCAAAGTCTTTGGTTCTAATAGAAACCTCATTGACCACGAGAGACTCCACAATGGGGAGAAGCCCTATGAATGTCGAGAGTGCGGGAAAACCTTCATTATGAGCAAAAGTTTCATGGTCCATCAGAAGCTCCATACACAAGAGAAGGCCTACAAATGTGAGGATTGTGGGAAGGCTTTCAGTTACAATTCAAGCCTGCTCGTACATCGGAGAATCCACACCGGGGAAAAGCCCTTTGAATGCAGTGAATGTGGAAGAGCTTTCAGTTCTAACAGAAACCTCATTGAACATAAGAGAATCCACAGTGGTGAGAAACCGTATGAGTGTAATGAGTGTGGCAAATGCTTCATTCTGAAGAAAAGCCTCATTGGACATCAGAGGATTCACACAAGGGAAAAATCTTACAAATGTAATGACTGTGGGAAAGTCTTCAGTTACCGCTCCAACCTTATAGCCCATCAGAGAATCCACACTGGTGAGAAGCCCTATGCATGTAATGAGTGTGGGAAGGGCTTTACTTATAATAGAAATCTTATTGAGCATCAAAGAATTCACAGTGGAGAAAAAACCTATGAATGTCATATATGTAGGAAAGTGCTTACCTCTAGTAGGAATCTTATGGTGCATCAAAGAATCCATACTGGAGAAAAACCTTATAAATGTAGTGAGTGTGGAAAAGACTTTAGTCAGAACAAAAACCTTGTTGTACATCAGAGAATGCACACTGGGGAAAAACCATATGAATGTGAAAAGTGTAGAAAATCTTTTACTTCTAAGAGGAATTTAGTTGGCCACCAGAGAATCCACACAGGAGAGAAACCATATGGGTGTAATGACTGTAGTAAAGTTTTTAGGCAAAGAAAAAACCTGACTGTACATCAGAAAATTCATACAGATGAAAAAAACTGTGAATGTGATGAGTCTGAAAAAGAATTCTCTCAGACTTCAAACCTTCATCTTCAACAAAAAATCCACTCTTTGGAGGATTTTGGGTCCTATTCTCTTGGGTCCAAATTCTCTTGGGTCCAAAATGCCAGTGAGTCCAAGATCAAGATTCAGAAAATCTAGTATTGTGTAAAATGGAATAGCATCCCTGCCTCTGTAAGTGACTGTTGGATAAATGGCAGCATATGGTTTTTATAAGGGAAAAAAGTCATGATTGACCCTTTTGTAGACAAATATGTTGCATGAGGCAGAAAGTTAATCTAGACTTTCAAGACTATGAAAACATAAGCCAAATTCTAGTTAAAAGATACTCTGTTCCAAATCATTTCTTATGAACCTAGAAAAGGACCTTGAAGCACTTAAAGATTCTGAAGAAACTGAATTATGATTTATAAGATATAATGATGATGTTGTAAATGATAGCAAAAATATCTTTGTATTAAAAAGTGTATGTTTTGAAAAGATATATATGGTACATCTTAAAGATAGTATCACTCTAGAGAATGTCTGTACAGACAGTGTGATTAAGACATACAAAACATGAAGTTGGGTGGGCAGGACTGCTCTTTGAGGACAATTTAAGTACACTGGATTTGGAATCTGAAAACCTAGGTTTGGATCCTGGCTCTTTCACTTACGAGCTCTGTGATGTTATTAAGTCAGTCTCTAAGTCTCAGTTTCTCTGTCAGTCAAATACTGGCATAACCCCTACTTCAGAGAATTGTTTTGAGCATTTCGTAAAAGGATCACGTGAAAGTACTTTATGAAATAATTTAATTGTCAATAAAGTTGGATAAAAGAGATATGGTCAAAATCTGGAAAATGGCATAATGTAGTGTTTGTTCATCAAGTTAATATTAGGACTTCATGAACCTCAAAAGTTTAATTTTTATTGTAAGCGGAGGTATGGTGGATGGTTAACTTTGGAATTTAGTACTCTAAAAAAACTTTAAAAACAGCTTTTTAAATGTTTAAGGGAGATAATACATAACATACCTAGTTTGTTTTTATGGAAAAAAATATTGGCTTACTAAATAATGTCTGACCATTAATTTGATGCCAAGAAAAAAGTTTATTTTTAAACCTTTGAATTTTAAACCTAGCAGATGTAGAGTGTCAAAATAGGACAGTCCTATGTCACTTTCCTTGCTGATAGGGAAAAATCCTTAACCTCAACCCCAGGGCTGATTATCTCTGCTAGTGTCATTCTCAGTTCTAATCAATATTTTGTTGGTGCTACTCAAGAAACAACATTCTATCCCAGCCATCAACTTAACCACATAAGTTTTTTTACATAGCCAAGCTCTTCAAATCTCTGATTATACCAATTCAGAATCCATATCTGAGTGGTCAGGCCCATTGATTCCCAGTGAACCAATCATTCATTCATTCTGTACCCTTTTGTACATTTGTAAACTTAATTCTTCATGTATTCTTGGTTTGGTAATTTTATGTTGTAATTCTCAGAACGCCAGTTCTGTCACTGAAGTATAAATACCTTAATATTGGGATTTTGTTTCCTGATACTTAGCAGCATTGCAGTGGTGTGTTAATTATAGTAAGTGTTATGAATTCAACCCCAAAGTTCTTTGAGGGCTGGTTCCTTTTTATGCTGAAAGGACCAAGAGTGAAAACTGGAAGGGGCCTGGGTTAAAAGTCTGAAGACCCTAAGAGTCAGATTCTACCACTTTTCCTTGGACGAATGGCTTCATTTCTTGGAGCCTTGGTTTCTTCATTTGTTAAATGGAAGAATATATACCTCCCTAAGTTGTTATGGGATAATGAATATGAAGATGCTTTATGTCCATACTGAAGAAAAATTACCCCAATTATGTAATAATCACATGTACTTTAACAATGGAGAGATCTGGAATTTACCTGTTAATCAGTTTAACAAAATGTAACATTGCTGAGACAAGTCACATAAGGTGCCTCCCTCCACATGTAATGCAATAAGCCAAAAGTATAACCTGAATTTATCAAGCTGCTTAGGCCTGATTGCTAGTTTACAGGAAATACAGGAGGCAAAGGAACAAGATAAAAGACGTCATAAGAAACAAGTTCAGAATGTGGCATATTGTCTAGGAAAACCCCTGCGGGAATCCCGTGGCGGCCCAGTGGTGAGGCCTCTGCTTTCACTGCGGAGAGCGAACTTTCAATCCTTAATTCAGTTGAGGAACTAAGATCTTACAAACTGGGCAGTGCATCCAAATAAAAAGCCACTGCAAAAAAACAAAAAAAGCCACTGCACTGGATTCTTCAAAGATGATGAACAAGAGAAGGCGGTGATAATAATTGTTGATGCTGGGTGAGTATTGAGAGTTTACTGTACTACTTTTGTATATGTATGAAATTTTCCATAATGAAAGATACAACAAGTGGAGGGGGGTGCGGTTTAAAAGATACTAAAGAGCCATAAGATACTGACCCAGGAATAGACTCACAAATGCCCAAATGATTTTTGACAGGTGCAAAAGCAATTCAGGAGAGGATGGATAGCTTTTCAAGAAATGCTGCTGCAACAATTGCATAGCCATATGCAAAAAGAAAAAATCAGTAAGACTAAGCAAGGAAATCTTAAATATATCAAAAGCATGCTGCATAAAAGGAAAAAAGTGATAAATTGAACCTCATCAAAATTAAAATAATTTTCTCTACAAAAGACTAAAGAGGATGAAAAGGCATTACACACTGGGAGAAAGTGTTTGCAAATCATATATCCAACACAGAATTTGTATCTAGGCTAGATAATTCTCAAAACTCAGCAATAATAAATAGATCCAATTAGAATATGGGCAAAGGACATGAACAGGTATTTTACCAAAGTATTGGCAAGTGAAAAGATACTCAACATCATTAGCCACTAGGGAATTGCAAGATAATCTGTACAGCTATCAGAAGAGCTTTTAAGTATTTTAACACCAAATGCTGGCAAGGATGCAAAGGGACTGAATCTATTACATTGCCAGGAATGAGAAATAGTACAGCCACTGTGCTGGAATAATTTGGCAGTTTCTTATAAAAGCAAACATGCATTTAACCATATGACCCAGTATTTGCACTCTGAGCATTCATCTCAAAAAAATGAAAACTCCTGTTACACACACACACACAAGCCTGTATGTGATTGTTAAAAGCAGTTTTATTAATAGTAATTTGTAATAACTCATCAAATATCCTTCAACAGGTGTTTAAAAGAAACTGCAATGTATCTATACCATGGAATACTTATTACTCTGCAGTAAAATTGAGTGACCTATTGATATCTGCAGTGACTCAAATGTATTCCAAGAGAATTAGGCTGAGTGAAAAAATCCAATCTTGAAAGGTCATATACTGGATGGTCACATTTATGTAATACTCTAAAATAACAAAAGTATAGGGATGAAAAACCAGATTAGTGGTTCCCAGAGGTTGGGGATGGAGGGATGGAGCAGCAGAAGAGGGAGGGGTTACACTTAGGGAGGTCTTGGTGTTGGAAGAATTGTGTATGTGAATTGTGATGGTGGTTCCACAGATCTACACGTGATAAAATGACAAGTACACACACATTGTACCAATGTCAGTTTCCTGATTTTTATCTTAAATTATAATTATGTAAGATGTACCCATTGGTGGAAACTAGTTGAAAGTTATTATCTTTGCAACTCCTGTGAATCTAAATTCATACTAAAAAGCAAATCAAAACTAAACAGCCATACCAAATACAATGTGTGAAACTGACTTGGAAAAACAATGAAGTCTATATTTTAGGACAATTGGAAATTTGAAAATGACTGATAATAGATATTAGGGAATTTTTGTTAATTTTCCTACCTGTAATGGTGGTATTGTTAGTGTTGAGATTATTATTAAAAGATACATATAGAAGTATTTGGAATGAGTAGTTTGATGATTACAACTTTAAAAATATGTTTCTCAGTATGTATATAGAGAGAAGGCAAACGCTGTTTAGTTGCTCAGTAATGTCTGACTGTTGTGACTTCATGGGCTACAGAAGCCTACCTGGATCCTTTGTCCATGGAATTCTGCAGGCAAGAATACTAGAGTGGATTGCCATTTCCTTCTCCAGGGGATATTTTGGACTCAGGGATCTAATCCTGTCCCCTGGAATGGCAGGCAGATTCTTTACCACTAAGCCACCAGGAAAGCCCAAGGCAAAGAGAGTGAAGTGTTAGTTGTTGAGTCCAGGCATTCATTGTACCATTCTCTGTACGTTTGATATTTCCAAAATAAAACATTGAGGTCAAAATGATCAGGGCCTTCTACAGATGGATACTCTGTAGCTTCAGACTGCCGGCTGCGCGCCTCACTTCAGTGCTCTTGCCAGGCATAGGAATGCCCCTTGCCCTGAGGTTCAGGGTCCCCAGGCCACCTGCACTCTTCCTCCAAGCTTGTTCTTCCATCCCTGATCGGTAGCGAAATTGGACACCCAACGAGAAGACAGTACCTCCAAGATTCCTAGAGAGGCTGGTCTGGCGACTTGGGGAGCCGGAAGCCAATCCCCAGGCACTTCCTGTCCGGTCATTGTTCTCGTGCCGGTAGGCGCCGGGGTCCAGGCCACCCGCTTTCTGCTCCAGAGCTCGCGAGCTCCGGCCGTGCTTCTGCTCCGCGCACGGTGAGCGGGGGTGGCGTGGCTTGGGCGCGAACGTCGGGAGCGAGGGAGGGTCCATTCCAGGGGTATGCCCGCCTCGTCCTCCCTTCAGGGATCCTAGCACTGTCTGGCTGTCCCGGGGCGGCTCCGCGCCCCGCCACTTCGGAAACCCGCTGTTGCCTATCTACCGGGGGCCTAGCCCCGGTGAAGGTTGGACACCAACCGCCCCAGGGGCCCGACTTATCCCCGGAACTGGGCTGTGTGGCTTCTGGAGGTGGAGGAGATGGGTTGCCACGGTTGGAAATAAGGAAAAGACGTTGAAAGGAAGCCCATGATAGGAGACTGTGCTGTCTAGGGCTGGAGGCCAGTTAGAGTATCAGCAGTCTGATGGCAATACCCGAAGTAGGCAATCTTGTGTATACACGGGTGAAACGAGTATTAAGGACCTTCCTCCCTGATAAAATTCAACTATTCATGGAAAGAAGAATTCTTCAGAATTAAGATTTGTTGCAGGACTGAAATATTGCACGACTCAAGAAATGCAGTGTGTGGAATAAGTTGCCAGTAAGTTAATGCAGAATAAAGTATATGATCACTTCAATAGCAGCAAAAGAGAACTTAGTGAAATTTAGCACTTTTCCCCTAACACGTCTAAAGGGAAATAGGAAAATTTCAGTTTCTCCATAATCAGCTATAATGGTAGATTATTTTACTCACAGATTAAGAACAAAAAAATCTGTTGGCTTGGCTGTGATCCTGGGGAACTGTTAGTTCATGGTGATATGATTTGTTTCAGTCCTTTTAGAAAGCAGTTTGACAATATATGTCACCTATAAAATCCTTTGGTTAGTAATCCCTCTTCTAAAGGAATAATTCAGCAGCAGAAAAAACTATTTGCATGAAAAGAATCAAGAATTATTTTAAGAAAATAAACTGGAAACAAGGTTCTTTTGCTAAAGCAATGATTAATAAACAGGGGCTGGTTTAGTAAATTATAATATTATAGATATTATATAATATATAATATTGTATTTAAATTATGTATATTATAATATTTAGAGTACCATGCCAGAAGGAGGTGACGTTTTATGTACTTAACATTGAAACATCTACCATCTTAAGAGTGCTGCTTCGTCTCACAGAAAAGTTGAAAGAAATAGAAAAATATAAAAATCAAAAGAAGAGGGCCTTAAAACCACCTGTGATTACATCACTCAGAGATAACCTCTCCTAACATGTTGGTGTCTAGTGCTAAGTTGCCTCAGTCATGTCCAACTCTTTATGATCCCATGGACTGTAGCCCACCAGGCTCCTCTGTCCATGGGATTCTCCAGGCAAGAATACAGGAGTGGATTGTCGTCCCCTCCTCCAGGGCATCTTCCTGACCCAGGGATTGAACCTGCATCTTTTATGTCTCCTGCATTGCCAGGAGGGTTCTTTACCACTAGTGCTACCTAGGAAGCACAGTTGGTGTCTAGACTGCCAGTCTTTTTCTTGAGAGTCTTTTGTTCATACTATTGTTCTTGGTGCTTAAAACAAACAAAACAAAAAACTTTGCATTGTAATGACCCTTCTTAAAAAAAACCTGGTGATAATTGTGAAAATATGCATCCCCTAAATTAAAAAGTTCAAGTCATAATTGTCAGTATGGTTGGAGGTTTTCCCTTAAAGTAAGTATCTTAAATTCTTCAGTATAAAGTGATTCTCTCTCTGGAGATGAGCTAGGGGTAATTTTTTTAAATCATTTTCTGAATTTTTAAAGTTTTTATAATGATATTAACTGTATAATCAGGGGAAATCAATAAACATTACATAAAAGTGTTTGTAATTGATCATTATAGGGATAAATTGCTTATTTACAGTCCAACTCCTTCCATCCTGTTGAGGAATAGAGCAGACCCTGTGCTGTAGTGGCTGCTGCCTGGACGCTGGTTACCTGTGGTCTTAGTGGCATTCAGGCAAACCTCTGCTCTACTAACAGTGTTTTCTGATTTCCCAGTAGATACTACTCATCATGTCCCTGGGAGGAAACTCAGGAAGAAGCTTTTGAAACTTAAAGATTAGATGGGGCTTGACTTCTGCTGGGCAGCCCCCAGCCATAGGAATTCTGCTGAGCAGAGACGATGACTGCAGAGTTGAGAGAGGCTGTGGCCCTGGCCCACTGGGGCCCAGTGACAGTGAAAAAAGAGGAAGAGGAGGAAGGCTTTTCGGGCCAGGCATCCAGCCAACAAGTGCACTCTGAAAACATCAAAGTCTGGGCTCCTGGGGAGGCACCTCAGACATGCCTCCCTGTGTCAGAACAGGAGGAAAAGGTAAGCAGTGGCGAGGGAGGAGGGAGGGAGGATGGTCCTAAAGATTGCACATGATTTCAGGAGGGACCCTGTCCCTCCGCTTCCACACCTAGAGTCTTGTTTGCTGGTGAGGGCTCTGGCCTTTAGTCTTTTGCAATTTAATTGAAACATACTGTTCTATTGATGTTGACATTCAGTACTTTCTATAAACCAGTGCTTCTCAAACTGTGCTATAGTTTGCAATTACTTGGGGAGCTTTTTATAAAATTATGATACCTATGTCATATCTCATGTAAGTTAGAATCTCTGGGGAGGTGGGCCCCAGATCTCTGTATTTAAAAAAACAAACAAACAAACAAACAAAAAAACACTCTTTCGGTGAGTCCAGGCATGATTTGATAACTCTTACTTGTACTTCTCAAACTAATATGCCTAAGAATCACCAGGGGTTGGGGTCAGGGGATATAGGGTCTTGTCAAAATGCAGATTCTGATTCTGGAGATCTGGGGTATTGGTCAGAGACTGCAGTTTTCACACGCTCCCAGTGATGGTGATTCTGCTTGTCCACAGACCATGATTTGAGTCGTGAGGCTGTATGTTTTCAAACCTACACCTCACCATGACTAGCCCTATCAGGGCAGAGGTACCCCAAAGCCTCTCTGTAATTATATGACCAGAACCTTGTTTCTTTGATCTTTAGGCCTTAGAAAGATCTACTATGAAAAATCTCCCCATGTGCTTTCTTGTCTTGTCATGCACTCACTGACAAGTTAGGTTTGGGCTGTGAGATGAAATCAAAGTGATAGGGGAAGAGGTAGCAGGCTTGCTTCTCTGCCTAACTCACCTTGGGGAATAGGGAAGACTCTCTGGCTTCCTTTTCCCTTTTTTTTTTAATAGTTGGTGTTTTTCTTTCTTTCTTTCTTTTTTATGGCCTCCAAGAATAGGTGCTTATGTTCTCATCCTCAAAGTTAGGATCATACCACCTTCCACCGACAGTCTCCTTATAAACCCACCTGTGCCTGCTTGTTTCTAGGGGCAGAATGTGTTCTGGGACATGGCTGTAGTCCTGAAACCAACACAAGAGGTACCTGCTGCTTCAACCCCAGGCAGCTCTTCATTACCAGAGACTCTGGCCAAGAGCGAGCTACTGGACACTCATGGGAACACGGCATGTCTAGGTGAGGTCAATTCTCTGATTCAGAATCTGACTATTGAGGTTTCTCAAAATCTTTTCAGAGGCTGCTGGTCTGGTCTCCTAGCCTGAGCAACAGAGAGTACTGAGGTGTTGAAGGTGTCAGGGAGAGCTGGGCAGAGGAATACTGAAAGATGCCTATGCATTTGTCACAGGAAATGGCTTGTTTTGCACACAGTTTCAAGACATCAGGCAAACACAGGTAAACTCCAACTTTAGCTTTTTTTAAAAAAATAATTTTACCTATTTATTTATTTTTGGCTGTGCTGGGTCTTCATTGCTACAAAGACAGTGGCTTCTCTGTTGCAGATCACAGACTCTAGGGAGCGTGGGCTTCAATAGTTGTGGTTCCTGGGCTCTAGAGCTGACTCAGTAGTTATGGCACACAGGCTTAGTTGGTCCTCAGCAAATGGGATCTTCCCGGATCAGGGGATCAAACATGTGTCTCCTACTTGGCCGGCAGATTCTTTACCACTGAGCCACCAGGGAAGTTCTTCAAATTTAACTTTTGATCACATTTATTGTTCAGCAAGTTTCACATCAATGCACACGTGTAGACACATGTCCTCTCCCTATGCTTTGTGTTTGTTGTAGCTTGGTGAGCCTACAAGAGAAGCTAAGATAAGAAGGGTCACCTTTTGTGGCGATTTTTTGAGGTGTTCTGTTTTCATAGGTCTTTGTGGACTTTCTAGAGAATTTTGAGCACTTGTGTCAGCCATGATGATGCCCAAAGTCAGTCATGATGGCTGACTTACCACCTGGTTCTCTAGGCTGGGACTCAGGATATGCCTGGCTAGCAGTGGTGGAAGCTTGTGAAGTAGGGACATGTAACTGGGTCAAGTGTGTGGTCACCATAAGTCCTGTGTTGTGGAAGTAGTCCCTGCATGCCTGCCAAGGCCCCTCTGGCACTGATATGCCATGAGTCTTCCTGGCCAGGGCTGTGCCTGAATATTCTGAACCCCCTCTCCTCCCTAGCCAGTTCCTCAAGCATTTGCAAACCAAGTCCCTTTCTTAAACCAGTGTTGTAGGGAAGGTTAGGATGGCCACCTTTCATATTCCTGCATTCTCTTTAATTCCCCACACTTGCAGTAACTTCTGTTTCCCATCTTTTGCTTTCTGTTCCAGTCCTTCTGGCACATTCCCCTGTATATCACTTCTTTTCTGTCTCCCTGCTTTATCAGATGTTCATGGTCTGAACTCCCAACAGCTGCACCCTTCCACTAGGAATGGCCACTGTTTTCTAGTTTTCTTTTTTTGGTTGTGCTAGATCTTTGTTGTAGCAAGTGGGCTGTGGGCTTTCACTAGTCGTGGTGCACCAGCTTCTCATTGTGGTGCAGGGGCTTTTCTTGTTGCAGAGCATGGGCTTAGTGGTTGCCTCGAGGGCTTCTCTAGTTGCAGCATTTGGGCTCTCTAGTTGTGGTGTGCAGTCTTCATTGCCCTGTGGCATGTGGGATCTTAGTTCCCCAACCAGGGGTTGAACTTGTGTCTTGTGCATTGGAAGACTGTTTCTTAACCACTGGACCACCAGGGAAGACTAGACCACTATTTTCTTTCCCTGCTTTTCCCAGCCAGTACTCACCTTTCTGTCAGCCATTTCTGTCATTACAGGTAATGGCTAGAACACTGACCTCTAGCAGTTGAGAGGGGAACCCCAGTGTAGTTGCTCCCCTATCTCTGAGAACTCTTTGACCTTGAGCAAGTCCATTCTTTTTCTGAACCTCCATTTTCTGTTCTGGCAGCTGGGGTCTGTTCATTCAGTAAATACAAGATTTGTTGAGGACCTGCTTCCTGTGTGCCCAGCTCACAAAAAGCAGTGAGTGAGAACAGCCCTGCACTTTTTTAGCTCCCATACAAGTAAAGGGAGATACTTTCGTCTTGATAATAAAATCGTAAAGTATACATGAAAGTACTTTGGAAATTTTGATGTTAATGTCTGAGAGTTTTATTTACAGTTTGGTGTTTATTCATTAATATTGAATTTATTAAGGTTTATACATTAAAATTAAAAAAAAAATTTTTTTTAATTTTTTAGCCATACCACACAGCATGTGGGATGTTAGTTCCCTGACCAGGGATCAAACACTCACCCCCTGCATTGGAAGTGCAGAGTCTTAACCCCTGGACTGCCAGGGAAGTACTTAAAGTTTATATATTTAAAACAAGCTTTTAAGCTTTTCAGTATAACTTGTTTTTATTTCCTTTGTACATCTGGAAAAGTTCAGAAGATGGGGCTTCTGTGGTGGCCCACTGGTAAAGAATCCACTTGCCAATGCAGGAGACACAGGTTCGATCTCTGATCCGGAAAGATCTCAGATGCCATGGAGCAGCTAAGGCCACATGCACCGTAACTATTGAGCCTGTGCTCTAGATCCTGGGAGCTGCAGCTACTGAGCCTGTGCCCCCTAGAGCCCATGCTCCGAAACAAGACAAGCCATGCCACTGAGAAACCTGAGCATCACAACTAGAGAAAAGCCCAAACAGGAACAAAGACCTAGCACAGCCAAAAATAAATAAACAAAAATATTTTTTTTTTTAAAGAAAAAAAGGTGGGGGGAGGGGCGGAATTCTCTGGTGGTCCAGTGGTTAGAACTCCCCACTTCCACTGCTGAAGGCCCAGGTTTGATCACTGGTCAAGGAACTAAGATCCCAAAAGCCATGTGATGTGGCCAAAAAACAAAAAACCAGGAAAGGAAGAGTGAAGAGGCAGTAGGGGAAAGAGGTAACAAGGAGAGAGTAAGATAAGAAAGAAGAAAAGAAGACGTAAGAGCAGTTTTAAGCTACAGGGAGAAAAATGGAATAGAGTTAAAAAAAAAAATGAGAACAGTAGAAATAGATAACCAAAAAAAGATTAGCTTTTCAGGGTTTTCTGTTGTTGTCAAAGTCAGGGCTTTGTTGTATCCAGGGCTCAGCCATTCTCTTTCTCTGACATTGCCCTTCCTGAGTGACTATGCTGGAGTTTCATTACCATGGTTGCATTACCATGGTCTTAGCCAGAAACAAAACTGGACTGTCCTCCTTGCCCAGTATTGCTCTGTGCCTTAAAAATCCCCATGCCACCCACTCCCTTCTTGGTTGGAGAGTTACCCTGGTCTGTGCCAGTAGGATGTCTGGATGCTTGATTCCCCTGTGCAGTTGCTCATGACCTGCAGCTCACAGCTGAACTCAACATACTTCCCCATCTTTATGAATTGACCATCCTATTCTTTTTCTAGGTCATAAAAATCTGAAACTTCCATTTTCTGTTTTTGTTTGTTTGATTCAGGTGTTGAAACCAAAAGTCCACAGTTATTGGTTCCAAAAACTGAAATATGTGATGAAGCAGAAAAACCCTTCATCGTTTCAGGAAGAATCCAGAAAGTTGACCCTCAAGGACCCAAGTTAGGAGAAGCCTGTGAAAATAGGAACATGTTAAAGAGGCAAAGAATAAAGAGGGAGCAGAAAGATTTTGGACAGGTGACGAGGAAGGCCTGTCACCTCCCTGAAAATCTCAAAGAAGAGGAAGACCAGAAGTGTCCCAAATCTGAGGAGCGATACACCCTCAGTTCTGGCTCTGTTAAAAATCAGAAAAGCCAGCCTGGGCAGAAACCTTTTACGTGCGGCGTGTGTGGGAAAGGCTTCAGCCAGAGTGCAAACCTCGTGGTGCATCAGCGAATCCACACTGGGGAGAAACCCTTCGAATGTCACCAGTGCGGGAAGGCTTTCATTCAGAGTGCAAACCTTGTTGTGCATCAGCGAATCCACACTGGGCAGAAGCCCTATGTTTGTTCAAAGTGTGGGAAAGCCTTCACCCAGAGTTCAAACCTGACTGTACATCAAAAAATCCACTCCTTAGAGAAAACCTTTAAGTGCAACGAATGTGAGAAAGCCTTCAGTTACAGCTCACAGCTTGCCCGGCATCAGAAGGTCCACATCACAGAAAAATGCTATGAATGTAACGAGTGTGGGAAAACGTTTACTCGGAGCTCCAACCTCATCGTTCACCAGAGAATCCACACCGGGGAGAAGCCGTTCGCCTGTAATGACTGTGGCAAAGCCTTCACCCAGAGCGCCAATCTTATCGTGCATCAGCGAAGCCATACTGGGGAGAAGCCATATGAGTGCAAAGAGTGTGGAAAAGCCTTTAGTTGTTTTTCACACCTCATCGTGCACCAGAGAATTCACACTGCAGAGAAACCTTATGACTGCAGCGAGTGTGGGAAGGCCTTCAGTCAGCTCTCTTGCCTTATCGTGCACCAGAGGATTCACAGCGGGGACCTTCCATACGTGTGCAATGAGTGTGGGAAGGCCTTCACGTGCAGCTCGTACCTGCTTATTCATCAGAGGATCCATAACGGGGAGAAGCCATACACATGCAATGAGTGTGGCAAGTCCTTCCGGCAGAGGTCGAGCCTCACGGTGCACCAGAGAACCCACACGGGGGAGAAGCCCTACGAGTGCGCCAAGTGTGGTGCGGCCTTCATCTCCAACTCACACCTCATGCGCCACCACAGAACCCACCTCGTGGAGAGCACATAGAGGACAAGGGAGACCTCCAGGTGCCGATCGAAACCTCCCGCTCCCCAAGTCAGATAGACACCTCTTGGCTGTTTCCTCCTCGGCAAAAATGAACCCTGCTCTGTCCTACAATGTTATGGGTTTGGTCTTTGCTGGTGGTCCAGTGGTTAAGACTCAGCTTCCAATTCAGGGAGCATGGGTTTGATCCCTGGTCAGGGAAGTTCCATATGCTCTGTGGCAAAAAAAAGAAAAAAAGCAACAGTTTTCAGGAGTGCAGCACAAAACACAAGGCACATTTCAGAGGCTAGTTTCAAGAAAATGAAAGCAAAGGCCTCAAGGCAAGGATTTTGTTTTTAACGGTACTCCAAGTGATCATATTGTCTGAAGTGGGATGTGGCCTTCTTAGAAATGGGTCATGCAGAGCTCCCTGATAAAGATCCTTCTGGGGAAAAGGATTTTTCACTTAATTTTGTTTTGGAAAACTCTTAATTTTCCTGGGCAACCTGCAGGTTATTGGTGTGTCTGACTGATGGAATTCGAGAGCTTTGAACCTTGTGTTCTAGTATTTTGGGTTTAAACAGTGACTCATGAAGGAAACCACTTGGGGTAGCAATTCACCAACAATTCTCACCTATGAACATGATAAGTTTTCCATTCCCTGTGTAATTTTTTTTTGAAAATTAAAAAAAAAAAACCCCAACTGTCTGCCACTCCTTAAATGGATGGAAGTAGGAACTGGTTGTTTCCCTCATGGTCTGCACCTCATGACAGTTGGATTGGTAAAGCTCTGGGGACTGCTAATGAGTCTCTTCTGATCATTTCCCAGCCTGCATGGACAGCCACTTGAGGATGGATGGAGACTGCACAGCAGAGCCACTGACACTGCTGGGCAGTGTTCCTTTGAAAAGATCAACAAATCTTCTAATAACAGCCCTGGTTACCACTGCATTCCATTTGAGTGAGACACTGCTAACAGACCCCTTCCCAGATACAGGAGTCACGGAATAAAGCTGGAGGCATGCCCACTTTGCTCTCATTCCGCCCAGGGCAGCCAGAGGGCTCAGCTTGGGCATCATTGTCACTTTCCAAATGATCTGGTCATTAGAAGAAATAATGGAGCCCAAATGAACAGAGAGGGAGGGGGCAGAGTGGGATTCCTAAGGTCTTAATTTGTTTTTTTTGGAAATTGAGAAGTATTGGCATATGAAAACTTTTAGGAGGAGGAAGAAACTGGCTAAGGTAAGATAACTTTGTTACCATTTGAGCCTTTATTCCTGGAAAAACAGTTTCTACAACTATGCAATAGGTAGAGTCATGTAATAATATTGCCTTGTATTTATATAGAACCTGATTCCTTGTGTACCTTCTTGTGTAGAGTCATAATACCTGGCACTTATGTCATGTTTTCACAGAGATCATTACCTTAATCCCTGTTAAACTGAAAGAGCTGTTTGTCCCTTTTATCTGAGAGAGGTCATTTAACCAAGACTAAGTAACAAGCCTGTGTTCAGACCCAAGACCTAAATCCAGGTTTCCTTTGTTCTGCCATGTTCATTCCATGTCTTACACATGTAACCCCACCCGAATCTGTGGGAGAGTCTGAGAAAGGGGTAGATAGTCTCATTTTTAGGTGAAGAAGCAGAGCTGACAGATTTGGGGGTGTGCCTTAGAGTGACCAGCAAACAGCAAATTTAAGATAGGGTTTGAGTCTCTTCTCTTGATTTCTGGGTCTATCTCCATCCTACTCTCAGCATGCAAGTATTTATTGTAAATGCTATACCTGGCGAAAGCACTTAGGGGCAGCTCTTGTGCGTAAGTCCTTGCATTTATTGTCTCATTTCTACAGGACTCAATATTAGTTACATAGCGTTTTGTAGTTTACAGAGTACTTTGCCATACAAAAGGCATACACAAAAAGCTTACTAACTTCTTAACTTGTTTTCCCCTTTAACCACAGTCTTTCATCAAAGCATGCTTGACTTCTCTTCCCAGTTTCGCTCTGAATCATATAGACACAAAAAATCAATACAAGTCACAAGTAAGAACCAAAAGTGCTCATGCCCTCATAGACCCTGATGGTGACTCTTTCTGTTCCCAGTCTGGAAGGGGAAAGACCCAAAAATACCACATGTCTCTGCTGAGATTAGGAACAAGTTAGGTATCTTCCTCCCCGAGTGATCAGGAGGCTCAGAGAGGGCGAGCAGGTCTGAAGATTCAGGGTAAATCGGTGACACTAATACACTAAGAGGCCAAAAGTGTGCTTTCCTGAAAGATAGCCAAGATTTGTGACCATTAAGATGGTTAAACAGAGCCTCACGTTGTGTTGTTTTTTTTTTTTCTCACGTTGTGTTTTTATCCTTGTAACTAACTGAACACTAAGTCATGGCTGATTGTGATCTCCTCTATTCGTAGGGAGTTCAGAAGAGCTATCCAGATGATTATCATGTAAAGCTAGGTTTGGGAATCACTGACCCAGTGTTTTACAACATTGGTTTTTTAACCTCATCTACATGTTAGAATTATCTGAGACACTTGAAAATTTTTCTGTTTTAGGCCTCAGTATTTTTTAAAACTTTGGAAGGGAGTGAACCACTGCTGACAAGTAAAACCTGCAGGTCACAGATGTGTGTGATCAGAGGTGGAGGGGACCTCTCGTATAAGGCAGTGTTCTGCTTCAGCAGGAAAGGACACTGAGTGCATCGGCTTCTCTGCTTCTAACGACCCTTGGCTGCTGAGACTCTGTGACCTGACTCCTCTATTTGTGTTTCACGTGAATATACCAAACATTTTATTTATATGAGCAAAACAAGTTCTATATAAGATGCTTTTCTGTTCCCCCATTCTACAAAATGACTTTTTACATTTTTGTTTGTATTTCATCTCCAGATCTGGGTTTCCACAAATCACACTCAGGTTCAGGACCCCGATCCTACACTAATCATATGAGCCTAATAGGTTGCTAAACAGATCAGATCCTTCCCCACCTCATAACAACTTTCCCTCCCAATTCAATTCCAACCCTCAAAATAAATTACCAGCTACTTTTTCCAGTAGGGTTTCTGGTAGGAGAGAAGTGACTACACTTTATAATCAAACGTGGCTTATGTTTTCCTTTTCCTTGGGGTCATCGCCCTTCTTTTTTTTTTTTTTCCAAGCAAACTTAGATCCCCCAGCAGGAATCGAATCCTCCCTTCAGTGGAGGCTCACAGTCTTAACCACTGCACCACCAGGGAGGTCCCTTCTTCTCCCTTCTTCCTAGGCTGGTCTTGCCAGAAGTAGATGGGAACTCTGAAGCCTCATTTTCTTAAGTTGCTGAGAACTATCTCTTTCAGCTCTCAGACAGAGAGCTAGGCCTAATGATGAGCATTAAGGGTTGAATGCAGAAGTCTGTTTTTACCCTTAAGTGAGACCGACAGATGTATGTTACGTGGAGCAAAGGGATGCAAAAGTGAAATCATGTATGGGTGCTTTGGGGGCCTGGGGGAGAGATTCCTCATCAGCATACTGGCACATAAGCTCACACCCCCGCCTCTCAAACACAGTTAGCTGTGAATCCTCCAGGCTCAAGAAGCTAGTCCTTCCACCATGCTGTGGGTCCTCTCTCTCCTCTAGGTGGCTGTCCTCCCACTTCTGTCACTTCCCCACCTGTGTGCCTAACCTTTCTGGGGTCACGGTCCCTTTGAGAATCTGGTGGAGGTTGTGGATCCTCTTTAGGAGAAACTCAGATTGCACGCTCAGTCTTGTGTTCATTTATGGAGGCATAGAAACTCCCTGAGGCTAATCCGAGGATCCTTTGGGGTCTCAAATCACACCTGGGGATGTACTATGAAATCACCCACACCTGCAACAGAATGGTAACTTTATTTTTTGACTGTGTGTGACTTACAGGGTCTTAGTTCCCTGACCAGGGAGTGAACATCAGCCCCTGCAGTGAAAGTGCTGAATCCTAACCACTGTGCTGCCAGAGAATTCCCAGTGACATTTTTCTAAGTCAACATCAGACCACAGAATCTCTAGGGGTGTTGCCCAGACACATAATCTTTTCAATCTTGCTGCTCCTGGATTTCCGCCCACCCCCCTCAGCAAATGGTGTCATCATCCAGCACCCAGACCAGAAACCCAGGAGCCATTTCTGGCTTCCAGTGTATCGGGCATTGATGACAAAAATAGTTATTATGCACTCTCTTTGTGGCAGACATGGTGCTAGGTCCTGGGGTGCCAAACAAAGCAAGGCCTGCATTTCCCCTCTTTCATGTCTCTCACTGGAAAGCTGGATCCCTTAACATGATTTATATACCAAGCTCTTCATCATCTCTTTCCAGTCTACTGGTTGCGTTTCTCATGCACCTTTACTGCGGCCTGGAGGCAACTTGCTCTCGTGGTGCCTGTGATCTCTCGCCACCACACCCCACAGCCCCTTTCTGCTTTGCCTAATATTTGGTTTCTTTTAATATTTGGCTCAGGCCCATCTCTGGGAAACCTCTGACCTCCCCATGGCCAAGAAGTATATATATACAAGTATAGAAGAGCATGATACTTGTATCCAGAGTTTTACTTTGGGCTTTAAAGTGAAAAACATCTGGATTCAAAATTGTGTATATAGTGCAGTTCTAGTAAAATGTTGTTACATACACTGTATACTCTTTAAAATATATAGATAAAATACATGAAGGAAATATTAAAAAAAAGTTATAAATGTTTAAGTGACTTTTTTGGAGCCATACAAATGGTAAATTGCAGAGCTTGGGTTCACACCCAGGTCCTAGGGATAATGGAATTATAGGTGATTAAAATTTTTTTAAGTAATTTTCATATTTTTTATAAGGAACAAAAATTTTATAATCAGGAAAAATATTTATTATAATCACAAACTTAGTTTTATTGTATTAATTATAAACAGTATCTCTAATTCTCCATTTGGTAGAATGTGGGATGTAGAATTTTAGTAGAATGTGGGATGCTCCGTCTCCTCCCCTTGTCCACCTTTCTGCCTTTGAAAGTGTCAAGTCTGACAATTCTTAAATTCTGTTCTGTAACCATAGTCTTTTATGCTTTGTTTATTGATTTGTTCTGAAAGTTGAAATAAACAGCATGAATGTTATTATGACTGTATACATGTTCACTGTAGATGTAAGTAATTTATTGTGATTCTGTTTCCTTTTTGCAGCAGCATTTTGTTTTTATTGAAGTTTCTAGTTGTCTTTCTTTTCCCCCTGTACTGGTTGCTTTTAACACATCCTCAGTTATTTCTAAATTCTCCATCCAATTAGACGCTCTTTGAGTCCCCCTTTCTCCTGTATATATCCCTTCCAGAGACCTCCAGCCTCCTGCTTTAGTCTGTCCATGATGTATGTTTGTTTGTTTGTTTTTAATTAAAAATTTTTTTTGGCCACACTACACAGCCTGTGGGATCTTAGCTCCCCGATCAGGGATCAAACCCATCTTCCATGCAGTGGAAATGCAGAGTCTTAACCACTGGACCACCAGGGAAGGCCCAGTCCTTGGTATTATTTATGCCTACTGTCCAGTTGTTAAACTGGTACATAGCATCCTAAATTCCACATCTACCTTTTGTTTCCTCTCTTGTTTCACTGCAGAGCATCAAGTCACTTACCAAAAAGAGTATGTGGAAGGCAAAATTGTTGGGTGCCTATGTATGTAAAACAACTTTTTCTGCCCTCACACTTGTTTGGTAGTTTGACTGGCTGTGGAATTCTAGGTTGAAAAGTTACCCCCAGAGCTTGAGGCATTGCTTCACTGACGTATAGCGTCTGACATTGCTAATTAGATGCCTCATTGCAGTCTGATTCTTATTTCTTTGACAATAAATAGAAATCACATTTTTGTGATCTCTTTCCCCATCCCTTTCAAGCTCTTAAAGTCCCCTGTTTATCCTTGATATACTCAATTCCCTAATGGACTCAGTGAAATTTTTCAATCTAGCAATTCAAGTACTTCTAGGAAATTTTCTTGTTATTTATCTGACAGTTTCCCCATTCTATACTTTTTTTTTTCTGTTTTCACTGTTTTTGCAATTCCTGTCAATCAAATGTAACTTCTGGATTGATCCTCAACTACTTACTATATTACTTTCATTTCCTTGTCTTATACCATTTTCTGGGAGAGCACCTTGATTATTTTTCAACCTTTCTAGTGAGTATTTTGGCAGTAATTAATTTCTAAGAGCCTTGTCTTGTTCTCAGTTTGTTCCTTTTGTGTAGCGTACTATTCTCATTTTACAGATGCCTCTTAAATCTGAGTATTCTAATTAGAAGGATTTTCCTTAAAGTCTCTTCTGTCACTGAATTGCCTCACCACCTTCATTCCCCTGCTCTGGGTCCTTTTTTCTTTTTGTTTATCTTGTTGACTCTCTTTGGAGGATTTCCTCAAATACGTTGTGATTCTTACACCCTCAGATATAAACATGCATATATTTGTGTGGTGTGGAGGCAGGTACTGGGCTTGACTCAGCAAAAGGCTTCCCTCCAGAGTGGTCGGTAGTGAACAAGTTGTTTCCCTGAAGACTCTAAATGCCAGGATGCAGAGATCTTTTGGCAAAAAAATCATCTCATGTTTTTGTCTGGGGTTTGGATGATGTAAGTGACTCTCTAGAGTGAGAGAGAAGGGGATCAAGTGTTACTACAGGTTTTCAGTTGATGCTTTTTTTTATTAAATTAAAAAAATTTTTTGGTGGCGCTGCACCACATGCATGGATCTTAGTTCCCCAACCAGGTAGTGAACCCACCCCCTTGCAGTGGATGCTCGGATTCTGAGCCACTGGACCACCAGAGAAGACCCCTGATGCACTTACTGTTAGCCCTGTTCCATCTTACCCTTCATTGCACCAGGGATTTCCAAGTCCCAAGTCATCTGGAGTTGGGCAAGTAGACAGCTGCCTCCTTTCACTGCATTGCCCTCAACAAGTATTTCAAGCTATCACTCCCTCCATCTAATTTTATTGTGGATGAAACCACATTTCATCCATTTTCTATCCTCTAGAAAATTGTTTCCCTGTCCCATCATTGTTGTTCATATATTTTAAACCATTTTAACTCATTATTGTTTTATTGGAAGCTAAATGATTTAAAAAAGAATGTTGATAATCCTTTAATACGGTAGTACCACTTTTAGAAAACTAATTATTTTGACAATGGTTTATATGCTTGTCAGTGTTCATATTTTACAAAAAATGAAAACAATCCAAGTGACTAACAATAGTAGAATGATTATATGTGGTGGAATGTTCTGCAACCACTAAATATCATAATTTAAGGAATCTTCAGTGATACGATAAAATATTCACAATAATATTAAATGAAACAAGCAAAGTATAAAATTCAGTGGGTGTATAGACACTTCACTTTTCTTAAATGTATTAATATATGCCTAGGAAAGACTGGAAGGAAATAAATACCTGAAGTATTAACAGTGGTTAAATTTTCCTGCATTGTCTACATTTTCTACAGTGAGCCTAAATTACTCTCATGATCAGAAGGGGAAAATTAAGATAAAGATCATGGCTTGTTTGGAGTGGTAAGATGTTCTTGTGGGGTGTGGAATGGGTAGTGGGGAGCAGCAGAATAAGAGTCAGGGGAAATACAGTGGTCAGTTACCAAGGCCCTAATGCCAGGTGAAGGGATTCAGCTGGAGAATATATGTAACCCCAGTGTTTGTGACATGCAGTTATAGCTGTGGAGAGTGGAGGCTGGGCTGGTGAGGGGAGAAAGGACTCAAGACCATACAGACCACTTCTGTCAGAGTCTAGGAGAGACCCTGGATTCTGACCCAGGCAGCAGCAAGGGCCAGAGGAGAAGAAACAGATGGAATGAGCGGGCCTTCGGGGCACGGAGGATCGGTCCAGTCCCCCACGCTGTGACACATGATCTCTGACCAATGGGGCCTAGCCCAGACCGGAGACGTCCTGGTTTCTTTGCGCCTCTCTGGGGCTGCCCTGTGTCAGCCTGCGTGTGAGGAGGCAACCCAAGTCCTAGCGGACTATTTGGCTACCCAGGGCCTCATGCTGGGCCAATAGCAAGGTTATAACTGCTCTGTTAGCTGGAGGGGGTTCCTGTGGGCTAGGCAGTCTGCTAAATGCCAAATGTTTTTTATCTCATTTAGACTTCACCTGAGGAGGGAAGTTCTCTTATTACCTACATTCTCTTTATTCTTTTTTCTTGAAATAAGTTTTTATTGGAGCATGGTTGCTTTATACTGTTGTGTTAGTTTCTACTGTACAGCAAAACGAATCAGGTATAGGTATACATATGCCCCCACTTTTTTGGATTACTAATTTTTTTACATTTTCATAGTCAGTAGTCATAGTCAGGATTAAGATAACTGAGGCTAAAGACCATTATCCCCTCACCCAAGCTGTCTTCTCACTGTGCCCCCAAGAACCCCTCTCCTCATCTAAAAGTACTTTGTTTAATAGGAGCAACAATGCTTGCCTGTGGTAAGAAGTTCGGTGGTACAAGAGCAGACAGCAAAGAAGTTGTGTCCCTCCCAGCCGAGTGTACCCCAATATGTGCATCACAGATAACTTGTCAATTTCTTGGGGATCCTCCCAGACATGCATTTATAGTCTTATATATCCACACACACACACGCACACACACGAGCTTAGGATACTTTTTTTTTTAACTCAGTGTGTCTTGGAGATGATTTGTTTGCCTATAAGATCTATCTCATTCTTTTTCACTGCTGTGTGATATTCTTCTGTGTGGACGTACCATGATTCATGGAGCAAGTGCCCTACAGGTGGTCGTGTAGGTTCTTTTCTATCTTTTGCTTTTACAAACAATGCCATGATGAATATCCAGCATACTGTCCTTTATCAATTTATCCTGCAAAGAAAGTTGTATGCATACAATTTTGTCTGCAGGATAAGTTGATAAAGGGTATGTGCATTTGATATTTAGATAGAAATTGCAAAAGCAGTTCCCAGTGTGTGTGAAAATGCCCACTTCCCTGAATCCTCTATAATACTATTGTTTGTCTTTTCTGCTCTGATAAATAAAAAATGCTCTCATATTTTAGTTTGCATTCAGTTATGAGTGAACCCTTTTTTTTTTTTCTGTTGGGTTGTTGATCCTCTTAAAAATTTATTTCTAAAGTGAAAAGTGAAAGTGAAAGTCGCTCAGTCGAGTCCGGACTCTTTGCAACCCCATAGACTATACAGTCCATGGAATTCTCCAGGCCAGAATACTGGAGTTGTTATAGCCATGCTTTCCGGGAAACAGACTCACTCAGAAGGACAATGCAGATAGTGAAGTGCAGTTTATTACACCGGTGGGCCCAAGGCAGAGTCTCCTCTTAGCCAAGGACCCCGACAAGCATTTGTGAAAATCTTTTATACCCCATGTGTCCAAACCCACTACCCCAATTCCCTTGAGACTTACATAAACAAAGGAAGGGTAAATACAACTACAATAACCCCATCATTCACGTGTTATGTGTTCAAACAGTCAATAATCAATAAGCCCGCAGTTACATTTCAAATAGTTAATAACCGATAAGCCTGTGCTTACATTCTGATAGATAGTGTCCGGAGGCAGGGGTGATTAGTGTCTGTTTTCTCTTCTTTAAGATTCCCCTGCCCAGAGGGGGGGTCTTATCCTTCCATTGTCATTCCCACAGGCGCTAAGCACAGAGTTCAGAGTCCACTGGAGAGGTGGCCACGCACGATCAGCACAGACAGGCCTGAGATGGAGTCCAGGCCCTATGAATTCCTTCTTCAGAGTGGGTAGTCTTTCCCTTCTCCAGGGGATCTCCCCAACCCAGTGATCAAACCCAGGTCTCCTGCACTGCAGGCAGATTTTTTTTACCAGCTGAGCCACAGGAAAGCCCTAAGAATTTATTTCTACCAATTTTGTAATAAAGACGTGATTCTTCTCATCTGCCATATGTGCTGCAAGTATTTCCCCCAGTTTACAGTCAGTCCCTTTACTGTGATCTTTGCTGTTCGGATATTTACCATTTACTGTCAGATCAAAGATGCCCTCTTCAAGATGATTCATTCTCCCATGATTTCACCTAGTCCTTTGAGACAGGTTCATTGGATATCCATTTTATAGTAGGGACCGAGTCGGGTCCTGGCCCCACAGCCGGCTGCTTTTCCCCGGGTTCCAGCAGGAGGAACCGAGCGGGAGAACCGCAAAGATGGAGACCCCTCCTCGCTTCGTGGAGCTTGGGGCAAGAGCCTGCAGGCTGGCGCTCTCTCCCCGGCTGGTTCACTGAGCCGCGCTTGCGCGCTGACTGAGGGTCCCGGATCTGGGTAGGCCTGGCTGGCGCCTGGGAGACCCCGGGGTGAGGGTCCTGGGGAGTGGCAGTGCGACGGGGGCGGGGTGAGCCAGGAGTGCAGAGGATGGAGGGGAAGGAGGGATCGGCAGTTTGGCTAAGGGAGGATCTGGCTTTAGTCAGGCGCTGGGAGGGGGTGTGTTGGGAAGGAAAGCGGAGAAGAGGCTGCAGCCTGAGGTTAGCTACGGAGAGGAGGAGGCTGCCGCCGGGGAGTGGGCACTGTGCTGGGAGCTGGGGATGAGGCCAGGGCAGGCAGGGAAAGAATAGGTAGGAGGGGGGGGGAAGAGCGAGGCGAAGGGGTCGGGGAGGCGGAAGGAATCGACAGGGTGGGAGGGTGAGGGGAATGGGTTGGAGAAGGAGGGGCTCATACCAGCGCCAGGACAGCTTCCTCCAGACCCTGGGACTCCTGCCGAGCTGACTTCTCTCGCCTCGGGCCGCTGGACCACAAGTCAGACGTGCCGCTGTGGAAAAGATTATTTTCCCAAAGTTCTTGAGAGTATTCTACTCTGGCCCTGCTGCTCACTTACCTCCAACCCAGGACAAATCCCTAACAGCTCTGAACGTAAATACTCTCTTCCACTCAGGGTTAGGCGGTTGGGATGAAATGCGGCGATTGAAAGGGATTTGTAATCCTTTATTTAAAGGCTGCCTGGTTGCAGAAGCCTGCCATAGTCCTGTGGATGTTGTTGTTTAGTCGCTAAGTTGTGTCCAACTCTTGCAACCCCTGGGCTGCAGCCTTCCAGGCTCCTCTTTCCATGGGATTTCCCAAGCAAGAATACTGGAGTGGATTGCCATTTCCTTCTCCAGGGGATCTTCCGGACCCAGGAATAAAACTGAAGTTTCCTGCCTTGGCAGGCGGATTCTTTACCACTGAACCATCAGGGAAGCGCGTTCCTGTGGATAGGTGTGGATGAGAGACACCAACCCTAATTTGACTCAAGGGAAAACATTTTTACTTTCACAGTTCAACATGGAGTACAGTACCAGCTGACTGCCTCAGGCATAGATGTCAATGGCAGGAGCTGCTGAGCTACTGTTCTATTTTGTCCCCTGGTGGTGGTGAGCCCTCAACTGGGCAGACTGGGGCCAGCAAAGCCCTTAGTCAGGCTCAGTCCTGCCCCTGGAGCTGGTCTGGATTTCCCATCACCGCTGCTGGAAGTTACACCAAATCTACTTGAAGCTTGACAGTAAGAAGCAGAGAGGTCTTGGCTGTTGAGAGGAAACAGGTCAGAGAGGGGAGATGTGAAGTTATAACTCAGTTCCCAAAAGGCAGGATCTGTTTAGATGAGAGTCCAAGGAACCATTATGCTGAGGAAGGAGCCAGCATTTATGGGCTGTCCCCACTGCCTATAAGCGAAGGGAAGGGGAGAAGCTAGGGCCAGCACTTTTTAAAAAAGTATTTACTTATCTGGCTGCCACAGGTCTTAGTTGAGCACACAGGATCACTTGCAGCATGTGGGATCTGGTTCCCTGACCAGGGATGGAACTTGGGCCTCCTGCAATGGGAGGACGGAGTCTTAGCCACTGGATCAGTAGGGAAGTGCCAGGAGCTATTCTGTAGCAGATGCAACGTGTTGCTCCCTTGCTGAGATGGCCCGTTCTGACACCCACCTAGTATTTTTTCCAACCCTAACGCCGCCATCTACAGTTTTCCCGAGGCATGAGGTGGTCACTGTATTCCGGGCAAGGCAGTCTTTCATGGGACATCAGGCATGTCACTGCGCTTGGAGGGACACCGACGGGGATTGCCTTCTATGAGGCAGCTATCGAGAGGCTCCTCTCAATTCCTAGACAGACGAGGGCTGCGCGGGACAAGAGCCGCCGGGCCTCTGATGACGCACTACCGGCCGCGCCGCTGTTCTTCCGGCCTCGGCAGGTGACTCTAACCCCTGGGTCTCCGTGTATCTCACGGACAGTGGTCGCTGCTCTGTGGGAAGCCCCCGGACATCACGGTGAGCGGGCGGGACCCAGGGGAAGGGAAAGACAGACACCGCACGCCTCCCGGCAGTGGCGGCGGCCCTGGTTTCTGTGGGAAACCCGCCCGGGCCTCGTTCTCCCCGAATTACTGCATACCGGGGCGGCCCCGAGCTCCTGGCGGCCCATCCCCGCTTGCAGCTTCAGCACTGATCTCACCAGGGCCTGGCACACAGAACACGCCTAAGAAGATGACGGCGTGAATGAGTGAATGATGATTGAGTAACAGATAAATTACCGAGACCTAGGACCCGAGTTCGGAAACGAAATCCTGGGGGCCAGAGTTCTCCGTTTGGGTACCAGCGGTTTCCCTCAACAGTCCTGCAGCTCAAACTTTAAAAATTTGCAGGTACTTAAAAGGAGAAAGCAAATAGTGTGGAACGCACTAGCGAGAGAGTTTGGAGACCTGAGCTGTAATTCCCTGGGATACCGAGCCGGTTTCTTGATCTCTAATGTTGAACGGTCACTGCCTTCTTTTCTCTACAAAGCTCAGTGGACAGTATGTACGCGATAGCACGCATGGAAACGTTTATGTCTAACAACAGAAGTTTACTATCCATTACTTGCCAAATATTACCTAGAATTTAGAGGCGGGACTACAAGAGTGAGTGACCTCGGAGCCTTGCCAAGTGGGAAGTCGCTTCCCAGTGCAGTACTGGAAAATATATATATGAGCAGATCTGTGATAATATTTTAAACCGCGTTTATTTGGCACTTAACGGGTACCAGGCACTGTTTGAAACAGTTGTGCATTTATTTAGCCTTCACAAGATCTAATTTTTAATGAGGAAATCGAGGTCTGTAAGAGAATAGATGACTGCTATTAAGTGACCCAACGCTGCAGAAAATGTAGGTCCAGTGTGCTGCTGCAGCCTGGAGGAATACTTTACTTGGGGCCAACAAGCAAATCAGGAAGGGCTTCACAAAACAGTACATTTAAGTGTGGTCTTATGTAAGGAATTGTGGTTTCAGTTCTTGAAAAACACCTGGCTTCCCAGAATCCTTCAGCCGTTTCTAGAAGAGTAGCAAAGTGGCAGCAGGATGAAACCTTACAAGACATGAGGAGGATGCTAGGTTCCTGTAAATTTTAGCAAGATGAAGTTGGATATATGTATACATATATATATATATATATATATATATATATATATATATTTATTTATTTATTTATTTATTTCCGCCAAATCTGGATTAAATTTGATCCTTTTAGCATCTTAAAATCATGAACAGATATTTCACATTATCTTATTTGTGTAAGCATTCCATTCTGGCTAACTTAGAAGCCAGATGTCAGCAAACTGTGACCCATGGGCTAAATTTTGGTCTACCACCTGTTTTTGTTAAAAAAAAAAATTGTTGAAACAAACAAGCTTACTTGTTTACATATTGTCTAGTTATGTTTTCAAACTGCAAAGGCAATGCTTGCTAACTTTTGATGTAGACAAACAGCTTGGATGATCCACAACTAGAGAGTAGATATGACAGACTTGTCCTTCTCAAATGTGATATTTCCGGACTCCTGCTGAGTGCTTGCTGTGTGGCATATATCTTTATAAATGCTTTATATGAATTAACTCATTTAGTCAAGGGTTTCACAGAGCGTTGGAGCTGGAAGGACTTGGAATATTACCTGATTTGTCACCTTTTTCAGATAAATAGCCTGTTCACATGGGCTATGGCAGAGTAAAGTTTCTTGAGTTTCAGTACAGCTTGCTTTGCCACTTTGATCTTATTCTGAATGGGAAACCTATACCATATCCATTAGATGTGGCATTTTTAAAAAAAAGGGTTTTTTTGGGGGGGAGGTAGTTTTTAAAATTCTGAGCCAGATCTTTCACTTTAAGATGTTTTTCTGATTATAAAAGTAATTCATGTTTATTGCAGGAAAAATGAAATATGTAGAAGAATATAAAGGACAAAATAAAGTAACCCATTAAATGACCTAGAGATCAGTTGTTGACACTTTGGAGGGTCTTCCACTGCCCTTTTTTATGTGTGTGTTTTGTGTATATATGTGTAGTTGATAATAGTTTCTGTTTACTGAATGCTTACTTTAGTACTGGTATATATGTGCATATTTTTTGTTTTTAGTGTGTTGTAGTCTCCTATTTTAACATATTGTATTCTCGTGAGTATTCTTTGAAAACATGAGTCTTAATAATTTCATAATCTGTCATATTGAGACACTATCAATTTTTACTTGCCTGTATTTTCTTAAAATTATAGTAACAATGTGATCCTTGCACATAAGTCTCTGTGCTCATCTCTGATTATATTTTTTCACTTTTTTCTGTGATAACAGTTATTTATTTATTTCTACAGGAAAACTTTCAAGCATTACAAAAGGAAAGGCCTTAAGACAACAAAAGTTTCAGAGTTTTCTGGTGGTCCAGTGGTTAAGACTTTGTGCTCCCAATCCAGGGGCCAAAGGTTCAATCCCTTGTTAGTGAAGATCCTGCATGCCACGTGGCGCAGCAAGAAAAAAGAAAAAAGTGTACCATAATCTTATTCCTCAGAGATGATAGTGGCTAACAAATTCATAGATATTCTGAGAGATTTAAGTTATTTATTTATTTAGGCCATGATGTGCAGCTTGTGTGACCTTAGTTCCCCAACTAAGGATTGAGCCAGGCCCTCAGTGGTGAAAGTGCAGAGTCCTAACCACTGGACCACAAGAGAATTCCTTAAGTTAGCTTTTTAAAAATAAGGCAGAATATAAATAATTGAGGAAATATGGGAACTAGAGGGGGAAAATCATTCATAATTCATATCCCCATGGTGATGATTAATTTTCCTTTTTGGTCTTATTTATATGCATATTTTAACATACATATATGATGCTACATTTGTATCTGAAATTATGACATACTGATAAATTTGAGGATCTTCTGAGATACATTGTAGGTGACTGAGAATTTTGTTCTGAGTTCCTGTACCTACAAAATGGTGATCCTGGTGTCCCAATTGCCACTCAGCATACAACTTTAAGACCTAATATATGTAACTAGATTATCTCTAGAAAGATGGTACCAGTTTATATTCCCACCAGTTGTGTGTGAGAGGCTCTTTCCCTGACCTTTGCCAGTTTTTGAGTTTTAGCATTAAAGAGAAAGTTTTCAATTTGATATAAAAATCAGTTCTTCATTCTTTCAGTTCTCATTTGTTTGATTACCATGGAGGTGAAGCTTTGTTTTGATATGTTTATTGGCTTTTTGTTAATTCTTGGAGTATTTGTTATACTGCCCATTTTTCTGTCAGTTCATCTTTTTTCTTTACACATTAATAAGAAGGTTTTTATTTATCAGGTCCATCTACTTTTTTGATGTATAAATGTAAAAAATACATTTTTTAACCCTTTACTCAGTTTAGATTTATTTTGGTATGTGGTATGAAATAGGAGTCTCACTAAGTGTTTTTTCCAGATAGTTAAACAATCTCAGCATAATTTGGGAGAAATCAATTGTTTATGATTAGAAATGCCAATTTTTATCATATATTATATTATTTTACATATTTCTCTTAGGGGATTAGAGTTTATAAAGTCAAAAGCCAGAGTTTAACTTCCTTGTAAATATGTAAACTCACTGTTAAGGTTTCCTAGTTATACTCCTTTTTTTTTTTTAAGCTGTGCCACACAGTACGCAGAGTCTTAGTTCCCCCACCAGGGACCGAACCCCCACTCCCTGCATTGGAAGGGCAGAGTCTTAACCGCTGAACTGCTGGGGAGATCCCCTAGCTATATAGTCTTGGTGATTTTATCTGTTACCCTCAGAATTTCAATTACTCTCTTTATGACAAAAATT
Source organism: Cervus canadensis (assembly GCF_019320065.1). Lineage (NCBI taxonomy): Eukaryota > Metazoa > Chordata > Mammalia > Artiodactyla > Cervidae > Cervus > Cervus canadensis. The sequence continues at coordinate 42,877,088 of NC_057407.1, read as the reverse complement.
CTAAATACAAGTTTTCAGCCCATACCTCTCTCCTCTATTCCATATATGTATGCCTGATATTTCAAACTGAATGTATCTTTTTCCTCCCAAACCAGTGTTCCCACTCTCATTAAAGGTTACTGTCATCACTCAAGCTTCAAACCAGCAAATTATCATTAACTTTTTCTCCTTACATTCTCTCTAATATTCATCTTGTCCTGTTGTTTTTTCTCTTAGTCAGCCCAGTCCCCTTACTGGATTGCTGAAACAACCTCTCAGGGGTCCTCCAGCCTTCACCTTGCCTCCTACCTTTCACCCCTGTACACACTTCTTCTCTTGTACTATGGACAAAAGGATGTGTGTATGTAATAGCAGATCTAATCATGTCACATCTTTTTTTCAAACCTTTTCCGGTCCTTTTTGTGGCTTTCTGCTCAGTTTAGTGTTAATTCCTTAAAATGACTTGCAGGATTGTATTTGCTTGCCTCAGGCTTCATGGCTTATTTCTAGTGTTTCGTACTTTGGCCTTGTTAGATCTCGTTCATTCTTCTGAAGCATGGGGCTTGATTCCTTTTATATATTCCATTTCATTTCTCTTGATATCTTCTTTTCCCTCTGCCCATCTAATCCTTACTTGTCTCTTCTTCAGTGAGGCTTTCTTTCCCAGGTTAGATTAGGTCCCCTCTGCTCTACATTTCCACAGTGCCCAGTATTTCTGCTTTTTTAATTCCCTTATTTGTAACTACTGGTGTAATTTCTTTATTGAGCTGTGGTGTAAGCTCTGGGTGAGCAGGGTCGTGTCTGACTTTTTCTCCACTGTCTAGCTCTGATTATACCCAGACCCCACTCTACCTCATGAATAGTAGGATTCTGTAGTGGGTCCACTTTATGTCCCTTTATGGAAGAGGATTGGGAAATCCTACCTAGAATCCTCCTAAACTTCTAAAACTCAACACTGAGGCACAGACCTTGATGAGAAGGTCATAGAGCTGGTCTTATTAATTAATTCACCAGACATCCTATTCTTTCATGTTTTCTGAGGTCTTGATTATGATAAACCATCTCTCTGCCTTCTGTCTTTCTTGAGATGTTTCAAGTTTTACTTCTCACTGCAGGCTTATATGGAGAGACATTTTTTGATGAACAGTTACAATTTTGACTTTCCAAAAACCAGAAACTCTCTACTATTTTTACAACTCTTTGTGAGTCAAAAATTATTTCACAGAGTGGTTTTTTTTTTAACTGCAGCCTGCAGTCTTATATTGAGCTGTGCCTGAAGAAAAATTTTTTCACTGATAAGATACCTTGAAGAAAGGACAATCAGCGTATCTCTGCTGCTGCTACTGCTAAGTCACTTCAGTCGTGTCCGACTCTGTGTGAACCCATCCCTGGGATTCTCCAGGCAAGAACACTGGAGTGGGTTGCCATTTCCTTCTCCAATTAATAAAAGTGAAAAGTGAAAGTGAAGTCGCTCAGTCATGTCTGACTCTTCGCGACCCCATGGACTGCAGCCTATCAGGCTCCTCTGTCCATGGGATTTTCCAGGCAAGAGTACTGGAATGGGGTGCCATTGCCTTCTCCGCAGTGTATCTCTAGGTTGTATCAAATAGAAATCACTAACTACTATCCAGCTCCTTGACATATAGGGGAGGTGGGTGGATCAGACATAATACATTAGCCTTGCTATGAGGCCATTTCCCCCCATGTAACTTTTGATTATATTAATTGCCTTTTCTTTAGATTATTGTATAATGGAAAGAGTGGATTCATTGACATGGATATTCCCATTCTTATTTTTATCTTTATAAATAACATTCTGATGTATTTATCAAGTGCTTGAGTATTTCCTAATATGTTAGTCTGTCTGGCTGTCACTTGAACAGCTGACAGATGGAGTTTGTGAATCCAGAAAGCTGGAAGCCATCCCTAACACTTGGTGAGGCAGGCACATTGCTATCCTGACAGGTTTTGTGTGAGTTATCATATAGTATCCTCAGACAACAGCTGTTTCTCATATTTCTGTTTACTGGGAAAGTGATATCCCTTCCCCCACCTTTTTTTCCTCTATGAGCAGGGCTCCACTTTTCCAGCCTTGAAGTGTTTTACAATCAAAGCAAAGAGAAGATTTGTGGATGTTGAATATGCAAGGAGCTGAAGAGAGAGAGATTGGAAGAGAGATTTGTCCAGGTGAGTGAGCAAGTGTTCACCAGTGGAAGAAATAGGAGGGCTCTGAACATTTTACAAGAGAAACTGAATGAAGCTCAGAAGAGAAAATTGCCCTCTCTTTTGGGATGTTGGGATGAATGTGAGTGAGCATCTTTTGGGGCTCGCTTTTCCCTGGTACTCATTTGATCTCATTTCCACTATTTGGCTCGTTTACATTCTCCCACCGTTTTGCCCTAATCTTGGTCTGTTATTTGTTTGTCTTTTTCCTTTTATCTCCCTTGTCTCTGATTGCCTCACTTCCTTGGTTTCTGCAGCTGCCCATTTCTCATTAATGATGATCACCTTACCCTGGTGCAGATCTCTTCCACCGCTTATAACTCTGAATTACATGCTCACTTGCTCTTATTGACCCTTACTCATAGGCCAGTATTGAGACCTGTCAAAATGAAGTCCCTGTAAGTTAAGGGACTTCCACTCTGCCCTACACAAGAGACATTCACTGTGATGGTTTTTTTCAGGTTGGATGAACAAGCCTGCTCCAGAGCAGGATGGCACTGATATTGAGTTGCCAGGGGTAACCTCAAAGAGATCCCGAGAGGATGAATACCAGGATTCTACATTTGAAGAAAAACATATATGTGAGAACATGAAGGAAAACCCTCCCAGAGAGGCTCCTGGACCACGCTTTTTCCGAGAAGGTTTTGGAGCAATAACTTTTATCCATAAGGAAGCACCTCCAGAAATGATTAGCCAAGAATATCATTTTGAGAGAAGCTTGCTTTTGACCTCAAGTCTTGTTACACATCTCAGGGTTTCTACAGAAGAGAGCCTACATAAATGGGAGACAAGTAGCATACACACCAATGAGGTTTCAGGCCAAAGTAAATATTTGACCCTCTCTACACAGAAAAAATCTTGGAAATGTGGTGAATGTGGAAAAACCTTTACTCAGCGCTCATCCTTTACCCAGCATCAGAGAACTCATACAAGACCCTACACATGTGAGGAATGTGGGAAAACTTTTAGTCGTAGCTCATTCCTTATTCGACATCAAAGAATTCACACTGGAGTGAAGCCATATGAGTGTGAGCAGTGTGGGAAAACATTTAGATGTCGATCATTTCTTACTCAGCATCAGAGAATCCACACTGGAGAGAAACCATATAAATGTAATGAATGTGGGAATTCCTTCCGCAATCATTCACATCTCACTGAACACCAGAGAACTCATACTGGAGAGAAGCCTTACAAATGCAATAGGTGTGGGAAGGCCTTCAGTCAGAACACACACCTCATTCATCATCAGAGAATTCACACTGGTGAGAAACCTTATTTATGCAATGAATGTGGCTCTTCTTTTCGCAAACACTCAAATCTTACACAACATCAGAGAATTCACACTGGGGAAAAACCGTATAAATGTGATGAGTGTGGGAAAACTTTCCATACAAAGGCAAACCTCTCTCAGCATCAGAGAATTCATACTGGAGAGAAACCCTATAAATGTAAGGAATGTGGGAAAGCCTTTTGTCAGAGCCCATCCCTTATTAAACACCAGCGAATTCATACTGGAGAAAAACCATATAAATGTAAGGAATGTGGCAAAGCTTTTGCTCAGAGCACCCCACTCACTAAACATCAGAGAATTCATACAGGAGAAAGACCCTACAAATGCAGCGAATGTGGTAAAGCTTTCATTCAGAGCATTTGCCTTATTCGGCATCAGAGAAGTCACACTGGAGAAAAACCCTATAAATGCAATGAATGTGGAAAGGGCTTTAACCAGAATACCTGCCTCACTCAGCATATGAGAATTCATACTGGAGAGAAGCCCTATAAATGTCAAGAATGTGGGAAAGCCTTTGCTCACAACACATCTCTTACTGAACATCACAGAACTCACACTGGTGAGAAGCTCTATAAATGTAGTGAGTGTGAGAAAACCTTCCGCAAGTATGCACACCTTAGTGAACATTACAGGATTCACACTGGTGAGAAGCCTTATGAGTGTGTCGAATGTGGAAAATTCTTCAGACATAGTTCAGTCCTTTTCAGACATCAGAAACTTCACAGTGCTGAATAAATCTGGCATTCATGAGATGGTTTCTTTAGGGAGAGTGCTAGGAATCTGGCCCAGGGGAGAGGCACAGGAAGAGTTCCTAGAGGGAAGGATAAAGGAGCCTTAGACACCACACTCAGAAGAATATTTTCAGAAATGGAGGTGGGAGTTTGGAGAATGCAGAGCCTACTCCAGGTGGGCATCTGGGAATACAGGATAGGAAGGAAGTTCCTACTTTTCAGAGAAATCTTGGCTCCTTGCCATTCCTTTCCCTAGGGCACTCTTAATAGCTGGAGGTGCCATTTATTAAGCCAACACTGTGTTTTCCTTATTACACTCCTGCCTTAGCTCCTCGACTTGTCACCTGTGTTCACTGCTCACTAGGCTGGGTTGCTTTTCCAAACTGATGCTCAATGTGAAAGTGGCAGCTGTTCTGAGGTGGTGCTGAGTAGCCTCCAAATGACTGAGGTGGCTACTGTGGGAAGGCTGCCCATCTGTGGACCTGGTCCCACGAAGGGGAGACAGAAACAAACAAAAACAGAATCCTTATTCATTTATTTATTCAACAAATATTGGGATATATGGCAAGAACTGGGCTGATTGCTGCAGGAATGGTGAAGAAGGCTTTTCATCAGGGTGAGGGAGATCTTTCCCAATCCTTTAAAACTGGAGGGTCACTTGGGGCTAAGAAGGAAATAAGTCAAAACTTTTCTCAAATGCTCTCAGTTTGTGGGAAGGAAGTCAGATCTGCTTAGAGGGTCACAGAGAGGAAGACCTACCTTCTATACCTGTAGAATTATTGGCTTACCCAGAGAGGAAATGGTTTTTGCTGGGTTACCAGTGGTAAGAGGCCTCAGAGCAGGAAGTCTACCTGTGACTGAGCAAGCCACCCACATATTCCTGACCAGGACTAGGGCATAGTCCTGTCCCTTATCAGTTTGGCTGGTCGACTAGTACACAGGGAGGAGGGGGTAGGAGCCCTCTAGGATCAGCTTGGGACTTGGTTTGTTAGCCCTTAGGGTGAGAAAGCATTTGTGATAAAGGAAGGCAGCCCCTTTCAGGTTGGCTGTGCTTGGGCATTGGTGAACCAGTCCTTAAGAGAGAGAGCTTCAGTGATGAAGTCACTGTATTGGAGAAGGCTAGGTTTTGTGTAATCACGGCATTGGAGGTTTGTTTTTTGCTTTGTTTTGACTGTGCCACTTGGCACAAGGAATCTGAGTTTCCTGACCAAGATTGAGCCCGTGCCCATTGCAGCAGAAGCATGGAGTCTTAACCACTGGACCACCAGGGAAGTCCCGGCACTGGAGATTATAACCATAGATTCATGAGAGTCGGATGTTTGTTTTTATTGGGACTTTCTTATTCCAGGATGTTTATCATTCTTTGTGAACTAGAGCTATCTAGGGAACCACTTCTCATGGGATGCATTTGGAAAGAATTCTAAAGAGAATTACCTCTTTTTCAACTCTGAAAATCAAGATAGCATGGTTTGCCATGACTGATGGCATTTTATTTTTTGAGTGAAAAGAAGGGCATGTTTCCCCTTCTCCATTCTCTTTCTTGTTCTTAACTGCTACCTAGAGAATCAGCTGTGGAAGATTATATGAGGATAGCCTTTGACTGGCATTTGAAATAGTTTTCTATGCTCTGAAGTTGATATAGTTTTTAAAAATATGACCATTAAACACAACTAAAGTAAGTTAATTCTGGATTGGTTATTTGGAACTCAGCATTGATTTTTTTTTTTTTTCCAGAGCAACTGTCTTACAAGCATTAGTTTGAGCTATTAACTGCCAATAATGGGAATGTGACAGAAATAACGTAATTTTCCCTCTCCAGCTATAAAGGTGATGTTCACAAACCTGCTATAGGGCAGTTACTAATTGAGTAAATTAATGTCTTATGGGAAAAAATAACCCTATGAAAACTGTATTTTATGCTCATGGAAAAAAAGTCTACAGAAAGCAAATGTCTGTATTTTTTTCAAACACTGAAGAATTCATTGCTAGCACATAGTAAATGTTCAGTAAATGTTTATTTGTTGAGTTAATATATTTTAATCAAACTCTGCCTACCAAAAACTTAAGGAACTTCTTGACATTTAGAGTGATATTTATATGCTACTGTCTTTGGCGTCTTGACTGGAGGTTAGAGAGGAAAGGGAGAGTTTTCTTGAGAAAGAAGTCAGAAAACCTTAAGGGTGAAAGATGCCTCAGTTGTTAGGAAGATTTTCTAAAGTGGAATGGACAAACCGAGATTTTAATCCTCAGGCTAAGAGAGTCTGGTACCATTTTTACTTCCTGGAGAAGCAGAAAGAAAAAGAACTCATCAGCTTTACCCTCATCCCATATTCTCACACATGCAGATATTTACTCCTGATTTTGTGTCAGTTGCTGGCCCACCATGTGTCAAGTCACTCCAGCTTGGCCTCAAGTCTGGCTTCTTCCTCAGCCTTCCCTCATCATGTCCAATCAACCACTATATCCAGTTGACTTACAACTCCTAAACTAGGAAGCCACCCCCACTAAAAGTGCTTTATCCAAGCTTCCTGATTTCCTAGGCTTTTTTTCCATTTTCCCAAACAGTCTTGCAGTTTCTTGTACCACTGGGCCATCTTTCACATGTCTTCTGGATGGACTTTGCAAGACACAACCGTGGCAGCTCTGTGGTTCTCTCTCTGAATCAAGTGTTAGCCTCCAGGGGTACCTGAGTCTCCTCATCTGGCCCATGCCTGCTTTGCCTTTTCAGAGGGCACTCCTTGCACGTTCTATTCCATAGTGCAAATTTCTGTGACATCATCATTGGACTCCAGTTTGGCACCTTTGCACATTCTCTTCCTATCTCCTGCTTCTCTTCCCTGCTTCTGCTTGCTTGGGAGGCTCTCATTTGTCACTTGTGAATGTGCTCAGGCAACAACTCTTCCAAGCTGTCTCTGATGTCACATGGTCTGTATTTCTGTATTTTTTGACTTCATCATTTTATGTATCAGGTTATAATGGCTTCCCTGATAGCTCAGTTGGTGAGGAATCCGCCTGCAATGCAGGAGACCCTGGTTCGATTCCTGGGTCAGGAAGATCTGCTGGAGAAGTGATAGGCTATCCATTACAGTATTCTTGGGCTTCCTTTGTGGCTCACTGCTAAAGAATCCACCTGCAATGCGGGAGACCTGGTTCGATCCCTGGGTCAGGAAAGGCTGGAGAGGGGAAAGGCCCGCTCCAGGATTCTGGCCTGGAGAAGCCCACGGACTGTATAGTCCATGGGGTCGCGAAGAGTCGGACAGGGAAGCCATGGAGCAGCCTGTGTCCTGCCCAAGCCTGGCTCTTTATCTGGCCCAAAATCTTCATTCTACTCCACTCCTGTAGCATTGCACAAACACCTTCCTGGTGGCCTGGTTGACCAACTAGAGTTTCTTAGGTACAGAAAAAGTCCAAAGGCAACCCTTACAATCTAAGGAAAATACAGAAATGCTATTTAGAGGACTTCCATGATAGCTCAGTTGGTAAAGAATCCACCTACAATGCAGGAGACCCCCAGTTCAATTCCTGGGTCAGGAAGACCTGCTGGAGAAGGGATAGGCCACCCACTCCAGTATTCTTGGGCTTCCCTTTTGGCTCAGATGGCAAAGAATCTGCCTGCAATGCAGTAGACCTAGGTTTAATCCCTGGGTTGGGAAGATCCCCTGGAGAAGGGAATGGCTACCCACTTCAGTATTCTGGCCTGGAGAATTCCATGGACTGTATAGTTGCAAAGAGGTTGCAAAGAGTCGGACATGACTGAGCGACGTTCACTTCACTTCATAATGGCTAGTTTACAAATTTTTCTCTTCCCACTGTCAGCTCCATCAGGACAGGAGCCATGTGAAATTTATTCACTTTTGTATCCATATCTCTGGCCTTTAGTAGGTGCTCAGTAAATAAATACCTGTTGAGCTCAACTAAAATTGAGTCAGACGATTCTCCATACCCAAATGCAGGTTGTGATTTAAGTCCACAGTTATTAGCAGAAAGGTACAGTGAATACAAGAGTATGTCATGAAGTGTTTTTCAGAAGTAAGAATTCTGAACCTTCCCCGAAGGTACAGAGTGTGTGGTCCACTCTGATACAGAGAGGATCTCGTAAGCAAAAGTAATATGTGGCAAAAAAAATTGAGGGCGGGGTGTTCTGTTACAGATTAGACATTTAAATGTCCCATCATAGTTTAACAAATTGTTTTCAGATATATTGATGTCATGGTCAACAGGAAGAGGAAAATGCATGCAGGTGTAGAAGCGGAGCTATGTCAACTGGAATATCCTTGCAGCAAGAGAGACTAGCTGAGCAGTGATGCTGGCTTGGCAGGAGAGTAGCTGAGCTTAAAAACCCTAATGTGGAAGCCCTTCCTGAACTCATGGCTTTCCTTGGGGCTCTGGAATGATGAAGAATTAGAATGTGTTACTTATATTCACTGCGTCAAAATGTAATTTGTGACTTTAGAAGAACACGAGATGAGGCCACATGAGAGCCACAAAATAAGAAGGGAAGACAGAAGGATGGTTGAACTTGCCTGAGGTCACACAGCTATTCTCAGGTGAAGTTGAAATCCCAGTGTCCTTGCTTTTCCCTCTGATTTCTCTTTACTGGTTGTACCTCTGCTCCATGATGCCTCTTTCCTTGTGTGTTATGCCCTAATTCTGAGAATGGGAGAAGCTCACTTTAGATCAAGAAGCTTTTTGGCCTGTAGAATAAGACCTTATTGCATGTAAGTGAGGGGGAGAAAGAAGTTGATTCTGCATCTTAACCCCATCTTTTTCCCTACATAATGCAGAAATCTAGTCTTGACCCCTGGTAGCTCTAGTTTCACTTTCTTGAAGCTGCTGGCTAGAGCAGGGCTAAGGTCATCTTAGTTCAGTGGGATTTTTTGGTGTCCATTTCTCCAATCCATTTTCCACCTCTCATTGAAGAAACTCATCACAAATTGCAGTTAAGCCCCAGATTCCTGTTTCTAGTAACCTACTCTGCCTAGGGCACCCTACTGCCAGGTTAGTTTCCACCCAGAAGAGCCTCTTGATAGAGATTCTTTGAAGTCTAAAAGGGAAAAAGTGTGTAGGCTTAGGATCTTTGGGATGTGGAATGTTAGGGCTATCGAGGAAGAAGATGCTATCTGATTCAAAAGAATTAATGAGGCTGAGACACTGGGTAAAAAGAAAGGCAAGCCCAACATTGTTCTCTGGCCTGTCAGCTAAAGGGTCCCCTTTTAGCTGAAGAGAGCGATGGTTTTCAGTCTATTTCCACTTCTGTTTTCAGCATCATAAATGGACTCCATTTTGTGAAAAGGTCCATCTGAAAACTTTTTAAATTAATTTATTTTAATTGGAGGCTAATTACTTTACAATATTGTCCATCTGGAAATTTGAGCAGATAACTTTGTTGCATCTCATTCACTTAAGTGCTTCCTGAAAGCCTACTACTGCACAGGAGGGATATGATGTTAAGAAGTGTTAGTCACTCAGTCCTGTCGGACTCTTTGTGACCCCATGAACTGTAGCCTGCCAGCCTCCTCTGTCAATGTTATTCTCCAAGCAAGAATACTGGAGTGGGTTGCCATTCCTGACCCAGGAATCTTCCTGACCCAGGAATCGAACCTGGGTGACAGCCCTGTTTTCCTGAGCTTGCAGATCATTGGAAATGCCTGGAAGTGGGTCAGGTGCCCTGCTGCCCATGGCTTCATTTCTGGAATATGCAAATACTGCCTGAATGAAGATCAGCAAGATCTAAAGTTTCTCAGAATGGGGCCAGGGGTGCTACCTCGAAGGCAGGAAAGTCCTGTAAGTCATTGCAGTCAACGGGGCTTGGAACTGGGATTTGGGGAACGTGGTAATGTTCTGCAAACATTATTGACCATTTTTAAGTACCAGAAATTCTTGGTAAATTACACGGAAAACTTCATTTAATCCTGACAGCAACACTATGAAATTTGGTATCTTTGAAATTAGTATCTTTAAAAATGAGGGAAGTGGCACAGAGGGGTAACTTGCCCAGGTTCACATGCTGAGAACCTGGGACTTCAACGCAAAGCAGAGCCCTTGTCTTTTGGCCAATTGTTGATCCAACAGCCGGAAGCAGTAGGGTGTTTTGGGGTTCCTGTGAGGAGATCGATTATCCGACAGTTCAGAACGTGTAGCAGGAAGGTTGAAGCCAGGTTTAGGGAAACTTTCAGAAAACCTTCCAAGGATGGTGACCTGGAACAGAATTTTGGGGAAGATAAATGTCCGATTGCCGGGTGAATTAACCTGGGGTAAGAGTTCCCGGGGACGACCCCGACTCTCACTTGACTTCAGCATCCTTATTCGGGGAAGAGGTATACTGAGGTGCGTTTGCGACTGTTTTCTGGCGGGGGAGGAAGCCCGGCGGCTTGCCAGGGAGGAGACGGCTGCATTTGCTGGTGCGGCACGTATTGTTGGCGTCAGGTTGGACCGGAGCGCCCGGGAGGAGCTGCGGGCTGCCTGGGAACCCGCAGACGCGAGAGGACGGAAAAGTATGGCGGGCGGTGCCTCGCGGTTCGCTTGGTGAGCAGACTTGGCCGTCCCTGGCTGCGGCTGGTCCAGGAGTTGAGCTGGCCTCAACGCCTCTTCGGAGGAGGAAATGGCAATCCATTCCAGTAGTCTTGCCTGGAGAATCCCAGGGACAGAGAGCTTGGTGGGCTGCCGTCTATGGGGTAGCACAGAATCGGACACGACTGACGCGACTTAGCAGCAGCAGCAGCAGCAACTCCTCTTCCTTCCAGGCGAGCCAGGCCTTTGGAGCCAGGCCGGGAAGTTGGGACCGGCTCCCTTGGAGAGGGAGGGAGGAAGGCTGTACCAGAGCCCTGGTCTGGGAGGCCGGGTTTCATTTATTTGTACTTGAGTGAGCGAGCTCGTGGGTTACTTCCGTTTTCTGTGTCCTAGAAACGAATACTATCCCTCGTTTTGCCATTTCACAAAGTTGTGCGGGTTGAATAAGTAAATGTGCAATTTACCTCTTTCCTATCATTAAGTTTTTATTCCTAATAGCAACAGGGTAGGTGCTGTGTGAAGACACCCAGACTCAACAGTTTAAACAGCAGGTACTATGTATTGTATGCTTATCAGCCGGTATGATTCTAAATACGTTCCATGTATTAATTCATTTATACATCATCACAACCCTATGAAGGTAATGATCAGCTCCATTTAACATTTTTTAAGAATGGAACACAGAAAAGGTAAAGTAACTTACCCAGTACCACTTATTGGCTAATAACTGATGGAACGTGGATTCAAACCCAAGAGACTGCCAGCTTCAAGCTCATGTCATATACTTGTCTTCAAAGTTTAGTGGAGGAAGATGGAATGTAATCAGTGTTAAACACAGAATGGAAAGTACTACAGTAGATACATGTGACATTCTTTTAGAATGTTGAGAAAGTGCCTTGAAAAGGTGAAGAAAACTTTTCTAGAGGAAGAAATGTGGTTCGTACTTGACTTCAATATTAAAATTGTTCAGAGGTGTGAATTAATCTAATTAGAAATTTGAAGGTAATTAATTTGTTCGGTGTCAAGAGGTGCTAGTGGATGGGGACAGATTAGACTGGAAACCCTGTCACTGTCTTTTGATACAGTATTCTTTCCTTTTTATTCATAGGGGTTCTTAAAACCTTTCCTCTTAGGAGAGGTCCCTAATATCTTTCAATAGGCTCCCACTGTCTTTTGTTGGAGATTCTGCTTCACACTGAGACTGTCTTATTTTCCTGAAATTCATCAGCCTCTGATTGTGAGAGACTTAAGTGCTGGGGTGTTGTCCTGTTGTTCACTTTGTAAGGCAAGTGCAGAGAAAAAGAAGTGAGCCGGGCAGTCAGGCAAGAAAAGGAGATTTATTAGAGGGAAGAGAGGATGACTGGCTCTTAAAGAGAACCAGCATTCTCCCTTTCTGATGGAGTCCTTCTTATATCCCAACAATGAAAAATTCTCTGAAGGGATGATATGTAGCCAGAGGTCTGGAATCTGGTGGTCTCGCAGCTTTGAGAAGATAGGTGCCAGTGAGATAACAGGATGCCATTTGGGCAGTTTGATCAGTCTCACAGATCGCCTGATTCATTATCTGTTTTCAAGGTTGACATAACGAGCCATCTTATCAATGAGACCCCATGTGGGCCCTATCACACTTAGCCTATTTGTTTATTTATTTTGGCCATGCCAGGCAGCATGCAGGATCTTAGTTCCCTGAGCAGGGATCAGACCCATGCTCCCTGCTGTGGAAGCCCAGAGTCTTAACCATTGGACTACCAGGGAAGTCCCTCAGCTTGTTCTTAACAAGAGGCCATCTTACTGCTTGACAAATAGTGGCACCTCACTTAGTACTTTTTCATATAAATGAATAACCAGCTTCAATCAAAGAGGGACTTCAAAGGGCTTGATTTGAGATTTTTGCTTTTTCCCCATCTATCTTTGGAGTCAAAGGATCACAAAATGTTGGTACTAGAGGAAGCTTTAAATATTTTTTTTCACAGATTAAAAAAATATAATTTTTCATTTCACAGATTAAAAAAAAATGAAATCACAATTGAAGTTGAGTGACTTGCTTCAGGTTACCAAATAAGATAGCGGAAGAGCAGAGACTAGAACCCAGACATTTTGATTCAGTCCAGTGCTTGTCTCATTGCCTTTCACTGTTGCCCCACAGTCTTTGATTTTTGAAATCAGTGGCTTCTCCATTAGGTTTGGAGTGTATGTATGGGGTCGGGGGGGCTGGTTGGTGGGCTCAAATCTTATTCCTGGTGGAGAAATTTTATCTGAGGATGCTTGGTCCTTAAGAGCACCAGCCCTCTTTTTTTGTGCATTGTCACCTCTCCCTGACTTTCGTCATTAGTGATACTCTCCCAGGAGAACGACATGCTTTCATTTAGACTTAAAATAGTCATTTGGGTATGGATGGGCTATTTCTGGATTCCCATGAATCTAGAGTATGAAGGAAGTAAAGTAAGCTAACAATTTGTGGGTGGTCTTTCTCCTCCCTCTGCACCTCAGATTCCTGCTCTTCCTCATGGCAATTGTGTCCAGGAGGGAAACCAGTGTTGCTTGCGTTCCTAACAATTTGTCTCTGGGTAAGTGAAATCTAACTAGAGCCCAGGATGGGTTGTTATGGGAGTACTCATTAGGCAGACTTAAGGTGGCAACCACTAGTGACCACTAAACCTAGACCTTGCAGACTGAAAACACAGAACTCTCCAGAAATGGTACCATCTTACTCAAATCAGAGTGAGAGTGGCCTGTTGTGAAAGAAGGCTCTGAGTAACTGGTTACAGGATAGATCAGAGTGTGCAGTAATTTCTTATCATGTATACTTAAACTGAAGTCACCCTGAAACCACTCACTGAATTGCTAAGTATGATGGTCTAATCGTGTAGTGGTCAGAAACTAATAGTAAGGACATCCCTGGTTGGCCCAGTGGCTAAGGCGCTTCATTCCCAATGCAGGGGGCCCAGGTTCCATCCCTGGTCAAGGAAATAGATCCCACATAGAGCAACTGAGAGTTTCCATGCCACAGCTCAAGATCCTACATGTCAAAGCTAAGATCTGGCGCAGCCAAATAAGTAAATAAAAAGAAACTGATAGTAAATTATTGGAAGACCCATTGTAAAGGTGAATTAAATGTTTCCCCAGAGGGTATGCAATGGGTTCCTGGCCTCATTTGGAACAAGAATCATGACCACTGTTATTGGCCATCAGAAGGCACTGTGGAGCCTGGGTATCTGTTAAACTCAGTAAGAATAGTACTAGGTGAACTGGATTTTTAGGTAATGGGAACTCTGTGAATAGATGTGACTATTTATTTCTATTTATTAGACTAGAATTCATTCTAGTCTAATATGTTCACATAGTACATGTATACATATGTGTCTATGTGTGCACTGAGAGATCCTAGAAGAAAAATACCAACAGTTTCTTCTGGATGGTAGGATTTCAAGTAATTTCATTTTTGGCCTAATCATTTTTTATGATATGTTTCATTCTATATAACTAAGAAAACAAAATGATTTTTATTTGGGGACAATAAAATTAGAGGAAATAAAGATGTGCTTAGAGTTTTGGTTTTCTATTTAGCTGTGTAAACCACTTAGAGTTTATTTTTGTGTATAGTATGTCCATAATGGAAGTTTATACAGCAGATAAAGATAAATTCACACAAAGTAGTCACTTTATTAACAACCATTGTTGGTACAAGACTGCCCAATCAGATCAATCTCTGACCATAAACCATTAAAAAATTTATTATAGTTGACTTACAATGTTATGTTAATTTCAGGTGAACAGTAAAGTGATTCAGTTATACATATACATATATTCAGTCTTTTTCAGATTCTTTCCTCATATAGGTTATCAAAGAATACTGAATAGAGTTCCCTGTGCTGTAGAGTAGGTCTTTGTTGGTTATCAATCTTGTAAATAGTGGTGTGTGTATGTTAATTCCAAGCTCCTGATTTATCCCTTCTGCCCATGTTTCCCTTTTGGTAACTATACATTTGTTTTCAAAATCTGTAAGTCTGTTTCCGTTTTGTAAATAAGTTCATTTGTGTCATTTTTTAAAATTAGAGTCCACATATGAGTGATATCATATGGTATTTGTCTTTCTCTGTCTACTTTACTTCACTTAGTTCATCTTTAAGTCCAAACATGTTACTGCAAAAGGAATTATTTTGTTCTCTTTTAGGACTTAGCAATATTCCATTGTATATGTGTATCATATCTTCTTTATCCATTCCTCTGTTGATGGACATTTAGGTTGCTTCCATGTCTTGGCTATTGTGAATTGTGCTGCAGTGAACATTGGAGTATATGTACCTTTTCCGATTATGGCTTTCTCTGGATATACCCAAGAGTGAGATTGCTGGATCATATGATAGTTCTACTTTAGATTTTAAGAAACTTCCCTACTGTTCTTCATAGTGGCTGTTACCAATTACCATTCTTACCAACAGTATAGGAGGGCACCCTTTTCTTCACACCCTCTCCAACATTAATTGTTTGTATTTCGATGATGACTATTCTGACCAATGTGAGGCTATACCTCATTGTAGTTTTGATTTGAGTTTCTCTAATTACTGATGTTGAGATCTTTTCATGTACTTTTTGTCCATCTGTAATTCTTCTTTGAAGAAATGTCTATTTTGATCTTCTGCCTATTTTTTTATTTTTTTGACATAGAACTGCATGATCTGTTTGTATATATTGGAGATTATGACTGTAAACTATTTGTGCAGATATACCAGTGTATACCAGTTGACTCTCAGCCCCAGTAGATCTGTATGTAAAAACATGAAATGATCTCAGAGACATATTCCTTAGTGAAAAAAGCATCAAATTGCATAGGAGCATCTATAGAACAATTTTATTTATGTAAAAAAACCAAATGCTATATATATATGTAAAAAATATGTAGAAAAAAGACTGAAAGTATATACTCCAAATTATCTCTGGGAAGGAGATGGGTTTGTTCTGGTAGAGTGGGGTGGTGATGGTTATACAAATTACAGTTTTATCCTATATACCTACATGTTATTATAATATTTTAAAGTGAGGATACATTCATGTGTAACTTGTATAATTAAAATAGAAGGTGGCCTCAGGAAATAAGAATGTTTGTGTCTCCAGACCATCTAGAGGAGAGATTGCTCTGATGGTGGGGTGCCTGAATATTTGTTCTCTGATTCTGTGTAGCTTTATGAGTGCATCAGATTCAAAGTTTGATGCTGTTAAGATTGTCTAAGTAGTCCACTCTTTCTCCACTTCTGTGCTTCCTGAGGTGTGTCCTGATGACAACAATTTGGTTGTCATACAGTTTTTCTATAATGGGGAGAATGTATTAACCAGCTGGATGTTAAGCATAAAAACTTTTCACTGTAAACTAGTAAAGTGACTCTGTGGGTTTTTTTTTTTTTTTTTTTTGACTTTGTGTTTGCTACATCATTCTCCTTGTGAATTTGATTAGTACATGTCGGATAATGAAGAGTTTTTTTGGCTTCAAAGGTGAGGGCCAGATTCTGGCTGTAGTGAAGTTACTATCCACTAGGGTCTTCTTCCTTACGGACCACCTCTATCTTATTTTTCTGTAAACAAAACAGTGGTAGTTTCTTTCATTGAGCAGAGCTCTAGTTTCCAAACTTGGAGATTTCCCAGTTGTATGTAGGGGGACAACAATGGATGCTGAATGTTTTGGAGAGAGAGAGATCCAAAGAGACACTATCAAGGTGAGTGAATAGGGAAGGATTGGTGAGACGGACCTAGCAAAGGTTACAGCCTGGATCACCTTTGAAATCTTAACAGAGAAGTTCTTCAGTTATCACTAGTCTGTGAAGATACTACTTATAGGCAACCGAAGGAAACATCATTACTTTTCACCCATTTTTTTGAGGACTAGAGACTAGATGAGTAGTAATTTTCCCCAACACTTAAGTTACCCAAGATTAGTATCTTATTATTCTCCTCTTTGTCAGTCTGGATAATTCTAAATTACTGGATCAGGTTTTAGTATTTGTGTGTTTCAGAATAAATCACAGTAGGGAAATTTATAGATTTCCCAAGACCTGTCATTACTTAATCTCTTTCAGCCAATCACCTATTCTAATCTTTTCTCCCCATCATTGTAATCTTCCTCTGTTATTGACAAGAGGATAAAAATCAGGGCTCTACAATGCAGGTCCTCTGTTCTGCATGTAGGATATTTTCCTTTGTGGATTTTTTTCAGGTGAGAAAACCAAGCCTGATGGCACAGTGTTAAATGACTTGAAAAGATGTGGAAGATCAGAGAGCCTGGTCATCAGAGGTTTGCATTAGGAGAAGCTGAAGATGCATGCTGAACAAGGACTAGGAGGGGAAATTGTGAGGAATGACTGGGAGGACACCACATGCACACAGACCTTTTACAGGAGAGCAGTGTTACTCTAAAGATAATCATCTTTGAGAAAGTTCCTGTAAATATGAATTTGACAGAAAATTTCTTGTAAACTGGAGCCTATCAGACAGATGTCCTTTTATTGTTACAGACAGCATGAGTTCCAGCCAGATTTCACTGCACATGAAACATCAGAGATTTAACAGGCGGAAGAAACCTTCAGAATGTAGCGAGTGTGGAAAGTGTTTTACTCAGAGATCATCTCTTACCCAGCATCAGAGGATTCACACAGGAGAGAAGCCCTACGTATGTACTGAATGTGGAACTTGTTTCCGTAAACAGTCAAATCTTACTCAACATCTTAAGATTCATACAGGAGAGAAACCTTATAAATGTAATGAATGTGAGAAAGCTTTTCAAACAAAAGCAGTCCTCATCCAGCATCTGAGAATTCATACTGGGGAAAAACCATATAAATGCAGTGAATGTGGCAAAGCCTTTTGTCAGAGTCCGTCCCTTATTAAACACCTGCGAGTTCACACTGGAGAGAAACCCTATAAATGTAGGGAGTGTGGCAAAGCCTTCAGTCAGAGTATATGCCTTACTCGTCATCAGAGAAGTCATTCTGGAGATAGACCTTATAAGTGTAATGACTGTGGGAAAGCCTTTAATCAGAGTGCATGCCTCATGCAGTATTGGAGGATCCATTCAGAAGAGAAGCCCTATACATGTACCAAATGTGGTAAAGCTTTCACTCAGAACTCTTCCCTTGTTGAACACGAGAGGACTCACACTGGAGAGAAACTTTATAAGTGTAGTGAGTGTGAAAAAACCTTCCGCAAGCAAGCACACCTTAGTGAACATTACAGAATTCACACTGGAGAGAAACCTTATGAGTGTGCTGACTGTGGGAAGTCCTTCAGGCACAGCTCAGCACTTGTGCGACATCAGAGGCTTCATGCTGGAGAATAAACTCGAGATACAACCAGGGTGAAATATGAAAACAAATTTTTTTTTCAAAATTCTTAGGAGATTAAGATTCAGTCTTTGGCTGGGATGAATATGTTGTATGTTGCACAAGAGGCAATTGTGTCTTAAAAGTTAAGAAAATAGAACTAGACAGTCTTGAGTTTGATGGCTTCTCTGCCACTTAATGGATGTCTGACCTTACCTGTCTGAGCCTCAGTTTTTCCCATCCCCCCTAAAAAATAACAATGATACTTACTACGGTTGTATTGAGAATAAAATGAATTCTATATAATAACTAACTGCCATTAGTTGATTTTGAGTGATAGATGTTCCAGAAGTTAATAAATCTTGTTATTGAAAACAAAACTCAACATCTTTTTTTCTTTTGGTTCTCCTAGTTTATTTCTTCTGAAGAATATTCTTGTAATTGAACTGTGATTTTATACTTAATCTACAGAAGGCTATTTAAGCTATGATGTGAAGATTTAAATAGGAGAACACATTTAAGACCAGTTTCTCCTTGAAAAAAAATCAAATTTAATCAGAGAAGGAAGAAATTACTGGAATTTGAGCGAACATTTTGGGTATTCTAAAGAGCCTTATGTAGATTTTTAGATCCATTGTATACTGTACTAAGTTGCTTCAGTCATGTCTGACTTCGCAAACCTGTGGACTGTAGCCTGCCGTCTCCTCTGTCTGTGGGATTCTCCAGGCAAGAATACTGGAGATTCAGAGATGTGTGGATGGGGGTGCCTCACAACAATGAATGGCTTCTTAAAGCTCAAAAGAAGCAAAGAAATCAAAGGATACTTTTGATTGTGCTTCAGGCAATGCTAACAAGCTGCTCAATGTAAACAAGCATATCTGACACTAAAATGTACCCTTGTAAGAAAAGTAGGAGCTGTTTTCCAAATTCCAGAGTCAAGAAAAAACAGAAAGGAACTTGATTTCATCGAAGTCAAATAGGTAATGTCAGAGTTGAATTTCAGTCTAGATCCTGGTTTTTATAGTACCAAACTCACAGGTAATTTTCCATCACTGACCCCTCCCATTATGTGAGATGCCAAAATTGTGAAAACCATTAAAGAAAAAAAGAAAACAAAAGGGTTTTTTTTTTTTTCAACTTACAGTAGTATATACTCATTGAAACACAATTATAAGAGTGGAAAATTAAAATTACATGCTTTTATCAAATAAATATACTAAAATAGTTACTTTAGTATATTTATTCTAGCCTTTCTTCTCTGCTTAGTTTTTCTTCCTTTCATTTAAAAAAAGTAACTGGGGGATTCCCTGGTGATCCAGTGGTTAGGTCTCTGCATGTCCACTGCTGTGGGCCCAGGTTCAATCCCTGGCCAGGGAACTAGGATCCCACAAGTTGCATGGCAAGAAAAAAAAGTAACTATGATCATTGTGTTATATCTTGCTATTGATTTAACATAAACATTTAGCTATACTATTAAAGACTTTCTATAAACCTTGTTTCAATGGCTGCCTAACATTTTATTGAATTATTCATAATTTACTGACTTGTTTCCCTTCTGTTTGATATTTAAATTAATGCCATTTTTTCTTATAAATCCACTAGTCCACTTAGTGCATTGCCTGACACATGGTATGTTCTCTTGTTAGTAATATTATCAATTCACCAGTGAAACATGTTTGTATATAAAGCTTTTTCATCATTTAAAATTATTGCCTTAGGATTTTCAGAAGGTATGACCTTTAATTTTATTTTAAAAATTTCATTAATTTTTTTGACTGAACGATACAAGCTTATGGTTTAAAGTTCTAAAAAGTACAAAAGTAAATAGTGAAAAACCTTTTTGCTAGCCACTCCAGATACAAATAT
This sequence comes from Cervus canadensis, assembly GCF_019320065.1. Lineage (NCBI taxonomy): Eukaryota > Metazoa > Chordata > Mammalia > Artiodactyla > Cervidae > Cervus > Cervus canadensis. Next base: position 42,857,178 of record NC_057407.1, on the reverse strand, counting down.
TATTGTTTCTTGTTTTCTTTCGATAAATAGATGATTATAATTAAGGAAAGATGTTTTCTTCCTTTTTTGGAAACAGACCTTTCTTTTTTCTTCTGGCTGTACCATGCTGCATGCAGATTCTTAGTTCCCCAAACAAGGATCAAACCGATGCCCCCTGCAGTGGAGGCATGGATTCCCAACCAGAGTCTTAACCATTAGACTATCAGGGAACTCCTTGAAAATAGACTTTAAAAGAACAGTTTTGGGTTCACAGCAAGACTGAATAGAAAATACATGGAGTTCCCACACATGTAAAATCTCCCCACTCTCAGTATCCTGCATCTGGGTGATACAGTTGTTACTGTCATGAACCTACATACCATGAACTAAAAGTTCCTAGTTTAAGTTAGGGTTGACTCTTTAAAAAAAAAGACTGAAGTATAGTTGATTTACAATGTTGTGTTAGTTTCTGGTGTACAGAAAAATAATTCAGATACATATGCACACGTGTGCTCAGTCACTCAGTCACGTCCGACTCTCTGGTGTCCCCTGGACTGCAATCCACCAGGCTCCTCTGTCCATGTGGCTTCCCAGGCAAGAATATTGGAGTGGGTTACCATTTCCACCTGGGAAGCTCACATGTGTGTGTGTGTGTATGTAAATGTATATACACATATGTATGGGCTTCCCAGGCTCACATATGTGTGTGTGTAAACGTATATACACATATGTATGGGTATCCCAGGATATGTGTATGTGTGTGTGTGTAAAAACATATATACACAAATATACTTCCCAGGTGGCTCAGTGATAATCCAGCTGCCAATGCAGGAGACTTGGGTTCGATCCCTGGGTTGGGAAGATCCCCTGGAGAGGGAAATGGTAACCCACTCCAATATTCTTGCCTGGGAAATCACATGGACAGAGGAGTCTGGTGGGTTACAGTCCAGGGTACACAGAAGAGTCAGACATGACTGAGTGTGACTAAATAACAAAAACAACACATATGTATATACATATTCTTTTCCATTATGGCTTATTGCAAGATATTGAATATATTTCCCATTGTGCAGTAGGATCTTGTTGTTTATCCATTCTATATATAATAGTTTGATAGCCCCAAACTCCCAATTGAACCCTCCCCTTCCCCCCACCCCCCACCGCCGCAACCACAAATCTGTTCTCTATTTGTTTCTGTTTTGTAAATAAGTTCATTTGTATCATTTTTATTGGATACCACATATACGTGATATCATATGATATTTGTCTCTGCCTTACTTCACTCCGTATGACAATCTCTAGGTTCATCCGTGTTGCTGCAAATGGCATTACTTTGTTCTCTTTTATGACTGAGTAAAATTACATTGTATATACGTACCACATCTTTTTTATCCATTCATCCCTTTTTGGACATTTATGTTGTTTCCACGTCTTGACTATTACGGTTTTTATATGAACAGGGATGTATGTATCTTTTCGAATTATAGTTTTGTCTGGAGTGGAATTGCTGGATCATGTGGCAACTCTAGAGTTTTGAGAAACCTCCATACTGTTCTCCATAATGGCCGTACCAATTTACGTTCCCACCAACAGTACAGGAGGGCTCTATTTTCTTTGCACATAAGGGTTCTTAAGAGTCATGCATCCTAAGGGTTTGGATAAATATACAAGGACATGTATGCACCATTATTGTTTCATACAGAATAGTTTCACTGCCCTAGAAGTCCTCTGTGCGCCATCTGTTTATCCCCATGTCTTCCCAACCCCTGGCAACCACTTATCTTTTTATTGTCTTTATAATAGTTTTGCTTTTTCCAGAATGTCACGTAGTTGGAATTGTACAGTTTTGTAACTTTTGAATTAGTTATTTTCACTTAGTAATATGCATTTAATTTTCTCCATGTCTTGTCATGGCTTGACAGCTCATTTCTTTTTAGTGCTGAATAACGTTCCATTGTCTGGATGTACCACAGTTTATCCATTCACCTACTCAAATACATCTTGGTTGTTTTCAGGGTTCGGTGGTTACAGCTGCAATGAACATCTATGTTCAGGTCTGTGTGTGAACATAAGTTTTCAAGTTCTTTGGGTACATACCCTGGGGTGTAATTGCTGGATCACATTTAGTTTTGTAAGAAAGGGCCAAACTGTCTTCCAAAGTGGCTATACCATTTTGCATTTCCCACCAGCGAAGAATGAGATTTCCTATTGCTTCACACTGTTGTTAGCACTGGGTGTTGTCAGTGCTCTGGATTTTAGTATCTATGTAGTGGTCGCTCATTGTTTTGTGTTTCCTTGATAACATACGAGGTGGGGCAGATAGTTCGCCGTCTGTATAGCTTCTCTGGTGAGGTATCTGTTCAGGATGTTTCCTCATTTTTAATTGAATGTCCAGGTTCTATTGCATACAGGTTTATAGAGAACTATCTCCAGGAGGTAGACAATACTGCCGCAGTTGCACCAGAGACCTGGCTTGACTTGTTGACCCAGGGAGAGGTAGGGGCAATGGGAAAACTGACTCTGTGCTACCATCTCCTCAGGTCAGGGCACCGAGTCGGAGGGGAAGAGAGCAGTGGTGCACAGCTGGATTGGTGCAGGGAAGAGAAGGCTGGGAAGGACTCAGTGTCAAGGCGGTAGGACAGTTTGTGTTCTCAGACCTGACACTGCAGGTTCAGAGGATCCAGGCTCTGGAGAGAATGGAGGCTGTGATGGGATGAGCAGCACGAGAAGGTCTGACTAGACGTGGAGAATTTGGGGAATCAGCTACATGGACAAAGTTCAGGGCCCCACCCTGCAGCTCACGGAGTTGTTCCGCTCTCCCGCAGCAGCTCCTGGGGCCAGACCTGTGCTGTCACTGTTGCCAGTCTCTAAGGAAACATTCAAATCAATGATGATAACTAAGTGGTCCTTCTGTGCCAGCTTCTGGGACCTCATATGCCTAAATCGCGTTAAACTTGGGACTGCCATTAGCCTAGAATGATTGTGGGGCAGTGGAGAGGTCCTAACCTGAGACTTGGGCAGATGCCTTCTGTCTAGCCTTTCTCCTGTCTGAAAGACCTCATGTATGTCTCAGGAGAAGCAGTCGGTTGGTGAGACTAGATACAGTGAAAAGACTGTTTCCATAGCAGTGTGAGGCTCTGAGAGCAACAACCTCTGGAGAGACAGGGCCCAGGACTGGGGACAGGGTCACAGAAATGGGAGCCTGCTCCCTGATTTGACTGTATAGACCTGGTTATCTTGAGCCATGTAGTCGGATATGATTGCATTTTGCACTGTTTCATGTTAAATGTAAAAACATCTCTGACCCTTACAAAATGCGAGAGACTTCCTCATGAGCTGCAGAACTCCTAATGAGTTAAAAAAATTCCTGTCTATCCCAGTAATACCTAAAATTGCACTGTCCAGTACAGTGGCCGCTAATTACGTGAATACTTTGGCTTATGGGATTTTAGTTCCCTCATCAGGGACTGAACCCCAGACCTTGGTAGTGAAAGTGCTGAGTCCTAACCACTGGCCCACCAGGGAATTTCCTATATGTAACTATTAAAACTAATTAAAATTAACAGAAGGAAAAGTTAAGTTTCTCAGTCTAGCCACATTCCAAGTGCTCAATGGACCTGTGGCTAAGGATAGCAAAGCTATTATATAAAACATTTCCATTATTGTGGAATATTCTATCAAACAGCTGGCCTTGATGTTTGGTTTTCCTTGGCCATAAACTTCAAAATATTTTTTGGAAGCTGATACAGATTTATTGGCGTTTTAATTTTAAGAGTAAGCATATTAAATTAACCCATCATTTAGTATAAACATTATTTCATAGAAGAAACACCAGAGATAAGAAACCTATAACCTCAGAATAAAGGACTTCTTCAGAAGAAAGTATGTGTGTTAGTTGCTTAGTCGTGTCTGACTCTTTGCAACCCCATAGACCACAGCCCACCAGGCCCCTCCGTCCATAGGATTCTCCAGGCAAAAACACTGGAGTGGGTTGCCATTTCCTCCTCCAAAAGAAACTATAGAAAGAAAGAAAGTGAAGTCGCTCAGTCATGTCCGACTCTTTGCGACCCCATGGACTGTAGCCTACCAGGCTCCTCCATCCATGGAATTTTCCAGGCAAAAGTACTGGAGTGGGTTGCCATTTCCTTCTCCAAGAAGAAAGTATAAGCTGGCATCTTTGCACTGACATTGGCAGAGAAGCTCTGGCGTCTGTATTGACATTCCTGTGCTTTGTCAGCTGCTAGGATTTGGGTCTCTTCAGTATTAGAGTTGAGCTCTGTCTTTGAAAAGGGCATCAGAAAGGCCCTAGGGGGGTCTTCCTGGGTTTTGGAAAGTGATATGCCCTTCTCAGTTCATCATGTCAAGAGGTCATGTCAGTATACTGGTGATGTTACTTTGATCATTTAGATAATGTGGCCTCTGCCTGTTTCTCCACTGTGAATGATTAGTTTTCCTTTTGTAATTAATCAGTCTCTGGTGGAACTATACTTTGATACTATGCAAATATTGTTTTTCAGCATATTTCTGGCCACTAATTTCATTTTTTTTTCCTAGGTTGTGACATGCGGCATGTAGGATCTTAGTTCCCTGAACAGGAATCGAACTTGAGCCCCCTGCAGTAAACCAGACCACCAGGGAAGTCCCTAATTTTGATACCTTTTGATGAATCTTGGCAACACCACGTTAGTTTCCCATGGCCACTGTAACAAACTGTCACAAACTCGGTGGCTTAAAAGAACAGAAATGTATTTTCTTAGAGTTCTAGAAGTCAGAAGTTTGAAGTCAGTTTCATTAGGCTGAAGTCACAGTGTTGGCATGTCTGCTCTCTCTCTGAAGACCTCAGGGGCAGTCTTCTTACAGCTCCTGGTGGCTCTGAGCATTCTCAGCCTCTCTTTGCAGTGTCTTGTCTATGTCTAAATCTGTCTGCCTCTCTCTTGTAAAGAGATGTGTGATGATTTTTAGAGCCTACCCAGATAATCCAGGGTTCTCAATCTTGAGAGCCTTAATCATACCTGCGAAAACTTTACCACATAAGGTAACACTCCCAGGTTCTGAGGAATTAGGACCAAACTCTTTGGAGGCTGCCATTCAGCCAACTGGAACTTATTACTGTGGAATTTGCCTATTTTTTTTTTTTTTTTGGTGGCCACACCACACGGCACATATGATTTTAGTTCCCCGACCAGGGATCAAACCAGTGTCCCCTGCATTGAAACTGGAGTCTTAACCACTGGACCACCAGGAAGACCTGTGATTTTTCTATTTCCATTATTTCTCCGACCAGGGATCAAACCAGTGTCCCCTGCATTGAAACTGGAGTCTTAACCACTGGACCACCAGGAAGACCTGTGATTTTTCTATTTCCATTATTTCTCCTACACTGATTAATTAGGATTCCTTTGCAAGGAAGACCTATCCCTTCTCTTTCCCTTACGTCCTTTTGACATACCCCCATTATTCCCTGAGGACCTCCTTACTTTGGGGCACAAGATGTTCCAGGCTTGTCTTTGGTTTACTAACTTGGATGCACTGGGCCTTAGTTGCAGCATGCAAACTCTTAGTTGCAGATGTGGGATCCAGTTTCCTGACCAGGGGTCGAACTTCGGTCCCTTGAATTGGGAGTGTGGAGGCTTAGCCACTGGACCACCAGGGAAGTTCCCAGGCTTGTCTTTTTATTAATACGATTCCTACCTCAGCCTTGGGATCACATTATTGGCCTAACTGTCTAACCTGTGCATATGGTTCATTCATGAGAAGCAAGGAGGCAGTCTGGGGCTGGTGGGGTGAAAGGACTAGCCTCTCCCCTCTGGCCCCACTCACTCATCTTTCTCAGAAAACTAGATTCTGCAGTTGACAGGACCCACTGTTCTTAGAAAGCAGCTTACGGAGGTGAAGCAGTGTTGTGAAGGCTGCTCAGCAGATCTCACCTGCCACTCTAGCTGGATTTTGGGCTTTCGTCAGATGCGCTTCCTGGCTGGTACCACTTACATTGTCAGAAGTGTCACCTACAGTCAGGGCTTCATCAGGATAATACATTTTAAAATTTAAGATCTTTTAAACAGTCTTCCATGTTACTTGTTTAAATTTTTGGCGTCATCTCCCTATATAGGCTTTATCAGTATTTCTCAAATTTGAGTGAGCATCAGAACCTTCTGGTGGGCTTGTTACAAAGAATGCTGGACCCTACACCTTAAATTTCTAGTTCTCAGGCAAGCATACAAATTTGCATCTTTAGGTTCCCAGAGGTGCTGATGCTGCTTATCCAGGATCTATACTTTGAGAAACACCGGCCTATTGAAAAATTAGAGAAACGGTCATTCTCACTGTATTTATTTTGCTCTTAACATGTTGGGTACTGTTCTGGGTACTGAAGATACAGAGATAGGTAAGACAAGGTCGCTGTCCTTAGGACTCCCACCTGTAGATCCTAAGACTCATTAAAACTTACAGTAATTAAAGCAGTGGAGTGTTGGTACAAGAATAGATATACCAATGATACAGACTAGAAGAACCCTGGTTTATATAACAAGTTGGGTACACATTAAAGATAGCACTGCAGAATGGCTTTGGGACTAGTCTGTGTAACTTAGAGAGCCTATTTCAGGACTCGCGAGCCCACTCATATGAGTCACTTTTAAGACTCTTTACATTAGGTCTTAAAATGACTGACAGACAGATGTAGCACCAAATTATTAATGTGGAAGCTCTGAAATTCCTAATTTCTGGCTGGTGAAGAATGGGATATTGATAAGTCTCCAGTTGTGGTGGACTTGCTGTAAATGAGGAAAATTTTTAGGTAACATGAAAAACAGTTTAGCTTTCCTGGTCAAAGAAAATGATGGTTAAATAGAACTGTTAAACACCATTTTCAATACATCAAATTGACAAAAATGTAAAGGTGCCAGTCCAGTGGTGGTGCACTGTTACTAGAGATGAGGTGATGTGAGTTCTTGTAGGTGGTATGAATAAAATGGTAACACCTACTTAGAAAGCAAGCATCAAAGGCTTTAGAAATATTCAAATACTTTGATCCAGTAATTCTGTTTCTAGCAACTCCTTCTAAGGAAATCATCAGAAATACACTTGGAGGTTTCTATACACAGACATTCTACCACTGTATCATCAGGCTGCATGTCACAGAAACCTGACTGAAGTTTAACTATGAAGGTGTTTATCCTCATGGATCAGTCAGTCTAAGGCTGGTACAGCAGGTCCTCCAGGCATGCCATCACAATCCAAGTTCCTGGAGTCTGTCCAGTGTACCAGCTGGAACAAGTGGCTGTCTTTTTCATGCCCCCAAATGGCTCTGGAACTGCTTGGTTGCGTGTTTGTGCTCCAGGCAGGATGGAGAGAGGACAACCAACTGCTTGCCAAATCTGTCCTTTTGTATCAGATACACAGGAAGCAGATTTCCACTTGTTATCTTTTTTTTTTTTAAATCATGTAACAACTATAGTCACCATGTGATACATGATGACTGTTATCATGGTCCCCTGTATTAGATCCTTGTTCAAGACCTACTTGTATCTCTTTATCAGAGCTGTCGTAAGGCTGTTCTTAGGAGCTGGGGAAGAACTGGTAACTAGGCCCATGATCATTTCCCTCATCCAAAGTGAGGTTCTGCTGAAGAGGAAGATCAAACATGGGACCTGTTTAATTACAAAATCCTCTGTAGCTATTAGTGTCAGGATTTTGAATTTTACTGACCTGGAAAAATGCTCATGATACAACGTCAAGTGAGAAGCAGGACAGAGAACATACAGAATACAGCAAAAATTTGGTTACAAAAATATAATTTACACACACATCCCACATCAGGAAATAAAATGTTAGTGGTAGTTAATGTTAGAGAATTAGCAGTTCAGGTCAAAGGGGTATTGATGGATAGATACAGCTTTTATCTTGCTGAATGTTTTCTGAATTTTCTAAATTTTCTTCAATGAATTTATATTACTTTATAATAGGAAAAAAGACATTATTTTTTAAAAATCCCATATATCCTTAAAGGAGTCCAAAATATGTATTTATTCATTTTCATCTTCATTGTCAAAAGAAAGGAGGCTACTGTTTTTGATTTGCTTTTGTGAGTTCTTTTTAACTGAGTCCTGCTTATTTATTTCATCTTCTTCTTTTGCCTTTTTCTTTTTTGAGCTTGCTGATAAACCCGAATATTTTTCATCTGAGGAACGCTTGACTGGTTTTCGATACATAATTCTTCCATCAGCTGAAGCTGGTTCTTCATCTGCACCAAAAAACAAAGTTAAAACACTTTCTCTCATTATTTTGACCTTATTGGAGAGTCAGATGGCAAGAAAATCTCATACTGTATTTATGGATGTCCTTGAGTCAATTCAGCCAGTTCTCCTCTGCTCCCTCTAGCTATGTACCCACAAGACATGCAATCACTTAATAAAAAACCTAATAAAAACTCATTTACTGAAGTATACTGTAATACTGGCAGTCCCCAATTCAAAACAATCAGGAGATACACACACACACACACACACACACACATATTTTAAACTTTTTATTTTATATTGGAGTACAGCTGATTGACAATATTGTGATAGTTTCAGGTGGACAGCAGAATGACTCAGGCATACATATACATGTTTCCATTCTCCACTAAACTCCCCTCTCCTCCAGGCTGCCACATACCATTGGGCAGATACTACTGTGCTATACAGTAGGTCCCTGTTGGTTATCCATAATCATGCTGTATTTTTAAGTATTTTGAAAAGTGATTGTTTGAAACTCCAGCATTTCCTCCTAAAGCAATGTAATAAAAACTTATAAATAATGAATAAAATGCTATATAGCATATCACACTTCAGGCACTAAATAGACCTCTGCTGACTGGTTTGTAAACCTAACCATCTATTTTTTAAAAAACAGGATGTTTTTACTTAAATTTGCATTTAATCCTTATAACAACCCAGTAAGGTGGGCACAATTACTGCCCCCATTTTACTAATGAGAGTGAGGTGAAATAACTTGTTCAGAGTCACAAATCTGGTAAATGAAGTTTGAACTAGGACTGTCTCCTTCAAACATACCATACCATTATATAAAATGATTTCATACCTAACGTTAAATTGGTGGGAAAACCAGCTTACTTTCAGACATACCTGCTTTGGCAGCCTTTATTTCTGCCTTAATTTTCATGACTTCTTCAGCTGACAGATCTCCCTTTTTTAAAACCACCACTTGGGGCTGTTCATCTTCTTTGTCACTGTGATCACCATCTTCTTCTGGGAGCTGAGGCTGGATTCTCTAGGAAAAAACACAAACACAACATTCAAGTTCTGACCCTGAACTAAATACAACCACTGTCTCTGTGAGAAACTGTAATCAGCGGAGTGAGAAGAGTGACCTTACTGACTAAATGTGTTTGGCAGTGAATTTTCAAGTTAACTCTTAAGAATCTAACCTCGCCAGAGTAGGGAAGAGGTCCACCTGCCAGTTACTCTGGGGTACCTATGCAGGGGAACCAGTTTCCATCCCAGCAGGACCCCAACTTGCAGTCCCTGATGTCAGGGGCCCTCTCTTCCATGTCCAGCCTACTCAGGGAAGTGCTGGGCTGCGCCAGTTCTCACTGCTCTTCATCAACCCTTTTCACTTCCATCTCGTCTCAAAGCGTAACAACAACAACCCACCAAAGTACAGAAAACAGCAAGTAAAAGGTCCTCCTCCTCTGCTCATCTTTCTTCCCTCCCAGCAGCTTGTTTGGTGGGTATCCCATCAGCTGTTCTAAGGGTATAAAAATGTGGAGGTAAAAAAAAAAAAATATGGAGGTACAGAAAACATTTTGTATACAAACAGGCCACTAAACATACTACTGTATGACTTGCTTTATTCTTTTTAAATTATTAAATTTCCCAAATGTAAAAAAGTACAGAGAATAATGTAACAGAAACCATGTACTCACTTTACACACATAACACATGGTAACATTTGGCTAATTGAGATTTTTTTTTTTTTTTTGAGATTTTTAAGAAAAATATCAGACACCATAAAAGCTCCACTTGCCCAACTTTTTTACTCAAAGAAAAACAAAACAAAACGCTTTGCACAATACCCTGAGATACATATGGCATCATCTATATTTTAAAATTACTATTATTTAACTCTATATATGGTTATCTCATGGTTTATTTGATCAGTTCTCTGTAAGCAAAAATTTTGGTTGTTTCTAGTTTTTTCTACTATGATAAAATCTTTGCATGTTTTTGTTTACTTTTCCAAACTTATACATGGAATTCCCTGAATGGAAATGCTAGGTTTCAAGGCTTGCACACTTACCACACAGTATTCAAACAGCTGGTTAGTCCACCTCTCACAGAGCCTTCCTTGTCCCCCAAACAGGGCAACAAAGCCCTGCAGGATCTGGCCTGAGTCAATAACCACAGCTATAAGCACAGTCTTATGTTCTTGCCATGCTCATGGCCTCTGGGCTCCAGACAGGTTTGAGTTTTACAGATCCACAAACATATTAGCTCTTCTGCCTCCCCTGTTACTGCATAAATTTCCAGGGCCTAGAAGGCCTCACTGACCCTGGCCAACTCCTCATCAATCTGCCTTCTAGACTCAGATCCCTCAGCAGTGCTTTCGAGATCTCACCTGTTCTTTTCATATCATCTGTAGCTCACAGGTGGCATGTACCACACCACGTCATCAATGTTTTCCTGACTCTATTAGGCAATGCAGTATGTGTTTCTTCTCTGCATCTACAGGCACAGAGCGTGGCAAACAGCAGGGACAAGAAACATTTGTCAATCTACTCATGAATGACCAACAGGATGAAAAACAATGAACTCGAAGCTCTGGCAAGTCACAGGCACATTCAATCATTCTGTCTTATCCCACGTCTGCTTAATCACCTGACAAGTACATTCTTCTTTTCTTTGGTTTTTAATTGAAGAATAATTGCATTCTCTTTAATAAGTTAGTTCACTGTTAGTTCACTGATTATTCATTAGTTTTGTCTGTTTTTCTCTGAAAGTTTCCAATAAATTACCACAAACAAGTAGGTAATTAATGAGTATTTTTAGCCAAGGAAATGGGAAAGTGAAATAAGATTATTCCTGGTGTTTATTATATTCAGAATAATTCATTCTCTCTTCTCTTTGTTCAAAATCACTCCTGAATTAACTCTTAAGAGGATAAGAATATTTAGCTCAATTAAGTAGTGATTTCCTATGAAACTCCTTTCTTTTTTGTTAACAATTAGAATGATTATCCTGCCAAAATGATTAAGAATGAAGTTGGTTTCACAAACATAGGTACATGTTGCATCTATTTACAGAAAAGTCTCTTGATCAAAACTGTTAGCCCAAATCACTGATACTAATTGGAAAGCTTTTCCCCAAGTTCTCCTAAGACAGGATTCCAAGCTGCAATCTTCAGGGTATTAACTATGCACACACATGATCATCACTAGGACCTGAAGCAAACTATAATATTATGTTGCATATTCTCCTCATTGCTTCATCCATGTCCCTTTTCTCAAACCTTATCCTCTTTCCCATTGTCTCTGGTTTTGGTCCTGGGGACCAGTCACTCCTTCATCATGTTATCTCTAACCAAACATGGCTCCTTGTTGCCTACTGAATAGTTCATATAGCCTCACCTCTATCAGTCCCTCAACCACTTACACACACAGTCCATGACTCACCACCTCTACACCTTTACCCATGCTGTTCCTTCCATCTCTAGCTGCTGACCTACCCATGGTCAAGATTCAGGCTAAATACCCCTTCCCCCATGAAGTGTTGCCTGATGATAAGCACAGTTATCTAACCACTGTAGATAACTTCTCACACACTAGGTGAGGTCACAGACACTGTACTAGGAAAATATAGATGGATTAAGATACTTAGATTTAGTGATGGAGATATACAGAAGAGCAAGCAGTTGCAATGCAGAATGGTAAGTACTATAGATAAGATATGGATAGAATGAAGAGGAGAACAGAGGAGTAACTGTTGAGGGGGAGGTTCAAAGGGCTTCGCTGAGGTGGTGACCTGTGAAGGTTGCAATAAGGCAGGCAGGAAGGTGTTTAAAGTACATGGCAGGGACTTCCCTGGTGGTCCAGTGGTTAAGAATCTGCCTTCCAACAGAGGGGATGTGGGTTCAATCCCTAGTCTGGGAACTAAGATCCCACATGCCACTGGGCCGGGGTGGGGGGGCAACTAAGCCCACTAGAGGCAACTACTGAGCTTGTGTACCCTGGAGCTACAGCACCACAACTAGAGAGAAGCTAGCATGCCACAACAAAGATCCTACGTCCCACAATTAAGACCCAATGCAGTCAAATAAATATGTAAAAATTAAAGAACATAACATTTTGGAAATCCATCTCTTAGTCCTTTCAGAGCCTGGTCCAGTGCCTGGGGTTAACACATACTCACTGGACTAACTGCACTTAAGTCAATCTTGGGTCCTACTAGATGACATGCAAGTGAGTCTTACTGCAAATGCTAGGTTAAGTGCTAAATAAGTTATTTCTCCACACATGTCCTAAGCATAAAGGCATGTTCTCTTTCTATTAGAAGAGATAGGGCAGGTTTTGATGTGAATCAGTTCAGGAAGGAGCTTGGGAGGGCATAGAAATTGACTCTCATGATCCTATTCAGATCTAGGATATGAAAAGTATTTGCTTTCCATCTTCTTTTAGGGGGTAAGAGCAAAGGACAGAAGTAGATCTAAGACATTCTTAAAGATGTTCTAGATTCGAGGCTTAGGATAGTAAAAAAGAAAGAAAGTGAAGTCGCTCAGTCGTGTTTGACTCTGCGACCTCATGGACTGTAGCCCACCAGGCTCCTCCATCCATGGGATTTTCCAGGCAAGAGTACTGGAGTGGGTTGCCATTTCCTTCTCCAGGAGATCTTTCCAACCCAGGGATTGAACCTGAGTCTCCCCAGATTGTAGGCAGACGCTTTACCGTCTGAGGGAAGTATACTAGGTCATTTGATTAAGTGCTCAGTTTCTTTACCTGGAAGGTGGGACGACACTATCACCTACACTGTTAGCTACAGGTTTTGGAATGAGCAAGTGAAAATGAAGGAACAGAAAAATGATCTTTCCTAAAGTACTATCTACCAAGGATGGGGAGCTTTACCTGCGTCAAGTCATTTTCAGAACACAACAACACTGTGAAAACGACAAACAGCTTTTTGGGCGCAAGAGGCTGTAGTTGTTTGAAGAGGACCAGCTTGGGGTCCGATGACACTCGGACTGAGGGCCCAGCGTGGGCGCGAAGTGGGACCCGTCAGTATGTGGCCTCCAAGGCAGAAGCAGAAAGTAGCGGAGCCGGTCGCGTTTCTGCGGTAACCCGACAGGCCCGGGCTCACCTTGGTTTCTACGGTGGGCCCTTCCTTGTAGCCGACCCGTTCCTTGAAGCGGGCCAGGAAGGCCGGCTCGGCTGGCCGCACATACGATACCTGGTTCCGCTTGCTCATAGCAGCTCTGGGGGAAAACAGGCCTTCCCGAGAGCCTGGAGGATGTACAGAGGCGACGGCGCCTACGTGTGACGTCACATAGACCCCGCCCCCTGCCCCAAGGCTGGGGAACATGGCGGCCTTCACTCTGGCGTCAACGTCAGGCCTGAGCGCCAAATTTAAATTCGCGGCCATCTTGAGTGGGCGGAATCCCCGCGCGGTGCGCGGCTGGAAGTGAGTACGGTCGCTCCGTCGGTCTCGGGATCGAGGGCTGAGGGCACGATGGCGCCCGGCTGCAAAAGTAAGTGAGGAGCCCCAGCTTCGTGACCCCGTTCCCTCCCACAAGTACAAGCTTTCCTGCTGGCCGTGAAGGGCAGGAGCGCACAGAACAGCGAGGGAGGGTGATTGGCGTCTCTGTCTCTCCAGACAGTATAATAATGGAACAGCTGTCTTCCCATCTGTGTATTGGGCGCACGCTAAGAGCTTGGCGCAGTTCTAGGCACTGGGGCTGAGCAGCAAACCGAGACGGAGAGCTGTCATCCGGGCGCTCCCAAGCGACGTGCTGATTGTTCCCTCTCGTTCTCGGACCTTCCATTCGTCGCTGGTCCCTTCCCGAGTCCCGGTCGGGGCTGCCTCTTTAGCATCCTCATTTGAGGGTCGGCTCACGCTCTCCCCTCTTTCTGCTTAATTCTACATTACTGACTTTTCTGAAGGGGAGAACCTACTATATTGTTCTATGCACTTCGTTCTCTTTGGACCGCTGTGAACTCGTCTTAGATAAGAGACTTTTAAAGTACAGAATTCATTGGTGTCTTTACATTCTCACAATCCCGTTTTTTCTTCTCAGGGGGAACCCTCGAAGTTCTTCCTTTTTCTCACGGAGGCGAGCCTGTCATTTTTGCTTTGGATAAACCCTTCCATTGTCCTTTGCTGTTCCTGTCTATGTGCCCCACCTCTTACATTGCCTAACCCTTTAAGAAATCTTGGTTTTTAAACCCAAGGGACTGGATTTTGGACTAATTTGATGAATCTTAATGAATGGTATGAATAGTAAGGAGGCGATGACTATGTTAGATGTTGAAAGAAACGGTGAGTTTTTGGTGTTTGAGCCTTCCAATAACGTTAATGCTTTTAGCTGTCAATTGTAATTCTTTTCTAATATGTTGTTTCATTTACTTTTTAGGTCGCTCATACCATTAAAACATCATTATGCTCTTTTTTTCCATCTAAAATGTTCGTTTTCCTCCAACATTTTCAGCATTCAGGGGATATTAGCACACAAATTGGTACATTGTTGGACCAAAATGTTCATGGTGCTTTCTGCGCGATCACAGTGTTTGTTCAATAAATCTGGACTCAAGTAAGAGAATTGATGCCTGTGCCATAATTAGAGCATCTATATCTTTAATGGAAAGTATATTGTTGTGGAATCCACAGCCCATATCTTACATTTTTTAGATGTCCCAGCGATGTGTTTTTATAGTTGTTTTCCCCCAGAACCAGATCTGATAACCAGATTTCTCATTGCAGTTTCACTGCATTTAGTACTCATCTCTGACATCTTTAAAATAATTTTTTTAACTACTTAATTGAGATAGGTCACATTATCTCATAGTTTCTCATATAAAATGTGAAAGTCAGTGGTTTTTAATATATTTACAGATATGTGCAACTATCACTGTAGTCAATTTTAGAATCTTTTCA
This sequence comes from Cervus canadensis, assembly GCF_019320065.1. Taxonomy (NCBI): domain Eukaryota; kingdom Metazoa; phylum Chordata; class Mammalia; order Artiodactyla; family Cervidae; genus Cervus; species Cervus canadensis. The sequence goes on along the minus strand of NC_057407.1, from coordinate 42,842,056 downwards.
TCACTTCAAAAAGAAATTTCATATCGTTGAGCTCTCACCCTCTACCTACCCATACCCCACCTGCCCTAAGCAACAACGAATTGGCTTGCTATCTTGTCTAGTTGTAGTCATTATTCAAAGTGGCATGTTGAAGTCTCCAACTATTATTGTTGAAGTCTCCAACTATTAATAGTCTCCAACTAAAATTGTCTGTTTTCTGTTCATTTCTTGTTGGTTCTTCTTGTATCTTTGTTATTAGGTAGATATGTTTTTATCTGTTATTTTCCTGGTAGTTTGACCCTTTTATCATTATAAAATGTTCCATCTTTGTTTTAAAGTCTCTTTTGTCTGATACCTGTGTGGCCACTCCCACTTTCTTATGATGGTTGTTTGCATGAGATAACCTTTTTTTCATCCTTTCACTCTCCAAGTGAAAGTTTATCTTTGAATCTAAAGGGTGTTTCCTGAAGACAGTATATAGTCTGACAATCTCTGCCTTTTGATTGGGTCTGACAATCTTTGCCTTTTGATTGGGTTATTTAATCTATTCATGTGTTGTTATTGATTTGGTTGGATTCACATCTGCCACTTTACTTTTCATTTTCTGTGTGTCTCGTGTCTTTTATGTTCCTCTGTTCTTCATTCACTGTGTTTTTGTTTAATAATTGCTCTAGGGTTTAACATATCCATCTTAACAACATCAGCTTCGGATTTATACTAGCTTAATTCCAGTGATATAAACAATACTCCTGCATAGATGTATTCCCTTTTATCCTCTTTTTTGGTGTTATTATTACTGTTATTGTTATTATCTGGCTGTATTGTCTTGTGGGATGTTAGTTCCCTGACCAGGGATAGAACCCCACCACTGTAATGAGAGCACAGAGTCCTACCCACTGGACTGCCAGGGAATTCCTGGTATTATTGTTAAACACATTAACATGTATTGTTACAAACTCAACAGTATGTTACTTTACATATGATGCATTTTGTTAGTCTGCTACAGGTTTGTTCCTACTCACCTTCTTTGTGATATTTTGGCAAATATACATATATTATGTTTCTATGTGTTATACATCCAATGATACCTTATCAGTTCTGTCGCTCAGTCTTGTCTGATTCTTTGTGAACCCATGGACTGCAGTACGCCAGGCTTCTCTGTCCATCACCAGCTCCCAGAGCTTACTCAAATTCATGTCCATTGAGTTGGTGGTGCCATCCAACCATCTTATCCTCTGTCGTCCCCTTCTCCCAACTTCAATCTTCCCCAGCATCAGGGTCTTTTGCAATGAGTCAGTTCTTTGCATCAGGTGGCCAAAGTGTTGAAGTTTCAGCTTTAGCATCAGTCCTTCCAATTAATATTCAGGACTCATCTCCTTTAGGATGGACTGGTTGGATCTCCTTGCTGTCCAAGAGTCTCTCAAGAGTCTTCTTCAACAGCATAGTTAAAAGCATCAATTCTTCAGTGCTCAGCTTTCTTTATAGTGCAACTCTCACATCCATGCATGACTACTGGAAAAACCATAACTTTGACTAGACGGACTAGCTTTGACTAGTTGGCAAAGTAATGTCTGCTTTTTAATATGCTGTCTAGGTTGGTCATAACTTTTCTTCCAAGGAGCAAACATCTTTTAATTTCATGGCTCCAGTCACCATCTGCAGTGATTTTGGAGCCCCCAGAATAAAGTCTCTCACTGTTTCCATTGTTTCCTCATCTGCTTGCCATGAAGTGATGGGACCAGATGCCATGATCTTTGTTTTCTGAATGTTGAGTTTTAAGCTAACTTTTTCACTCTCTTCTTTCACTTTCATCAAGAGGCTCTTTAGTTCTTCGTCGCTTTCTGCCCTAATGGTGGTGTCATCTGCACATCTGAGGTTATTGATATTTCTCCTGGCAATCTCAATTCCAGCTTGTGCTTCATCCAGTCCAGCATTTTTCATGATGTACTCTGCATATAAGTTAAATAAGCAGGGTGACAATATACAACCTTGACCTACTCCTTTCCTGATTTGGAACCAGTCTGTTATTCCATGTCCAGTTCTAACTGTTGCTTCTTGACCTGCATACAGATTTCTCAGGAGGCAGGTCAGGTGGTCTGGTATTCCCATCTCTTTAAGAATTTTCCTCAGTTTGTTGTGATCCACACAGTCAAAGGCTTATGATACTTTATATGCTATGCTAAATTGTTTCAGTAGTGTCTGACTCTTTGCAACCTACTGACTGTAGCCTGCCAGGCTCCTCTGTCCATGGGATTTTCCAGGCAAGAATACTGTATTGGAGATCTTGGGGATCCCCATGGGATCCAGTGGGGATCTGGAGTGAAGTGAAGAATACTTCTCCAAGGGTTCTTCCTGATAGGGATCCAACCCACTTCTCTTACATCTCCTGCATTGGCAGTCAGGTTCTTTACCACTGGCGCCACCTGGGAAGCCTGATACCTTTTGTACATTTTGTTTACAATTTTTAAAAATAAAGAGAAAACAGGCATTTCTACTTTTTCTTCTTTTTTTTTATAATTATATGATTGCTGTAACTTGATGCTCTTTGATTTTTTTCCCATGTGCATTTGAATTTTACTGTCTGTGAACACTTACCTGGTCTTAGGACTTAATGATGCTCAGGTTCTTGGTGTCTTGTCACAGAAAGAATTCAGTGAGAGACAAAGTGAAAGGTAAGAATTGAATTTATTTAAATATAAGCACACTCCACAGTATGGACCATCTCAGAAGGTGAGGGGCCTCAAAATGTGGCGTGTGGTTACTTTTTACAGGCAGGGTAATTTCATAGTCTATTGAGTGGGAGGATTATTTCAGTTACTTCACAGAAAGGGTAGAGATTTCTAGGAACTGGGCCACTGCCCACTGTTTTTTCTTTGATTATTGCTGTTGTTCAATTAGTAAGTCTGCTAAGACTCTTTGCCATCTCATGGACTGTAGCATGCCAGCCTTCCCTGTCCTTCACTATCTCCCAAAGTTTGCTAAAATTCATGTCCACTGAGTCAGTGATGCTATTCAACCGTCTCATCCTCTGCTGCCCCCTTCTCCTTTTGCCTTCAATCTTTCCCAGCATCAGGGCGTTTTCCAGTGAGTCAGCTCTTCACATCAGGTTGCATCAAGTGGCCAAAGTATTGGAGCCTCAGCTTCAGCATCAGTCTTTCTAATGAATATTCAGGGTTGATTTCCTTTATGATTGACTGGTTTGATATTCTTGTAGTCCAGGGGACTCTCAAGAGTCTTCTTCAGCACCACAGTTCAAAAGCATCAGTTCTTCAGTGCTCAGTCTTCTTTATGGTCCAATTCTCACATCCATACATGACTACTGGAAAAACTGTAGCTTTGACTATATGGATCTTTATGGGCAATGTGATGTCTCTGCTTTTTAACATGCTGTCTAGGTTTGTCATAGCTTTTCTTCCAAGGAGCAGGTGTCTTTTAATTGCATGGCTGCAGTCACCTTCTGCAGTGATTCTGGAGCCCAAGAAAATGAAATCTGTCACTGTCTCCACTTTTTCTTCTTCTGTTTGCCATGAAGTGATGGGACCAGATGCCATGATCTTGGTATTTTGAATGTTGTGTTTCAACCCAGCTTTCTCACTTTCCTCTTTCACCCTCATTAAGAGAGTCTTTAATTCCTCTTCACTTTCTGCCATTAGAGTGGTATCATCTGCATGTCTGAGGTTGTTGATATTTCTCCCAGCAGTCTTGATTCCAGCTTGTGCTGCATAGAACTTAAATAAGCAGGGTGACAACATGCAGCCTTAACATACTCATTTCCCAATTTTCAATCAGTCACTTGTTTTGTGTAAGGTTCTAATGTTGCTTCTTGACCTGCATCCAAATTTCTCAGGAGATAGGTAAGGTGATCTGGTATTCCCATCCCTTTAAGAATTTTTCACAGTTGGTTGTGATCCTAACAGTCAAACGTTTCCTTGTAGTCAATGAAGCAGGCGTTTTTTGGGAATTCTTGCTTTCTCTGTGATCCAACGAATTTTGGCAATTTGATCTCTGGTTCCTCTGCCTCTCTGAAACCCAGCTTGTACATCTGGAAGTTCTCATTTCATGTACTGCTGAAGCCTAGCTTGAAGGATTTTGAATGTAACATTGCTTGCATGTGAAATGAGCACAATTGTGTGGTAGTTTGAATATTCTTTGGCTATTGCCCTTCTTTCAGATTGGAATGAAAACGGACCTTTTCCAGTCCCGTGGCCACTGCTGAGTTTTCCAAATCTGCTGACATACTGTGTTTAGCGCTTTGACAGCGTCATCTTTTAGGATTTGAAATAGCTCATATGGAATTCCGTCATGTCCCCTAACTTTGTTACTAGTAATGCTTCCTAAGGCCTACTTGACTTCAGACTCCAGGATATTAGGCTCTAGGTGAGTGATCACACCATCATGGTTATTGGGTCATTAAGGCCTTTTTTGTACAGTTCTTCTGTGTATTCTTGCCATCTCTTCTTAACCTCTTCTGCTTCTATTGGGTCCATACTGTTTCTGTCCTTTATGCTGCCCATCCTTGCAATGGGCGTGAAATACATTGCAAGCAATGAAATGTTCCCTTGATATGTTTAGTTTTCTTGAAGAGATCTCTAATCTTTGCCGTTGTATTGTTTTCGTCTATTTCTCTGCATGGTTCATTGAAGAAGACCTTCTTATCTCTCTTTGCTGTTCCCTGGAACTCTGCATTCAGTTGAGTATTCTTTCCCTTCCTCCCTTGCCTTTTGCTTTTCTTCTTTCCTCAGCTACTTGTAAGGCCTCCTCAGACAAGCACTTTGCCCTCTTTGTTCTCTGATGATTGGCCTCAAAGATCATGGTGCTGGTTGGTATGTCACTTAGCTTATGCTAGTATATTATAGTAAGCATAGAATGAGGGTCAGGGTCCCCTGGAAGTCAGATCTCCCACCATCTTTGACTGAGTTTGTTCTCACCAGTTTTTGTCATGTCCAGTGTCTGTCATTCTTTTAGCGGTTGTGCCGTGCCCCCTTCCCTCCTGTTTGACCGAGAAGTCAGCTGTTAATCTAAATTAGGTTCTCTCTTAAGTAATGACTTCCAACACTTTTACTGTGATGCGTCAGTTGGTCTGTTTGTGTTTATCCTGTTTGGGATTTGTTTAACTTCCTGGATATGTAGATCATTTTTTAATGGATTTTGGGAAGTTTGGGCCATTATTTCTTTGACTTTTTTCTGTTCTTTCTCTCTTCTCCCCATTTATGCATGTTGGTATGCTTAATGTTGGCCTACATTTCTGCAAGGTTGGCTTCACTTTTCCTTCTTTTTTCTCTCTGTTCTTTAGCCTTCATAATCTCTATTGATCTGTCTTAGAGCTTGGTGGTTCTTTTTTTCTTTCAGTTCAGAGTTAATGTGGTTATGATTTCCTTTAGTTCCGGGCATCTTTGTAATGGCTCCTTTGCAGTCCTTTTCCCGATACCAACATGTGAGCACTCTCACAGGCTTTTTATTGTGGTTTATGGGTCATGCTTCCTTGTTTCTTTGAATTCCTTGCAGTTTTTTTGTTAGAAACTAGACATCTTGGATAATATGTTGTAGCAACTCTGTGTAGTGGTCTCTGTATCCTCTAGGGTTTTTTGTGTACAGCAAATATGGAGAACACCAGACTCTTTCCCAAAGTAGTCCCTCTGAACAGCAAAATTGGGGAGGTTTTAAGCTAAAGGTATATGTATATTCATGAAAGCACTTGATTGAACAGATGAAATTTAGCATAGAGTTGGGGCAGAGGTCAAAAAGTCCAAGCTTTAGTTGACTGAAGTCTGGAGGATCAACATCATCATTCCATCCTCTCCCTGGGTAGGGGCCTTAGTTCCTCAGGAACTCAAATATATCTATATAATGTGTATCCCTTGAGTGGCCAGGAGGGCGCCTCAGCTGCGCTGTCGCCTCAACTGCGCTGTCGTTTCTTGCCTGCTCCTCCCTTGTTTCTACACTCCCTCCCTGAAGATTAGTAATTACTGAGACCTGTTGAAGGGCAAACATTGGGCCAGGCTTAGATCACAAAATGGCTTAAGCCACAATGAATTCTTTTCTTGGTTCACTTTCTCCAGGGACCCCTTAACCAGTCTGCTCACAGTTAGAACAGGTAGGAAGATCGAAGCCTGTCCCCTGTCATGCCCAGGCCAGAGAGCCTGGAGACTGATGGGTGTGAGCAACTGGAGAACAGGCTAGAAGAATGGGGTTTTTATGTTACACTCTAAAAAATCTTTAATGACTTCTTGTCTTTTTTTCTAGCTGAGTTACGCAATGTGACAGACTATCAGTCTAACCAGCCAAGGTAAGGAAAAAAATATTGTGAATGAGGACAAAAGAATTAAGGATGTAGTATTCCAAAAACAATCATTTAGCATAGTAAGTAAGGGATCCTTGTTTCAGTGTTAACCTTTGTCCTCAGCTACTTGGAAATACAGAAAAATCATGTCTCCTCTCTAGCCCTGTCTTCTCATTTTCCAGGTTAAAAGATGGAATCCATAACATAATTCCCCTTTGGAATGACTGACTTTATTATTGCTTTTAATAGGGAAACCGGAGATAAGCAGAGTTTGGAACTCCCTTTCAGTTAGCTTCAAGTAGTAAAGTCTTGAAAATGGCAATTGTGAAGAGATCAGAGGAAGTGATAGATCAGTAAAGGGTTTGGGTCATGTATGACTCTTGAAAAGAGGTCAGTGTCAATGGATAGATTTTGGGCTTCTTGGGGAAACTTGATTTAGGAACACTACAGGCAATAGGAGGCTCAGATTCTTTTTCTCCTGTAAATTCAGCTGCTACGTCTTTTGTCTTTAGTAATGAAGGTGATGCTATCAAAGTTTTCGTACGAATACGCCCACCTACAGAGGGTTCTGGATCAGCTGATGGAGAGCAAAACTTATGCTTATCTGTGCTCTCTTCTACGACTCTCCGGCTGCACTCCAACCCTGAGCCTAAGACCTTCATGTTTGATCATGTGGCCAACATGGACACCACTCAGGTAATGATCATTTGGGCAGCTCCACTTTTCATTTGGAACATACACGATTCTGTTACTTGGGAGAATTTCATTTCTGATTTCATCAATTCGATCTCAAATAACTAAGGAAGCTCAAATATTCCATTAGCATTTTAGATTTAATTTCATTAAATATTTTTCTGCCTCCGTCAAAGTTTGCAACAGAATGACAAGCCTGTTTGACTTTCCCTCTCCAACCAGTGATTGAGGTTATTGAAGGTATACTTTTGAGAGCTCCTAGAAGATTGATAAGTAAAGTTGAACTGCCTAGTTTAAGAAGAATATCTTAGTTCTGGCTGCTGTTACACAAATAGGAGACTGGGTGGTTTAAACAATAAACATTTATTTCTCAGAGTTCTGGAGGTTGGGAAATCCAAGAGCAAGAGCCAGAGATCCAGTGTCTGGTGAGGACTCCCTAGATTGTAGACAGCTTCCTTCCGCTGTGTCCTCATGTGTGTCTCTTGTTATAAGGGAACTCAGGCATACCTCGCTTTGCTGCACTTTGCAGACACTGGCTTTATTTATATACAATTGAAGGTTTGTGGCAGCTCTTCACTGAGCAGCCCCATTACCACCATTTTTCCAACAGCATTGCTCCCTTCATGTCTCTGTGTCACACTGTGGTCAGTATTTCTTGAAATAGTTCGTCCTTTTTCATTTGTAGCCCCATGGACTATGTATTTGTTATGGTGATCTGTGATCAGAAATCTTTGATGTTACTGTTGTAACTCTTGGCATTTTTTAGCAAAACAGTATTTTTATGTTAAGACATGTACATTGTTTTCTTAGAAATATCTGTCCTACACTTAATAGACTATAGTATAGTATAAACTTAACTTTGATATGGACTGGAAAACCAAAAAGTTCATGTGACTCGCTTTGCTGCTATATGGAAATGAACCTACAGTATCTCCACGGTGTGTCCATACTGCCATCATGAGGGCTCCACTCTCATGATTAATTACTCCCCCCCCACCCAAAAAAAAAATTACTTCCCAAGGGCCCCATCTCCAAATACCATCACACTGGGGCTTAGTGTTTCAATGTGGGAATTTTAGGGAGAATACAGACATTCAAGGACTTCCCAGGTGGCTCAGTGGTAAAGAATCTGCCTGCCAAGCAGGAGATGTGGTTTCAGTCCCTTGGTTGGGAAGACCCCCTGGAGAAGGAAATGGCAACCCACTCCAGTATTCTTGCCTGGGAAGTCTCATGGACAGAGGAGCTTGGTGGGCTACAGTTCATGGGGTTGCAAATGAATTGGACATGACTTAGCGACTAAAACCACTTAGAGAGTGATCAATGTAAGATTACTATGGTGTTAGGACTTCCCTTGATGGTCCAGTGGTTAAGACTGCACTTCCATTGCAGGGTGCATGGGTTTGATCCCTTGTGGGGGAACTAAGATCCCACATGCTGCAGGGCACAGCCAAGAAATAATTACTATGCTTTGAATAACTTTTGCTAATTGAGAACAATTTGGTTAAAATCTAGTCAGCACTGTTCACTGGAACTTTCTGTGGTGATGGAAATGTTCTGTATCTGTGCTGTCAATTGGATTAGCCTCTAGCCACACAATTTAAGTTTAAATTAATTAAAATTTAAAACTCATCTTTTCAGATTATTAGCTTCTCAGATGTCCCAGCCACATGTGGCTAGTCACATGTGAAATATGAACAATGTGTCTGAGGACCTGACTTAATTTTATTTAATTTTAACTAATTAAAGTAATAGCCACACATGGCTAATGTTTATCACCTTGGACATCCCACATATTGATTGTTCGCTCATGATACACATGATTTGCGTTTTTGGTGAGACAGATTTTTAGATCTTTTTTTCATCTAGGATATGTCTGAAAAATGGAAATAGTAAGTGAGTCACATATATATTAATAATTTAAAAATTTTTAGTAGCTACATTTTTGGCTGTTTTGCGTACCTTGTAGGATCTTAGTTCCCTGACCAGTGATTGAACTTGGGCCCTCAGCAGTGAGAAAACTGACTCCTAACCACTGGACCACCAAGGAATTCCCTAGTAACTACATCTTAAAAAATTAAAAAGAAATGGGTAAAAAAAAAAAAAAAAAAGAAATGGGTAAAATTAATTTTAATTCTATATCTTATTAGACCTTGTGTATCTAAAATACATTTCAACATGTAATGAACATAAAGCAAGTTATTAATGAGATATTTTCCATTCCTTTTTTCATGTTCAACCTTTCAAAACTGATGGTAGTTTTATATTTACAACACATCTCAAATTGAACTAGACACATTTCAGGTGCTCTGTAGCCATGTGTGACTCATGGCTACTAATACTGGGCAATACAGGTGTCTGAATTCTTGCTTTGTTAATATAAGTGCATCTATTGTTGTAGTCACTCAGTCGTGTCCAACCCTTTGCGACTCCATGAACTTCAGCCCGCCAGGCTTCCCTGTCCTTCACCATCTCCCAGAGTTTGCTCAAACTTATGTCCATTGAGTCAGTGATGCCATCCAACCATCTTGTCCTCTGTTGTCCCTTTCTCCCACCTTCAATCTTTCCCAGCATCAGGGTCTTTTCTAATGATGCGTCTACTTGTATATAAAAATGAAAGTAAAAATCAGATAAAAGTTCGTGGGAAATGTACTGAGGAACATTTAGGGGAATGTATTTTATGCTAATACCAGTATAATATTGTGTGCAACATGCTAATTTCTATATAAAGTCTAGATGAGGGGTTTAAATCTATAATTGCATAGCAGATTAACGGATATAATTATGTTTACAGTTTTATTATTTTAGGTTTTTAGCTTTTTTTTTATAGTGGATATAATTTTCACATTGCAAATGAAAATTTACACACAAGTTTTATTATATTTTCAAATGTAGTTTAGGAAAAATGTTTTTGTGAAATGTTGATGTATTTGTTGCTTACATTTATAGGAGTCTATGTTCTCAACTGTGGCCAAAGGCATTGTGGAGTCTTGCATGAGCGGTTACAATGGTACCATCTTCGCATAGTAAGTTGTTCTCTGTGTTCTTATTCGAGGTTACATTAGTAAGTGCTTCTGTTCGTTTCCTGTGGCTGCTGTAACAAATGACCACGTACTTAGTGGCTTGAAGCAACACAAATTTATTATCTTATAGTTTTGTGAGTCAGAAGTCCGACAAGGCTCTCTGAGCTAAAATAAAGGTGGTCAGCAGGACTGTGTTTTGCTTCTCGGCCATCGCAGCAGACAGAGCTTGGTAATATATGCACATATACTAAGTCATGTGTGGAGACATATCTACAATTGTTTCTGTTCCTATCTGTTTCTTTTGAATATATACAGTAAGCTAAACTTGAGTTCATGCTAATGTCTGACTAATCCAAGGGTTGAGAATCCATGTGGGTTCATTCTAACCTTCCTTTCTTTTTTATCTGTAACTTCCCGGCTGACAGAAACCTGGATTCCTACTGCTATCATCCATTTATTTATTTGTTCAGCCCCAGTATACATGTAAAGCAGTTTCCAAATTGTTAGCCTGGATCCCTGTGAGAAACAAATTTACTGAGTACATTGTTGATGCACAGATCCTTTTTTTCCCTCTTAAAGTTCTACAGTTTCTAATCAAAACCTCATTTTGCCAACTTAGGTCAGCTCCTTTTCTGCCTACTGCCTTCAGTGCAGTGTGACATGAACTTGTAATTCAGTTAGCTGCATTTCATACTGGGGCCTCTGACATCCTAGTTTGATGTGTTTTGCTTGTTTATTTAGTTTGCATGCTTTAAGTTTCACCCTTTGTGATGTACGGTTGCATAGTGTGTTGACAGTTGCAGAGTCATGTTTTTGGCACGCCTACTGAAGAGAAGAGCCCCTTCACCTTCAGAGTTCCTCTTGTTGCATTCACAGTCAACCACTTCTTTTTCTCCCAACCCCTGGATACACTAATGCCGTTTCCATTCTTGTAGTTTTGCCTTTTGCAAAGAAATCTCACAATATGTAGCCTTTTGCGTCTGACATTTTTGCTTAATAAAGTGTATTCGGGATTTTTCTGTGTTGTTGCTTGCATCAATAGCTTTTTCTTTCTCTCTATCTCTGATTGCTTCCAGTTTTTAGCAATTATGAATAGATTAGTACAAACATTAGAATATTGGGTTTTATGTGAATGTAAGTTTTCAAATCACTTGAGTAAACACCTAGAAATACAATTGCTGTGTCCTATAGTACAAGAAACTATCAAACTGTCTTCAAGATATATACTGAAAGTGCATGATGAAGGGGATTCCCTGGTGGGCCTGTGATTTGGACTTGGTGCTTTCACTGCAGTGGCCGGGGAAAGGGAACTAAGATCCTGTCAGCCCCTCAGTGCGGCCAAGATAAAGTGCACAATGGTTGTGAATTGCTAAATATTGGCAGCCTTCAAATATTGCTCTAGATTTAATATTGGAATGTAAGCTGACAGTGTTGGCAGGTATACAAGGTGAATTTTATAATTATTTTTTCCTTTTCTTCTAGCAACAGACTTCCTAATTTTATCTAGAACAAGAAGTTTTTAATAGAATGTAGTGGATTTAGTGAATTATATAGTTCATTTTGAATAGCTGATTTTTGTGTGTGTATACGTACCCTTGGTTTATCCGTAATAGGCTCAAAATAAAAGAAAATAAAAATCCAAAGTGTGACGCGTGGGTTCATCTTGCACACACTTTCTTCCCTGAAAATTTCCCTTTTCCTTTCATGCTTGCTTTTCAGTCTGTTCAGCAGAACTAAATGTTCTCTCTTCATCAGTGAAGCACTTAACCATTTTCTCATATTCTCAAGAGAAGAAAGGATTTTTTCTCACGGAATATTTTGAGTGGTAAAGCTCAAAAATGAAATCCCCAGTCACCAGAGATTATATATCTTCAAAGTGTTTTCTTCGAAGATCCTGTAGGCATACTAGTCATAGTATTTACTTTGAAAATTACTTTTGGTAGTTGAGGTTAGAAAGAAGTATATGGAGAGAAGTGAACATTGATTTATTGGTTGAATGAGCATACTTTGTGGTTTACGAGCTATTTTAAAAAATATTTATTTATTTAACATATTTGGCATCCGTTGTTAGTTGCGACATGTGGGATCTTGTTTCCTGACCAGGGATCGAACGTGAGCTCCCAGAATTGGAAGCATGGAGTCTTAGCCACTGGACTGCCAAGGAAGTTCCTAAAGTTATTGTTAATAGTGTCCCCTTCACTTTCAAGTAGGGCACTCAGCAATATCCATTTCTCATTCTAGTTAACTAAAGAACTTATTTCCAACCTGCTTCCAAAAGAAATAGGTAAACAAGTAGATTATGCTGTTTTCTAGCTCTTGGGGCATTGAACCAAAAAGTAAACTCAGCATTTTATATTTGTGCTATGAATCCAATCTAAACACATTTATCATCCTAACTGACAACTATATTCAACTTAAAATTTTTTTTTTTTTTTTGTATTTTTTTGTTACCGCTGTTTCTCAGGGTACCTGAGAAATTATGACACTACACGAAATAAGCCTATAGCATAAGGATGTTTTTGTTTTATTTTTAGTATGATGATATCTTAGTATCTTTTAAAGGCAGAATTTAGGAGGAGAATTGCTGCATTATTTAGAACAGCAAAAATTAGGAAAAAAATCCAGTTGGTTCTGGTTCAATAAATTATGATACATTCATGGAGTACTACATAGCCATTAAACATAAAGAGGTAGATTTCTACTTACCCGTGTAGAAAAATGTCTGAAATAAAATTAAGGGGGGGAAAAACAGGTTGCAGAGAAGTATGAATAACATCATTCCAACTTTGTAAAGAAAAATTAAATGAAAACTCTGATGACTGTGTTTGTATACTCTGGAAGGACTTATCAGATAATTAAGAGTAGTTAGCTCTTAGTAGTAGAATAGGAGAGAAAGAAAATGGATCATTCACTTTTTACCTGGAATAAATGTTAAGAAAGAAAGAAAATTAGTTCTTTGTGGGGAAAATTTATATACTGGTAGACCATATTAAAATTAGGTATTCTAAATTTCATGTGTGAAAGTAATATATAAAACATTCTTTTTTACAGTGGACAGACTGGTTCAGGGAAAACGTTTACCATGATGGGTAAGTAAACTAGAGATTAACACTTACTGGCTTAGTCCACTCTTTTGGGATAACAGAACTTAGCATGTTTTTTGGAAAGTCATACTTTCTGTGTATGATGTTGAACTCATGAAATTAGGGTCATTTCCCAGGTTCTTGTCAGATTGCGACTTCCATTATATAAGTAAAATATGTGTTTTTGGCTGATTCCCGTTCAAAACTTAGCACAGAATATCTGCTTAACTAACAACTTTTGAAGAGGGTTTAATGAATTTTTACATATTTATATAACCACTCTTAGAGAAGGCATTGGCACCCCACTCCAGTACTCTTGCCTGGAAAATCCCATGGACAGGAGCCTGGTAGGCTGCAGTCCACGGGGTCGCTAAGAGTCGGACACGACTGAGTGACTTAGCAGCAGCAGCAGCAGCAGCATAGCCACTCTTCTGATCAAGATTCTTAATCAGTAACTACTCCCACTCCACCCCATGACGTATGTATTACTCTGACTTCTGTCATCACTAGTTTCGCTTGGTTTTGCACTTCTATGAATGACGTTTTACTGTGTTTACTCTTTTATGTCTGGAGTCTCTCTGTCAGCATGAAGTTTCTGAGATTCACTCATGTTAACTGCATGTAGTAGTAGTATAATATATCATCGTATGAATAGACCACATTTTCCATTCTGCTGTTGCTAGAGAGTTTAGACCCCATGAATATGGTGTTATGGACATTTTTTTCTTGTATATGTCTTTTTTTTTTTTTGTATATGTCTTTTTAAAATTCATTTCTATTGAACTTTCAACTTCTGGAAGTGGACTTACTGGGTCATAGTATGCGTACGTTCAGCTTTTGTAGATAGGGCCATGATAGAAATGTGTAAACGTGGAATTTCCCACTGCTCTGTGTCCAGGTCCACAGTTCATACTGTCCTTTTTAAAAACTTTAGCTATTCTGGAGTGTGTGTAATACTGTCTCATTGTGTTTTTATTTGCACTTCCTTGATTTCCATTGACCACCTTTTATACACTTATTGAACATTTAAATAGCCTCTATGTTAAATGCTCATTCAAGCTTTTTTTCTTATTTAAAAATTAGCTTATCATTTTCTTACTTATTTGTGGGGATTCATAAAATAGATTAGCTCTTTGTCTATGATATAGATGACAGATTTTTCTATAGTTTTTTTCTGTTGGCTTAAGTATTTCTTATGTCAAAAGTTTTTATTTTTATATGGTTGAATTTCAGGGTTTTTTTTTTTTTTAATGGTTTCTGATTTGTGAGTTTTAGTAAGAAAGGTCTTCCTTTCTCTGAAATTACAGCAACATACATATAAGTGAGTACTTAAAATATGCCAGGCACTCTTCAAGGCTCTGGTGGTCTATTCAAATAAAAGGCAATGTCAAGGCTCTCTTGGAGATTATAATTCTCATGGGGGGGATGTACAATTGAAAGCAAATAAATATCTGGTACTTATGCCAGAGGTAATAAGTACTGTGGACTTCCCTGGTGGCTCATTGGTAAAGAATCTGCCTGCCGAGCAGGAGATGCGGGTTCAGTCCTTGGGTCGGGAAGATCCTCTGGAAGAGGAACTGGCAACCCACTGCAGTATTCTTGTCTGGGAAATCCCAAGGACAGAGGATCCTGTGGGCTGCAACCCATGGAGTTGCAGAGTTGGACATGACTTAGTGACTAAACAGCAGCAGTAATAAGTGCTGTGAAGAAAAATAAGGGGATAAAAAGGAGCAAAGGGTACTGGTTTAGGTTGGTAAGTCAGAGAGGCCTTTTGGGGTGACATTTGAAGAGACTTACTGGATGAAATGAGAAGGAACCTTGAGACTATAGGAGAACAATCTTCTGCAGATTGCCTGTCCCTGCAAATTCACAGGCAAGCCCCGAGTTGGGAGTATTCTGAGTATTCACAGAACAGCACGAAGACACATGGGGCTAGGGTGGAATTTTCCAGAATTGGGCAAGTTGGAATTGTAGCCAGAGGGCAAGTCATGGATTTTGGATTTTTTTATGAGGGGATGTGAAGTCATGGGAAGGTTTGTTTGTTTGTCTGTTTGTTTTAAGAAGCATTGCATGAAGTGATGGTAAATTAAAAGTACTACTCTGGCAGCTGAATGGAGTAGAGACTATAAGAAGGTGTTAGAGCAGAAGCAGGATTGCAAGCCGAGTCAGGAGACTAGGCAAGAGATGATAAGGTAACTGTAACGAATGTGCTGAATATCTTTGTATAGGATTTAGCAGGAAAATGTTAAAACATTATCTGCACATACTCTAATATTCTGTCCTCTGTGTTCTTTACTTCCATTTTTCTACCCTGTTTGTATATATATACATACACACACACACACACATTTAAGGTACAGTTTACAAGGTCCATTTAATATATTTTAGATATAGCACATCAAGATGATGATAATATTTTAAAATTTATTTTCTGTAGCTTTCTTGCATATACCAGCATTTTCTTAGTTCCTTTGGTCTCTAAGGTATAATTAACTAATATATATAGTAACTTTTATGTCTTTTACAGCTATATAATTTTTTCTGGTAAATATAGATAGTTTGAATTAATATTCCAAAAACTCCCACTACTTACATATCTACTACATTTCTTCCTTTCCCCAGTGTTAATAAAATAAGGGTAGGATTCCTCTTCAGTTTTCTCTCTGTATAGAAATCTTGTGAAGTATTCCTACAGTATCTTTGTTACCACGCTGGCTTTTATTGCCCAATTAAGAAAATGCTAGCTAACTCTAATTTTTATACCCTGTGAGATAGTTATTTCCATTATTATCTCCATTTTATAGTGAAAAACTCAAAGAGATTAAGTATTTAATTAGCCCGTGGTCACACTGCCAGTATATAAAGGTCATCCTAGACGACTGAATGTCTTATGCAACAGTAAAGTATAATTGCTTGTTACTTCTGCTAATTTTGATATCTGCAGAAGGAAACATTTCAAGCTTGGGACTTGAATGGATTTTTAAATTTATCAAACAGCAGCTGCTTTTTCAAATAGCTTAGTGGCTATCATGCATCTGTTGATAGGCAGGTTCTCTTATGCCATCTCTTACCACAAATTAACTTGTTTGGGAGCCCAGAAGAAACTGATTATACAATGTGTCTTTTCTGTTAAATTGTCTTTCACTGTTGCCATTTTGTAGGACTCCTGTTACAGAATAAAAATGAGCAGTCACATATCTGTATTTTTTATATTTTTCTTTAGGACCATCTGAATCTGATAATTTTTCTCATAATCTGAGAGGCGTAATCCCTCGAAGTTTTGAATATTTGTTTTCCTTAATTGAACGTGAAAAAGAGAAGGTAAAACTTACTGTAAAAATAAAGGGAATTGCAATATCTACTTTTGAGTAGTTAAGTACTAATAGTTCATGATACATGGAGGGGTATAATTGGTCATCTACACGTGGATAGGCTAGAGTGGTATAAAAAATCCTTCAGTTCTCAAGATAAAATTAAGGATTCTGAGTTTCTAAAGGTTTTTAGTCTATAAATCATGACATCCTTGACCTGACATTAAAAGAAAGTAGAAAGTGGTGCTTCTTAGATGCTCAGATTTTACAAAAGAGAAAGTGTAAAGAAAATCTTAACTGAGGAAAACAGATTCATGAAGCCGTATCACCTGTCTGCACCCAGGCTGACAGTAGTAATGGGCCGTCTTTACCTCCTTTACCCGCTACCATCTGACCATGATCTTGCTTCACGCTTGGTGTGGCTCTGTTGTCCTGGCTATGTGGGCTTCCATTCTGCATCGGCTCCCAGATTGGGCTGTTCTCTTTATTGTGCATCGTTACCTTAGTGAATTCCAGGCTTAAGAGCCGTTAGTGTTCTGTATTCTATTACCTATGTGCCAGGGAGACTGATAAATAACATTGGGTTACCACTTAACTCCTTTGCAGAAACTATCTCTTACCATTGCCTTTAGATAAGCATATTACGTGCCAGTGAAATAGATTTAGTGACAAGCATTTCAGTGGTTAAAAATCCTATAGCAGGGCTTTTTGTTTATTTTTTGTAAGAGGCTTTTAAAATGCCTTATTTTCTATCATTTGAAAAATATAACACTTGATTCAGATACACTTATAAGGAAGTCCAGTATATGACAGGTGAAAATGGAATTGCTATTTTCATCACAAGGAAAAAAAACTTATGTAACTATGTATGGTGATGGATGTTAACTAGACTTATGATCATTTTGCAGTATATACAAATATCAAATCATTATGTTGTATGCCTGAAACTAGCGTAATGCTCTATATCAATTATACCTCAGTTAAGCAAAAAATGGAACTGCCCATTTGTCATGCTCAGGTCCTACTTCCCTGTCTTGGTTCTGAGGTACTGTTGGAAACATGAGGGCTCCTGGGATCACGGATTGATGGTGCTTAAAACTGTTATGATGCGTTGGAACTAGTAACCTATGTTTCTAAACTGACTTTTAAGTATCTTGTGTTGTGTAAAGGATAATATTGTAGGAAATTTATATGTTGTGTAGTGAGTGAAAGATGAGTGCTCATGAAAGGTTGGGATGAACTCATGAAAACAATATCACTAAACCAGGCTTCTCTTTTACAGGCTGGAGCTGGAAAGAGTTTTCTTTGTAAGTGTTCATTTATTGAGATCTACAACGAGCACATCTATGACCTACTGGACTCTGCATCGGCTGGACTGTACATAAGGGAGCATATTAAGAAGGGGGTCTTTGTTGTTGGTGCGGTAGAGCAGGTGGTGACCTCAGCGGCTGAAGCCTATCAGGTACCCTGCTTTGAATGATTTGATCTGTAGACAACTTAGCATGCTATGAAGAGTGCCTTGACCTCAAAAAAAGAAAGAATTGTGTTACTAAAGATATTTTATAAAGCCATAGTCAAGATGTTCATGAGAAGGAAAGAAAAAGAGAGTATGACCATATTTTATAAATTTCCCCTTTGTTAAAATAGACATTTGACCCCTTGATTTTGGGTTAGTTTGGTATTGTTCATTTCATTCATTCACTATCTTCTATCTGTCTGCACCGGGTCTTAGTTGTGGCGTGCAAAATCTAGTTCCCTGACCAAGGATTGAACCTGGGCCCCTTACATTGGGATTGCAAAGTCTTAACCACTGGACCCCCAGGGAAGTCCCACACTTTTTTTAAGCTAATAGTATTTTGAAATTTATCTCATGTTTGAGGATTGCTGTTTCTCTTTGCAGCTGTGTAAATGTCATTATTTATCTAATATTTAATATACAGTATTTGGTGTTATGAAAAGGAAGCATGAATTATTAACCAAAAAACAAAAGATATAAACAATTTCTTTTTATGCCGTTGACGGGTTAATAGGGTTATAACAGCTGTATTCATTGAGTATATGTGCTGAAGCCTATACTAACTTCTTTGTATGCATTATTTCATTTAATTTTTATCTGCTTTTTGAGGTAAGCTACTAATTCCTTTATTTATCCAATACATATGATGACCTTGCCACTCAAAAATGTAGTTCTCAGACTATCAGTGTCACCTGGGAGCTTGTTAGAAATGCAGGATCTCAGCCTCTACTTCACGTCTACTGAATCAGAATCTGAATTTTAATGGGGCTGAGTGGTTAGCGTGCATATTACAGTTGAGACGTTCTGCACTGTGAGGGAGGTACTCATATTCCCATTTTACACATGTGGGACTGAGCCTCGGAAAGGTCACTTGGCCCCAGACCACACAACTGGTAGATAGTGGAGACAAGGGTTGAGCTGGTATTCATCTGATTTTAGAGCCTGCTATCTGAAGCATGTAGCCTGCCTGCCATAGGGAATAGGAAGTGAAAACAAATACTCTGAAGACCAAAAGGACTGACAAAACTTTGGGCTTGAAGGTAATTTTGAGATTTACTTTATCTGACTTCTCATAGTTTTGGTTAAGAAAAGGGTTTAGACAGATTTTACGACTTGCATTAATACAAATGGAGAAATGGCAAAACCCATTCTAGATCCTATGCCTTCTGATTTCCTGCTTGTTCGGTTTCATGACCTAGAGAAGAAACAAAAAAGGAAAGGGAAAGGAAAATTAGCTTGCATCCTTGCGTATGTTCCTCAGTAGACCAGTAGTCTTGCACCACCCTTTACAGATTTCCTGCTGATGTTTGTAGGTGCTGTGAAAACGTGGAAGTTGTGATCGTGTATTTTCCTTTTGCCTAGGTGTTGTCTGGAGGGTGGAGAAACAGACGTGTCGCATCGACATCAATGAATAGAGAATCCTCTAGGTCTCATGCAGTCTTTACAATTACAATAGAATCAATGGAGAAAAGCCATGAAACTGTGAATATACGGACCTCCCTTCTCAATCTGGTGGATTTGGCAGGATCTGAAAGGCAAAAGGACACCCATGCAGAAGGCATGAGATTAAAGGTAAGATTGGAATTATGGTCTTCAATTCAAATTGACTGAGAATTAGAAGTCAACACCAAGCTCAGTATTTTGATGGCTACAAAGCATTAAGAAATTGGTTCTAGTGCTCGCTTCGGCAGCACATATACTAAAATTGGAACGATACAGAGAAGATTAGCATGGCCCCTGCGCAAGGATGACACGCAAATTCGTGAAGCGTTCCATATTAAAAAAAAGAAAAAAAGAAATTGGTTCTGTCCTAAAGGTATGGAAATTTTGTTGTAGTGTAGGGACAGTAAACATACAGGGGATATGACAAGTGTCAGGAGCAAGAGTATTTGAATTCACTGTCACCCAAAAGGGCCGATGGTATGAGTGCTAGCAGGGTTCAGAGGAAGAAGAATATGACATGCCCCTTACTTGGGGGAAGTGTGGGAAAGAAGTTGTTCTTGAGTTAAGGATTAAGGACTTCATTCTCGGCTAAGGCATTACCAGAGGGTCTCAGTAATATGAATTACTAATGTATTGTGGTCTTCCCAGGTGTCTCATGGTTAAAGAATCTGCCTGCAGTGCGGATGTGGGTTCAATCCCTGGGTCAGGGAAGATCCCCTGCAGGAGGGCACAGTAACCCTCTCCAGTATTCTTGCTTGGAGAATTCCGTTGGGTTGAGGAGCCTGGCAGGCTACAGTCCATACAGTCTCAGAGTTGGACACCACTGAAGCGACTGAGCACACATGCATATGTATTGTAACATGTACTGTCAGCAGAATGTGTGGGTTCTCCGTGTTAGGATATGTGGGTGCAGATAGCGAAGTCTCAGAAATGGTAGAGGAGAGTGTGCTGTTTGCCGTGAAAGTGAGGATTTGAGCCTCCTGAGCTCTCAGACAGCTTCAGGCTATCTCACATCTGTGTTTCTATGGTGACATAAGGCAAAGAAAAATAGCATGTGTTCATAATAGGATAAATGCTGGGTCTATTCTAAATGCTTCATATAAAACTATTTAACCTTCCTAAGAATTCTAGGATGTGATACTGTTATCCTTTCTATTTTGAAGAAACAGAAGTAAATTTTCCAGGGGCATGTGATTGAGTTGAGCTGAGATTCAAGCAGTAGTCCAGCTCCATAGACTGTGCTCACAACTGTGCCCCTAAACCACTTTTAAGGATGGTAACAGTGGCAGCTCTGAACTCAGTGCATCTTGCTTAATAATTTCCATTTCTCCTCTCTTTTTTCTATACTCCCATCTCTGCAGACTCAGTTATCAAAAATACGCTGCCTGAAGTAAAAGGTTTAACCCAAACATTTTTCTCCCTAAACTACTCTTAAAGAAATCTTATGTTTACATATAATAAACATAAATTTTAATTTACATCTGATAAATGTAAATTCTAATTTACAGAATTAGAATGAATGTTCTCTTATCTATAACATGTTCATTAAGAGCTTCGTGGGACATGGGAGTGGGACGTTAGTTACCATACCTTTATAATGTAACAAACATTTTAACATAAAAGGCTTGAAAAATATGCTTATAATTTACTACTTTAACGTGTTTTCCTCTGTTCTTGATTTTATCCCTGCCTATAGGTCAGTTGAAAACTATTACAATCATGAGTTGATAACAGTATTTTTTTCCTTCAGTGATTTTTGTGTTTGAATTTGAATAGTATTAGAATTGCAGTGTGTGCCTCAGTAGGAAAAGGTTAGGGGACAGTTGAGGACATCTTTTTGCTGAAAAGTTACTTACCCTTAACTAATGTTGTCCCTGTTTTGCCTTTCCATTCAAACTTACCACCCTGCTAGGTATATTTTAATTCAAAATACTAAAAAGAAATCAATGCACCTCAATTTTTGTTCTTTTTCCCTAACACCGTAGGAAGCAGGTAACATAAACCGATCATTGAGCTGCCTGGGCCAGGTGATTACTGCGCTTGTCGATGTGGGTAATGGAAAACAGAGACATATTTGCTACAGAGACTCCAAACTTACCTTCTTACTCCGGGTAAAGTAGATCACTGGGTTCCTGAGCCCCTTTTTTGGTTATGCTCACTATGACATTCTATTTTTTTATGTTCTTCTGCTTTATGACTTATCACAGGGTATTGAATATAGTTGCCTGTGTTATATAGTAGAATCTTGTTTTTTATCCATCCTATGTATAATAGTTTACATCTGCTAATGCCAAACTCCCAGTCCTTCCCTCCCCCACCTCCCTCCCCTTTGGCAACAGAGAACAAATCTGTTCTCTATGTCTGTGAGTCTGTTTATGTTTCATAGGTAGGTTCGTTTATGCCGTATCTTTTGGTTTCTCCCCTGAAATGTGTACCATTTATATCATTAAACAGGATTCCCTTGGAGGTAATGCCAAAACAGTCATAATTGCAAATGTTCATCCTGGATCTAGGTGTTTTGGTGAAACCCTATCAACGCTTAATTTTGCTCAAAGAGCCAAGCTGATTAAAAATAAGGTAAAATACTGAGTATATTTAAGTAAATTAAAAAAATATTGAAGCTTGCAATATCTCGCTTTTGTAATTGCCCTGAAATTAACATTAGCTTTTATTTATTTCTCTGTTGTGAAAGCCTAACTGTAAGCAAGGTTTCTGTTTTCATCTTTCCTAGCCTTCTGTATAGATCATGTAATTTGAGACCTAGATTAGGTCTTATGGTCATTATTGTTTGGCCTGTTTTTTTCTTAAGGGAAGGGAAAGTTTTTCCTTTGTAATTGGGCTGGAAACTAAATTTATGTTCCTAAACCATGCTAGCAGAGCTGGGTGCTGAGGGTTAGAGGATCCACTATGAAAATAATTTTGATGACCTTGACAAACTTTGTCTTTCAAGTTGTCTGAAACTCCAGGGATTCCTTGTTTTTCTTTCTATACCAGAAGTTTGGGACTTCCCTGGCAGTCCAGTGGTTAAGACTCTGCTTCCACCGCAGGGGATATGGGTTTGATACCTGGTCTGGGAACTGAGATCCCACATGCTGTACAGCATGGCCAAAAAGAGAGAGAGAGAAAAGAAAAAAGTTTATTTGATATTCTTTTATATCAGTGGTCCAAAAAGTTTTCATGTAAAGGGTCTAAGTGATAAATAGTTCCAGCTTCTTGAACTGTGGATTGTATGGTCTCTGCCCCAACTACTCATCTCTGCTTTTTTAGTAAGAAAGCAGCTGTAGATGCTGTGTAAACACATGAGCACGGCTGTGGTCAAGCAGCACTTGGCTAACCCCTGGTGCAGACTGTCAAAAGACCAAGGAGTTCCCCACCTGTTTTGGAGAGGTTGGTTGGAGGTCTCTTTGGTTCTAAACAGAAGAATCAAAATGTATATATTGGCAAATTAATTTCCTCTCTCCTTCAAAGGAGACAGTGGTCATTCTTACCCCACAAAATAGACTCCTGATGATCTCATCATGGTAAAAGCAAAGAGGTTCATGATACCTCTTCCACTGGATAAGTCAGAAGAGTATGGGTCTGGTTATTCATTCATTTTATTGGATTATGATCTCTTTGTGGGATATCTGTAATACAAGGAGGAGAAATCATTAGCATTTCCTGACCCTATCTCTTGGGACTTATTAGAAGTTTTTGGAAAATGGAAAGCTGCAGGGATAATTAAAATTATGACATCACCAATGTGAGATTGTGATGTCATAGTGTATAGGAATGCCTTGTGATGAGGCTGTCCTTAAGAAGCAGAACCAACTGGAAATGACTTCTTAACATATGAAATAAGAAAACTAGGAACCTTATACTAGTCACTATCAATGGTAAGTCCTCTGCTGCAGCTTCCCAGGGGAAAGTGACTCAGATACTGGGGACTTAAGAGTGAATAGTCCTTCCCAGTGGGCAGACCCAGCCTTAAGAGAGGAACATGGGGAGCTTCAGGCTGTCAGAGATTTCCCCCTCACTCTGGAGTATTGGTATTTGATTTGGTTGGTACTCAGCTGTTGGCTTTTTTTAATTATTATTATTTAAAAGTTTTTTTTGGCTCTGCCAAGTCTTAGTTGTGGCATGTGGGATCTAGTTCCCTAATCAGGGATAGAACCCAGGCCCGCTGCATTGGGAGCACTGAGTCTTAGTCACTGGGCCACCAGTGAAGTCCCCATTAGCTCTTGAGTCTTGTTAACACCGTGTGGGTTTTGTGAGACTTTGAACTTCTTAGAAGTCGTCTAATAGAAGACATTTCTTTGAAAGAGCATTTACTGTGATAATAAAACACAACTGGAGTTGTCAAACCACCTCCCCCTTCTATGAGGACTGTTAGGAAGACACAGGGTTGAATTTCTCTGGAGAAGGTGGAGCCAGGGGAGCTCAGGCCAGCCTGCAGTTCCTCACCCCTCTTCAGTGAGCAAAGACAGGGGGAGGTGACACTCAGGGAGGTGTTTGCCCTTCTTCATGGGGTGGGGCTGTCAGTCGCAGGAAGAAGCGGTATTAGGTAAATATACGCTGACCCCAGGAGTGAACCAGGATTCCCTGATAGCTCAGTTGGTAAAGAATCTGCCTGCAATGCAGGAGACCTGGGTTCAATCCCTGGGTTGGGAAGATCCCCGGGAGAAGGGAAAGGCTACCCATTCCAGTATTCTGGCCTAGAGAATTCCATGGACTATATATAGTCCATGGGCTCTCAAAGAGTCATACCCTACTGATTGACTTTCACTTTCACTTCACTTCACTTCAGGAGTGAAGCAGCCCAGCAGGGCCCAGGGCTTGTAAACAGATTAGAGACCTGCTTACTGTTTAGTGGGGCATAGGGAGGGGAGGGAAAGAGTCTGTGGTTCTAGGGTGATGGCACAGGGAAAAGAAGCCTCCCCTCCCCTCCAGCACACCAATTCTGGAAGCCTTCAGACTCTTGGTGAGATGTAAGTGTCAATCTGTTTGGTCTTCATCACTCCAAACCATATAAACAAATATAAACAAAAGACTATATGACTCAAAAAGCATTCTTTTAATGGTTAAAAAAAAAAAAAATTCTTGAACAGGCAGTGGTAAATGAAGACACACAAGGAAACGTGACACAGCTCCAAGCTGAAGTGAAGAGACTCAAAGAACAACTGGCCCAGCTTACCTCAGGGCAGATGCTACCAGAAAGCTTGCACACCGTAGGTAAGATGAGCTCAGTGTCCTTTAAGCTGAACTTAGGTGTGGATGTAGTGTGAGAGCCCTCTGATGACAGGCACAGCACTGTATGGCTCTCTAGATTCCCCACGAGTATCTGTTCCTGTTCATTTCACCTGCATAGAAACCAGACGTGGTTACCACAGGTACTGAATTCACAGTTACCGCAGGTGCTGAGTTCTGTGAGATGTGATGGGAAGGGAGTGTAGAAGTAATTTTGAAAATGCATCCCTGATCTAATAAGTGCTAAAAAAAGAGATACTAGTAAATCCCACACAGATCCACTTCCAGATTCTGTCATTTGTCATCTTTATATGTTTACTGAATTGGATATCGGAGACTTACTTTTCTTTAAAGAATAGCTAATTTGTAGACCGAGTTAATTTGAAATTCATCATGTGGTGATGAGAATCTGATTCTTTTAGAGTAATAGAGAGCAGTCCATCAAAGGCTATTCCAGCTCATTGCTTATTAAGACTTGAGAGATAAAACATTTTTCCTGTTTCCTTTTCTTTTTTGCTGGACCCATTACAGACAAAGATGAGACTAACTACATCAAGTATTTCCGAGAGGCAATGTTATTCTTTAAGAAATCTGAACAGGAAAAGAAGGTATGAAATTTTACTATAAAAGGGATTCAAGATATTTTAGGCTTTCACTGTATGGAACTTTTCTGAGTGAAATAAATGGCAAAAGTCAGTAAAACAAAGGAAGACTGAAACACTTAACTTTGACTTTGCAATTAAATGTGAAGTTAGTGTTTGTTGCTTGGTTTGTGAAAATTTAGGGACGCCCAGTTATTTTTTTATGTCTAATCAAATTTTGAACTTAAGTCTCTGGTAGAAAAAGTTACGCAATTGGAAGATCTCACCCTCAAAAAAGAAAAATTCATTCAGTCGAATAAAATGATTGTGAAATTCCGAGAGGATCAAATAATGCGCCTGGAAAAGCTCCACAAGGAATCCCGGGGAAGTTTTCTGCCTGAGGAACAGGACCGTTTGCTGTCGGAATTGAGGGATGAGATTCAAACTCTGCGAGAACAAGTGAGTACATGACATTCACAGTAACTCTAAATAAAAGAGATTCAGGACAAGTATAAATCAGTCACCAGACTGGTCAGCAGATTCTTGTAATGCAAGAGAAAGTGTTTTAAATGAATTGAACTGACAGTATCATTACAGAATTTAAACACCCCCCACCCCACCGCAT
Source organism: Cervus canadensis (assembly GCF_019320065.1). Lineage (NCBI taxonomy): Eukaryota > Metazoa > Chordata > Mammalia > Artiodactyla > Cervidae > Cervus > Cervus canadensis. The sequence goes on along the minus strand of NC_057407.1, from coordinate 42,816,299 downwards.
GCGTGCGCACACACACACACCCTATTTTTCTAAAATAGTAAAACCTGAAGGGAAAAGGGAGGAAGTTGTGATGTTGCTGCCATGGCGCTCAGCCCCGGCAGGCCAGGTACAGTTCCTTCCAGGGGGTGGTTGGGGTTATCAGAGTCAGTTTGCAGTTGAGCTCATCGAAGTTTTGTTGTTTTTCCTTTTCCCTGGGAGGATGAATAGCTGACATCAGGCACATCATTAAGAAACAAAGATAATCTCTTATCACAGTATACATTTTTCAAGAGGTTTTTATGCATTTTCAAACCAGTACAGATATTTTGGCTTTTATTCCTTTTTGTGCACAAAAGACAGCTGACCATATACACTTTTCTGTGCCTCGCCCTTTTCATTTAGTATATCTTGAGAGGCATTCCCCTGTAGTCAGTAGAGAATTTTCTTATTATTTTCAGTGTGTTAACTGAAGCAGTCTCCTTTGCATGAAGAGTCTGCCACAGGGTACACCCTGTATGCTTATCATCGAAGGTGCCTGGGTGAGTTTCAAGAATAGATGGAGAAGTTTCAAATTTTCAGACCCAAACGTAGACTGGAGAGTTGTAGGATATGCACATGTTCAGTCTGATCGTAAAAACTGAGGTGCTCTCTAGTGCCTGTGGTGGCCACGGTGTTTTCTGCTGGTTTTCAGGAAAACTTGTTCTCTAAAATGGTCACGTTTGTAAATATATGTCTCTAATTCTTCCATGTCACAGATAGAGCACCACCCCAGAGTGGCAAAATATGCTATGGAAAATCATTCCCTCAGGGAGGAGAACAGAAGACTGAGACTGTTAGAGCCTGTGAAAAGAGCCCACGAAATGGATGCCCAGACCATTGCAATCCTGGAAAAAGCCTTCTTCGAAGTATCTGAAACAGAGAAAAATGACAAAAGTAAGGCATGATTGTTGTAAACATGTCTTCTAGGCGCAGGAAGATTGTTTATAAGGACCTTGATATGGCGTTGCCCTGAGGGTTTTCACTTTAGCCTCCAGACTTGGTGTGCAAATTTCCTATATACATACTTATTCTTCATGTAGGTGAATACATACCTATGAGCAAGGGAATACCCGTATATCTCTTTCTTGCAGATCTTGATACTTTACATTTTTATTAAATGGAATTTTCCTGTGTAAGTGGAATTTTCCTGTGTTAAATATTTGAAAAGTGCTTAACTAATGACAGTCTGAATGACTGTAGAGCTGAGATGTTTATCCCCCTGGTGAACAACTATGTGGTGTGAGAGATTGGTCAGAGTGGTCAGACTCATGGTCCAGCCAGCTCAGTTTTTGGTCCTGATGTCTTATTTGCAGGTCATCTTGCCACTGTCTGTTCTGTTAATTATATAGTAGTTCTTTAAGTTTACTGTTACTCTCTGAAAAGTGGTTTAGTTAGTACTAATCTAACTTATAGGCTTGGCAGCTATTAGTGTTAACGCTATGGGATTTGGTGACTGTCCGTATTTGCTCCATTCTTTGACTATTTTCATGGCCTTTTATCATACTCTTGTTTCGGTCCTTGTTTCTTTTTAGGTTGAAATGAATATAATTGAAATGAAGATACTGCAATGATAAATGTTTTTTAAATTTCCTTTTCCAAGCCTTTTTCCATTCTGTTATGAATTAACAAAAGAATAAAAATTCTTGGAGTATGGCTTGTAGAGAGACCATGATTTTAGATGCAAAGTTAAAATCAGGTTTTTTTTGTATTATATAACCTACAGTGCTGTATATTTCGTTGGCCATTTTGGCCTCAGTAGTACCTTAACTTACTATCTTCCAAAAATACTAATGGTAATTTCTGGACCTCACTATCTTCTAAACATCATTCTCTGAACAATTTTTATGTGGTATTTTCCCATACTGAAACTCAGTGGCACTCTTCAACAAATTCAGTCATCTAAGGAATTCCTAAAAATTAGTATTTTCTATCTGGTAGATGATACCAAGTTCTTTGAACTGGCTGCCTTTGCTGTTTATCTCCTTTGCTAAAAATTCATTGACTGTTGACACTAACTCATGCAAAATTCAACTGGTGATACTTCTCTATCCAGCAGTGTGGGTGTTATACTTCAGTCATTATTTGTTCCTTTCTCTTAATGGAAAAAGTGTTGCTTTAAATATGCCCCTTCATCCTGTTGCTTCACAACTTCGCAAAAACAACTTTTAATACTCTTCAACACACTCTGTTGTGTCTTATGTCTCCTCTTGAGTTACAGGCTCTTGTATTTTAGGCTTCGTTTTCCAATGATTTCTCATTTTTCCTCCTTATGCTTCAAAATTTATACTTGGCAGAGAACTTAGAAATTGTATTCTGTGATTTTCTGTCTTTCAAAGACCAGATTGTGTCCTTATTATCAGGTCAGCAAGGATTCTCCCCTAAAGCTCTGAAAGAGCCGTGTTCGTTAGCAAACACTGAGAAGTTAAAAGCACAACTCCTACAAGTTCACACAGAGCTGAATAATTCAAAGCAAGAGTATGAAGAATTCAAAGAACTAACTAGGTAAAGTATAAATACACATTCATACTTACTGTTTCAATATCCTTTAACGTTGGTTTGTCTAGTGTTTAGCATGGTTAGGATTTTAGTTGAGCATTTACCTTTAATATTCTAATGTAGCTGCTAACTTGTTTTGACATGAAGCAAAAGGGCTTGCATCTTGCTCTTTTCTTTTTCTTCACTCATTTTTTAAAAACTGAGGTACAATTGACCTCAAATTTTAGTCTTTTATAGTATATTTATTAAACTAGATGATACAAATCTTTTGAGGGATATACCTATTGAGATGAGTATCTGTTAAACTTATTTGTGAATTTTTTATCTGATCATAAAATTTAAATCATTGCTGTTATGAATTATGTTGGTATTTTTAGAAATTACAGTTTTGTTAGTATTCTTGATATACTGTTTAAAAGAAAACGGATAAACCACCTTCATGTTATATGTAACTAAGATTAATCCTGTTCTAAAAGATAAAGAAACATTTGTTTTAAAAATAATATATCACATGGAATTATTGTTGAATTATTTGGGCTTTTGAGTTGGAGCATACCATTTGCTAGTTGAATACTTTAAACAGTCATCAATCTCTGAACTGTAACCTCACCCAATTGGAAAATGAGGGTAATAATCTGCCAGAGTCTCTGATTAAAGGGATGATTATAAAGTTATGTGAGAGTATGAACTACTCTACAAATGTATGACATTACTTATTACCTGAAATACTCCATTTTATCTTATCTATTAGAAAAAGGCAGGTGGAATTAGAATCAGAGATTCAGTCCTTACAAAAAGCGAACCTTAATCTTGAAAACCTTTTGGAAGCAACAAAAGTCTGCAAGCGGCAAGAAGTTTCTCAACTGACTAAAATTCATGCTGAAACACTGAAGGTAGGTAATCTGAAGCTTAAACTGGTGGTGTCTAATTTTTCTTTTTTAATATTTATTTGTTTGCTGTGCTAGGCGTTAGCTGCAGCGTTCAAACCCTTAGTTGCGGCGTGTGGGATCTAGTTCCCCAAGCAGGGAATGAGCCTAGGCCCCTTGCATTGAGAGGGCTGAGCTTTAGCCACTGGACTACCAGGGATGTCCCTGCTATTTTATTTTTAAGTGGCATGACCTCTGGGTTTACCTTTTTTAAAAATCAACCTTACTTTCCTCACTAATTTGAACTTTCCATATATAAATTGTTCTATTTCTGGGCTTTGTATTTTCTTCCAGTGTTCTGACTGTTCACATGATAATGATGCATTGCTTTAATGACCATACCCTTTTATTTTTATATTGACCAGGGAAGTCTTCCTAAATTGTTCTTTTTAATAGTGACTTATTGCACATTTATTTTTTTGTATGAAGTTTTTGTATTGACTTACCAAGTTTTATTTTTAAAAACTTATGACAGTTTTGCCTGAGACTGCTTTGAATTGATAAATTTGTTTCCACATGGGCCTTTCTTCTGTGCTGGCTCTCAAGGATACTTTTTCTTTTCTCTTGATGAATAGAATTGTAATTTTATCCTCTATTCACACACTTACTAAATAAGTTATTCTTTTCATGTGTGCTAATGTTTTCCTAATAATTTTTTGCTGCAGATCATAACAACACCAACCAAGACTTACCAACTTTGGTCTCGACCACTACCGAAGTTTAGCCCTGAACTGGAGAGCTTTGGCTGTGCGCAAACCCAGAATTCTAGCAACTTGGATAATGATATCTTAAATGAGCCAGTGCCTCCTGAGATGAGTGAGCAAGCTTTTGAAGCCATTTCCGAAGAGCTGAGAATGGTACAGGTAATGCTCAGTTTTAGAAAGAAATAGACTTTCACTTCAATAAATTTTCTTTATCATTTTAACTCTTGGTAATAATCTGCAGTGTTTGAACCTGTTTAGTATCAAAATCATATCTTTTTAAGGATGTAAGGTCCTTGGGTTAGAAATCAACCTACTCTTGCTCTTTTAATCCACCTGGCAGTCTTGTCTGCCATGGTGGACTGACTGTAGTTACGCGCTCCCCGTTACTTTGGAATATTTTTCGGGGCTTTTGGGCCCGCCGGGATGTTGTCCCAGCCCGCCGACACCTCAGCTGCGGTAACCTGCCCCTGGAGGAGCTGTTTGCACGCGGCGGACCTCTGCGGACCTTCCTTGAGCGCCAGGTAGGCTCTGAAGCCCAGTTACAGGTCAGGCGGCCTGAGCTGGTGGCGGCGGCCAGACTTCTGAGCGACAAGGAGCAGGAGCTGCAGGAGACCCAGCACCTGCTGCATGGCTGCATGTTGTCCGTCAGATAGAGGAAAGAGGAGGTATATTTTGTAAGATGAAAATGAGGACTTAAGGAAACTTGCCGAAAATGAAATAACTTCATGTGAAAAAGAAATAGCTCAATTAAAGCAACAGATTATCTTACTTTTGGTTCCCTCAGAAGAAACAGATAAAAATGATTTGATCCTGGAGGTAACTGCAGGAGTTGGGGGTCAGGAGGCAATGTTGTTTACCTCAGAGATATTTGATATGTATCAGCAGTATGCTGCATTTAAAAGATGGCACTTTGAAACCCTGGAATATTTTCCAAGTGAAATAGGTGGCCTTAGACATGCGTCCGCCAGCATTGGGGGTTCAGAAGCCTAGAAGCACATGAAGTTTGAAGGAGGTGTGCACAGAGTCCAGAGAGTGCCCAGGACAGAGAAGCAAGGCCGCATCCACACCAGCACCATGACTGTAGCCATCTTACCCCAGCCCACCGAGATTAACCTGGTGATTAATCCTAAGGATTTGAGGATTGATGCTAAGTGAGCCAGTGGAGCTGGGGGGCAGCATGTGAACACCACGGACAGTGCTGTCCGGATCGTTCATCTCCCAACGGGTATTGTTTCCGAATGCCAACAAGAAAGATCTCAACTGAAAAATAAAGAGATGGCTATGAAAAAGTTACGTGCAAAACTGTACAGCCTGCAGCTAGAAGAAGAAACAAGTAAACGATACAATGCTAGGAAGATTCAGATTGGCACAAAAGGAAGGTCAGAGAAAATAAGAACATATAATTTTCCACAGAACCGGGTCACAGATCACAGAACAAACAAGTCACTTCATGATCTTGAAACTTTTATGCAAGGAGAGTACCTACTGGATGAACTTGTACAGTCATTGAAGGACTATGCTAATTATGAATCTTTAGTAGAAATTATTTCCAAAAAAGTTTAAGTTGATTTGTTACTAAAGATTTGTATAGATTCTGAAAATTCTGTTATAGCAAATCAGGTTGTGTATATACAGTGTTCTCTTGAACCACATGAGTTAACACAGTTGAGAGTAACATTTTTAATAAATAGCTAATTTATATAAAAAAAAAAAAAAATCCACCTGGCAGCATTTAGCAAGTCACTTTCTGCTCTCCTTGGGGTTTGGTTCTCTTGCGTATAAAAAGACCAGTTTGCCTCTAGCTTCTAGTTCCAGAACTGATTTATAAGACGGACTGTTACATATGCTAAAGAAGATGAAATAGTTGGAAAGAATCTTATGATAGTTCAAATTTTAGACAGCTTTCTGTATATTTGAAATAATGCATGAAGTTTGTTTACCTCAAAATTCAGTGATTTATTTTTTGTACAAGTTTTTCTACTGTCTAGTAAAACTTGAAGCTACATCACCGCAAGTTCTGAAAGTTTACCTTTCACAGACGTGGAGGCCTTTCTGGTGAGGTCACTCAATATAGGCCTGAGGAAGCATCAAAGAAGTCTTAAGATGGCTCTGATTTATTTATTTTTTTTAAGATGGCTCTGATTTAGTCGTTGATTTTAGTTTAATCGCTTCTTTCCTTTGTGCTTCAAATTACCGACTTTGACAGGCCACGAGTATAATTCTGAACCATGAGAAATCATCAGTATAGTCTGTTTTTTGGCTCCATACTGGCTTTTGATACCTTTGTCCATATGAGGTTTTGCGTTGTGTATTTTTTAATGCAGGAGAAATGGTGGAATGTTTGAGATGTTCATTAAAAGTATTTTTGACCCCTGAAGTTCTTGTATTGCAGGAACAAATGAGTGCCCTTCAAGTCAGGTTGGATGAAGAAGAGCATAAAAATGTAAAGCTTCAGCAGCAGATTGACAAACTGGAACATCATTCTACTCAGATGCAGGAGGTGAGATTGCAAGCATGACCTCAGAAAATGTCTGAACCTCAAAGTAAGAACCTGTCAGGAAGGAAGTGACCTAGGAAGCTTGGGTCACAATCTATTTGAGTTGTATTCCCTTACTTTGTTATTTCAGCGACTCCTCTGATAAGGAGACACACACCCTTAGTCTGAATTTAAAACTGCATTTGAAAAACAGAAACAAAGTGATTTATTTGTTGTGTGTTTTAGCTTATCAGTATTCCTCTTCCAGTAAATTGGTCTCTTTCCCAAAGCTTTTCTCATCAGAAAGAACTGATTGGACCAAACAGCAGCTGGAGCATCTCTCTCAGTTGAATGTCCTTGAAAAGCAGCTTCAAGACACACAGACCAAGAATGACTGTGAGTCTGAACACTGGGAGCTTCCTAATCTAAATGCTGTAATTCAGTAACTTTTTACTGATATGGCTTAGTGGTGTGTCTGTGTTTTCAGTTGGTTGGTCATGTTTGTTTTAAATTGGACTAGATGAGTAATAGTTATATAAAGGGTCATTTTCTCCAAGACTGCTCTCAAAACAATGATACAACTGTTTGCTTGAAGTTTTAAGACCACTTTGAAAATGCAGTGTCTTAAATGCATATGATGAATGTTTTAAGAATTTTAGTAATGACAAAAAAAGCATAAATTATAAATTTGTATATATTTGTAGATATGGGAATGTCATTTAATTCCCAGTTTTTCCAGTTTATGTCTCCTTTTATCAAAGTGTTTACAGTAGTTTACTAAGACAAAAAAGAAAGCCGTTCTCTTTTGTTTGATCTATTAAAAAGTTGCCCAGTTTTAAAATCTCTTGCGTTTTTTCTTATATTAAGAATTTTGATGCACATTCTACAGGAGAAATGTAGAAAAATCAAATGACCTACATGTGAGGGTCAGATACTAACTTTTTTTGGGGTAGGAATATATCAAAATTCGGGCTTTCCTGGTAGCTCAGTGGTAAAGAGTCCACCTGCCAATGCAGGTGATGCAGGTTCGCTCCCTGGGTCAGGAAGATCCCCTGGAGAAGGAAATGGCAACCCACTGCAGTATTCTTGCCTGGAGAATTCCATGGACAGAGGAGCCTGGCCGTCTACAGTCCACGGGGTCGCAAAAGAGTCGCAACTAAAACAACAACATACCAAAGTCCATGGGTGAGGGAGAGGAAGAAAATAGAAACCTCAGTGTTCCTGGATACCTCCCACTCAGTAGTTCAACATTTTTACACTCAAAATGGTCTCTTCAGCTTGTTTTTGCTGATGTGTGAAGGGTACCTATCAAATTTATTTGCCTATTGTGTAAAAACGCATGTGACAAAAAGCCTGTTAAGATTTATTTTGTTTCTTTGTTTTAGATTTGAAAAGTGAGGTACATGACCTGCGAGTCGTTCTTCATTCTGCAGACAAGGAGCTCTCTTCGGTGAAACTGGAGTACAGTTTATTCAGAGAGACTCAGGAGAAAGAACTCAACAGCCTTTCCGAAAGACACATGCAGGTCCAGCTTCAACTGGATCATGTCAGGTAGGGTTGTTCTCTTCTGCTCTCAAGCTGCCTGATTGGCTTGTCACCTAGGACTACTTAAAGCACAAGTGCTGTTTACCCAACTCAGGCTAGTTTAAAAGAGTCAGGGGTAATTTATTGGGACTTCCCTGGCTGTCCAGTGGTTAGGACTCTGCTTTCATTGCCGAGGGCCCAGGATTGACACCTGGTCAGGGAACTAAGACCCAGCAATCTGTTCCAGGTGGGGCCCAGCATGTGGGGCCACAGGGGGGAAAAATGGTAATTTATTGATACTGGGAAGCCCCAGAGGTGATTTTGGTTTCAGGGACAGACTAGATTGAGTCTCAAACAATATTGTCAGTATGCACTCCCTTCTCTTCCCACCACCCCTGCCAAGCTTATCTTCCTCTCTTCCTCCCTGCTTCGGTACTCTGTTTCCCTCTGTGTATTGTCCTCATTCTCTTCTGCTGTTGAGAACCTTCCTCTTTTTGACAGGAAACAGACTGCCTCAGACAGCTCCATCTTCTGTCTTCTGGTGTAACAATCCCTGCAAAGAAATAGTGTCTCCCAATTGCCATATATCAATCCCAGAGAAAATTGCGGTTACTCTTGCTGGAGTCACCTGCTTACTTTTGGACCAGTCATTTACCAAGGGTTGGCCCAACCTGGGTGATGTGCCTGTTCCCTCTCTAGAGGGAAGGGTGTGCTCTTCCTGGACAGTACAAGGCAGACCAGATCAGTAGTAGTCCCTGTTGTCAGCCGGAATGCCAGAGGCTGGCTAGTTAGTCAAGTGCTGGTCATCTTGAAACAAAGTAATCTTAAAGATGTAAACTGCTTGTTTCCACTGTTTTTTTTTTCTTACTAATTTCAGCCTTTTGTAAAATATAACTTAAAGCTATCCTATGGTTTTGATGCTACTTCCTGAGTATGCCAATAATTTAATAGTGGACATTTTGATCATGATACTCTGAGTGTGATATGAGCATGACTCCTCACTCTAGAAAGGCTACTAATAGACAACCTTGAATTGAATTTTTATAGACTTTGCAAAAACTAAACTTTGTAATGCTTGAGTGGTTTCTGAATATACAATAAGGAATTAAAAATAGAGGACAGAAACTTGAGGCCTGCAGGCCAAATCATCCATAGACATGTTTTTGTTGGACCTGACCAGTGTGGTCTGTTTTTTTAATTTCTTTCTTTCTTTTTTTTTAAATTTTTTTGTCACGCTGCATGGCATGTGGGATCTTAGTTTCCCAACCAAGGATTGCAGCTCGGAGTCCAAACCACTGGGCCACCAGGAAAGTTCCCCAGTGTGACTTAAAAAAAAATAAAATAATAACATTTTAAAAATTGAGATCTTTCCTATAAATATCCAAAAATCCAACAAGGGGGTGGCTCTGGGCCCACTTTCTTGCCTGGCAGCCATCCTTTAGTGCAGGGGGACCCTGTGCTGAGTTAGTGCAACCTCCGCCCCCTGCACCATCCGCCAGCACCAAGGCTGGTGATCAGTGGCCATTTATCAACACTGGTGCACTGTTCCTTTTTCTTAGACCTGGCATTGTTTTGAACATCTAAATCACAAAATCTTTTCTTGGCTCTGTCGTCAGTGAATTTTGTGTGATCTTTTTGCACTCAATGTGTTGTCCATTGAGTATGTCACTTACTGAGCTGCGTAAACACCATCATGGCTCTCACAGGTTGTTGAGACCTCAGAGTGAAACAGCACAACTGCCATATATTTCTTGAATTATTTTATCTGTTTTATGTATACAATTTGTGTCATAAACACATATGTTCCCCTTCCCTACCATGTATGGTCTTTAGCAGTTTATAATTTGCTGCTTCTGCTCTGCTTGGAGTTCATGGAACCAGATAGTTCCAGGTCTGTTAGCCTTCTGTATACAAGCTGGGATATCTGTTTTGAGTGGTCCAGAGATCAGTTCATTGTTTACCAGTTCTTGGATGAACTCTTGATGTTTGAGCATGTCACAGTATGTTGTGAAGCAGAATAAGAGGGTGAAAACCTAAAAAGTAGTAAATAATAATCTTGTGACTTAAGAAAATAGTTCTATCCTGAAGGAATTTATTCTCTTGCTCAGGACCAAGCCATATTTGCCATCTTGAAAAGTCTTCCTGGAGTTGGAGAATATGTGCTGAGTGAATCGAGTTGAGCTAGCAACAAAATTAAGTCAGTGGCCAGTCTTTGGCTTACAAAGGGGTTAGGTCTGGACCTCCCTAAATGAGTCTCATCACCTGAAATTACCAATCAATTAAGCGTATCTGGTTGACTCCATGGGAGAAAGAATGAGGAAATAGGTGGCTGCAGGCTGACACACTCACCCTGTCTTCTCCATCCCCCTCACACTAATGTTTGTACATCATGACCATTTCACACAAGTCTGTGAGAAGCTTTATTATCAGTCAGGCTTCTGTAAGTTGGGAATGGTCTATAAATGGGATCAGTGAACTGCAGATAAATCTGGCGAGCAGAACTACATTTAACATCTCTATTTACATTTGTAAAAATGTTTTCCTGATAAAGATTAGAAAATGAAAAGCTGCTTGAGAGCAAAACCTGCCTACAGGATTCCTATGACAACTTACAAGAAGTAATGAAGTTTGAAACTGACCAACTTTCAAAAAGCCTCCAAAACTGCAAAAAAGAAAATGAAACTCTGAAATCTGATCTGAATGTAAGTTAAGAAAGGTACTGGTTATTGATGAATTTGTGCTGGATGTGTGACTATTTGACCTCTTCCTGACTTGTTTAATAGCCCATTGTGGCTACCACCTGGAAGGTATTCCGTGTGTTTGTTGACTACCCGTTAAAATCTAATATAACATTGTCTTTTAGAATTTGATGGAGCTTTTTGAGGCAGAAAAAGAACGCAATAACAAATTATTATTACAATTTGAAGAAGATAAAGAAAACAGTTCTAAGTGAGTGCTATTTATCTTTCCCATGGTTGACTAGAATATCATTTACTACTACATTCTTTATCTTGTGGGGCCTTTTTTTTTTTATTGCTATAGCCTGTTAGGTTTTTTTTTTTTTTTTTTAATTTCAAAATGAATATCAGATTCTTTGGTATAAATAGCTATGTAGAGAAACTTAATTTTTCAAAACATTTAATAACTATCTACAGTGTTTTTTGAATGAATAGCAATTGGTGGTGATCAGAACTCAGGACCTTCTGTAAATAAATCATGGTATTTATTATTGGAAGATGGGAACTGGTTTATTTCTACTATAAACCAGTAGAAATGATTTCTGCTCTTTTCTACTATTCTTTCTCTCTCTGTTCCTTTATTCTTCTGGTCCTTAACATGAATGCCGTTGTCTTTCTTCCCTCTCTCAGAATCCTTCTCCTTGGTGATCTCTCTCAGTCTCTTCGTTTCAGCCAACAGTAGGATAATTACTCTAGTAAGAAGAATTTGTGTTAGTTTATTCAGCAGATACTTATAAAGTTCTTGTGAGACAGATTCTTTTCTAGTTCCTGGTATACAGTAGTGACTTTTATCTATTTGGGAAAGACAGTTAACATTTAGTCTTTCATTCAGATGCTTAGTGATAGCCAGCAAGCCAGGAACTATTCTAGTAAATGCCAGGACATTTAGAGATAAGACAATGAACAAAATATCCCCACCCTTAGGAGGTTTAAATGAGAGATAGGTGATAAATAAATGCTTCATGTTATGTTAGGGAGTCCTAAGTACTCTGGAGAAAAATAAACTATCCTGGCACAAACTGGGTCCTCGTTAAATAACTACTGAAGAAACTAGTTCAAATTTCTGATCCTAGTGGAATGCAATTCCTAATACTGTGTAGGAAGTTCAGTTGCATTGAGTGTCTTTTTCCTGAATGGACTCAGTTCCTGTTTCCATTGAATGAGTCATGACTAAAAGATAATTCTTCTTTTCCAGAGAAATCTTAGAAGTACTTGAAGCTGTACGTCAGGAGAAACAGAAAGAGAAGGCCAAGTGTGAGCAGCAGGTGAATGTCCTCTACTCTTAACTATGAAATTTGAAGTTTGTAAATTTTATTCCTGATATCTAAATAAGTTTGTTATAAAAGCTGTTCCAGGTTTCAGATATTGAATATTGGTAATAAAAAGATAGAGTTGGTTGTATTATTTTCAGCTCTTGTTTTTCTAACCCCCAGATGGCTGTAATATTAATTTGTTGGTGGTTTCCTGATGGAGACCACAAAATCATTGTCTTTTGGCTCAACTTTTTGTTTTCAAATATTACACCTTAGTGTACACTGTTTAATACAAAAAGCAAATTTCAACTCCTTTTTTTTTGTTTTTTTAATATATATGCATGGTTAACTTGATGTAATTTAATTCTCTTTCTAAAAATATTAATTTCCCCCCATAGATGGCAAAAGTACAGAAACTAGAAGAGAGTTTGTGTGCTACTGAAAAACTAATCAGTTCTCTGGAGAAGTCTAGAGACGCTGACAAGGTAGGTAGAGGTTGAGGCTGTAGCCCCCTGTGCATTCCTTATAAATGCTCCCTTCACAATGTGGTTTCCTGCTCCCAAGGGCAGCCAGCATTTCTGTATGTATTTAGGCTGTGCTCATCTTCCAAAGTTCCTGGAGAATGAGGTCTTTTAAGTAACTTTCCTCGTAACTTGAAGTGCCAACTGTTAAGTCACAACTGCAGTGTTTCTAAAACACATCCCTACCCCTTTTAACTAAGATGCCATTAATGCAACCTCTTACCATTGATTGTCAGTCCCCTGATATGAATACTCAAATCCCTGGTGTTGGCTTTAACTAGAATATGTATGCCTGAACATATAATTAGATATATACATTCCTTTTATGTCTAACTCTTATTCATTCATAAAACCAATACAAATGATGACAATGTTAGAAAAGCATTAAAATATAAATTGATAATATCATGTGATGATATGAATAATGTAATGTGATGCATGATATTCTAAAATAAAAGTGACTTCTGTTGTCCTTTGGAAAGGTAAACTATTTATCATTAAAGAATGATCTCTTTGCTTTCACTCGGTATGAAGATACCTTTCTGTCCTTGTCAGGAAGTTGTAACTGACCTCATGAGCCAGATCCAGGAGCTAAGAACCTCAGTCTCTGAGAAAACAGAAACCATAGACACCCTGAGACAAGAACTGGAGGACATCAACGTAAGTTCTTTCATCAACAAGATATTAAAATTGAGCACAAGACACAGTTCACAGACTCAAAAGGTTAATAGATGCTTCACACAAAAGTAAGGTTCTGTGTTCACCCAGGTTTGGAAATATGTATTGGTGAAAGCTCAGCATGCTTGGGTATCTGCAGAACCTGCAGAACCTTTAGCATGTTGACATGCTGTGTGCGTCTCAGGAAGGCAAAATCACTTGTAGTATTTTTCAGACCTCACTGACCTGGAGAGAGTACACTCTCTGCACATTAGGGAATTGCTGATCCAGACCAGATCAGAAACAGATTGGCTGTTGTCTCTGATGGTTAAGGGTATGTGGTGTTCCTTAATTGCTTAAAAAAAAATTAATAGCATATTTTAGTGATGTGCAGAAATGTCAGTGGTTTAAAAAATGAGTTTGTTTTTCTATTATTGGACTTTATAACTTCCTAAAGTAAATACTTAATCTTTCTGCATATAAATGGTGATGCTTCCTCCATGCCTTGGGTCAAGGTAAAGTTTTTTTGTTAATGTTCCTCACTCCTCTGCTCCAAAGGGAGTTTGTTGCACTCCATACTAATTTCTGATAAAGATGACAAAACCAGATGTATTTTCACTGATACCTGCAGGACTTTTCCACTTCTCTTTTGCAATTCATACATTTACTGTTCCATTCCTTCATTCAACAAATAGTTATTAAACTAATTTGTGTTAATCTGGTCAACATCTTAGAACTCAGACTCATTCTTCAGTTACTAGAGTATTATTACTGTAAAAATAAACTGATAATAAGGCAGACAGACCTTGTATCATAATTTTCTTTTCTGTAGGGCAAATACAACTCTGCTTTGGCTGACAAAGAAGAGAGCAAAGCATTGATTAACAGACAGGAAGCGGACATTCTGGATCTCAAAGAAGCCCTGAGACTGAGAATACTCTCTGAAGACATAGAGGTAAATGTTAACACATCATGACTCTTTTTGCTTTTTTTAGTTGTCATATGTTTATGTGTATATTCATGAATAAATATAAGACTTTTTAAAAGGAATAAGTCATAATTAGGACCATTTTCCCTAAGGTAGTTATACAATTGGTAGATAACACTAAGCTTGTTATATTTTGTTTAGTTGATTTATCTTCGTTCATTTGTGTAACTGACCCTCTTCTGAAAAGGAAGCAGAGTGAAAATTACACTTACCTGGATGTAGTGGCAGCAACAGGGAGCAAAGAAAGGGCTGATTAACCTCACAGTAGCTTCTTGTGTTTTAGCTAAAACAGATTTTGTTTTGTTGTTGATGTAAATGTATTTTTAAAAAAATTAAGCAGTACTGTCATGTGGTTCAACCTTCAAAATATTTAGAGCAATATCCTTGTGTATCCTTCCAGAAATATTTTTGGCTAGTCCTATATACCTTAATGGGAGCCCACTATGTATACTGCTTTGCATTTGCTTTACAAATAGTTTTCTTGCTACCCATGAAACAAATTCAACGAGTATTTATTGAACCCTCCTGTCATATGATCTATACTTGTTTTGCATTTGGGAATAGAAGAATGATTGAAACAGAGTTATTTACCATGAAGCATGCAGTCTTAGCTTAAGAGGTAGATGTGTTATGAGGTAATGAAAGACTTGGGAGCCCAGAAAAGGAAGCAGTTATGCCTGGAGAATTCCTAAGAGCTTCCAGAAGGAAATAGTATTTATACAGGATTTTGTGAGGGAGGGAAGTGTGGCGGTTGTGAATATTTGTGGAGGATCCCCATCAAGGGGAATAGTTAGTTGTGAGTGGCTAGAGATGCAAGAGCTTAGGTGGAGTAGTTTCCCAAAGGGGAACTATAGTGACCCAGGAACTGCTCTGAAGTCAGCAAAATGCAAATTGAAATAAGAATTATTTTTTTATGTTCTAACTGGTGAATATTAAGACTTGAAGATGTGCAGAGAAAGAGGATTACTTGAACTTTTGGTGAAGTTTTAAGTTCAGCCTTTCGGGAGGTGATCTGGTAATAACATGTAGCCTTAAATTTTTCTCATGTGCTTCAAATTTGCACAGTTAGAAATTTAGTGTAAAGTAATAATCTAGATCTGGAGGGGGACATGGCACCCCACTCCGGTATTCTTGCCTGGAGAATCACCAGAGGAGCCTGGCGGGCTACAGTCGTTGGTGTTGAAAAGAGTCAGACACTACTGAGCAACTCAACACAGCACACAATAATCTAGATATGAGAAGAAGATGCATAGAACAGCGAGAGATTCAGATCAACCGAAATATTTAGTGGCAGGTTAATTGGTGCATCCATGAGATGAAATAGAGCCCACTCAATGAAAACGATATACGGTAAGTCACCTGCGTATGAACAAGTTCCACTTCGAGAGTGCGTTTTTAAGTCCAGTTTGTTTGTAAGTCCAACAGAGATTTTTGGGCTGTACTGTGTCTTTACTGCTGCATGAGGTTTCCTGTAGTTTCGGCGAGTGGTGGCTGCTCTAGTTGCGATGCTTGGGCTTCTCTCGTTGCAGAGCCCGAGCTCTAGGGTGTTCAGGCTTCCGTAATGGTTGCACATGAGCATCACTCCTGCTTTTACACTTGCTTCTGGACATCCTGGGCTTGAAACAGAGACGCCGTACTACTGCTACTATGTACGGTAGTATACAGTGAAGCACAGCCACTCGCAGAGGAGGCACACACGTGACCATGTATGCCAGACACCCGGGCTAACTTCCGTGATTGGACATGCAAATATACGCTTACACCTTTGAAAGTTCGCAACCTGAAGGTTCATATGTAGGGATCTTACTATCATAAATTCATATGTAGGGAGCTTACTATCATAAAAATATGGGGAGATATTGTGATCTATCAAACTATTATACACACACATACACATACATGCACAGGGCTTCCCTGGTGGCTCAGACGGGAAAGAATCCACCTGCAATGTGGGAGACCCAGGTTTGATCTCTGTTGGGAAGATCCACTGGAGAAGGGAGGGGTTAACCACTCCAGTAGTCTTGCCTGGAGAATCCCATGGACAGAGGAGTCTAGCAGACTACAGTCCATGGGGTCACAAAGAGTCAGATACAACTGAGCAGGTACCACCTTCACTTTCATACATGCATATTTGGAAAGTTAGGTGGAACAGATTCTGCTCTAATTTGGTAGAGATTACATACACTGTGGACATAGGAATTGTGCATGCAACCTATAGGACTTCTAATTCTCTCTGCCATTTTCTGTCAAGCTGCTCCCCTGAAACTTTGATGGCCTATGACACTCTATCACAGTTAGCTGAGGGGTACTTGTCTTTATAACTGTTTACCTTCCCATGTATAGAATCTATTGGAGAGACAACAGGTAAACAAGAGACCAATGCCTGGAATCCTCCCAAGGCAAGAGAGATCAGCTTTGACTACGTGGGGGTGAGGGGAGAGAGGAGCAGAGAGCAGTGAGACTTCAGTCTGGGTACTGAAATAAATTTACTGTAATATTTATCTCTAGACCTGATGACTTAAATATTAACTGCTTGGCTTGTCTTATAATGGATTAGCATACAAGCCAAAAAAAAAGTTTTCACTTAAAACTTTCCTAGCACTTTAAAAATCCTGCATAGTAATGCTTTGTAAATTGATACTGGAGGAGCACACTTAAGAGCGTCTTCTTCCGCGGGCCTTGTCCCCTGACAGAAAGTCATGCTCTGCGAGGACCTGGAGCACGCCACCGAGCAGCTGAACACGCTCACCGAGGCCTCGAGAAAGCACTCGGGGCTCCTGCAGTCGGCCCAGGAGGAGCTGACCCGGAAGGATGCCCTCATCCTGGAGCTCCAGCACGAGGTGCGATGCAGCGGGGTCTGACTCAGGGTGGGCAGGGCGGTGGGGGAAGCAGGGCTGCATGGTGGCTGAGCTCATGAGGTCCCCGCCTTGGCTAATTCTCCACATTCAGAAAAGCAGGCTAGCAGGGTACGTAGGTGGGCTTTTAACAGGTTGCTTCTTTGTGTTCAGACTTGCATGGCTGTCCTCCTACCCACCCTCAACCCTTGACACATGCCAGCAAGTTCTGACTACTGTGGCCAAAGGTTATGGCTGACTTCCATCCTCTTTTTGGCTATTATGGTTTTATATTTTGTAATTTTCCTCAAATGACCCTGTGATTACTTGTGAAGCTTAAAAGGAAAGTTCCTTTTAAAGTGGAAATAAATTTGTGACAGAAATTTCAAATTATCAAACAGGTCATGAAAAAAATAACATAAGTCCATTTCCACATGCCCAGGGAAGATTGTCTATTCTCATTGGATCGTGTCCCCCTGTTATTGCCTAATTTGTAACCCCCTGTTCAATTTTCCCCAGCTAAACCAAAAGAAAGAGGAAGTAGAACAGAAGAAAAACGAATATAACTTCAAAATGAGGCAACTAGAGCATGTGATGGATTCTGCTGCCAGTTATCCCCAGGTACTTTTCATAAACACGAGCGCATTTCAGGAGGAATACGCGATTTTGTGAACAATGAAAGCTGGATATTGCTAAAACTAGCTTTGTCTTTGCAGAAAAGGATTGTCACTAACAACTCTGTTTTTTTTTTTTTTGTTTTTGATGAAAAGGTACCAGTGTTTTATTTGTTTTACTTGGACAAGAATTAGGATAACAAACTATGTGTGGCCTGTGTATTTTCTTCATGGTTGGCATATACATTTACCATGAAATCTTTGTAATTACATCAGGTATTTGGATGAAATTTGATTTTATTTTAGAGCCCTAAAACACCACCACATTTTCAAACACATTTGGCAAAACTCCTGGAAACGCAAGAACAAGAGATAGAAGATGGGAGAGCCTCTAAGATTTCTTTGCAACACCTTATAACAAAACTCAATGAAGAGAGAGAAGTCAAAAATGCTGAGATTCTCAGGATAAAGGTAACTGGGTAATTTTTTTTCAATGAATTTGATGTTGCAGAATAAGCAGTATCTTTCATGGTGACTGAGGATCCACAATTCAAAAGGAACAAAACTGAAGTGTAAGATGCAGAAAAGTTTTCCTCTCAGCTCAACTCCAAGCTACCTGGTTTGCTGTCCCTGAAAGCTCTGGGTGTAGTCAGTTTCTGAGAGCTTTTCAGTGCATCTATAGCCAGGTGTTTAAACACAGTCTCCATCCCCCCCTTTTTTTTTTCTTGTGATGGTGTCATATCATACAGGCTGCACCAGCTACTTTCATGACAGTGCTGTGAGTCTTTTAGATCTTTGCCAGTTTAATAGCTGGAACACATTATCTCATATTTTTTGATTTGTGGTTTTATTATTAGGAGTCAGATTGAACATCTTTTGCTTTTTTGTTTCTATGAGCTATATCCTTCACCTATTTTTCTGTTGTTGAACTTTTTCTTAATGAGATATAGGCATTCTTTATATATTAGAGAGATTTGCTTTTGTCTGTGATAGTGAAAAAGTGCTTTTCTCTTGTTTGCCATTTCTTTAAACTTCCTTCTAAGGTTTTTCACCTCACTTGTGGAGGGTATGGTTTTTGTGTGGGGAGAGTGTGTTTAAGGCAGTGTTATGACTGGAAGTTGTGTGAAGGAGTGCCTGGGTAAGTGTAGTATAGGTGTAGGGAGGGTCGGTAGGGAGGGTGTGATGCTTCATAGAAGATCATCTGTGAGCTCATTGCTCTGCAGTGAGTATTTGTTTTAGAACACAATTACCTTAATGTATGTATAGAATAGAGGGGATCATTTCAGGCCTTTTTATTCAGGGCAGCTCTTAGTAGGCTGCTCTCTCAGGAATGTGGCTTATTACCCAGATTGATACAATCTTGGCACTTAAAAGAAATTGGGTCAGGTTAAAAGAAATCAAAAAATAGATAAGCAGAAGTAAATCAAGGATTTACTGCTCCAGGATTTAACCTGGTAGTCCAGTGGTTCAGAATCCCCCTGCCAATGCAGGGGACACAAATTGGCTCCCTGGTCTGGGAAGATCCCACATGCTGTGGAGCAGCTAAGCCCGTGCACCACGACTGCTAAATCCATGCAACCTCGAGCCCATGCTCTGCAACAAGAGAAACTTCCACCATGAAAAGCCCAGGCACCACAACTAGGAAGTAGCTTGTTTGCTGCAACTAGAGAAAGCCCTTGCTTAGCAACGAAGACCCAGTGCAGCCAAAAATAGATAAATAAAATAAAAAAGAACACTCCTTACAGACAAGTATTTATTTCTTCTGGGTGGTTGTGCTCATGATTTTCAAGTTAGAATCCAGTTAAGTGTTTTGAGGCTGTGGCACGTCAGTTTTTAAAAAAATTAGAATCTATGAAACAGAATCAAATAGAACAGTTACCAAAGTAGATAACTTTTGTTCATCTTTTCTCATAAAGGAATTTTAATGAACTATGTGATTTTTTTTTTTTTTTGCAAGATCTTCCTTGCAGCATGCACGATCTCTTATTGTGTCGCTTTTGTTGTGTCGTGCAGGCTCCAGAGTCCTCATGTTTAGTTGCTGTGGCTCACAGGCTTAGTTGCCCCATGGCATGTGGGATCTTTGTTCTTCAATCAGGGATCAAACCCATGTCCCCTGCAGTGGAAGCGTAGAGTCTTAACCTCTGGACCACTAGGGAAGTCTGATTTATGTGATATTGATAAAGGACTGTGTTTTAAGACAGTAGGGGTATGAAAATCAATCATATTCTGAGCCCCCAAGAGCTTCTCATCTTCTACTTTTTAATCCAGTGATATGCAGAACAGTGTTCAGTGCATGGAGGGAGCTTAAAACAGAATACCTGTCTTAATATGGCCTGGGGAGCAAAATAATGTCTACCATCATGTGTTTTCTGAAAAGACCTGATTTGATGTTTTTAGGAGCAGTTGTGTGAAATGGAAAACCTGCGTCTGGAGGCTGAGCAGTTAAAAGAGAAAAACTGGCTCTTGCAAGGTCAGCTGGACGATATCAAAAGACAGAAGGACAGCAGGTAAGAAAGAGCCTCAAGAACTCTGTGGGCTGAATCGTGGCCTGCCTGGGTACTGCTGAGTGAAAGAAGTCGAAATAGATATCACAGTGTGTGTGATGTTTTTCGATGATCCAGGAGCTGCTTCATCAGTTGCTTCCCCATCAGGTCTAGTGAGGGGGTTTTCCAGAGCTAGAGAATAAGGTCATCATGATCTTGCCCACCCTGATGACCTTTTTATTGTTGGAGAGCTGTTGAAATGAATTTCAAATGTGTGAAATAAATACTTGAACCAAACTGTCTGCTTGTATCTGAAAGAGGGGTTGGAGCTCGGGGAGCAGTTATGTCAACAAGACAAGGCTCTTTTTCTGCCTGCAGAAAGAGAATTTCCTTGATTTTGCTTCATGGCTTCCAGTGGAGAGAAAGCTTCTGGGAAGAACTTTATAGAGGGGAGTTCCCTTAGGTCTGGGTAGGTGAGTGTGTGTGTGTGTTGACTTTGACTCAGGCAGTTTTCTAGTTGTATCCGCTAATGGCCCAGCATCTTGTCAGGGGCAGCCACACCCAGGCTATGTCCTCTCCGTTGCTTGAAAGTTGTATGATATTGGACTAAACCTGAGTCTTTAGCGCTGAAAGCACAGAGTCCTAACTACTGGGCCACCAGGGAGTTCCTCCTAGATGGTTCTTTCAAGTTTTAGTGAGCAAAGGAGATGGTCATTTTATTAAGCATCCTCTTCTAGGGATTTACCTTCTCCTTCTGAGTGATTCTGATAACAGGTAGCTCATAGTCTGCTCACCTAGTTTCCATATGCTCCACCCCCATGTTCAGGGATATTAAAGAAAAGCACTGTACATCGTATACTGTCTTTTATCAAGAGTTAGTTTAAGCATGGAACATAGAACATTTTTAGATCATTTATAAAACCACAATTTAAAATACTTCATAGCCTTGTGTTCCTTATATGAGGAGCCATACAGAACCTTCTTCATGAAAGATTAGAAGAAAGTTATAGCCAGGGGTCAGCCTGTTTGGTAACTGATGTTTCATTGGAGCAGTCAGATTCCTTCATTCAAATACCACACACCTTGGCATTGCTGTATGTGTAGTAGATGTGAAATTGATACTTGAATAAATTTGACAGGGTTTTCCCATCCTCCCTTCCTAATCTATGCAGCAAACAGAATCATTCAGACAGTCAACAGATGAAGAATGAACAAGAAGAAGTGATCAAAGAAAGACTTGCTAAAGTATGATTTTTTTTTTAACATAATAGTTGTTTTCCTTGTCTGAAACATGCTTTTATAGTTAGCATTCATGGTTATATATTTTAGAAATCATCTTATTATTGAAATTTTGTCTTTTTTTGTATTCCCACTGTTAAGGTTGATATTTACCATCATTATTTGGCTATAGTTGAAAGTTGAGAGTGAAGTAGTCTTCATGCCTAAATAGTAAGTTCACATAGAGTTCTCCATTTAGAAGCAAGTATCCTATTTGAAGCATTAAAGGGCATAGTATGTGTGTGTATTTAGGATTATGGAAAGGGATATCCCCCCCATTTTTTTTTTTATTTGAAGTATAGTTGATTTACAGTATTGTCTTAGTTGCTGGTATACAGCAAAGTGATTGTTATATGTATATTCTTTTTCATGTTCTTTTCCATTGTGTTTTATTATAAGATATTGAATATAGTTCCTGTACTATACCGTAGGACCTTGTTTATCTGCTTTACACAGAGTAGTGTATATCCGCTAATCCCAAATTCCTAATTTATCCCTCTCCCCACTTCCTTTTTGGTAACCATAAATTTATTTTCTATGTCTGTAAGTCTGTTTCTGTTTCATAAATAAGCTCATTTATATCATATTTTTAGATTTTATTTATAAGTGATACCATAAGATATTTGTCCTTTGTTTGACTGACTTCACTAAATATGATAATCTCTAGGTCCATCCATGTTGCTGCAAATGGCATTATTTCATTCTTTTTTTATGACTAATATTCCATTGTCTATATGTACCATATCTTCTTTATCCATTCCTCTATTGATGAACATTTGGTTGCTTCCATGTCTTGGCTACTGTAAATAGTGCTTCTATGAACACTGAGGTATGATTGTATTAAAAAGGATGTTGCTTTTATTATTATTTTATTATTTATCAATATCTTATATTATTATAAAATAATATTTTGTTATTATAATGGTTTTATTACCATGAGGGCAAGTGGACTGGTTACTTTCAGTGTTTTGTTTAGCGATGTTAAGAACTTAAGCCATTTTCTCTTTTTCTTTCTTTAATCCTCTTACAGAATAAATTGATGGAAGAAATGCTGAAAATGAAAGGAAAGTAAGTACACTCTTGTAATTCAAGTTGTTGTTAACCTTTTCTTTATTAATACCAAGCAGTATTCCTCTAAAGGAAGAAATAATGATTATAACCACAAGGTAAGAAAATTCTTTCCTTTCTGTAATAGTGAACATAGTATGTGAACACAGTAGATGGTTAAAAAATTCTTGCCTTAAATGCCTCTTGCTAAAGGGGTTCCTCGTGTGAAGCCATTAAAAATATACATATATATCTTAAAGAAGTTAAGTGCCAGGAAAACCTTAGTTTCCCTGAGGCAATTGATGGGTTTTCACTTCTTGGACAGTGCGAACAATGAGAACCAACCAGATTTCCTTCTCACTTCATTTAAAACCTTGAGACCCTCTCAGACCCATAGATCAATACTCTGAATTCTTCTGGTCTTGACTTTGGGTCTCTTTATATGTTCTCTATGGACATAATTTTATTTTATTCATGTAGTTTCATGTTTTAACTTATGTAATCTTATAAACTGCCTCATTCTTTGCTAAACATGATAAAGGGTATTTTTTTAATCAAGTTGAAAATAAGTAAACCAGTTGGTACTTAACAAAGTGATAAAACTTTAGAAAGATACTGTGTGCTCTGAATAGAATAAATCTCATCAGGAACAGAGGTTCTCAAACATTTGAAATACCATATACCCTCTTGCACATTTTTGGAGTTGACTTTAAAATTTTTCATTGTAAGTTTAAATTATTGCAAAGGATAGAAGTTTCAGCACAGAAAATAATGATATTTAGAAATAAAGCTCTTGTTGATTTCTTTTAAAAGTTATCCAAATGATTTGATACTTTCTCTCCATTTAAAAAATACATGAAGAAATTCCTGAATCTAAAATTTTACATTGTTCCTTTTTCCTTTGAAATTATTTCCATTCTGTTCCCATGAAGAATTATATGCTAATTTAATATATTGTTTGGTAAACTTCTTGCTGACGGCCCAATCATATAAATTAACAATAAAAATATTATTGTTTATTATTTATTATTTATTATTTTTAAAAACAAAAAAAAATTATAAGTAATTTGTAAAAGTGGATCATATTCATATGGTTCTAAGTGTTATATTTTTTATGGATTGGGTTTTCATTATAATTATTAAAGTATCCTGAATTTATTGTAAATTTGTATAAGTAATTATTGTAATAGTAAAATTTTATTGGAACTTCATTACTGAATGAATTTTATCTTAATGCTTTTTCTTTGTTTAGCTCATTCTGTTATACTTAATTTTGGAATCGGACAGTATTCACTATCAGTTCTAGTCCTACTTTTTGTATCTATTGATATAAGTGTTGAGAAATCTTATTCACAGGGGCTTTCCTTGTGGCTCAACTGGTAAAGAGAAATCTTATTCACATAGTAACTAGATGGCCATGGAAGAAGTTTTGTTAGAATATTTTTATTCAATTATTTGAACTAGTTCAAGTTAATACACCAAAAATTACATAGTGATTTCTCATCAAAAATTCTTTTTAATGATCAACTGACAAAGACCACTTAACTTGTTACAGATTTGTTACTCAGTTGTTAAGTCATTTGTTTCATAGAATCGTATACTTAACAGAGTAGAGATTTGTAATGGAGCTTTGTTCAACACTATCTACATATGAGCAGTTTGGCAACTGGTTCCCAGCCAGTTAGTTGCAGGGCTAGGACAGAAATCTGAATCACTTACTGGCTCTATGATAATCCAGGTGTATAGTTCGTAGAAGTGTAGCTATTTTAGAAATAATACCCAATTGAGACCTTCTAGCTAAAAAGAATAAAAGCATCTAAGCTGATGTGTAATGTATTTCATGATCTAGTAACCAAGAGTCTCCAGTGATGCAGTGTCCCTGGAACTATAGGAGCCCAAACTGTGGCGAGTGACGCAGTCTTCAGAAAATGGCACAGTTTTATCAGTCCCAACTGACAGCAGTAATTTTAAACGTTGTGTTATCCATATGTGTATGTGAGGATGTTTTTAAAAAGCAACAAAGAACTAATACCAAGCCAGCAATGGTGTAGGCAGTGTTTCTGGAGTTGCACTGACTCAGTGATGCCATCATTGACTTTTTCCGTTCTTCTGCGTTTGGTACCCTTGCTTGTGACCTCTTGGCTGCAAGATGGCTGCTGCAGCTCCAAACAACATACACAGGAGGGTCACAATTTGCAGTGTGGTGGGTTCAAAAGGGCTTTATCAGGGAAAAATACTCACAGGAGTGCTCAAGATTGTGTCTCTTTAGCCAACATTAGCATTCCTGCAGGGCAAGTTGAGAAAACCAGTATCTGGCAGTGGCATAGAGATAACCATGCTCAGCTCAGACCAGTTATTATTTACCAACTTTGGGGAACTGGGTGTGCTGCTCCTCTCCCCTTCTTCTCCCAAACTGAGTTTTTATAAAAATTAAATGGGTATGAAACTGTAGTGTCTGCCATGCCACAAAGCCTTTTCATCAAACAAAAGCAAAATACATAAGACAAATGCAGAACAGCTCCAGGTGAGTTAGGAAAACATCAGCGCCACCCCCTCACTGCCCTCCTGAGGTTCCACGGAGCGCAGTCTGAAAACACTGCCCGAGGAATTGTTGGCTTTAAATGATATATTCTGTGTATTACCTCATTTAAATTATCAGTGTTGTATTCCATATGCATTGTAAAATAAATAAAAAGTATTTGTTTCTTTGGGAAGTTTATAGGATTAGGTTAGTTTTGTGAAATTCTGTATAATTTTTTGGTAATCCTTTTTTCTTTCCCTTTTGAATACTTAGTTGTTTTTGAACACTTTTTCTTCAACTTTTTTTTTTATATTGGCATAGTTGATTAACAATGTTATGTTAGTTTCAAGTGTACAGTAAAGTGATTAAGTTATACATATTTCTATTCTTTTTCAAATTCTTTTCCCATTTAGATTATTACACAATATTGAGCAGAGTTCCTGTGCTATACAGTAGGCCCTTCTTGGTTATCTATTTTATTTTATTTTATTTTTCTTCCTTCTTGGTTATCTATTTTAAATACAGTGATGTATACATGTCCATTCCACACTCCCTGTCTATTTCTCTCTGCCACCCTTTCCCCCTGGTAACCATAAGTTCATTCTTCAAGTCTATCAGTCTGTTTCTGTTTTATAAGTAAGTTCATTTGTATAATTTTTTTTTATATTCCATATATAAGCTATATCATAGGTTATTGGTCTTTCTCTGGCTTATTTCACTCAGTATGACAATCTCTAGGTCAATCCATGGGTAACCCTTCTTTTTAATGTTTATTTTCAAGTGATAGTTGCATAAAGTGCACATCCTTGAAGAAATGACTACTCTCCTGTCATCTGAGAACCAGTTTTTGAAATCAGAAATGATTACTCTAAGGGGCGCTGAATACTTGCAGACTCTAAGAATATTTAAGTAACAGTTTCCTCCAAGGGCTACATCTAAAAATCTGCATTCTAACTTTTTGTTGTATAAAAAAAATGGATTATGGAACCTTCCGAAATATAAGTTTGGGGTAAGCAGGCATTAAAAAAAAAAAAAAGCTTATATGCAACTCTTGCTATCTTCCTGTTCTGTCAGAAGGGGAGGACTGAATATTAGTGATACTTTGAAATCAAAATCCTGGGCTTGGGCGACAAATGTCTGATTTGAGTACTGTCTTATACTTGGGCCCTTTGGAATACTATAACTCGATAGTTACCATTACAGCCTGGAGCAGCTCCAGAGCACCCTTCAGAACAAAGAGACCGACTACCTGACGATGACTGAGGAAGTCGAACGAGTCAGAATGTTGGAGTCTAAAGCATTCCAAGAAAAGGAACAGCTGAGATCAAAGTTGGAAGAACTGTATGAAGAAAAAGAGAGAACATGCCAGGTGCATTTATGTGTTGGTTTTTATGAATAGAGCCGATCAGCAGAAGACTGCTGCTGGCTGCGATTGGGCACCCTGTAGTTGAGAGTTGCTCAGAGCACGTGGAGATGTGTGGTCATGAACGCTGGGAGCCTGGGCTCTGTCTGTCCCTCCCTCTCCTCCTGGAAGGCATGCAATAATGTTATTTTAAGTGAAAAATTCAAAGCAGCTCATTTGTACCTTCCCTGGATTGATTTCTCTGCAGGAGATGGAAATGTTAAGGAAACAGGTGGAGTATCTGGCTGAGGAGAATGGAAAGTTGGTGGGTCACCAAAACCTCCATCAGAAGATCCAGTACGTAGTGAGGTTGAAGAAGGAAAACGTCAGGCTTACTGAGGTAAACTCCTGATTGTTCTGAATGAGATCATTCTGGTTTTTAAATGATTATTTAATTAAAATTTAATTATTGAATCACTTAACTGCTTGAAGAAAAATTTGGCCATTGCTAGTCCAAGTGTAATTCAGTTATCATACCCATGAGATCTTGTTTACTGTTAAGTAGTTTACCAGTGGAAATTTAAACTTAATGAATACTGAGGATACTTCTTCCTGTAAGAATTAGAGCCTAATTTTTTTCTCTTTTCTTTTTCTTAAAAATTACCAGGAGTCAGAAAAGTTGCGTGCTGAAAATTTATTTTTAAAAGAAAGGAAAAAGAATGAGCCATAAAGATCCTGATGAACTGCCTACCTTGTTGGGAGACTTTTTTTCCCCTCTTAAAAAAGGAAGAGCTACCCACGCCTACTTAGTAGAGCTGAATTAAGAGCCCCGACTATTAGTGGTGGGTGGGGGTGGGCGCGGGGCACTGGCAGCGGCAGCGGTACGTTCCTGTGGCAGCTGGCAGTCCACAGGTAGAGGCTGTCATTTCAAAGCTTTTAAGTCACCTGTAAATACTGGAAAAGCCTTCTCCTTTTTAAAATAAAAGCCTGTAACTGAGGCTTTATAGGGAAACAGGGATGTTGGCCAGATTTTTTCCTTCTATACTGCCATAATCTCCTTTGAGTTTTGCATGAGAAACTCCAACAATATACAGGGGTTTCCAAACTTCCAGTGAAGTTAGTGACTCTGTAGCGTGTATGAATAGCAAACTTGTTAATATAGATTATTTTTATATTCCTTGAAGTGTTCTCAGGAGCCTTTTTTTATGACTGTAAATATGGCCTTTGTCAAAATATAATAAAATACTTTTAAAATATACATTTTAATAATGTAATTTATAGTGTTCATTCATCATATACTTATTGAGCAGCTGCTATGTGCCAGGCACTGGTCACCAGTGATCAAAGCCAACAGAAACCCTGCCCTCGGTACAGGGAAGAATTGACTCCATGTTGGGTCTGTTTCTTTCACTTTAACCTTTGCTTCCCGTTAGTTTTGTTCACTGAAAGGATATTGTCCATACGTAATAGCCTGCCTCAGGGAACCCTGCCCCTCTGGCCTGAATGTTAAACCAAAATGCCTTTGTTCAGGATCCTGTCTACCTGTGGATGACTACAGAAAGGAAGGAATTAACACATCCCCTCCTGGGGCTGGCCATTCCAGGAGATAATAGCCAGAATAATGGCCTTTTTACTTTACTTCTTCACCTCCCCCACTCTCTGTTCTATAAAAGAACCTGGCATCCAGACCCCAGTAAGATGGTTGCTTTGAGACATTAGTCTACCATCACCTTAGTCTGCTGACTTTCCAGATAAAGTCAGTTTCCTTGCCTCAGCACATCGTCTCTTGGTTAATTGGTCTGTCATGCAGTGAGCAGAACAAGCTTGGACTCTGTAACACCCTTAAAGAACTTCTGTGTATCAGCACTTTTTATTTATTGGGAGTAATATTCCATTTTGTAGGCATGCCACATTTCATTTACTTACCTCTCAGTGGACATTTTGTTACCAAACCAAACTTGGGTTAGCTCACCCACATCTCCGGGCACAGTAAAGCCCATCCACTGACACCAGGTTGTGGTGAAGGAAGGTACAGGGTTTATAGTAGGGCACCAGGTAAGGAGTTTAGGACAGCTAGTGCTCAAAAAGGCCAACTCCCCTACAGATTTCAGCAAAGCATTTTTAAAGGTAAGGTGAGAGGTGTCCCAGGGTTTGTGGTCAGTTTGTGCCCCATTCTCTGACTGGCTGATAGGTAACTGGGTGGTACCACATCACA
Organism: Cervus canadensis; assembly: GCF_019320065.1. Classification (NCBI taxonomy): domain Eukaryota; kingdom Metazoa; phylum Chordata; class Mammalia; order Artiodactyla; family Cervidae; genus Cervus; species Cervus canadensis. Next base: position 42,787,664 of record NC_057407.1, on the reverse strand, counting down.
TTATCAGTCCTTAGGTGCCAGAAGGTCGGGGGCTATGCACTCATGGTCATTAACTCCTTCCATTTAGCAGGGGGTTTGGCATCTATAAAACACCTCAGGAAATACGCCATCAGATCCTATTATCTAGGTACTTAGGGAGGTGCTAAAGCAATTGAAGTCTATCCCCGGGAGGCCCTTTGAGTCCTGCTCAGTTACAGTTTGAACTGTTGGCAGTTGGAAGCTGCTAAGAACAATGCTGCTATAAGTAACTCCCATGTCAGTCTTGGTGTGAAAATATGTTTCACCTCTCTTGAGGAGATACCTAGGGGTGAAACTGCTGGGTCATCTGGTGAGTGTGTGTTTAACTTTTAAAGATACTGCCTGTTTTCTAAATGTACCGTTCGACTGTGCTTTTTTATGTTTCCACCAGTAGTGTGTTCCAGTTTCTCCACATCTTCACCCACACTTGTCAGGTTTTTTTTACTGTAGTCATCTTCTCAGTGTGAAGTGGTGTATCACTTATATTTTCCTAAAGACTAACAATATTGAACACTTTATACATACGGTAGATGATTTTAAAAAATTGATATATATACAATATGCATGAACCTTGGGGGAAAAAAATACTAAGTGAAAGAAGAGGGACCCAAGAGACCACATACTGTACGATTCTGCTTATGTGAAATGTCCAGAAAAGTGACAGAAAGTGAATAATTAGTTGCTTGGAGGTGGGAGTGGGAATTTCTGTATGGGCACAAGAGAACTTTGTGATATTATGGAAATGTTGTAAATCTGGTTTTTAGAGCTGATTGTACAGCTCCATAAAATTGCTAAAAATGAAACTACCTGCACTATAGGTTAATTTTATGGTTTGTAAATTATACCTCAGTCATGCTGCAGAAAAACAATTTTAGAAAATTAACACAGGGACTTCTCTAGTGGTCCAGTGGTTAAAAATCCGCCTACCAATGTTGGGGACGTTAGTTCGAACCAGGGTCAGAGCACTAAGATCCCACATGCCGTGGGGCAGCTAAGCCTGTGTGCCACAACTAGTGAACCCGCGAGCGTCTCTGGAGCCCGCACACCAAAATGAAAGATCGCGTATGTCACAAGGAAGACCTTGTGTGCTGCATCTCAGTCCTGATACAGCAGAAATAATGAATAAAAAAACAGAAAACTGATGCATGGCTGAATTCTCAACGGATAATACTAGTAAATCCCCAAGAGACAGAAATGAAAAACGAACAAAAATTCTGTGTAAGGTAATGTACAGACACTGACTGCCCTGGAGGTGGGAGAATGTAGTGTAGTGAAGCTGGCAATAAAGAAACTTAGATCTTCTCACCTCCTGAAATAAAATTCACATTTTATAGCAAGACAAGAAAAATACAATAAACAAAAAAAATCTTTGTTCTTTGACATCTTCTCTGCCCTGATTCTGCATTGTGTATCTGCATTGTGTGTCAGCCAGACCTTCCCCATTGACAGAAAGGGCTGCTCAACCATAAAAAACAATATTCTAGCATCAGGAAGACAACTCCTTGAAATAATATTCCTTCTTGATCTCATAAGGGATCACATGGTGTTTAGTTCTGGGTTATCTAAACTGTCAGTAATACATCATTTGATGTACAGCCCTCTTTCTTCAAAAAACCTATATAACTGTGCCTTGACTTAACAGGTAGACTTAACAGGTAGTTCTCAGAGCTTTCTGAGATGTTTTTACCACATTATAAATCCTCAATTTTGGCTTGAACAAAATTTTCCATTTCTTTTTTAGACTGATTTAGTTATTCCTCAGCAATCGGTATGAGTTCCCCAGGGCTGCTGCAACAAAGTATCATAGACTGGACTTAAAACAACAAATTTATTCTTGCCCAGTTCTGGAGGCTGGAGGTTCAAAGTCAGGGTGTTGTCAAGACTGAGGGCTCCAGAAGATAATCTGTTTCATGCCTCTCTAGAGGTGTTGCCAGCAACCCTTGGCATCCCTTGGCTTTTTTTTTTTAATTGTCACATGTCAGTTTATTGAGGAATTTGTGGTGCTAAAGGTTAATTCTACTGACTTGATTACTTTTCATGATGTCAAGTAAACTCCAAAGGCTATAAGCCATGATGTTTCACAATTACTTTTCCCATATTCAGGAAACACAAAATTCGAATACAAAGAAATGTTTGAGTAAATCTGAAAATTGCCCTCATCCTACCTTTTTTCAAAAGGTGGTAGGTAATTAAAGGTTCAGAAGTACAGTAGCAAGGAGGAAGGATGAAAGTGGAACATGAAGAAGGAAGATATTTTTGCTCAATTTCAGTTCCAAAGGTTCAAATCTTTCCAATTTTTTTTTAACATGTTCTGCACCAAAAAAGGAATCAATACTTTTCATTCCACTCTTTGTCAACTTTAGCCAGGGCCTTCTGAGCTGTGGTCTTTTGCTCTTTTCCTTTACAGTCTTGAAATCTTTGGAGTTAAACTTAATGTAATTATTATTTTGCCTTTACAGTCTCATCTGATAACTTTGCTTTCTTTGACGGAGGGTTCAGCACTGAAGCTGGAGGTTCTGGAAGCTTTAAATATTTAGATAAGTCATCACTTAATTGTTTAGGGATGTAATCAGATATCAGACCATGGGCATAATGAACATAATCCTCGTCCTTGTCACTGGAAACCTGGCCCCCAGAGAAAAATGCAGTAGACTGTACCTGGGCAGTGACATTTACCTTTTTGGTTTTTAATGCTGCCATAGTCTGATTAACTTTTTTTTCTAGCCATTTTAATGTCTTCTCTTTGCTGTACTTCTAGTATTTCTTCTTATCTATTTCTTTTTCCTCTGTCACGTGTCAAAGTAACTTCTCAAGTTCAGGAAGCTTCAGCAACAAGATGCAATCTGGGAACATGTCATCCATCACAACTTGATCCAGGGGCTCAAACTTCCCCTCTTTATTGGACTTTATAAGGTAGTGGAGAAGCAGAAATAGCGGGTCCATAGGTGTGGCAAAGTGAAGAAGACCTCCTGATGGAACTGATTCATTTATAAACCAAGAATGTTTTTTTTTTTCCTTGAAAACTTTTATTTCAAACTGCTGTGGTAGACACATATTGAACAAGTAGATGGCTCCTTCCCCTGAACAGGGTTAGCCAGTTCTACAAACACAAGCCCACTTTTCATCTTCTTTGAAGCATCCTTTAAATATATTCTCTAATTCCGGGCAACCACTAATCCGTTCTCCATCTCGAAAATGTCATTTTGAGAATGCTGGGAGCAGGAACACGTGCTGCCAGGCACGAGCCTGTCCCTATCGTTTGCACCACCTGCCATGCACGTCTGCTCCCAGCGGCCACAGGCCTCAGCCCTCAGAGCGCAGGCTCAGCGGCAAATGGCGGGAGAAGGTCCCTTGGGTTTTTTATGTATCATTCCAATCTCTGCTTCCATGGCAACGTGGCTTTCTCCCACCTCTCTCCTTTTTTTTAATTGAAGAGTAATTGCTTTATAGAATTTTGTTTTCCATCAAACATCAACATGAATCAGCCACAGGTGTACATATGTCCTTCCAAGAACACTAGTCAGAGTAGGACTCACTCTAATGACCTTAATTTGACTACATTTGCAATGTCTCTGAGGCAAGAGATAGATGGGCCCCAGGCTGAGCAGCTCGAATTTCTCCCTGTGGATAGATACTCCAAAGTAGCAGGATTGAGAGAAGAGTTGAGACCTGCCCAGACAAGAGACCTTGTATTTCTCATTCTCAAGGTCAGTGAGACCTTCCCAACTAGACATGCCCAGAAAGGTTGCTCGGAGGTCAAAAGGGAGGGGGCATCACCTCATGTAAGTGATACCAACCTACCTATAGGCCTCTTGGCTAGAACCCATCTCGGCTAAGAGATGTGTGTTCACACAGGGGAGGCCCCTGAGATATACCAGGCAAAACAAGATGACTGGCCACATAAAAGCCGGAAAAAATGCCCCATAAAAGTGATTCAAACTACCATGAAGGTTACTGCTGCAGCCTGGAACTGTGGCACTCTGGCTGGCAACTGAAATCCTGCTTCAAGCTGCTGCAGGATGAGATGACTCCATTGCCAAATAAGGTCACATTCACAAGCACTGGCGATGAGGACTTCAAAATGTCTTTTTAGGGGCCACAACCCAATACATAAAGTCACTCAGGTCAAGGAAAAGAAGATAAAGCCTTAGGCCAGCTCAGGATGGAGTTAGAACTGAGTTTTGCAAAAAGCCAAAACTGGAGGAACGCTGGGACCTTATGTCATCCTGGCAACTCTGCTGCCTGGAAGGGGCCTGGCACAGAGTTTGTATTAATTATTATTAGCTAATTTGTTTAACTGAGAAATGAACAGAGTGAAGAGAGGAAGAGACTGAGGGAAGGTTGGAAAGAAGGCATAAGACACAAGACACTCACTCCCTAGGTCATCACAGGCCACACCCATCCGTCCTGTCTCACTGTAACCTGTATGGGGAATTCTGCACATTCATATTCCCTCCCTGGCCCCTGCAGCCCCTTAAATTTGTGACTTTGGCCCCTGAAGTTGAGGGAGAGTTCAAGTGGGTCTCCCAGAACTCAATGGATCATCTTTTGTCCATAAGCCATCTCTGAGGTTTGTTTTCATTGCTTTTTTTTTTTTTTTTTGTTAGCTCATATCTTTATTAACCAATATACAATTACTTGTCTTCTGGTTTGTTGAAACAATAGGTCAGACAACATTTGCCACAGTAATGTCTGTCGAAGTGACTGGCCATAAAAACTCCAGCACCACATTCATCTGAGGGACACTCCCGGCGAAGGAGACTGATTTTGCCATTCTCATCCACCTTATAGTATTTCAGAACAGCCAATTTAACCTTCTTTCTCTTATGCTTGTTCTTCTTGGGAGTGGTGTAAGACTTCTTCCTTTTCTTAGCACCACCACGAAGTCTCAACACTAGATGAAGAGTGGAATGTTGTAGTCAGACAAAGTACATCCATCTTCCAGTTGCTTGCCAGCAAAGATCAGTCTTTGCTGGTCAGGAGGAATTCCTTCCTTATCCTGGATCTTGGCCTTTACATTTTCTATTGTATCCGAGGGTTCGACCTCGAGAGTGATGGTCTTCCCCGTCAGGGTCTTCACGAAAATCTGCATCTTGGCGGCGGTTCCACCGCAGATGGCGGATCCTGCTTTCATTGCTTTTTAAATAAATGTGGGAAAAGGTATTCCTTGCCCTCCATAGTCCCAGTTCAGGGTGCTCTAGTTAACATCATGCTGTTAGTAAGTTTCTTAATTTTATCTTTTATCATCAAATCATAATCTGCTTACTCAAAAGTGTAGTAAGGGTAATGAGCTGCTCACAATATTGGGCACTGGGACTATCTGGGCCTTTTGAATCGTCAGAAGCCTTAACCCAAGCCCGCTTTCTTGCTGAGTCTGCAGCTCGCTGGCACTCTGTGCCCAAGCATATCTAAGGCGCATGTAGATCTCCTGGGAGTCTTGTTAAAACACACAGTCTGACTGAACAGATGTGGGGCGACACCTGGGAGGGGAAGCCCGTGTTGACACCGAATGACAAGGATTCAAACTGCTAGGCCACGAAGAGTTATTCCACAACAGCAACCACAGTACCACAGTCGACCTCGCACATCTGGCCAGGAGTGTTCCGCGCAGTTAAACCTAACGGGGAAAGCAGCATGCCATGGAGGTAAGGCTCCCGGGGCCTGCCGGCGACCGCCCCCCGAGGCCCTCGCGGAGCCTCTATTGGCCACCCAACCCACGTGAGCGTCCCGTCACGTGAGGCCGCCGTCCAATCGCTGAGCGCCCTCGATCCGGCCTGGGGTCTGTCGCGGCGGGCGCACACGTGGCAGGAAGGCCGAAGGCCGCTTGGGATAAGGTGTGCGCGGCCGCCTTCCCCGACGCCTCCCCCGGATTCTGCCAGCACCCCCTGCTGCCTGGAGCGATGCGGCGCTGCTTCTGGGAAGTATTCAAGTTCCTGTGCACCCGGGGCACATTCGGTTCGCTGAAGCTGGCCTTTGGAAGAGAGGTGGAGCCCGGGACGCTGCTGCGGTGGGCTGGCTGGTGGGAAAGGCGGAGGAGGGGCGCTGCGGGGCTCGGGGGGTGCTGGGGTGGAGTGGGGTTGGGGAAGCCGGAGATCGCCTCATCCGCAGCCTTGCGCTATAGATAGCGGGAGCAGGAGAGTGTACGTCGACTCGAAGTCGCCCAATCTTCATCCATTGTAGGTGGTAAGAGATGTCGGGGACTGAGGCTTGTTCTCTTAGCAGGTACGTAAAATATGCTCTCCGATTGGGATAGTCCGCTTTCGAGGAAGAAACACACCTACCCGCACTGTCTCTCATTTTAAGTCCTTTTGCCTGAACACTACTTTCCAGGTGTCTCAAGGTGAGAAGCCTGTTGCCCATCTCTTTCTCTCGTAAAAATTTTTATTTCTTTGTGCCAGCTCTTAGTTGAGGCACGGGAATCTTGGATCTTCGCTGAGGCTGATCCCTCATGCAGCAGCTAAAAGGAAAAAAAAAATTTGGGAATTTGAGATATCCTTAGTAGAAGGGAAGACTGAGCGAAACGTTTTGGACATTCCTCTGAAGCTAAGAATTCTGAAACTGGCTCCTCACGTCTTCAAAGGTGTGACTTTTTGCCTCTCCCATCAGGAGTCATAGGCCAGCTTCTGCTTGTTTCATTGTATCTACATACCCGGGGTTAGGCTGTGACCTGGGCAGTAGGCAGTCTCATTCTTTAGATTTAAAGCTTATTTTGGGCTAATCCAGTGGGAGCTGCTTGAGGTTGAGGTTAATATCCTGTTGTGGTTAGTATCCTCCTTGAAGTTAGTATCCTGTTGGCTAGAATCCTTGGAGTAAGTGAGTGACCATGATGAGCCATGAGGTTCTCTTGTCTTCTCAGTTGTGCACCAGGCCTTCATAGGCCTTTGTATGAACAGGCTGCCACTGGCACATAAAATAAGCAGGGTGACAAAATACAGCCTGTTCCCAATTTTGAACCAGTCCTTGTTCCATGTCCAGTTTTGTTGCTTCTTGACCCACATACAGGTTTCTCAGGAATCAGGTATGGTGGTCTGGTATTCCCATCTCTTTAAGAATTTTCCACAGTTTGTTGTGAACCACATAAAGGCTTTAGTGTGGTCAGTGAAGCAGAAGTAGATGTTTTCCTGGAATTCCTTTACTTTCTCTATGATACAACCAAGGTTGGCAATTTGTTCATCTGGAAGTTCTTAGTTCATGTACTGCCAGAGCCTAGCTTGAAGGATTTTGAGCATAACCTTACTTGCATGTAAAATGAACACAATTGTATAGTAGTTTGAGCATTCTTTGGCATTGCCCTTCTTTGGGATTGGAATGAAAACTGACCTTTCCCAGTCCTGTGGCTACTGCTGAGCTTTCCACATTTGCTGACTTACTGAGTGCAGCACTTTAACAGCATCATTTTAAAGGTAAATAGCTCAGCTGAAATTCCATCACTTTCCCTAACTTTGTTCATAGTAATGCTTCCTAAGGCCCACTTGACTTCACATTACAGGATGTCTGGCTCTAGGTGAGTGATCACACCATCATGATTATCTGGGTTGTGAAGACCTTTTTTGTACAGTCCTTCTGTGTATTCTTGCCACCTCCTCTTGATATCTTCTGCTTCTGTTAGGTCCATACTGTTTCTGGCGTTTATTGAGCCCATCTTTTCGTGAAATGTTCCTTTGGTATCTCTAATTTTCTTGAAGAGATCTAGTCTTATCACCACAAAAGAAAGATTCCCCAGCATACCACAGCTAAAGATCCCACATGCCGCCATGAAGATCGAAAATTCTGCGTGCCATAACAGCCAAATAAATAAATACTAAAAAATATAAAATGAAATAAAATATCATTGTCCACATCTTAAAATTAAATAGCCAGTCCTTATTTTTGATTTAGTCATACTTGTGATGGCGCAGAATAATGGGACAAAGTAGGTGATTAAATTGTTAACCCCACTAGGGGATTATAGGAAAAAGTGTATGGGAGACCCCTGTACGTTAATGATGACTCAGGACAGCAGGTTTGCTTATCCACAAAACCGAGCAGGCTTGATCAGCAACAGAACCACGCAACAGGGCCTGCCTCCGAACAAAAAAACGACGGTGGCCTGAGACCCACATCCTGCCCGGTGAGCTCAGGAAGTTAATGATCCCTTGGACGTGTTCTCTGCACACATAAAAAACACCAATTTAAAGAAAAGTGATATTTCAAGTGGAAGATCCTCATTATACTGTGACCTGAAATAATTTTCTCCATAATGCCATTACAGTCCTGTTTTCCTTTCCCATACTCTGTTCTTTACGGAAAATCACTAAGTGCCTCTCATACTCAAGGAGGGGCTGGGATGGGGAGACTGGAATAAGCTTCTCCATTATAAAAGAGGAACAACTCCCTATTTTATTCATCATTTTTGTATAAGGAATATATTTCTTCATTTATTCCTGTAGTTATTTTTTTTAGGTTGATTTGGAGCCCTATGTACTTGTTGAATATTTTATATTATCATTCTCTGCTGTGCTCTTTGTCGTTCAGGGTGATCTCCATTTGGCCATTGGGAACTTTTTCAGGTTGGCTCTCCTTCCCCTTGATGAGCCACCAGACTTTTGATTTGAGCATTATTTATTGCCTCTATGAGATCTTTCAGTCTCCTGTGTATTTCCAGTTTCCATGGTCAACTCAGTATTTCCTGCTTCCTTCACTTGAGACTCTTTCTGACTTTTACTTTTGGGATAAAGTAAAAAAATAAAAAAAAAGTCTCTCAAAACTCTTCAATAATCTCTTTGGAAATAACTAGTAGATTGTAGTTGTTTTTTAGTAATTAATGACTGGGATGAAGTTTTTCACAAACATCTTCCATTTTCCAAAACTGGTCTCATATTACATGTGAAAAGATATTTGTGGTTCTGAGGAAAGGTGAAGTCACACAATAACAAACCCATACCTAGATTTTTTTTTTCCTTTCTATTTTTTTGGCTGCACCACATGTAGCATGCATGATTTTAGTTCCGCAATCGGAGTGAACCAATGCCCACAGCAGTGAAAGGGTGGTGTCCTAACCACTGGTCCTCCAGGGAAGTTCCACAAACCGATACCTAGGTTTATGACTTGGCCTCCCTCCAGCGTAAGTACTGGCTGTCTTGACCATCACACTGAACCCACCATCCTGGCATAGAAAGGAGTCAGGTGATAATTTTTTTCTTTCAATCTGAAAGGATACTCTCCATGAGTCTCCTTTCTCAATGGAAGAAAGGGTGTCAGGAATTTAGGTACATGTTCATGTCAGAGAAAGTGCTTCTTCAGGGTTTAATTCTGGTTTAGTGTCAAAGCCACACAGGAAGATGAAATAATCCTGAAGCTTGAGCTGAACTAGCAAAAAGAGATTGAGATTATAATTTCTATCAATTTAGTGTAATTCACAATGACCTTGATTCTTGGTGTTGAGTCCAAGTAATACTTCAGCCTGACTTTTAATATACTCTTAAGGACTGAAACCAATTTGTCGTTCATATTAATGACTAGAATCAGACACTCAATTTTCAGGATTATGCAGGTATGTGCCTGTAACACCACATGTTTACAACAAAAGGAGTAAGGTGAATGTACAGAAATCATTATGTCCTGGGCAGAAATGGTGTATCCAAATGGCAGTTGCTGGACTAGAACTGTGTTCTCTAACTCAGGATGTATGAAGTGCTTAATGGAGACGGTAAATTTTTTCCTGCCGCATATGTCAGTGGTCTGTCATTTTGATGAGATGGCTTTCCCTCTTGAAGAAAAGAAATCAATTCTTAAGGAGATATAACTGAGTTTCAGAGAATAGAAGTCAGGCTCCACTGTATCTTGTGATATTCACTCTTTTTAAAAAATATCAATAAAAATGTCTGAATCCAATTTAATAAAATGCAGAAGATTTTATACATGAGAGATTCCATGTTTGCATAACTTTTATGTTAAAAGGCCAGTCTCTTTGATTACTTTTCTTAATTCTAATCCCTTTCATTCTCTTGATTCATAACTGCAGAGTATCCAGGTTTTTGTTTGTTTTTAATTTGGTTTTTATTCAGTTTGCAGCAAGGAACTACTGAAGTTTGTTTGTTTGGTCGAGTGGCAGGAGGGATCCTGGTTCCCCCACCAGGAATGAAACCCGAGGTCCCTACAGAGGAACCTCCAAGCTTCAACCACTGGACCACCAGGGATGTCCCCAGGGTTTTTTGGGGGGCTGCACTACGCAGCTTCGGAATCTCAGTTCCCTGACCAGGGACTGAACCCAGGCCATGGCAGTGAAAATGCTGGATCCCAACCACTAGATCACCAGGGAACTCCTTTTATTTTATTTTTAAAGATTTTTTTAACATGAGCCATTTTTTTTTTTTTTAAGTCTCTTGAATTTGTTACAGTATTACTTCTGTAGCTTTTATGTTTTGGATTTTTGGCCCTGAGGCAAGTATGATCTTAGCTCCCTGACCTGGGATCGAACCTGCACCCCTTACATTGGAAGGTGAAGTCTTAACCATTGGACTGCCAGGGAAATCCCCGTTTTGTTTTTCTTTTATAATTATTAGAGGATTTCCTAATCTTCTGAGATATATGAATATAAATTGTATTTGCACACTGGTCAGTTTTTAGTTTATTCTTTCCTGTGTAATTCCTGAGTATAATTATTAAACAGACATTTATAAGAGAATGGCATATGATACAGTTTTATGCTCCAGAAGGAGCAGTAAATCACAATACAACTGTAAATGCATGTTTGTGTGCTTATATAAGTACATGTATAAATATAATCTTACTCATGTAGTGGAGCAGGCAGTATTAAGGAGAAGCCTCTTAAGTAATTCAGGGATGAAAGGGCGCCCCAAGTGTGCAATTATGTATCTGAAATAATGCATTTTCTTAAAAATAAACTCAGCCTGGAAACTGGGAAAAACTGCACAAAATGAAACAGCATGTGAGATAGCTATTCAAAATATGCAGGGATTACGTATACCCGTATTCAGTGTATAAGTGAGTGCCTGTTAGGATCACATGACCAGTGTTAAGAAGGAGCATCACCTGTGTGCTTCCCAGAGCCTGCCTATTGGTCCTGTGGGCGAGTCAGTGTTGCTTTAACTGGGTGCTCCAGGTGATTCCGAGGCGAGGCCAGGGTTAAGCGCGTGGTCTCCCGCGTACATCTGTAAGAGCTGGGGCCGACTTCAGAAAGAGGCAACAGTCTGCTGTACACAGGCTTGGACAGGGAGGCCAGTGCAGCCCACATACCCTGCCTGCAGTGTTTGGGACATTTATGAAGAGAGAAGCGTGTAGACAACAAAGGACAAGCTCACAGCTTGGTCTCCATGCAGGACCTGTTTTTTTCTGAATCTCTCTCAAGACAAAGGAGTGGAGAGCCTGGCCTTTTCACCTTTCCAAGTTGGGCTGTGAAAGTTTGGCTTGTGGGCGTGAGGGAAAGCGGTGAAGGAGCTGTGCTGACGCCATTCAAGGCATAATCTCAATATGCTGAGGTCATCCCTCAACATATTTGTTTTTTTTTAACTTTCTGGCCAAACCCCACAGCATGCGGGATCCCAGTTCCCCGACCAGAACCCACACCCCCTGCATTGGAAGCGTGGAATCTTAACCACTGGACCGTCAGGGAAGCCCCCCCTCAGCACAATATTGATGAGAAGACAACTCGGAGCAGGAGGAAGAGGAGAAAATGGCAGCATCTCAGGTAAATGTGCAGGTGACCTGGGTTCGATTCCTGGGTTGGGAAGATGCCCTGGAGGAGGAAATGGCAACCCACTCCAGTATTCTTGCCTGGGAAAACCCACGGACAGAGGAGCCTGGTGGGCTATACAGTCCATGGGGTAGCAAGAGTCGGACACAGTGACTAGACCGTCGTCACCAGGTAAATACCTTGTCCTGGTTTAGAGGCTGTGTCCCCTTTGCCTCCTGAAATGCCATGGATTGAGAATGTACAAATCATTAATTCTTCCCTGATTTCTTGCCTAGTGAGGTGGTTTTCAACCTGATTTTTTTCCCTTTTATTCTTGTGATGGTCATGGCCAGCTCTTTAAAATACTCTTTTGTCCCAGAACCTTTTCTCCTTTGTCTGAATCCATCCTACTTATAAAGGATGAAGAATTCCCACTATGAGTTTATAACTTTCAAATATTAAAAATATTCCCTTAGTGAGACATCAGCAAGGGAATGTACTAGTATTCCCATTGAGTTGGGTTTAGGTGTTTGGATTTTAGGTAAGTGGGAGAAAATGTAGTGATTATGTCTGGATAGATTTTTTATTTGGAACAGGATTGAGAAGATGCACATATAAATGACTTACAGTACACCTGAAAATAATACAACATCGTTAATCAACTATATATGCTCCAATACAAAGTAAAAAGTTTAAAAAAGGAAAATGCTCATATAAACAGGATGACCTTAGTAATCTTGAATCCCTCATAATGTTCTAAAAAAGTCGGAGAGTCTATTTTCTATCATTAGGAAAGTCTTGCTATTTAAATGAACTGTTAGGAACACAGAATATGGGAAGTTTGTATTGATTGAAATTCGCAAAAAAAGTGACATTTCCATGATTGTTTCAGGTTAAGATTTTTTTATTTTTCCCAAAAACACCCAGGCAGTGTCCTTCCTTGTGCTTTAGTTGTCTGCTATCCATTTATCCTCTGACTTCTGATCTTTACTGGTTCAGATGCTTTCTTTGAGATTCTAGCACTTGAGAAGTTTGTGTTTTTTCCATTTTATCTTTAATAAGGATCTTAGAAATACTTTGTGAAGGATGTGCATAAACCATTTCAGTTAATGTAGAAATGTCATTTCTTTTTATTTATTTTTTTTGAGCAGACGTTTTGTTTTTATTATACATCAAAATGTTGTTTAGTTGCCAAATTGTGTCCGACTCTTGTAACGCCACGGACTGCACCCCGCCAGGCTCCTCTGTCCGTGGGATTTCCCAGGCAAGAATACTGGAGTGGGTTGCCATTTTCTTCTGCATCCATTTATCTTTAATTTTGCTCTGCCTGTCATTGGCTCTGTGTTGAGTTAGAGGCGCTGAGAGTTGAGTCCAGCCTTTGGCTTGAGGAAAGGTAATGGTCTGTGTGGGTGGGTCAGGCCAGTGCCACCCACAGTCCCCATTGCTGTCGCAGCTTTAGCGGCTGACTCTGAGACAGAGGGGCTTAGGAAAACGGGAAAGGAGATGGAGGAGCTCATTTTTTTCCTGAATCCGTCACATGACAAAAGATGGGGAGCTGTGGCCTTTCTGCATTTCAGAGGTCACCTGCCTCAGAGCATGGGAGCAGGTGGAAGTGCAGAGCTGATGCCTTCAAAGAGGAACAGGTGGGATTTCTCTGCATAATATGGCCAGAGAAAGAAGTCTAGAAATGGAGGAGGAAGAGGAAGAAATGGCAGGTTTTAAGGTAAAATTTGTGATCCACATCAGAGGCTGTGTCCCTCTTTCTTTTTTTTGTGTGTGTGTCCCCCTTTCTTACTGAGATCCCTTGTACTTAGAAATCGTGAACATTTACTTCTGACCTTTGGTGGTGCTGACAAATTTAGGTTTTTTTTGTTTTTTTTTTCTGGTAATACTCCAGGTTAGCTCTTTAGGATATTCCTCTCATATCCCATCGCCTTCTCTCCATTTTCTCCATCCAAGTTCTCTTCAGAGCATGAGGAATTCCTGCCATGAATTAGCAATGTGCAAATGTTGAAAATGTTCCCTTTTTGTCAGGTCAACTTGGGGATGTGTTGATACACAAGATTCCCACCAGTTGTGAGGGTGGGTCCTGGCATATCAGTGAAGAAGGAGAATATGTAATGTCTAGGTCCTGTCTGGATGTAGCATCAGTATGTGTAGGCAAGGATAATGAAAGTGCCGCTGTAAAGCTGCTGCTATATGTCTTAGAATAACTCAAAGTTCTGAAAAAGAGAGCTCTCAGTTGCCTCAAGGAAGGACTCCCTATTTAAAATAGACCCAAGTACAGGACATGACAGTAATATATGGTTTTGTGTGTTTAACCTGCTCTCGTGATTAATTTTTTTGCCAAACTGCATAGCATGTGGGATCTTAATTCTCCAACTAGGGATTGAACCCACACCCGCTGCATTGGAAGGCAGAGGTTTAACCACTGGACCTCTGGGGATATCCTAGATTAATGTTTTTTTCTTTGCCCTCGTCATTGTTTTTTGTCAAAACTATCCCAGCACTGATGATGCGTGCATTGGTCAGCTGATACCAATTTGTCCCATTACAGCTAATGTTAATTTTATTCGTTTGATTCAGGGGCTGTCTGCCCAGGTTCCTTGACTGAAAAGCTAATGATTTTCCCGTCATCATTAATAGGGTCTTGGAGGGATTTACTGAGAGATGGGTGTTAAAGCCCACCACATTTCATGTGAACACTCCCCTGACTGCTTCATTTTCCTTTCCTTGTAAATGGCTTTGAAGAGTGGAGGCTCTCACCTTTGTTCAGGCTTTTGTAAGTAAATGTTCTGTAAATTGCAATTTTATTCCACAGTCATGTACAGGAATTCATTTTGTTACAGTTTGTATCTCCAGGAAAACAAAACAAGAGTCCTATAGTATATATTCAGGTACCTTAAAGTGCTGCAATCAGCACAGGTGAGAAGTGAAATCATTTTAAGGAAACAGGGGTTTGTTGATGCAGAAAAGAATCTTCAGGATGTCTCATCTTGTCCTCATGTCTTGAGTTGATCTGGCTCTTTCACTCTTGATCAGTGATCATTCTAGATGTTTAAAATGAAATGAGATGTTGCCCATGCCTTGAAATCAGATATCTATTCCTTTTTAAAAAAAAAACTTTTTTATTTTGTTTTGGCTGTGATGGTTCAGGTCAACAGCAGAGGGACTCAGCCACGTGTGTACACGTGCATTCCTCAGATTTGATTGGATACTACTTGGAAGTAGAGTTAAGGAACTACAGATTAGAAATGCTTCCTAAAGCAATCCCACTCCTGGGCATACACACCGAGGAAACCAGATCTGAAAGAGACACGTGCACCCCAGTGTTCATCACAGCACTGTTTATAATAGCCAGGACATGGAAGCAACCTAGATGCCCATCAGCAGACGAATGGATAAGGAAGCTGTGGTACATACACACCATGGAATATTACTCAGCCGTTAAAAAGAATACATTTGAATCAGTTCTAATAAGACGGATGAAACTGGAGCCCATTATACAGAGTGAAGTAAGCCAGAAAGACAAACACCAATACAGTATACTAACGCATATATATGGAATTTAAAAAGATGGTAACGATAATCCTATATGCAGGACAGAAAAAGAGGCACAGGTGTATAGAACAGACTTTTGGACTCTGTGGGAGAAGGCGAGGGTGGGATGATCTGAAAGAACAGCATTGAAACATGTATATTATCAAGCGTGAAACAGATCACCAGCCCAGGTTGGATGCATGAGACAAGTGCTCGGGGCTGGTGCACTGGGAAGACCCAGAGGAATGGGAGGGGGAGGGAGGTGGGAGGGGGATCAGGATGGGGAACACATGTAAATCCATGGCTGATTCATGTCAGTGTATGGCAAAAACCACTACAATATTGTAAAGTAATTAGCCTCCAACTAATAAAAATAAATGGGAAAAAAAAATAGAAATGCTTCCTAAGTGTTTTAAAGGGGCTGTCAGGAAATACTATTTGATGAAATTTTCTAAAACTTACAGTGGCCTATCTTCTCTACTGAACACTGTACTAGATTGGAAATTGTAGAACCTTGGGGATGAGTCATGTTCCTTTTTTTTAAATAAACAGGTCTTGCTGTCTCTAAGCTGAACCTGGTTACCTTTTTTGAGCAAAGAAAGGAGCCCTGGGATGTAAAGAAAAGGAGACAACGGTATTGCACCCAGGTAGGTGGGGATGAATAAAGCAGATTGCGTAGGGATGATGTCCAAAGGCGAAGGAGAAACCGAGGCTTTAAAATGTTGTTTGGGAACCTCTGCTTCAATGGGAATTACTTTGAGAAGTCCAGGTTTATATGTCTTGCCGTCACAGAGGTACCTCTCCTGCTCCACTCATATCCTGCTCCTCAGTCCTCTAAGGGTTTTCCTTTTACTCCCGTGATCTTCCATGGCAATCGGAGTGAGAACCAAAGGCTTCCCCACACCCAGCGAGGTATGTTCTAACTCTTCTTCCATTGCTTGGGGGGGCCTGAGACAATCTGTGCATGTACAGAGCTCCTTCATGGAGTTTGTCCTCCCTTGTCTCCTAGAGACACCTGCACATCCTCTGTGACACCGGGAACATGAGGCAGACTGACTGTCCCCCATTCACCTCTGTGTGGAGCAGGCTTCCCCAGGGCCCAGACCCTCCACTGGGTCTCAGAAATGAATCTGGATCCTCCCAGTGTTTACCCAGCCTCACGATGGAATAACCTGGGCCACTTCGTTAAGATATCACTGATCCTGGACCCTGCCAAAGACTAATTGACAGAAGGTCTGGGGGTAGTTCTAAAGAATACACAGATGATCCCAGTGGGGAGTCAAAGATGAAAATGACTTTGAAGATTGCTTATCAGAATTTCCCATCTATAGCTATCACTTAAGGATCTCATTAAAAAACAAATACTAGGGCTCCATACTCGGAGGTTATGACTGTCCAAATCAGGGATGAAGGTCATTAATTTGACATTTGAATGACCACTGAAGTTGCTTACCCCAGACCTCATTTCCAGCAGGATTAATCTAGAGAAATCAGGAATAACGCCTGAGTGCCTTACACAAAACCACCCTGTCTGAACACAAATACTGCTGTTCCCAGTGAAGCCCACCACCACCTTCTGAAAAGATGACCTTCTCTGCTCGCCAGCTGCCAGTTGAGCAGGACCTGGGGAAAGCAGCAGAGTCTGAGCAAGACTGTTGTGGGGGACAACAAGTATTCATTCATGAAAGGAGTGTTTCATGAGGATCTACTGCATGCTCACAGGTAAGACACTGCTAAGATCCACACATTATAAGAGTTGATTGCTGTGATCTTCTGGGGACTGCGTATTCAGTGTTGGGGACTGGCTATTCTGTGTTCATCTTTACCAGGAGGATTTAGAGTTCAGACTTGCCTTCATGGGAGTAGAGATTATCTTTGTTTCTTCTCTTTCATTATCATGGATAAAAAAGATAAAATCTACCCACCAAATTTCAAGTCCTTTCCTCTCCTTCCCTTGGGCTTCCCTTGTGGCCCAGCTGGTAAAGAATCCACCTGCAATGAGGGAGACCTGGGTTCGATCCCTGGGTTGGGAAGATCCCCTGGAGAAGGGAAAGGCTACCCACTCCAGTATTCTGGCCTGGAGAATTCCGTGGACTGTATAGTCCGTGGGGTCACAAAAGAGTCGGACACGACTGAGCGACTTTCACTTTCACTTTTCCTCTCTTTAATCTGAGTTTGAGCATCAAAAATTATAAATGCCAGATCCAGTCACAAAGGTGACAAAGTTTCCAGAACTTCATCAGAACTCTGGTCTCTGAGCTGCTTGCTCTGAGAAGGATGACCAAGAATGGGGGCGGAGCCTTGGCAGGACATTTTTTTCCTTGCATGGTGGTTTAAGTGATCATTTTAAACGGAATGTGAATTGGTGTTTCCTGTCAGGCTCTGCAAGTCTGATTTTGGAAAAGGGACTATATTCTGGATGGAAATTGGAGCAGCAGAGCTGTGCCCACAATGTTAAGCCTCAGTGAGAAGCAGGAATCTGGGGCATCAGATGGGCTGCTCTTGAGGTGGGACTGATCCTGGGTGACCAGTGTCCCGGATTCCAGTCTGCTCTGGGGGCAGATGCATTGTTAGATGTTCTAGATTCAAGTCACTGTGAGTTTGACCTGCATTCCCTGTGTGTGCCTGTGTGGAGCAGAAAAGGGAAAGGTTGTCAGAAACGCTAGGTAGGATAACACCACGAGTGAGGGGGGCCGGGAGGAGTGGAAGAGACTGCAGTGAGAGCCCTCAGCCCTGGTGCACCTGAGAGAGGTGTTTAGGGACTAGAAGAGGAGTGTGCGCCATGTGAAATGCGGCCTGTGTGTTAGAATATTAGCTTACGCCCATTGCAGATTTCTAAGAGTCAGTCTGAGCCTACCTCTTTTAAGTTCCAGCAACCTCCAATCAGAGGTGGGTAAGAGCACTTTCTCTGCCTGGTGAACTACTCATCCTTCAAGAACAGCTTCCTGATTCGGGTCCTACTGCTCTTCTCCCCAGCTCTGGTCATAAATAGTTGTGATCTTTCTACAGTCTCCCACTAGACTGTAAACTCCATGAGGCCTGAACAATGTCTTACACACAGTCAGTTCAGTTCAGTCGCTCAATCGTGTCCAACTCTTTGCAGCCCCATGGACTACAGCACACCAGGCTTCCTTGTCCATCACCATTTCCCAGAGCTTGCTCAAACTCATGTCCATCGAGCCGGTGATGCCATCCAACCATCTCATCCTCTGTCATATCCTTCTTCACCTGCCTTCAGTCTTTCCCAGAATCAGGCTTTTTTCTAATAAGTCAGCTCTTCGCATCAGGTGGCCAAAGTACTGGTGCTTCAGCATCAGTCCCTCCAGTGAATATTCAGGACTGATCTCCTTCAGGATGGACTGGTTGGATCTCCTTGCAGTCCAAGGGACTCTCAAGAGTCTTCTCCAACACCACAATTCAAAAGCATCAATTCTTTGGTGCTCAGCTTTCTTTATGGCCCAACTCTCACATACATACATGACTACTGGAAAAACCATAGGTTGGACTAAATGGACCTTTGTCAGCAAAGTAATGTCTCTGCTTTTTTTTTTCTTTTAATTCCCCAACCCAAAATTTTATTTTCATTTATTTTTTGTCTGCTTCACAAGGCATGTGGGATCTTAGTTCCCTGACCAGTGTCTCTGCTTTTTAATACACTGTGTAGGTTTGTCATAGCTTTTCTTTCAATGAGCAAGTGTCTTTTTATTTCATGGCTGCAGTCACCATCTGCAGTGATTTTGGAGTCCAAGAAAATAAAGTCTGACACTTTGCATTGTTTCTCCCTCTGTTTGCCATGAAGTGATGGGGCTGGATGCCATGATCTTAGTTTTCTGAATGTTCAGTTTTAAGCCAGCTTTTTCACTGTCCTCTCTCACTTTCATCAAGAAGCTCTTTAGTTCCTCTTTGCTTTCAGCCATAAGGGTGGTGTCATCTGCATATCTGAGGTTATTGTTATTTCTCCCTGCAGTCTTGATTCCAGCTGTGCTTCATTTGTCTAAGCATTTCACATGATGTACTCTGCGTATAAGTTAAATAAACAAGGTGACAATATATAGCCTTGACATACTACTTTCCCAATTTGTAACCAGACCATTGTTCCATGTCTGGTTGTAACTGTTGCTTCTTGACCTGCATACAGATTTCTCAGGAGGCAGGTCGGGTGGTCTGGTATTTCCATCTCTCTAAGAATTTTCCACAGTTTATTGTGATCCACACAAAGGCTTTAGTCAATGAAGCAGAAGTAGATGTTATTCTGGAATTCTTTTGCTTTTTCTGTGATCCAGCGATGTTGGCAATTTGATCTCTAACTCTTCAGCTTTTTTAAATCCAGCTTGAACAGCTGAAGTTCTTGGTTCACGTACTGTTGAAGACTTAACTTGGGAAGTTTTGAGCATTACTTTTCTAGCATGTGAAATGAATGCAGTTGTGAGGTAGTTTGAACATTCTTTAGCTTTGCCCTTCTTGGGACTGGAATGAACACTGAATTTTCTAGCTGTGTGGCCACTGCTGACTTTCCCAAATTTTCTGGCATATTTAGTGCAGCACTTTGACATCATATTTTAAGATTTAAAATAGCTCAACTGTAATTCCATCACCTTGACTAGCTTTGTTTATATACCTATGTGATCATATATATGATCCACTCATACATGGATCCAATCTTTCTATATCCAACTATTTCTATACCACCGTATCTTAGATTTTATCTCTGAATCTCTGTGTAGCTGTCTATTGATAGAGATTACTATTTATATCTACCAATGTATCTACATAAACAATTACCTGTCCCTATATTTACAGCTGTACCTATTGATCCAGAAGTTTTATCTTTCCACATCTCCACCTCCGTTTTTTCAGCATATATATCCACCTCCCTATGTCACTCAAATTTGGTTTGTTTTAATCAAACCTCTTCAATTACCTCTCCCGTCATTCCAAATGTCCCTTTGCCAAATCTCAGTTTGACGTCTCTGTCTGGCAGTCTGCATCTGTTGGGTAAATTGGTTTATTCGTGATGCTTTTGGATTCTGCCTGAACGCTGTACTATGTATGCTATTCATCTTTCTGTCTGATTTCTTTTTGAGTCAGTGTGATCATCTGAAAGGGCTATCAATGCGGAAGAACTGGCGTGATTTTCTTGGTGCTTCTGTCTGAGTCATCATCCATTGCAGGCATGTAGGCCGTCTTCCATATCCATTCATCTGTGAATGGACATTTTGGTGTTTTCCGACGCTTGGCTCTTCTGTGGAGGGCTGCCAGAGACATTGGGGTTCAGGTGTGATGGAGGATGGCTTTATCGCGATAGCAGCCAGGCAGTGTGATGGGAGGGAGGGTGGATTTATGGAGATAGCAGGCAGTGTGACGGAGGATGGATTTATCGCGATAGCAGCCTGGCAGTGCGATGTCATGATCTCCTGGTAGGTGGATTCTTCGCCTCTGAACAAACCTGCAGGCTGTGTCTGTAGCAAGATTGTTAAGAGTCTCCATTCTGTGCAGCAGCACAGGGGGTTCTGTTCTCTCCCCGAGGCCTCAAACGTCGGCTGTTTGTCGAGGTAGCGGAGGACCAGCGCCAGATGCAACCTCCGTTGTTCTTTCGCAAGGCGGTTGTCTTTGTGGCTGAGAGGCTGCAGAACTCCCCAGGCTTGTTGACATGTGGTAATAGTGAGGAGAATTTTCGCCTTGAAATAGGCTCTGACAGTAGGCACACTTTTGCATTCCTCTAGTATTACCAACCACAGGATGTTTCTACAGGGCAGGGATCATCTAGGGCCTCCCGGCAGGCCTTGTGAATGTCTACAGCCTGAAGCACCAGGTTTGAAAGTTGTTGTTCCCAGAAATGTCCACAAGGCGGCAGCACTTCTTCACGACCGATCTAGGAACGGGGAGAAGCTGAGCCTGAACAAAAGGTGTGCTTCTGGGTTGGACTGTACTTTGCACAGTTTGTTTGCCATGACCAACCGATGAGGGCTTGAGGGTCATTGCTTCCTCCCCATGACCCTTCCGGCCCCCAGTCCCAGTCATATCAGAACCCCTGCAGAAATGCTCTGTGGAGGCCCATGTCTTAAGAAGCTGAATTGAGTGCAAAGGAGAAGGCCGAAATTGGGAAGCAGAACCCGGGGGGGTGGGGGGGACATGGAGACAGGGTGATTTTGCAAAGCTCTTTCAGCACGGAGCCATCCAGCATTTGTGGTGGACAGCAGGCTGCGTGTGGGTGGAGGAGGGCCAGCCTGGATCAGAAGATTGAGGTCCCACGCACAGAGGACGAGGCCCTCCAGATCCAGGGAAGGGCCCATGTGCATCTCCATGCTCTCACCTCCCTCAGCCAGGAGACGGCCCACCCTGGGGACCCACAGCTGCTCAGGCCCCTCGGCTGCGACACCAGCGTAGCCCATCAGGAAGGAGGGGTCGAGCAGAGGCCTGTGGGTGTAGTTTGCTCCTGTCGTGTATGTTGTGTTTTCGATTGGAGTGGAGTTCCCTGCGAGGTTAGCTTGTTGTCAGGTGCATAGCCCTCGATCCATCTGTCCATACAGACGCAGGTGTTCTTCTACCCGTTCTCTCCACGAATAACCTAATATACGTTTGCGTAGAGTTCCATGTTGTATGCAGGAGGTTGCTTTTCATTATCCTTTATGTCTCTACCTGTCTATCTTTTGAGGCCTCCACCAAACTCTCTGTGTACCTGCCTATGTGTAATTCTGTCTCTATTTCTCTTTCTGGCTATCAATAAATTTCTCTACCTATATTTACATCTCCGTTCATTCACTGTCTGTGCATTCATCAGTCTCACTATCTGTGTTTCTCTCTGTGTGTGTTCATCTTTTAAGCCCATGAATCCAGCTGCCTCTGTGTCCATCTGTCCGTCTGTCTCTCTGTCCATCTAGCCAGGAATGTGTCTTTATCTCTGTTTCTCTCTCCAGGTACCAGTGTTGACAGGAATCCAGCTCTTGATCTACCTCTCTGTCGACATTCATCTCTTTCTCTCTGCAGCTGTTAGTAGACCTATTTATCTACATTTCTATGTCCTTTCATCCTCTGTGTTTGTTTCTATTTTATCCATCTCTCGATGGATCCAGTGTCCTTATATCCAGCTCTATCTCTCTCACCTTATCTCTGGATTTTGTACCTCTGAATCTCTAGGTCTTTATATACATTTTTATGTATTTATATCTACCCATGTGTGTACATAAACATGTATTTATTGATATATTTACAGCTGTATCTAACTCTTCCCTGTCTTTCCAGCTCCCTTTGTGTCTGCATATCTATCCACTTCTCTGTGTCACTCAAATTTGGTAAGTTTTCATCCCAAACTCCTCAGTTACCCTCCCCTCATTCCAGACATCCCTTTGCCAAGTCTCGGTTTGATGTCTGTGGCTGGGAATGTGTTTCTTTCAGGGAAACTAGTTCATTTGTGATGCTTTGGGATTCCACCTGAACGCTGTACTATGTATGGTCTTCATCTTTCTGCGTCTGATTTCCTTGAGGCAGGGTGATCCTCTGAGGGACTATCAATGCGGAAGAACTGGCATAATTTCTTGGTGCTTCTGGCTGAGTCATCATCCGTTGCATGTATGTAGCCCATCTTCCATATCCATTCATCTGTGAATGGACATTTTGGTGGTTTCCAATGCTTGACTCTTCTGGGGAGCCCCGCAGGAGACACTGGGGTTCAGGTGTATCGGAAAAGGATGGTTTTCTCTGGATAGTGGCCCCAGAGTGCGATTTGGGGATCTCCTGGTAGGTGGATTCTTCGCCTCTGAACAAACCTGCAGGCTGTGTCTGTAGCAAGACTGTTAAGAGTCTCCATTCTGTGCAGCAACACAGGGGGTTCTGTTCTCTCCCCGTGGCCTCAAACGTCGGCTGTTTGTCGAGGTAGCGGAGGACCAGCGCCAGATGCAACCTCCGTTGTTCTTTCGCAAGGTGGTTGTCTTTGTGGTTGAGAGGCTGCAGAACTCCCCAGGCTTGTTGACATGTGGTAATAGTGAGGAGAATTTTCGCCTTGAAATAGGCTCTGACAGTAGGCACACTTTTGCATTCCTCTAGTATTACCAACCACAGGATGTTTCTCGGGGGCGGGGATCATTTAGGTTTGAAAGTTGTTGTTCCCAGAAATGTCCACAAGGCGGCAGCACTTCTTCACGACCGATCTAGGAACGGGGAGAAGCTGAGCCTGAACAAAAGGTGTGCTTCTGGGTTGAACTGTACTTTGCACAGTTTGTTTGCCTTGACCAACCGATGAGGGCTTGAGGGTCATTGCTTCCTCCCCATGACCCTTCCGGCCCCCAGTCCCAGTCATATCAGAACCCCTGCAGAAATGCTCTGTTGAGGCCCATGTCTTAGGAAGCGGAATCGAGTGCAAAGGAGAAGGCCGAAATTGGGAAGCAGAACCCCGGGGCGGGGGCCGGGGGGCGGCGGACATGGAGACACGGTGACTTTGCAAAGCTCTGTCAGCACGGAGCCGTCCAGCGTTCGTGGGTGTAGGGTAAGGGAGTTAGAGACACGAGATTCAGAAAAAGAACGAGAGCGGCACTTTACAGGAACAGATCACCTTTAATGAGGCGAGAAGGGGCAGGTGAGTGAGCTGTGCACTAACCCAAGAAAAGAGTAAGTATATATAGGCACGTATGTGGAAAGTTACTGTACTAAGGGGGCCTGTTCTTCTCCAAGGTTGTTCAGAGTAGTTATCTCTTAAAGGGCTGGGGCAAGGAATTTGGGAGATTGGCGAAAGGTTGTACTGGCTGGGAGCTCAGCTTAATCAGCCTTAATGTCCATTTTTTTTCTTCAGGTTTAGAGTTCTTTGTTTTGCATAGAATGGTGGGGAGGACCTGGAGGGGAATTTTAACTCCAGGCTATTTTGAGCCACGTAACTTTCCCTCATTCCAGCCCCTGAGGAATATATACAAAGAGAGAAAGAGAGGTGGGCGCCGTTAATGTTCAGGGCTTATTCGTGCTGATAAATGAGGGTCAGGGGTTGGTGGTCTGGGAGGAAGGAAGTCCAAGGCCCGTAGTGTTGATTTTCTATTCTAGCCATCAGGGTCTCAAGCTAAACAGTCTTCACTTAGTCTTGGGAAATGGCTCAGATTTGGTCTTGGAGGAATCTCTGGAAAAGATTAAACAAACAAGGCCCAAAGGTGAGTAGGAGGATGATAAAAATGAATGGTCTGAGAAGGGGCAAAAGTTATCAAAGGTTTTCTGTAGCCACAGGATGGAGATGTAATCTTCAGTGTTTTTGAGCATGGCTCCTTGAGGACTCGAGACCCAGATATCTGCCAGAAGTTGTCCCGGGAATAATTGTAGCCGTGAAACCGACAGGCTCATCCGTCGCCAGTTGGGGCCGGTGGAAACTACGAGAACTTTAGAGTTGTAAGGCCTGTGTGAGAAACTTGATAAGTATTAGTTTGGCAAGCATTTTCACCACTGGGCTGCGTAACCTTTTTTAACCGGGTGATGTGTACCCAAGGGGTGATTTCTTTTAATTTTGCAGTGGTAGGGGTCAGCAGAATTACCACGTAGGGTCTTTGCCATTTTGGGGTTAGATCTGAGTGGGACTGAACTGTCATATAGACTCTCTCCTATTTGAAGGGATGGGTATGGAAGATTGGTGTGTGGTTGAGGGAGTAAGTTATCTATATGTTGCCAAAGGGCATCTCGTATCTGGGCAAGTAAAGGAAAGGGAAGGTGGGAAGGCAGTTTGGGACTGTCCTGGGAGTGGGGAAGAGCCAAAGGTATTATGGGCCTCCCATACATGGCCTCAAACGGACTGATATTTAAGGGGTTTTTTGGTAAGGCCCCAACCTTTAAGAGGGCTAAAGGGAGGAGTTTAGTCCAGTCTTGATGAAGTCTGATCGTTAATTTGGTCAGAGTTTCTTTTAGGACTTGGTTGGCTCTCTCAACCTTACCCGGCAGACTGGGGATGTTAAGGAATGTGAAACCTCCAAGGAACTTAGGGCTCATGCACTAGTCTGGGTGATTTGGGATGTGAATTTGGGCCCTTTGTCAGGCTGGAGGGAGGGAGGCATTCCAAACCTCGGGAGGATTTCAGTAAGAATAAGCTGAGGCACAGTAGGGGCTCATTTGTTAGTAGTCGGGAAAGCTTCGATCCATCCAGAAGATGTATCTACAAAGACTGGGAGAAATTTAACCCTTTTTACAGGTGGCATGTGGGTGAAATCTACCTGCCAGTCTTGTGCAGGAAGATGTCTGTGAATTTGGTGGGTGGGGAAAGGAGCAGGGGGCAAATGTTAGGATTTGTCTGCTAAAAAATGGTACAAGTTTGGGTCAGATTATTTAAATCAGTCACATCGTCTTTAGTCAGTTTAATAGTTTTGAAGGAAAGCCTTAAGTACTTTTGTAGAGGGGTGGAAGAGGGAATGTAAATATGAAAGTAATGTGTGGCTGTTAGGCTCATCAGTCCAGGCTGTAGTAAAGACAGGACTAACAGAGGTGGCCGGCCGTTTTGTGTCGTGATCTGTTATATCATTATAAAAGGAGACAGGACTATGTCGCTGATGTCTCCAGCAGGGTATTACAGCAGCTTGTTTTGGGAGCTGAGCCGCATGGAGGAGTTCAGAAATAAAAGAAGCATTGGGAATAGGTGTGTGTTTTTGAGTGAGGAATCTCTTTCTCTAGATTACAGTGTTAGAATGTAACATGTTATAGACATATTTGGAGTCAGGGTAAATGTTTATCTGCTGGTCTTTGGCTAGGGTCAAAGCTTGTGTAAGAGCTATCAGTTCAGCCTGCTGTGAGGATGTGTGAGCTGGGAGTGTGGCTGACTTGATGAGGTGAGGGGGGATGACTTTGTCGGGCTGTCCCTGGACTATAGTGTATCCAGCCCCGAATGGGGCTTGTTTCTGGGCACTGCCGTCTATGAACCAGGATGGAACTGTGGGGTCAGTAAGGGGCTGATCAGTTATATGGTCAAAGGGATTAAGTGTCATATCTAAGGTCTGAACACAGTCATGAAATAGGTGTTCTGCTTTTGGATCTGGTGTAGGGAGTAAGCTAGCAGGATTAAGAGGTTTACAAGGCATAAAAGAAAGGGATGGGTCGAGGTGGCGTGCGTGGAGGATTTGTAGTCGAGCGGGGGGGCAGAGAAAGGAAAGGCCCATGAGAGTAAATCTTTGAAAGAATGAGGTGAGCATACATTTAGAGGGGCATTTTGGGTTAGTTTTTGGGCTTCAGGTATTAAGAGGGTAGTTGCAGGTAAGGCCTGGAGACAAGGTGGTCATCTGAGCATGACGAGATCGGGTTGTTTAGATAAGTAAGCCAGAGGGCCCCATGTGTCCCCCCTTTTTTTGGCACAGAATCTCTAATGTCCTTGTTGAGAATGTACAAAAAAGAAAAAAGGCTTGGTGTAATCAGGTAAGTAAAGAGAAGGGGCCTATAGTAAATGTTTGATAAGAGTCTGTATTGGGGTGTGGAGAGAGGTGGAGGCCAGTAAGGGATCATCTAAGTTTCTTTGAGTAGCTTAGTAGAGGTTTTGCATGGAGGGCAGAATGTGGGACCCATACTTAGAAGAAGTTTAATAGGCCTGATAGAGACAGAGGTTTTCTCTTGGTCTGGGGCCTGGGGGTCTGTGTCACGGCTCGAAATCTCTGAGTTGGGATTATTGTTTGAAGTCCTTGTCGGGATTCTGTGGTCAGGGTATACTGAGTTTGGGTTATTACTTGAGAGGGTTTTTAAGAAAGACCAGCACCGGGGTGTGGTATCTGGCTACTGATGGGCTTCAGTGTCCCAGACCTGAGTCTATCAGGGGAAGACCAGGGGCAGGTTTTGGGAGTGAGGGCTGGCCAGGGGTTAAGGTGCCATTTGGAAGCAAAGAACTGATATGGGATCTAAGAATGGGAAGTTTACAGAAGTTTGTAGCTTGGCCAGAAGATTACGTCCCATCAATGTCATTGGGCATTGAGGAACTATCATAAAAGAATGTGTTAGTGTTGTTTTGCCAAAGGAACAAAGGAGAGGAGGGGTTATTTGGGGATAAAAAGGGATGTCTGAGACCCCTTTGATGGCCACTTTTGAAGGCTGGAGAGGGCCCTTAAAGGAGGTTAAAAGTGAAAAGGCCGCGCCAGTGTCTGTTAGACACGAGACTTTGTGTCCGGCCACCGTGTCAATTACCCGAAGCCCTGAGTCCGTCTGTATGGGGCGGACTTGGGGTCTGGAGCTTGGGCTCTGTCACTGGAATAACTCAGGCACAACTGGATCATCTCTCACTTCATCCAAGGAACCATGGTCTGGGGTGCCAAGGCCTCCCTGAGTCTGGTTCCTGGCCCATTGTTGTTGGGCCTGGGGTGGACCCCGAGATTTGGTGGGTAGTGTCTGAGAACAATCTGTTTTCCAGTGGTCCCATTGTTTGCAGGTGGGGCAGGGTTTGGTGGGTGGCCAGGGCTTTGGGCAAGACTTAGCCCAGTGTCCCGTTGGGTTACATCTGAAGCAGGGGTCTGGAGGGCGAGGTCTCATATGGGTGGGCTGAGGTTGATGGGCCAAAGGGGTTGAAGTTTTTCCTTGGATAGCTGCAGCAAATAAAGCATATTTGGCCTTTTAATTTCTTTTCTTTTTCTTTTTTCGCTTCTTCCTCCCTATTGTTGAAAACTTTAAAGGCTAATTTTAGGAGATCTCGCTGAGGGGTTTTGGGGGCCCTTTTTTAACTGGCCTAGTTTTCGGTGAATATTGGGGGCTGACTGGCTTATGAACTGGACATGTAGGTACAAAAGTCCAGCGAGGGTGGAAATATCTAGATTAATGTATTTTTGGATTGCCTCAGTAAGCTGTAAAAGAAAAAGGGCAGGATTTTTATCTTTTTCTTGAGTCACTTCCCTAATCTTAACATAGTTAACATGAATGTGAGAGCTTTTTAGCATTTCTTCTAGTAAACAGGTGATCCTATGATGCAGGTACTGGATGTTGGCATCGCCTGCTGGATATGACAACTGTGGGTCAGTTAGAGGGACCGCATCATCAGCCGCCGGATTAGTCCTATCTTGGTTATGGAGCTCATCAGCATGAGTCTGGGCTGCCTGTCAAATCCATTTTTTTTTCATCAGGGATTAAAGTGGCATTTAGGATGTAATAAAGATCATTCCAGGTTAAATGATATGTTTGTGTAAGGTGAAGGAATTTTTTTCTGTATCTAGTAGGATTTTCTGAAAAGGATCTCATTTTTTCTGCATTTTGGCTCATATCAGAAATTGAGACAGGCACATGAACCCATGTAGGGCCCTCCGGTCCTGCTACCTCTCTGCGAGGAAATATGTTTGCTTCGGGTCCTGGCTGATGGAGGGGGGCGGAAATCTCTTTTGGGGTTTTGGAGTCATCACTTTTTGTTTTGGAGGAGGAAGGGCTAGAGGTTGGGGTCTTATCTCCGGAAGCTTTTTGGGGGGGCGGTAGGGAGGAGGCTCATCTGTCTGGTCAAAATTGGGGGCTGAGGCTTCAGGGGGCCTTTTAGGGGCTTTAGATTTGGATTCTTTTGTAATGGAGGGGGAGAGAGAGCTGAGGAAGATTTGATAGGTAGAACAGTCTTTGCAGAGAAAAGGACAACTTTTAAGGTCTCAGAAGGCTTGAATATAGGGGACCTCTGACTGTTTGCCGTTCCGTTTGAGGAAGTTACTGAGATCTGATAAAATATTAAAATCGAAAGTCCCGAACTCAGGCCAGCGGTCTTGATTGTCTAATTGGTATTGAGTCCAGATCTGTATAGAGTTGTTCTAAGCGGTTAGCTTTGAGTTCAGAGAGTAAGAGTGGTTTGAGATTCTTGAGAACACAGGCGAGAAGGGGAATCTTTTGGGACAGACTGGCCAGACCCCATCATTGAAAGGCAAGCAGAGGCTCCTATTGGGAACTCGAGTCATCACTCATAGTCGCAATAGGAGTTACGAGAAGAGAGCTCTCTGTCGAGGTGGAGCGTCCCCCACCATCGCCTACAGAGTGGCCCTAGGCCGGGGGTCCCTGGGACCCGGAGGGGAGTGAGTTCTAGGGAGCCTCTAGAACACCGTCCGGATCTTACCTTAATCTAGGGGCCAGCTCAAGTGGAGTGTTGCATGTAAAGCACTCGAATGGCAAAAGGCCTCTGTCCTGGAGTTGGTCGGTCTCGTCGAAAAGAAAGTGTAGAGAAAAGAGGGAGAGAGGGAGAGGCCAGTGTTCCTCGGCTTACATGGAAAACCAATAAAGCCCTTACCCAGGGCTTGTCCCGCTCACAAAGGCACAGGGTGTCCTCTCGAGGAGGTCTTGAAAGCCTGGGTGGGAAAGTGAGCTTGGCAGGCTTCCACGCTTCGAAGAGCTGGCCATGGAGAACGAGAAGGAACCTCAACCTCCCGGGTTTCAGCACCAAAAATGTGTAGGGTAAGGGAATTAGAGAAGGCGAGGTTCAGAAAAAGAACGAGAGCGGCACTTTACAGGAACAGGTCACTTTAATGAGGCGAGAAGGGGCAGCAGTCAGATCAGTGCGCTGCTGTGCTAACCCAAGAAAAGAGTAAGTGTATAAGGCGTGGATGTGGGAAGCTAATGTCTGCAGGGGACCTGTTCTTCTCCGACGTTGTTCGGAGTAGTTATCTCTGAAACTGCTGGGGCAAGGAATTTTGGAGACCCGCCAGAGGCTGGACTGGCTGGGAGCTGGCGTAATCAACCTTACTGTCCATTTTTTTTTATCAGGTGAGAGAGTTCTTTGTTTTGCATAGAATGGTGGGAAGGACCTCGAGGGGAATTTTAACTCCAGACAATTTTGAGCCCTGTAACTTTCCTTCAGTGGTGGACAGCAGGCTTCATGTGGGTGGAGGAGGGCCAGCCTGGATCAGAAGATTGAGGTCCCACGCACAGAGGACGAGGCCCTCCAGATCCAGGGAAGGGCCCATGTGCATCTCTATGCTCTCACCTCCCTCAGCCAGGAGACGGCCCACCCTGGGGACCCACAGCTGCTCAGGCCCCTCGGACGCGACACCAGCGTAGCCCATCAGGAAGGAGGGGTCGAGCAGAGGCCTGTGGGTGTAGTTTGCTCCTGTCGTGTACGTTGTATTTTCGATTGGAGTGGAGTTCCCTGCGAGGTTAGCTTGTTGTCAGACACACAGCCACTCGATCCATCTGTCCATACAGACGCAGGTGTTCTTCTACCCGTTCTCTCCACGAATAACCTAATATACGTTTGCGTAGAATTCCATGTTGTATACAGGAGGTTGTTGTTCATTATCCTTTGTCTACCTGTCTATCTTTCTAGGCCTCCACCAAACTCTCTGTGTACCTGCCTATCTATAATTCTGTCTCTATTTCTCTTTCTGGCTATCAATAAATTTCTCTACCTATATTTACATCTCTGTTCATTCACTATCTGTGCATTCATCAGTCTCACTATCTGTGTTTCTCTCTGTCTGTGTTCATCTTTTAAGCCCGTGAATCCAGCTGCCTCTGTATCCATCTGTCTGTCTGTCTCTCTGTCCATCTAGCCAGGAATGTGTCTTTATCTCTGTTTCTCGAGGTACCAGTGTTGACAGGAATCCAGCTTTGATCTGCCTCTCTGTTGACATTCATCTCTTTCTCTCTGCAGCTGTTAGTAGATCTCTCTATCTACATTTCTATGTCCTTTTGTTCTCTGTGTGTTTGTTTATATTTTATCCATATGTTGATGGATCCAGTGTCCTTATATCCAGCTCTCTCTCTATCACGTTATCTCTGGATTTCGTACCTCTGAATCTCTAGGTCTTTATATACATTTTTATTTATATCTATCCATGTATCTACATAAAGATGTATTTATTGATATATTTACAGCTGTATCTAACTCTTCCACTGTCTTTCCAGCTCCCTTCGTGTCTGCACATCTATCCATTTCTCTGTGTCACTCAAATTTGGTAAGTTTTCATCCCAAACTCCTCAGTTACCCTTCCCCTCATTCCAGACATCCATTTGCCAAGTCTCAGTTTGATATCTCTGGCTGGAAATCTGTTTCTGTTGGGGAAACTAGTTCATTTGTGATGCTTTTGGATTCCACCTGAATGCTGTACTATGTATGGTCTTCATCTTTCTGTGTCTGATTTCCTTGAGGCAGGGTGATCCTCTGAGGGACTATCAATGCGGAAGAATGTGCATAATTTCTTGGTGCTTCTGGCTGAGTCATCATCCATTGCATGTATGTAGCCCATCTTCCATATCCATTCATCTGTGAATGGACATTTTGGTGGTTTCCAATGCTTGACTCTTCTGGGGAGCCCCGCAGGAGACACTGGGGTTCAGGTATATTGGAGAAGGATGGTTTTCTCTGGATAGTGGCCCGGAGTGCAATTTGGGGATCTCCTGGTAGGTGGGTTTTTTGCCTCTGAACAAACCTGCAGGCTGTGTCTGTAGCAAGACTGTTAAGAGTCTCCATTCTGTGTAGCAGCACAGGGGGTTCTGTTTTCTCCACGTGCCCTTGAACATGGTTGCTTGTGGAGCGGAGGACTGCTGTCAGATGCAGCCTCGGTTGTCCTTTTGCTTGTCCTTGTCCGTTTGTCTTCATGGTTGAGAGGCTGAAGAACTCTCCAGGCTCGTTGACAAGTTGTAACTGTGAGGAGAACTTTTGCCTTGAAATAGGCTCTGAAATTAGGCACACTTTTGCATTCTTCTAGTATTACCAACCACAGGATGTTCCTCCAGGGTGGGGATCATTTAGGGCCCCCGCAGGCCTTGTGAATATCTAGATAGATGGATACAGAAGTAGCTGGAATCATGGACTTCAGAGATGAATATAAACAGAAACATAGGTGGTGAAACTACTGGATGTATAGATAATGAATGGATAGATATCAATATAGGTAGAGAAATTTATTGATAGCCAGAGAAAGAGAGACAGAATTATAGATAGGGATATATACAGAGAGTTTGGTGGAGGCCTAGAAAAATAGAGAGTTAGAAAGTTAATGAACTGTGACTTCCTGGATACAACAGGGAGTTCTACTCACCAGTGTATTAAGTTACTCGTCTAGAGAATGTGCAAAGGAATACTTAGGTCTATACAGACAGATGGATCAAGTGGCTGTGCTCCTGACTAGAAGCTAGCTTTGCAGGTAAACTACTGCAAGAGAAGATACAAATCACACAAGAAAAGAAAATTACACCCAAAGGCCTGCATTCAACCCCTCCATCCTGATGGGCTATGCTGGTGTCACGTCCATGGGGCCTGAGCAGGCTTGGGTCCCAAGGCTGGGCTGTGGTGGGGCTGCGGGAACTGTGGAGGATATGCCCGCTGCTGATGCCCCCATTGTATCTGCATTACCTTGTCCCTACTTTTGGGACCACCTTTCCCATATTCAGACTGGTCTGCTTATAGCTATGCCAAGGTTTGTGTCTCTGAAGGGTCATGAACCCCCTGTCCATGAAGAGTTTCATAAAGTCATACTGTGTCCCAGGCTTCTGTAGTTGGACTTCCAGCCTCCTTTAGAGTCACCCATCTGCCTACCACAGCACCCTCATCATAGCACTTTGGCAGAGTTTTGTAATAGGTAATGAGATACAGCCCTTGGGTATTTCTTCAGACACTTTCCACTCTAATTTACCATGCAGGAACAGGACTATATCTAGGCTATGGTTGCAAGAGTGGGTCATAAAGAAGGGCTCCTTGCTTGTGGTTCTATCTCGTAACAGTTTGAACTTTGGTGCTTTGTCCTTTTTTCAGTCACTGGGTTGTGTCCAACTTTTTATCACCCCATGGACTGCAGCACACCAGGTCTCCCTGTTCCCAGCCATCTCCCAGAGTTTGCCCAAGTTCATGGCCGTTGCCTCAGTGATGCCATCCAACCATCTCATCCTCTGTCATCCCCTTCTCCTCCTGCCCTCAATCTTTCGCAGCATCAGGGTCTTTTCCAGTGAGTCAGCTCTTCGCATCAGGTGGCCAAAGTACAGAGCTTCAGCTTCAGCAACAGTTCTTCCAATGAACATTCAGGATTGATTTCCTTTAGGACTGACTAGTTTGATCTCCTTGCAGTCCAAGGGGTTCTCAAAAGTCTTCTCCAACACCACAAATTGAAGGCATCAATTCTTCATCATTCAGCCGCCTTTGTGAACGAACTCTCATATCTGTACCTGACTACTGGAAAAACCAAACTAGATAGACCTTCATTGGCGTAGTGATATGTTGGCTTTTTAATATGCTGTCTAGGTTTGTCATAGCTTTTCTTTCAAGGAGCAAGTCGCTTTTAATTTCATGGCTGCAGTCTCCATCCACAGTGACTCTGGAGCTCAAGAAAATAAAATCTGTCACTTTTTCCCCTTCTATTAATATTTGCCATGAAGTGGTGGGACCAGATGCCATGATCTTAGTTTTCTGAATGTTGACTTTCAAGCCAGCTTCTTTTCTGAATGTTGACTTTCAAGCCAGCTTCTTCACTGTCCTCTTTCACCCCCATCAGAGGCTCTTTAGTTACTATTTATTTTCTGCCTTTAGAGTAGTATTTGTGTAGAGACTGTTGATATTTCTCCTGACAGTCTTCATTCCAGCCTGTGATTCATCCAGCCTGGCATTTCACATGATGTACTCTGAATAGAAGTTAAATAAGTAGGGTGACAAGATACAGTCTTTTCATACTCTTTCCCAATTTTGAATCAGTCCTTTATTCCCTGTCTGTTTATTCCATCACTGTTGTTTCTTAACTCCAATACAGGTTTCTCAGGAGACTGGTAATGTGGTCTAGTATTCCCATCTCTTTAAGGATTTTCTACATTTTGTTGTGATCCATAGTCAAAGGCTTCAGTGTAGTCAATGAAGCAGGTGTTTTTCTTTTTTTTTTAGTTCTACCACTTTATTGCTACCAACCCATCTCCCTCCACCCTCGCGCACACACGCTCAGTCATGTAACCCCATGGACTGCAGCCCGCCAGGCTCCTCTGTCCATGGACTTTTCCAGGCAAGAATACTGGAGTGGGTTGCAAAGCAGGTGTTTTTCCTAGAACTCCTTTTCTATTTCCATGATTCAGGGAATGTTGACAGTCTCATCTCTGGTTCCTCTTCGAAACCCATCCCCTACATCTTCAAGTTCTCATTTCAAGTACTGCTTAAGCCTAGCTTGACAGATTTTGAGCATAATCTTGCTCGCATGTGAAATGAGCAGTTGTACGGTAGCTTGAACATTCTTTGGCATTGCCCTTCTTTGGGATTGGGAAGAAAACTGACCTTTTCCAGTCCTGTCGCCACTGCTGAATTTTCCACATTTGCTGGCATATTGAGTGCAGCACTTTAACAGCATCATCTCTCAGCATTTGAAACAGCTCACCTGGAATTCCATCACCTCCACTAGCTTTGTTCGTAGTGATGCTTTCTAAGGCCCACTGGACCTCACACTCCAGATGTCTGGCTCTAAGTGATTGACCATACCATCACAGTTATCCAGGTCATTAAGATCTTTCTTGCATAGTTTTTCTGTGTATTCTTGTCACCTCTTCTTAATCAGTCTCTTTGGCTCTGTTAGGTCCTTATTGTTTCTTTTCTTTATTGGGCCCACCCTTTCATGAAATGTTTCCTTGATATCTCCAGTTTTCTTGGAGAGATCTCTACTCATTCTCATTCTATCGTTTTCCTCTGTTTCTTTACATTGTTTATTTAAGAAGGCCTTGTTATCTCTCTCCACTGTTTTCTGGAACTCTGCATTCAGTTGGGTATATCTTTCCCTGTCTCCCTTGCCTTTTGCTTCTTTTTTTTCCTCAGCTACTTGTAAGGCTTCCTCAGACAACCACTTTGCCTTCTTACATCTCTTTTTCCTTGGGATTGTCTTGGTCACTGCCTCTTGTACAATGTTACGAACCTCCATCCATAGTTCTTCGGGCACTCTGTCTATCAGATCTAATCCCTTAAATCTATTTCTCACTTCCACTGTATAGTCATAAGGGATTTGATTCAGGTCATACCTGAATGGTCTAGTGGTTTTCCCTACTTTCTTCAGTTAAGTCTGAATTTTTCAGTAAGGAGCTCATGATCTGAGCCACAGTCAGTTCCAGGCGTTGTTTTCATGGACTGTATAGAGCTTCTCCATTTTTGGCTGCAAAGAACAATCAGTCTGATTTTAGTACTGACCATCTGGTTATGTCCATGTGTGGAGTCGTCTCTTGGGTTGTTGGAAGAGGGTATTTGCTATGACCAATGGGTTCTCTTGGCAAACTCTTAGCCTTTGCCCTGCTTCATTTTGTAATTCACAGTCAAACTTTCCTGTTATTCTCGGTTTCTCTTGACTTCCTACTTTTTTATTCCAGTTCCCTATGAGGAAAATGATATCTCTTTTTGGTGTTAGTTCTAGAAGGCGTTGTATGTAGGTCTTCACAGAATGGGTCAACTTCAGCTTCTTCAGCATTAGTGGTTGGGACATAGACTTGGATTACTGTGATGTTGAATGGTTTGCCTTGGAAATGAACCGAGATCCTTCTGTTGTTTTTGAGATTGCACTCAAATACCACATTTCAGACTCTTGTTGACTATGAGGGCTACTCCATTTCTTCTAAGGGATTCGTGCCCACAGTAGTAAATATAATAGTCACCTGAATTAAATTTGCCTATTCCTGTCCACTTTAGTTGGCTGATTCCTAAGATGTTGATGTTCAGTCAAGCCATCTCCTGCTTGACTATGTCCAATTTACCTTGATTTGTGGACCTAATATTCAAGGTTCCTAGGCAATATTGTTCTTTACAGCATCAGACACATCTTTTACCACCACCTTTCAACCAGACCATCTGGTTCTGTCACCACCAGACACATCCACAGCTGAGTGTCACTCCCACTTTGGCCCAGTGGCTTGTTTCTTACTGGGGCTATTAGTAACTGTGCTCCACTAGGATACTGGATGCATTATAACCTGGGGCGGGGGGGCAGTGGGCCTCTCCCGGCGTCATAACTTGTTGCCTTTTCATTCTGTCCGTGAGGTTTTCTAGGCAAAAATACTCAAGTGGGTTGCCATTCCTTTCTCCAGTGGACCACATTTTGTCAGAACTCTTCACTATGACCTGTCCATCTTGGGTGGCCTTCATGGCTCATAGCTCCACTGAGTTATGCAAGCCCCTTCACCACTACAAGGCTGTGATTCATGAAGGGAAAGCTGGTGCTTAAGGGTGCTTAATATTCACAAAGCCTATGGGACTGTAAATGACCTCTTCCTTCAAGAAATGCCCTGCAGTTGGTAAATGAAAACAAATTCAGTACAGGGCCAACTCTTAATGCCATTTCAAGAGAAAAATTTTCCTCCCATTCTTTAAAGAAAAAAAAAAATCACATGAAAATATGTTCAGTATCTTTGGGTTTTCCTTGGTGGTCCAGTGGTTAAGAATATGACTTCCTATGCAGGGCATGCAGGTTTGATCCTCTTGGGGAACTAAGATCTTACTTGCCTCAGAGCAACTAGGCCCAAGGGGTGAAACCGTGGGGTGAAACTACTGAGCCCGCATGCTCTAGAATTCACATGCCACAACTAGAGTAGCCCATACCACAGTGAAGACCCTGAATGCTGCAACTAAGATGCAATGCAGCCAAAAATAAAAATATGTAATTTTTTAAGTTTTTAATTAAAATAAGTACGTACCATATTTCCTTCAGGCCTTGGTGACCTGGGCTGGTATCTCATCCCAAAGGAGGCTTAGATTCCAAGGCTAGACACTCCTTTGGCTGAGGGTCCTGGGGAGGTTGTGCCAACAATGGGACCTCTAGTGTCTGGTCCCCTCTGGATGTGACCACAATCTTTAGATCCAGGTGGCCCCCTCTTGCAGATAAATCAAGCCTAAAGGACCCCTAAAATGATGGTCCCTTCAGGCGAGAAGAGCTTTGAAAAGTCATCTGGTCTCCCATGTCCTCTGAGTTCCCACTTCCTTAGAGGCACCCCACTTACAAATGACAACCCCTGAGCATAGCAGCTTGGCAGGGATTCCAATCTATCTGGAGGCGAAGGGTGAGGAAGGAGCAGTGATGAGACTGGCCCTTGGTTATTTGTGCTCGTCCACTACACTCTAATGGACAACCCAGGAACAAGACTTTCCCTAGGGCTCTGGTTGTCCCAGTAACCAGAGTTGCCATGAAGAAATCCTGCTGTCTTGTGGCCAGTGCTCGCAACTACAACTTGCAAATTGGTGCTTAACATTGATTCACAAGGGCTGTGGGGATGTAAATAAATGACTCTTACCCTAATAAGATGGGCTGGATAGGCCACCTAATCCAGTATTCTGGGGCTTCCCTTGTGGCTCAGCTGGTAAAGAATCCACCTGCAATGCGGGAGGCCTGGTTCAATCCCTGGGTTGGGAAGATTCCCTGGAGAAGGGAAAGGCTACCCACTCCAGTATTCTCCTCTGAGAAAAGCCATGAATGGAGGAGCCTGGTGGGCTACAATCCATGGGGCTGCAAAGAGTCAGATGTAACTGAGCAACTAAGCACGCACACACACGGCATGGGGACAACCGAAATGTCCATCGACAGATGAACGGAGAGAGGCACGCTACATGCACTGCATGGACTGTGACTCAGCCAGAAAACAAGGAAATAATGTCATTTGCAGCAAAATGGATGGACCGGGAGATGTCCACACTAAGTCAGACAGAGAAAGACACATATGATATCACTTACAGGTAGAATATGAAAATATAAAAATTGATAGAATTGAACTAATTTACAAAAGAGAAACAGACTCACAGATGATACAGTTAGGGTTACCAAAGGGAAAGTTGGGGGGGATAAATGAGGAGGCTGGGTTTAAGCAACACCCACTAATATTTATGGGCTTTCCTGGCGGCTCAGACAGTAAAGAAGTCTGCAATGCAGGAGACCCAGGTTCGGTCTCTGGGTTGGGATCCCCTGGCGAAGGGTATGGCAACCCACTCCAGTATACTTGCCTTGAGAATTCCATTGACAGAGGAGCCTGGTGGGCTACAGTCCAGGGACTCACAAAGAGTTGGACACGACTGAGCGACTAACACTTTCAGTAACATTTATAAAATAGATAATCAACAAGGGCCTACTATAGAGGACAGTGAACTCTACTCACCATTCTGTCATAACCTATATGCAAAAAGAAGCCATGAGAAATTTATATATACATATGTCTGTTTATACCTGAATCACACTGCTGTATACTTCAAATAAACACAACACTGCAAATCAACAATCCTCCAAGATAAAATAATCTTTAAAACATAAAAAATGCCTAACAAAATTCCCTTTGGCCACAGGGACCTGGGCTATTAGCACAGGCCTGGGGCCTGAGGAAGCTGGCGCCAAAGGTTGGACTACCACAGGGCTGACAGTCTAGGGCACAGAGCGAGGAGAACACAGTTCGATCCTAACCAACCCTGAACCAGAGATCACCTCTCACCAGAGGCTCCAGGACCACGACCTGGAACAGAAGTCACAGCAGCAGCTGGGATTTCCTGAGACCTGCGTGAAGCAGCACAGCCGTCCTGTGCAGACACACACCCCTCGCCTCATTGATGAGCAAGCCGGCAAGAAGTTCAGAAGCTGCCACGGCCACGTGCTAACGCCGGTGTTGGCATCACAATCCACACGGGTCCATGATCCACTGTCACCAGGACTCTGAAATTAGTCCTTTCAAGGGTGGATCAGAGAGGCTCCTGATCCTCAGAGGGGGCTGAGACGGGGCAAGGGTCCTCAGAGGTCAGCAAGGAGTGGCGCTCCCACCAGGCCTTTCTGTGCGCGTGGAGATGAGAGGTCAGGCCGCTCACTGCAGGAAGCTGTGGACACAGGTCAGTGTGGGCCCCTCTTCTACAGGTTCCTTGTGCGTTTCTCAGCAGCAGAACCTCTGCTTTGAAGTAAATCTTAGATCAAGTGGGAGGGAGGGGACATACATACACTTATGACTGATTGACGTTGTTGTATGGCAGAAGGCTATACAACATTGTTAATTATCCTCCAATTTTTAAAAAAGAGTAACATTAAAAATCTTAAATATTAGATGATAACATATAAAATGGAAAAAAAAGTGAAACTACTTTGGCTGAAGTGAGACCACAGCGGGCTGGCCCACTCAGTCTGCAAAATCCAAGCCTTTAGACAACAGTAGGACAATAGTTGCTTCTTTCCTTCCATTATTCAGATACGAAAAGAAAGGCCACGAAGGCAGCTCTGCTCAGGCTTCTCAGTGGACACAGACTACACTGAATTCTAGTGAGCGCTACATTTCTGCTTTTTCTCACACACTCTGTGCTCCCAAGGGCAGGCCTGGTCCTCCGTGCAGTGCCTGCTGCCATCAATGAATGAATAACGAGAGGGGACTGGCCCCAGTCACACAGTGGGTTTAGTGATAGGTCATTGGGCTCCTGGCCATAAGCTGTGTATGTACAGGGTTGCATCCATCTTCCAGGGCAGTTGCCAAACCCAGATGAGACGAATGGAAGGGTAATGTAAAAGAGAGAGAGTTCTGGTGAGGACAAGATGGCAGAACAGCCACATAGGTTTTCAGTACTTTCACAAAAACAAAGCCACTAGGAGAGCAAAAGAAACCCCCAGATGACATTAAGGTAGGTCGTCAAGCTCTCGAACGTGAAGGAGTAGGGCCAAACCACTCACAGCCATAACACCAGTGTGATTTCAGCACGGGCAGGAGAAAGGCAAGCTTTTAAGGCCCTTTGAGTCAAGTAACCTGAGAATTATGATCAAATACACATCCCTTCTAGATAGAAAACTCAACAAGCCAATGTGAGAACTGTCAAAACTAGGAGCAGAGTCCCATGCTTTCATTTAAAAGAGAAAAATGGGGGATGCAAGAAAGTTGCAAATGGAGTCTCTAGCAATGAACAATTCATTATCTAAAGTAATACACTGGATGGGAGTTCACAGACATTAGACACTGTTGAAGGAAAGATCAGTAAGTCTGAATTCAGCAATAAAAATTACACAAACTGAAGCACAGAAAGAAAAAGAGACAAGACCCCTCCAAAAAAAAATAACAGGTAAGTTACTACAATATTAAGTAGTTTAAAATACATGTAAGGCCAAAAATCTTTGAAGAAACAGCCAAAATTTTTTTTCAAGCTGGATTAGAACTATAACCCTACAGATTCTAGGAAGTCAAAGAACCTCACACACACTGTAGTAAAACTGAAGTTAAAAAAGCAGCCAGAGAAAACAGATATTACAGATAAAGGAACAAATATAACAATGGCAGCCAACTTCTCATCAGAAATTTTGTAAAGCATTAGAAGATTAATGTCAGACGTGCTGGAAGAAAAAAGCCTGTTAGCTTGGAATTCTAAACCTAGTGAAAATATCCTTTTTTAAAGATGAAATAAACTCTTTTTCAAGTAAAAACTGCAACAATGAATTACCATCAGAGCTGAAATACAAGAAATGTGAAAGTAATTTCTTCAGGTAGAAGGAAAATAATACCAGATGAAAATCTGAATCTATACAAAGGAATAAGGAACACCAGAAATAGAAAAGATCTGGGTGAATAGGAGATTTTCTTTCATTTCTTTAATATCTCTAAAAATACTGACTATCCAAAGTACACTGTGGAGGTTATAGCATATAGAAATAAAATGTGTGAAATAGCACAAATAATGGCAGCAGGGAAATCAAAGTATTCTGTTTGAAGGATTTATAGTATATAAAAGGAATATCCTATCTGTTCAAGGTATGTTGTGGTGAAGCTGTGTTTTAAATCCTAGGTCAACCACTAAAAGAATAAAGCAAAGAATATAGTTAATAAGTCACCAGTGATTAACATAATACCACAAAAAAATGGTCCAAAAATGGGCATGAGAAGAGAAAAAAAAGGAACAAAGAACAGATGAGTCAAATAGAAAACAGCTAGTAGGTTTATACCAAACTATATAGGTGATTACAATAAATAGACTAAACACTCCCAAGTAAAAGGCCCTGATCAAGAGAGATTATCAGGATAGATTAAAAAAAAAACCAACCAACTACATGCTGTTTATATAAAACCTACTTTAAACATGAATGCAGATTAAAACAATGGAAATGTTTTAGAAGATATCCTATATACACACTAATCAAAAGAAAGATGAAGTATCTGTATTATAATGACGTAAAACTGATTCTAGAACAAGAAGTATCCGATAAAGTAGACTTCAGGACAACAAATACTTATAAAGGATTTTTTAAAAAGGACATAATAATAAAATGACCGATTCATCAAGAAGGCAACAATCCTAAATACACATGCACCTAAAACAGCTTCAAAATATGTGAAACAAAAACTCACAGAACTGAAGAGAAGTCATTTCCAATTCCAGCTGGAGATCTTAACACTCCTCTTTTAGCAGCAGAACAAGTACATCCCCTAAAAAAAAAAAAGGTTATGGAATACATACACAAACCTATCAGTCAGCTTGACGTAACTGACCATAGAATATTTCACCCAACAACACTTAAATGCATTCAAGTACATCTGGAATACCCATTAAGATAGACTCATTTCTGGACCCTCAAACATTCTTTAACAAATTTAAAAGAACTAAAATCATCAAGAACATATTCTTGGATTATAATGGCAATACCTAGATATCAATAATAGAATATTTGGAAAAATCTTCAAGCATTTGGAAATGTAACCAATATGTACATATCTAAATAACTTAGGGGTTGAAGAAAAAAAAAATCACAGTAAAAATAGTTACCTATAGAGGAAAGAGAAAACAGGAAAGAGAAGGGGACAGAAATGGAAGGTAATAGTCTCTGCTCCGCAGTGCAGGAGCCCCAGGAGAAGCAGGTTCAATCCCTGGGTCGGGAAGATCCCCTGGAGAAGGAAATAGCCACCCTCCCCAGTATTCTTGCCTGGAGAATCGCGTGGACAGAGGAGCCTGGTAGGCTACAGTCCATGGGGTCACAAAGAGTCAGACACGACTGAAGTGACTTAGCACACAGGCACACACACGTGTACCTTGTCCTATGCACTGACTTTGGAAGCATGTGATGCTTAGTAAGTAACAGTTAAAGAGGGAAAAGTCCCTAAAAGCTGAAAGAACAAACGGATGTAATTTTACTTATATATCAAGCCCAATCCATAACCACAGAAGGAAAATAAGTATTCAAGTGTTTTAAACTGTATATTCCTAATAGGCTGTATTTAGTAGTTCTATGGTTTGTAGTAATTGCAATCATCTTATTTTGAAAATATTATGTTGATACCATAAGACAGAGCAAGAGAAAAGTAATTTTGTTACTGTAATTAGAAACCAAAAAAAAAAAAAAGAAACCAAGATTTTTAAGGTAAAAGAAGGGATTTCAGTAAACAACTCAAGAACTGAAAGCACCGTCCCCTTAGGTTTTACTTGGAAATAACACTATTGACTCATGACCTATTTTTCTCCTAAAAACTGTATCTTTTCTCATCTCTGCACCGAAAAGGCCTAGAAGCAATATAAATAATTAGCATCCAGACTGCGATCTTTTGTAAAGAAAATATTTTTATTTATTTGTGGCTGCCCTGGGTCCTTGCTGCTGTGAGCAGGCTTTCTCCAGTTGTGGTGCTTGGGCTCTAGGGCGCAAGGGCTCAGTAGTGTGGTGCCCAGGCTTAGCTGCTCCGTGGCATGTGGAATCCTCCGGGACCAAGGATCGAACCTATGTCCCTTGCGTTGTCAGGTGGATTCTTAACCACTGGACCATCAGGGAAGTCCCAGACTGTGGTCTTTAAAAACTATTTCCCACTAAAAGAAACCAACATTTCTTAAAGGTATTACAGATTAGGGTCAGAAGCTGGAAGGGCACGCACAAAATGAGCCCAGGGTTTCTTAACGGGACAGAAGAAAACAAAAGTGTTAGATGCTCAGTCATAACAAGGAAGCTATCAAAAAACAATAGGGTTGTGTCAAAAGCACACAGCAATCAAGTCTTCAAATATGGAAGCATCAAAAATAATGACTGTAATTGATTGAAACACATATTTTAAAAACCCTTTGAGTGTGTGATAGGGGAAAAATTTTGAAGGTTGCTAGAACAATGACCTTACTTTGAAAATAAGAAAAAAAATCATGTATTTTTCTTGCCTTTCCCGTACAAACTGTGTATCATGATGATAAAATAATTGCTGAAGGAAAAAATGCTAGTAAATGTAGAAAGGAACAATAAAAAAAATAATCAGGTACAGGTCCGGGGCTGCTACAGACTAACAGAGTGTGTTTTATCTGTTAAAGATACATACTGAAGCTTTTAAGGTTGAAATTACATAACTGCCGAGATTTGCTTTTAAAATATTCCCCTAAAAGGAAAAACAGTAAGTGGGATAAAAACATGAAGCAAGATGCTAATACATGTCGAAACTGATGATGGATGCTTGGAGACTCACTGTATTACTCTGCTTTCTATGTTAGAAATTTTCCAGAATAAGAAGCTCAGATACATGTGGTGTTAGTTGCTCAGTTGTGTCTGACTGTGACCCCATGAACTGTAGCCCGCCAGGCTCCTCTGTCTGTGGGGATTCTCCAGGCAAGAATACTGGAGTGGGTTGCCATTCCCTTCTCCAGGGGATCTTCCCCATCCAGGGATCAAACCTAGGTCTCCTGCATTGCAGGCAGATTCTTTACCATCTGAGCCATGAGGGACGCCCTCCAATATATGTGGAGAGGGAGTTTATCTTCAGTTCACTTCAGTCGCTCAGTCATGTCCAACTCTTTGTGACCCCATGGACTGCAGCACGCCAGGCTTCTCTGTCCATCACCCACTCCTGGAGCCTACTCAAACTCATGTCCATTGCGTTGGTGATGCCATCCAACCATCTCATCCTCTGTCATCCCCTTCTCCTCCCACCTTCAATCCCTCCCAGCATCAGGGTCTTTTCAAATGAGTCAGTTCTTCCCATCAGGTGGCCAAAGTATTGGAGTTTCAGCTTCAGCATCAGTTAACATTGGCTTAAGGTACACTGTTCTCCTCCAAAGGCCTCTGGGGTCCAGATCCTAGTGGGTTCCCACCCCAGTCCCACAGCTGGGGGTATGCAATGAGGTACTTCCTGGGCACCGCTTCCGCTCCCTCAGTGGTTCTGACATCCTTCACCCCTTCCTTCCTCCCCGACCCAGCCTCAACTCTTCGGGATGTGCTTGGGGTCGTTTCCAACTTGCAGGCACATTTCTGTTTTCAGAGATAACACAGCAAGAGAGCGTGGGTGTTTGCCTGTGGGGGGTGTGTTTTCCCACCCTGCCCCACCTTCAGGCCTTCTGGGCCCCCAGGCCTGAGCTCAGGTGGTCCCCAAGGGCGAAGGCCTCCGGGTGACATGCTTACCCTCTGCTGGGACTGAAGGAGGGGTTCTAGCCTCCACGGTGGTGCGCTGGTGGAGAGAAGCTTCCCAGCAGAGGTATTGATTCTCAGCCCCTGCAGTGCCCTGAGGGGGCTCAGCCAGCCCCTCCTGGGCCCACACTGTCCCTAGAGTCTCCACAGGGGTCCAGTGCCCCCCGAGGTCCATCTGCGTCAGGAGGTCACTGGATGACCTCCAGTCTGCTGGCTCCCCGACCCCAACTCTGTCGTGCTCAGAGCCTGGGTGGGCAGCCAGCACTGCCGCTGAGGGCTGCGTGGCTCTGGGGAGACTGTGGTCTTCAGGGCCTTCGCTTTTCTCCTCATGAAGAGGCTCTCCTCAGCCTCACGGGTCTTTAAGGTCCTGTTGGGTCACTCTTCCCCTCAGGAGCCTTCGTAGCCTCCCTCCTCCAGATCCAGC
Source organism: Cervus canadensis (assembly GCF_019320065.1). Classification (NCBI taxonomy): domain Eukaryota; kingdom Metazoa; phylum Chordata; class Mammalia; order Artiodactyla; family Cervidae; genus Cervus; species Cervus canadensis. The sequence goes on along the minus strand of NC_057407.1, from coordinate 42,742,822 downwards.
CTCAATACCTTGTCCCAGCAGCTCCCAAACTGTGCTTATCCTCACCCGGCATCTCCTTCGAGGCCTTTCCTTACGATCCATCCCCACGTCTGCCACCCTCCGAGCATCCCACCTTCTGACTGGGGCCCCAGACATGCGTGCTGTTCATCTCCGCTCCCGCCCGCTGCTTGCCGCAGGGCTTCCCCTCAAAGCTCTGTTGCATTGCCAGTGGGGCCCTTCCTACCCTCCCAGCCAGAGCCCGGTCAGAAGTGAGTTCCTCCTCCAAAACGCTAGAAGGTCTACGCAGACAACTCACCGAGCCCTCAGGAGTCCTCGCCCGAGCGTCCTGTGTCATGAAGGGGCCTGGGGCAGGCATGGTTGACCCCCACATGGTTGATGAACTCTTCATCCGAGAACGTCTGACATAGCACAGGCTGGCCGGGGTACAAAAAATAGTTGTTATCTGCATGATACTTGACAGGTTGTAAAGGATTTCACATCCATCACCTCAGTTAATCCTGAAAGCCACTCTGAGAGGCGGCCCTGAGCAGGGGGACGCTGACTCCCCCAAAGCCAATGTGTGTGGTCACCGGAGCCAGCACCAGGTCCCAGCCCTCCTGCCCCAGGGCCCCTCTGCTCCCTCTCAGAGCCTGGCTGCGACTGGGGAGACCAGCGCACACGTTAGGAAAGGCTGAGCCGAGCCATCAGCATCGCCCAGGAGAAAGTGACGGAGTTCAGCCCGTGTTGGAGATGGTCCCTGCCCAGCTCTCCTGCAGTTTCTTCATCTGAAAAATGGGCTTCCCTTGGAGAGGCCTGAAAATTCCACAAGCTGGAGTCCTATAGGCTTGAGGCTATGAGAGCCAGAGCAGAATCCCTCATGGAGAGCAGCGAAGGCTGGGGCAGGACGTGCTCCTGAGATCAAGTGATCCTGTCCCCGCAGGAAGGAACAGCCGACAGGCCAACGCCAGCCCCCTCCCTCTCACCCAAGCCAGGGCTGGGCACGCTTGGGGACAGGAGGAGCAGACGGCTGCCCCAGGCCACCCCAGCAATCTCTCGGGGCATCATCGGACCTCCGCTGCTGATTTCTACCCAGAGGGCGTCATGAGCATTTTTAGTTCCCAAGGAATGTTAATCAGCACCCAGATGCTGGGCTGCCCTGAGATGGGACTGCAGTTTCAAACAGGGACTTGCCTGGTGGCTCAGTGGTAAAGAATCCTCCCGCAAATGCAGGAGACAGGTTCGATCCCTGGTCTGGGGAGATGCCACATGCCGAGGAGCCATGGACCCATGTGCTATGACTGCTGAGCCCGTGTCCTCTACGTGAGAGACCCCACTCGCCACAACCAGAGAAAAATCCATGCAGCAATGAAGACCCGGCACAGCCAAATAAACGAATCCCAGGCAGGCACTCTGGCGGCTCTCCTCTGTGGGGACCTGTTTTTATGGGTTTATCTCGCCCTGACAGCTGAGTGTCTGCAGGGCCATCTGAACAGAGTCTCCTGGGACCTTGCTGGTTCAGCTTCCTCATCCCTCATCGGGGCCTGGGACAGAGGACGTGGGGAGTCCCACTGTCAAACATTCTGCCTCTGAATGAACATTCTTGGCAGAGAGCACCCACGTCCTCCCACCACTCCTACTGGGGGAGGCAGGCACATAGGGCACTAAGCTGTCTGCTCAGCAATCGCGGCCCCAGGTCTAGGTCAGAGCCCTGGGGCTGATTGCAGGGCTCGGGCAGGAGGATGGAACTCTGGGCGAGAGGGGAGGGGAGGGGAGGGGAGGGGAGGGGAGGAGAGGCACGTGGTCCGGAGTCTGTCCTCCAGGCCCGTGTGTCCCCAGCCAGCTGAGGCCATGCCTGCCCCGGGGGCCGTCTGCAGCCTGCTGCTCCTCAGTACACTCCGGGTGGACTTGGCCACGGTGGGCCCCAGCTCCCTGAGCCTCAAACATCAGAGAGTGCAGGTGCGACGTCTCCCCACGAGCCCGCGTTCTGAATGGGACACTCCTTCCAGCCCTGCCCTGAGCTGTGTGAGCTGGCCTCACCTGTTCTGGGCTTCAGCCTTCCCCCAGAGCACAAAGGAGGCCTCTGGGTCTAAACGCAGGCCTGTACCTCACTCTGCTTCTGGACGGACAGCGGGGCTTAGAGTCCTAAGAACACCTCCTCTTTCCAGCAGAGAAAGGAATCCAAGAAGCCAGCAGTCACGCTGAAGCCCTGAGGCCCTGGGAGGCTGGCTTGGCCCAGAAGTCAGGCAGAAAGTGCAGAAGATGAACTGGAAATCCAGGTGGGTCGCTGCAGTTTTATGCCTCCGGCAGTGGAGGGAATAATGGACTCTGTACTGCTGGGCTCTGGGAGGTCTTTGCCCATCAGCAGGCAAATACCTAAGTAACTGTGCCACAGCAGGATGAGCCCCAAGCAGAGGGGAAGGGAGGGGCCAGCAGACACCAGGCGATCGCAAAGGGCATCCAGCAGACAGACACCAGGAAGAAAGCGCTGCTCACAGACTGGAGACGTTTCCCTAGAGAAAACCTTCTGATGGACTCAGGGACCTCGCAGACCTTATCTGACTTTATCTTATGGGGGGCAGCACCCTGGACAGGTGGACCAAACCCCACCTATAGATGAGAATGGAGCCCACCAGGCTTGCTTAGGCTTTGGTGAATTGTGCATGGAGGGGCAAAGAGGGCTAGGAGAAAGAGGGTGTGAAGGCATTTTATGAGTTCCCCACCTGTGTGGGGAAGGTGGGTGCAAGGAGGTGTGCGTGCTTAGAAAACCGGCGAATGGTCCCAACAAGAGTTAATGTCGAGAAAGACACCTCCGTGCAGGGAAATCAGAATCGCCCCGGGGAGCCTGGTAACTACGTGCTGCTGCCCGCACCTCGATCTCTCTGCTGCTTCACCCTCCTGCTTAGCATTTAACCTCTACAACCGCCCGTGAGGTCATTAAGGCTGGTCTTGGGCCCTCATTTAGAGACAAAGGACAGAGGTTCAGCTGGGAGAGCTCACTGGCCTGAGGGGCCACTGCCTGTGTGGGGCAGAGGTGGGACCCATGGTCTGGGGGGACTCCAGTCCCCAAGCCCTGTATCCCCATCACCCATCTGGCAGAGAGAGAGCAGGTGGCCCAGGAAGTCTCCTCGCCCTCCCCCCAGCGACCCCCAGCCTCTCCCCCGATCCCTGTGAGTCAGGGGTGAAATCCCCAACCCACACCCTCTGACCCTCACCAGCACCTCCTCCCACCACGTGTGAGATCCCACCTGTCACATTCCCCCTCGACACCAGTCTGCAAATCCTTAGACTAAAATGAGGGAACTTTCCCATTGCACCAGCCAGGTCCAGCAGGGCAAGGTCTAAGCCAGCTCAGATGCAGAAGTTTCTAGTTTCCACAGAGGGAACGGTAGGCAGTGCTTCAGCTAGAACTGGGAGCCTGCAAGTCTGGAGGTGGAGGGGGCCCTGACACGGGCCGTGACCCTGGCTCTGCTCTCCCAACCCCTCCAGTCCTGGGGTCCCGTCTCAATCATCGCAGGCCCCTCCACACCCTCCGAACTTGTTTCCCAAAGTGGAGTTTCAGACCTAGAAGCTTTCGAGACCAAGTCCCACCCCCAGTGCACCCGACCCCCACTCACCAGATGACCCTGAGGCCAAAGGGGTCTTTTCAAGCCACTTGGGGCTGCTCTCCCCTCCAGCAGCCACTGTGCCTCTGTCACTTGCTCCTCGTCCGGCTCCAGGGTGCAGTCCAGCCTGGCGGGTCTCCGGGCCGGTGCTCCTAGAGCTGTGCAAGGTCTGCCTGGGTCCTCCGAGCACGCGCATCGGCCGGGGGTGGGGGGAAATGAGTGTGCACTGAAGAGGGGGGACAGAGGGGCTCTAGGTCCCCCCAGATCAGGGACGTCATCACTCGCTTCATCTTCATGGAGGAGACGAGGGGGACAGAGGTATGTTTTAAATAGGGAACCAACACCTATCTGTTTTATTAAAATCTCTGAGCGTCTCTGCTCATCTGTGAAATGGGAGCCACAGTGGCTCCTACCCGGAGGGTAAGGGCTCGGCCTGAGCCTGACCAGGATGAGGGCTGCATGCCAGGCGCGGTGGCAGCAGCACCGGGGCTCACAGGGGCTGCAGGGCTGGGGGTCCAGTCTGCCGTCTGGCCCTTGCCACCACCTCCCTCTGCAGCCCCGGGCACGTCATACAACCTCTTAGAGCCTTCGCTGCTTCACCTGAAAATGGGGCTGACACGTCCCGAGTGGAGGGCAGGGGGCAGAAGGACCACGGGCTCCTTTTCAGCCCCAAGATCCCTTTGTCGACTCATTCAGAATCTCAGTGCCCAACACGGCCAGGAACCCACGTGGTCACAGGGGTAACCACAGTAACAGTCTCCACTCCCCAGGAGAGAAACGATGACATGGCCACAAACAGCTCCTTCCTCTTTGCCCACAGCTTTGAGCTTCAAGTCACCTCGTAGGCTGCTGAGAAAGTAGGGCTCATGGCGGGGAAGAGATGGGGCACAGGAAGAACAAACTTGGCTCAGAGCATCCTTCTAGGAAAACGCCAGCTTCCTGTCCGATTTCCCACAGAACAAGGAAAGGCCTGTGTAGTCGAGAGAAAGACCACCTGGGAAGGGAAGGAGGCAGGGCAGACACGTCCCCAGGCTCGCGCTGTGTCCTCCGGGGAGAGCCCCGTCCCCGATCACCCTGCCGGCGTCCGAGACTCAGCACTGGCCATTCAACCTTCTGCCTTCCAGAGCTGCAAATGTGGGGGAAACTCACTCTAGGGGACCCCAGAGCTTTTATCAGTAACCTCCTCAGTGGTAAGGACAGAGGGTACAAGGTAAGCCCTTAAAGATGGTGAGGACAAGCACTGACGCATATACACTATCATGTGTGAAACAGGCAGCTAGTGGGGGTTTGCTGCGTAACACAGGGAGCTCATCCCAGTGCTGTGGTGACCTAGAGAGGGAGGGGGCTTCAGGGGGAGGGGGCTTCAGAGGGGGAGGGGGCTTCAGAGGGGGGGGGGCTTGAGGGGGGCTTCAGAGGAGGGGCTCAAGGAGGGGGGCTTCAGGGAGGGGGCTTCAGAGGGAGGGCTTCAGAGGGAGGGGGGCTTCAGAGGGAGGGGGGCTCAGAGGAGGGGGCTTCAGAGGGAGGGGGGCTTCAGAGGGAGGGGGCTTCAGAGGGGGGGGGGCTTCAGAGGGAGGGGATGGACGTGTACTTAGGGCTGATTCATGCTGTTGTACTGCAGGAACCAACACAGCATCGTAAAGCAATTATCCTTCAATGTAAAATAAAATAAAGATGGTGGGGTAATAAGACCAGGCCCAGGAAGGAGGGTAACCTGCCTGAGGGGTGCCTGCTGGACCCCAGGCCCTTCTCTCTCCCCCTCCTGAGAGCCCAGGGCCCCCACTGGGATGGGGGTGGGAGGTGAGGGGCTGCGGTGGGAGGCTGAGACCTCTGACAATTCCTGGATCCTCCTCCTATAGTTCAATGCCCCCTTTGACGCGGGGATCAAAGCTGTCGGGCTCAGTCCCACCCGGCATGGCTAGACCCTGGGGAAGTTTCTTCAGGATGTCCTTGGGGAAGAAGCCCGTGGTAAGTCCTTGCCCAGGTCAGGTTAACTCCAAGTTTTCGCTGGAGTCCCAGTGTGAATCCACCTGTGGGTAACAAAACTGAAGTTTTCCTCCCCACCCTTGCCTCTCAAGCTTCTGATTCCTCTGTCCCAAACACATTCATCCCTCAGTACCCGCAGGGGATTGGTTCCAGGACATCCCCCCCCACCCACTTTTAGGGGATGGACCCTAGTCACATGGTCCACACTTGGAGGCCAGTGCTCTCCCCGTGACAACATACCACATCCGCCAGGGAAAAGCCGGCTGTGCTGGCCCCAGCAGGACAGTGGACAAAGCAGGGGGCTTTTCGGTGGGCGTGGCTACACTGTGAGGCACGTGGGATGTTAGTTCCCCCACCAGGGACGGAACCCGTGCCCCCTGCCATGCAAGTGCGGAGTCTTAACCCCTGGACCGCCCGGGAAGCCCCAGACAACAGCACTTTGACTTGACCTCTCGCTTTTCAGAAAGCCCGATCAGCAAGTGACCGACCCTGAGGCCAGCCACCTCTCTGTTCTCCCAGAAGTGCTTCACTGGATACCAGAACACTGTTGAGACCACACCCAGCTCTGAGGGGTACTAGCCCAAGAATCAATGCTCAAACTGGATGCTGAAGGTGCAAAACGTTTACTTCACCAAAGAGGAAGATTTCACATTTCACTGAAAAACAACTCCCCCAGCCAGCCAATTCTTGGTCTGTGGTCAATGGGAAGAGAAAAAATGAACATGTAGCAAGGTGTGCATGCTTAGAGAACCAAATTAGAGCCACACCTTCAGTGGAGAAGTTTACTGGGGGGGATATAGGAGCAGAGGAGGGGGACAAAAAGGAGGAAGGAAGGGTGAGACAGGAAAAGAAGACAGGCAAAGGGTCCTTTAAATACCAGAGCTTCTCAAGTGCAAAGAAAGGTACATGAAGAGCTTCTTAACAACCAGTGAGGCCTGTGTGAGCAGGGGAACTTCTGGTGACACTATCAGAGCCGCTGAACTGACATTCAAGGGCAGAACAGATGCTGGGAATTGTGAAAGCGTGAGTCTGAAGCTGGACACACTGGGGTGCGAACACCAGAGCCACTCCCAGAAACGGCTGACCTGGCCCCTTCCCCCTCCTCCCGGCCCAGCGGACACCACCTCACGTGGCCAAGGCTGGCCATTGCCTGGGCTCCTTCATTGACCTGGGGCACCAGGGCGACGTCCCAAAAGCCTTCCAACCCCAGCTCACAGCTGAAGTGAGCCTTGATCCTTCAGTTCCACCGCTGAATTCCAGTGAAGACCCAGTCTTCCCGGGGGGAATGTCCCTTATCAGTCACGTGGTCTTTGGTGTGAACTGACTCTCGAGCTAGTGACGAAGGATGGGTGATCACAAGGGGAGAAGCACTGCCCGCCTCCACATGTGTGCACCCATTAAAAACACACAGGACACCCCTCTGTGGAGCTGGGGTAGCGTCCACACTCTGGAGATACCCTTGTCACAGAGGGCTCCCTGTAGAAGCCAAGTATCTTCTCCAGTGAAATTCTGGCCACCAATCACTTAAGACACAGCCCTGTAGTGCAAACCACGCATCACACTTGATGGGCACCTGATAGCCCACCACCATCCCTCAGCGAGGCGCCACGCGGCCCGTGGGATGTCACCGTGATCAGGGAACCTCTTAGAAGTGCAGAATCTTGGGCCCCATCCTTGCTCTAGAAGATCAGGATCTGCTTTTTTTGTTTCCTTTTTTTTTTTTTTTGTTTCCTTTTTTATTGTAGTATAGCTAATTTACAGTGTTGCATTAATCACTTCTATTCAGCAACAGGATTCAGTTATACATACCTGTGTTGGTTTAGTCACTAAAGTCATGTCCAACTCTTGCGACCCCATGGTAACTCTCCAGGCTTCTCCGTCCATGGGATTCCCCAGGCAGGAATAATGGAGTGGGTTGCCATTTCCTTCTCCAAGGATCTGCTTTTTAACAAGACCCCAGGAGCATATATAGTGGCTTACTGCCCACAGGGTCCTATTCAGGCAGCAGAGCCTGGTGGCCCCACCTGACTTAGAACAGGTGTCAACTCTCATATGACTTAGGGAAATGCAGGGGACCCTCAATGAAAGGGAGACTGAATGAAAAGGCTATCTTGTTTCCTGTTTCACTTACCTCCCTGCACCCAACTCTCTAAGCTGCAGCTCTGCCATCAACTCCGTGCCTGTCCATTGGGCAGACCACACACACACATCCCTTCCATCTCAGGAACACACACATCACACACACCCCTTCCATCTCAGGAAAACACACACACCTATTTGGCTGTGTAGTGACTCAGCTCATTGAGCCCTTGGCTCTGAAAGCATCTGCCTCTAAGGGATGACCCTAGTTTGAAAGGCATTATCCCCATTAGGGGGGCTTCCCAGGAGGTGCAGCGGTAACAAATCCACCTGCCAATGCAGAAGACACAGGAGATGTGGGTTCGGTCCCTGGACTGGGAAGATCCCTGGAGGAGGAAATGACAACCCACTCCAGTATTCTTACCTGGGAAATCCCACAGACAGAGGAGCCTGGCAGGCTTCAGTCTGTTGGGTGGCAAAGAGTTGGACACAGCACACACACATCCCCACTAGAGGAATCTAAGGTATTGGAAAGCGCTGAATGATTTGGGTGGAGGGAGAGAGGAAGCGAAGTCCACCTCCAGTGAGCCAGCTTTTCTCTTTGATGCAGAGACCCATGTGTGGGCCTGGAGCTGAGGCACATCCCAGCTCCAAAACTTAGCAGGGGTGCCACCCTCATCGTTGCTAGCAATGCCAAGGGCCCTTTTCTGAACATCCAGAGGAGGAGCCCAGGCCCAACCATCATCAAACAGCCCAAGAAACCACCTCCTGACCTGGTGGAGAAGCAGCCAGTCAGGGTTCAGGGGAGGATGGGTGCCACGCTCCAAGGAATGCTGGTCACCTGTTGCTGCCCCAAAAAGACAAGGCTTTACACCTTTCTCAGGGGGCACACACAAGCCTTCTCTCCCACTTGCCTAGGTCATTCATTCCAGAAACAGATGTTAAGCACCCACTCTGACGGGGCTCTCTCAGCAAGCCCAGGTGGCATGGTGGGGTGGAACGCTATGGGCCTCAGACTCGGACCCAAATGTGAACACCAGCTGTCTGATCCAGCCCATGACACTGAACTTCTCAGGCTCCTCCCATGTGAAACACCCACCTCCCTGGGTCACTGTCAAGACTGAACACAGTATCTCCCTGGAGGACATCTGCACACTGTAGGCATTCAGTTATCCTAACAGCCACCTTTTACTGCATTCCTGCTGTGCCCCAGGCACTGTCCCAAACACGTCTCACATGAATTTAATGTAATTTCAGTTAATTTCCACAACAAACCCACTTAGGAGGAAGAAGACTGAAGTCCGGAGGAATTAGGTGACTTCCCAAGGTCACATAGCAAACAGGTTTCCGACTTACCCAGAGCTGTGGCCTTGGGCCTAGGCTCCCCCGTGTTCTGCTGCTTCTCAACCAATGTTATCCTCTTGCCCTGCTACCTAAGGTAGCCTTTTGTTTCCATTTTTCATTTTCGTTCATAAGACATGGGATCAACTTGGAGTAGGCCAAGGACAATTTCAGGTTAACAACTGGAAGAAATAAAACTGATCACAGGGAAACAGGGGACACACTTGAGAAAATGAGCATTTCCAAACCTGGTCCCACGCCAGCCTTCTCACACCGTCTCCTGCCCACATCACTTCCCTACAACACTAACTTCTGGTTCTCCGAAGCAGGGATATTTACCCCCTGGGCTGAGCAAGGTGTTTGCACAGGAAAAACAACAACAACAAAAATGTCCTTATGAAAAAATTGTTTTATAAATTATATGCCCAGTACATTAGAATGATAATGTGTATTTAACTTCTTACACACACACACACACACACGGGTGTAAGAAATTCCTTTAGGACAGTGTACACAGAGACCCATGCTTAGCAACCGCACTTTGGTCTGAAATCACTTCCGAACACTGTTGACAAACGAGCATTTATAGCAAGCAAGAGGGCTGCCTGGCCACTGACCAACGGTTCTGCTGCCATCCTGGGCACTTTGTTCAAGCACCACACAGTGGACATTTGCCTGGATTTTACAGAAATGAGTGACATAAAAATGAAAGTGCTTGCAGTAAATGGTTACTATTGGTCCCAAACTTAATACACAGGGAAAGATGCCAAACACCAGGAAGGCCAAGAGCAGGCTCCCAGCTGCAAAGAGACTATCCCTGTGTCAGGCAGACACAGGTGCCATGCGCTCCGCTGGGACGGAGCTGAGACAGAGGAATGTGCTGGAAACACACAAACCAATGACTGTGCATCCCAGAGAGACATCAACAGATTCCAAATTCATCAACTGTTCTTGGAACAGAGCCTCCCTTTGGACAGGCTTACTTTTGGCTTGAACACGTGTGTCCAAGGATACCTTAAGACAGAGCTGGAAGACAGGAGGAAGTTCTGTTTCACTGTGTGCAGAGTTTGCCCAGAGGCACCAGAGTTCACAATCTAGAGCCCACAGTGCAATGGAGTCATCAACAACACCGCTGTTTATTCCATTTTTTCCCCTCCTGTTTCATTGGTCGGGAACAAAGAACGGGTCTGTTTTTCAAGGCTAAGAAGCAGAAGTGTATCTGGGTGTTCCTGGGCAGTAAAATGAGAGTAAATGCTCAGAGGCAGCAGAGATCTGGAGAAGGTATCGAAGCTGCTTGCTTCCAGCTGAATTCTGCTGAAGCACAGACATATTTGAGAAGGTCTCCAGACCTCTGGATCCTTAGGGTACAAAGCTAGGAAACAGCCAAACCACTGCTAACACTCTGAGAAATACAAACAGACATGGAGACCATGGGTGCTGGCTGAAGATCCATCACTTTATTTTTAGAAAGAGATGGCCAAAGGGGACAAGGGGGCAGAGATAGAGAGGCATTCTAGCAACACAGCAGAAACAATCCAGTTGGCCATCCACAAACTAAATGAAAAACAATGCCAGCTGGTTTTCACCCCCCACCCCCACCCCGCCTGCCACAGGCCACGTTTCACTGTGTAACAGAAATGAAAATCCTTAGTCCTGGAGATAAAAGTGGATAGCACCTGGTGCTTCACCTCGGCAGGGAGACTGCGATGGCTCAGACGTCCAGAGTTGTCCCTCTTAGTCACCGCACGCAGGCCCGGCTGGCTTCCCTCGTTGGTGTGATTTCCAGGCCTTGTCGTGAAGGAGACGGCTAAGCGGCAGTTCATCTGGGGAACAGTGGAGCACTCTAAAACACTAAGTCCTCCAAATCTTCCAAGCAGAACAAGGCTCTGGACTCCCCAGATCTCAGGCACAGATGATGCACAGCTCATCCATGGAAGGTCGACAGTGCATCAAGGCCCACTTCCCAGGCCAGCAACTTAGGTACCAGGGCAAGGAGGAAACACCACACACGAAATGCCAAGTCCTGTTCCTTGCAGCTCATGAGGTTCCAAAGCACCTTCCACGAACACCTAGAGGGATCCAGCACAAGTGATGGATCTTACGATTTCGGCTACTGGTCTCCAAGAAACAGACAAAGGAGGCAGGGTGGCCTGTCTCACTGAGGAAGTTGGAATAAAGGATCCTTTTGTGCCAAGTGCAGAGCGTCCTCACTCTTACCCTTCGACTGTCATAACCTTCCAGGCTCTGTAAGGAACACACCTTGACAAGGCACCAGCAGGGCGCAGAGCACAGCTCAGAATTTGAGACGGCCTGGCTGCTCAGAGGCCGAGCAGGGGCTCTGACTTCCACCGTGGAGAAAGAACACAGTGGAGGCCAAAGTGAGGGAGAGCCCCAGGATGGGAAATGGGAGATTGATGGACACCAGGCCTCTTGTTCTGCATAGGCAATGGAACAGGGCTGGGCGGCGCCAGCAGAGCTTTGGAGAATTAAACTGGTTTGCCTCTTGACCTGGGTGGGGCGCACAAGGGGCCATTACGAGAGATGGAATGGGAGGAGTATTTTTGGTCCAACGCTGCAGGAGGAGGGGGCAAAGTGGAGGCCAGCGGGGCTGAGACCCTGGACGGCAGGCTAGCAGACAGTTTCTGCGGCAGACTGGACCCTTACCAGTTAATTCAACACAACTGAGCTGCAGCCCTGGGGGCCTCAGTAAGGGGAAGAACACCTTCCCTGGGGTCCTTGTCCTCAAACAGGCTTCCTCCTCAGGTCCCCCAGTCAATCCAGGTTCCCTCAGCCAGGACTTGCCCTGGATAGTGAACGCCCCTCGGCTCTCTCTGTGTCAACAGCAGTGGAACCAGTGAGACCGCAGCTGAAGTCCTTGAGTCAGTGCTGACGCAGAACCGACACTGGCCATGGTGCGGGCCAGACTGAAGAGCTACCCCGGGGAGCGAGGGGCTCCCTCACCGGCCACAGGAGCATCAGCCTCCAAGACAGGTCCCCGGCCAACGTCCTCCAGAGATTTCCCACTCGGGAGTTGTGTTTAGAGTAGAGAACCAGGAACCACACCACTGCCTCACGCGCACTAAACAAGGAGCAGCGTGACTTCACACGCAGACTGCCTGCACCTAAGCCGCAGACACAGGCACGGGGTGGGCGAGTTCGCTGCGCCCTCAGACCCTCCTCCTCTTCTGCCTGGGTCGCCCCGGAGCACCGTGGCCGGGAGGCCAGCCCGATCCCCGAGCCCACCCACTGCACCCACCCCACCCTCCCCCACCCACACCAGCCTGAAGCAGAGGCCTCCGAGGAGGTCTCGGGAAACACCCCGTCCGGCTTTCCTCCATCCCAGCCGGCCCTCCAACATCCTTGAGCAGGGACAGGGGCAGAGCTCACACGGCCTTTCTCCCGTCAGGCCACTGGTCATCCTGCAGGGTGTGGGGAAGAGAAAAGGATGAAGGTTACACTCAACTTCAGGGGCGTCCCTGGCGGCTCAGCAGTAAAGAATCTGCCTGCCAACCCAGGAGATGCAGGTTCGATCCACGGGTTGGGAAGATCCCCTGGAGAAGGCAACCCACTCTAGTATTCCTGCCTGGAGAATCCCATGGACAGAGGAACCTGCAGAGCTCCAGTCAACGGAGTTGCAAAAGAGTTGGACACAACTGAGTTAGCATACAAACTCAAGTTCACTCAAGACAGACCAGGCTCATTGCTCAGCCCATGTTTACCTGCTCCATATTTATAGAGACCAAGTCATTTTTTGTCTTGGTTTTGCAAAACTACATATGTAATGTGATTTCCCCCCACCTTTTCTAGGAGACTCCTGGCGGCACCCTCCCTGCTTAAAGACTGTAGAGGCGGCAGGTGTTCTCACGCAGGGTGGCCAAGGTGCTGGCGAGCGGCAGGTCTTTGACCCTGGCGATCTCTCGAACTGTGTGCAAGGCCAGGCCCGGGTGGGCGTACTGGCAAAGGCTCTTGGGAACCTGGAAGACACCAAGCATTGAGGACATCGCTGTGCTTCCTGCGCACAGCCGTCAGGCACGTGTCCCTCCCCGGCCCTCCCCGAGCAGGGCCTCTGGAGCTGTGTAGAGACCCCTTTACCTGCAGACGCAGGGAGAGTCCCAGTCATGGGGGCTCTGGGTGAGCAGGGTCCCACGCTTCCTGGACAACCCTCTACAGGGTAGGGCTTTGCACTGCCTGGAAGAGAGTGGTTACCCTTCAGCTTCTCAGCCCCCTAGACTTTGGTTCTGCAAAGCAACAAAGAGGAGACATCTACACAGCCAGGGGCAGGACCTGGAAAGGTACTGGGGGCTCTGGTCCTGCCAGCCTTGCATGGGTGACCGCCCACCTCCCACCCTCTCTCCTCAGCGCCTCAACTTAGCTTGAAGACGGCCCTACCTGTCGAGGCAGGAAATAGGGAGCGTCCGTCTCTACTATGATCCTCTCCAGCGGGATCTGTTTCAGAGCTTCCCGGGCCTCCCAGGCGGAGGAGTAGGTCAGGACAGCTGTGAAGCCCACGGACATGTTGGGAAAGTGGTCCAATAGGGGCTCGATGACTGGGTAGCTGCCGGTGAAGCAGTGCCTGCGAGGAGAATCCCACATCAGGGTTCTCTCATTAGCCACTCTGCCGAAGCCCCAACCCCCTCTAGACATTGCGCCTCTTCTAATTTTGGTGGACAGATTCTCAGAAATGCAAAGACTGCATCCAAGGGAAGGACTCACAGTCAACACAGTCAGAAGCAGAACTGACAACTGCAGCCCCTCTGAATCACGGCGACTGTGGGCAGAAATTATGTCCATGTAATCGAATAAACGAAGGGGCCGACAGGTGAATTTTTCTTCTCTTAACCTGATACCTGTCCATGTTCTCAGTAGCATATACATCAGCCCAGAAGGGCCCAGTGACTGCCTCGTCTCATCTCTGGTGGCCGCTCCACTCAGAGGCGTCCCTCTTTGCCTGGGCGCCTGGAAGGCAGTGGTCTAGAGGCCTGACAGCCCCACCCTCTTCAGCCACCTGTCACAATCGGGCTTGGGATCTAGACTCTGTGCTTTCTCAGTTAACCCATCTCGCCCGTCTTGAGAGAGCCAGCTGGGCATCGCCTCCTGGCCCCTTTGTAGCCAGAGGCAGCTAAGGGCCCGTGCTCTGGCTTCCTGGGCCCCCTCAGCCCCACACCCTCTGGGGAGTCACCAGCGGACTGTCTCTCACAGCTCCTCCAGGGCCCCCTCAAGCCATTCCATGCCCAGAACGGGCACATGGCCGGAGGCTGGTGAGTTTACCCAACTAGAGAAACCCTAGATAACATTTAGAGGAGATGCCTCCTGGACGTTAAGGTGAGGAGGGGTGAGCTTTCAAACTGCAAGCAGGGCTTCCCTGGTGGCTCAGACGGTAAAGAGTCTGCCTACAATGCAGGAGACCCGGGTTCGATCCCTGGGTTGGGAAGATCCCCTGGAGAAGGAATCTCTAGGTGAAAATCAAACTGCAAGCAGGAGAGAAAATTTCCTTTCCGGTGCCCTGGAATGTTCTCTGTGTGCCCAGCCACTGGACCCACAGTAGCTTCCCCCCAGATCAACAGCTCTCATTTCTGAGAACCGGGCCTCCGTGACAACCTGCTTCATGGGATGGGGGTCACACGGATTCAGGGTGTTAGCTCAAACCATATGAAGCTGTCATTTTTTAGGTAAAAAGTGGTCAAGTATCAGAAATTTCTCATGGGTCAAAATGACAGTTAATCTTTTGAAAAGATTCTATGAAAAGACCTAATATTATCAACGCTCTTCTCACTGCATTTGTTTTTCCCAGTAACATCCTAGACAGAGGGACATGTTCACTTCATTTGCCCGCTGAAGTTCTAGGCTCTCACCGGTGAATCTTGTAGTCTGGAGGCACAAATTTTTTCATGATTTTCAGCAGATCTTCATCAGCTTCTCGGCAGTGGATCACCAAGGGCTTCCTTAGAGACACAGCCAGCTGTAGCTGCCTCTCAAACACCTGTAAGAAGGCAGCGACAAAAAACTGTGGGTGAGGGCCATTCTGGATGTCTGTTACCTCCAGAGCAGCCAGTCCAGTGGGCAACCCCCACCATCTCCCACTCTTTGTTTTTAAACTCATGTAGTAATAGCTAACACTTACTGACTGCTTACTAGGGAGTAGTATTATTTAGGTGTATTATAACTTGCAATCCTCAAAAACACCCAAAGATAGGGTGCTCAGCCCATCATGTAAAGAAACGGAGGCTCCGAGTGAGGTCAAACAATTTGCAGTTGATTAGCTGGAGCACCCCGATTCAAGCCTGAACCCAGACTCTGCATGGAGCAACCACTAGGCAATGCTTATTTGGGGCTCCAGGGGCAGGTCAGGGCTCAGGAGCATCACTCCAAGATACGTGTCCTCTCCTTCACTGTCCCTGCTCCTACTCCCACTCCCCAGAGGGAATCCATCACCTTGCACACCTTTTCCTACGCAAAAAGTCGCCATGGATACATCTGCACGATGCCGGACTCTCAGAGGTGCTCAACTACTTGTGGAAAGAATAAATACTAAAGGTATTTCCTGCAACTTGCTTTCTTAACCAAAATCAGATCTCCTGCTAGGTGAACACCTACAGATACATTACATTAAAAACACACACAAAAAAAACGAGGCCACTTTAAAAATCTTTAGTGGTAAAATACACATGTTGCTAACAATCTTAATGAAAAAAACTGGGCTAGAGCTTCTACTTTCCTCTAGCAAGTTCAAGTTTAGGAAAAAAGAACAAAAGGAGTAATTCATTATAAACAAATTACCTCATCTTAATATTTCCATGAGTAGTTTTTTCAATCGTGGAATATAATTCATGTTTGAATTTTTAACATCAAATTAGAAGATGTTTTTGAGTCAGGTGATTCACTTGAGAATGACATTTTCAAGTCCAACACTCAGTACTACCTCCTCTCAAGATAGTGGCAATGAGCCAATACCAATTCTGACATAACTCAGGTTTAACCTGTGGTTTCAACTAAAGGAAAGTGAGCCTGGAAACCAATAGCATGGAATGCTTTCAAGGACTTTAACGATGAGCTAATCCCAGTACCCACAGTCCACTGGAGCCCTCTTTAACATATCTGCCCTCCTTGAACTCCTCCAGAGGCAGAAGTCTGCAAGAGATTCTAATTCCAACACTTAATCTTTGCTTCTAGCAAAATGTTTGCTTCTAGCAAAAACTACTAGCATAATCAAACTATTATAGACTTGGGGTGCAACATGACATGGCTGTTTAAAAAAGCCTATTTTTCAAAGAATATTTAATGAAGCGGGAACATTTTCACGGTGGAAAAAACATTCAAACTACTCCTTTCTCTCTATAAATCTCCTAAATTCTTTTTTAAAAGGCACGTACATACAGCACTCATTTCCTTGATTCTTTGACAGGTGCTCATAAGACATGCCACCAACTGCCCCCTGCAACTCTCCAAGGGATAGCAACAATAAAAATATGAATTCCAAAACACATCTGAATTTCAAAAACTATTAAGAAAGAATTGTTGGGGGACAGGATCAGTGGCTGCAATGGAGCATGTGTCCTCCCCAGGAGCCAGCTGAAAAAGAACAAGAGGAATTGAAGCTCACTGCGAGGGAGAAGTCATGGTCACTCTCTCTCCTGGATTGGGAAATGATGATCTTTGCTCATTTGTGTGTTTTGCAATATTCTGCAATGGGCACACTAACTTTAAAATCAGAAGAAAAACATATTGTTTAATTAAACAAACAAAATGTGTTGCTTCCCAAGAAGGAATTTAAGCTTTGACATTTGTATCATTAGCTATAAAGGTCATTCAGCCCCAACCCTCCTCTTCTTTCATAATACAACTGAAAGGAAAGAAACAGCTTGCAAAGCATTTGCCCAATGACACCTAGGGAGAAGGGGTCTGGATAAGAGCAATCACCTTTTTAGAGATTCTAAATTCTTTAGCTCCCAAAGTGGAGAAACCCTTATGTAACCACTAAGAGAGGAACGAACACTGTGAGCAAACCAAGGATGATATTACCTTGTGCTGCTCTGGGACAGGCGTGGTGCACTTGTGAGAGTAATCCAAGCCCATCTCCCCGAATGCCACGGCCTTGGGGTGCCTCAAGGCCTGCAGAAGATTTCTCTCTTGACTCTCACTGTAGTAACGTGCAAAATGCGGGTGGCAGCCAAAGGCCCCCCACACCAGATCCTCCTGCAACAGGTCCTCCCAGAGGCCATCGGTCAGGGTGCGAGGATCGCAGAAGTCGGAGATGCAGCCCTGAAACTCCTTAGGGAAGGAGCTGCTGTAAATCTTCCTGAACCTGGTGAAGGTCCCTTTGAATGACAGCTTGGAATAGAGCATGTCCAAGTGACAGTGGGTGTCGATGAAACCCTCCAGCCGCGGCTCCCGACGGCTCCTGGGCAGGGAGCGAGATGCAGGTTCTTCACCCGGACGCGGCAGCACGTCCTCCTGGAATGTTCTTTTCTCCTTCACATCTCCTTCTTCCGAGCTTCTGGAGAAACGAGACGCACGAGACTTCCGGGATCTGCCTTCCTTGGCAGGCTCAGGCTCCCTGGAGGTGAGCGGGGGGCTCACCGTGGAGGCGGGCGAGGAGTCGCGGCCGCCCCGGCCCGCCTGCGTCGTGCTGCCGCCGCCGCGGCCCGCGGAGGGGCACCCGGGGGCCTTGGGACCGCCGGCCCAGTAGCTGGCGTAGTCACACCAGGGACTGCTGTACAGGTGAGCCGGGTACATGACGTAGTCCGTGGGGAAGGCGGAAGCCTCTGGAACGGCGGAGGCTTTTAGGGTGACGGGCTCCTCCTGAGAGAACCTGGCCGTGGAAATCTCGTCCACGTCGGACCAGTCACTTCCTGAAGAGGCGCGCTCCATCACCACCTCCCGGTCCTTAGGCTGCAGAGGAGAAAAGAGACAGAAGGTTCGCCTTCGTCCTGTGTGCGGACAGCCTGCCAAATAGAAGCCCCGGCCGCTCTCTGGCCACGGTGATGGCACGGCATTGACTCCTTAGCGCACTTGTCATCTGGCTTCTTGATTACTTCCCAGAAAGTGAGCCGGGCTACCACGGGATAAACTTGGGATCATGGTGTCATGTGCCATCCCTGGAAGGGAGGCTGCGCCTGCATTCCCTTTCTGAAGAACCCCTCTTGGAAAAAAAAACCGCCCTCTAGAACATACAGGGGGTGGGGGTGGGGGCGGGGTGCAGTTTTTAGAGAAAAGCACCGTCCAGCATCTCATCACTAACAGCAGGTCTGTAGCACATTCAAAATGTAGCAGCATGCAGTTTGAATGGCTTGAGGGTGTGTCTGCAAATTCTTTGACATTACTCTCCACTGAAAGGTGGGGTCTGTGACCCTTCCCCTTGAACCTGGGCCAACCTGTATGGTAACTGATAGGCCCGGAAGGGACGGCTGCTTCCAGGACGAGGTCAAGGCAGTCTTACTCCTCTGGGGGAGGTCGACTACCGTATGACCTCTGAGCACCCACAACCACATGCTAGAGAGGTCACAGATTGGTGCCAAGCATCAGTTGCTGGACATGTTCATACGTGGGCACATGTCAATAAAATACCTCTCACATACACTAACAGATAGTTAACATCTTTGCAATCTAGCCCTTCAAGGTATACTTCACTATTTTATTTTCCCCCAACAACAAAAGTTAATCTGATTAAAATTATAAAAAATATCCAAATGGAAGGTAAGGGTTTCTCCTCAAAATGATACTTCCCTTTTCTGAGGGTTCATTTCATATTCAAGTCATCACAAAGTCTCTTGTAGTACAAGATATACTCTTTTATTTGAAGAAGATAAATGACCCTAAACAAAACTCAGAGCCAAGCTAATTTGAGAATTTAAAGAGGTTCCCTAAACTCTTTTTTTTTTTTTTAAGAGGGGGGAAAAAAATAAAAAAGAGGGGAGATGGGAAGCAAAAAAAAAAAGCTAACAGATTTAATAATTATTCCTGAGGGTATGACCTCACAATTCTGTAGTAGACATCATTTTAAACAAAGGTTTTAAAGGTAGTTTTTAGTTTTTTATAAAGATAACTTTTTAAAAAGCAATAAGGTAAGTGGTTATGCATAAAATTACAATGGAAACTTAAAAAACATATGTATGAGGAGGAATAGGGCAACACAGGGCCAGTTGGAAAGCTTTTTTTTTTTGGAAAGCTATTTTTCACTAAATACATTTTTTAGTTTTAAACAGTGGAAATATACTTCCTAAAATACTAACCGAAAGAATAATTAGACATGGTTACACTGTAGGATGCCCCAAACTTTACCTCCAAAGACTGAACCAACTGAATGCAAAGGGAACAGCTATTTGCAATGTGGGATAGAATTTCCAGGGACAAAGTAATACAGACCAAAAAGTGCTACACTGTATCAGTGAGATCTCAGCTACAGGAAATTCTACAAGTCAAATGACATCTTTTTGTTTGTTTAATAGATGTAACAACAAATAACTAACATAGGGTAGGAGAGGGAAGGAGGAATCTACAGAGACCAAGAGATTTAACACTTTAGAAAATGACAGATATGACTCCTACATCCTGCTTCAAACAAACTGAAACAGTCATGAAACAGGGAAATTTAATCACTGACTGGATATGTGCGCTCAGTCGCTCAGTCGTGTCCGGCTCTTTGCGAGCCCATGGACTGTAGCCAGACAGGCTCCTGTGTCCATGGGATTCTCCAGGCAAGAATAATGGAGTGGGCTGCCATTCCCTTCTCCAGACTGACCAGATAGTTGACCCTATTAAGGACTGTGGGGACAGGGCAGAGGGAGAGGTTAGAACTGTAGTTATGCTTGTTTTTTCCCTAAAGATCCTAGTTTGAGAGATAAACACTAAAATATTTATGGGTGAAATGATATGGTAGGTGCAATTTTCTTCCAAATAATTTGTGGAGAGAAAAGGGATACAGGGCTGCTCAAACAAGACAAGACTGGCA
Organism: Cervus canadensis; assembly: GCF_019320065.1. Classification (NCBI taxonomy): domain Eukaryota; kingdom Metazoa; phylum Chordata; class Mammalia; order Artiodactyla; family Cervidae; genus Cervus; species Cervus canadensis. The sequence continues at coordinate 42,722,890 of NC_057407.1, read as the reverse complement.
GTGAGTTAACACTTACTGACGATGAGTGATGCGTAGGTGGGTAATTTTCATAAATGTTTTGAGTATCTCATAATAAAAACTTTAAATGAAAATAATAGCAATTAAAATTCCAACTCAGATGGAAGGGCAGAGCTGTCCCCTGGCTGCTTCACAAACTATCATCTCAGGGTACTGGTTGAAAAAAAAACTAATTCCACAGTTCCATCTCAGACCTCTTGAGTCAGATTCTTATTCTTCTCATCAGGGAAGTTCAGGAAATCACACTACATGACTCAAAAAGTAACTCCAGTGACAATGAAGACCATGTCAAAGAAACATGTGAAAAGGTTCTATAAAACTAATCAAATATGAGGGGGTGGGAAATGGCAGAGTTGGGGGGAAAAAATGACTTCAAAAAATGTATATGTACCTAGAAATACATATGATAAACAGACTTTGATGACATCATCTAAGACCTTGAAAGACTTTATATATAGTCAAGTTGGCCAGGAAAAGGTTTTGGATTTCCTTTTTGGGAAAATTGACAATTACCTATACTTAAGACTGCCTGAGGTTCAAGTGCATATGGTGAGATTTAAAGCTGCATTTATTGAGAGTCTACTATACACGAGGCACTGAGCAAAGTATTTTCATGTATTAATTTAGGATTCAGCAAACTTCAACCCACAAGCCATATCCAATACACTGCCTGTTGGTTTAAGTAAAGTTTTATTGGAACATAGCCAGGCTCATTCATTTAAGTATTGTCTATGGCTGTTTTCATGCCATTACAGAAGAGTTGAATAGTTGCAATGGAGGCCTTAAAAGCTCAAAAAAACCTAAAATATTTACTATCTGGTCCTTCACAGACTGAGTCTGCTGATCCCTGTAATAGTCTGTGATAACATTTAAAGAATCATGCCTTTTTATATAGAGGAAGAAACTGGGGCTCAAAGAGGTTAAGACTGCAGTACACCAGCAGAGCCAGGATATGAACTCAAAACTGTCTGATCTCAACACTCATCGGCTAACCTACCCAAATATATACTCAACAGGCAATCTAAGTGTCCAGTCTGATAAATGGGAGTTTGGGTATAGAAGTTTGGAAAGTTCACCCACACCAGGGAACTCCAGGCAGCAAAACAATGATCTACATTAGACAAGAAACACAGGCATTATACACTGGGTTGGCAGGGAAAGTAGTTTACAAAACCTACTGCTCTTGGGGTTTCCAATTAAATACAGCACATGTGGGTTTTGTCCTTCCTGCCAAAAAACTCTTATTAAAGTTACAGGAAATGGACTTCAAAAAGCATAAACCTATGAAGAGAAAGCAATAGAAAAAGAGCAAAGCAAACTAAAAAAATAATCAGATACTAGAATGCAGATAGAGGAACGGTCACTGGATAAGCAGATCCCAGATGGCCAGAACCTAGGCCTGCAGTGAGAAAACCCCCGAAACATGCTGAATCATACTACAGGCCCCCAGAAGACTCAGGAATTGGAGGTATCAGAGCTCTCAAAATGAAGGCAAGGCTGGAGATGAAAGAGGATTTGTGAAGTTAGAGCCCCAGATCCTTGCTCCCATCCTGTAGAGATGGGTCTGCCCCTTCCCCGCCCCGCAAAAGATAAGGTATGAGCTTGGAAAAGTTAAGCCAAGGAGCCTGTGGAAGAGTCAGGGGCAACAGACACAGCGCCGAGGGTCATCACATGTTAGACGCTGATGAACCGGGGCACCTCCCTCAGCCTGACTCCTAAACACCAGCAGCTGGACCTGTGCTCCTGAGCAGAGCACGGGAGGGTTTGTCCCAGGGCCCCACCCCTCACCCCCCCAGCAGCCTGAGGATAAAGCTACAGGTGATCACCTGATGTTAAAGGCAGCAGGTGATAAGCCCACCCAGGCACCAAGACTTCCAACAACTGGTTTTTAATGCCTCATCGTTAAAATATGAACAGATACCCGAAACATCTGAGGAAAGGCCTACCACAAAAGACAGACACCAAATTATTTAGGGGAAAAAACAAAACAGAAGAAAACTCTGAAAAAAGTAGTGTGGAGAGAAAACTTCGAAACAAACTTTTAATTCATATTCTCAGAGAAACAAGAGAAGGTATTATAACCTCAAAATGAAACAGGATGTCTAAAAAAGGACAACTCAAAAAACTGAGCCAGTGTTTTATAACTTAAGTATGCCAAAAATTTTAAAAGTATGTGTTATCATATGCACTCTCCTTAATTATTCATAAAGAAAGCAGAGATGAAAAGAGACAAAGGAAAAAAGGAATCGTAAGGAATCAAAAGGAATATACCCTCAAAAAAAAAAGAAAGGTGGGGAGCAGACTACTTATTTTGACAATATTGAGAAGAATTTTATGGTACTGTTAGGGGAAGCATACTGACTGAAACCGCCCACCCTGGCCAGGCACCATAGTAACCATTTGCATGAGTTGTTTTACACAGGAGGTCCTGGTAAGGAACACGGAACTAATAAGCCACCACCAACCAGAAGAGCTCAGGAAAGGTCAAAAGGAGACACCCCAGGCCACCCACCTCCCAGAATCCTCCTCCCTGGCATCCATCTTGGCTGAACAAGGGTGCGCCACCAGGAAGGACTCTGAGTCAGAATGATTGGCCAAAGACAACCTGGAAACTAATCCCATCACCATAAAACTGCGAGCCAGTGGCAGAGCTGTTCTCCTGGGGCCCCTTACCCTCCTGCTCTCCGGGCCCTTTCCCAATAAAATCTCTTGCTTTGTCAGCACATGTGTCTCCTCGGACAATTCATTTCCGAGGGTTAGACAAGAGCCCAGCTTCTGGCCCTGGAAGGGGTCCCCCTTCCTGCAACAGTACTAGCAGTTGGGAGATGAAACAGTCACAAGAACAGAGAAAACTACAGGGAAGAAACAAAGCAGGATGAACTCCAAGGCAGATCAACTTTTATAAGGACAGAAATGTAATCAGAGTATACTAAGTCAGTCAGCTATGAATACGGTCATAATAATTGTAAATAGATTTGACTAAAAATTATATTATGAACCAGGGAGCTACAGGAAGGCAGAGAGGATACATTTACACATGTGGGTACTGTCGAAGTGTAGAGAACTAAATTCTCGTCTCCTGTGTAGAAAGTCCACAGATGTCTAAATTTTAAAAAAATAAACAATGCGAAATTACTTAGAAACATGGACTAGAAGAAAGAGACGAGAGGGGCTACCTCCGAGCAGCAGTCACGAAGGATGGGCAGAGAGAAGTACCACAGAAGAATTTTTTTTCCCTCCGAATCAGAAAAAATGTTAAAAACTGCTAGTCTCCCTTCAGTGTTATTCAATGTCACTCTCTCCTTCCTCTATAGCTGCTGCCGCTGCTGCTAAGTCGCTTCAGTCGTGTCCGACTCTGTGTGACCCCACAGACGCCAGCCCACCAGGCTCCCCCGTCCCTGGATTCTCCAGGCAAGTCTCCATAAGACTGGAGTGGGTTGCCATTTCCTTCTCCAATGCATGAAAGTGAAAAGTGAAAGTGAAGTCACTCAGTCGTGTCCGTCTCCTCGAGACCCCATGGACTGCAGCCTACCAGGCTCCTCCGTCCATGGGAGTTTCCAGGCAAGAGTACTGGAGTGGGGTGCCATTGCCTTCTCCCCCTCTATAGCAACAGAAGTTTATCTGAATGTAGTGTTTTCCAGATGGAAGTCAGTCTGGAATTTTCCAGACTCTCTTGCAAGTGTTGGCCAGATTCTTCTCAACAGATATGAGCAGACACAGTGGGGACTACCTCTGAGCCAAACTCTTAAAAGGGAGGGAATGTACTTCGCTCTTCTCCCCTCCTCCCGCCTGGAATGTCAATGTAACGTGTGGAGCCTGGTCACAGCCGCTCAAACCAACCACAGGACGGAAACCGCCGAGGGGCAGCAGAGAGTCAAGCAGAAGGCACCCGGGTCGCCCACACCGTGGACCCATCCTCTGTAAGGCAAACTTCTTAACTGAATGTTATTTTGGCCTTTGTTACACAGGAAAATCTGTATCTTAACATATAAATCCTAAAACAAAACTAGCACTGAGTTGAGGTTTCTTAATAAATCTGAAAGGCATGATGCAAGAGAACTATCAGTTTGTTTCCTGAGGCCCTGGGTAAGTCAAGGACTGAGTTGAATGAGTAATAGTTATGATCAAACTAAAAAGACCAAGGACATTTAAGAAAACTCAAAACTCCATGCTTGACCTGAGCTTGACTCACCTTTTGGCCGTTCAAATGCGAGTCAGAGTCATCCAGAAACTCCAGGGGTGGAGAGCACTCCTCGGTGACCATCCTGCGGCCACCCAGGGGCTCCTCGCTGTGTCTCTCCTGAGGGTCTATCACCACCCTCCTGTCACAGAAGCTGCTCTTCTCCAGCACAGCGGCCTCCTCCTCCGCTCTGACCTCTGGGGTGGACTCTCTCTCTTTCCGAGGAGCAGCCACGCTGACACCCCTGGCTGGTCCCTCTCCGCGGCGGGGACGCTCTGCTATGTGGGGTTTTGCCCTTGGGGCCGCCTCTCCCTTCCTCTTTGGCATCGACTTTCCCAGGATGCCCTGGATGGCCTTTAGGTAGATCATGGCAGAGCCCTGGTCTCGAAGTCTATCCCTCTGCCTTTTCTGGACCTTGTGTGGTTCCTCCGTTGTACCATTTTGACCCTCCGCGTCCGCTGCCAATTCAGAATCCACGGAGCTACGAGGGCTATCTTTGGAATCAACCTGGAGGAAAAAAATAAGAAATGATGAAAGGTGATTTCATATACGAAGCACTTAGCAAATGGGACATTAGTGGAGACGTCATGCCAGCCCTCAGCGCAGTCAGCCACTGTTAACAATTTCAGTAGAAACTGGACTAGAAGAACGAGCTGAAAGAGATGAAGGGGGCTATCTCCGAGCAGCAGTCATGAAGGATGGGCGGAGCCACAAGGAATTCTACACTCTGGCAACGTGACACCTCCGCTTAACATGCTTCAACGGCTCTGTGTCTGCCTGACTCCTGAGTGTGACCCTGGAAGCTCTCCTCCCCGGCTGGCCCCCAGCCTTCCTTCCAGCATCATCTCCTGCCTTTCTCCACTCAGCCAGGTGTCTGAGGGAAACACTGGAGAAGGGGGAAAGGAGGGCCTTGGAATAAGCAGTGCCCCAAGCATCAGAACAGCATTTCATAATCCTCTTAGGACACACATTGTTTCCTGAAATGTCCTTGTCCATCAAGAGAACTCAAATGACACCTCTTCTGTGAGGACTTTCCCGATGGTTAGTCACTCACTCCTCTGACCCCCTTGTACTTCAAATATCCCTGTTACCACACTCCACGCATCACACTGTGATGAACTGTCCTTCTCTGCACCACCAGCCCCAGCACAGCCTCACCCAAGCACTGAGACATCCCTGAGTGAAGCAGGAGACAGGATCCCCCGTGAAAGTCTCATCACTCAGGAGCCAAGATGCATAAGGCTTTCTCGTGTCTGGGTTGCGTGACCCTCTAAAAGACCCCTCAAAGGAAGGACGCTGCCCTCTTCATCTCCCTGCTCCTCCCATCTAATGCTGGGCCCAGATGAGTAGGTGCTCACAGGAGGGCAGGAGCCTCAAGAACACTGGCTTTGAAGTCAGACTGACCTGGGATTATACTGTAGCTCTGACCTGTACAAGCTGTGTGGCCCTGGTCCAGACATTTAATCTTTCTGAGTCTCATTGTCCCAGGGCCTACATACATAGTAGGTGCTCAAATATTTGTTCACTGATATCTAAGCATTTGTTAAGTAAGACAGAAAGATAACACTGCCATCAACTATACTTCAATTAAACAAACAAGCTTAAAGTCTTAAGGGTTTAGCATAACTATGGCTTTACTTCTCAAAAAAATAAAACAGATAACACTACCCACCTCACAAGACTGAGAATTATGTGAATGCACCTGATGTGAAGTGACTCACTGGAAAAGACCCTGATGCTGGGAAAGATTGAAGACAGGAGGAGAAGGGGACAACAGAGGATGAGATGGTTGGATGGCATCACAGACTCGATGGACATAACTTTGAGCAAGCTCCTGGAACTGGTGATGGACAGGGAGGCCTGATGTGCTCCAGTCTATGGGGTCGCAAAGAGTCAGACAAGACTGAGCAACTGAACCAAACAGAGGTCAAATATTGAGATTCACATTTGACAAGCTCTAGCTTCCCAGGTGGGATTAGTGGTAAAGAACCCAACTGTCAATGCAGGAGACATAAGAGACATGGGTTCAATCCCTGGGTCAGAAAGATTCTCTGGAAAAGGAAACGGCAACCCAATCCAGTATTCTTGCCTGGGAAATCCCATGGACAGAGGAACCTGGCGGGCTACAGTCCTTGGGGTCACCAAAGAGTCGGACCTGACTTACCTACTAAACCTCCTTCTCCAGCACATAATAAAGTTCAAACTTTTCCTTCCACTCTTCCTTCCCCAAACTGAATTAAAAATTTGGACATGTCATCAACAGATGGAGAGAGATTTCATGTTCCCAGGTTGGAAGAAACAATATTGTGAAAATGATTATACTACCAAATGCAAGCTACAGATTCAATGCAATCCCTGTCAAACTACCAATGATATTTTTTGAAGAACAAAAAAACTTCACACTTCATAGGAAACACACAAGATCCCGAATAGCCAATGCAGTCTTGAGAAAGAAGGATGGAGCTGGAGGAATCAACCTTCCTGACTTCAGATAATACTGCAAAGTTACAGTCATCAAGAGAATGTGGTACTGGCACAAAAGCAGAAACACAGACCAATGGAACAAGATAGAAAGCCCAGAAATAAACCCATGCACCTATGAGTAACTTATTTTTAACAAAGGAGACAAGAACAGTGGGGCAAAGACAGCCTCTTCAATAAATGGTGCTGGGAAAACTGGACAGCTGCATGTAAAAGAATTGAAATTAGAGCACTTCCTAACACCATACACAAAGATAAACTCAAAATGGATTAAAGACCTAAATATAAGACCAGAAACGATAAAACTCTTAGAGGAAAACATAGGTAGAGCATAAATCAAGTGATGACGTAAATCAAAGCAAGATCCTCTATGACTCACCCCCTAGAATAATGGAAATAAAAACAAAAATAAACAAGTGGGACCTAATTAAACTAAAAAGTTTTTGCACAGCAAGGAAACTCTAAACTAGTGAAAAAACAACCTCAGAATGGGAGAAAATAATAGCAAATGAAACAACTGACAAAGGATTAATTTCCAAAATATACAAGCAGCTCACACAACTCAATACCAGAAAAACAACCCAATCAAAAAGTGGGGAAAAGGCCTAAAGAGACATTTTTCCAAAAAAGACATATAGATGGCTAACACACACATGAAAAGATGCTCAACATCGCTCATTATTAGAGAAATGCAAATCAAAACTACAATGAGATATCACCTCACACCAGTCAGAATGGCCATCACAAAAAGTCTACAAACAATAAATGCTGAAGAGGGTGTGGAGAAAAGGGAATGCTCTTGCACTGCTGGTGGGCATGTAAATTGATACAGCCACTATGGAAGACGGTATGGAGATTCCTTAAAAAACTAGGAATAAAACCACCATATGACCCAGCAAACTCACTCCTAGGCATATACCCTGAGGAAACCAAAATTAAAAAAGACACTTGTATCCCAATGTTCACTGCAACACTATTTACAATAGTGAGAATATGGAAGCAACCTAGATGTCCATCAACAGATGAATGGATAAAGAAGCTGTGGTACATACATACCATGGAATATGACTCAGCCATAAGAAGGAATGCATGTGAGTCAGTTCTAATGAGGTGGATGAACCTAGAGCCTATCATACAGAATGAAGTAAGCCAGAAAGAAAAAGATAACCATCATATACTAATGTATATATATATCATATATAATGAATCTAGAAAGACGGTACCGATAAATTTATCTGCAGGGCAGCAATGGAGAAACAGAGACAGAATTATGGATACAAGGTGGGGCGGGGGAGGAGGGCAGCCAGAGGGTGAGATGTAAAATAGACAGCCAGTGGGAATTTGCCGTATGACTCAGGCAACTCAAAGGGGCTCGGTATCAACCTAGAGGAGTGGGACTGAGAGGGAGATGGAAGGGACGTTCAAGAGGAAGGGGACATATGTATACCTATGACTGATCCATGTTGATATCTGACAGAAAACAACAAAAGTCTGTAGAGCAATTATCCTTCAGTTAAATTTTAAAAATTTAAAAAAAAATTTGGTTATGTCATACTAAAGGCTAAACATAAGGTAGGTGAAGGTGCTCATAACAGAGACATTTAACCTTCTCTATAAAGTAAACGAAAAAATAAAATAAAAATAAAGTAAATGAAAATCATCAACTACTGTTAGCATCTGAGGGACTTCCCTGGTGGGCCAGTGGTTAAGAATCCACCTGCCAATGCAGGGGACATGGGTTAGATTCCTGGTCCTGGAACTAAGATCCCATGTGCCACGGGGAACTAAGCCCATCTGCCACAACAAAGACCCAGCACAGACAAAAAAAAATTAAAAAAAAAAAAAAAAATCTGAGAAAACCTTGCCAACAATTATCCTGGAGGTAATAAGGCACAAACAAGGAGATGGCGGCCAGCAGGAATCTCTAATGATTCCAAAATGCCAGTCTAGCTATGGTCTAAATGTGTTGCCCACAAAATTCAAATGTTGAAATCTGATCCCATGGTGGTGTTATTCTTTGTGGTCTTTGGGAAGTGATTAGGTCATAAAAGTGACTAATTCTTATTGACAGGATTAGTACTCTGGTGAAAGGGCCCCAAGACAGCGTCCTTGTCCCCTTCTGTCATGTGAGGACATAAAGAGAAGTCTGTGACCCAGAAGAGGGTCCTCACCAAGCAGGCACCCTCATCTCAGACTTCCAGTCTCTAGAATTATGAGAAATTTCTGTGGTTTATAAGCTACTCAGTCTGTGGCATTTTGTTACAGCAGCTAGAATGAACTAAGATAAACATCTTCCCTTGGAATATTCCATGACCTGGCACAGAGGCTTCTGTGCTGAGGGGGACGCACAAAGCTAAGTGTGTACCTCTCCAAGTCCACAGAGCAAATGCAAAGGGCAGGTGGACGGGTGGGAAGAAGGCAGGTGAGTGGTGAGGGGGCTTTGCCTTCTTAGACAAACAAGTCTGCAAATGACTGCAGAAAGAAGCGGGGAAGAGGGGCAGAGAGAGGGGAAGGTCAGAGACATTTTCAAATTCATCTACATGAGTAAAGTACTGCACCTCGTTTTCAAACTAACAAACCCTCTCTAGGGAGAGCGCTTAGCAGCACTAGAGAAGGATAGTTGGGATTAATTCCATCAAGTCTCATAGTGTACTGACATGAATGATCTTCCAAAAGCGCAAATCTGCCTTCCCTCTCTACAGAGCTCCCTAATGGCTTAGAATAAATCCAAATTCCCTTGGCTCGTAACACCCCACTGCAAGCCCCTACCTAGCTCCTCAGCCTCCATTCCACCAAACCGTATCCTGAGGCAGTCTCGTGACTTCTTCAGGCCTCCCTCCAGATACCAAGCTCCTGAGAAGCCACCTCGTGGGGCCACCATCCAACAGGGTGCTTGACACACAGTCCTCACTCACATGCTTAGACTGACAGCAAGCCAAGGGAAGCACCCCACGACTTCTGAGACAGGACCAGACCACTCACCTCTCCGAGGTTAACCGTGACAGTGACTCTGGTAAAGCAGGCCCTTGAGGCCTGGAGGAGAGCGAGCCGAGTCTGCCAAGAGATGAGGCGGGGGCCACACCCTCAACTCTCCAGAGAACCCAGCCCAGCACGCAGCACACCCGGAAGACTACGCTAGATTCTTCCTCGCCTCACGATCTGGTTATTGAGATTCGATTTAATCAACTGATCGTTTTACCCTGTACCCCAAACCACTGAAACTGCATCAAGGATAAATGACAAGATCAAACTAGCCTCATATTTACCTCATTCACATGCATCATATTATATATACTTCATATTACCCACACTTATATCAAAGACAAAGCCTTTCAACTCACCATTAAATTTTTTTAAAAAAAATCAATGTGCCCATACAAGGGTTCTGACTGTGAGGGCCACATTGAAAACACATGGAACACTTCTCCTAAGGATAACAGCCTGCCAGCAAGGACACAGAGCTAAATACAGCCTCACTTCTCAGTTCCACATCAGAAACCACTCAGCAAAGGCTTTAGGACAAACTGTTTTCCTTCTGACTGGTTCTGGGTTTTTTAATGATAACTTTATTTAGGGGCAACCCATCTTACCCAAGTAAGACTTTGCCTTTCTTTGCTCCTCCAGGTACAGAACTCCCCACCTCTAAAGGCCCATACCTCCAAAACCTAGAAAGCAAATCCCAAGCAACTAGAAACACTGCCTGGCACAAGCTAGGACCTCGATAAACATTTGCTCAAAACCTAATTAAAGAGGTGGCTGACGCTCACACAGTAGCCGGCAACAAAAACTAGGACTCGTCTCCTCCCTCTAACCCAACCGCAGGAGACTGAACATCTCCAAATTCACGTTCAACTTTCTCTCTCACATACACAGTGCAGGTGTTGAGAAAATTTAATTAATCCTTTTAAAAAAAAGTTAAATAAGTGGATGAAATGCACTTCCTCCGTGAAGTACTCCTCAGTCTGCTTTCCAACATTATGAAACCCTCCTGTATGTTCCCACTGGGGAACTAAATGTTGAACCTCTAAAATAACCCTGCCCCACCATGCAAAAGCCCAACATGCTGGAAAACATAACCTTGGTGAAAAGCCACACCAAAAATCAAATCCTTTTTTTTTTGGTTCTGTGCCTCGAGGTACATGGCACAACTCCGTAAATTAACAAATACATACACACCTATGTCTCTGGGGAACGCCAACCACCTGGCACAGAGAATCTCCCCCATGACTGATTGCCAGTTACAAGCACCTGAGAAACACTTCAATACCAGGAAGCTGGGCCCACACCTGTGCAGAACCTCAAGAATTTTATAGTAGTTTCAAAGTGCTGGCAAGTTTGCAAACTACCTCTCCACCGAACTTCAGGCCATCCCCTGGCATCTACCCAGTATGCGCTTAGCCCCCTGGGAAGACCCCAGAGATCTTAACAAACATCTTTTTCTTAGCGTCCTTTCACCAAAACTCCACCGCCAACATCTCAATCCAAGTGGAATGGGCTTCGCCGTTTGCAAGGCGTTGGGGCCACCTACCTTAAGGCTGCAGGCTTCCTCCTCGAGAGAAGCCATTTCTTCTAGAGAAGGTCTGACAGAGCGCAGAGGGGATCCCCCTGACGAAAGGAACCCCTGTGAGCTCGGAATCAGGCCTCGTTTGCAGGCGGCCCCACCCGCACCTGGGCCAGAGGAATGGGATGAGGAGGAGGAGGTGGAACTTCTGCGGCGGGAATGCGAGGAGGAGGTGGAACTTTTGCGGCGGGATGAGCCCCAGGACACATCGTCGTCCTTCTGGGCTTTCAGGCGCTTGGGGCTGCTGGCCCCTCCTGAACGCGACACAGAGCTGTGAGCTGGGCGGCTGGAGGGGGCCACATCACTGGGCTCCCGGAGGCAGCTGCGCTTGCGGGAACTCCGATCCGAAGTGCTGCTCCAGTGGTACTTGACCTTGCGCCGCTCCGACGCCATGGGCACCTGCAAGGTAAACAGGCGGCCGGGAGTCCACCACCAGCCTGCTGGCTGCCCCTTCCTCAGCCTCCCGCCTTCCCGGGAACCCCTGGGGGAGGGCAGGCCACTAGGTCACAGCCAGGGGATGACTTCACTGACCTTTCCCCTTTTCCACTGCCCATCACAGTTCTCAAGGTTTCAGAGAGGTTAAAGCGCTTCGTACGTCGGCGATAGCAAAGCGCTTCGGAGAAGTCCAAAAGGTCCCAGGATTTACTAAAGGTTTCTTTCGATTAGGTTTCCGAGCCCACAACGTGCTTCCGCGATTACCAAGAGCTTCAGTTTGCAGAGCGCTACTTCGGGGATGTCAAAGCGCTTCCGGAACTACGACGCGCTCTGAGTTTGCAATACAAAGCCCTTCGCAGATGTCAGCGCTTCAAACGGCTACAGGGCGCTGTTAGTTCCACACCTGAAGGCCAGTCCTGCAGCCCCTGGGCGGGCCCGCGGCCGGGAGGCCCGGAACGCCGAGCGCGGGCCGCAGAGCAGGGCCAGACCGGCACGCAGCCCGCCCTGCCCCCGAGGCCCAGCCGACCAGCCCCGGGCCGGAAGGGGGCGAGCCGCCGCTCAGCCGGCGACGCCCGGGTCCGCCTGCTCAGAATATCCCCGGGTCTGCCCCGTACTCCGTCCCTGCTCTCACGGCCCGGACGTCGGCTCCGCAACCTGCACCGCCCTGACCGCCTGCTTGCCGTCCGCCCCAATCCTGCGGGGCCGGCCCTGCCTCCGCCGGAGCTGGGACCACACCGGCCTCTGCGGGACCCGCCTACCGGAACGAGCTGTGCGGCCCGCAGCCCGGCGTGCGGCGAGGGCGGGTCCTGCGCTGAAGAGCGGGCGCCCATTGCTCAGATCAACAAGGGGCGGAGCTCCGAGCAAGACGGAGCTCCTCTGTTGGTCAGTAAGTCTGGAGGCGGAACCCTTCGCCTTACGAAACTCGTCCATTGGTCGGAAGCTAGACGGGCGGAGCCACACACGTTAGCTCGTAGAGCTCGAATCAGAGGCGGGGTCGCAGTTCCGCAGGCCTGCGGATAGTGGAGGAGGGAGTCACCGAGTGATCCGTGCTCCCGGGGCTGTTCCCTGCTGCTCAGCTCTGTCCCCTTTAGCAGGGCGCCTTCAGATTCAGATGCGCTGATCAAACCCACACTCGCGTCATCACTCCATTTACAGAGCAGGAAACTGTGGTTCAGAGACCCAGTGGCAAACCCAGAAACTGACGGATTTGGAATTAGAAATTAGAAACCACGGGGGGGGCGGGGGGAATAAAAGACTACACAAAAATGTGAACTATCCTCTGGCAAAGAAACATCAAAGTTAAAAAACAAGTTACAAACTTGGCAAGATGTTTGTAACACATAGCAAGGGGCTCATGTCCTTACTATGTAAATACTTTGGCAATAAGATAATTAAGTGGGCAAAGGAAATGAACTGATGAACGTAACAAATCACAAAATTGGTTAAATTTCATGTTGCCGTATGAAAAAATGGCTCCATTTTCAATCATTTAATGAGTACAAATAAAATTATGTTTTCACCCATTAGGTTAGCAGTGATCAAAAAGCATGATGATATTCTCTGTAGTTGAGGCTGTGCAGAAATGCACTCCCATACATCACCAACTGACCTTATACTGATGTAACCTGTTTGGAAGGTTTGGTTGCAAGAAGAATGAAAACAGTCTCAGTATCCAGCAAGTGAAGTTAGTTGTGTAAATTACAGAATAACCATACACTGGAATAGCAGGCGAAAAGAATGAAGTGCTCCAAATGTACTGTTGAGGAAAAATAGCCAAGAAAGACAAGAAAACACAGAGGATCCAAAATAAATGAAAATACCCTGTGTGTAGCAAAAAATAAGTGAAGCCTCAAGATACAAAATTTCTTATGTCTGTGAATAACCACTCTGCGTCTAATAATTTTATTGAGATATAATTTACATACCATAAAGTTGACCAATATATAATTCTATTATATTTTAGTATATTTAGAGTTGTGCAACCATCACCATAATCTAATTTTGGAACATTTCATCACTCTAAAATCTTGTGATCATTACCACTTCCCTCCCCAAACCACTCCCTGCTCCCCTCCGACACACACTCCTAATTTCTGTCTCTATGGATTTGCCTGTTCTGGACATTTCACAAAAATGGAGTATATATGTTTGGCTTCTCTTAGCATTATCTTTTCAAGTTCACCCATGTTGTATCAGTACTTCATGTTTTATGGTTAAATACAATTCCATTGTATGCATATGCCACAGATTCTGTTGATGGGGCATTTCGGCTGTTTCTACCTTTTGGCTATCATGGATATTGCTGTTATAAAAACTGGTGTGCAAGTTTTTGTATGAACATCTTTTCCTTTCTTAGATACATAGGAGTGGAATTTCTGGGTCATATAGAAACATTACCCAATTGGCAACTGTCCTCTATTGCTCAAAATGCTTTGGAAACATACTGTTGGTAATTTGAAGGTGCTTACCACATCTCAGGTCCTTTTTGGGGTACATAACACAGATTCTAGTTGAATCCTCACAGCCACCAGAGCTTAAGACAAGGGTGTCAGTAGAAATCACTGTCCACCTGGGCTGGAGCCCACTCAGATTTCTTACGTACTAGTACAAAGCTGACTTTGCTGGGGGGCTGTTGAATGCCCTTTTACCATCAAACCTATGAAACTGGTACTTTTTATCCTCCCCCACTGTATAGATGAGGAAACAGAGGCTCAAAGTAACTCCCTCATTTGGCCCAAGATCATCCAACTATTAACAGCCAACAGTTTAGAGCCAGCGCCCAACCTCTTAGCTACCGCACTATACCACTCATGGATGCAGAGAAACTTCTCCATATTATCTGGACACACAGCTAATTATGACACACATTAGCTTTACCAATGTATTTTTATCTTACAAAATAAAAAAAAAATCACTACATTAGGCTTATTTAAAATAGGACACACTGAATTTAAACTAGCATTTTAACAAAAAGACTTGTAACATGACTTTTCAGAAATAAACCCATTGCATAAATGTTAGTTGAATGACAAAAGTAGACACTTAATGTCCGTTTTAAAAATTTATTTAATAAAACAAGATGTGCATTTTCCAAGTATTTCTGTAGACATGTCTCTACCTCTTCCTCCCCAACAGCCCAGGGAGGGAGAATGAATGAATGCATGTTACTTACAAGGAAACTGAGGTCCCCAAAATTAAATGCTTGACTTAATTAGCAGCAGAAACAATCATGAAACTAGTTCCCCTGGTTCTTCACCCAGCCATAAATAACACATACTCTCTAAATAACAGCTCCTTTAAAGTATTAGCATTAGTGGGGTGGGAAAATAAAGGTGCAGAGTAAGCATTAAATAAATATCTGTGAGTTGCGAGATTTCCAAAAGAGAAAGCAGAGAGACCTCCAGTGCCTTCTGCCAAGTGTCTGGCATGTGTAAAACTTGAGACCTTGAGGAAGGAGTGAAGAACCGAACTGGGACGCAAGTTGAAAGTCTTTGAGGTCATGGAAGTTTGCAGGCGGCTGGTGGCAAATATGACCTAGAGAGCTTAGCGTCGGAAAGTGCCAACAGCACTCAGAATGCTCCAGTGGTTGTCGAGGGTGAGAGCCAGGCAACGGCATCTGCGGGGGCGGATATCATCACATACTCCCCAGAACCACAAAATTGCCCACATCCTGGGCTCATGTACCAGGGTTTCCACTTCAGTGTCCTGATAACCCAGAGCTCTGATTGACAAATCCCAGAAAGGAAGAGGACTTCATGGATTTTTGTGTCTTGGAAAGCTGAGTCCTATCTCCCCTGACTCACTCTGGAAAAGTGGAAGTGTCTCTCCGCCTGACCAAAGGGAAGCTGATGTTTGGTGTTTCCTGGGAGATCTTGGTTCTTCCTTAGATCTTTTTCTTGATTTGATGTTCATCTTTCCAATGGAGGACAAGGGTCCTCAGCTGTGTTCAAGTCATCAGGGGCCAAAAAGCTCAATGCTATCCAGTTTCTCTTCTTTGTAAAGCAGGATATTCTCCATGAGTTTCCTTTTGGCCTCATTGATCTCAATTTTCCAGGAAGTCTCTGTAGCTAACATTCAACATAAAGAAAAGCAACTTGAACAAAACGTAAATACCTTTTGCGACTACTGACAGTTGGAAATAGTTACTATTATTGTAATTCTAAGAAAATCAGACTTGGTCAGAGTTTTTTACTGAAATCAGGGTTCTGAATCAGGCCTAAGTGGAATGAGCATGCCACTGCTTCTGCATTTGCAGGGAAAACCTGCCCCCTACCCCTACCTACAGAGAGGAAGGGCTTCCGTGTTTCTCCCCTGGAAGTGGGGGACAGTGTTAGAATGAAGCTTACACTCTCTCTTTTTCCTCTCACCTCCATGTAGGAAGAGGAACAACAGGAAAGGTCAGAGTCTGAGACACACAGCCACATTTACTAGGGGAAAAGGATGCTGAATTGTAAACGCCTTCTGAATGCTTATTTCAGAAGGAACCTGGTGTATTTGGACCCAGGAAGCAGAAATAGAAAGTATCTTTGGAAGCAGCTGGCAAGGTGTGAAGTGAGGATGAAAAGGCAGGTGGCGACAGACCTTTGCTAGTCCCAAGGGAGAGTTTTTATTTGGTCTCTAAGTGCAATGGGGAACCACAGAAGGGCTTTAAATGAGGGGTGACAGGAGTTGTTTTTAAAAAACCACAGCTGCTGGTCCTTGGAAGAAGAACTGGTGAGAGACCAGAGCAGATCAGGGAGGCCACAGGGAGGCTGTACAGTCGTCCAGCGAGAGTAGCTTAGATGAGGGGGAGGGTTACAGGGACAGGCCATGCAGAGGAGCAGATGGAGGTGAAGGATATTTAGGTCAATAGAGAGGCCTGAGTGAGGGACTGGACATCGGGGCTGGGGGGAGGAGGAGGAGGACTCTCTTCATCCAGTCAGCTGGCAGATGGACAGCTGAATAACCAAATGCATGAATGAGGGAGAAAAGGAATAAGTGACAGGCGGAGTTAAGGTACATAAATGACCGTGTATAAGCACTGAGACACCACGCTTACCATCCTGGGGAGGCTCTGGAGAGGCACAGGCCTCAGCGGAGGAGTCAGCGTCCATTGCTCCACCAGCCAGCAGCATGCCTTCTTCATCTGCGCTCGGGGGAGGCGAGGAGGTAGCCGCAGCCCAGGGTGCAGCCCTCATGGAGTAGGAGGCATTGAAGCTGGAATTGTCCACGTCATCTGTTTCTTCCGGGGTGTTGGAGGAAGAGCCTGTGGCCTCAGAAAGCCCACTACAAGGGAGCGAGGTCTCTGGACCTCTCAGCTGCTCCTCCACAGCAGTCACGGAGCTACACACCTGGGGGAAGAGAGATAGGAGCACTCATCAAGGATTCTTCCTGAAATTAAAAATCTAACAGATCTCCCAGGCAGGGGGAGGGGGAGAGAGACAGAGACAGACAGAGAGACTGAAGAACTAAATGATTGTTGCTTTGCCTGGAAGAACAGCATCTTCCCTTTGAAAAGAGCTGACCTCACCACTGTCCACCTCAGCACGTGACCCAGATGGGTCAATCACAGATTCCCACCCCTGTGATTGGTCCAGATTTGAGCATGTGACCCAAGTAGGCCAATCAGAATCCTTCTCTGGGACTCTTGCATCTAGTATTTATTGAGGAAACACTGTCTTTTCCTTCCTAGTGGCACAGACAGATTCCCCGCCTCACAAAGAAAACGTGTTTACAGTAGGAGAAAATGAAGCTCCCACACAGAGGAAAGCAGGGGCTAGAGACGGGGGTGGTGGTGCGGGGGCAGAGAGTGCGCACGGGAGCCACGGGCACAAGAGATTCCAATTGTTGTAGTTTTGCTGGTTGAGACCCTGGGCCTAGCTGTCCCAGCAATGCCTATCTTGCCTGTGGTGTGGTTAAATGAGCCAATAAATCGCTCATGCACAGGCTCCCTGCTTCCGTCTCTCTCTTTCTGTTTTGCATCTGTGTGTCTGTATCTAAGAATTTGAATTGAGTTTCTATCACTTTCAACTAGAAATGCCCTAAGTAATATAGATACTGCACTTGAGGGCTTTTCTGGTTAGGGAGGTTAGGAAGATTAAAGGCAGGCAGGGAAGAAATATTTCTTCCCTACACACATACTCTCTCTCATACAAATGGCATACAAACCTACCCTTAGTAAAAATGACAAATCTCAGTTGCTTGGTGCCTTGCAATTTACGGAGCACCTTTGGCACATGACGTACAATGAGTTTTTATAAATAAAAATTTACAAGACACGACGTACAATGAGTTTTTATAAATAAAAATTTAAAAGATCGAAGAGGTTAAGTTCCTTGCCTGAGGTCACCCGGTCAGTGAGTGGCAGAGCTGACCACTAAACCCAAGTCTGCTTGTCTTCAAGTACAGGCCTTACTGATCTCTCATCGTCCTAGCTTGGTTGTGAAATACTGGGGACAAGGACCATTTCTCATTCCTCTGTCTATATGTATAGTGCCCTGTCCCTTTTATTCTACATGGCAAATGCTTCCTCATGCTTCAAGGCCTGGTTAAAATGTTACACCTTTTGAGATAAATCTTCACAGGATATGCCCAATAAATATTTGTCAAGCTAAAAGCTACAAAACTACATAACTCAGTTCTGGCCTATGGGGTGTGAGAAAAAGTGATGTGTGCATTTCCAAGTCACACCCTTAAAAAGAAGAGGATATGTTCTCCTCTTAAATTGCCTTTCAGTGGTTGGAATGTAAATGTGATGGCCTGAGCTACAGCAGCCTTCTTGGACTCTGAAATGGAAGCCACATGATAAGGATAGCAGAGCCATAAATCAGGAGCCTGAATCCCTAATACTGCGGCACTGCCACATCAGCTCTGGACTGCCAACATTCAAACGCTTGAGCTAAAAAGAATAAACTTGTATCTCTCTTATTTTGGAGTCTCCTCATCATAGCAGCTTCTTTGAATGTACTTTAACTGATACCCTGAACAAAAGAATAAAACGAATGAAGGTTGAGGGAAAGAGATCTTTTTAAAGCATTAAGTCTGATTATGTTCTGCTCCTGCTTAATACCCCAATGACTTTCTCAAAATCCTGACTGTGCCTGCAAAGCCCTCTACTGTTGGGTTTTTACCCCCAGCAGCCTCATCACAAGCCACTGTGTCCCACGTACTTTGTGTTCTAGCCACTCTGACCTTCTACCAGGCCCCTGACCTTGCTGGGCTCTCTCTCAACTCAGGCTATTTGCATGCACTGTTCCTTCTGCTTGGATTGCTCTTCATTTGCTTACACATTACTTCGGGAAAGTCCTGGGTGGGGCTCCCCTGTCATACACCCCTCACCAGACAGTTACTACACAAAGTCTGTGAACTCCAGGAAAGCGGAACTGGGCTTGCCTTGTTCCCCATTTATCCCCAGGGTCCAGCACACCACTACTGAGTAGGTGAATGCACTCAGATAGCTGGAGCCAGCCCAGGCTGAGAGTCGGGACTTGGTCTCTGGCTCCTGCCACATCCTGGAGCAAAAGATGGTGAACCTGAGGCTGAGCCAGGAGTCCAGAGGGCTCTGACCAAAAATCCCTCTGGCCTCATCCCCCCTTCTCTGGGTCTCGACTTCATCTATAAAATGGGAGGCTTGGCTATAAGCATCGGTGTTTGAAGGCTTTGTTTGTTTGTTTGGTTTTTCAGCTACCAAACCCTTTCTTCAAATAAAATACTAAGAACCCAATACAGTTATGAGAAGTGACAATGGATGTCTGGTTGGAGTCATGAGTAGGGCCTGCAGCTCTCTTTCTGCTACAAGGAACTCCCAAGGAGCTCCTCTCTGCCAGACACCACTTAAAAATCACTCAGCAGGATAACCTCTAAGAGCCCTCTCAGGCAGTTATTTTGTCTTAAAAAGATCTAGCAAATTTGGTCCCCAAATTTATGCCTACTACCATGGAAACCACCTCTGCATATCCTAGCCATAGATAATGTTTTATCTGCTGTGGTGGTTGATTTCTGGTGTGTCTGCCTAGTCCATAGGCTAAGAAATGATCCCTTTCTCCGGGACTTGGCCCTGCCACCTGCCAGGCTTGACCCCCCTGGCCAGAAGGTTTATATACTGAACTCCTGATTGGCCCACAAGTGGACACCTGACTCCAGCTAAGCCAATGAGTTTCTCTCACTAAGAGGTTGAAACTGGGGCCTGGAGACTTGGCCACTTAGTGAAAACAGAACTATGACATGTAAATGAACATGGCTGTATCCCCTGACCAAGAGGATGGAGGGAAGGAAAAGGGGCCCACAGAGAGGACGAGGAATAAAGCAGGTTCAGAGAAAGCAGATGGACTTCTGTTACATCTGAGAGTATGGTCCAAGGCATCCTCCGGATCTCTGCTGTCAGCTGCTGTCAGCTCCAGCAGACACTGCTGTTTGCAACCAAATATGGCTCTGGAGTATGAAGTCACTTGTCGGTGAAGGGACTGGTAAAGGGATCGTAATGAGCCCCCGGTAAAGCCGACTCACAGACAGGGCTCATCGCTAGGGAAGGGCTGAGCTTCAGGCTCACCTCTGCCAGGCTGGCGTTGCGCCTCCGCAGACAGAGGCAGGCGGCCATGACCAAGGCCTCGGCACAGGCCTCCGGCAGCCTCCCTGCTCTCTTCTCCAGGTATTTCTGGCAGATCTCCTTGGCCATCTCTTTCTCCACACCCGTCTTCCTGGAGCAGAGCGATGTGGTGCTGCTGGGAATTTCATGGAGCAGTAAATCCTTCTGTGGGAGAGAGTGGAAACACCTCCATGTGAGGTCCAGGGGTGTGAAGTCCAAACACATGTGCCCCTCCCACCTCCAGGATGGCACCAGAGCTGCAAACACTTTGAAAACCAACATGGTTTTTAAAAAATAATTGCGAGGATCCCAGAAACAAGTAAAACAGCCAAGAACTGGAGAACAGCTAAATTCCCCACATGTACAGGGCATTTCGTAGCACACTCATATCATCAGGCAGGGGCTTAACCTTTCTAGGCCTGGGTTGCTTCATCAGGAAAGTGGGAATAGGATTAACACAAATTAGAAGACATAGTTCATAAAGTGTGGTACTTGACACAGAATCAACATTCAATGCTCTATTAGTGATTGTAATTAATAGTGATAATAGCTATCATTTATATAGTACAGTATAGCATAATTATACCAATATAGTACAGTATAGTATAATTATACTAATAACTCACCTCATTAACATTTACAGGAAAATGTTAGGATGTAGGATTCTGGCCCATATATATTTAATAGGAGATGTACTATATAAATAATACTATGTATATTTTTATATTTTATAAATTTTGTACTACATGCTATATTTTATGCTACTTAGCAGAAATCTGAACTATGCATAAAACAGAAGATATGCTATATAAATAACAATAGATATATTACTATATAAATATATAGATATATTTGTATAGCATAAATTATGTTACATGATACATTTTGCATGTATGCATTTATTTATATAAATAGGTTATAAATATATTACTTGTATTGATTAAATAGATTAAATATATATATTAAATATATAGATTTAATATATATATTAAAATATGGAAATTAATACACTACCTGAAACAAATGAGAACCTGTACAGAGTGGTTGCCCTGAAGGAACGGTGTAAGGAGACCCTCCCCAGTTGGCTACTGCCAATGAAATCATGGATCTCGTCCTGTGGACGTGTGAAGTCTTAACCACCGGACCACTAGGGAGTCCCTATCGTCATTCTTTACTTATTTATTTTTGGCTGTGCTGGGCCTTCCAGAGGTGGGATGAGTGGGGGTACTCTCTAATCAGGATGCGCAAGGGCTTTTCATTATGATGACTTCTCTTGTGGCAGAGTACAGGCTCTAGGGCTCATAGGCTACAGAAGTTGTAGCACATGCCTTTAGCTCCCTCATGGTATGTGGGATCCTAGCTCATGGACCAGGGATCAAATCTGTGTTCCCTGGAGGCATCTTAACCACTGGACCATTAGGGAAGTTCCCACTATTGTCACTTTTTTAACCAACTCCCAACTGAATCCACTTGCCAGTGCAGGAGACACGGGAGATTTGGGTTCGATCCCTGGGTTGGAAAGACCCCCTGGAGGAGGAAATGGCAACTTGTTATAGTATTTTTGCCTGGAAAATACTACAGACAGGAGCCTGGCAGGCTATAGTCCATGGGGTTGCAAAGAGTAGGACATGACTGAGCACTTACACACGCATACATAAAGTGTCAAACACAGAGCTAGGCTATGTCGTTATATTTTTGAAATTGACACTATACACATACACATGTATATTTGAATGATAGTTGTTATAAACCTACAAAACAGAAATTATTTAGAAATTATTATAGAAACTTAAAAGGGCTGAAATTTACTTTCACCAATTTAAAGACAAACGCTAGGACTTCCCTGGTGGTCCAGAGATTAGTACTGTGTTTCCCTTGCAGTGGGCGTGGGTTTGATCCCTGATTGGGGAACTGAGCCCACATGCCGCATGGTGTGGCCAAAAAAAAAAAAAAAACCAAACAAACCCTATTTGATTGCCTGACATGTAGACAGAAGAAATGGATTTCCCCCAAACATTCTAAACTCTATTTTCATGCAAAAGTAGTTGTCGTCTGGCTGGTGAAGGGGGAAGGTTACAGCTGCTTTGTACAGGTACAAATCAAACCCTGGATTTAGGCCTCATTAGCAATAAAAATGGGTACAGATGGGTACAGTGGAGGTTCCTGCCCTCCCTACCCCTTGACCTCTCATAGCTGTGAGCCAGAAGGGGTTGGTTCCCTTACCAAGTAAACCGGGTTCCGGTTGTTATCCATCGCAGGGATGCCTGTGAGGACCTCGGCCAACACCTGGAGAGAATACAGAGTTAGCACGGTTCAGACACACACGCACAAGTTCACACAGGAGATTCTGGCCAAGAGAGAAGCTTCTTCTCAGGAATACAGTCTGAGCTTCAGGCCTGGCTCTGTCATTTGCCAGCATAGATATTTGCCCCAAATCCGGAATGTGTAAACATCACTAAACACCTCCTCTAGCTAAACACATCACCCAGCTGCTAGGAGAGGTTTAAATTGATAGCAAAGCAAGGAGGATGAAAACCAAATGTGTATGTGTTACCATCAGATAGATACACACACACACCCTTCTCTCTCTCTCTCTATCTGTATACACACATACATATGTATACACACACACTATATATTAAAGATTTTCATTTAAAACCCAGCAGAAATGGTAAGCAGGCACTGCTATGTTAATCTCAAGAAAAGGAGGAATCCACATGCAGATATCTATTCCAGACAGAAAATCTTAGCAATATCCATAGCATTTTCATCCACAGGCTTTTATTAACATTATTTGCTCATTAATTCATCCATTCATGAAAGGAGCAGAGTCCTGAGCTGGTGTAAGCCACCACCAAACTGACAAACTGTGATTTGTATCTTAATAAATGGGAGACCTGCTTTGAACAGAAATTCTCAGCAGAGGTAACAGCACACTGGCTAAGGAGTCTACAGTCACATAGGCCTGGGTTCATATTCTGACTCTGTTCCTCACATGCTTGGGTGATCTGTGGGCAAGAAACTAAAATCTGAGCCTGTATCCTTATCTGGTACATGGTGATTTAATGACTGTATATATGAGGGGGTGGGTCTAACGACTGTATATATGAGGGAATGGGTACTCCAGCTTAGTGTTAAATCTCCCTCCAACAACCTCTCTCAAAGACAGAATAAGGTCCAGTTACTGCCATGAAGTACAAGCTGGAATCAAGATTGCCGGGAGAAATATCATTAACCTCAGATATGCAGATGACACCACCCTCATGGCAGAAAGTGAAGAGGAACTAAAGAGCCTCTTGATGAAGGTGAAAGAGAAGAGTGAAAAAGCTGACTTAAAACTCAACATTCAAAAAATGAAGATCATGGCATCCAGTCCTATCACTTCATGGCAAATAGATAGGGAAACAATGGAAAGAGTAACAGACTTTATTTTCTTGGGCTCCAAAATTACTGCAGATGGTGACTGCAGCCATGAAATTAAAAGATGCTTGCCCTTGGAAGAAAAGCTATGACAAACCTAGACAGCATATTAAAAAGCAGAGACACTACTTTACCAACATAGGTCTGTCTAGTCAAAGCTACGGTTTTTCCAGTAGTCATGTAAAGATGTGAGAGTTGGACCATAAAGAGGGATAAGTGCCAAAGAACTGACTGAACTCTGGAGCTGGAGAAGACTCTTGAGAGTCCCTTGGACAGCAAGGAGATCCAACCAGTCCATCCCAAAGGAAATCGATCCTGAAAGGAGTGGTGCTGAAGCTGAAACTCCAATACTTTGGCCACCTGATGTGAAGAGCCAACTCATTAGAAAAGACCCTGATGCTGGGAAAGATTGAAGGCAGGGGGAGAAGGGGATGACAGAGGACGAGATCATTGGATGGCATCACTGACTTGATGGATATGAGTGTAAGCAAGCTCCGGGAGATGGTGAAGGACAGGGAAGCCTGGCATGCTGCAGTCCATGGAGTGGCAAAGAGTCTGACACGACTGAGCTACTGAACAACTGCCAAGAACGCCTCCTCCACCCTGGAAGGGCCTGCAGGGTTACTGACAGACTGCAGTGGCCAGGAGGGGGCAGCAGAAGGCACCCCTGCGGCTGGCGGAGGGAAGCCAAGAGAAAAGGGACTCCAGTTGAGGTCCTGCCAAGACTGGAGAGAAGAACAAGAGGAAATGAACAGACACACTTCCTCTGCCTCTTCCACAGGGCAGGCCCTGTGCCAGGCCTTTTACAAAAGTTACTTAGCGCTCATCAAAAAAAAAAACAAAAAAACAGTGACTTACTACTATATTGCACAGGGAACTACATTCGATATTCTTGGATAAATCATGATGGAAAAGAATATTAAAAAGAATGTATATATGTGTATCACTGAGTCACTATGCCGGATAGCAGAAATTAACACAATGTTGTAAGCCAACTATACTTCAATAAAAAGATAAACAAAAACAACAACGGAGAAAGGCAGTGTTCCCCACAATAAGAACCAAAGTTGAAAATCATACCATCCATCAGCAGCAGGGCTGAGAAAAAGATCGAAGGGAGCCAGTAGGCACTCACTGAATGAATGAAAGGGAAAGTCAACTGTTACATCAAGAACTGAGTTAAAAAGTCAAGCATAAACAGAAATCAGGACTGAGGGTGGGAAGGCGGGGATAACTATAATAACTGACAATAATCCCCATAATAATAATCATATTGATCAATGCAACATACTCTGCTAACCAGTTTATATATGTTATCTTATGAATCTCACTAATCTCTATATGCATCATTACCTCCATTTTACAGAATATAAAACTGAGGCCCAGAGTTATTGGTGATACCCTGAAAGCAGCTGAGCTGGGACTCAAACGCACGCTCTTCAGCTCTACACTCTATGTGCCTGGCAGTCTCGGCGTTTAGTTCCACTCGTTCTTAAGGAAGGAAGATCCTGGGCTGACCCTGCTGAGCTTCACTGAGCAGCCCCCACAGTGGGGCTGGTGGGGGTGGGGAGAGGGTGAGGCAGGAAAGAACTGGGGGACAAGTACACCAGAAGGGCTGATGGGCCAGCAGACAGAGGGAAGCAGAACCTGGTATGTGGAAGCTGGGCTGAGGGCAGAAGGTGGCTCAGAGGAAGGGCATTAGTGGAAGAACCAGACAGACTGCGGTCAAAGAGAGGAAGTGCAGAGTTGGAGGCTGGAGACTGGAGGCTGAAGAGAGAAGGCAACGGCCAAGATGCAGCTGCTGGCTCTAGGCAGAGGTCAGCCAGAAACCTCACTGTTCTCAGCCCGAACTTCCCAGACTGGGATCCCCGGATCTCTGATGTTTAGAGATGCTAAGAAAACAAGGTTCCATAGTCAAGGGAATTTGGGACACGCTGTATACCCTTGTCTCACTATTACCAGATTAAAGACCATTACCATATGAAAGGCCCTGGTAAATTTTTTGTGGTAACTTTTTTTTCTGCATAACCTTGTTCAACCCAGCATTTCTCAAACCTATTTGAACACATCGAAACCCTTTAAACACATCAAACCTATTGAGATCTCAGGGAACTGGTGTTTTATAGAAATGTGCTTTGGAGATTGCTAGACTCAGACCATGAACTCTTGGGGGAGGGACTGTGTTTTAGTTACATTTATATTCCAAGTGCCTGGCACACAGTAATGATGGACAGCAGTGGTGATTAGGACATGGGTTGGATGGCTGGATAGATTCTGAATGGATGGGTGGCTGTTGCATGAATGTTAGATAATAACTGAACTGATGGACAGATGGACTAAACAGACAGATGAACAAACAAGAAGAAATAGACAAGTGGGTGGATAATTAGATGGCAGGCAGAATGCACATCAGGGAAGTCAGAAGCTATCTGTAGCCTATTAGAATCTGGACACTCATGGGGAGGGGGAGCTTTACTTCAAGGGTTGGCAAACTCTCTCTAGAAAGTAAGTATTTCTAGAGATATTTACTTTCTAACCTAGACAGTAAATATTTTAGGTTTTGTGAGCCACAAACAATTTCTGTCACACATTCTTTTATTATTGCTTTTGTTGTTACTATTCAGTCTTTTATAAATGTAAAAACTATTCTTAATTATAGGCCATAGAAAATAGGCCGTAGGCCAATTCTGACCTGTGGGCCATAGTTTGCTAACTCCTGCTGTACTTCATGGAACATTTCTAGTTTGTGCTTACAGAGGGGCCATGGGAAGGACAGATGTGTGCAGGCCTTGATTTGCGCACAGAAGGAAGCTCTTACTATTCCACAGCTGAATATGTCCACTCGCTTTGTCAGCTGCCCCACTCTGATGAAATCTTCCGGAAGATATGCAGCGGAGGCCTGGAAAAGGTGGGTCTTCATCATGGTGTATTTTGATGTTCTGTTGACAGGACATGGGTGAGCCATCGAATGAGCCAGCTTGGGGGTGAAGTTTTGATCTAGCAAAACATTGGAGCTGTGGGAAAGAAGGCAGAGAGAACCTTCTTGTTTGGAGGTGGACAAGAAGAGGTTGCCATGGAGACCCTTTTGGAAAGCAACTTAGTAGTGAGCAGTGCCAGCAAGTGAGGGTCACTGAAGACCCTCAACAAGTTTATGAGCCAGTCCTGATAGGGGTAGGTGGGAATTGGGAGCCCACCTCCACCAGCAAATGGGGATGAAGCTAAGACCAGCCCTGCTGCCCCAGAAATGGCATTTGGTGGCCAGAGAGGTACGGCCATCCTTATCCCCATGGATGTCAGCCCTGAGCCCAGAGGTTGTACTGGCTCCATCTCTTCTGAAGCTGTTCCAACCCCCAGCTATGGCCTTGCTGACTCAAGTCTAAACGTCAGCATTCTTTGGGACTGAACCTGCTCAGATCATGGGGAATAAGATGAACAGTAAAAATATACTTAGACTTAAGCATCTAATCTACAGGAATGAATCCTTTCAGAAAGTACTCCAAAGGAAAAAAATTTAATTTTTAAAAACTAACCTACATGTATAAAAATATTCAAACTGGGGACTTCTCTCATGGTCCAGTGATTGACTTCACCTCCAGTGTGAGGGGGTTTTGGGGGAGGATGGATATCTATATGTACGGCTGAGTCCCTTCACCGTTCACCTGAAACTATCACAACATTGTTAATCGGCTATACCCCGATACAAAACAAAAAGTTAAAAAAAAAAAAAAGACTTTGCCTTCCAATGCAGGGTGTGTAGGTTCAATCCCTGGGTAGGGAGCTAAGACCTCACATGCTTCATGGCCAAAAAAAAAATCAAAACATAAAACAGAAGCAATATCGTAACAAATTCAATAAAGACTTTAAAAATGACCCACATAAAAAAAAAAAAAAAAAAAAACCTTTAAAAGAAATATTCAAACTAACCCTAAATGGTTTTTAAAAAGTAGATACAGAGGGCAGTTCTCATGGGGTCCCTGACCCTGCTGCTGTTCATTTAAACACCCCTTTTCAACAAAGCCTTTCATTTTGTCACCCAAAAAAAGTAGAGACCAATTCCAATATCGGCTATTAGGAGCTGTTATGTAAATTATGGGCAAATACCTTCAATGGAAGACTAAGAAGTACCAAAAAATTGATGACATGCAACGTGAGGAAATGTTTAAGTCATGGGGAAAAAGAGACTATGAGTTGGTAATCAGGTAATGGTGCTATCTTGGGGCTGAGATATCTGTGCGGGCAGGGGCTGGAAAAAAAAAAAAAAAACAGCAGAGAAATGGAGGCCATGTGGTGAGTCACAGTGACAGGGTCAGGAAGGCCTCTGGCCCCTTCACTTCCTTTCTTACTATTACAATTGTTTGCGCAATTCAATAAAAATCAGGGGGGAGAAAAGAGGAAAGGGTTTCCACTGGCCAAAAGAGGACACAACTCTGGGGAAGTGCGAATTCTATGGTTTCGAGGTCACTGCTGCCAGATCTTCTGGTATCTTCTGGAATCCATCTCCATGTTTCCAGTCTTGGGAGCATGGTACTGAGATGCTGGGGCACACACCTAACCTGTGTCACCGTATCTGTGACAACAGATGCACAAATGAGAGCAGGTCTCAAAAGCCCAGGGAGCCTGGCGGTCACAGCCCACAGCTCGAGGACCCAGTCCCGATCAGCTGCTGGAGGGGAAGTGAAATATGGCAGGGGAATGGAAGGCTTGTGGGGAAATACCAACAAACTTGTTGGGGAAATACCTTTGTTAGAGAAAGACAAACATGGAGAGAGGCAGCCACGCTGACAGCAACCAGAGACAGAGTACAACCTAGAAACACTGACGTTTCAGGGTACAGCAAAGAGAGGCAAGGAGGGGAGAGAAAGTCAAAGAAAAGAGAGACGAAGGGAGAGGAGTGGGACCCAGCAGTGTGCGTGGCCTCGTCCGTGTCACCCCAGCCCTAGGCGGGGCCCAGCCCTCCTCTCTCACCTCTTGACATTGCCGTGGATGATCTCCAAGCTGTGCAGGTGCTCCACCGCGTGAAGCAGTCCTGAGCAGACGCTGATGCGCTGGGGCCAGGGGAGGGGGTCTGAGCCACCCTAAGAGAGAGAAAAGGAGGAGAAAATAGTGACATCTGTGCCTTCTTATAGTCTCAATGGCCTTTAAAGTGGCAGAGTTCTGGGCTCCTGTCTCTCCTCCAGCCCTCAGGTCCCCTACAACAGGGCTCTCAGCCAGCATGGTTTACTGGCAGGGAGCTGGTTTTGACATCAGACAGATCTAGGTATAAATCCCAGCCCAGACACACGCTAGCTGGGTGACTTTGGAAAAGACACTCAACGTCTCTGAGCCTCAGTTTTTTCTGATATAAAATAGAAACGTTAATCCCTATGCTTTAAGGTTGTAGTAAGGATTCAAAGGAGTGAATGGTATGCCCCCAGCATAGTGCCTGCCACAGAGTGGGTGCTCAATAAATAGCAGCTATTTTTATCATGACTATCATGCAGCAGTTCTGGAATTCTTCTCTAAGAGGGGCTGCTTGGGAGAGGAGCTAGGGACCTTGTGCTGGCACATCAAGCACATGAGCTGATTTTATAAGTATTTGGAGAGATTTCACAAGAGCTGATAGAGATTATGGGTGGTCTAAAGCCCTCTATACTTCCACTGTTGTTCTAAGACTGAATGTCCAAGAAAAATCCCTTCTTATTTTGTAGATGACCTCTTAGATTCTATATTCTCTAAGAACTGGCCTTGCTAACAGATTTCTTCTCAAAGACTCTGGAATCTGGAGCCACATGAACCTCGTTTAAACTCTTGCCCTGATACACATCAGCTATGTTTCTTTAGGTAAGTTACTTTGCCTCTCTGTGGCAGAGGCTCCTCTTTTTGAAAATGGGGGAACCTCTGGGGTTGTGGCAAGGCCTGAAGGAGATGTACAAAGCCATTATCATGGTATAATGTGATAACTCAGCAAAGCTAACAATCATTATTATACCGTGAATAACCACTTTGTCTGATCCCTCCCAAGGGAAGCAATAATTCTGTTGTGGAATAACTTTTGTCACTCTGAGGACTTTATGAGAAGGAGGCTTGTTTGCCTTAAAAATCATAACAATAGATAGAACACTCATATGGTATGATATGCAAAAGGTCAAATGAGTATGTAGTAAAAGTTTGTCTCCCAACCTGAGCCCTGTCTATGTAGTTCTCTCCAGAGGCAGTCAAGGCACCAGTTTCCTTTATCTCTCCATAAATATTCCACACATTCACAAACAAATAGCAATTTATTAGAATATCATTTTTAAGAAAAATTTACCTTCACTTTCCATATTCTGTATCTGTTCATTCTTTTTCTTGTCCTAGTGCATTGGCTTGCACCTTCAGAACAAAACTGGATAATATAGCACTATGGGTTACCTTTGTCTTACTCTTGACTTAAATGCCTCTTTGTCAAAAAACTTTTTAAATAAGTTTTTCCTGAAGATGTTTAGCCAGATCTTATCTATCTTGGCCCAACTCCTCTCCTCGAAGGGCCTCTCAATGGCTCCCTTCGCCTCTGGATTCCTTTAAGTCCTTAATCCTTGATTCTGTAAGTGAGTGCTGCCTAGTCCTGTTCTTTGACCATGACCCAGCCCCTTACCTGACCCTGGAGTCTGTCCTGTAAAGAACCATTTGCCATGTATGGGTATATCAAGCTGTAAAACTGTTCTCCAGTGCAGCAGCCCAGCAGAGGTAAGACGTTGGGGTGGCAGCATCTGAAATTAGGCATCAGTACCGGCATGAGGAGTCAGACAGAAAGAATAATCAAAGACTGCTCCATTTCCTACCTCCTCCACCTCTTCTGCCCTGTCCACCCCCTGAGGCCACCAGGAAGCTCCCACGTACGAAATGCTCTTACTCCTGAGGGTAGAGAGATGATAATTGCATGCCTTCAAGGAGCTTGAAAGCAAAGAACTTGAAGTACATGATATCCCAACCACCTGTGATTCTTCACAAAATCCTCTTCTGGTGGATTCAAAGTCACTGTTCCCTCCCGACTCTCCTACCTCTCTGACAGCTCTTCCTTGGCCTTTCCCACTAAGACCCTCTTCCTTGGCCTTTCTCTGAAACCTGAGTCTCCCGGGATGGGCTCATCATCTCATCTTATAAGCTTCTCTATCAGGGGTCTCTCACCTCTACAAAGTGCACCCTCTCTATGAGGACCACCCCTAAATCTCTGCAGGTCCAACCCACAGTCCAGACCTGAATGTCAAATTGCATCCCAATGTTCCGGGTGAACAACCTAGACTCAACAAGTTCCAAACCTGATTCTCCAGCCTCAGTTATTTGCTCAACCAAGGGCACCACCAACCATCCAATTTCCTAGGAACCTCCTTACCTCCCCCATCTAATTAGTCACCTTTCATTGTCATAAATAGCTTTCAAAACACCCCCTTCATTCTCCCCTCCTCCACCTCGAGGCAGACCCTGATGGACTCTCCCAAACAGTTTCAAGGCCCTCCTGCCAGATCCCTCAGCCCCTCTCCACTTCCCATTAGGCCATCCTACTGTATTCCTGCACACTTTTCACCATCATTAGTTATTTACATTTCGCTCTCCCCACGGCACCATAAACTTCCCCAAGGCAGAGGCTGTGTTTTCTTCATGTCTGCACTCCCAAGAACCAAGAAAGGCCTTGATGACTCACATTTGCCAAGTGAATGAATGAAGCAGTTACTGCTTACTCCAGGAAGGCACTATACCAAGATGGAGAGGGAATCAGATTTCCAGTTTCCGTTAAGAGTGTGTGTGTATGTGTGTGTGTGCGTGTGTGTGTGTGTGTAGATAAGGGTGTGTATATATGTATTGTGTGTGTGTTTGGGTGTAGTCATACATATACATGAAGAGAAAAAGGACTAAAGAAAATATATAAAAATCTGAATACTGTAGCAGTAATTTACAGATGCTATGGAAAATCGGTGGTTTCTATTTTCCTCTTTAAAACTTTCTTTAGTTCTTAAAATACACCACAATCATCACACACTGCTTGCCTGAGACTGCATACTTTGCAGAGAAACTCAGAGAGTGACTCGCCAGCCTGAATGGCCGCTGGCGTCCAGCACACTGCAGAGGCCTGGTGTGCGTGCTGTAAACCCAACAGGCAGTGACAGCAGGGACGGGACAAGTGTCCAGGTCTGCACGTGTCCTCCCCCTCTCTTTCCCAGTCCCCCTGCCCCCACTAAGCTCTGTGACGGGAGGTTCACTTTACTTCTCCAGCCTCAGTTTTGTCATCTGTAAAATGCAGGTTTGAGGATGACTTTTGAAGGTCCTTATTGCTCAAGACCAGAGGTAAGCAAAATTTCTCTATAAAAAAACTAGACAGTAAATATTTTAGCCACTGTAGGCCATCTGGCCTCTGGCGCCATTCCTCTACTGTGCACGATCACGAAGGAGCAGCCACAGATGACACAGAAATAAATAGCACAGCCGGGTTCCAATAAACTTCATTATAGATGCTGACATTTGAATTTTACGTACTTTCCATGTGTCATGAAATTATCTTCTTTTTATTTGCTTAACCCTTTAAGAACATAAAAACTATTCCTAGCTCTCAGGCCATTAAAACAGAGCTAGGCCAGGCTGAGCCTGTGGGTCGTCACTTGCTTTTAG
Source organism: Cervus canadensis (assembly GCF_019320065.1). Lineage (NCBI taxonomy): Eukaryota > Metazoa > Chordata > Mammalia > Artiodactyla > Cervidae > Cervus > Cervus canadensis. Next base: position 42,690,610 of record NC_057407.1, on the reverse strand, counting down.
AGTTAGAATCAGTACATTTCTGTCCATCTCAAAAAATGGGACAGAAACAGATTCTTCCCCCACTGGAAGGAAGGAGTTGAGCCAAGTAAGCCGAGGTTCTTTTATAATTCTAATCCATGCATACGGTGGCTACAGAGAGAAAGCATGGAAGGAGTCAGATCAACCAACCAAATTTCAGCTCTGCCACATACTAGCTGTGTGATCTTGGACAAAACACTTAACATCTCTGTGCCACAATTTGTCTATGTGTAAAATAATGTGATAATAGTAGCCATGTTATAGGGTTCTTGTGAGGATTACATAAAGAAAACATGTTGCTTTAAACATGTTGCCACACAGGAAGCACTATATACAGGTTAGCTGTCATCACTATCAAACAAAGTATTTTCCAAACAGGAGGCTTACCTGCGACAAATTTGTATCTCTGCCTGGAAGAATTTCTCAATTGATCCTGGACCTGAACAGGCCATCTGTGGGAAAAGACATTGAAACATGAAAATCCAGCCTCACCATGCAGCCTCCACCTCTTACTGGGAACCAAGAAGTGCCCACCTCTCTGAGCTTCTTGAAGATAAACGGTGTGCCATGCTTTTGCCCTCTGTAGACGTCAGCAAAGGTCCCCTCACTGATTTTGTGGCTTGGGTTGAAGTTATCAGTTGCCTGGATCACATCTACCTCACTCCAGAAAAGGTCATCTTCAGCGAGGCTTGAAAGTGTCTCTTGCTTAGGAATGGAGGCACTGAAATCCTGGAAATTCAGAGAGAAGAGACAGAGATTAATATGGAATTAATATGGAAAGTAGTATTTTCCCTACTACCTCAGGGAATCTCAGAACAGCAGAGCTGAGGGGTGAATGGGATCATCTCATCCAGTGAGGAGGAATACAAAAAGGACAGATCCCAGCTCCACTTCTAACTTACTCTGTGACCTTGGACAAGTTATTTAACCTCTCTGAGTCTTCACTGCCTTATCAGCAAAAATGAAGATAATCATAGTACCCTGAAAGGTAGAATTACCTTTCTACCTATAGATTAACTACAATGTGAGTATTCCCAGCCCATGGTCAATGTTTCCTTTATTTTTTATTTTCAGTTTACAAAGGTGAGCATCAGAGGGTCAAACAACTGAAGTCAGATTCCACTCCAGGTCAGTGGCTGGGCTGGTGCCCCTGATCCTACACATGGTATACATGCTGAGAAGCAGGATACAGGTCCACATAACCTATGTAAGTCTAAGAAAAGCAGCCCTCCTTAAAATAGGTAAATATAAATTTCCATTTTTTAAAGTTATATATGCTTTATAAGGAATTCCCAGGTGGCACAGTGGTAAGGAACCCACTAGCCAACGCAGGAGATGTGGTTCAATCCCTGGGTCAGGTAAATCCCCGGGAGCAGGAAATGGCAACCCACTCCAGTATTCATGCCTGGGAAATCTCATGCACAGAGGAGCCTGGCGGACTACAGTCCACAGGGTCATAAAAGAGTCAGACACGACTGAGCATGCACGCACAGCACGGCATGCTCTTATAAACAGTTTTAAAGAATTAGAGTCGGGGGCTAACTATGCATGATCCCATTATCCTTTTAACTGTTATTAAAGTTTGGTGTAATTCTTGCCAGTTAGATATATGAGGACTTCTTTTTTAAATTGGGATTGTGGGAATTCCTTAGAAGTCCAGTGGCTAGCACTGTGCACTTCGGCTTCAGGGTTCATGGATTTGATCTCCGGTCTGGGAACTAAAGATCCCAGAAGCTGCAGTTCAGCCAAAAAAAAGAAGAAAAATAAAGGATAAATAAATAAAAACTGAGATCATATCGCACATATTGTTTTGATTTCTGGTGTTTTCTCTTAACATTACTTCATGATTATTCTCTCAATTATTCAGTTGTCTTTAAAAATGATTAATTATTAAAATATAAACCTCCTTGCTTAGGTGACAGTCCCATTTAAGAAAGAGCTCCACTGACCAGATCTGTGTAGCACTGGCTTCCCTGCCAGGCACCATGAAAATGTCTTAACATAATTTCTTTCAAAGTCTAAAGAATAAAAGTGTACTTTTCACCTCGAAGAAAATGTTGAAATTTTTAATCCAGCTTGGATTATGTTCATCTTTATACCACTGCAGTCATAAAATATGATTTTAAAAAAACATTTTTAAATGAAAGAAAGAGCCTAGAAAGGCAAAAAGTGCTTAACATTCACAGAAGTCACTTGTGACCCTGGACCCAAATCATAAAAATTCAGGATAAATCAGATATATTTTTTTGTTGAAAAAAGGTTGGAGGGAAGGCATGTTCTAAGCAAATGACTACTGCCGCCAAGATATTTCAGGGGGTGAGGAGGATGCCAATCATCAGCTCTCATTTAAACACAAATAATGGAAAAGCTCATTAAAAACTAAAGTGCACCCTCTCCCTGACCCTCTCTCCTGTTTTATTGAGGGTCAGCACTTAAGAGTCTTAGAAGTTTAGAGTAATTCGATGGGGTTCTCCCCTTCACTCTGACCTCTAACCCGCAAACTGGTCTCAGGGAATAAACACGTTGCATTTTTGAAAGAAAGCCGGGGGTTACACTCAGGGTGGGGGTTTTACCTTTGAATCAGCTGAGGCAGGCTGGTCAGTTTTTAAGGAAGGAGAGGCATGTTCAGGAGAGGCTGGGAGGCTGACTCTGGCTGCAGCAGGTCCTGGAAAGGAAAGACAGTGGATCAGACCTCAGCTGCTGGAGGAAGGTGGGAGGGGTCCCTGACTGGTCCCCAGACCCAGCCAGTATCTCGTTCACACCACTGACACTGTCGATCATGACAGCAGCCATTTCCTGACACCCAGGCACTAGCCTACAGGCTGCTCACATGTTACCCTGTGGAAGACTTCCGACAGCCCTGTGGGTTGGTCCCATACAAACTCCCCATGACAGGAGGAGGAAATGAGGCACTGGAGGCAGCTAGTGGCCCCGGGTCACACTGATGGTAAGTGGCAGAGTCAGCCTTCAAAGGGAGCTCCTTGTGCCTTCTGAGTCCTAGCCCAAACCCAGCTCCCTCGAAAACAGCTGAGAAGGACACAAGTGAATCAGCTACGGAGCCTGACTTCTAGAAACTTCCATGTGGCAGGAATGGCAATAACCAGCCTCCCAGGGGAGAGGCGAGAGAAGTCTGCCTCAGGGAGTTGTGAGATCAAGGAAGGCTTCACAGAGGAAGGGACACTTGACCTGGACCTCCAACAGGGGGAAACGTTTGCAACAAGTAGCTGTGAGGAAGGGAGGGCGCCAAGGCCGTGGAACCAGCCCACGAGGAGGTATGGCAGCGGGAAAGCCCAGGCTGCGGTAGACATTCCAGGCAGGCTCAGTTAGCACACACTGAGAGCATGCCCGGCTCTGCTCCCAGCGCCCCCCTGACCTAACTCATTTCACCCTCACGGCAGTTCCAGGAGACGGACTCATCATCTACTCCTTACACGTGGTGAAACTAAGGCACAGAGAGGTGACCCCACCTTTCCAAAGACACCCAGTCAGTGGCTCCAGAGTTTGTGCTTTCACTCCCTTAGTGAATGGAGAAGATTCACAAGAGACACGTGAAAGTGGACCTTGGCCAGAAGCCAGAGATTCGGATGTCATCATCTGGAAATACCCAAGTGGTCTTACCGCAGGGCTGGCCTCTGTGTAACAGGGAGCCGGCCCTTCCAAGGGAACCTGACTTTGGCCCCAGGGTTGCGGACAAAATCCACCTGCTTCAATTATGTCTGGCCTACATCATCAGGAAAGGAGTGATTGATGTAGAACTTTGGCCATAAAAATTAATTCAGAAGACTGAAAACAGCACCCTGGTGAAACTAGAACCAGCTTTTCAAAACTATTTACCCAGGCAGCTAATTAAACAAAACTCACCTGATACAAAGTCTGAAGCTCTTCCATTCTCTGAAAAGAGGGGCCACCCTAAGCCTCTCTCCCTGAGTTTTCTGCTGCTTCTAGAGTTTTTCTTTGTTTTTTGTTTCCCTTTTCTTTTTTTTTCCCATATTTTCCAGCACTGGCTATATTTGAAAGGACTACACTTGAGAAGGTACCATGTTGGTACACCCACACTGCATCAGAGACCCCCAGAATGGGGGTAGTAACAACAAACACCCGCCAAAATACACAGGTGTACACACAGTCACACATACTCTCTCTGTCCATCAGTACACCTCAACTTAAACTGAACTTCGTAATAAGAGCTATAGCTCAGACATGGATATTAAACTTTTGACCAATAGAAAGGAAAAAATAACACCAGAATAAATGAGTAAAGAAAGATGGGGTATTTTTACTCAGCCATTAAAAAAAATGAAAGGGAAAAGGTTGAGGGAGAGATAAATTAGGAGCTTGGTTTAACAGATACACACTACTATATACAGAATAGATAACCAACAAGGACATACTATATAGCACAGGGAACTATACTCAATATTCTGTAATAACCTATAAGGGAAAATAACCTGAAAAAAAAGAATAGAAATATATATTTGTATAACTAAATAACCCTGCGGTATGCCTGAAACCAACCCAACATTGTAAATCAACTATACTTCAATTTAGAAAAATAAAAAGGTAAAACAAATTAGGTAAAACCAGCAACACAGTGCAGACCAGCGGCTGGCGGCATCACTGACCAGAGACCAGCTGCTCATTCAAATCCCTCTGTGCATCTGCCCCAGGCTGAGCTTCCCACAGCGGCTCCCACCCCACCCCACCCCTGGTGACTGGGTGCGGAGGGGAGGCTCCCTGGGTGGGTGCTCCACCCACAGCTGCTCCATCTTCAGAGGCCTCCGCCGCTGCCCTGCCATCTCGGCTCAACGCCCTTGGCCTGAGTCACAGTGATCACAGCTGTCCACCTCCTGGGTGTGGGTCACGCGTCCGTGCTGCTCCACGATGTTCTCTTTCACTCTGCTCTAATTCACATCTGAAGTATTCAGCACTGAATCCCTAGTCTTTTGTGCATGTAATACATGCTCTGTCACCTGTGTTCCATGTACACTGGCGGGCAGAGGCTCCACACTCTGGGAACAGCTGCTCCAGGCCAACTCGACTCCCCTGCTGCTTCTTTCCTGCATATCTGCACAATCCGCTCTTCCCACCCCGGGGTGGCCGCCCTAGGCTACACACATGGTCCCTCACCCTCCCCCACTGCCCAGCAACACCAAGGTCCGCACGGGCCTCACACAGCCATGATTCTCTGGTCTGATTCCTGGGGTTTGCTCTGGGGGCTGCACCAGGCCTCTCAGTGGAGGGGGATCACTGAGGCCTGCTCTTGTGACACAGGAGAGCTACTAGGGGTGGTTCAGTCTGTTTATCTCTCTGGTGTGGGGAGTGGGGGAAAAGGGAGTGGAATTTGGGCCAGTACTGCAAGGCTGAGAAATCAGGTAAGAACAAGCCTTTGCTTTCTTTGGAAACACTCATGGAAGACACTGGTCTACACAAATGTCATTTCCAAAACACTAAGAGTTCATCTTTCACGTGCCATTTCCCACAGAAATCTTTCTAGAATGTTTGCTTGCTCAAGCAGGATGCACCGAAATCTCGTCCTGCTGAGTTGCGTCACTGCAGGCAGGGTGCTGTATCTCATTCTGGAGTTTTCTGGATCCTTCCCTGTGGCAGGCAGTGCGTCAGTCTCGACAGCTTCCCCATCTCTTTCTTGGTAGCAGACAGAACCCAGCTCCCGCCCTGGCTCTGTCATTGCTAAAGATTTGAACTTGGGTGAGTTGTGCCTCATTTCAGTGTTCTCAGGTGTGAAAATGAAGAAACAACAACAAGAAAAGAAAACAGTAATAGTCCATTCTTTGTAGAGTTCTTTTCCAGATTAAAAGATGGCATAAAGCACAAAGATCAGCCTCTGGTTTATATGGGGTACCAAGGCTGGTAAAACTACATACAGAATGAGAGCAAATCAATTCTGATGAACAGCTGATGCCTCTCCTATAGGTAAGGCTTTGTGACAGTTATTTCAGCCACTCAGGGCCCTTTTACCTGAAATCTAGCTTTGAGTATTTGTTTAAGGAGGTCCTGAGAACTTGTCCATGGCTCATCTGCTTGTGTATTTTCCTTCTCCATGTCTCTCCCTACTTCCTTCCCACCTACTGCCAGAGGACCAGGAGATACAGAGGTTAAGATGTGGACTCTGGAACAACTCACATGAGCTGAATCCCACTCCCACCGCTTGGTCAGCCGTGGAGTTTTGACAGGTTATGTCTCCTTCCCCAGCTACCAAGAGCCCTCCGCCCTCGGTTGTCAAGCTGATTCAGTGACTGCCAGGAGGCGCCGTTCCCACCTGTCAGTCCTCCTCCCCAGCTACCTTTGCCTCCACATTCTCCACTCCTATGAGAGAAACAGCTGGAACTCTGGGGCCCAACAGAACCTTGGGGTTTTCCCAAGAGAAGACTGGCTTTGGATTACTTAAGGAAATTAATGATCACACCCATATTTTCAGCTTGGGCAAAGATAGACAATAGACTTCCTGTCTCTGTCTACAGATACTTATCGTCCTGACTTCCCTAAGAACATTTCCTCCCAAGTGCCATTCAAGAAAGCGAAGGGTGCAAAGGCTGGTAGAGACATAGAGTGCTTGTTTTCACAGCAGCCAAGCTTAGGAACCTCCAAAGAAGCTGCTATATCAGTAACCTTCTCTAGCCTCACCTGCACTCTCCTAGAATTTCCCTATTTCATTATTTTCCTTCCCTTTGGCTATCAACCACTGTCATATGAGCTTTAGGACCATATCCCCTTATCTTTCATCACTGATCAGACTTCTGTCCTTAACAAAAAAACTCTTTAGCTGTAGAAAATAATTCAGACTACTTGGACTAGAATTAACTTTTCAGACTCAACCTAGCTGGGGTGTCTGGAACATTCCTAAGATCAGCTAATGCTTAATGAGCATCTACATGGTGGCAACCCCAAGGTGTTTGATTACTTCCCACACAGGATGATGTGGTTTCTATTATTATGTCCGTTTCCTAGATGAAGAAAATGAGGTACAGAGAGGCTAAGGTAGTCAGTCTCCTGCCGGTGAGGACAGAGCTGGGATTCAAATATAGGTCTGCCAGATGCAAAAGCCCACGCTGGCTCCTCTCAGCTGACACTTACCCTGGCTTCGGGGGCCACAACAACGAATTTGGGAGGTTTCATGGATTTGGGGTCTCCAGCTCTCTACTCAGGAGACTGCAGAACAACAGAAGGTGGGTGGGACTCCAGGGGAGATGTGGGAAGGATGGCATGAAGAACAGGTCCCCTGCGGAAGTCACCTGCTGGCTGAGTCCTTCCCCGGGTACAAGGAGGTGGAGACAACTAAAGTGGGTTGAGGGGCTTTGGGGTAGTGGTGTGTGCAGTGGCTGGGGACATGAGCATTCAAATCACATGGCTCAGATGCTACTTCCTACCCACATGACCTTGAGCAAGTCACTTTCACGCTCCGTACTCAAACGCCACAGAACAAAGCAGCAGATCTGTGCCAGGCAGAGGGGAGGAAGACTGTCGGGCAGGCGGCACCCCTTGGCAACCCCCAACATCGCTGCAAGGGCCAGGGGCCTGGGGAGAGCAGATGAAGAGGTCACTAGGCTCCCTGCCCAGAGCCTGTGCTGGGTCTTGGGGAACCAAAGGTAAAATACCTGGGCCCGTAGCATATGAACTTGGTAGGCTATAGGAAATAATTCAGACTACTTGTCCTAGAATTAACTTTCTAGACTCAACCTAGCTGGGGTGCTTGGAATGTTCGTAAGATCAGCTAACGTTTAATGAGCATTTACATGGTGGCAACTCCAAGGTGTATGATTCCTTATCACACATGATGATAACTTCTCCTGTGCTTCAGTTTCCTCATCTGTGAAATGGAGAGAAAAATAATACCAAACTCCTACAGTTAGTTGGAGGTTAAAAAGGTCAACATCTTTGAAGGGTAAATTTAGAACGGTGTGTAACACATACAAAGCCCTCTGTAACTGAGTTTCTTTTTCCTTTTTACAAAAACGGGGGACTTCCCAGGTGGTCCAATGGTTAAGACTCTGCTCTGCCAATTCAGGGAACAACCACTAGTTGGGGAACTAAGATCCCACATCCTGTGCAGTGAGGCCAAACAAAAAAAAAAAAAGGTAATAGATGGCATATATCCTTCTGTCACCCGACATTTTTAACATCAACATATCACGAGCATATTTCCATGTGTATATACATGTGCTCTGTTGTGTTTGGTTGCCCAGTCATGTCCAATTCTTTGCAACCCTATGGACTGTGGCCCACAAGGCTCCTCTGTCCATGGGGATTCTCTAGGCAAGAATACTGGAGTGGGTTGCCATACCCTCCTCCAGGGGATCTTCCCAACTCAAGGATGGAACCCAGGTCTCCCACGTTGCAAGCAGGTTCTTTACCATCTGACCAGGGAAGCCCATGTATATACATCCCTACATCACTGTTAGCAGGATTTTACTGTTACCACCATCTGTGATTAATTTTGCCACCCACACTCGTTGTTTCCAATTTTTTGCTATTATACTCTGAGCTAAATAGCCTTAGAGATAAAACAGTTCCTTAAATAAATCTCCTTTAAATTGAAAAATTAAGTTTAATTAAAACTACCTGAGCCTGGAAAGGTGGGTGGCCTCACAGGCTGCCCCGTTTCTTGCTCATCCTCAGTGTTTCTTACAGAAGCTGCCAAAGGCTTTCCTGGCTTCACAGTGTCCAAGAAGTCTGGGATGGAAGACTTGATTTCAAGAACTGGTTTCCCTGAAATGAGGTAGGAAGAAAGCAAGCTATTATCATTCAATGAAGTGGGTTAGCCATCGAGAGGTTGGATGGAGAAGTCAGAAGACTTGGTTCGGAGTTTGGGCTTGGCTTTAAATTCATGTGCCCCCGAAAGTTGTTTCCTTCCCTTGGCCTTGGCCTCCCCACGTGTAAGGTATAGCACTTGGACCTGACAATCTCTGCGACCATCCAGCTCAGACACTCTTGAGTCAGACATACCTGACTTCCAATCCTACCAGCTATATGACCTTAGATAAGTCACTTTCCTTCTCTGAGCCTGTTTCCTCACCTATGAGACAGAACTGACAGTCATGATAACATCTGCTTGCTCCCCTCACAGGGCTGTTGGGAGGAGGGAATGAGAGTGCAGACATGAAAGGGCTCTGTAGACCATGCAGTCCCCTGGACACATGGGGGAACTCAAAGACCTCCACCCCGCTGAGTCCCCAGTTGAGCCCCTAAGTATAAAAGGACTGCTAGTCTTCCAGCTTCCCCTTCCATGAGCAGTGCAGACACGTGCATCCTTCCCTGTTTTAGAGATGGGAAGCCTGAAAATAGCAGCCACGTCAACTGTGAGCCATGACGTGTGGTCAGCCCCAGTTCTGCAAGCATGAAATCCTCCCAGGGTCCTTCAGTGCATCCTGCCGGAGATGAGGACTCTGAGGCCAGAGCAGGTTAAGTGGCTTGTCCGCGATCACACAGCCTGAGTAGGCAGGACCTGCTGAAGGAGCCTGGGTGGAGGTCAGCTGCCTTTTGAGAGTAATCACTTCCTCTTTGCAGTGATTTGGGAAACCCAAAGGTGCTGGAGGGTGTGTCTCCACCAGCTTCCACAAAGCCTGCTCCTAAGAACCGGCTTCCTCTCCCCTCCCCCAGCACTGCCGTCCTCTCAGGTTGGTCCCGGCCTCCAGCTCCAGTGGCCTCCAGAGCCCTCCCCAGGCCTCATCTTACTGAGATACCTTCCTGGCCCTGCCACTTCCCTGCTTAGAGCCCTTCTGACTCCCCACTTCCAGGATAAAACACACACTCCCCACATGAACCCTCTGACACCCACCCCCCACCCCCCACTGCCTCCCAGACCAAATCCAAATTCTACAGCCCTGCATTCAAGGCCCTTCACCTCCTGGTGGTGGGAGGTGGACCCGTATTTTTTGAGAATCAAAAAATCAGAGTGCCCCGAAGTGTGGGGAAGACTGGCCACTCGCTCTTTCTCACATGGGCAGCAGGTGGGGCTTCAACAAAACACCTCCAGCCTTCGGGTGTGCAGGAGCGTTTATTCCAACAGGTAAACTGCATCTTGGGGCTCCCTGGGGCGGCTCGGCGGTAAAGAGTCTGCCTGCCAATGCGGGAGACTCAGGTTTGATCCCTGGGTCTGGAAGATCCCCTGGAGGAGGAAATGGCAACCCGCTCCAGTATCCTTGCCTAGGAGAATTCCATGGATAGAGAATTCTCCTAGGCTAGGCTACAGTCCATGGTGTCACAAAGAATCTGACACGACTGAGCACACACACAAACTGTGTCTCTCAGTAAATAAAACTGGTCATTGCCACGGGACCAAACTTCTCACACAGGAGCTTTGGGACTAGAACAATAATAAGGCCTAAATTCACGGCACTGCACGTGGAAGGCCATACAGATTTATTTGATGTTCTCAACAATCTCTGGTGGTTGACAGATATCTCTGCCTTTTACTTTTGAGCATATTGAGGCTCAGATGCGTGAAATGGTTTGTTCCCAGCCAAAGAGCTGGTGGAGTCACACCTGTGGCTGGTTTCACTGTCATTCACCCAGCAAGGACAGAACCACTCACATGCAATGTCCTCAGCACTCCTATTCCCCTCTGCAGGTGGCTCGGCTCTGGGGCGGCCCCACCCGAGGAAAAGCAGGACAAAGGGTACAGGGTGGGAGCAAGTGAGGAACGGCCAAAAGGAATGCACAAAAGTATCCAGAAGGCCGAAGGAGGGATAATGGGTGACTTTTTCCCTGTTTCCTTTACTGGCACTGATATACTACTCCTTTATTTATTTATTTATTTATTTTTATTTATTTTTTTATACTACTCCTTTAAATGGAACTATCTTATAAGATGGGTTTCCCAGTTAGCTCAGCTGGTAAAGAATCCACCCAGTTCAATTCCTGGGTCAGGAAGGTCCCCTGGAGAAGGGATAGGCTACCCATTCCAGTATTCATGGGTTTCTCTGGTAGCTCAGATGGTAAAGAATCCGTCTGCAGTGCGAGAGACCTGGGTTTGATCCCTGGGTTGGGAAGAGCCTCAGGAGGAGGGAGGGCATGGCAACCCACTCCAACATTCTTGCCTGGAGAATTGCCATGGACGGAGGAGCCCGGCAGGCTACAGTACATGGGGTCACAAAGAGTTGAACATGACTGAGAAAGTAGGCACAGCACAGCATCTTATAAGACAGCTTTTATCTCATAAAGAAGTAGCAGAGCTTAGCTGCTCAGAGTCCAGGTTCTGGCACGGACACCAGTTTCATCACCTCCTAGCTGTGTTGGCTTTGGACAACTTCCATGAGACCAGAGGAGTCAGCACATGTTAACATCAGTTAACTCAAAACATGGGAACTTCATTGGTGGTGGTGGTATTATATTTTTTAGATACTGGGTTATCTCTTCTATAAAAAAAAAAAAAGACTTGTTATTTAGCTGCGCTGGGGCTCAGTTGTGTCATGTGGGATCTTCGATTTTCGTTGTGGCATGCAGGATTTTAGTTGCAGCACATGGGATCCAGCTCCCTGACCAGGGATCGAACCCGGGCCCTCTGCATTGGGAGCATGGCGTCCCAGCCACTGGACCACCCGGGAAGTCCCATGGGTTATCTCTTAAGCAGCCCACATACTCAGTGTAAAGAATGTAGGGCTGGAGTCTTTTTTTTTTCATTTAACATAACTCTGAATCATTTACAATTTTTTGTTGTTGTTTTCCTGCACTTGTTTTTTTAAAGTTGTGGTAAAATACATAAAACATAAAATTTATCATCTTAATAATTTTACAGTTTAGTGGCGTCAACTGCATTTACACTAGACACAGCTAGAGAGAAGCCAGCATGCCTGCGATGAAGAGCCCACAGGCCACAATTAAGACTCGACACGGCCAAATAAATAAATAAATATTATTTTTAAAAAGACAAGTTCATTTACACTGTTGTCCAACCATCACCATCACCCATCCAAAACTTTTTCATCGTCCCAGACTGAAACTGCCCTCTTCCCAAACTGAAATTCATGCCACCCCATATGGGGGCCCCCAGAGGTCACACACTTCATTTCTCCCCACCTGGGGTTCTCAGGCACCACGCTGCCCCCATTGCCAATCCCATCAGGGAGAGGCCCTTCTGGCCCAAACTGTGATCCCAGAAGTGAGGTTCCTCCCCAAGGCCAGCCCTGCCCCAGGATTCACGGACTCCCATGTCTTTGCTCGCGTCATACACTGCCTTCCTCAGGTTCTGGGTGACACAGTTTCTTGTAGAGACTGACAACAGGGACAGTCACCAGTGGTGAACACTGATTCCTGGGAAGATACGGAGCAGAAGCGAACACCCTAGGAGGAAGGGGCCTCCGGGCCTCTCAGAGCCCTCTTCTCCCCTCTCTGGCCCGCGGAGATGGCCCCTTGACACACCCCGCTCTCCACCAACTGCCTCGCGTGGGTCTCATTTCTCAAAGGGCCACGTCCAAGCCGTCCTCATGACAACATCTGTGTATGATGCACAGGGCCAGAGGTGGCTCTTCTGTGGCCCCAGTTCCCCTTGCACTGGGCCAGTCGGACCTGCTGGTGAAGGGGATCCCAGACAGCCCAGCACAGCAGAAGCTGCTCCCGGATACATCAGCTTCTAAAGGTCCCACCTGCTCCCAGCTGGCACCTTTTCCCCATCCGAGGCCTGGCTGAGCCTGTTTCGTCATCAGCCAAACGGGAGTGAAGGTGACCATTCCGGCCTGACCTCACTTCAGTGACCTATCCCTTTCCCCTTTCCTTTTCTGCACAGACCTTTGCCCTTCGGTCAAGATCTATTTGGTAGGAACACCAAGGCCACCCACCCATCTGTGGCTGACCTCTCTGGCCTCCACCCTCAGGAACAGAAACGGCTTTGTTACATTCTCACCCTAAGGAGAGTGTGCAGTGACGTGCAGGAGCCTACAGCCGGCGCTGCGATCTGCGCAAACATGTGGGGCTGGGGCACACACCCACGGGGAGGGAACAGTCCTGTGGCACCCAGCGGGGGCTCCAGCCTGAAACTGAACTCGTCAGAGCATTTCAGCTGAAGTCCACCCCAGGCCCACCCAGTCACACACAAGGGCAGAGAGGACAGCTGACGGAGTCCAGCTTCAGGCCTGCGGTAGCAAATCAAATTGAGAAGCTTCAGTTTCCTGTGAAACCCCCGTCTCAGCACTCTGTGGGTTTTCAGATGGTTTTGAGATGCAGACAATAAATAAATATGACATATCTTCAGTTTGACTCTTGGGTTGCTAGTGCCCGATCTGAATTGGAAGGTGCAGGGCACACTTTTGCTTGTCCCTTTTCCTATTATCAAACCCAGGAGTGGGAGAAACTGTGGCTTTTCCCCTGTTACTACCTGGAAACTGATCCGTGATAGCTGAGCGGATACAACGCCCACTCCTTTGGGCCAGTACATACAGCAGAGTGTCGTTGAAATAAAAATAGAACATCAAAGGCAGGATGGGGCAAAGGAGGACATAACGCTCACACAAAAGGGTCATGATGATCTTTAAATCTCACAAGTTTCCTGTCTGCCAAGACCAAAAAGCAAGTCAGTGACATCATTTATTCCTATGACTGATGTACAGGAGCAGCCTCTCGCTTCCAGGAGACAGCACTCTTTTCTCTGCTGCAATTACATGTTCAAAAAGAGTCCACACAAAAAGTTGATTTTGCTGGATCATGAGAACCAAAAATAGGAATTGTGATCACCAAGTAGAAGCGAGAGGAAGCCAGAGCCAGCCCCTTTTAGGCTGGATTTCTTAACCTTCCGAGCTTCATTTGCATCGTCTATGGAGTCAGAATAATTATAACCCTTCTATCCCAGGACAATCCCAGGACTCAGTGGGACCAGATACAAAAACCAGATACAGAGCTGGGCCAGTGACGGGAGAGGGCACAAACTATGACTCATTCATTCTCTGTCCTCTCCTGCTGCTCAAAAGACACAGAGGAAGAATCTCGGATCCCAACTTAGGTTCTCTGAAGGAAGCATCTGGGGTGGACAGCTAGTTCCAATAGTTTAAACCCTCCAATGGACACGTGAGTCTCAGTGGGCAGTGGCAGGGCCTTGAAGGAGCAGTGGCCGTGGCGCTGAGTATTACTGAAGCCCAAACAGGGGAGAGCTGTGCCCTGCTCTGTCCGCTGTGTCGTTGGCAGCTGGCCTGCTCACACCCCGGAGGACAGGCAACTTGGGGTTCTCCTGTCAAGACCCCTGGGAATGGGAGGAGATGCCAAAGCTCAAAGTAACATCGTTGGTGGCTGTGGGTGCCAAGGGGTTGAGGTGTTGGTTCTCAGATCAATTAAATCAGAGTCTGGATGTTTTCGAAAGCTCCCTAGATAAGGCTCAGAACTGCTGGTTTAACCCAGAACAATGAGGATTGAGCTTCCAGCTCCAAGGGGCAGAGGAAGGGAGTCAGAAGCGTTTCTCTCTGCTCTCTCCATAGTTCCCAGGGGACAGTGGGTCTGATTCCTTTTTCTCTCTGCTTTGTATTTTCAGGATGTCCCACTCTCTCTAACGAGCCACAGATCACATGTGCTGTGGGGCCCCATAGTGAACTCAGGGCTTCCAGCCCACTCATGCACACCACAGCCAGGCTCGTGGGCAAAGGAAACTCTCCAAGTTTCATCTGACAAGTGGGACGAGGAACTGTGCCCTCCACCCCCAGAGATGATGAAATAAGTAAGTGCTCAATAGTTATAAGCTACTGTTGTAATTTACTATTGTTATGATCATCACCCCCAAGTTGAGGTCAGGCGTTTTTTTCTCCTAAGTGTTTTCCCATATGTGTAACCTACTGAATTCTGATGACAACTCTGGGGGGAAGGGCCAGCTGCTATCTCTAGGTAATACTTCAGTAAAGTGAAACCTGACATAGTTCTCTTACTTATATTTTGTTTATGGAGGCCCCATTTCCTTTGGTCAAAAGGCTTGGCAGAGGGCCCTGGGGTCTCCTCACTGGGGCTGGCAACTCGGGAACATTTGATACAGTGGCAAATCCAGGAGCCACACACTTGAGCAAAGGGCAGTCCAGCTGTCGGTAAGGTATTTCCCCAATGAGCAAGTCTGGAATTTCCCCCATTCTTGACAGCCCTCAGCTGAGGGGGTGTTACCTCAAGGTAAACAGTGATGTAGTATTTTTTTTTTTTTTTAGTATTTATATATTTGTCTTTATTTTTTGTGTTTATTCTGACTCATGTGGCTTAAATGGATCCCTCTGAGAGCAAATAAAAGTGATTCAGCCCCTAAGTGAAGAACCCAGGTGACGGCAGGCCATGGCAGGACAACCAGAACTTTCTGGACCCGCTCGTTTCCTTTTCCTTTCCCTCCCTGGGCATCCAAAGTCCACACACACACACACACACACACCCCTAGAAAGTCCCAGCTCAAGCTAGACATGAAGTTAGGCAAGTCAGAGAACATGACCTGTCTTCCCAATCACCCTATCTAGGATCCTCCATTGGAACTGTTACCCAGCTGCTAAAATGACTCATCCATCCTCATTCACTTACTCATTGTGTTAGGGACAGGGGATGCCAACCGTTATAAAAACCCACATGATAGTTCAAAGACATCTAATTATAAACTGGGAGGAGTTCTGTGCTGAAAACAAGCTGGAGGAAGGGAGGGGTGCCCGACACTTACTTACATGGGGTGTCCAGGGCAGGCTTCTGTGGACAGGTGCCATTTAAGTCGAGACTCAGAAGATGAGAGGGAGGAACCATGGAAAGAATGCAAGGGAGTTGGAGGAGGGGGGTGGGCAGGGACCAACATTGTAAAGAGAAGGAACAGCATATGCAAAAATCCTGAGGCAGAAGATAGTTTGGTGTATCTCCCTAAAATGAAAGGCGACCCTAGTGGCTGAATTGAATAAATGGGAGAGTGGGGGGAGCAGCCAAGATGAGCTGAGAGAACTGGGCAAGGGTTAGACCCTGTGAGACCTCGTGGGCCATGGGGAGGTAGAATCTTGTAATAAACCCCCTTGAACTGAGAGGTACCCTAGAGCTGAGACGGTGCTTACCAAATAGTCATTTGTTCCCCTCAGACCCCAGCCTCCCTTGCAATTAGGCTGGGGCCACGTGACTAGTTCTGGCCAATAGGTTTTAAGTGGAGATGCCATTGTCACTTCCCGGACAAAGCAAGCCTCGTCCACCCGTCTCTTTCCCTCCACGGTGACTGTGGAAACCATGCATTCCTGATGGTCTACCAAGTGCCAGAAGGCAGGAGGCAGCCCTAGACTCTGAGAAATCAATCTTTGCTACATTGAACAGCTAAGATTTCCAGGTTTATCTGTAACTGCAATGTTCCACAGTCCATCCTGATTAATGGGCAACCTCAACACACGTCCAGTGCTCGTAACCACAGGAGCTGCTTTCCACAGCGAGGCATAAAGCGGGGGCTCAGTAAACTGCAGCTCCCCTCCCTCTGGCTCCCACCTGTCCTCTCTGAAAAACTGGGGACTTCTTGAAAGGCGCCGCATGCGCCCCTCTGTCCATGCTCACACGGACTCCCAAGAAACCCACGGTGATCAAAGCCTCGCTCGTTTCCAGTGGAATCACTAATGAGTGGAAGGAGGGTCAGGAGACCATGCTGACTCACACAGCAAGGATGTTCGAAAAGCCTAGCACCGCTTATGTTCTGAAGCTTCCCCGTTTATGAGACAATCAGACAGGACAATGTCTACGCCTGTTTTTCAGAGGGGAAAGTGAGACTTGATGCCATCTGGTGATGTCCCCCAGCAGGGGTTAAGGTCAAGCAGACCTGCATCCCTTCCCAGCCCATTGCTTACTCGCTATGTGGCTTTGGGCGACTTACTTAATCCCTGCGTCTCAGTTTCCTCATTCATAAAATGAGAATAGCGAGATTTGTGAGGTAAGATACTTGCCCAGCACATTAGGTGCTAAATACAAGTGATGACTAGCACTCAGGTAGCGTGACTCCAGGCTGGGATGTGGTGGGAGGAGGGAGGCGGGCTCTTGGTCCAGCGCAGTGCCACCATCAGGGGCAAGTCTCCTGGGGTCCTAGGACCTGAGTCCTTCCCTCACTTTGTTGTTCCCTAGTGGTAGGAAAGGAGCGGATGTTGGGGAAATCTCCAGAACACACACACCAGCCCTGTCTGGTCCTTGCAACTGCTCAGCCTCTTTGGGACAGAAAGGGTTCATTCTCTTCCGTTTCACTTTAGGAAACTGGACAACAGACAGAAACTCCCCATCCAGCGAGAGCCCAGCTCCAGGAAGGAAATGACTTTGGCTGAGCCACCAAACAAAAGTTAGAAATTGTGAAGGTTGCTCAACTAAGAAGAGACTGCGTGAAAATTGGGAAACTTGAAAGAACAAACTCCCGGGAGGATGACAGCAGCAGATGGGGAGAAGAAACCTGCTTCACCTCCCTTGGAGTCCCTTCAGGTTCCAGAAGCTTCTTGCTCTCCTATTCAGCTGACACCTGGAACTTCAGAGGCTCCTGTTCCCCACCACGGCCAGAGCAGTGGGGATACTCCCTCCCAAACCTTCCCTTCACTCCTGATGAAAGCAGACCTGACCATGGCCAAGCATCGCTCCTTTCCACCAATGGGCCTTTGCACACACTGTTCCCTCTGCCTGCAAATGCCTGTGCGGTTGGCCCACCCTTCCTCTGAGTGGAGATGGAAGTTTCAGTTCCTCAGGGAAGCTTCCCCAGATGAGATCAAACCTTCCCCTCTCCCACCCTCCTACCTACCTACCCACTGGAGCTACACTTCTCCTTTGAGCACTCCTGCTGCGGCTGGGTGCCCATCTCTATGCTATCACCCTGTTCATATCCAGCTCTCAACTAAACTGCAGACTCCTTCAGGTCGGAGATCTATTTTCACTGTATTTTCACTGCTGTGTCCTCAGCACCTAGCACATGGCGGGCGCTTGATAACATGTCTCAGTTCACTGCTGACTCTCTTCTCCAGATTCTGTGTATCTAACTTCCTATGGAGAAGAACAAGGGAGAGTTTCACCTCACAGGTCAGGCACAGCTGGTTTCATGCCTTCATGCTCAGAGCTAGACCCATCAGACCACCGCTGTTGACAGGTTCAGCTCCTGTGCCCACCTTAGTGGCATTTCATCAGCTCTGAAGCTCAGCCGTGATGACAGCCAACCTACCTCTGGCTGGAAGCCACAGCTCTGATACTTTGGCCTCTGTCTTGATTCCAGCTCCTGAGACCCCCAGATGCCAGCACACAGCCCTCTCCCTAAGCCTGGTGGTCAGGAAAAGTCCCCATCAGGAGAAGAACTCTCAGGTTTTAAGCCCCAGGGTGATGGCTGACCCTAGGTCCCAGGGTCAGACTCTTCTGATGCTGGCCTGACCACGCGAATGCCGCCCCTGATTCTCCAGGTTCTCCATCATGAGGCTCCCCTGGGATGCCCAACAATTGCACCATGGCCACCATGTACTAGAGCAGTGACTCCCACAGTGTACTGGTTCCGTGGGAATATTAATAAGTATCAAATGAAAAGAGGGCTCCATAGTCAAATGTAAATGGAAAATACTGGCCTAAATAGGTTCCTTTACTATAGAACTTATCAGAGCCTTAAAACATTGGTGTGTATCTTAGGGGGCACTGATAAAGCATTCAGATTGCCCAAGGTTACTTCTTCATGAACACTTTGTTTGCAGGTGGTAACTTGCTGGAACACACGGGCACGTGATTTGGGAAATGTTACTCTAAACCATGAGTCACCCTGCGGACATCCTATGCATACGGTACTTTCCCCATCACAAAAAGACATTTTTCAATCCAATACAAAGGCCCCATTCCTCTTCCTATCCTGACCCAGTGACGCACTTCACTTAAGGCCCCGTTCTTCCCTGTGGGCTCAGAAGAGCCTGGATGTGAAGACATCCACAGAAAGTCACTTTATGTCTGGTCTCTGCCAGAAGTCGGCAGGGGAAAGTGGAGAGGGGGGAGTAACAAAGGGCAAGGGGAAGTCACTTCATTTTACAAAGTGAAGCATCAAGAGGTACTGCCAAGGCACTTCTCTGGTGGTTCAGTGGTTAAGAATTTGCCTCCCAGTGCAGGGGATGCAGATTCGACTCCTGGTAAGGGAGCTAAGATCCCTCTCGGCCAAAAAACCAAAACACAAAACAGAAAATAAGTTGTAATAAATTCAATAAAGACTTTAAAAATGGTCCACATCAAAAGAAATCTTAAAAAAGGGGGGGCACTGTTTAGAGCGGATGGAAAATTCATTAAATATGTAATGATATTCATTAGAAGTTAGAACAACAATCTACAGACTATAGAGGAACTAAAAATCCATATACAGATTACAGAGGATATACATGTATTGCTATAAACATATTGGGAGGAACGGGGAGGGGAGGTGTGTATGTTGCCAGCCAAAACCTTGGCCTTCTCTGCCTACCAAAGTACAGAGACAGAGTTTGGAGGAAATAGGAAGATGGCTTTTATTCTCAGCTGGTAGACAGGAGAACATAGCAGGCTCATGCCTCCAGAACTGCGTCCCTCCTCCATGAAGATTCTAGGGACTTCTATAAGGCAAGGGCTTGCAGTCAGGAGATGGTGATGAGGAAGGAAGGTGATGGGATCTTGATTTCTTCCTCTGGCATTGTTTCAAAGACAGTCATAAACTGGCATCGGTAATCCAATAATTGAGTCTGACAGTTAGGGGGCTCTGCGGCCCTCTTTTTGACGTGTAACTACAAGGGGAAGGATGTTGTAAGGGTAAACACCAAATAGGGGATGTACTTAGCATAGAGTCAAAGGAAAAAATGTACATTGCAGCTCCTGCAGAGTTAGGGGGCAGAGAAGCAAACTTAGTTACCGACATGCAAAATTAAGAGCAGTTAGACTGAAAAAACAAGGAATGTTCAGGCCTGCTCACCGATTTTTATCATCTTATTCTCAGAAAAGGGAAAAAGAAAAGCTCATACCTCTTTTTTCCTTTTTACTGCAACATGTAGAGCCAAACTCTCTTCTAGGAAGTTAATGGATAATATTTAAATTGATACATATGAAAAGAACAGGATAAGCACATTATTTAGGGATAGTGCAAATGTGGTGAGAATATCCATTCCCCTTGTCTTCCTACATTTTAGAAGTTTTAGCTAGACTGACAGCTGCCTGGATAGAAACCACATTTTTAAGCTACATTCAGAATTCCCTTGCAGCTAATTATGGTCATGTGACTAGGTTCTCGTTAATAGAACTTAATGAAGAGATGGGAATACCAGCCCACCTGACCTGCCTCTTGAGAAATCTGTATGCAGGTCAGGAAGTAACAGAATTAAGACATGGAACAACAGACTGGTTCCAAATAGAAAAAGGAGTACATCAAGGCTGTATATTGTCACCCTGCTTATTTAACTTATATGCAGAGTACATCATGAGAAACGCTGGGCTGGAAGAAGCACCAGCTGGAATCAAGATTGCTGGGAGAAATATCAATACCTCAGATATGCAGATGACACCACCCTTATGGCAGAAAGTGAGAAGAACTAAAGAGCATCTTGATGAAAGTGAAAGAGGAGAGTGACAAAGTTGGCTTAAAAAAAAAAAAAAGTTGGCTTAAAGCTCAACATTCAGAAAACTAAGATCATGGCATCTGGTCCCATCACTTCATGGCAAATAGATGGGGAAACAGTGGAAACAGTGGCAGACATTATTTTTGGGGGGCTCCAAAATCATTGCAGATGGTGATTGCAGCCATGAAATTAAAAGACACTTACTCCTTGGAAGGAAAGTTATGACCAACCTAGGCAGCATATTAAAAAGCAGAGATACTACTTTGCCAACAAAGGTCCATCTAGTCAAGGCTATGGTTTTTCCAGTAGTCGTGTATGGATGTGAGAGTTGGACTATAAAGAAAATTGAGTGCCAAAGAATTGATGCTTTTGAACTGTGGTGTTGGAGAAGACTTTTGAAAATCCCTTGGACTGCAAAGAGATCCAACCAGTCCATCCTAAAGGAGATCAGTCCTGAGTGTTCACTGGAAGGACTGATGCTGAAGCTGAAACTCCAATACTTTGGCCACCTGATGGGAAGAACTGTCTCATTGGAAAAGACCCTGATGCTTGGAAAGATTGAAGGTGGGAGGAGAAGGGGATGACAAAGGATGAGATGCTTGGATGGCATCACCAACTCAATGGACATGAGTTTGAGCAAACTCCGGGAGTTGGTGATGGACAGGCAAGCCTGGTGTGCTGCAGTCCATGGGGTCACAAAGAGTCGGACACAACTGAGCGACTGAACTGAACTGAACTGAATGAAATGATAAAAGTACATCTTTCAGCTTGTACCCTTAGAAGGAAAGAAAAGTCCCCACCCCTTTCTGCTGCCTGGAATATGGAAAAGAGGAGCTGGAGTGAGTATCTCAAACCACAAGCTGGAAACCATATGTTCAGGATAGCAGGATAAGGTAGAATAAAAGCTTGAATCCCTGACACTGTGGATCCACCCTATCAGCCTTTTTGCCCACACACATACTACTAATGGAGATAAACCTTCTAGTTTAACCCTTTGTTATTTTGGCCTTTCTTATAGGAGCCAGGGCTTCTCTGGTACCTCATCTGGTAAATTATCCGTCTGCAATGCAGGAGATCTGGGTTCAATCCCTGGTTTGGGAAGATCCCCTGGAGGAGGGCATGGCAACTCACTCCCGTATTCTTGCCTGGAGAATCCTCATGGACAGAGGAGCCTGGTGGGCTAAGGTCCATAGGGTCGCAAAGAGTCGGAAACGACTGAGTGACGAAGCACAACACATAGGAGTCAGATCAATATAATAATGTTAGATGTGGCAAGGACCCAGATATGGCAGGCTGGAAAGCTGATTACTCTCCTTATACCAAAGCAAAACTGTCACCTGTGACCCTCAGAAGGCAGTCGATGTGCTAAGAAATCCTGTTAACTCTAAATGGAGAAGCTGAAAATGTTCTGAGGGTTGGTGTATGTGGCTTCTTTTTCAAGAGACCTCCAACAAAGGGAGACGAACTCCCGTGGAGCCAGATCATGTTAAAGTGGAGATGAAAATGATGATGCGGCCTCTAGTAGAAAATCCAAGTTGACCAAGAACCACGTCCCGTGTCAGGGGTCCCAAAGGGAAAGTCCCAGCAGGAGGTGATAGCATGGCCCCAACCCTTCTAATCCACACTCCACAATTCTCAGTCCACCCCTATCTGCCAGACACAGAGCCCAGAAGCAAGAGTCAAAAGAACACTTCTGTCCCATCCAAGTTATTGTTTCAGGTGGCCTCAGGGGAGGCTCCAGGCGTGCACCTTAAATTAGGAGGAGGTGGGGGCGGGGCAGGCTGAGTACATAGGCCACTGAGTTAAAAAAATCAAACCTTTCAGGGCTAAGAACTAAGCTATCTAGACTGTATCATTAGCTGTGGTTACCACATACAGAACTGATTAGAAGCCAAGAAACCAGAAATTTCTAGCATTTTAAGGGAAATGTACTGCCAAAGAAACCACAAGCCTGGTGTGACAAAAGCTGGTCATTATTTGACCCCACAGCTTCCCTGAGGCCCCTAAACCACTTCTCCCCAGCAGGAAGGGAGCTGTAAAAGCCATGTAACCCCCTATGAGGGCAGCCTCTCCAGTTCCCACTTCTGATGAGACCACAGGGAGCAGGGAGCAGGGAAGCTCCGCCAATACCTACCCCACCCCTCAAAACAGGGTCAGAAATCACAGAACCAGGTGCTGGAACAGCAGTTCTTAAACCTTATCTACACCGGCAGCTGAGGTAAGGCCCAAGAACCTGCATTGCTAACAAGTTCCCAGGGGATGCTGAGGCTTAGAAGTCTAAGGAATGCACTTTAAGAATCACTGGTCAACTAAGAAGAACAAGGGACTACAGATGTACCAAGCAAAGGGCTCACTCCCCTTGCCGGAAGAGACTCCCCTGGGGAAAGGGTGAGCACGTTGTGTTTGTGGGAAGAAGGATACATACAGATGTTTGGGTGGCCCAAAGCAAAGGGCCAAAGGAAGCCAGCTGTCCCTCCAATATGTACCCCTCGTCGTCTAGAGTAATAGACACTTCAGTTGTGCACACAGGGTCCCAGCTACAGATCACATTTCCCAGCTTCCCTTGCAGCTGCGTGTGATCATGTGACCTACCCTGGCCAATAGCCTGTGAAGGGAGGTTACACTGCGGTTCCCAGGGAACGTGCCTTTCTTGTTGGCTGGAAGGCATGTGTGGAGGCACAGTGTCTTTTTAAAGTCTTATTTAAGTCACTGTAGTCTGCCCTTAGTAACAGCAATGAACCTGGGATGCTAACATAGGAAACTACCAAGAAACAGCTAAAGGAGTAAAAAAGGTTGACACTGGCAAGCAGATTTACCAGGAAAAGGAATGGTAAGGCTTCTGTACTAGTTTTTTCTAATTCTTATAACATTTAATGTCTGACAATTGAATATTAATGCTCTTGGCAATTAAGGCTGAGAAAATATCAAGGAACAGAGCCCCACACACTCAGCTCTTTACACAATGGGACCAGCAGCCCCTTGAAGGACATGATTTCAAGAGACAGGACACACATGTGGCCCCCCATGAACCCCACACTCAGCCTTTTGGTTCAGGTACAACCTTCGGAAGGTCTCTGCTAAGTACAAATACATTACCTAGTTTTCCAGTTCTGTTTTACTCAAACCTAGTCTTAAAGTTCTCTGAAAAGTGGTGGGCAGAAGTCAGGTTCTCAAACTGCTATGGGCAGCTGAGCAAACTCATAAACAATCTTCAGCAAGTAAATGCAAAGCAAGGTCTAACTAATGCTACAATTAGGGTCTCCCAGGTGGCACAGCGGTAAAGAATCCACCTGCCAATGCAAGAGACGCGGGTTCAATCCCTGGGTCGAGAAGATTCCCTGGAGAAGGAAATGACAACCAGTATTCTTGCCTTGGAAATCCCACGGACAGAGGAGCCTGGTGGGCCACAGTCCATGGGATCGCACAGAGTTCCATTGGACATGTGGACTAAATAAAAACAATGTTACAATTAGGGAAGGGAAAACTGATCTAATTGGCTGGAATAACAGAAATTTAATATGCCTCACTCATGCCTTTTGTATTCAATTTCAAAAAATGACCAATTTTCCTAATTAAAAAAAAAAACAAAAAAAAACCAGAAAAACAAAACCCCAAAAAACCCCAAGGTACAGAAAGGGGAAGTGTATTGCCTGAGGACTGAAAGCAATAGTGAAAACACAACCGAAATCCCAAAACAAATCTCTCTTCCTCAGGCAATTTTAATCAGCAGAGCTAAGGGGGACTGGGGAACACAGGCAGACTCTCACGGTCCTGAGAGGCTACAGGCAGTTGGAACAGGGAAGTAGGGAACTAAGTAAAGTTCTAGGAAGAAAGGCTGACAGATAAATATTAGTTTCCTGGAAGACCAAACACTGCGTGCAGTGAGGTTCCCATGAGAAAAGCTAAGAATGAGGACTCTGATCCCGACGCGCCTGGGTGTGACCAGCCCTGTGCCCCTGGGGGAGGCTCTGAGCCATTCCTGACCTCAGTGTCCTCTTAGCGGGAGAAGGGGCTCCTTAGAGCACCCACCTCGAGGGGGTTCTGGGAGGAGCCAAGCGCAGCGCCTGGTACCTCAAAAGTGCCCAGTCAGTGTCAGCTTCAGAGTGTCACACTGCAGTGAGTGTGTTTCTCTGAATCTGACATTAAGCTGTGTGTTGACCTCAAATTGTTAAGAATATGTTCAAGATTAGTCAACAGTCAGGTTCTGACGTCAATGGCAAGCTGGTGTGCCCAATGAGAGATGTGTCTCACTTCCTGGTACATGTCTGCCCCTAGGCCTCCAGACACCCCTGCAGCATCCCAGTACCCTAAACCAGTGTCCTCCCCAAAGTGGCCTGAGCGGGAGGTCCCTCCATTCTGGCTGACATGACCCAACAACAGCTTTCCTGCTCCACTCTGCAGTCCCCACTCTCCACAACTCTCTCTCTTTTTTTCCCCCTCTCTTTCTTTTTAGCATCCTTGGACAGGCACAAATTTCCTCACCTCTTTTTGAACCCATTTAGAGTTTACCACTAATTCTATCAAAACATGAAAAACGTGTGAAAGCACATCTACTCAACTCAGAGTGTGCCACATGTCAGGTTCTGGGGCTGCAGACAAGCCAGAGAGGGATCTGCAAGCAGCTACACGGGACAGGTGCTGGTCACGCCAACCACTGTGTGTCTCCACCTATCGGCCACCCTGATAGCTCCTGATTTATCTCTGAGGATGGAGGTCTCTAAGCCCCCACTCCTCATCCTGGAAGCCCTCCCTGATTCCAGAAGGCAGGTGCTGAACTGAGGTCTGTTGGTTCAGTCCGGTTATTCCCAGCTCAGGAACCCCAGATAGGACAATTCCAGGGCCCACAGGGTGGCCCGCAGGCCTGTGGGGCTCTGCATGCCCTGCTGTCTGCCTCTCACACCAGCGTTATGCTAGTTCCTTCGACACCCCCGGACCTTCGCACAGGCTGTTCCCTCTCCCCTGGGCTCTCTTACTCCAACTCCTCTCATGGGTGCCTTCTTTTCACTCCTCCAACTTCACCTCCTGAGATGGGCCTTTCATGACCACCATGTTCTAGAAGGCTCCCGACTCAGTCACTCCCTCCCATTATTTTTACCTGTTTTCCTATCTGCCATCTCCCCATCACTATGCTCTCCATGAGAGCAGTGACCTGTTGCTTTCCCACCTGTATTCCAGGACCTCGGACAGCACCAGGCACTGGGCAGGGGCTCAGTAAGTACCTGTGAGAGGCCTGGCCCACTGCCCCACACGGAAAGGGTCTCTTTGGGAACATGGGGCTGGGGGGCCCAGGTGTAGATAATCAGGCCCCCTCATCCCCCTGCCTCTGCTGAGCACTGGCTGAACACCAGGCCCTTGACATATTCTATTTCTTCAGTTTCACCGACACCCTTCAAGGTAGGGAGGTTATTATTTATTACCTGTTAATATAGTCCCACCATGGCCATATCTGTAGGGGAGCAGTTTGTAACACTGGTACTGAATTAAACAAAACTTAAAATATACAAACTTTCAACACAGCCATTCCAATGTTGGGAAAATCATCCCACAACTAGATTCACATGTGTGCAAATGGGGTGTGTGTCCCACACTGTACACAATAGGCAACTGCTAGAAGCAACCTGAATACCTATCAATAAATCACCATACATCTGTCATAGGAATACAATGTCACTGCTGACAGAAGATCTCAATATGAAACAACCTGGAAGATCAACTGCCAGGTGAAAACAAAGGGGACATCTGAGTGCACAGTGTTCTCTCTACCATCTGTATTAAAAGTGTTGCAGAAACATATAAACATTTGCCTAGAAAATTTCTAGGAAAATAGACAAGAAATTGTAACTAGTAGTTACTTCTTGGGATGCCAAATTGGGAAACGGGATGAGGCTATAAATAATTTTTACTGCCGACTTTCTTGAATTGTTATGTTATAGCTATTTTTAAATTTCTACTTATTTTTGGAACAGAGAACCAACATGTAAAAGGTGCAAAGAGACTGTCAATAAAAAATCAATAAAATAAAATCTCCAACACCTGCTTCTCTGGCCACACCATTCCTCTCCCTGGGGGTCGTGACCACTGTTATTAATTTCTTACTGGGGTGGTAAGAAATGTTTTTAAGATCAGGAAAGCTTTCAAGGCCAGCAAGCACAGCTCCCGCCGGCCGCGAGGGGCGGTGGGCACTCACAGTTGAGGATGATCTGGGCCGCGCGGTAGAGCTCCAGGTGGCACAGCAGGTCCAGGAGCTGCTGGACGGTGGCCTGCCGCATGCCCCACCACCACAGGAGCTCTCGTGTGATGCTCACGCCCTGGGCCCGCTCCATGGACTTGATCTTCCGCAGCTGGGTCAGGTCTGTGATCACGTAGGAGGCTGGAAGGTGAGCACGAAAAAATACAAGAGTCAGAAGGGCAGTCCCTCCACCAGAGGGTCCCCATGCTGGCCCGGCTCTGTCCATCACCAAACCGCCTGCCCCTCACTCCACCTGAAATTCCACCAGGAGTTGGGCTCCACCAGCAGCCCAAGTCATTCAACACTGCCAGGACCAGCATGCTCACACTTGAATGTAAATGTCACCCTGGGCGGCCACACAAGACTTAGGAGAAAGACCACTGGACAAGCCGGTGAGGGACCTTGAGCTTTAGCTGCTTACTTGCTATGGGCAAGACACTCCCCCAGGGGGATGGGAGCCTCGGTTTCCTCAAGTGTAACAGAAGGTAAAAGAACTTTGCCTGTCTTCCCTTCTAAACAGAAGCCCCGTGTAGGCACTGTTAGAGCCTCAGAACAGAGAAGAAGGCCTGGCATAGAGTGAGGGCAGGGCCAGGACCAAAGTGAGGCCGTGGAGGAAGTGCTCACTCTTAGGGCTGGTCCTGCACCTGAAGCAGCCGGAGAGTAGATGTCTCCTATAGTTTTGCCCTGGGCATCCCATTCTCCTCACCTAAGTCCCAGCCCTGGCAGGGGGAACTGAATGAATGAATCAATGAATCCACAGCCTGCTATCCTCGCAGAACTGTAACAAGGAGCAAGAGAGCCATGGATCTACAAGCACTCTGCCAACTCTGAAGCAGTGTACAATTTACAGGGGGCTACTGTCTACAATGGGCTTCCCTGGTGGCTCAGCCATAAAGAATTCACCTGCAATGCAGGAGATGCAGGAGACTTGGCTTAGATCCCTGGGTCGGGAAGATCCCCTGGAGGAGGGCGTGGCAACCAACTCCAGTATTCTTGCCTGGGAAGTCCTATGGACGGAAGAGCCTGGTGGGCCACAGTCCACGCAAAGAGTTGGACATGGCTGAAGCGATGGAGCATGCACACACTGTCTACAATACTAAAACTAATGCATTACTTCTTTTCATTTTCTATTATAAAGGTAATGGTTGTTTGCTAAAGAAAACTTGGAAAAGACAGGGGTAAAAAAGCTAATAAATGACACAGCATCCCACTAAGATACTTTCCATTTCTGAGACTGTCCCCTTCAAAACACACAGGGGTGCTTCTGGATGCAGTTGCTGCCAGACTGTAAGAAACAATGTGTATCTAGACCTCATTTACTAACACTATACCATAAGCATTTTTCAAGTTGGTTACAAGCACTTCATATTTAGCATTTTTGAGTGGTCACATAATATTCTGCTAAGTTTTCTGAAGTGAGGGAGGCACCTGTTTATTTATTTTTAAACTAGGACTAAAACAATCAGACTTCAGTTTCAGGATTTCAGAAATCATGGAGCAGATATCTATGTGAACATCAAGTCATACATTCATTCAACAAAATATTATTGAGCTCCAGGCCTGCGACAAGCTCCAGAGATACAGTGGTAAGTCAACCCAAAGTCCACAGAGCTTTTCTGTTTGAAAATATACCAACATAAGTGAACTGAGTGGGGAAGAGCAAGACAAGAGACCAGAATTACATAACGATGGAGTTCGAATGCCAGGCTACAGTCTGAACCTGATCCTAAGGGTCACGGACACCAGGACACTATGAAACACCTCAGAACCGGGGAGGGACGTGATCCTATTATACAGTCCCTGTTCCTCTGGAGGAATGGGGAAGGTTGTGACAGCCTCCCACAGAGAGAAAGCCTCTGGGAGAAGTGCCTGGTTAGAGATGGAAAGTTCTTGAGTTGCAACCTTAGTCACTGGAAACCCCGGGCCAGATTCCTGGTCCGTGGGATGTGATGTCAGCAGGGTCAGGGGCTGCTTCCAGTGGCAGAGAGAAAAGAGTGAAGGGAAGAGGAAAGAACCCCTCTTGCCAGCCCTCTGTGCACACAAGCTCTGTCCACAGGTTCACCTCCCACTCTCTGGAGGCAGCATGATGTCATGGGAAGAACAGAAGCCACCCCCAGGGCTCCATTGCGGCAGCCCTCACTCCTGTGGGCTCCACTTTCCTCACAGGCAACGTGGGAGGAAGAGGGGTTAAACCCGGAGTTGCCCGGCAGTGTGGACACTGTAGCTCTGTGAAAGTGACATCCCTCACAGCACTGACCTGTCAGCATTTAACAAGGCCCTGAAGCCAGGGTCAAGACAAGATAGAGATCTTAGCGGGGTGAGTCACTGACAAGTGGCCTGCTGAGTCCTTGGCTCTTGGCCCAACACTCACAAGCAGTACCTGGTTATTACATGTGGAACATGTGGAAACTGGGAGAAAATCAAAGCCCCTGTGATCACCCCACTTGGAAGACCCCAAGGAAATCACTGGTTATACTCTTGTCAGCTCTTCTATCAGAAATAAAAATACACGCTTATGTCAGCAGGAGGGATGTTATAATCGCAGGCTCAGAGACCAGACTTTGGATTCTTTTCTTTTTTTTTTTAACATTTATTTGGCCGCACCAAGTCTTAGTTGCGGCTCTCAGGATTTTTAGTGGTGGCATGTGGGATATAGTTTCCTGACCAGGGATCGAACCCAGGTCCCCCACATTGGCAGCGCAGGGTCTTAATCCCTGGACCACCAAAGAAGTCCCCAGACTTTGGATTCTGAGGCCTGGGTTCAGATATTCTCTCTGCTACTTATTTGCAGTGTGCTTAGGGAAGGCGCCCCCTCATCTCCCCAGTGCCCCAGTCTCCTCATTTTCATATGAGGCAAACAATGCCACTTGCTTTCAGCGGTTGTTTCAAGGATTAGATTGGTTATACGTATAGGATAACATACCTGTGATATAAATGCTCAATGTAATTGTTAAGCCATCTATACTTTATGAAAACCTGCTTTCATCCCTGACGGTTAACACTATGTGATGACCATCCCTCCTAGTCTGGGATCCTGAGTCCTGCAGGACACAGGAGAAAACCTTGCCCATCTTCAAAGCTCTCTGGGGCAGGGAGGGAACAGTCTCCTGAAATGATCCACCCTTGGATGAAGTGTTCCTTGTCTGGACTAACCAGACTTCTTCCTGATTGAGGGAAAGGGAGAGTGTCTTGCCCTCTAAGCCTCTCAGCAACTCATCCCCATTTTACAGATGAGGAAACTAAAGGCTCAGAGAGAGGCGATCACTTGCCTGAAGTCACACGGCTGGGCAGGGACAAAGCAGGGCTGTACACAAAGACCGGCATGTGCATGAGAGAGGAAGAAGGGGAGCCATCCAACAAAGGAATCCCTGCCCCAGCACCCCGTGAAATACACCTGGGATGAGTGAAACTGTGAGAAGCCAGTCTTCCCCCAAGGGGAAGCATCAATGCAGTCACAATCATAGGGAAACAAACAGGAGGCAAACATGTTATCTGCCAAAATGGTCAAATCCAAAGAGTTTGCATATTTGTGACAGTATGATTTTTTAATCACTTTATAGATTTTTCCACCTCCACTCCCCAGTATCACAATCTGCCCTAAGGAATGATCGCTTCTAAAATGACTGGCATTATCTCTATTAGTAAAAAGCTAGAATGCCATTAAAGAAAAAAAAAAGAATAAATTGTGGAATTTGCAGTAAGGTCTTTCAACCCCAACAACAAAAAAGGAGACTCGCAGAAGCCAAGACTCTTCAGGGCTGGAAGGACAATCACAATTACTTGTGCTGAACAGAAAACCATGAAGTGCTGCCTTGGCAAGGAGCTGCTACCTGGGGGGCATGGCTGGCTCCGAGCCCAGTGGCCTCTGATTCATCACAGACAACCGGCTGACCACCAGGCTCCAGGTCATCTTGTGTCCTCACCATTCCCACATCCTTCAGCCCATCCTTCACTCAAGTGGTACACAGTGTACACTGCTGGCCACTGGGGTGATGTCCCTGCCCTTATGGCGCTTACGTTCCCTGGGGACAGACAAACATAGACAAGTAAGGAACAAGGTCATAGCATGTTAAGAGAAATGAAGAAAATAAAACATAGAGATGAGATTAAAAAAAAAAAGAAAGAAAGGGGGACAGGGTCAGCTTCTCAAACAAGGTGTCGTATGAATTGAGAACTGAAAGACTATGCCCCCCAAAGATGTCAGTGTCCTAAACCCCAAAACCTGTGGATATGGCACCTTACATGACAAAAGGGACTTTGTAGATGGCATTAAGTTAAGGGCTTTGAGATAAGATTATCCTGGATTATTTGAGTGAGCCCGAGAGTCCTTATACGAGGGAGGCAGGAGTGTCCGATTCAGAGAAGACTACAGAAGCAGAGGTCAGAGAGTTGAAGGTGCTACCCTGTTGTCTTTGACAGAGGAAGAGGGGCCACAGGTCAAGGGATGCAGGCAGCCTCTAGAAGCCGGTAAAAGCAAGGAAATAGATTCTCCTCTAGAGCCTCTGCAAGGACAGCTGCCCTGCCAACACCTTGATTTTAGGCCTTCTGACCTCCAGAACTGTAACACAATAAAGGCTGTTTTTAAACCATTAAATTGCGGTAATTTGTTACAGCAGCAATAGAAGTCTAATAGAGACTAGAAAACCAGCCCTGGGGAAGATGGGGGAAGAACGTCCCAGACCGAGGGAGCAGCAAGTACGAAGGCCCTGAGTCTGGACCAAGGAGGCTAGCATAGCTGGAGCAGGGTGAGCAAGAGCTGGGTGTGGGAGGAGAGTCACACAAGTCAGTGGGGCTCATGTTGTGCCAGATGAGGCAGGCCTGGTGAGGAATTTGGATTATAACCTAAATCACAATGGGAAGCCTCTGAGGACCTTGAGCAACTCTGGTGTCTCCAGAGTGCAAGGGGTCAGAGGATGTACAAATGCACATGAAAAGACACCCAATATCATTAGTCATTATGGAAATGCAAACCAAAACCACAGCAAGAAATCACTTCATACCTCCTCGAATGGCTCCTCAGATGGCTAGAAACTCAGAAAGACAGATAGGAACAAGTGCTTGGATGGAGGGGGACATGGAGAAATTGGGACCCTCATACACAGCTGGTGGGAATGTAAAATGGTAAATGCATTTCCGAAAACAGTGTAACACTTCCTCAAAGTGTTAAACATAGTTACGCTGTGACTCAGTAATTCCACTCCTAGGTATCTACCCAAGGGAAATGAAAACATACAGCCACGCAAAGACAGACACAAATGTACACAGAAGGATTATTCATAATAGCCAAACAGTGGAAAGAACCCCAAATGCCCATCAACTGTCAGATGAATAAATAAAATGAAGTACCTCCATACAATGGTATATTATTCAGTAATAAATAAAAAGAAATTAAGCACTGATACACACTAAAATATGGATGAACCATGGAAAGGTGCTAAATAAGTCAGTCGCAAGGGAGTACATATTTTATGATTTATTCCATTTATATGAAATGTCCATAATAGGCAATGCCTAAAGCTGGGGGGAAACAGGAGATGTGTTTGGGAGTGTTGGGGAGACTGTTGAGGGGTATAGGGTTTCTTTCTGGGGTAATTAAAATGTTCTAAGATTGATATGGAAATGGATATACAACTTTGCATATACTAGATGCCATTGGATTGTACACTTTAAATGTGTGAACTGCATGGCAGGTGAATTATACCTCAATGAAGTTGTGCTGCCTTTTTTTTTTTTTTAATCATCATATATGGAGAACAGGCTTGTTGCCAAGAGGGAGGGGGATGGGGGAAGGATGGATCAGGAGTTTAGGATGAGCAGATGCAAAATGTTATATATAGAATGGACAAACAACAAGGTCCTACTTTACAGCACAGAGAACTATATCCTATATCCTGTAATAAACCACAATGGAAAATAATTTTTATTTTATTTTATTTTTTTATTTTTTTATTTATTTATTTTTGTTTTTGGCTGCACCATATGGCATGCGGGATCCTAGTTCCCTGACCAGGGATTGAACTTATGCCCTTTGCATGAGGAGCATGGAGTCTTAACCACTGGACTGCCAGGGAAGTCCCGGAAAATAATTTTTTAAAAAATATATATAAAAAAAAAAAAATAAAATAAAAAATAAAAAATAAAAAATAAAAAATATATAGATATATATAACTGAATCAGTTTGCTGTAGAGCAGAAGTTACAACACTGTATATCAACTATACTTCAATTTAAAAAACTTTTTAGTCTAAAAAAAAAAGAGGAAGAACTTCACAGGAGTGCCTTCTAAATCAATATCCTAGAAACAAAAGTTGTTCTGGCCTTCATAACTGAGGCCAACATGGAAAAAACTAGAGAGAGGCTCTTACATAAAGTGTTTGTCCACTACCCAGGAAACAATAAAAAATAGTTAAATCACAGATCATCTGAGCAAAGGGTCACAGTGTGGTCTAGATAATCAGATGGTGACAGACTTCTCAGAGATGCCCTGATGTGTTACCAAGGGACTGCTTCTGCAGGGAGGAAAGGGGAGGCTGAGGGCCTGGGAGGGGAAAGATACCACTTTCCAGGGGCCTGATTTGTTCATTGAACCTAGTACCTCTGCTATTTTTTCCCACTAAACAGTGAATAAGAATGCACACTGAAATAAAAATGGAAGTCTGTGTTCCTAAGGAATACTGCTTGGCAAGGAGAAATAATTGTGATACAGTGTAAGTGAAAAAAGTAGGCTAGTAGAATGTACAAAATTATATGATTTTTGGAAAATGTATATTCATAAATAAATATGCTTAGGGGAAAAAAAGACTAGAAGGTATAAGACACCTAGCACTCTGCTGGAACATGGTGAGAAGCCAATTCATGTTACCGGCTGTTGTTGTTATTATTATTATTGTCGGCACCCAAATGATAGGAATGGTATCACTGAGTGGCAGAGTTTGAGCTAACCTTTGTTTCCTCAGTATTTTGCAATAAGCATGTATTATTTTTGTGACTGGTTTAAAGCAGGATTTCTGAACCTTAGCACTACTGACACTTCAGGCTGGATAGTTGTTTGAGGAGGGTGCTGTTTTGTGCATGGTAGGACAATTAGCAACATCCTTGGCTTCCCTGGTGGCTCAGACGGTAAAGAATCTGCCTGCAACGCAGAAGACTTGGGTTCGATCCCTGGGTTGGGAAGATCCCCTAGAGAAGGAAATGGCAACCCACTCCAGTATTCTTGCCTGGAGAATTCCATGGACAGAGAAGCCTGGTTGCAGTCCATGGTGTCGTGAAGAGTCAGACAGGAATGAGCTACTGACACACTTGGCATCTACTCACTATATCCCCCAAGCTGTGACAACCAAAAATGTCTCCAGACATTAGAAATGTTCCCTAAAGGGGTCAAAATTGCCCCTGGTTGAGAACTGTTAGTTTAAAATATATATTATTTCAAAAAAAAAAAAAATTTATATATATTATTTCCTCAAACTGGACGGATAACAACATGCATGTTCATTTTATTATTATTCTTTCCACCATACATAAATATTACATTCTTTGTTCAACTGGTATATATCATAATCTCCGTTTTTTAAAAATACAGATATTAGCTTTCAAATAAAGTGGCACCAGTCGCATGGTTTTAAAAAAAAACACAAAACTAAGAATGGTCATTGTTAACACTTCCTTAATACTTACAAGAACCTCTGACACACAGGTGTCAAGAGCTTTTTATACAATTTTTATTCCTCACAACCACCTCCAGTTTACAGATTAAGAAACTGAGACTCAGAGTAAGGTTAAGCAACTTGCCCAAAGTCACCAGTTGGATGTGGTGGAGCCTGGAGTACAGACCTCTGTTTGGGCGCCTGAGGGCCACATGCTCAGCATGCCCCCAGATGCCAAGCCCTCAGTCAATCACCAGGCGCAAACAAAGAAAATACACCAAGGAGTTAAGGATGTCCTGGCGGAGCCAAACGCCGGGGTTAAAGCCAACTCCGCCACTTAGGAACTGCGTGACACAAGTGACTCTCACAAGTGGCTGCCCGCACCAGTGACTCTACCTCTAAATCCTTTTCTTGGTCTGTAAGATGGGGTGAGAGAAATATGCACTTTACGGCTGCTGTGGGAATTAAATGAGGTAATCCGTGTCAGGTGCTTGCGTCAGGGCCGGCACACAGTAAGCACCAGTCACTGCTGACAGCAACACTTTTCAGCTTTACCGTAAACAGCGAAGTGCAGCCGGTCATTACTTAGAGACAGACTGAGTAACAGCAGAAATCGTCCGAGATCACCTCACACCTTCCAGATCACCAACAGAAAAGGGGCAGCGCCTGCCCAAGGATACACAGGAGGCCGGGCCCAGGAGAGCAGCACAGAGAGCCCTAGACATCAAGGACCACGGTAGACACGCGGGGAGGGGGCTTAGTGGGGGTCGCAGGAAGGACCACTCACCGAACTGCATCCAGTCCCACTCGCTCAGCGTGTCCATGTTGCGGCACAGGTCGTCCAGCACCCAGGAGGGCAGCTGGTAGATGTAGCAGCACATGGCCAGGCTCTGAGGGCTGGCGGGCAGGCGGGCTGACAACTGAGTTCGACGCACCCAGGACTCCGCTTCTGTACCCGCCGGCCGGTGGGTCCACCCACCGCGGGCCGCCGGGAAGTGGGCGGGGCCGGCCCTGTGTGCCACTGCCCCCTGGCGGACACCGGGGGCGCGACGCCTCCCGGCCGGCTTGACCAGTGGCTGAGAAACCAAACCGTCAGAGCCGGAGAAACAGGCCCACAGGACAGAGGAAACACCTTTAAGACCACACGGGAATTCAGTGGTGATCCCAAGAGACCTCTGACTCCACCTCCAGGGCTTTAGCCCTTCAGCCACATTCGACTCATTCAAGAGATAGTCTATTAATAACCTGCTATCAGTAGGGCACTGTTCTAGGTGTTGGAGATGCAAAAGTGCAGAAAACTTACAAAAGTCCCTGTTTTCATGGGACTTACAGTCTAGACGGGGGGTGGGAGTGGGTGGAGGAAACTAGCAATAAATAAAACAGTACTGAAGAAATAAGTTACATGAAATGCTAAAAGATGCTAGTGTTGGGGGGGAGTACTTTAAGAGGAATCAGGAGTCCAGAGGAAGCAGGGGTAGGACTCTGTATTAAACAGGAGACTCAGGATAGACTGTGACTTTAAGGGCCAATACTTATTGAGCAGCTACTATGTGCCAGACACTGCTCTAGGTGCTGGGTTCTTTCCTCCAGAGAGGCCTGAGTAGTGCAGGGCCTAAGCAGGCCATCTTATGGACATGACTTTGTCCCCATTCTTTAGAATAAGTTCTTCAAAGTAAGGTCTTTGTTATTACTAATTAATAGAGTTGCCACTCACCTATCAAGTACCAGGCATCTAACACATATTACCTATGTGTAGATCCTTACAATGATCCTACAGGATACATTTATCATTTCCCTTCTACAGATGAGGAAACAGGCTTGAGTCAGTTGTAACTTGTCCAAGCCAAACTGGTCAAGTAACAAGAGTCTGATCCCAAGGAAGGGCTCTTTGTTCCCTATTTTGTTCTCTGAAAAATTTTCTGTGATCCTGAACAATACACAGTTTCTCCTAATTAGCTTTTCCATGACCAACACCCTCCCTACCAGGGTCAGTTAAAAACAGTTACTGAACCTAAATGTAATTAGTGATATAGTTGTGCCATTTTGACCTGTTCATGTTTGCTGCTGCTGCTAAGTCGCTTCAGTCGTGTCCAACTCTGCGACCCCATAGACGGCAGCCCACCAGACTCCCCCGTCCCTGGGATTCTCCTGGCAAGAACACTGGAGTGGGGTGCCATTTCCTTCTCTAATGCATGAAAGGGAAAAGGGAAAGTGAAGTCGCTCAGTCCTGTCCGGCTCTTAGCAACCCCATGGACTGTAGCTTACCGGGCTCCTCCGTCCATGGGATTTTCCAGGCCAGAGTACTGGAGTGGGTTTCCGGTGCCTTCTCCATGTTCATGTTTAATTCCCTTGAAGATACAGAGGTTTGCAATCCCTGCTACACCTTAGAATCATTTGGGAACTTTAAGAAAGAACCTACAGGCCTAACCCTACCTCTGTCCAGAGATCCAGGTGCGATTGTTCTGGGTTGGAACGCAAACACTGGCATTTCAAAAGGCTTCCCAAGTAGTTCTACTTATGTGCAGGCAGAGTTGAGAACCCGTGGGACATAAGGAAGATGGAAGTGAAAGAAGGCTGATAAAAAGGAAATAACGAAAATAATGCTTTTCGGTGTACTTTGCACATATTTTTCTTCTCTAATAAAAATAACTTTATTGGTTTTTCTGATAGTATATGATCATTGTCCTCAACAAAGGAGTGAAATTAAGGAAAAAAAAGCCAGGCCTGGACTTCGTTCCACCTGCGTAGGGGAAAACCCAGTTCTCACCTCTGTTTCTTTACTTTTGTAACTGAGCAGGGCCCTATGGGGCACGTTCTCAGAACAAGTCCCACTGCCCTGCCATGTCCTCTGCCTCCATCTTGTCTGTAGAAAAAATTTAGCCTCTTAGACCCTCCATGAGTTCCAAAGAGTAAATTTAATCAGAGAAGTATGAAAATGAAGAAAGGGAGACAGTCAAGTGAGACAAAATAATAATAGTTTAGCCATTAAACTGTTTCGCCGTTCATCAAGGACTGTTACTTCCTCCTCAAGGGCTATATATAATATTCTGAGCCAAATTCTTTGAACTATTTTATAGATACTGAAACCCCCACCAGATGGAAGAAGTTAACCGTATGCTGCATACAAGCATGTAGACCCCAGGCCAGTAGGAATTAGAAGGCTGATGATGTTAATTCCTCATTATTTCATCACCAACCAATCAGAAGAATATCCATGACTGGATAACACACCCCACAACCCCCACTTCCTCACCCTATCTTGAAAACCTTTCTCCATTTGAAAATGAATAGATACATGTCTAGACATAACTGCATCACTTTGCTGTATACTTGAAACTAACACAACATTGCAATCAACTATACTCTTACATAAAAGGTTTAAAAAAAAAAAAACAACCAAAAATCTTCTCCTGAAAGGCTTCAGGAAGTTCAGGATTTTTGAGCACTAGCTGCCTGGACTCCGTTGTTTGGTGCCCTGCAAATAAACACAGGAGTTTCCTTCACCACAACTCAGGGTTAAGTAGGTTGGCTCTACTGCATGCGGCAAATGGACCCAAGTTACTTTCAGTAACACTGTTACACACAACACTTCACTTGGGACACTTTTAGTCACCAAATGAGGGAGAGGGGGTAGATTCCCCACAGCAAGCAATCCTCTAGGACACCAGCTGGGTGTTCTACAATTTAACTCAATTCTAACACTATCTACTGGGAGATAAGTGTCAGATCCCAGAGGTTAAGGGCTCAGTTCCATGAAACTGTCCCCACCCGTTTCAGATGCCAGTCCAAGTAGTTGTACTACTCATTATATACCCCAGGTTATTCATTATTTCTGTCCAACATGGCTACAAATCAGAAGTCCCCAGGACCCCTCCTTAAGTTCAATTAATTTGCTAATGGCCCAAAGAACTTACGGAAATACACTTACCACTTTATTAAAGGATATGATAAAGAATACAAAAAAAAAAAAAAAAGAATACAGATGAACATCCAGATGAAGAGAAATATGGAGTTAGACCTGTTAGATCCTGTGTCCTAGGCTGGAGAAGGATAGCAAGGACTGAAAATTCCATGCTTTCTTCCAGGAGTCATACAAGAGCCAGCCCAGAGTCCTCTCATTAGAATAAAAGATGCTCCTAGTGATCTTATCACTTAGAAATTTGTTTTGTTTTTTTTTTAAATATGGAACGCTTCACGAATGTGCGTGTCATCCTTGCGCAGGGGCCATGCTAATCTTCTCTGTATTGTTCCAATCTTAGTATATGTGCTGCCGAAGCGAGCACTCACTTAGAAATTTGAATTCAATGGTTTTAGGAGCTGTGTACCTGGAGTTCAGGCAAAGATCTACATATATACATATATATAATTTTTTTCCCTGTTATGTCAGAGAGACAGAGACAGAGAAATGAACACCTTCCCATAGTCTCATCCTGGAGGCACAGCATTATTAATAGTTTAGTGTATATACTTGCATGTATTTTTAGACCTCTACAAAATTAACTTTTTAACATAAAAATTTTAAAAACACATTTAATTTTCTATAAATGTTTTTCAACTAATAATGAATAGTTTTTCATGTCCATACATAAGAATCTACCTTTTCCTTTTTAATGGTTTATTTAGGAGCACCACACACGATTTGGCCCATCTCCTATTAATGTACATTTGTTTCCAGTATTTGGACTCTTCCAGAGGTGTCTGCTTTCTCATCCACAGGAAGGGTAGGGGTTCCCTTCCCTCTCTGCATTTGCTACGGGACAAGGGTAACCCAGACCTGCTAGAATAATTCTCCACTCTAGTTTCCATCTGATTGTTTCTGAGCACTGGATAACTGAAGCACAAGTTTTTAGTATTTCCAAGTTGGACCAGGGTATCTGACCCCGCTCCTTCAGGTGAAGAATGTCATCTTATGTCCTCCCTAGCAAACTGCTGCTAGGCTATCCTTTGCCCAATTTATTCTCCTTCAATCTATCTAAAGATAAAATAATTTGCTAAAATGATTTCCTCTGAGTCTTTCAGCAATATTAGGTCTGTTGTGAACATTTGTGGGTCCAGTCCAGTTATCAGGGACTCAACTCTTCCCAACTGGAACAAAACAATCTTTTGTGTTTTCTACCTGAATAGGGAGAGAGCATATTGCTATTTATTTGTATGTTAACTTGTACTTTCCTGAGGTTTCATGTTCCAAATTCTGAAACAAGTTTTGCAGGTTTCTCTCTCATTTAAGTGTCCAGTGCTATTGCCCAACACTTTTGGTTAACATCACAAGAATATCTGATAATCTATTCTGTCTGATATAAAAGTGGATAGATGTCATTATAAATTTGTCCAAACTCACAGAATGTACAACACAAAGAGTCAACTGGTGTGATCTGCCTATGGATTACTGCGCATGTGTGGTGATGGGGGAAGTCTCCAGGAAAATGTTCTGTTGAGGTAGGGAGCTTAGCTGACAGAAAGGAGAAATAGTGAAGGGGTAACAGGCAGCCCAGTGACTAGTATAGAGCAGGGCTGAGGTGTTAAGAACAGGATACAGAAACCTAACGTGAAATATCTGAAAAGTTCATACTGGTGTTCCTATTTCAGGACTGTAAAATACTGGTATTTATTTCATGTCCTTAGTGAGCTGAGCGCCCTGTTTTCTTTTCATCTTCTCAATATCCAGTAAGTCCTAGTGAGATATTAACCACTTTTTTTAATAGACTATTTTCTAGAGCAGTTTTATGTTCACAGCATAATTAAGAAGGTACAGGATTTCCTATATACTTCTTGCTCCCAAAGTCTCTCCCATTATCAACATCCCCCATAAAGTGGTATATTTGTTACAACTGATGGACCTACACCAACATAGCATTATTACCCCAAGTCTACAGTTTACCTTAGGGTTCACTCTTGGCGTTGCACATTCTGTGGGTTTGGACAGATGTATAGTAACATATATCCACTATTATATCAGACAGAATAAATTTACTACCTCAAAAAATTCTCTGTGGTCTACCCATTCATCCCTCCACCTCCTCAAACCCTCTCTGCCCTGTAAAAAAATTATTTATTCTTGGCCATGCCAACTGCACATGGGATCTTAGCTCACCATCCAGGGATCAAAACCATGACCCCTGCATTGGAAGTGTGCAGTTTTAACCACTGGACTGCCAGGCAAGTCCCCCCAGTCCCTTTTTAATCCAATTCTGCCTTTTCCAATATGTTGTAGAGTTGGAATCATAAAGTATGTGACCTTTTCAAGCTGTCTTCTTTCACTTAGTAATAAGCATTTAAGTTTTATCTGTTTTTTCTTGGTGGACAGCTCCCTTCATCTTAGTGCTGAACAATATTCCGTTATTTGGATATATTACATATGCATCTATTCACCTACTGAAGGACACTCTGCTTGTTTCCAAATTTTGGCAATTATGAACAAAACTGCCATAAACATCCATGTGCAAGCTTTTGGACGTACGTTTTCAACTCCTTTGAGTAAATACCCAAGGAGCACAATTACTGGATATATGATAAGCGTTTAATTTTGTAGGACGCCACCAAACTGTCTTCCAAAGTGGCCATACGATTTGGTGTTCCCATTAGCAATGACTCAGAGTTCCTGTTCTTCTACATCCTCACCAGTATTTGGTGTGGTCAGTGTTCTGGATGTGAGCCTTTTTGTGTGTGGGGGGCGAGCATTCTAATAGGTGTATAGTAGTATCTTACTGCTGTTTAATTTGCAATTCTCTGACGACATACTACGTGGACCATCTTTTCTTTTTTTAAACACTTTTTTGGTCACACTGCTTGGCATGTAGGATCTTAGTTACCCGACCAGGGATCAAATTCACACCCCTTGCATTGGATGCATGGAGTCTGAAGCACTGGACTGCCAGGAAAGTTCCTGGAGCATTCTTTCATATGCTTAGTTGCTATCTGTGTATCTTCTTTAGGGAGATGTTTGTTAAGGCTGATTCTATTTTCATGAAAATAAAAAAAAGCCTTTGTTCCCAATGTGAATGCTTTTCTTCTTCATCTTTTTCTGTAGTGCTTAAAATTTTTAGTGATATTTCATCTTTACAAGAAAAGAAAAGCTAAAAGAATTAAAGTTCTAAACAAAATCCAGGGTTGGAAAGAAAAGGGACAGGGAACCAGGTTGCTTTGGTTTCCTCTCCCCAAGCCCATTAAACAGTCTTCACACCTCTCCAAGACAGAAGAACCTGGCAAATGACATCCTACCTATTTCCTTTACTCAGCACCATTTACTGTATCC
Organism: Cervus canadensis; assembly: GCF_019320065.1. NCBI lineage: Eukaryota > Metazoa > Chordata > Mammalia > Artiodactyla > Cervidae > Cervus > Cervus canadensis. The sequence goes on along the minus strand of NC_057407.1, from coordinate 42,648,986 downwards.
AAAAGAAGCTTTAAAAAAAAAAAAAAGAACTGAAAACAGGTAAGACCACAGTCTCTCAAGAGCAATACATTTAATACATTCATAAGATTTCAAATGAGTACATACATGCTACAGGTTTTCCATTTTCTTTGGACAACACAAAAACCACAGTACTCAAATTGTAAGTTTTAACAGGAACATTTTGACACATGGCAGGTTAAAAAAATAATAAAACCAACATTGAACTAATCCAGCACCAACAGACTTCCTTAAATCTCTCATGCTATCCTACTTTTGAAATCATATGGCTGCCTTCTATACCAGCATTTTTTCTTCTCCACCCAACAATTCAACAACAGAAATTAGATAAAAAATTAGAGGTGTGTCACTGAATGAATAACACAACAGATTTTTTTTTTAAAGCCCCTTATTTGTTGAATGTTGAAAGAGGAGAATATGATTAGGTGGAAATACTGTAAGGCATTTGATTCATTCACTTCACTCTGATATCAGAGCACAGGAAACGTGCTCAAAGGTTAGCAGAAGGATCTAATAAGGATGGCAAGAAATAGTCCCACATTATTTATAAAAGGAAGGCTGCACTCATGAATATGAAGAGCTTATAATACCATGGAAAAATATTTTAAGTTATAAAGTTAAATGAGAAAGTAGAATATAAAACTGTATATTCAGTATGATCTCAACTATGTAAAACCAAGCCAAAAAAAGGCTGAAAGTTCAAAATGTTAAGTTAGTGGTTGTATTTAAACAATGTATCTACCTGGATCTTTTTTTCCTTTTATTTTTCTGTCTCTCCCAAAACTTTCTCTACTGGGAAGGATCCTTTTTTTTTTTTAAACCATTAGCTACTAAAAAAGGATGCCTGATAAAAGTATTGAATTCAAATTAATGAATTTAAGTCCAGCCTATAGGCAAGGATCTGGGCATGTACAAAACTATAAAATATTCCAGGCTACCCTCTAAATCCACAGTGTGTTACCTGTAACATCCCAGAGGCTAGAGGGCTTCGTCTTCTCCTCTAGCCAGGTGCAAAGTGTCACCAGATCCTGCCTGATGAAAAACTGCTGAATTAAACAGAGACGTCATGGATTTACAAAAAGGAACAGAAATACCCACACTTGGCAAAAACCAATTTATAGCACAGGAGTAGCTCTTTAATACTATGATTAAACAAGGCAATGGCTATTTTCTCCTATCTCCTGTGTGGATAGCAAGTTTCAAAAAGCTATCACCACAAGAATTGTAGAAAGCTAATCCTGGCTTAGAAACAGAAGTAAAACAGCCCTGTGACAACAATGGACTAAGAAAAGTCAAAATTTAGAAAATCATAAAAAAAAAAGCTGCTTTCTATAAAAATGATTCCCTTTTAAACATCTGTTTACTGTATATACTTTAAGGTCCCCACTATCACCCCCCCTCAAAAAAAGGGTCAAAACCCCTAAACACTTTCTACCGAAGGACCCACTGGTTTGTTTTTTCAACTAACACAGATGGAAGGCTCATAATGTGCGAGGCACTAGGGTCTCAAAGAGCAGACAGATTTTCCCCTGCCCCAGGGACATTTCCGTCTCTCAGAGCAGCAGGCGGGCACATCACCAACCACAACACAACAATGAAAAGCAGGCGCCACTGCCTCCTTACAACTCAAGAATAAGCTACAATTCTCGCTGTAATTACTTCCACCAAAGTCCTTACACAGAAACTTTCCTGACTCACTAGGAAGCAAGGATGCAACTACTTTTCCTTGATAAATATTTCTACAAGAGGCAGGCATAATTATTACATTTTGTGATATTTGCCCTTAAACATCACCATGCCTAGTAGTGAGGTCAGTTAACTTTAAGCAATGGAGCATTTTCACTCCAAGAATGAGACACCTTTAAGCCGAGAAAAGGTGACCAGTCCTAGCTCTGGATCAAGACTTGTCAGGACCGTCAAAAGCTGAGACCAAGGAGTGTAACTTTTAATTAAAAATCTTCAGTCTCCCCTGCCATCCGCTGGTTTTCAATATGCTCCTGTGTCAGCCGCGCCAGGTCCTTCTGCACATTGGGGTGGTCTTCCAGATCTTCGTAGAGGGATCGCGCAATGTCCAGTCTCCTGTAATCCTCAGGCTTGACTAGGCTTCGCACAACCTGGAGGCACCGCTCTTTCAGGGTGTACACTGTAAGGGCAGAAAACCGACTCAGCAGCAGACTCAGGCCTGGGGATTGAGCGCTCAAGAGGCTTGGCCAACTGAAGCCATTACATTTTCGACAGCTGGACCTCACGTTGGACAAAAAAGGTGAGTACGTGGGTTGTGGCAGGGTGTTAATGTGATGGCTCCGATAGACATCTCACAGCATTCATGACCCTGTGGAGGAACTTTCCTTGAGAGTGGGCTGAGCCTATGATGTGCTTTAATTAAGTGAATGTGGGCAAAGTGACGCTGTGGTGATTCTGGGCTTCAGCCTTAAGAAGCTCTGGCAACGATCGCTTTTATGCCCTCAGGAGCCCTGAGTTATGCAGCAAGAGAGACCACATGAAGAGGGCCAGACCCTGAGACAACACAGCTGAGAGGCCCAGCCCTCAGCCAACCTGCCGACAGAGAGCAGCCATACCAGTGACCACCAGAGAGTAGAATAACCCGAGTTGAACTCAGCCCTGCCTGCAGAATTATGAACAAATAAAATGGCTGTTGTTGGGTTAGGGGTAGCTGTCACACAGCAAAAGACAACCAAAACAGCATATAACTGGATTTGGGGGGAACTCAAATCCTATGTTTTTGCTTTTTTTTGTCACACCTCACAGCTTGCAGGATCTCAAGTTTCCCTGATCAGGGATCGAACCCGTGCTCTCTGCAGTGGAAGCACACAGTCCTAACCACTGGACCACCAAGGAAGTCCCTCAAATCCTTTTTTTTTTAGTAATTAAAAAATTTTAACTTTTCCTAGAGTAGCATTAAGTAGCAAACAGAAAAAACACAGTAACAAGTTGTGAGAGAGACACAGAAGAAAGGGAAAATATTTTAGCATTTTAAATGGTAGTTTTCCTGATTTTTGGACAAAAGGTCCCACATCTTCATTTTGCACTGGGTCCCACACATTAGGAAGTCAGTCCAGCTGCTGACTACTCTGTTCCTCCTGAGGCAGGTCTCAACCTTTCATTATTGAAACCTCCTTCTGTCTATAGCCTTTTGGGGATTCCAGCTGTCACTGATCTCCTCAAATCCTATTTTTAACTCACTGGGGAACTTATTCTTTAAAGATCTCCTATAAGGCAAAATTTCCTGTATTTTAACTTACCAGTGTTCACTTCTGTATATCCACTGCCTTAAAACAAAATCTATATACACATACTAATTTGAACCTTATGAAGCCACAGATATTTAGGTTTTTTTTTAACCCAAAAGATCAGTTTCTTAGGGCTCAACCTAATAAAATCACTTGAGTTTTAAACAAGTGTAAGCTATGAAGCTAATGTTCAGTTTGCTGAGTTTTTTTTTTTTTTTTAAACCCCTGACTGGCACAGTAAGCTTGATTGGATTAAATTACATTAAAAGATACAACACCAGAAGTCATAAATAAGTCATGATATCTCACTCTCTACACATTTTTTCTCCTGAGATTCCAGGGCATAATTCTACTCCAAGGCCAGGGAAACAAAATGTACTCATAATTCTACAATCAGTTATTTTAATTTAGCCCACTCCTGACAAGCCCAAAGAGCTTCTGAGACACCACAACATCTTTGTTCAACATAGAGAATACCAGTAAATTACTTACATTTTATTTATGGTGGAGGATAGGACACAGAAAAGTTGGATACCTTGCCCAGCATCAGGCAAAAATCACCAAGGACTGAGCTCCTTCAAGGGCCCATCCTCTACTTAGCACAACAGCCTATCTTTTTAAAAAGTAAGATGGAACATCGGTATACCTGGCAGTGTGATGTTAGCAAAAATAGGCTGCCCATCAACATTGAGAGACGGCACAAATAGCTCAGTTTGGTTAACTAGAAGCCCATCAGATGTCCCAGCATCTCGGAAGAGCCAAAGGTGACCTGTTAAGACAAGCAGAGGTTAAGTAGTCACATATCTACTGCCTTCATGTCCCCAGGCTGAAATACTTGCCTCTCATTGTGCTCAAATACCATACAAAGCCCTCCCAATAATGTTATTCTATGGAATCCTCACAAAAGGCAATGCAGACAGTAGACAGAAGAGCAACTATACCAGGTTCCAAAACGAAGGCCCTTTCTGCTACCTTGGTGCAAAAGCAAAGTATCTGAACTGCAAATCACATCCAATGGTGCAAACTAAAGAGAGGTCACCAACCCCTCAGATCTGTGCTTCTCAAAAACAACAAGGTACAAAAACATCACACTGAGAGAAAAAAGCCAGACAGAGAAGGGTATATTCTGTGTGAAGAGATGAAACTAATCAAGGATGTGAAAAATCAGAAGAGTGGAAGAGGGCAAGGGAGAACTTTCTGGGATAATGGAAATATTCTGATCTATAACTTGATCTAGGTATTGTCAAAACCTATTAAATGCTAGGATCTGTGTATTTTACTGCATGAAAATTAGAAAAATGGATTTAAGAAATAAATATATCTTTTGCAAAAAAAAAAAAAAAAAACAGAGAGAGGGGGACAGTTGGAAGGAGACAAAAATCCCAGACCTAAGATTCTGTTCAAGGAAAGAAGGAGGCTGCCTCAGAATAAAAACAGCATGAGATCCTGGGCATATGTTTACATGACGATTTGGAGGTAAAATTTAAGAAACGTCAAGTGAGAAGTAATGTTTTTTATTGTGATAAAATATACATAACATAAAATTGGCTATTTTAACCACTTTTAAGTGTATAATTTAGGAACATTAAGTACATTCAGAAGGTAAGTAATTTTTTTAATGTTAAAAAAAAGGCACTGATAAATTTTGGAGAATAAAAAAGTCACACAATTTCCTGGATAAAAGACTGCAGAAATGTGGGTCTCTGGGAGAATTGAATTCTTCCTCATTAAAAAAAAAAAAAAGTACTTTTTCCCCTAGGATACTATGTGGCCTGCAAGGATCTTAGTTTCCCCACCAGGGATCCAACAGGGCCAGCAGAAAAAGCACTGAGCCCCAAAACATTGGTGCTGTGCTTAGTCACTCAGTCATGTCTGACTCTGTCACCCATGGACTGCAGCTCGCCAGGCTCCTCTGTCCATGGGCATTCTCCAGGCAAGAATATTGGAGTGGGTTGCCCTACCCTCCTCCAGGGGATCTTCCCAACCCAGGGATTGAACCCAGGTCTCCCGCACTGCAGGCTGATTCTTTACTTTCTGAGCCACAGGGAAGCCCAAAGAATTCCCATTCCTCATTTAGCATTAGGAGAAATTTGGTGTAAAAGTTTGAAGAGCATCACTGACTGTGCTACCCTCAAGGAAAAAAGATTCATCAAGATCCTCTGAGAAAGACAGAGAAATTTTAGCAAGTGTTAACTTTTTTTTTGAAAACCAAGGGAAGATTACTGCCTCCTTAGGCAGTAAGCACTAGACACCTCCAGCCTGGGTTATTACAACAGTTTTCTAAGTCTTACCAGTAGTCTTCCCCTTCCAAATCACCTTGCATCCTGGGGAAGCTTTTCAGTATTAAATCAGGCAATGCCATTTCTCTGTTTAATAATTTCCAATGGCCCCCATTTTCCTAGGGGTAAAATCATCTTTCACATTTCCTCTCCCACCATTCCATACCCTCTCCCCTCTCCCAGGTTCCAGGTGTCAGGCCATGCGGTTCCGTCTACAGCTCTCAACTCCTGTCTTGGGTTGGTCAGATTCCATGCATCTTCCAGGATTCCCCTTCTTTTCCGGGAAGTTCCCCTAACTGAACGCACACACCCTTTCCTTTCACTGAGCAGGTGCAATGCTGTGCTCCGTTCCTACTGCAGCAGTTATGACACTGGCTTGCTTTAATCTATTTACGTATTTGTGTCTTCTGCCCCACTGAACAGAAGAGACACTTCATGAAGGCAGGGACCCGACGCGGACCGGCTCACTGGGCACACCGGACAATGTGGGATTCTCCTAATCACAAACTGAACAAATGGGCGTGAGGGATGGAATACACGTGGGGTTGATCTTCAAATGCAAACTACTCAGTCTTAGAAAGATACTGTCACTTACTAGTTGCGTCAACTTGAATCTGTCACAACCTCAGTTCCTCGAGTGTAAAATGGGAATAAAAATGACAACAGCAGCAGCCTCCCCTAAAAGGGGTGGGGATTCGGTGAGACCGAGCCACCGTCACCGTGGTTTTCAGGCCTAGAGCGCGGCTCGCTGCGCTCAGCTCAAGGGGGCGGCGCGGCCGGGCGCGACAGGGCGACCCCGGCCCGCCTACCTCTGTAGCTGTGGATGCGGCGGCCCGTGCCGGGGGGCAGCGTCGGGTAGGGTTGCGGCTCGCCATCGAAGTTGAGCCACACGGGCAGCACCACGCGCGGGCTGCGGTTGCAGAAGATGACCTGGGACGGCTCGCGCGTGTTCACGGAGCGCAGCACCGGCCGCAGCCGCCCGGCCTCCATCTCCTGCTCGGCGCCGGGTTCCTCTGCACTCGCCTCCTGGGCGCCGGCCTCAGCCTCTTCCGCGTCCCCCGCCTTCCGGGGCATTACCTCCGAGAGCCTAGACTACCCCGGCCTCGCGGGATTCGCCGGCCGCGCGGGGCGGGGCGGGGGGTGCGTGCGCGTCCCCGGGCAGGCGTACGTGCGGCTTTCGCGCGCTCTGGGTGGAGGATGGCATGCACCCTGATAATAGCAGGCTAGAGGCGGTGCGCATGCGCAGATGTATCACCTAACCTTAGGGGACTCATCTTCTCTGAGGCGGAGGGTGGCGCTAGGCCATCTTGCCCCAGGGTTTCCTCTGAACGTTGGATTTTTGTGCCTCCCATAGGTTTTTCACACAGCGTTTCTTTAGCTTCATTCCTTGCTTTAAGACCGTCGTGGTTTTTGCCATATTCTCCCTACCATCTGCGCTATTATTTATTTGCTAATTTTATTAATCAAGTTGTTTGGTCTCCATTTTGGATCACAAAATTTGAGTTTTGTACAGAAAAGTAGGATAAAGTGAAATTTTCCCTTTCATCCTAGTTCCCCCAACCACCTCAAAAGAATCCCTGGAGGCAATAAGTATCATCAGTTTTTTGTACTTCCTTTCAAAGTTTTTCTAAGGCATACCCAGTTGAACACATCTGAGAAGATATTTTATACCACCACCATCAATGGAAATTCTTTCATTTGCCACAAGAGAATACAGAGGAAGTAAGTTAAAACAAGTTATTAAACAAACACAGACCTTAACACTGACATTGTATCATTGCAAAAGTTTACATATTTAAGAGGAAGGAAAATGTATTTTGGGTATTCTAAGTCCAAGCTACAGGCTATGTTGTTCTTAGAGTACATTTTACACTATGCCAAACAAGTAGAGACAAAAAGAAAACGTGCCCGTTTTTCAAAACAACTAGTGATTTTTTTTTCTTCTACTTCTCTGCCTTTTCAGAATTTTCTTTTAATATATATTTTGCCTTGTTTATGCTTTCCTGGTGGCAGAGCGATAAAGAATCCATCTGCCAAGCAGAAGATGCAGGTTTGATCCCTGGGTTGGGAAGATCTGGAGATGGAAATGGCAACCCATTCCAGTATTCTTGCCTGGGAAATTCCATGGACAGAGGAGACTGTTGGGCTATAGTCCATGGGGCCCCAAAAAAGTTGGATACAACCTAGCAACTAAACAACAATATTTTGACCAATTAAAAAGTATAGAGTAATAAAGCAAACACTGATAATCTCACCATATAAAACTAACAGTACATTGTCATATTTAAAGTTAAGACAACATAAATGATGAGGCCAAAATTCCTTTAACTTCCACCTTGTTTCCCCTCCTTCTTCAGAGGCAATAACTACCATGAGTTTGATGTGTCTAACCAGGCTATTTTTTCCCCCTAAATTTAAATTTCCATATGGTAGAGTTCACTCTTTTTTGGTGTATAGAGCTGTGTTTTGATAAAATGCATAGTCATGTAACTATCAGGACAATCAAAGTACAGAACAATCCACCCTCTCCCACCCCCCAAAAATGAGTGTAATCAAACCCTACCCCCAGGCTTAAATCTTGGCAACTATTGATACATCTTTCTTTCATCTCTATAGTTTTCCAGACTGTCATATAATGGGACCACACAGCATGTAGAATTCTGAATCTGGCTTTTCATTTAGTGTGCTTGAGATTCATCAATATTGTAGAATGTATGAAGTTTATTCCTTTCATCGCCAAGTGGTACTCCACAATACACTCACCAGCTAAGGGACACTGAGCAATCATGAATAAAGCTGTATTTGTATACAGGTTTTATGTGTGTGTCCCTTAAGCTTTCAGTTCTCTTAGGTGAGAATCATCTACAGATGAGACTGCTGAGACAGTCAGTACATGCTTAACTTCATGAGAAATGGCTCAACTGTTCTCCCAGAGTGGGTTATATCATTTTGCATTCCTACCAGCAATGTATAGGTGTTCCAGTCGCTCCACATCCTTGCCTGCATAGTATTATCAGGATTTTGTGCATTTTGAAAAACTTTAGCCATTCTGATAGAGTACATAAGGTGGTATCTGGCTGAGGCTTCAATTTATATTTTCCCAATGACTAACAATGTTGAAGATCTTTCATGACCTTGTCTGTCATCCTTTTGTTTTTGAAGTATCAGTTCAAATCTTTTGTCCATTTCTTTATTAGCTTGTTATCTTAGCTGTTGAGTTTTGATAGTTCTTTTATCCAGAACAACTTTGTTCATGATGATGAGATGACTGAGAACAATCTTGATTGAGAAAAGCTGGGTACAATATTAACATTTAACCTCTCTGAACTCCTAATCTCCAATGGGTCAAATCAAAGGAGCTATCCTATCAACATCTTAATTTGTTATAAAAGGATAAAACATTTTATGTTTAAATTTAAAAATCTCAGTGACTTAGTATAGATTAAAATGCAAACCATAACTTTAGCATCATCAATGAGAGTGAAATGTATCAGAACTCTAATTAAAGTTGAAGGGACACATTGGGGTCAAAATAAATGGTGGTTTAGTGTAACACTATTTATGGGCTGAAATGACCTATGTGCAAAATGTGTATAACCTGAGAAATAAATCCCAATTTCTGGAGCCTGACCAAATACGGTCTTTCAGAAGGAAACCCACAGATAGCTAGGCAGAGTGCCAGAGTTGATAAAATTCCCTAGGCAAGACTTCCAGAAAAGACAAGACACAAGCATTCAGAGAAAGGAAGCTGGAAGAAGTGAAACTTGACAACACAGACATCAATGTGAACAGCATTTGCCAGACACAGCCAGGAAAACCCATGAAGCCTTCTTTACCAAAGGAAGGACAGTGAAGAGGCAGAAAACTAACATTGGTGTGTAGCAGCTTAAAAATTATTTAATAGCATTGAACTAGGAATGAGAAAGTTGTAGATCTGGGTATACCACATTCAGAAGTAGAATCTGAGTCAGATACGTCTAGGTCCATATTCTAGCACCTTTACTTACTCTGTATGACTTGGCCCGTTTCAGCCTCTCTAAAGAAGTGCATGGAGGGACTTCCCTGGGTGGTCCAGGGGTTAAGACTTTGCCTTCTAGTGCAGGGGTTGCAGGTTCGACCCCTGCTGGGAAGCTAAGGTCCCACAAGCCTTGCAGCCAAAAAACCAAAACACAAAATAGAAGCAGTATTTTAATAAATTCAATAGAGACTTAAAAAATGGTCCACATAAAAAAAAAAATCTTAAAAAAATTTCATGAAGAAAGCCTACTTGTTAGGGCTTTAGGATTAAATGACATAAAGTACACATAGCACTTAGAACATCTAACACATGGTAGCACTCAATAAATTATAGATAATGCTAGTTATATATCCCCGAGTGAGCTGAGGCTCAATATATAAAGGGGGTGATTACACATGAAAGCATTCTGACACCTCAAAGTATCAGGTAGGATGGAGCAGTTACCTCTACTAGAGGAGGCTGGGCTCACTGGTTTCCATACCTGTTGTTTTCCCTGCAACTAGTAGCTTACCATTAGCAACATCATATTATTTAGGGCACTATTTTTCTTTCAGAAATATTATTTTAATATCAATAAGGAATGTCTATAGCACCATAAAAATGATCATTTTCACATGTCATCTAATGAAGATTACCATCATTTTTGCCTCTATTACTATCTCATTATAGTCACTGAATATAGTGGGAATTTGATAAGTATCTGCTTAACTGACTGCAGAGCACCAGATAATCTAAAACCTGAACTTCAGGAATAGTAACTTTTTTATCCCAGAAAGGACAGGGAAGATATTATGAATAACAATCTCAAGCAATTGTTAAAAGCATATCAGATGAGCTCAGTAACGTTCAAAAACAGCCATTACCAAAGTAAAGGATGACAGTTTTGCCTCCATTGTGACTCACCTTTTTAAATGAAGGTACTACTTCAGATGGTCTTCCAAAGGTCTAAACAAGGATCTAAGCACAGATGTGTGCTCACAGCTTGAGCTCTGCAAGTCACTTCAATTGCTATTTACTGATTGCCTGCCTTCTGCAAAGTACCCAGCTGGACAATACGAGACTAAGGTGCTCAGATATACTGTAAGATGCAGACGCTAAGTCGGAGAACAAGATCAAACTCAGGGCTGAAGTGGTGTTAGCACAGCAGGATGGGAGGGACTGAGAAAAGCAACACTGCAGCAGTCAATGAAAAGGTAGTCAGGAAAACTTTATGGAGGATGTTTGCCTTAAGCTAGACCTTCAATGGCAAATAAGATCTGAATAGGGAGGAATGACTTCTATGTGACTAAAATGAAAATTCTAAATGGGGGTTAAGCCTAGTGGGTTGGCACAAGTTTATAGTAAGCTTTGATGCTAGAATGAAAAGTTTTACACACTTCTGTTTAAACGATTTCCTTTTTAAAAGTAGACATTTATCACCAGCCCAGGTTGGATGCATAAGACAAGTGCTCGGGGCTGGTGCACTGGGAAGACCCAGAGGGATCGGATGGGGAGGGAGGCGGGAGGGGGGATCGGGATGGGGAACACATGTAAATCCATGGCTGATTCATGTCAATGTATGGCAAAAACCACTACAATATTGTAAAGTAATTAGCCTCCAACTAATAAAAATAAATGAAAAAATAAATAAATAAAAGTAGACATTTAGCTTGTACCTAATAAAACTCATTGTCTGCAATGGATTGCAGTTAAACTGTGTAGATGCTGGTATTTCAATAGACGGTAAGCATCACACCTGATTCAACACTATATATTTTATTGGAGCATTAAGTCCCTACATAGTAAGTACTTGGTAAATGTCTGCTGAATGACCAAAGGATTCCCAGGATGAATGAGCTCAAAGTCCAAATATGGGGGCTCCAGCTTGCAAGCCACCTAGGCTTTGATCAAACGGCTACATCTGAAAGTTCTGTTAGGTAAAGAATCGCACACATCAGATTTCTGTGGAAGAGGTGCACCCCGCCTCTAGCTCCTCTCCCCACCACAATCACAGCAGTCAGATAAAGTTGAGGAGTTTATTAGGGAAATATGAGAGGTAAAGACACCCCAAGTGACAGACAGAAAACTCTGAAAATGTCCCTTTTCAAGCCAACTGGGGGCCTGGCCTTGACCTCCCCAAAAAGGACAAGAAACTGGTGGGTGAGCATCAACATTCTCTGACAGCCACCTCGCCAGGGCATTTCAGCCAGGACTGCTTCCCACTCCCAGCCAAAGGTGGGAAGAAGACAAGGACTGTTTATAGAATCAATGCACAGGCAATAAGAGCTAGAAGGAAAGACTGAGAGAGAGAGAGAGAGGAGGAAAGAGAGAGGTGGGGAGGACCTTGACAGAGTTCCAGGCTTTTGGCTCTCAGTGCCTCAAATGTGTTGACAAGTAGTTCTACAGAACGTTACTGAAGAGGTAAAATGCCTAACAATGTTTCCGAGAGGTCCCCTGGACTGCTCCCCACATGCCACATCACACTTCTGGGTGTGCATGGCCGAGCCCAAAGGCCACACTTTTGAAAAAAAGAAAAACAAGAATAAGCCCTGTTGTTCTTTAAGGAGAGAGGAAGTTGAAGGCTGCTGGGGCCTTTCCCACAAGAGGCTGTGTGCTGTTAAGAGCAAACTTCCCAGCAGCAGCATGGCACAGTCCTAGGTGAGGGTTTCACCTTTTGTCACCTGTCAAAGGAAAACTGACAATTAGATAAATTCAAAAGCATTAGCAGGGTCTCAAATTTTATTAAATTTTTATATCCTAGGTAGCTGGGGAGTGGTAGAAAAAGGCGACAGCTTCGGAGTCCCAGAAAGCAGGTTTAAGTTCGGGCAAGGTACTTAACTTCTCTAAGCCTGTTTCTGCTTCCAGGTTTTTGCAGCAACAAGTGAGAACGTGCATTCTCTCTCACACAGCCACGCCTGCCTCATGAGGAAGCCCCGTGCCCGGCATACTCACCCTGGCTTCTATGTACTCTATTCTCCGTTCAAGAGCTGTCAATTTCTCGTTCAGTGTTGCGAGTCTTGAGCGACAAGACATATCTGGTGAAAGAAGACGGACGTTTAGGATTAATGCCATTCTAGACACAGACATACGCCAGCCCCCTAAGATGAAGAGGAGGAATGCTGTATCATGCAAGGCACAAATGGGAGCGAGTGGGCAAAGCAAGGCAGTGGGAGGATAAGGTGAGAAGCATCTTAGGAACACAGCTGCTTAGGGAGGATCTGCTTAACCTCCTACCAAATGTGACAGGCAGAGAATACTGCTCCCCCTCAAGATGTCCAGGCTTTAATCCCCAGAACCCACAAAGACGTATCTCACAGGAAAAGGCACTTTGCAGGTGTGGCTGAGGTGAAGGACCTTGAGATTCTGGATTACCCAGATGGACCCCATGTAATCACAAGTCCATAAATACAGACATGAAAGGCACGAGAAAGGCAGAAGAAGGATAAGGGATGTGAGAGGGACTCAACCTGTCACTGCAAGCTCTGAAGGTGGAATGAAGAGGCCATGAGCCATGGGATGAAAATGACCTTTAGAAGCTGGGCATGGTCCTTAGCCGACAACCAGCAAGGAAATACGGATCTTATTCTTACAGTTGCAAGAGAATGAGTTCTAACTACAAGCTATGGGCAAGGAAACAGCTCCTCTCCTAGAGCCTCCAGCTGAGGAGGGAGGCTCTGGGCTGACACTGATTTCAGCCCAGCAAACCACTGCTGGACTTCAGATGTACGTGACTTAAGATAACAAATGTATGTGGTTTGCGCCACTACATTTGTGGTAATCTGTTATGGCAGCCATAGAAAATAAAAAACTGGTACACCAAGGCTGTAGAGATGGCCACTTGATAATTAATGGGCAAACCAAGAGTTTCCAAGAGAGGGGAAATGACACGAGGAAGAAAATAATCTCAATAGGGAAGAAAAGCAGAGGCCAAGGAAGCCTCAGACCCTGAGAAGGAGAGAAGGTGTGGTGTTGCTGAGCTCATGGAGGCCCTGCCACGCTGCTGCTCTTGGGGCACTTGATGACCCAACAGTTCCTGCACAGGCCTTTTGGAACAAGAGAAAACCTGGAGAGTATCAAAAACCCTGTGGGGCCCGCCTTCCATCTGCAAAAAGTTCCTTTTCTTCCTCTACCTTTTCCAGTCTCTTTTACCACCTCGCCCAAAAGGAAACCTAGACATGCCCTAAGATACCTTTTCCCCTACAAAACTTCTCCAACAGAAATCACTTGACCACTCTTTCTCCAACTGTTCTCAACATTCCAGGCACGCTAATTATTCCCACCCTCCTCCAACACTGATGTTCAGTCATCACTCAATAATCCTCACTTCTGAAGTTCTAATTATCTGCTCTCCAAGACAGTCTCCCACCCAGTGATTTAACACTTAGCTCACGATCCTCCAACTCTTCCCTAGATGTTATGCAAAAGTACTTCAGCACCCAGTGTAACAAATCTCCCACGCCCTGATTCTTGCCTCTTTTTTCATCAAGTCCAAATCTTAACTCATCCTGCCTGTCTAAGTATTCTCCTTCAAGTCAGTTCAAAGTGGACATAATCCTCCCTCTTCTGTAAGGATCTGCCTATCCTGGACACTGTTCCTTCTTCTTTTAAATATTGGGTTTGTTTTTTTTTAAACACCAAAACTAGTTTGTACTGGGGTATAGCCAATAATAATGTTGTGATAGTTTCAGGTGAACGGTGAAGGAACTCAGCCATACATATACATGTTCTTAGCAGGGGGGTGGGGGGTGGGGTGTGTGTGTGTGTGTGCGTGTGTTTAATCTGCAAGTGCTGCTATTTCTAATTCCCAGGGCCAACAGGACCTCTTTTCAGCCTGGTTTTTAGAAGCTCAAACGCTATTCAGAATGAGCACGCATGTTATCACTGACAACCTGTCATTTCCCATAAAAAAAAGTCATGGCCAAAATGAAGGGGTGGGGTGGTGAGAGGGAGGGTTCCTTCCTGGGTGGCTGTTCTGTTCCAGTTCTGTCAATCTGGTGATGAGTCAGAACCCAAGAACATCACCATGTTACTGGCCTACACGAATAAGCACTGCTGAAAATTTAACATGTTGAACTCTAGAAACTTCAGTTATATTTCATATTCCATTAAATACATACTAGTTCAAACAAAATACTGGGAAAGCACCTGACAGCTGGACAAATTTGAAACCACAATGCATTTATATGTACATTATCATCAGCCTGTAACTGAAAATGCCATCTGTCCTCATCAGGGTGTTTAATGGTGTGCATACATGACCACCGCTAACAAATGCCAGTTATCAAATAACTTCTCTCAACTCTTACTGCACATAACTTTAGCCTACAAAAATCAACACTATCTTTCTCATAAGATCTTATTTCTCCAAAGTGAAAGTGAAAGTGTTAGTCAGTCATGTCTGATTCTTTGCATCCCTATTGACTGTAGCCTGCCAGGCTCCTCTGTCCATTGGATTCTCCAGGCAAGAATACTGAAGCCACTTCCTTCTCCAGGGGATCTCCTCAACCCAGGGCTCGAACCCAGGTTTCCCGCATTGCAGGCAGACTCTTTATGGACTGAGCCACAAGGGAAGACTTTATTTCTCCAACAAAATTCTAAACCTCTTAGAAGTGGCTCTGTCCATTTATTCTTATTTATTCCTTTCTCACAGCATCTGACACACAGCTGGAGTCACAACAGGCAACTAATATTTGTTGGCTAAGTATTAAAAAAAATTGAGATTTAAAAATAGCTACACACTCTGTCTTTTTGGTTACATGTCTCTGCATGTATTAGCTTCAGTCAGGGAAAAAAGGTATAAAAATAAAAAGCTATCATTTGTAATAATCTAGTTTTAGAAACTTCATTCATTCAAAGTACAGAATAGGCCCAGTGTTAGGATGCTTGTGGTACATCATGATGCGTGTGATGCTTTGAGCGTCCTCCCACACTCAAAGAGAAAACCACAAATGAATCAAAACCCTACTCTCACCAGCCAGAATCACAGGGTAAAGCTGTTCAGAGTCATTAGGTATCCTGGAAAAACAATTCCCTCTCCAAAGCACATGGCCTACACAGCCTATTATGGTCAGGATGAGAACTGTAGGTTTGTTGCCACTTTCAAAGAGCTACAGATGCCCCCTTAAAGGAAACACCTGCTAAACCTCTGTGCCACCAAATCACATTACACATATGATACAAGCCCCCCAGCCACACATCAGAATGGAGGAGTCATGCAAATGGCTTAGAATGGGAAAATACACCCCACACTCATTTATCCTGAGTCATCCAATGCCAAGACAATGTACTCAACTATCTTTATGATTTATCCAGTTTCTCAGCCTGTTGGTCTTTGTCTAAACTCTTATATCGTGATATCGTCAATCTTTGGGACCTTGCCTCAGGTATATCTAACTGCTAAGTCAAATTGCTTTAACCTTTAATTGTGCTTCCTAATTATTCCTATTTGTAATTAACTGCTCTTTTCTTTAAAAGGGCTAAATCCACTTTCTAAAATCTTCAAAAATCACCTAGTAATTACTAATATTAGGCCATTACCCCCACCTTAAAGGAAAATAATAGCCAAAGTCAAGTGAAACTATTTCTTCCAGCTCCTGAAAGACTGGAATCCTGTGTGTCTATTTCCTTAGTCTAGGACTTGCTGGAAATTAAAAAGAGAGAGAGAAAAGCCTTTGTTTTCTATCTGATATAATGTAACTCACATGTATTTGATAAAATCTCACAGCAGCATATATTTCCTTGCTTATATAGCAAGAAAAGAGACATTTCTCCACAAATTCTAAGCTCAAATGCTTCAATTTTTGGTTAATTCCAAGACTCACCAACTAAAACTACAGTAACATGCCAAAAAGTTTTATGTCAGAGATGAACGCACGTTTATTATGTTTATTAATATGACTGAAAGTGAAAGTTGCTCAGTCGTGTCTCGACTCTTTGCAACCCCATGGACTGTATGTAGCTTGCCAGGCTCCTCTGTCCATGGAATTCTCCAGGCAAGAATACTGGAGTGGGTGTAGCCATTCCCTTCTCCAGAGGATCTTCCCAACCCAGGAATCGAACCAGGGTCTCCCGCATTGCAGGTGGATTCTTTACCAACTGAGCCACTGCGGAAGCCCAAAAATACTGGAGTGGGTAGCCTATCCCTTTCTCCAGGGGATCTTCCTGACCCAGGAATCAAACTGGGGTCTTCTGCATTGCAGGTGGATTAATGTGATTGAATGCTCAGAAATGAAGTTATTACATTACCTAGATACAAACTGGGGGAATTGAGACACTAGGTCACTTTTAATTATGAAAAACAGCCCCAGTTTAACTTATTTTAGATGCTTTATTTACTGAATTGACATTCTTAATACTCTGTTAGGATATTCTGTGTCTACGTATCAGATATTAACTCCTACCATGTAAATGAAGTCTTTTACTTCTGGTTTTAAAAGTAAAAGCTCTCAGGACTTCCCTGGTGGTCTGGTAGCTAAGACTCTGTACTCCCAGTGCAAGGAGCCCAGGTTCAATCGCTGGTCAGGGAACTAGACCCCACATGCCACAACTAAAGATCCCAGTTGCCTCAACAAAGGTCAAAAAGCACAGCCAAATAAATAAATATCTTTTAAAAAGTAAAAATTCTCTGTCAGTTATTTGTCCAACCACATTCCACTGCTTCTCCAGTCTAAGCCAAAGTTTCAAAGATGCCATTCGGTCATCACTCTATCCCTCCCTGCGCATGGAATATTTTGTTTTATCTGGTCCTTCGTCTGAGGAAAAGTTATAAATATAAAGTGCCCTAAAGAACCCCCATAATAGTTCAGCTCTCTAGGGAAGCAGAAGAGACAATCAGGAGAACTAACACTGGAAGAGTCTGCACCGAAACTTAAAAAATAATTTCAGGATACATGAGTTCTATGATTTCTTGCCTACCATTTCCTATTACAACCACTATAGTAAGTTATATGTGTGAATTTGCGTCACTGACATAAAATTTATCCTCTTCTTGTCTCTCATTAATACTAACATCACTCCCATTCCCTAAATGAGGAAATCCACCATACCAAGACACCTTGTATGTAAATATATTAAAACATAAACAATATTCTGCTTTGTTCTGAAGCTGTCATTATTTCATTTTCAAGACAGAAATTCTTTAAAGGCAGGAAAATTATGCTTTTTCCCCCACCGAGCCTAAGAGAGAGGCTTGTACTCAAGACTTAGTTTCTCTTGCAGATGCCTTCTGATCAAACTTGCTCTGTCTTTATACTCCTTAGGATGTGTCAGGTTCTCTAGCTAGAAAATAATTCCTTTTGAAATCTTTTCTTATACATCATTGACCCCTCCTAATCTTAAGCATTTAACATTGCTATAAAAATAGACCAGAAGCACACCAGTTGAAAAAATGTCATTCCCACTCCTTGTGATGACATAGAAAGTCTACCGAGTGCTCAGTTCTGTCAAAGAAACACTTGGAGGAGGTAGGGGGTCTCTGCTACGGGCTTGCTGTCCAGAAGGATGTGGGACAAAGCGGAAAGAATTCAAGACTGTCACGAGTAGGCTAATGCCTAGGAAAGATTTTGCTAGAAGCAGGACACCCACTGTCGGTTTCATACTAGCAACGCAGAGATGTCCATGGCATGACAAGATGTGGACCTTACTTTGCCCTCGTCTGCTCCCGCTCAGCACAGGACAAGAGGGACTGACAGGAGGGGCCGGAGGGGCGACTGGAAGGCTCGATCCGAAAGGAGATGGGAAACCGCTAGTCTTTACAGGGCAGTGACAAGATCATGCTGCGTTCTGAGAGCCAAGTGGGAACTGGAAACGAAGCACAGAGGAGGAAGGGAGGCGACTGAAGAGAAGAAGAGGCGCAGACGATGGACCAGGTTGCCAGGACGTGTCCGGGAAAAGGAAAGACTCGATAATGGATCCGGGGTAAAGGCAAAGCTGCCGATGAGCTCAGTGTGGGGCAGGACAACCCCACAGGGACTGTCCAGTGGAGCCCGGGGTCAGGGCGAGAGGGGGAAGGTGCGGCCTGAAGGAGGAAGCGAAAATCAGCAGGAGCCTAGGGCACTCAAGACTCCCCTTCAAAGCTCCTCGGCGCCCTCCCTCAGCGGGCTTCCCTCTTCCCAGCCTCCCCCTGCTCGCCCGCTGACCGAATGAGTTGAGAAAGTCTGCGATTTTCTTGATGCTGCTGGTGATGACCTCAATGTACTCCCGGTTCGCCCAGTCCTGGTGAATCTCCCGCTGCACCGGGTCCTCTTGTCCCGCCATGGCTGCTGCCTGAGGAAGCGCGACTGCGCAGGCGCTTCGACCCTCCAGGCCGCCAGGGCGCCTGCGCCGCTCTCCCACACCCTGGCCCTGGTATCCACGAATCCCAGGGCCTTGTGGCGCGCCTGCGCGTTATCAAGTTCTCGGTGGCGTCTTCGCTTCGCTCTCACGCCCCTGAACAGACCCGCCCCACGCCGACGAGGAAAATAGGGTGCGCAGACGCAAAGATCCCCCTCAATTACCCACCTCCGTCTCTGGCGGTTATGGTCGTTGGGGATGGGGGGCGGCGCATGGGGCCGCATTCACCCCTTCTCTCAAGTGCGCCCAAGTAAGCTTGCGATCTATGTCCAAACCAAGCTGGGCATAGCCAATTAAACCACATTAAATACAAATCATTTTTTAAATGCCTTTTAAACAACAGAACATGATGTGCCACTTTGCAATTATCAAATGAACAAAATGTTTTTTTTCAGTTATGAAGAGGCTTGGGGGAAATCGATAAACGTCGCAATTAGCTGATCACACTGTAAACTGACAGTCTCTTCAGAAGGAAATTTGTAAATTGATAGCAAGAGCTGTATACATTTTCAAACTTTTTGAATTATTTAACAAAATTATTGAAAAAAACACTTTCAGTGCAGAGGTGTTCTTTGAGTTAATCTGTTTTTAAAAAATCTCAACAGTTGCTGTTGCTGCCAAGTCACTTCAGTCGTGTCCGACTCCGTGGGATCCCATAGACGGCAGCCCACCAGGCTCCCCCATCCTGGAGATTCTCCAGGCAAGAACACTGGAGTGGGTTGCCATTTCCTTCTCCAGTGTGTGAAAGTGAAAAGTGAAAGTGAAGTTGCTCAGTCTGTCGGACTCTTAGCGACCCCATGGCCCGCAGCCTACCAGGCTCCTCCATCCATGGGATTTTCCAGGCAAGAGTACTGGAGTGGGGTGCCATTGCCTTCTCCGTCTCAACAGTTGGGGAATGGCTAAACTTTGGTATAGCCACTCAGAGCAGTATTATGCAGCCATTTAAATGCTAATCAGGAAAAATACTATGGCAGCATAACACATATGATAAATTGAAGGGGAAAACAAAATACACTTTTTTAAAAAAATTGCAACTATGCAAAATTATTCAAGAGGAAAATAAAACTTACTGGGGTAAAAAGTGGTAAGTTAAAATCATTTTAGTCTTTTCCAAGATTCATCATTCTCTGTCCCTTTCCCCTCTCTGCCACCAGCCTTCTCCAACTCTCTCCACTTATCTCTCCTTCCACAGGGACGCACATACACACAGTGGGCATCTGACAGTCCTTGACAAGTCCCTCAAGACTGTCTGGTCTTCCAAACCAGGATCTCAGCCTGACCCCATCCCAGAGATGCCCATCTCCGCTTCAGCTTCACCCAGAGTCACACAAGCCTGACAGCTGTTTGCACTGTGTTCCCTGGGTTCACAAAGTGCATGGGCGGTTTCTGGGTAAGGGAAGGGCAGGTGGGCCATTGGTTAATTCTTCCTACAAATGCAGCACCCTGCCAGGCACTGTGATAGTCAGGCACTGTGGATATAGGCGTCAACTGGGTAGACCTACCTCCCCCCAGCCTTCCGGAGTAATTGTTTGCAATGAAGTTTAAAAGTAGCCAAATCACTCTTTTACTAAGGTGAAAGTGTCAGTTTTTCAGCTTTCTGAGAATGAGAATCTTCCTTTTTGAAGTTTAACAGAGAGCAAAGTTTTTGGTTGAGAAGTCAAGGAGAGATGTATCTTTCTCCATCTTGACAGGGGAGCACCTGTCTGGGTCCTTGCACTGGGATTATTCAATGCAGCCACAAAAGCCTTCAGAACTCTGGGTAACTCAGGGCAGCGTTTAAAGGGTAGCGCTTACCTTTTAATACTAACCACAGCTCCCCCCTCCCCTGACATTTATGCAGGCAGGTTCCTGGCTAGTCTTTGAAATGGGCTCCGTAGTCCTCTTTGACCAGATAGATCAAAGGCACATCGCTGTGGCGAGGTGGGGAAGAGGTGGAGGGGAACAGAATTCGGTTCAGCACTCCTGAAGGCTGAATCCCGGACCAGGTGTTCCAGTGAGATGAGGGCTCCGAGCGAGCGGGGCGCTTCGATCCCCCCGCTCCCTGCGCCCCTTCCGCGGTTCGGGCTCTCCCCGCTCCCCACCCCCAACCCCTCCCACCCCGCCGCTACGGTCCTGGGTCACAAAGGTTGTTGCCAAGCACCCGGTGGAGAAAAGATGCGGCCAGGGAACAGCCGCCGCCACTCTGGAGCGTGAGGCCCGCGGAGTTCAGCAGGTGAGACCACGGCCCGGATGGTGGGACCGGGCCCGGGGTCCCACCACCACCTCCGCCTCGGCCAGATCCGTCCGGCCCCTGCCTGGGGGTAGGGGTCCCCGGGGGACAAGCCCCTCTTCTGACTGGGAGGGGGAGCCTGCCCCTCTCAAGGCAGCTCCAGCCCCTCGGGATCACAGTTCATAAGGACCTCAGCTGCACTTTGACGCGGTCTTCCCAGTTCCCAGGTGCGGAAATGAAGGGACTGGGTTTCTTGACATGGGAGGAAGGGTATGAAGGGAAAACCTTTGGTGCTAGAAGCAGGTGTTCCCTACCTGGGAGCTCTTAGAGCAGCTTGAACAGGCTGGCTAGGTTCAACTCCTTCTGAAGTGGATGATGGAGACTCGTGGCTGGTAGGAGTGAGCGGTGAACTAGCTTTATTTGATCCTTATGTAAAAGTGGTGGAAGGGACCTGGGGTCGGACGCCCTCTTTCATCCTATGTTGGTTCTTTTGAGTATTCCGGCTGGACATTTGATAAAGTCTTTCCCCTCTGGCCCTATTTCCTCTCAAGAAACAAGGAAGAAAGACTCCTGGATTTTTTTTTTTTTTTTTCTGTATCATATATTCAGAGTTAACACTCTCCACCCCCACCTTGCCTTGATGGGGTACCAGAGCAGCCCTGATCCTGGATGTGTGCTCTTAGGGTCAGAATATCAAGTACCAGAAGCCTTTCACAGGCTGTTTCGAACAGATAACTATCCCTTGGTTGTCACCTTCTCATCCTAAGGCAGTCCTGATATTTGAACACAGTATGCACAAGAGCTTGCATACCTCAGGAGAAACATTCCCAGCTGGAGGAAATCAACAAATCTTCTTTCTACTAACCACTGTCAGGGGCAGGTCTTCTGTTTCAAATGTCACCAACAATTCTCTTTTCAAAACAAAACTTCACTGTCTCACAAACTATGGTGAGGGTGTCAAACTTCTGGGCCATTACTGGGTGGGATGGGATCCCATTTGCTGCTACTTTTGTGGAAGAATAGTGAAGGTACAGAGAAATATACTTGACTAGAAAGAAAAGGGTCTGCCGTGCCCCTTATCATAGTAGGTAGTGCTGAATAAATGTTACATTTCTCTTGAATTCAGTGAAATCCTTTATATACTGACAATTTTAAAGTAGAAAGATGGAAAGTCTAAATTCTACTTGGGTAAATTTTGAGTTAGCAACATATCCTCCAAGCCTTTTCCTTTATCTTCAAATAAGAAAGGAAAAAATCTCAACCAGTGGGTCTTTCACAGATAAGAAAAAAACAAAAACAAAACATATCCAGTGAAGTGAATGTCGTTTAGTCATGTCCGACTCTTTGCGACTCTATAATTCTTTATAGTCCGTGGAATTCTCCTGGCCAGAACACTGGAGTGGGTAGTCATTCCCTTCTCCAGTGGATCTTCCCAACCCAGTCTTTGAACTAGGTCTCCTGCATTGCAGATGGATCGTTTACCAGCTGAGCCACCAGGGAAGCCCAATAATACTGGAATAGGGAGCCTATTCCTTCTCCAGCGGATGTTCCCGACCCAGGAATTGAACCAGGGTCTCCTGCATTACAGGCAGAATCTTTACCAGCTGAGTTACCAGGGAAGCCCAAAAAACACACACGTAGGAGAACCAGAAAAATCTTTAAAAACTAAAAAACGTCTGGCCTTGGGAACTTTTTCCCCTCCTGCCTGGTGTAATTCCTCTGAGGTGGTGTAGGAGTACCTCAGGGCTCTGAGAGAGCTGGTCACTCGTGTCAAAAGAGGTTCTGATCTTCTGTCCATAATTAAGAATAGTAAACGGTGAAGTTCCTTAAAGGAACAGCGTAAGTTCTCAAACTCTAAGGTGCATCAGACTCCCCTAGAGGGTTTAAGTGCAGAATGCAGGGGACCCAAGAATCTGCATTTCTTCCATGTTTCCACAGGCACTTAAGGCGCCAGTCCCAGAATCACACTTTGAGAACCAACGGTATAAAGTACATGTGATTTAGTCACAAATATCTGGCGAGACAGGCCTTTCTGAGCACTCATCCACAAATAATGTCTCACCGTGGAGTGCCAGCAGCCTCTGCCACCTGAGAGGCACAGATTCTGTCTTTAGCAGTTATCAACACAGCACAGATCCTAATACCACACAGGGCTACTCTTTTGGATAAATCCATTTCCTCATCTGTACCATGGGTAAAAACCTATCTTCAGAGGCTTATGATTAGGTTTAATAGAGTACACACAGCAGTTACCATATTCAATACTTGCCACTATCCTCTACTGCCCTTTATAGAATTACTTGTATCCTAACAAGTACTGGAATCTGTTCATGAGAACTACAGAGTTAAGGTAAAGTTAATACTGAGACAGAGATGTGAATTTGAACAGCCCTATCCTTGCCAAAAGCATGCTAGGGAAATTCCATGTTCTGATTCCTCTCCTCTAGGACTGTCAATGGCAGGATACCAGCTCTGGTCACCATGGACCCCACTGGATGAGAGCTTCCAATGGCTGCGGCATACAACACCTACCCCTTCTTCCAAGCACCCCTTTAGGGCTTCCCCCTGCTTCCCACATACCCCTTCTGACCTTGAAGTGCAGCTGTGCTTTCAAGAGGTCACTCTAGTCCTAGACAGCCCATTCCTGGAGCCTGGGGTGAGTCCCAAGTTGCCCTGTCACACATCAGAGCTCCGAACCATGAACAACAAGAAAGGGCTGGTCAGGAAGCCTCAGCCTGTCCGCCTCAGTGGAGTGGATTCTGTCTTTGGCAGGGTCATCACGGCTCAGCCACCAAAGTGGACTGGGACCTTCAGAGTTTCAGACAAGTCAGCCTTTTGCAAAATCATTAGCCGGGAGCACCAGTGGCCCACTGGACTTAAGGAACCGCAGATTCAGATGACAGTGACCATGTGCAAACAGATGTTACGCTCCATCCTCTTGCTGTATGCAACATACAAGAAGTGCACCTTTGCCTTGCAACATTCCAAGTAAAGGGTCCCATCTGATCCCTGTTCCTCACACCATGTCTTTCACTATGTGCCTGAAGCTTACATAGAGCTGTCCCTGTAAAGGAAACTGTGCTTGCCCCAGCTATTTTGCTTTTCAGTCAGGCGGTGACAATTCAGGAGCCCTTCTCCTCCCTTCCCCTCCAAAAATGGGTCAGTGACAGAGCAAGGGAGGAGAACATTTCCAATGTAAAGCTGAACAACCATTTGAAAGAGAGTCAAACTAGCACTGACATGTACATGTGATAAAGAACCATTAAACCATATATACCAATGAGCCTACTGTGAACTCATTTCAACACTAAAACCACAATGAGGTGGGGAAACAAAGAATGTCAAGGAAGATTATGGATTCCTATGTACATGAGGGTGAAGGGGTCAAAAATGTGTATGTAGGTCAATGATTAAATAACCTACCCCACCAAAAAACAACATAAAAACCTAACCAGCCACACCCTAACACTACTGGAGAGTATAAAGTAGGTAGAAATATTAACAAATATTAAATATTAACAGTCTGGCACTGAAATAAGAGCAGAAGACATGAAGAGTTCCCCATTTTAGCTGAAGTGTATGCTTAATGTTCTATTTTTAATCAACTACAAGTAATTTTGTAGTATTCTTGTAACTAGATTATAGGTATAAGTCAGAATAATGTGGAAATAAAAATTATTTATGCAAAGTTAACATGAGTTGGATGCTGCCCTTTTCACCTTTGTCTTATATGTCTACATAACCACCAAAAACTTCAAAATGCAGCCAAACATTTGACTTTCTTTGAGCACTGAAAGAAATCTGCCACTCCTCCAAAAAGATTCCAAATGTGTTTTCATCTCAAATAAGACAGTCCTTTTAATAGGGAATATGTGATTTTAATTCTCCATTATTTCTCTGCACAAATTCCAATTCAGTTCCACCTACGAAAGAAATTCTAAAAGGTAGCTAAGGGGGTACTCTTTTGCCCCCTTCTGATGCCTATGTCAGAAGCTTTCTCTATCTCCTTTATACTTTAATAAAACTTTAAAATAAAATAAAATAAAATAAAATAAATAAATAAAAGGTAGCTAAGGCAGAACTTATAATTTATTTGAAAACTGGTACAAGCTTAAATTGTAAAATAAATCCAGAGTTTGAAAACTAGCTCCCAAAGCTGCTCGTGACTGTGGTGCAGCACAGCACTGCCATGTTCACCCAAACAGGTAAGTAATGCTACATTCGTCTTTAATATAGTAGACATTAAGCCACCATCTTTAAGGTTAGTAGACAATCTGTGTAATCCACAATTGAGTTGATTCAATAGAACCCCCTTTTTAAGGACAAAATAGGATGCTTCCAGTTAGAAAGACAGACAGGCAGCAGATCTGTAACCCTGAACACAAAATGGTCAGTGGTTGGCAAAGATGGGGAAGGAGCATCTTTCTGTAGTCTAATCAGAGTCGTCATCACTCTCATCATCATCACTCTCTTGCTCCTTTTCTCCATCACTTGCTTTATCTTCTTCACCCTCCTAAGAAGCAAAGGACAGTCATTTTAGGTCATCTGAGCAACCCCATAACTTGCAACACTGCTCCCACAGCCTGCACAACTACACTGTTTCACTGTTAAAACCAATGATAGGTTTAAACCATTCTTTTGAGGAAAGAATCAGAGGCTGCCCCATTCTCATATCATGGCCTTGAACCCAAGATGATAGAGGGAGCCATTCTGATGTTGACTTAGGCCATTTGGCAACCCAACCATGTGTGATTTTTACAGAAGCCCACAGCCCTCCAGCACTACAGCATGTATGTGACATAGAAATAAAATAGGCATTCAGTATAGAATGAAATGTTAGTTAAATTCAAAATACAATAGGAATCATGCATAAGATTCTCTCTGATTTGCAAAATCTAATCTGAGAGGTTTGCTTAGGATAAAGCATCAAAGTAACAGAATATTGTCTGCCTCAAACTTTTTTATGAGAACAAGGTGGAGGTATTCGATACAAATAAAATGGAGAACCATGTAATAAAAGAATTTTTCATACTAAGTGATCTTTTTGCAGCCTCAAATGGCATTACAAATTATATCCAGAGCAGGGTTCTTAAATCTGAGATTCTCGGTATCTATGACCTGCCCAATTGTAAGAAACTTTTATAAATATATTTTTCTTTGCTTTAAAATCTCAACAGCATCAGGAGTAGCCCAGAAGAGCATAAGGACTACCACTATTATTTTAGTCCTCAGTGGTGACAGCTTTTGAGTGTGTGCTTTGGCTTTTACATTTCTATTCTGCATATTCAAACAACATGTTTAAAAATGGTTTAACTCATTCTTCTCAACACTCACAAAACACTTTGACCTCTTCCTATCTCCCCTCTAAAATGGTTTCAGATACAAATTCAGGGAAAATAAGAGGCTATAATGGAAGAGGATTTTAAACTGTATAACATACGGCACACCTTGAGATACTCAAGAGTGATTATAATATTGTGTGTATGTGTTTTTTTTCTGGCCCTCACAGAATTCACTTAAGTGCAGAAGCCTTTTCTAGAGGGAATAGAGATGGCCACAGAAGGAAGTAATTATAAACTCAGGCAGGAAAGTCCTGCACATACCTTTGCTGCTTGGCTCCCAGAGATGTGGAATGATGTATCACCCTCACTCTCATTTGCAGTGCTCTCCTGGGAATTCTGGGATATAATCTCTTCCCCCTGAATGTGAATGGGCCAAGACAAATGGTGGGTTATAATGATCACACATGGGTCTCAAGGGGAGAAAAGCTTAAGTTTACAGGCAAGGCAAAGAAAGTCATTCAAATATGATCAAACATGGACACCAACCTGTGATCCAGCACCTAGAGAAGTGATAATCAACCCAAGGCTTCTGAGATGCTTATGGCTCTCACACAATATGTAGTTTTACAAAAGATTCATCTTTGTATTCTAGTATCAAACTAGCTTCACAAGGCCAGATTGTATTGGTGACTCTTTCAGGTAATGCTCAATACGATTCTAAACTCTCTCAAATACCTTAAAGTATGAGAACGTGAACATCAACACATCAACTATATACAGGGCTTCCCTGGTGGTCCGGTGGTTAAAAATCTGCCTGCCAACGTAGGGGACACTGGTTCAATCCCCGGTCTGGGGATATCCCATATGCCTCAAGCACCATGCACCACAACTATTGAGCCCACATGCAGCAATTACTGAAGCCCAAGAGCCCTGGAGCCCACGCTCCACAAGAAGAAGCCACTGCAGTGAGCAGCCTGTGAATGGCAACTACAGAGTAGCCCCTGTTTGCTGCAATGAGAGAAAGCCCTTGAGCAGCAATGAAGACACAGCAAACCCAACAATAAAAATAATTTAAAAAAATTGAATCTTAAAAAAAAAAACCCACACCAATCACAAATGGCCATTTAGAGGCTGAAAGAGAGTATACTAAAGTGATTTAGGAATACCAAATCTGGATGAGGACTATTTGGACTCAAACCCTTTCTCCACTCATATTGCTGAATAAGTTACTTAACCTCTCTGAGCTTCAATTCTCATAGTAACAACAGTATCTACCTAATAACACTGAAGTGAAGAAAGGAAGCTAATTCTCTGGGGATTTATTATTTTCATGTATAAATTATGAGACTCAGATAATATAAACATGAATGAGAAGGCCTTGGAATGTATTTGAAAAATGGTGTTACATCAAAGAAATAGTATAAACAACACAAGATTTCAGCCCATCAGTCAGACAATTGAAACAACTAAGAAATGCCTACTTGCTAAAATCAGCCAGAAAAAAAAAAATCAGTACGGAGAATAATTTCAGGAATAGAACAGATTGGTTTTAGAGTTAAAAAAACAAAACTAAACAACAAAAAAAAGTTTCTCCATAGTTGTAGAAAAAGGTTTTCCTGATCTGCTCCTCTGTGTCTGAAGCCTTTTTTACTGATACATTAATGGTATGTTTTGGTGTCTCTGCTGCTGCTGCTGAGGGGTGCAACCTGCAACCAGGGCCCAAGAGCAAAGTACGTTTAAGAGCTAAACAGTCACTTAAGAGAAAAGCAGTTTTGAGTATTAAGAGAGTGGAGCTTAGGTCACCTTCCTTAGATACTTTCCAATGCTCTCACAAAGAATAGAAGAGGAGAGTAGGAGATTATCATTGGTAGGGTCCCAGGCTTACCTGCAAGTCCCGATTCTTAAGATTGCCCAGCCAGAAAGCCTCTCTGCAATTGTTGAGGATGAGCATGGCTTTCACTCGACAAACTAACAGTTCCAGGGTCTTTTTGAGCAAAGGCACATGTTTGGTGAGTTTTGTGTCCTGGTGAATCTGAATGGAAACAAATGCAACCAATTCATCTGCATTTATCATCGTGCTTTCATGTTTCCTATACAGAAACTTTCAAATTCCTAACACCCTGAACACTGAACAAGAGCCCAAGCCCTGCCAGTATGGACCAGAGACACACCCCCAACAGCAGTCTGGTAGAGCACTCTGAGGACTCTCCAAGCCAGGCCTCAGCAACACGTGAATCGTCAACTTCCAGATGTTCAAGCTGGTTTTAGAAAAGGCAGAGGAACCAGAGATCAAATTGCCAACATCTGCTGGATCACTGAAAACGCAAGAGAGTTCCAGAAAAACATCTATTTTTGCTTTATTGACTATGCAAAAGCCTTTGACTATGTGGATCACAATAAACTGTGGAAAATTCTGAAAGAGACAGAATACCAGACCACCTGACCTACCTCTTGAGAAATCTGTATGCAAGTCAGGAAGCAACAGTTAGAACTGGACATGGAACAACAGACTGGTTCCAAATAGGAAAAGGAGTACATCAAGGCTGTATATTGTCACCCTGATTATTTAACTTATATGCAGAGTACATCATGAGAAACTCTGGGCTGGATGAAGCACAAGCTGGAATCAAGACTGCTGGGAGAAATATCAATAACCTCAGATATGCATATGACACCACCCTTATGGCAGAAAGTGAAGAACTAAAGAGCCTCTTGATGAAAGTGAAAAGAGGAGAGTGAAAAAGTTGGCTTAAAGCTCAACATTCAGAAAACTAAGATCATGGCATCCGGTCTCATCACTTCAAGGCAAACAGATGGAGAAACAGTGGAAACAGTGGCAGACTTTATTTTTTTGGGCTCCAAAATCACTGCAGATGGTGGCTGCAGCCATGAAATTAAAAGACACTTACTCCTTGGAAGGAA
Organism: Cervus canadensis; assembly: GCF_019320065.1. Classification (NCBI taxonomy): domain Eukaryota; kingdom Metazoa; phylum Chordata; class Mammalia; order Artiodactyla; family Cervidae; genus Cervus; species Cervus canadensis. Next base: position 42,619,698 of record NC_057407.1, on the reverse strand, counting down.
AGTTATGACCAACCTAGACAGCATATTAAAAAGCAGAGACATGGAGAAGGAAATGGCAACCCACTCCAGTATTCTTGCCTGGAGAATCCCATGGACGGAGGAGCCTGGTGGGCTACAGTCCATGGGGTCGCAAAGAGTCGGATATGACTGAGCGACTTCACTTTCACTTTCACCCCTCAGCTGAGAAGACTTTCAGCTCTAGTGTTTGCTATTGATTGTTTTCTTGAGTTCTCAAAGACCTGTGACCATATTTTTTTAAGTTGCCTGTTTTCTAATTGCATCACTTTACACACTGTTGTCTAATAATATGTGGTATTTAGAATGCCCTCTTAATTATTTTGAGCAGCCATTGCCTGTATTTTCTTAGCACCTCCTTGGTTTTCTTATGTGAACTCGTCTGACAGGGAAATGCAGCTTTTTTGTTTGCCCTCTCTGCATACTGGACCGTCTGAGCCAGTGTTCTAACTAATCCCTGATGGTCTCTGAGCTACTGTCCTACCAGACTCAGTAGTTATGTGCTTCAGGAATTTTTCGGTAGAATTGGTCCTATTAGGAGACTCTTGGTGTCACCTTTGTTATCTTAAAAGCTGGTCCCTTCGCTGAGGCTCTTAATTTTTTGAAAACTTGGTTCTATTTCAGCTGAAAATTGGCAAAGCTATTTAAAAAATTGATGGAAGCCATTTAAGAAATTGAAAAGTAATCGCAAACAACATTGGGTAGTTGTGACTTTCAGTTCTGTATCAGTTGAATTTTTGTGCTCTTTTCCCTGTGTACGTGGTGGTTCTATTTTTCTCCAATAAAACTTTTTATTTAAAAAAAAATAAAATAAAAAGCAGAGACAGAGGGAGGAGCTAAGATGGCGGAGGAATAGGACGGGGAGACCACTTTCTCCCCTACAAATTCATCGAAAGAGCATTTGAACGCTGAGCAAAGTGCACAAAACAACTTCTGATTGCTAGCAGAGGACATCAGGTGCCCAGAGAAGCAGCCCATTGTCTTCGAAAGGAGGGAGGACAAAATATAAAAGATAAAGAGAGAGACAACAGAGCTAGGGATGGAGACCCGTCCCGGGAAGGGACCCGTAATAGAGGAAGTTTCCAAACACCAGGAAACCCTCTCACGGGCGGGTCTGGGGTAAGTTTTGAATCTCGGCGGGCAACCTAACTGGGAGGAAAAATAAATAAAACCCACGATTACATGCCTAAAAGCAACTCCCAGCAGAAAAGTAACCCAGACGCTCGCATCCGCCTTCAGCAAGTGGGGGCTGAACGGAGAGGAGAGGGCGGCATTGCTTAGGGTAAGGACCAGGCCCGAATGCCCTGAGGGCAATCAGAGGGAGCAAATGTGAGATAAAAAGCAGAGACATTACTTAGCCAACAAAGGTCCAGCTAGTCAAGGCTATGGTTTTTCCAGTAGTCATGTATGGATGTGAGAGTTGGACTGTAAAGAAAGCTGAGCACCGAAGAATTGATGCTTTTAAACTGTGGTGTTGGAGAAGACTCTTGAGAGTCCCTTGGACTGCAAGGAGATCCAACCAGTCCATCCTAAAGGAAATCAGTCCTGAATGTTCATTGGAAGGACTGATGTTGAAGCTGAAACTCCAATACTCTGGCCACCTGATGCGAAGAGCTGACTCATTGGAAAAGACCCTGATGCTGGGAAAGATTGAAGGTGGGAGGAGAAGGGGATGACAGAGGATGAGATCGCTGGTTGGCATCACTGACTCAATGGACGTGAGTTTGAGTAAACTCCGGGAGTAGGTGATGTACAAGGAAGCCTGGCATGCTGCAGTCCATGGGGTCACAAAGAGTCGGACACGACTGAGTGACTGAATTGAACTGAGAGTACTCTGAAGAGAATGGTAGCTGTACTTTAAGCTAAAGCAGCCTAGAAGACATATCACCAATATCTCTCAGTTCCTCATCATAATCTCTCATTGATCAATTATCAATGAATTTACCTAAAATATTCTTGAACACATATTATACTAACATTAATCAATAGAAAGTACCCCTGTTTAGTGGAGGGAGTCCTTAAAATTCCACTGTTTAGCACCTTAAAAATTTAGAAGCAGGGGAGGAAGTGAATGACAGGACCTGGGTGGAAGATTCATGGGCTTGCCAGTGACTTCACAATTCCACAGTTCTGTGCCCCTTCAGACAAAAAGTGACAAGGGCTCAACTGTATACTTTAAGTGAAAAAGTCCTTGAATGCTAGAATATTCTCACAAGAGACAGATGTGTTCCTTGACTAGGAAATAATACAGCAGAAAAGCTCTAAAAACAGCTGCTTTTAGAACTACTTCTCGGCTCCAGTAGAGTCATCACTTCCATAATATTCCTCCTGCCCAGAGTATAGTACGTAGTTACTCACCCACCAACATTCTCTCACCAAAGAAGAGATCCTAGAGTAAACAGGGCTATGGAGTTTGAGTCAAATTTCAGATGGAGAAGTTTCCCTCGAGACGATTACCCAATCTCAGCCAGCAACTGAGGCTTTGACCACTCTGATAAATTGCCATTGGAGAGACATAGTCTCAGAAATAAAGACTTAAGAAGGGTAAAAAAGGAAGGCGGCACTGGAGCCCATGGATCTCCAAAGAGCAACCAGATTAAACCAATTGTGATCTGCTTTCCCTTACCTTGGAATGCCCACACAGGTGATGAAGCAGTCTCGTGCTCAACTGGAAGGTTTCCAGTAAGCTCAGAACATCTTTCTACAACCAACAACATGCACAAATGCCATATGAAACATTCTCATTTCATTTTACGCCCAAGATATCCTTGCACCCAAGAGTACCAAAGAGGATCAAGCCTCAGGTTCCAGCCATAGATGGATAATCATCTCTTTTTCAAACTGAGGAAGTGTTGATTTACAAAATTTTACAAGTTTCAGGTGTACAACACAGTGATTCAAAATTTTTCAAGTTTATATGGATTTGGCCCTCAAACAGAAGGAGGAGTGCTCACTGGCTGTGCTCCCCCTTTCTCTTTCTGAGCTATGAGGGACCAGCCGAATATTGTGAGTGTTCTGCAAAGTTCAACTTGGCAGATATATGCAAGAAATCATCTCCTGGACTTGCCTGGCAGTCCAGTGGTTAGGACTCCGGGCTTACAGCGCAGTGACTTTATGACAAAATGAGTTTTCTTTCCTTTTTCTGTAATTCCTGAGACCAGACCCAGAGAAGTATACAGAAACAAATGACACACTAATATGTGAGGTCCTGGGACTGCAGTAGCATAATAAAATCAGGCTAAAAGAAACAACCATCCTCAGATCTGGAGCAGAAGTTCGGAAGGTGGATCCACTACGGAATATTCAGTCCTCCATGGGCATCTCTGGGAGAGCTGAAGTGACCAAAGGTAACTGTGTCAACCTGTGGCCCAGAACCAGAGTAAGGGAGCTATCCCCATGGCTGCCCAAGAGTTGCTGTGGACATATTTTCTGAACAACTATACAGAGCATGCCTTTGCTCTCTGCTCTCAGTTCTTACCCGGTGTTTTCTAAAACTGAAGTCTAGGAGCGGCATACACTGCTTCAGAAATGCTTCCACAAAGAGACGCCCATACTGAGGAAGAGAAGAGAGAAGCTGGTGAGGACCTCTAGTTGAAGTTTTTCGTGAGAAATGCCCCTGCCTGAGGCAGCATAGCATTTCCCAGACCAGAGGGTTTATTTTCTTTTATATGCAAAAAATAAATCAGAAAGTGTTCAAGAGGTTAATTCAGAGAATATAGCTTAATGTAAAGGCTAAACAGGCCTGTTACACCCTGAATTAAGCAGGCTTACCTACCACACACACAGTCAATGTGCAGGGGTATTGCTCAGTTTGAGAATGAGGGCACAGGGGAACTGAGGGGAATCCCAGCTCCCAGAGGACAACTTAACTCTCAAAAGGAAAAAAACTGGGTAGAGCTGAGGAAGCACATGACCAACTGCCCAATTTACCCATCAGGAAAAGGACTCCCCCTTCTCAATCATCCCTCACACTGGCACCAGTGGGGGTGTGAGGAAAGAGGAAGAGAGAAGCCAGGAGACAACAGTATGGGGCACCATCTACTGGAAGGAACTGCTGGGAAAGGGGAGAAGCATCCTCCATACTGCCCTCCTTAGCTCTTAACCCAGTGTGTTTATCACCAAACCTACGGCTAATCCAGGATAGTCCCCTGGAGGATAGCAGAAGGCCAGCTCCTACATCAATGAGGCCACCCACGGGCTTTAAAAAGAGGAATCACCCACTCCTTCCTTCTTTCCTGTTGACTGGGAAGGAATGGCAGGGAGTGACTACTGCTCCTTAAGCCAATCACCCTAGTTCTAAGACTAAGTTGTCAAATTCATAGGAAAATTGGCTTCTCTGGTTATCCAATTAATATAGGAAAACATATTCATGGTCTTTTCTAGACTACCTATCAGCAGAGATTCTGGAGACTGGCTTGTGGGCAAGGTATTAAGCAATTCCACTCAGCTGACCCAAAGGAAGAATAAACACTTAAAGAGGGCCCAGTCTATTGCTCACCTTCAAACACGCATACAGAACAGGACGACTATCAAACACCTGGAAGATGAAGGACAAGAAACCAGAGCTGAGATCTGCTCCTCTGAGCACCCCAGCCTCTTCCCCACCGTGCAAAGCACAGCTCTGAGTGTTGTACGCATGTCTAAAATGAAGGAGGCACATCAACATGTCAACAAATCAATCACAAAGGAGAATAAAGTAATCACTGTAACTGAAGTTCAAGAAAAGAGGGGAGCATAGAGGAACAAGGAATTGATTCCAACAGGGAATGTTAAGAAGATGGCATTGAAGAGATCCCAAATCTTGATGGGAAGCCTGAAGAGGCAGAAAGGAAAGAAAAACATTCTAAGCTGGGGGAACAGTCTGGGCAAAATCATGGAGTGGGGGAGAGCAGAGAATGTAAATGAGGGATAAAGAAGACATTCAAGTTGGAAGACGGAGACCATGGGGAAGGTGCTCAGATTCATGGTGCGGTGAGAGAGCATGGGGGAATGACGGGGGAAGGAGTCATTAAATAGTAAATACTGTGGTACAGACTGGAAGGAGGAAGGCAGAGAAGGAAAAGACACTGCACGGAAGCAGGGAAGGTGTTGTCCAGGATGGGCAGGGCACAGGGGGGGAGATGGGGGTGCTCAACGAAGGGCGGGGAGAGGAGCTGAGGGGTCCACTTTGGAAGTCGGGCCCCTTGGCAGTTTCTGCAGTTAGCCAGTGAGATGAACAGGGAGCCTCTCCATACTCACCTTTATCAGGTTGATGAGGATACTGAAGTCTCGAACAGCCATGTTCCAGTAGAGGAGCTTCTCTTCATGAATCTGGGGGCAGCCAAATATACGGCATCTTTGAATTGCAGCCATATACTTCTTTTACCATGTTGCCACTAATACATGATTCTTGAACTACAGAGCTATACAGTGATTTAAACCAATTATCTTCCTAAAGAGATGTGGCAACCAGTGAACCCACAAGATGGTTCGGAGTCCTGCATATATATGGTATCACTAAGGTACCTTATTGAGACCCTCCAGGAAGACAACTCCTCTTCTATAACTTACAAGTCAGAAAAAGCCTCTGCAATATACCCCTGTAGTTTCTCTGATTCCCTAAGTAAGCTCTTGCTCCCAGCAGGCTAGTTCTGTTCTGGTTAGCAGGTTGCCAAGGTCTAGGACCACAGCATCTGAAACAGGCTCGTTCACCTCATGCCAGCTCACAAGTTGCAGCTGGGTACATGAGGCTGCAACCAAAGATATTTTTTCCCAGACTAGCTCTATGGAGTCCAAGGTTACCCCCAGGAAGAAGCCAGGGAAAATTGCCTAATTCTCACTTCCAACTAGAGGAAAGGAAATCAAGAACTCTGAAAAAAGTTCTGGATCTCAGTAAGTCAAAGGAAATAGCTTAGGAGAAAATTCCAGACCCAAGGAGAAGAGCCACTAGCATCTTCTGAATAGTCCAGAGTCTGCTTTCTGAGGTGGGACAATCTGACTCACCTGCTGTGAATCTGCTGCTGTTCCAGCCTGAAGACCTTTCACTGTCTTCTCTAGCTCAGTCATCATTACTCGGAAGAAAATGACGAACGTGGTCCTAGAAGAGAAAAGTATGACACTCACACAATGATGCACTCATCACAAAGAAAGTCCTGGGAAGAAACCAGGGAACCCAAAGTGATTTCCCTCCCCACCTCTCAAAACATGCTTTCACCAGGGTCCACTTGAGGAGGATGTGAGAGCAAGAAGGATTTAGAAATGACCCAAGAAGACGGCCTGTGAAACTATGGGGTTAATTTCACAAAGGGAGAATGTGGTGGCAGAGTAAGAGGAGGAAAGTAGTGGTCAGAAGATCCAACTTTTAAGTTTCCAGTTCCAAGCAAGCTCACTCTCTAAAGCGCATTCTCCTTATTCGTAAAACAGGAGTAATGATATCTACCTCACAGATTCATCAAAAGGATCAAAAGAGATAAGGGATATAAGAGTGATTATAAACTGTAAAGACCATATGAATATCAGATAACCACTGATACTCTGAGACACAAAACCCATTAACTGAGACATATACGGTTAGACACAATAATCACTGTATCCTTCTAAAGGTGGTTAAAATATTGTAAAAATAATCTCACACATAAAGGGTGAAAGCACTGAAAAAAGTTTGGTGATTAAATATCCAATGTCTCTAAAAACTGTAACTACTGAAAAGTCATTCCTCAATAACATCCTTTCATATGGGCGGGGTGAGGGCTGCTTGGAGAGAATTCACAGCAGACATTCTGTATGTTGAACAAACGACCGCACATACCTCCTGTATCAGAACTAGCTGAAGAGTAAGGTCGTTATTTGGAACCTACATACCTTAGTATGACTCTAACTTACGGAAAGGACTAGAGGAGAGAACTCCCTTACCTGGTCAGTGTAGGGAATGTGGACGAGGCTTCTTTAGGAGAGTTGATCAGCTCTGGGACACCTACACCAGCAATCTCCTCTATGGCCTTCAGCACACTGTCTGTGTGCTCCAGGTAGATGCTGCATTGACAGCCATAGGAGTATGAACACACGTTACAGAATTTCTAAATCAAGGTTTCTTTCTTGAGACGTATCCAGGTACTAAGCTTTAAACCAGCTGTTAGCAATTATTTTATTAATTTATTTTTCACTACGCCACACAACTTGCAAAATCTTAGTTTCCTGGCCAGGAATTGAACCCAGGGCCACAGAAGTGAAAGTGCTGAGCACTAACCAGTGGCTCACCAAGGAATTTCCAGCATTTATTTTTAATAAAATAAAGATTCCAATTACTTGTCAGGAGTAAAGGAAATGATGTCTCCATAAGAAATAGTTAGACATCTTGAAAGTGATGGCTGTGTCTTAGATATGGTAGGCAATATCTGACTCATGGGTTAACAAGGCAGGATACAACAGCAGACCCCTCCACTTCCTCTATGATTTGATTTACTAAAGAACTGACAGTATAAAACAGAACTAGAGGATCTCAAAGTCCACATATTCTAAATTACATTAATTTCACACCTATTTCACTGAGTTCAAGTTATCATCAACCAAGATAAATTTCTCAGTTTTTGACCAGACAAGGGATCCTAACAGGGGCAAATGGAAGGCTATTTGGCTTGTGGACAAAAGCTGAGCCTCTTACCCAAGCAAAGACTGGAGCTGGTCATTAGGAATGCTGCTCCTCTCTTTCTCTCCACTAGGCCACACTCGACAGAGGAACTGTTTGGCCAGGGAAGCTGTTGGTGAAACAAGACAAATTTCATTCATGGAAAATGAACTTGTTTTGCAGTCTTTGGGGGATGATTTTGCATTCTTGTTTTGAATGCAAAGAATGTTTTGCATTCTTGTTTTGCAGTCTTTGGGGGATAATTGATCAAAAAGGTTATTCTTTTACATTTACTATGAAATTCCTAGGCTAACAGACAACTTTGGGGGGAAAAAAGCTCTCATGAGTTCCTGTTCTATTAGTCCTTCTACCAGAAATAAATCCATTTCTCTAAGACCTAACATGTCCCACCCTCTTATCCTGTCTTGACACAAACATGAACCATACAGACACACAGAGTAAGGGAATGCTGTTGGGCAGTGGGAAGTCCATCTCGGGTACTCCTTGGCAGGCCAATAAACAATAAATAGTATGGACCTCCAAGATTCATATAAAACCCTCCCCCTTTAAGCAACAGGAATAATAAAGATTTTGCATTTTCTTCATGCTTTCTGCCTGTGCTGCCAATTAAGATTTATCAGTGAGATGCATTCTAAGAGCTATGTCAAAGATAGTTAAAGAAAAATATCAGGGATAGGACCAGACTTTTCTTTACACTTAATCCTGATTTCTCCTTTCTGTCCCATTTTATTAACTTAATGGCTTTTGTTTTTCTGTCAAATGTCTCAGATACTTAATAACAACAACAACAAAGGAAGGATATGAATAAACAAAAGTTAAACAGCAAATCCAGCCAAGTAAACTAACCACACTCAGTTTAAGCCATGTCAGCAGAGCTCAGACATAGCTTCTACTGGGACTATGTCCTTCTTGGTATAGTAAGAGGGCATATCCACAGTGATGGAGAGACTTGCTTGTAAAATTTATAGGGTTCTAGGAAGCCCCAAGTTTACTAGTCTATTCATGAAGGAAGAAAAGAGGATCCATCACCAATTTGTCTTTTGTTCTCAGCAGGAGCTGTAGATTTCTCCAAAATGACCATCAAAAGTCTAATGAGATAAAGAGCACACTGGAAACTGGGAATGCTGGCATGGAAATTCTGCAAGTAATGGAAGCTCTGCCTGTAAATAGACAATGAAGAAAACAAAACCCACCACAAGTATTACAGATGTGTCTAAATCCATGAATTATACAAGTCCACTGAAATGCTTGATGGTCTAAGCAGAATCCTCCTCATTTGCAAGGTGCTTTAGTAGAACCTTCTTTCAAGATCTTACAGAGAAATGTAACTTTGTATGGAGAAACCCAGGGTGTAGAAGCCTGACCCAGTGTATGGGGTGCTGGCATTGAAAAGATACCCAAGTGTTAGCCTAGGCTATGCTGACTTGTGCAACCCCGGATAAATTATTTGCTCTTTAAGGCAACAGGCAACACACTGAGTATAATGTTTAAATTATGGGTTCATAAGGACAAGGTGAAAGGAAATGATAAGGCAGAGCTTCTGATAAATGTATCATATGTGGTTAGCTTTTCATATTCCGAAGTAATGGCAGATGAAGAAACACAATCTAAAATTGTAGTTATGAAAAAAAAAATTAAAAAGTAAAATTGTAGTTAAAATAAAACCAGAGTCAAGTACTGATTGACTGGTGGAAAGTAAGTCAAACAAATTTAAAAGACTATATTGAAAATGAAATAAGGTTCTAAAGGCAGACTGTGGACTCAGGGATGGCCTAGGCACTCAGGGGAGGTAGGGGAAAGACCAAACTGCTCTGGGTGAAGCTGGGGCAGAGGCTGAAGCCATGCTCCCAGAGCTCCTCATCTCCTGTGCTCTTAGTCTAGGCTCCTCTTCTTTCAAGGTAAGGGAAGTGATAACTGACTGCTACCTAATTATCCAACCCAATTAGGAGACAGAGTAGGTACCTGGATAATCAAGAGTTGACTACAGATGGCTAGCACTTTCATCATCATTACCCGAAAACGCAAACTTAACAGGATGAAGGACACATGAGGATTTAGTTTGATTTATTCAACAGTTTCTAAAGCTTCAGGATATATCTGAATACACAGATGAGAAAGCTCACATAAATGAGGAAAAGGCAGTGAAAATACCAAGTTATCTCCAAGAAATCTTGCCAGTTTTATTCCTAGGAATTTCTTTAGATAGCTCTCAGGGACATGCGGTCCAGCTCACCTGAGCAGCTCCTCTATGGATTGGTCACGCTCTCCTGGCTTCAGTCGGCTAGCAAGGATCCCAAGGGCTGAGTATAGTAAATTATTATTTTGAAGATGACAGAATCCACTCCTAAAGGAAAGGCAAGGAAAGGTGGCCGAGCTCAGTTTCAGACAGACCATGTGGACAGCATTTAAGGATCCTGGCCACTGCTCTGTACCGTCGATAAACCAACAGAAGAAAAAGTACTAAAGCACTGAAGGTATGCAAGTGCTAAATCCAGTCACAGCTCTGAATGCCAGACTAGAAGCTGACGGGCACCCAAAACAGCCTCTTCCTAAGGGCCTAACAGTCCTCCTCCTAGGTTTATTTCCAAGGGGAAAAAACTCTACTCTCCACATTTTAGAGATAGCTGTCAGTATTCCAAAAAAAAAAAAAAAGGAACAATTCTGTGAAACTGCTTAAATCAATGTCTAATTCATACCACATTAAGTCAAATCTTGACAGTTCTGTCTTCTGATTATCTTTCCTACTATCTCTTCCTTTCCAAGCCAAGACCATCACTCTAGGCGAGGCCCTTATCATCATCCCATGCATGGATCTCGCCAACATCTTTTCACTGGTCTTTTTGGCTGCCTTTCCAATCCATTTAGGCCAGCATGTTGCTGCCAAGAGGATTTTTCTAAAACACTGCTTTCACTATACCGTGGATGTGATCATAAAACTGCAAAATTGCCTCCCTGGACAACATTCAAATTCTTTCGCCTGACCTTCAAGGCCCAGCACAACCTGACCCCCTGGAACTTTAACTCCTCTAGAAACATTTCTGCATCACCAGTGGTAGTCTCTCTTCCTTTCCACAAATTAATTCTGAGGGCCTTTTTTTTTTTCATGAATAGCTTTATTAAAGTGTAATGGACATACAGTAAACTGCATGCATTTAAAATGCTGAATTTGATCCGTGACTTATATACAAATCCAAGAAACCATCACCCCAATGAAAATAATAAACATATCTATTCCTCTCAATAGTTTCCTTGTATTCTTTTGTAATCTAGCTCTCCTTCCATCCTCCCACCCAATGAGAGGCAACCACTGAACTGTTTTCTGTCACTACATGATTATGTGCTTTTTCTAAAACTTAATATAACTAGAATCAAAGTACTACATACTCTTACAGTCTTGGTTTTTATTCAGTATAATTCTTTTTTCATCCATGTTGTTGCATGTTGTAGTGTCCACATAGAGACACTACAGTTTGTTATCCATTCACCATTTTATAACATTTGAACTGTTTGCAATTTGAGGATACTACAAATGAAGCTCCAATAAATATTCATATACAAGACTCTGCAGACATATGCTTTCATTTCTCTTGGATAAATTACTACTTTTACTAGCAGGAAAATGGTTGGGTGGTATGGTAGGTGTATATCTAACTTTCTGATGAACTGCCAAATGATTTTCAAAAGTGAGTATACCATTTTACAGTCACACCAGCAGCATGTGAGAGCTCCAATTACTCTATATCCTCACCAGCACTTGGCAAGATAAATCTTTTTACTGCATCCATGCTCTAATTTTAATTTGTATTTTCTTAATAACTAAAACTGTTGCATATCTTTGAATGTGTTTATTTGCCACCCACATATCTCCTTGATTAAGCATCTGTTCAAATCCTTTATCTGGCATTGTTTCTAAGTACTGAGGATATGATAATGGCTGATCTAGGCCTTCATAGAGCTCACAGTCCAGCAGGGAAGACAGATGAACCAATAATTATAATAAAAGGTGAGAAGTTTTATCCTAAGAGTATTAGAAAAGAAGTGGTGATGAGAGAGGCAGAAAGATTTACCCAGTCTAGGGGTCAGGGAAGATGGTCCTGAGGAACTGAAGTTTAAATCCAAATTTCAAGGATGAGTTAAAAAAGACTAGGGGGTGGGGGGCAGTCAAGGAAGGTGAAGATCCTGGCAGAAGGATGAATATGTGTGGAGCCGTCCAGGTAAATGCTCTATGGGGTGCTGAAATTATTTCAGTGTAACTGGAGGGCAGAGTGCACCACAGTGAGTAGAATAGCAGGAGTCAGATAATAAAAGTCCTCAGAAGCTAAGTAAAAGAGACTGAATTCAAGAGAAATCTAATGGCAATCAGAACAAAGGTGGGCTAGGATACAATCAGATTTATGTCGGGAAGATCACTTTAATTGCTGTGTGAAGGGACCAAAAGAGGAAAAGTGGAAGCAGAGAGACCAACTGTAAAGCTGTTCTAGATCTGGTGAGAGATAACAGGAGTCTGGAAGCAGTGGAGAAAGAGAGGACAGGTGGCCATCTAGATGTAATCAAGAAGATAAACTCAACAGGATTTTGTGAACAGATGTACAACAGAGAAAGGGTAGAGAGAAGGAAAGGGACAAAGAACAACTCCTGGCTTCTAGCTCAGGCAACTGGTGGGGCCATCTGTCTCGCCAGGGAAAGCTGAAGGAGTGGTGGGGAGGATGAAGCACGCTTTGGATGTGATGAATCTGAGCTGTCAATGACAACAGCTATAAGGAGGAGCTGAGTAGGCAGTTGGGAGTTAAATGCCTGTAGCTCAGAAGTTAAATTTTAGCCTGAATTTAACTTTGGCTGATACTGCCCAGGAAACTTACATGAGAACAGAGAGGCCAAGACCCAGCCCTGAGGAACAAAAGCATGTAAGGAACACACCTCTCTCATTTCTACTCTTGTCCATGCCGTGCCTTACAGTTTCCTCCTTTACCTCCCCAAAGCCATCTACCCTCCAAGGGCCCCATGAAGTCCCACGATTTCATGAAGGCATCCCTAGACACCCTGGCTTACATTGCCTACAGCTCTTTACCACACAATCTGGAATTTATCTACAACTTGTTTAGTAACAACTTCTTACAACATTCTCTCTGGTGCTATTAGGGAAAGAGTGTCACAGCAAACTAGCCAAGAATCAGATGGCTAGATTTGTTACAGGTTAGAAAAGAGCAAATCATCTGATTTTCAAAAGAGTTAATAACAGATAAAGCGTGCCAAACCAAATGAAATCATGCAGACAAAAACACTCCAGAAAGAATAAGGGTCGTATTGACACAACCTTTTGGAGTCCTTTTCTTCTTTTCTACACCTCAGTGCCTTGGTGACTGTCAGGTAGAAGCAAGGACATTCTTGATTATCTCTACCTACTGTACTTGCCACATACTTACCAAGCAAAAAGCCCATGAAAAATCTGCAGTAGCCTCAGATAGCAGGAAGACATTACGTGGTACTCTTGACCTGTAATTCCGGGTCCATCAACTACACCATGATTCTCAGCAGTTAAGCACTACAAGGGAAAGGTGCTTTTAAGACTGTTGCTTTAGCAATTGCCCTCATTTTCTTTCAAGATTTTTCAGCCAAAAATGAAATCTCTTGTTCATTTAGCAATTTCTAAGTCTCTATAATGATTAATATAGGCTTCTGACCTGAAAATAGTTGTGAATGTTCTCCAGATGGTTACACATAGGGTTCAGCAGTTGAACAACCCTAAACGCGATTTCTGGGGCAGATCTCTGGTGGAGATGTGAGAATCCAATATTCCGGTTTCCTTTGCTCTATAATAAATTCAGAGTTACTAGGGAAGAAACTGTTGGATAACTTCTTTGAAACTAAGAGTCTGTTATGAGGTTTAACCAAATCTGTGCCAGCAGGTAGAGCGGAAAGAAGAAACTAGGGATATATTTTGACAGAGGAAACTCAACTCAATCTTCAAATAACAAGAGATTGGCTTTTAGAGTACACAGTGTTTGAGAGGAGACTTCTCTGGTAGCTCAGCTGGTAAAGAATCTGCCTGCAATGCGGAGACCCGGGTTCAATTCCTGGATTGGGAAGATCCCCTGGAAAGGGATAGGCTACCCACTCCAGTATTGTTGGGCTTCCCTGATGGCTCAGATGGTAAAGAATCCACCTGCAATGAGGGAGACCTGGGTTCAATCTCTGGGTTGGGAAGATCCTCTGGAGGAGGGCATGGCAAACCACTCTAGTATTCTTGCCTACGGAATCCCCATGGACAGAGGAGCCTGGCGGGCTACAGTCCATAAGGTCTCAAAGTCAGACACAATTGAGCAATTAAGCACAGCACAGTGTTTGAGAAGTACAAACCCCAAACTACTAATGAGATAAAGCTCACACAAAAATAGAAATCATTTAGTCTAATAAGAATGTAGACCAAATATTAAATTCAAGAAGAATCAAGTATCTGGACATTTTAAACATTTACACCTAAAACTTTCACATTTTGCTGTTCCTATCATCCACTGACTTCCCCAGATGCTACATGCATTTGTCCATTAGATATACGCTCGAGCTTGTGGACTGTTCTAGACAGCCAACTACTATCCTGAGCCTTGGACAAGGGCTGTTTGGGAGGGTATTAAAACCAAAACCCAAGCAAAGAACAGGATTCAGGAATTCTCAGGGCATTTGGAAATACATCTTGTTTTGGATGGCTTTTTTTGTTTTCTCGGTTTTAAGAGTTCTTTTCTAAAGCAAAGTGACTGTGGGCTGGCAACAGGGCTGCTACCACGCTACCCAAAAACAATATCAGAGAAACTGACAACTTATTCACTACTAAGATGTCTTTGTTTCCAAATCTACAGGATAGGCCCTGTGCTCCTGTCTGTACTAACCTTGAGGAAGGGGACTCTCCTGGCCACAGGTGTTAGCATGTTGTCCAGCTTCTGGGCAAGATCTTCCAGCAAGAAAAGCAGTTCAGGGGGCTGAAGCTGCACAACTTCTGCAGCCTGTTACAGGAAAGGAGGAAAGAATAATTCCCAACATGCTCTCGCCATCTTTTGGGGACACAGTTCATGATTTTACTGTCTACAATGTGTAAAGAATCTGATCATTACCAAAAGGAAGGGGGGAAATTGCCCCCACCTCACACAAATGGCTGCTGCGCTCTGTCAACAAATCAAAGCCGTGCATTTCCTAAGTAAGACAAAACTTAAAACTATTAAATAGGAATGAGGCAGCATAGTTTTAGAAGACACATTTCTTCTCCAGAAATAAATGCCTCTGGTATCGCCTTCCAGCTATGGACCAGTGATGCCTTTCCTAAATACCTTGGGATTTTTTTAAAAAATGACTAATTCAAGGAAATTTTGCTTCTCTCTGTTCATTAAGTAATTCTTTTGCATTTTCTCTCCCTGAAATGTTTCACTACTATTAAGATAAGACTGGCAGAATCATTCTAAGTGCATTGCACTACCAAAAACAGAACAGGTCCAATGCAGTCTCACTTCAAATTTTTCACTCAACCGTACATTTATGGAGAATCTCCAAGTACAGGCTGATGTAGAAATACTGAAAAAACAATTCATTCTTATAAAAATAAACATTCTTGTAAAAATCTATGGCAAAAATCCACACCATTTCCTATAAAAAAATTTTTTAACCTGGAAAACCTCTACCCTCTGGTGAAATCCCATATCAAAAGGTACCTTCTCTGTGTAAATGTCCTCCACTTTCAATTTCATTATAAATACCATTCTGTCCTCAGAGTTTCACTGGTACTTGGTTCAGATCATCCACATAGCATGTACTAAGGTTGTCTGCTTGCTTTACTTAATTATGAAGGTGAGCAACATGCTGTATGTACTACTGAATTGCCAGTCTAGGTGAGTGGCAAATACAAAAAAATTACTCAACAAGTATCTCATGGACACTGAACAAATATCATGAAAAAGTGACAAGAACACTGAGTAACTAGTAAACCAAAACAGTGCTGCTTTATAAAAGTAATCCAAACAGCTGGTTATTAGTAACTAAAGTAAGGATCACACCATTAGCATGATCTTCTGTAATGTCTAATGTACTATAAAAAAAACCCTGAAACTTAGATTTATAAACATCAAGATGATGAGGATAATTATTCATCTACACTTTCACATATAAAGGCTTTGGAAGCCAGGGTCCAACTTCTCCCAGTGTCATGGTGTTTTTTGTGAAACAGGAAGAGAGCTGGGGAAATTCCTGAAAAAAGATTAAGTTCTGGGATCTCAGTTCTGTCACTTACTTCAGTGTGCATTTCAGTATCTAAGATGAACTTGGTCACAAGCCCACAACGCAGAATAGAGAAGACCTCAATGTCCAGCTCTCGGAAAAAAGCGTGGTAATTCTGCAATGACACTGATGTCTTTTCTTCTTTCCCTTTGAATTCCTAAAAAGTACGAGTAACCAACAGAACAAGGCTTCTATATTAATCTAATTTTAAATGAAGGTTTCAAAGTGCAGTTAAGCATTTACTTTATACAAAAAGTTACACTTCATTACATTCTTTTTACCAATTTTCTTTTACCAAGGTCTCAAAATATTCCCGAGACAGAGTACCTAATGTAACACTGGGATATAGGTTGCACATCGAGAACTTTTGGTTGGTTTCCACTTAAGGATGAACTATTAGGCAAATCAAGGCACTATGGTGTGGACCAGAAAACTGTGAGCTTAGGGACCAAAAAATCTGGCTTCAAACCCTTGCTCAAGCACTTATTAACTGTATAACTTTGAACAAGTCACCTACTCTCTCTGGGTCTTAAGTTTTCTCATCTATTATATACAGGTATCAATACTAAACTTGATTTTGGGAAGATTAGAGGAGTTATACATAACAAATACTCACTAAACAACAGCTAAAGAACAGAAATAATTGGGATCCATGCGGTTTAAGCAATTTCACAAACCAACTCTGTGAGTGGTACAATTATAGGAAATTGTTAAGTATCTGTATCAAGAAATTACTAAGCATTTCATGTTATCTCAATTCACTGAGAAGGGAATAATCTGGGATCAGAAGAGGAAAAAAGGCTAAAAGAAGTATATTTAGAATACATCCAAAGACAGAACTTGATAATTGCTACGAGATAATTCAAAGTACTCCTGGGGTGCAAAAAAGGGAGTAATATGATCAAGAAAATAATGAGAAGAAGCAGTGTGTGGTAGTGATTTCGAGTCTCACCCAATATTTCGAGTCTCACCCAACCTCTGCTACTGAGAGGGTCACTCCAAGGCCTAGGAGAGTTTGTTCACCTCTCCTTTCCGTAACTTTTCTCTCTGTAAAATGCATAGGATAATGCTGGCCCTTTGCTAATTTCACTGGGTTGTTACACACCTTCATAGAGACACATCATTCCAATACCTTTTCCTGCTGGCTCCTCTCAGCTGGTGTAGGGTCACATTCTGAATTATCCTCCTTTGAAAGCACATCAGGGGAGGATGTTTTGCTGCCATCTGCTTTTCGTTTCTTTCCTCCTTATGTTTCAAGAGGAGAAAAGTAACTGAAATAATCAGTAATCTTGTTTGCAAAATATCACTGCCTTCAAGAAACAACCTGCTAAAGACTACCTAGAGATGAAGGAGGTTAATTTTATGACCCTAAGTTACAGTTCATTGATAACCATGCTAAAGAAAGGGTTCAGTTATATAATCTCTCCAATTACTGATGCCTTGATGCACATAACCTCTAAGTCAATTCAGCACAACACATAGGAGGACACAGAAGAGGAAAAGAAAATACCTGTCTTTCCTTGTATTCTGATTTTTGCTGAAATGGCAGTACTGGTATGAGGTGTTACTTCTAACGTTTCCAAGTCAAAGTTTGCAAGGGGAGGAACATAGTCTGGGGTGACTGAAACAGAACAGGAAGGTCAATGTATACCAACCATACACCACTGTTAAACTTGAATGATAACCACCAAAGTAGCTAAAGACTAGTTTCCAGAACTACCAAGCATGGCTGACTGTCTATCAGATGCTTTCAGGTCATTTGACACTAACCATTTTGGCACAGTAAAATGGCCAAAGATCACTTATAGAAATATTGCATTAATTGATTATGGTCAATTAACAAAAAATAATTCTAAATAAAAGATATAAAGCATCCAAACAGTTAAGAACTAAAAATAAACTTACATTTAAAATCTAAAGATAACATACAGATGGCTAACAAACACATGAAAAGATGCTCAACATCACTCATTATCAGAGAAATGCAAATCAAAACCTCAACGAGGTACCATTACACACCAGTCAGGATGGCTGCTATCCAAAAGTCTACAAGCAATAAATGCTGGAGAGGGTGTGGAGAAAAGGGAACCCTCTTACACTGTTGGTGGGAATGCAAACTAGTACAGCCACTATGGAGAAAAGTGTGGAGATTTCTTAAAAAACTGGAAATAGAACTGCCATATGACCCAGCAATCCCACTTCTGGGCATACACACCTAGGAAACCAGATCTGAAAGAGACACGTGCACCCCAATGTTCATCGCAGCACTGTTTATAATAGCCAGGACATGGAAGCAACCTAGATGCCCATCAGCAGACGAATGGATAAGGAAGCTGTGGTACATATACACCATGGAATATTACTCAGCCATTAAAAAGAATTCATTTGAATCAGTTCTAATGAGATGAATGAAACTGGAGCCCATTATACAGAAAGATATAAGACCAATACAGTATACTAACGCATATATATGGAATTTAAAAAGGTGGTAACGATAACCCTATATGCAAAACAGAAAATGAGACACAGATATACAGAACAGAGTTTTAGACTCCGTGGGAGAAGGCGAGGGTGGGATGTTCAGAGAGAACAGCACTGAAACAAGTATACTATCAAGGGTGAAACAGATCACCAGCCCAGGTTGGATGCATGAGACAAGTGCTCGGGGCTGGTGCACTGGGAAGACCCAGAGGGATGGGATGGGGAGGGAGGCGGGAAGGGGGATCGGGATGAGGAACACATGTAAATCCATGGCTGATTCATGTCAATCTATGGCAAAAACCACTACAATAAAAATAAATAAATAAATAAAAAGCAAAAATAAATAAATAAAATCTAAAGATATTAGCAATATTTGGTCACATAGTAGTTTGTTTTACACACAATTATTTAGATGAGAGCCTGAGGGAGGCTCTGTGTTTGCCCCAGAAAATCAAGCTAGAACTGTAAAACAAGTTTTCTTAATGGTCAGAGGGTATCAAGAG
This sequence comes from Cervus canadensis, assembly GCF_019320065.1. Lineage (NCBI taxonomy): Eukaryota > Metazoa > Chordata > Mammalia > Artiodactyla > Cervidae > Cervus > Cervus canadensis. The sequence continues at coordinate 42,600,816 of NC_057407.1, read as the reverse complement.
GCCTCTCAGCTTTACTCCTGATGATGTTCAGGAAGGTAAAGGGCACTGTAAGTTTGAAGTCTGAAGAAGCAAAGTAATTTACAAAAGCCCAACCAATGTTTTGTATCTTATTTTTTCTCAAACACCAAGGTCTCCTGGAGAAAACAAAGGGAGGAAAATGGCTGTATTCATTTTTTAAAATTTCTGCTGAGCAAACATTTTCTTGTCCCACATGAGTTGGGGCAGCTATCACTGAGTCTGGCTTAAAGGCTGTCCTCCATCTCCTCACTACTGCCCAGCAGGGTGCCCAGCGGGGACCACTCCCTTACCCGCCAAGTGCTTTTCCAGGAGTTGCTGCAGCTCCACAATGTGCTTTAATCGGGTGAGCACCTTCCCCTTCATCTCGGGCAACTTCTGCCGACAGAAGGCATTTACAACCTGTAGAAGTACAAATTGTATCTGTGAACTGTTCAGATTTTAACCTCATTTGCATTATTCAGCAAGAGCTAAAAGAGCCATTCAGTAAAAGGATCTGTGAGCCTAGTGAGCAATGTCAAAGTCTTCTCAGCAAGGTGTGCAGAGAAAAAAAGCTCTGTATGGGCCGATACAGGAGGATCTAACTTTTAATACCAGTTCTACTTATTCCTAGCTAAGTAACAAGGCAGAACAGCTCTGCAGCTAGGGAGTACAACCTTTGGTGAAACAAGCCCAGGGCCTGCTACTTACTAGTTGTGTGACCTTGGCCAAGTCTTAAACCTTTCTGAGCTTTTATCTCTTTAACTATAAAATGGGAATGTAGTTGTGTGGATTAAGTGTGAATTAAGAAACTAGTTCAGCATTTGGCACATGTGTTTGATAAATTTAATGACTTTGAACTCTCTGTACCTGCAATTTCATATGTATAAAACAAGGACAGTAATACCTACCTTGCCTATATCATAATACAGTTGTCAGGATAAGAAGGGACCATACAAGTGAATAAATAATCTTAGAAACAATATGCATGAGAAAGGAAATGTGATATAGATATAAGATATTATTTTCATTTTCAATATATTTCATTATTATTGTGCATTTCATTAAGTACAAATATATTCTAAAGGATACTGGAAACTATCTTCACTTGATCTCACTAAATCAAAATATTAAGTGCATTCCTGTAAGAAGGAACAGTATTTTCACAGTGGAGAAGGTGAAGTTATTCCATGCAGGAAGCAGAATAGTGTGAAAAGGCTTGGAAGCAGTAAAAAATGGGCAACATTAAGTGAATTCTAAGCATTTTGATTTGGCTACATTAAGAGAAACATGTGATTAGGGAAGGGTGGGACACAATCACTGAAGAGACACATAGGGGTTAGAGGTTGGTGGACAATTTTTAAGAAGTCTCACGGGAACCAAGAAAATAGTTTCCTTTCTAGAGAAATTACAGACAGTAGGTGAGTCCCAGTAACTCTGCTCACCTCTCGGAACCAGTTGAGAGTAAGAAATATGAGTGAACACAGGAACGAACGCTCTTTAACAGACATGGACTGGAGTCTCTCTCCAGGCTCCAGGTCAGTGAGGAATATAGGACAATCTGAAAGAGAAGAACAAACATTTCTAATCTTTTTTAGTTGAAGTCAACAGAAGCTGGATGCTGCCCCCAGAGCTAGGTCTCCTTCTACTTATTTCCCCCTTTAATTCGTATTTGAAGGTCAAGTTTCACTTAGTCTCAAAAATACCCTCATACCATGCAGCAGTCAACAAATATAATTTAAAAGTCTCGGTGAAGTTAGAAAATTCCCTCCCCTCCCCCCACAGGTACCAATGTACCACTTCCCTAAGTTTACCAAAGAAAGGTTACAAAGAAGAAAGATCTGGTAACTTCATTCTATACCTAATAAACCATCAATCTCCTCCAAGTTTCCATTATGTTGTCTGTCCACACAAAGTCTCAGTAACCGGAAATAGGGAGCCAGGCACAACGGAGAAACCAATCTGGGAAAGAAAATCCATTTCTAGATCATAGTTTATAGACATATTAGTCCATGTTTATAGAGAGCCCGATCTGGTAATTAACGAGTTTTACCCAAAATAAATGTCTACTTTTAAAATCATACGACCAAGAACATAGTGGATGCTCAGCAAATAGATAACGAACTGAAAGGGAAGAAGACACAGGTAAGAGTGAAATGTCCGCAATGAGATAAAGTGCAGGTTAGACGGAAGGAAGGCACATGACTGGCAAAGGCAGACAAACACATTCCCAGGTGGGAAAAAGGAGGAGAAACAAAAGCAGCCTCACAAAGTATCTGTTGGCTGTCATGAGCCATTGCAAATCCCAATCCCAGGATCTGGGAGAAAACAAGGAGTCTGATCCATTCTTGGTAATACATCCAATACATTCTTGGGAGAAATCCTTTTCAATCAAGTTGCCAACAGATTACAAGAACTGTGGATTCCTTGTGAACATTCAACATACCAACAGAGGTTTTAGAGAAGAAAAACTATACTGACTTTTGGTCTGATTCCTGCGAAGTCAGTGTACTCCCATCTTTCACAAACTCCTGAGAGAACAACAGTGGCAGGAGGTTGATGACAATCCCATCACAACTATCGTAGTCTTCTAGTCCGTAGAGCGCTTTCACAGGAAATGGATAATCACTGCAAAGAGAACCCAGAATCTGAGGTTCCAGCATCAGGGTATGGTAACTCTATGGGAAAAACCACTAGAACAAACCAATCTTCTCTATTATGAGGAGAAGTGAGAAAGAACATGTGGGGAATCTTCTAGCAATCCTGGAGCTGGGACTGCTGGGGTGTTGGGGTTGGGAGGAGGGAAGTTGGAGGAGTAGGAGAGACTTGGCTGAAGTCAAAAACATTCGGAGACTGGTACCAGCTATCGACATAACTAACAAAATTTCTTTACCAATACAACCATGTCAGTGGGTAAACAGCACTTACCCTTCTGGAACAACACAGGCATCCACCACAAATGCATCTTGGAAATCATTAAAGATGGTCTGCCCAAGCCATTCCTTCAAGAAGCAAACAAAAAGGTCGGTGTAGCCCAGGGTGTACATCCTATAAAGCCCTAAATAAACTATTAACCTTTCTGAAGCCTGTTTCCTCATTTCTGAGAAGAAAATAACAGTAATACATACTGCATTATTCTGATGTGGAAAAGACATACTACATGAAAAATGCTTAATACAAGTGCCTGGCACAGAATAGATGATGGCTTTTAACAACATCATTAACCAAATGATCATGATTCTCACTCTTAGTATGTGAAGGAGGCCTCAGAGGAGAAGCCTGGGGCAGACTGAATCAGAACAGCCTTCCCAATTAGAATATGGGAGAGCTCACGGGCAGATCTATTTTTGCAATACAACAGAGAGAAGGATTTGAAGAATGTATAGTAAAAAAAAAAAAGAATGTATAGTAAAACAGCCCTTGAGCTTCACTGTTTTAAGAAAAGATACTTGGCCTCACCAGGGCTTCTGGAGCCAACATCCTTCCATGGATCAGGTTGGCAAATTCATCATAATAAAGTCCAGAGGCCTGAGGAGATTGCTCACTGCAGGAATGAACCAACTGCAGCAAGGAGATCACCTGAAACAGTCAAAGAGAGAGAATAGTTCAGTCCTTGAGTTGCTGATGCTTCCTAATTAAAAACTATTCACCCCATTCAACAATAAGTTTTTCCCTTTCCAATTTCACTGGCAAAGCTCTCATCACCACCTCTCACCTGAGGTTTCTCCTAAGCTTCCTGACCAATCCATTTCCTTTCAATCTTACCTCTTTTCCAATCCATCAGACACATGAACCAGATTAATTTTTCTAAAGCAAAGCTTGGATTATGCCATTTCTATGCTAAAACCCTTAAGGACTACCTCTGTGTAAAAATTAAATCAAAATGTCTTGATTCACATTCAGAGCACTCTGTTTTCTATCTCCAAACTAGCTGTATCTCTAGCTCTCCAATTATACACTTACTTGTCCCTATGCTCTAGTCAATCTGTTATTCTTCAAACATGGCCCACCTATTTTGCTCTCTAGGAATTTACAATTTAATTAGAAGATCAGACAGATATAGAATTAAAATAAAACCCAAGCCAGGGGATTCTAAAGGCCAAATAAGTAGTACAAATTACAAGAGCTATGAGTTCAGGAAAACATATTTTGAAAAAAGAAGCGCTCTTTGGAAAGGTGACAGTTGTTGTCCAGTCGCTCAGTCGTGTCCAACTCTTTGCGACCCCATGGACAGCAGTGTGCCAGGCTTCCCTGTCCTTCACCATTTCCTAGAGCTTGCTCAAACTCATGTCCATTGAGTTGGTGATGCCATCCAACAACCATCTTGTCCTCTGTCGTCCTCTTCTCCTCCTGCCTTCAATCTTTCTCAGCATCAAGGTCTTTTCCAATGAGCCGGCTCTTTGCATAAGGTGGCCAAAGTACTGGAGCTTCAGCTTCAGCATCAGTCCTTTCAGTGAATATTCAGGACTGATTTCCTTTAGGATTAACTGGTATGCTTTCCTTGTAGTCCAAGGGACTCTCAAGAGTCTTCTCCAACACCACAGTTCGGAAGGATCAATTCTTTGGCACTCAGCTGACAGTGACCAGAAGCAATTTCTCAGTTACTCATAAACATATCCAACCCTAAGACAAGAACTCACCTGGGTGCACTCTTCATTGCTCAGGTCTCCACTCCCTGAGGTCAAATTGGAAGATCTACTTCTAAAAACAAGTTATTTTAGATTCACTTCTGCAATATTTTGCAACAACCAGCAATACATTTTTAAAAATTGCCCTCCCTAGGATTAGGGTGGAGATGAAACTGCATGAAAGCACAGCCAAGTATTTATTAAGGCCTTACAAAATGTGAACTAGAGCAAATGATGGCTACCTTAGATTTTTTTTAAGTGTACACTAACTAAATTAGTAAAAATCATAAGAGCAAGCACTTGGCATTGTTCCATTTAATGCTCTCAACAACTCTATAAAGTAAATACTATTAATATCTTTACACATGTGAAAATATAAAGGCACAGAAAGGTAAAATGACTTATCCAAGACCATTCAGCTAAGAACAATGGAGCCAATATTTGATCCCAGGCAAGCAGTATGGCTCCAGAGAATGAACTTTTAACCAGTATACTATGCAGGCTCTACAGATTACTAATGCTAACTCTAAGGATGTTTCTTGAGTTTTGAGGAATTCATGACAAATCATTTCCAAGAAGCACGAACTAAATTTCATGACTTCACAACGGTAACTGATCAAGCCCCAAGCTTCTATTAGATGTTATAATTGTGGAATCAAAGAACTAGTACTAGGAGGGAAGATCCACAAGAAGACTTTATTTATATCACAATTAAAATAAATTAATTAATTTTTTTAAAAAAGAAGACTTTATTTATATCAAACAAAGTGTTTCAGACAATAACAACACAGTAATGGAGAAATCTGTATTGTCTAATGCTTAAGATTGGAGCAGATGCAGAAAAAAAGCATCCCAGGAGGATCAGGGTTCACCTTTTGTGGAAACAATTTCTAAAACTTAATTTCTTAGCAATCCCTAGTTTTAAACAATGAGAATGTAATGACTATAATCACAATTTTGTAAAAATTATAGGTAGCATATACAGTCAAGATTAAAAAGAACATGGAAAAGTAACAACAAACATTTGCTAACTTCTCTTATTATGGTTTTAATTCTTCTGTTATAATGATGTCTAAACAATATGACACTTTATTTTGTAAGACAGCAACTTGATTAACCTCAACCATGAGCCACAGAATCAGAATCTCCACACATACCTAGCTGCTGCCATGACGCCAGCCATGGTGACAGCACCGACAATACCAATCAGCTTGTACTTGAATATGGTGCTAGAGAGCTGTTTTCGTATCACCAGGTGCATGTCATCCTGCAAGGAAATAGTGGTGAAGATGCTGGAATGGTACAGCAAAAGAGTCAAATATTAGAACCAAACAACCTAGAACAGCAAGGTTTCTATCATTTATTAACTGTGTGGTCTTTGATGAGTCACTCAATCTTTTTGAGTCTCAATTTTTTTCATCTATAGCATGGAAAAGGTTTTGCAAGGATCAGAGACCAAATTACAAAAAATTCCAAGAACAGTGTCTGTCATATGGTAGACATTCAATAATAATAGATATTACTGTTACTGCTGGGATAGTTGCTTGTTATGGATAATGTGAATTATCATGTCGTTGGCCGCTCAGGCAGACATAATCAAACAGAAAAAAAAGTGCTTAGGAATAAATTTAACAAAGGAGGCAAAAGACTTGCACATTGAAAAAACAGCAAAACAGTACTGAAAGAAATTAAAGAAGACCTAAATAAAAGGAAAGGTATTCTACGTTCATGGAACTAAAGACTGAACACTGTTAAGATGATGATATGCTCATTCAATGTAATAATTTAAAAAATTCTAACAGTATTTTTAAAATATTTGTTTTTTTAGGCTGCACTGGGTCATAGTTGCGGCTTGTGGAATCTTCACTGCGGCGCTAGGGCTTCTTAGTTGCAGCATGTGGGATTTGGTTCCCCAACCAGGGATCGAACCTGGGCCCCCTGCGTTGGGAGCTCAGAGTCCTACTCAGTGGTCCACCAGGCAAGTATCTCTAACAGCAATTTTTACAAAAATAGAAAAACCCATACTAAAATTCATATGGAATTTCAAGGGACCCCAAACAGCCAAAATAAATCTGAAAAAGAACAAGTTTGGAGGGCCCACACTTTCCAATTTCAAAATTACAAAGCTATAGTAATCAAAACATGCTACAGCATAAGCACATTAAGATCAACAGATAGAATAGATCCTAGAAATAAACCCTCACACATATGGTCAACCAATTTCCCACAGAGGTGCCAAGCCCACTCAACAGAAAAAGACAAACTTCAACAAAAGGTGCTAGAGAAAACTGGATACCCACACACACAAAAATGAAGTAGAACCCTTACCTTATACCATATACAAAAATTAACCCAAAGTGGATCAATGATATAAATTTAAGAGCCAAGACTGTAAAATTCTGACAAGAAAACATAGGGGAAATTTTTCATGACTTCAAATTTTGCAATTTTTAAAAAAATAAGCATGACACCAAAACCACCAGCAACAAAAGAAAAAAAAGATTGAGTGGACTTCATCAAAACTGCACCAAAGGACACTATCAAGACTGAAAAGACAATCCACAGAAAGGGAGAAAATATCTGCAAATCATTTATCTGATAAGGGACTAACATCCAGAATACATAAAGAATTCCTACATGTCAACAACAACAAAAAATAACCCATTTAAAAAGTGAGCAAAAGGACTTGAATAGACTTTTTCTAAAGAAGATATACAAGAACTGATAAGCATACAGTAAGACGTTCAACATCATTAGTCATCTAATGATGACTTTCAAATTTTCATCTGGAAAACAGAAATCATACCACAGTGAGATACCACTTTACACATACACTTATCAAACAAGTGTTGATAAGGATGTAGGAAAACTAGAACCCTCTATTGCTCATTAGAATGCAAAATGGTATAGCCACTGTGCAAAACAGTTTTGTGGCTCCTCAAAATGTTAAATGTAGAATCTTCATATGATTCAGAAATCTCACTCCTAGGTATATACCAAATATATAAAAACAGGGACTCAAAAGTAACACTTGTACATCAATGTTCATAGCAGCATTCTTCAAAATAACCAAAAGGTGGGGAAAATCCAATATCCATCAATGGATAAACTAGTTACAGCCTATATATACAATGGAATATTCAGCCATAAAAAGCAATAAAGTTCTAAAAAAAAAAAAAAAGCAATAAAGTTCTGATATATCCGACAACCTGGAGGAACTGTGAACACATTATGCCAAGTGAAATAAGCCAGACACAAAGGACAAATATTGTATGACTATTTAAATGAAGGACCTAGATCACACAAACTCATAGAAAGCAGGTAAGAGGTTACTAGGGTATAAAGAAAGGGAAATGGGGCGTTATTGCTTAATGGGGACAGAATTTCTCTTTGAGATAATGAAAAAGTTCTGGAGACAGATAATGGTGATGGTTGCACAACACTGTGAACGCACTCAATGCCACTGAACTGTACAATTAAAACTGGTTAAAGCTGTAAAATGTATCTTATGTATGTTTTACTGCAATTAAAACACAATGATATAGCTCTATTATTCCTGATATGATGAAATCTTCAAACTATACTGCTAGATGAAACAAGCAAGACACAAAACAAGAGGATAAGGTGTGGAAAAACAGGTATATGGGTAAATACAAATTTGTCAATGCTCAGCACATCTCAGAAAGCTATAAGCTAGTAACAGTGATTGCCTTTAGAGAATCTCAGCCTAGAGGACTGAGAGGGAGGATACATTCTTCACTACCTTTCCATATCTTTTGAATTTTGTACCATGGTGTATACTACCTTGCCAATTCTTTAAACTTAGTAAAAAAAAAAAAAAAAAAAAAGTTGTTCGAAGACCAGTATGGATTACTGCCACAAGGTGGCACTGAAGATGCAAAAGAGCTATGAGTTGATTCCAACCCAATCTTTAGACACTTTGCTTGGCTTTGGCTTTTTCAGTGAATGGTGTTCACAAATTAGAGACAGACCAGACAGAGCTCACGTTAGATGGAGATGTTCCTTACAGAACAAGAGTATTCCGTTTTTCCATGGCACTTGGTACAGTACCTGAATGGCTTTTCTGACTCAGTTTCATAATGAGCAGAATTACAGGCTCATTTCCATACTAACAGTCTGAGCTCCTAAAGGGCAGGTCTAAAATATATCTACTGTCTTGGTGCTTGGTATACAGTAAGCATTTAATGTTTGTAGTAGGAAAAGAATAAACAAATACTAGGATTATGGCTCGGAGGAGGCAATGGCACCCCACTCCAGTACTCTTGCCTGGAAAATCCCACGGATGGAGGAGCCTGGTGAGCTGCCGTCTATGGGGTCGCAGAGAGTCGGACACAACTGAGGAGACCTAGCAGCAGCAGCAGGATTATGGCTATGTACTTTAGTTATACTACTACACAGGCTGTGGGAATTTTGTTCAACAAATTTCAACTATAGAGGTTTACAAGATTCTCTCTCAACACACTGTCACTTACCTGGATGTGACTACTGGCTTCATGCTCTTTACCAAATGCCAGTCTGCTGAGAATACAAAAGAGTTTTCGTATTTGCTGAGGGGACATATTATCTAGATAATCCAGAATGCCCTGGGAGAAAAAAATGTCAATGATGAGATTAGCAACTAACTTTTCTTTTTCCTTTAAATAAAAAAATGAAAATTCTCATAAAAGGCACACACACAGATAGCCAGGAATGTTTCACAAAAGCTCAAGTTCTCTAAAACTATGCCTCAGAGCCCAAAGCGTTGATATTCTACTTAGTCATCCTAACATAGCTCCTAATTCTCCCTATACTTTTTCTCCACGCTTCCCTTTTTCTTAGTGAAAACAATATTCTGCCAAAAGTTATGTCTCTGACCTTATTTCTCAGCTTGTACTCCATGAATTACTTATTCTTTCTTTACAGATACAGAAGGACTTAAGTCAAACTCCCTTAAAACCCTTTACCAGCTCCCTCTTGTCTATAAAACAAGAGGCTTGGTACTTAAAGACCCTTCACAGTCTGCTCTCCGCCCCCAACCTACCCACCCACCAGTCATGCTGACCTCACTTGTCCCGTCTCAAGCACACCGTGCGCGTGGGCACTAGTGTGCTTCTGTTCAAACTATTCTCTGCCCAGACAGACTTCCTTTATTTTTTCTTAACTAATCTCTCCTACCTTTCAAGAATCACTGTAATATTATCTCTTATTTGAAGATTTCTCCAGTTTCCCAGGCCAAATTAATTATTTCTGCCCTGGTGTATCTACAGCACTTTATTAGAGAATTCATCATGTTGTATATATATAGTGACTTACTTATATATCTTACTTTCTATCATCAAAGGCAAAGACTACCTTTTATATCCATAGCACCCAGAATAGAGCCTGGCACATCATTAGGTATAAAGAAGTATTTGCTGAATTAATAAATACACAGACAGATGAGTTATTTTTTTCTACTATTTGCCCCATTACCCCACCTTCATCCCCTCCACTTCTACAAATTATAGTGCTTGGTATCTCAAGATAAAAAATAAATTGCTAACAAGTTATCAACAGTCTCTCAGATATATGTAAGAAAGAAAAATCATTCAATATATGTCAACGGTAGGACTATATACCTTCACAAAGACAGCATTCATCCTCATAGCAGATGGGCTTAAAACTACCAACTCGAGGAGGATATCCAATGCAGCATCAACTTCGACTTCATTTCCACTGCAGACATGGGTCACTAGGGCACCAATCACTTCCTATGCAGAGAAAAGTCAACAGGACTGTGTGAAGCTAAAATACAGCACGGTCATCTTCTTTTAGATGATGACAAACCTCTTTTGGTTTGTGCCCGAGGCCATTTCAATCTCAACCTGGTTAAAATCCCAACCCACCTCATTCTATCACCTACTTCTATAAACTGGTTTCATTAACATTATATTCAGGAGGTTTAGGATTATGTCTCTAACTACACTACCATCCAGTCTTGATTTAGTCCCCATATTTTACTGGTGAGCACTATCTAAGCCCTCGGGATTTTGCTTCCTGGTATAATCTTTCTTTTTTCTCATAAGTGTCAAATATTACCCATTAAATTGTTGTTGTACTTAATCTATTAAAATTTACTGAAAAGGTGGCACTCAAGAAGCTAAAGGTTTCAAAATTTTTTTTTAAAGTTAGACTTATTGTTTCAAGTAAACGTGGGTCGTGATGGTGTCTCTAAGACATTAAGATGGTTCTCCACAAATGTCTTAGATGTCACTCTTCCCTTCCTTTATACTGCTGTTTCACACAAAGTCACAAGGTTTTTCTCAAATGCAGTAGCAATCTCATGCCAGATGTCTATTACTCTGCTTTAAATGTGTTTTTTTTTCCTGCTTTAAATTTTAAAAATTTTATATTATTCACTTTAAAATTCTCTCTTTTTTTGGCCACATCGTGGATCTTAGTTTCTTGACCAGGGATCAATCCTGCTCCCCTGGTATCAGAAGTACAAAGTCTCAACCACTGGACTACCAAAGAAATCCCAGTATTCATTTTTAAAAGTTCCCCATTCAAATGTGCTTTAATGTTGTTAATAAAGGTATAACATAAATGACCAATACAAAACAAGACACTTTGTTCTTTGTTCTCCTAATCACTTTCCACAAGTACAGCCTTCCCTCTCTGGATGTGTACTAATAAATGTGGTGTCTGGTATTCATGGAAACAGAGTTAGGCCCTCAGGCATTTCTCTCTCATTTCTTTCTCATAACACCTTTTTCTAGAGAACAATTTCAGGATCAAGTGGCAGTAGATTATTAGCAGGTAAGTTTAAAACTGCCATTCCTGTACTGTGAAACCTACATGATAATCCCAAGGCAAATGTTTGTTTCAAGTAAACTAGAGCTGGAGCTTCATTTTAGACTGAGAGAATCTTAAAGCTCAAAACACACAGTTAGATCCTCAAGTCCAATTCCTTCATTCAGAGACCAGGACTAGAACTAAGTTTTCCCAACTCCCAGTTCAGAGTTCTTCCTTCTTCAATGCCTTTCAACCAATAAGAAATAAATATTGGATCACATACAAGTCATTTGGGATGGCATTTCTTTCCTTTTCCCTGTTCCCTCCTTCCCAAGATAAATATTTCAACATACCTGCTGGCAGTAAGTGTCAAAAAACATAAATGAATATCTGTATAGAAGACTGCCAAACGAAATTATGCTCTGGTCTAGGGAGTTCAACAAACTCTGAGCCAGCGACAAAATGGATGGACAAACATCCTTAAGAACCTTGAGGAGACAGGAGTAGAGAAAAATGAAGCTGTGGGAGAGACTTCGTTATCACAGCACCTACAGCTGCTATTGCTAACCCTTTTAAGTTGTCAGAGTTCCCCCTAATTCTTATTTTAATTTAAGGAATCGTAATCTCTGTTTTACTCAGAATAATTCTTCATTCTGAGCTTCTCTTAGAATCAATGAAATTCAATATATGGGTAAAAATTGACTTTTAAACTCAAAGAAGTTAAATCACAAGCCTAATAGCTTATAATCTGGCCAGCTTGGGACAAGAACCCAAATCTTCTAAATTCAAATTTCCTCACTTAATCATATTGCTTCCCTGGGGATACAGTGGGCCTGTTCTTCCCTGGTTATGATTTTAAATCAGTCTATAAGGTTCAATCTAATTAAACTGATTACTTTTAAAGTACATCAAGAGGAGAACTGATTATGTCGTAACAAGAAGGCAGCAGGTGGACATGAATGGAACCAGAATAAACAAGCAGTTATTAAGTTCAGTCTCTTTAAATGGGTATAATGCTTTACTGAGGAAGATGCAATAAAAAATTATATATGGTTTCTGCCCTGTGCAAAATTATAGACCAAAACACGTATCAGGGCACAAATAAGCACAGAAAAGACTGTAAGATAAAATAATACAAACTTTAAATCCATTCCTAAATAATAAAGTTTTAAGACTCAACTACATATTCTCATTAGTTCCTAAGCCAAGTCCCAAACCTCTGGTTCACCCAGTTTTCCAAGGTGTACACTGTTAATATCCTGAATATTCACCTGGAAAATACCATTTCTAGATTATAAAATTCCATATCAAATGGTTTATACTTCAACAAGAATGATCACAAGGGTCATATGCTGAATGGCTAAAATAGTGATAATTCAATAGATATATAATTATGTCTCTACTAGCATTCCTCTGATAATGTTATACTCAGGGGTTTTTAGAAACTACTTAAAACAGGAAACAGAAGGCAGGTTTGTCAAAAGTTACAGATCACAGAGAGCTAGACGATTAAAATGATTAATATAAAATTAAGATTCAAAAGTCTCAATGGACTTGAACAATGGGTTAAAACTAGTATGACGATTTCTAAGGGAGATGTGAAGTTTTCCACTTTAGGTCAAAAATGAAATTATAGAAGACCAGAATTACAATATTTCCTATAAAAGAGAATACATGAAAAAAAAAAAGAGAGAATACATGGTTTGAGTCTAGTGTTCAACAAATTGTTGAACCAATTTTGTGCTTTTTTTGCTAAAAAGATGAAAACCAATCTTAGTTTGATTGTATTAATAGTTATTATGTCACAGTCAAGGTGGTAACAATCCCACTATGTTTTGAAATATACTAAGCTCCCTGTAAAAGATTATCACCCAGCAAAGGTGGCGGTGTCATGATTTCCACACAAGGTAGGAAAGGTTAAAAGAACCTCTATAACTTTCAGACTAATGCTGCCTGATTTCTCTGACAACTTACCAAGTAATGAATATAGAATGTACCCTGTAGTAGATCTTCTTCAAAGCAGCCTGATCGAATCTTATTTCTTAGCACCCTTTCAATGTACTTCTTTGTCTGAGTGTTGGTGCTATAGATGATGAGAAGCATTGCCAGGTCAAAAATCTGTTGTCAATAAATATGCACCAATAGAAAAACAGTTTACTAAATCCGTACATTTACTACAACAAAACAGCAGCTCTCAACTTTTTCCATTAAGACTACGCATTAGCTCAACATAATCCCATGGGAGTACCTACATTTTTCATAAAACCTAGAAGATTTTTCAGAGAAATGAACTGTCACAACTATTAGCCACTGGTATACTTTAGGAAAACACTGAAGGGCTTCCCTGGTGGCTTAGTAGTAAAGAATCTGCCTGCCAATGCAAAAGACACGATTCAATTCCTGATGGGGGAAGATCTCACATGCCACAGAGCAAATAAACCCATGTGCCACAACTACTTAGCCTGTGCTCTAGGGTCCCACAGCCATGACTACTGAACCCCAAAAGCCCAAGAGTCCATGCTCTGCAACAAGAGAAACCACTGCAATAAGAAGCTTGAGCAGGGCAACTAGAGAGTAGCCTCCACTCGCTGCAACTGGAGAAAAGCACGTGGAGCAATGAAAAGCCAGTACAGCCAAAAATAAATAAACAAATAAAATTATTTTAAAAATATTGGAATACAAGTAAAAGTAGTATTATTACAGAAACAACTTTGAATAGCTTCACATTTATTAAGGAAAAAAAATCACTTGCCAAATTCAGTATATATTTTCATTATCATTAGGAAAATTACTTTGTGAAAAGTTAGAGACTGAAAATGTCTGTCAATATGAACATGGTTATATAAATTATGATGGTCATTTTCAACATATTATATGGCCATTAAAAATGAGATATACTAAATTTTTTGACAAGGACATTCACATTATATTGTGAAGCAAAAGAAAAGCAAACTGCAATAATCACAGTAAGATTCCATTTTTATAAAAACAATATACAAGTACAAATATGTGTAAGTATAAGAGTGAGTATGCTTGTGTTTGCACACATATACAACTCGGGTATGAACAAGAAAAATCTGGAAGAATGATAATCCAGAAGAGTGGCACAGAGATTGGAAGTAAACTTTATTTTACAGATATTTAGATACTTATGGTGTTTTTCCCTCCCCAATTGGCTTGTATTACCTGTGTTTAATTTAAAAAAAAAAAAAAGGAGAGGGAGAGAGTTTAAAAAGCCAAGCAGGACAAAAAAGAAAAGAACAAACTACTTGGGACTTGCACAACTCAAAAGCAAAAATACAATCCAACTAAAAGATGGGCAGAGAATCTGAACAGTTCTTTTTCCAAAGACATACATACAGCCAACCAACATGAAAAGATGTAAAACATCACTAATCACCAGGGAAAGGTAAATCAAAACCACAAAGAAGTATCACGTCACATCTGTTAAAATGGCTATAATCAAAAAGACAAAAAATAACAAATGTTGGACAAAAATAAGGAAGGAGGTACAGCAAAGGGAACCCTGTGCACTGTTGGTGGGAATGTAAATTGATGCAACCACTATGGAGAACAGTGTGGAGGGGCCTCAAAAAAATAAAACTAGAACTACTAAGGTCCAGCAATTCCACTTCTGATTATGCATTTGAAGAAAACAAACATAATTTGCAAAGATGTCTGTACCTCCATGTTCATTAGAGCATTATTTACAATAACTGAGACATGACACAACCCAAGAGTCCACTGACGGAATGGGTAAAGAAAATGTGACATATGACATACAGAGAGACTATCATTCAGCCACTAAAAACAATGAAATCTTGCTATTTGCAACAACATGGATGATTCCTGAGGGTATCATTCTGAAATACATCAGACAGAGAAAGACAAATACTGTATGATCTCAATTATATGTGGAATCTAAAAAATAAAACAAAAATGAATTTACAGATACAGAGAATAGATTGGTGGTTGCCAGAGGTGGTGGGAGGGAATTGGTAAAATGAGTAAAGGTACAAATTTCAGCTATAAAATAAATAAGTCACAGGGATGCAACATACAGCATGGTGAATATAGTTAATGATACTGTATTGCACATCTGAAAGCTGCTAAGAGAGTAGATCTTTTAAGTTCGTACCACAAGTAAAAAAAAACTTGTACTAGCAACGTACAGTGATGAACATTACCAACTACTGTAGTGATCATTTTGCTAATGACTTATACAAATAACAAATCCTTGCATTGTATGTCTAATATAATATTATTAGTTTATCAATTTTATCTCAATTAACAGTAAAATATATTTTTAAAAAGGTTAGATGTTCTAATTAATAAAAACAAAAAACAACAAATTACTTGGGACATCCTTTCACTGATGGCCCAACTCAGACACCAAAATTAGGATAGATTACAGCAGAAAATACAGCTGTTAAAAATGAAAATAAAGACAACGCAGAAACACATAAAATGCTGATGATACAATGTGAAGAGAAAAAAAGTCAGAACACAAAATTATATTTATACAATGAATAGAAATCTGTAAAAATAGCTATGCAGGAGGCCAAGGGTTATGCAATAATAAAATAGTTGTCTTGGATATTTTGATCCCCCTCCTATCCTGCCACCACACAAAACACTGAGTTTTTCATTATTTTATTCAATATCACAACAGCTTTTAGAATAGTCATCCAACAACTGGATAATCCAACTAACAAAACCCTCCAAAACAAGAGATTTCAACTAAAGAAAATCCCTAAACGGAACCAATGAGCACATAAGGAACTCAATCATCTGTCTTCTTGACTGAAGAAAACATCTCCAGAATTAAGACAGATTCAGTATCATCACCCCACTAACAAATGGGCTGTTTGGTTCACTCATCAAGTAAAAGAAAGTAAAACATGAAATGCTACTATCCTGACAACTCCATGTGAAATTGGAGGAAGGACAATCAGACAGAGGAACCTAAATACTTGACTCATGACCCAGGTGACTCTAGTGCTCATCTCCTCATGGGAGGGGACTTAGCTTCTTTGACTGCAATTCACTGTGACTGTTTGGAATATTACTATTTCCTCTTGTGGATATTTTATTTCATTGTATTGCCAGAATAAAGACCATCTGGCAAGCCATCCCTTCAGATCGTCTTTCTCAAGCAGTTAATGTTTACTAGAGCAGCTACAAAAGCATGACTGGAAGATGTCAGAGCAAACAGCAGGGAAGAGAAAGTCAGGCAATATCACTAACTTTACATCTATAATATTTAAAATTCACAGAAGATGAACATTACCTTGTGCTCAGTCTCCGAGGGGGTCCTTTCAATTGCCTGGAAAAACAAGGGTCACAAAAATATTACAACACATAAGAACACGTTTGAACCAATCTGCTCAACTGGCAAACCATCATCTATTATTTCTACTTGACTGACTTTCTTTTCTTTTTTTTTTTGACTGACATTCAAGACTTTTATTTCAACTACCTTTACTTACACATCCGTCACTGATTGCCACCCACTTCTTCCTCAATGTTCAAAGGTCTCACTCACCTTAATCCAGGCTTCTGAAATGATTTTCTCGTATCTAATAGCTGACTTTATTACATCAAAGAGAAGAGTAACACAGTCTTGACCGCTGTTTTCTCGATTTCCTGAAAAACTACAAGTAGCAGAGGGAAAGGAAATCATTCTTACCAGAGAAGAACCTGTAAGATCTGGATTCCTGCTTCCTAGGCATGTGCCTTAAAACTAGTCACAACTTCATGCGTAAAATGGCTAATAAAAATTTATTGCAGTCTATCAGGGATTGATGTGAATAGCAAAGTGAATACACACAAACACATTCTTGTATATATACATACTTATAAATATTATCTGAAAAACAATAGCAGTACATTATTGTGATATTACTACATAATTTGTAGTTGTAAATATTAACATCTTCTGTCCTGGCTCCACAATAAATGTCAGAAAACTTTCCGCTCATGTGAGAAAAAGGGTGATAACTGTCCATGAGTTTATACCTTGCTTGTCCTTTATTTCTCAACTTGCTTAGAGAAACCTGGAACTGTGAAGGCAAAATACAGTGCTGCAGATCCAACTTCTCTCGAAGCTCAGAAATTACCTACAGCAAATAAATGTGTTAGCTGTGTGTTCTGATCATTCATAGCAGCTAGGCACAATTTATTTTTCCAACAGAAGAACAGTAACATTTTCCTCAAAGACTGAGAAAGAATTATTAAATTAAATGAATTATTAAACAAGGCAGTTAGAAAAAGACAGTTGATGAAAATAACTAATGCGACTACAGTATGTCATGCTCCTTAAAATTCCAGAATTCCTTGAGGCATTACACTGAAATAGCAAATATAACCAAAGCAGCTTATATAGAACAATAAGTCTGACTAGTACATCCATTCTCTCCCCTGAATACTATCTGGACTAATCAGCATTATCAATTAGTTTCAGGACAGAGCAGAGCAATCAGAACCTTTTAAACAATGTATCTTGATATATCTTCCTCTAGGTTAGGCTTCTTTTGACTGCTGAGTTTCACAAGAGCACCACAGCTATTCTCTGTACTCTCCAGGATATAATACCCTACAGTATTTGTCGGGAAACAGCAGAGTACCTCAAGTGCATCTGTGGGGGTTACCGAATGAAGAATGAATTTGATGATCACAGGTAAGTCGTCCAAACTGACAGATGACAGCTTACTCATCACTAACTGGCGGACCTAAACATAAAAACACAAAAATCTTACATATTTCCATGTTAATATCTCAATCTAGTAACAATCATTAGGTAAAATTAGAAAAATTATTTCTTTCACTCAGCTTCTCACTTGCAATTTCAGAAGAAAAACACATTTTATTTTTTTCCAAATTACAAGCTCTCAACTGTTAATGCTACAGCTTCTTAAAAAACAGACAGATGATAAATATAGAGGTGTTATTATCCTACATTTTGGAGCCTGAATTTTCCACTGGCTACAGAAAGGCATAAAAATTTGTTATTCCTATGGGAGCAGTTTGTAAATACGCAGGCAACACAGAAGATTTCCACTAAAACTTACTGCTTAAAAACAAAACAGTTCATATATCACAGTATAGCATATGAAATTCATAAAAAAAAAAAAAGAGTAGGTGTCATTCAGCACTGTTTCAAAATGAAATTTTCATTATATACAATTGGTCCAGGGCAATGAATGACTGACATTGGTTCTGGGAGGCAAGAAGACTAGCTCTGTTTCTGGAGAACCGAGTCCTCCCTACCTTAGTCAGGAGCTTTGACTCAAGTTGGAGGCTAGAAAGGACATCCAGGATCGGGACGGTGAGCAGAGTATTCTCTGTTAGAAGGTCACTGGGAACAGTGGAAAACAAATTATGCAACTTTTAACAGAACTGAGCAAGTAATGACTTGGGAAAATCATCCAAGGTATGCAAAGAGAGGATATACTTAGCTCCCATTAAATTCTATCTGTAGTATGTTTCATTAAAATTCTGAGTAAAAATAATACATGCACATTTTGAAAAATTCAAACAACAACAAGAAACCCTATCTCATCATCCCCACTACTCAGAGGAAATCACTGCTGAGTTTGGTACATATCCTTCCTCAGAAAAGGAAAATGAAAAGCCACAACAATCACAATGAAGTATGATAAATATGACACCTATACGTGCAGGCTGCTACAGCAGCACAGAGTAGAGAAGGATAGCAATGGATTCTAAAAGAAAGTTATACAAAAGGACAGGCAGGCAAAGTGAGGGGTTTAGTGCTACACACAGAAGGAGCAGTCTGCCCAAAAGTACAAAGGAACGAAATCACTAGACATTTGTGGAGATAGATTTACAGATAACTACAGAAAAGGAGGTATTACAAATCGAAGTTTTTAATTACTTCTAGGATAAATACACAGTTGCATTACCCTTTCTTCATTACTGCTCTATCAATTAGAATTTTTCACATAAATGTTAGAAAGCAATGGATCTCTGCAATGGATCTGACACAACCATGTGCATGAGAATGAATCATTTAGGGACCAAAGAACGTTGCTGTTTAATAGGTTCCATAAACCATGTGGATGTGCAGTCATGATTGAGGACACCCGTGGGTAGAGGAAATGCTGACAAAACAAAAAAAATGCTAATAAACAAAGGAAAGTTTACGTCTCCACAGATCAAATTTATATACCTAATCCTAAGCCAGACTTCATATTCACAACAGATACATAGATCTACTTAAATATATATTATTAGAAAAACAAGTCAAATTCAATATCCCAGTAAGACAAGTATTATTCTCTTTTATACAGAAAGAAACACAATATTATTACTCTTTTTATACTGCGGCAACAGGCTCCCACAGTGAAGTCTTGCTCAAGATAGCAACAAGGTGCTTACCCACCTGAGCTCTTTCCCCACATCAGCATGCTGGGAATCCCCTAGGATCTCAGGTAGGCTGATGACAAAGTCATGTTGCAGGTACAACGGAGCAACACTGATCAGCTGCATGATCTTGGTGGTGAGATCCTGCAGTGGAGGACACTATTTATAAGAACTGTAACACAGCATCCAGAAGAGAGAAAGACTTCCTACTCACAAAATATAGAGCTGGAATTATTTTGTGTACAATCTGACAACTACACATACTAAGTCACTTCAGTCGTGTCTGACTCTGTGCGACCCCATCCCGGGATTCTCCAGGCAAGAACACTGGAGTGGGTTGCCATTTCCTTCTCCAATGCATAAAAGTGAAAAATGAAAGTGAAGTCGCTCAGTCATGTCCAACTCTTCGCGACCCCATGGACTACAGCCTACCAGGCTCCTCCATCCATGGGATTTTCCAGGCAAGAGTAAACTACACATACACCCAAGCTCAAAATCTAAAATCAGAAGTAAATCACCTAGAGATTTTTCACAAATGAGACGGTATCTATATTAAAAAAAAGAAACAAAAAAGTAGGCTGGATGGCATATTATCTAGTATCTTTATTTCACTTAATATTTACACCTCTATTCCCTTTTTTAAAAGGTAGGGATCTGTGTTGCTCAAGGATACACAATTAATAAGTGCCAGACCCAAAATTCTAGCCCAGATGAGACTCCAAAACTCATGTTCTTCCAAATAAAGACTTAGCCTTTGAATGTGACAAAACTTAGTAGAATGATTTTAAGAACTCTGAAGAGTAAGCACAAGGCTCAAAACAGATTAATCTTTACCAAGGTACTTAATAACAAAACTCCCAAAGAAACTTTCCTCAATATGTAATTAAATCAAAACATCTGCAGTGAAGTAGGATGGTTTCAGATCTCACTTTTTTTGAAAAATAAAACATAATAATCTCTGTATTTTGAGAAATTCGTGAATTCCATCCAAACAATTAATTTAATAAATCACATCCAGTCATCATAGTTATGGGCTTCCCTATGGGCTTTTACAGTTTTTAATATCCACATGATATACCTATATGGGCTTCCCTAGTGGCTCAGCTGATAAAGAATCCGCCTGCAATGCAGGAGACCTGGGTTTGATCCCTGGGTTGGGAAGATCCCTTGGAGAAAGGAAAGGCTACCCACTCCAGTATTCTGGCCTGGAGAATTCCAAGGACTATCCATGGGGTTGCAAAGAGTTGGACAAGACTCTTCACTTCCATCACAGTGAGATATATTTCTTTTTTTTGAAGACATTTAAATAATGAAATAACCGTGATTTTCAAACTACGAAAGCTAAAAAAGCTAATGGATAGAAAAATATGAATTTCCTGTCTAGAAAGGCAAAAAACCCTGCAAATTCCAAAGGTTTGGTGTTAAGTGTAGAAAACACACTCTCTAAAGACAAGAGACCAAAAAAGTCCCCAAGCCTACCTTACTATCCACAACTCGGTCCAGCCACTTCAGCTGATTGATGATGAGTCGAGGTATGCTGATTCCATCACTGTTCACTCTGAAATGTTAGGGTAGATGAGAAATCAGGAACGTAGCCTGTCTGACCTATGCAGCAGGAAACATTAATACTGCATCTAACATCTCAGCCATTCAATTAACATTTACTAAACACTAACCTACAGGTTGCACACTGCGGTAGACATACAGGTGATACAAAAAAACATAAGACATATGCATGTATGTTGAGAAAGCTGTCTGGAAGAAGACACACTGAACTGTTAGTGACTATACCTGGGGAGGGTTGAGAGGGGAAGAAAGGTCTGAAGAGTATCTCTTAAAATACATAAACAATTTTAAAAATAAAGATTATTAATAAATTGGGCAAGAGAAATTATTTTAAAAGGTAAAAACTAATTACCTAGATGTGATAAGTACTGAAACAGCAGAATATTTTTTACTGGTATAGAAACCTAGAAGGTCAGATGAGATTATGTCTGTGGAAGTATCAAAAACCATCCATATATGGATGAAAAAAAGTTGGCTCAGTATTATATCCCCTAAGGTGACAGTCTTTGCCTTCTTCCGAGCCTCCTGTGTCTAAGTTTTGGATTACCCGCAACTCCTCTTCTTGACAACACTCAATTTTTGTTTATAATAGTCAAGTTTAACTACTAAAAAAGACTAGCCAGGACACAAATCATCTAGTGAAATCTATTCAGGCAAAGCATGAATTTTTAAAGATAAACCTTCAAGTTTACTATTAATACATATAAGACACTGAAAAAGCACATTTTAAAAAGGAGAAAAAAATGACCTGAATCCTCTCATCCAGAGATGTCCATCACTGACATACATGTCTATGTAAATGTATGTGAATGATTTTTTGTAACAAAATATTGAGTGAACTGTAAATATGACTTGCAACCTGAATTTTTTTAATTAGATGGTATTATATAATCCTTTTTATAATTTTTAATATCCACATGATATACCTATACTAATTTACTTAACCAATCCCTTATACTCGAAAATCTGTTTACAATTTTTATTTTAAACAGTAATAATATTCATTACTGCTTTCATTCAGAGCTACTACCTTAGGATAAATTAGGAGGTATAGCTGAACATAAAGCAAAATCTAAGGTTTTGATACACACAACCTCCTGATCTTCAGAGTGATTATATTGCTTTATATTTGTTTACCAGTGACGTACGAACTGGCTTGTTCATTACACTCAACAAGGGAGATCCTTTGAGAGTAAAAAAAAACATTATTTGAAATTGTTGTCTTTGATTTATTAATGAACTTGAGCATTAAAAAACATTTAATGCTCTTATATTTCTTCTCTGTGAATTATCTATTCATGATCTTTATCTACTTTTCTATTAGGCTGCTCTTTTTTTCCTTATTTTTTTAAATCAAACAAACAAACAAACTGTGTTTGTTTTTCTTTTTTGGCCATGTCACATGGCTTGCAGGATCTTAGTTCCCCATCCAGGGATCAAACCTGGGCCCCTGATAGTGAAAGCCTAGAATCTTAACCATTAAAGTACATTTCTAAAAAATGGTAGCACACGTACAGTATAAAACTGAAAAGGTAAAGAATAGTACTAAGACAACATCTGACTCCAACCAACTGGCTCCCCTCCTTGGAAACAATCACTACCACCAGTTTATCGTGTATCCTTCTAGGAAAACATAGACATGTTACTAAAATTTCAAGGTCACCACAGTTAAACTTGAGTAGTCACTTAAAAATCAGGAGTCATGATAAATATGACCAATGATGTTTCAGAGCAATCTTTTCAGAGAAACATAAGTACAACAGGGTATATAACTTCACTTACTTTTCAAAAAGAAATTCTGGCAACTTTTCAAATAAGACTTTGATAATGGCAGGCTAAAAAAGAAGACACAGGGAGTTAGGAGATGGTCTCGAATGTACAAAAGAAATGAACAATTAGTGGTAATTCTCTCCATCAAGATTCTTGGAGGCAAAACCCTGCTATAATTGAAATCCTCATTTTAAGAATGTCCACCTGAATGCTTCCTATATTTTGAACAGAACATATTGGAATACAAAAATTTATCAATAATCCACCCTCTGAAAAATTGCAAAATGACTACCAAGGCAATACTAAAATAATCAGATAATCAATCGTATGATTAATTATAATGACAACTGTTAACCCATGACATGCAAATTTTAACAGATTATCAAATAGTTTGCAATAAAGAAGATTTTTCTTCAGGAGAACAAGGGAGCTCTTATAGATTTAAGTGAACTAAATGATATTCAAGATTTCCAATGAAAAGGAAGAGAGAATGCTAAGATTAACAGTGGGAGAAATTGTCTACTAAATAGAGAGACAAAGAGGAGGAAAATGGCAAAATCTAGTTAATAAGCAAATACAAAGCTAAACGGGAGATGATGCAGATGTGAATATAGCAGAGACATATGTGGTATACAGAGCACATAGCATGAAGCTTTACAAAATAGGAAGCAGAGGCTGACCGAACAAACAAGACTTCAGGATATAATACGCTAATCAGCTCAGTCCAAACCACAGATATTGCTCTCCAGATTCATCTCAGCAACAGGGCTGTGGGAAACTGCTACAAATTCAAATGCTCCTATTAACCCTGCTCTATCCTGTGCTCCAGCCATTTATACTTGGGCATGCACCACAACTCAAATCCATAAGATGTTCACACAAAAAGTGGCACAGCCTTACCTGTAATATGTCAATCCCCAGAAGCAGTTTAATCAGGCTCTTACAGTAAGATGTACCCATGCTGTTAAAAAAAAAAGAGAGAGAGAAATTTGTTTTCTATTTTGTGTTACTGTTTTTATTATCCTTTGTCCATAAAATTGGTTAAATATCTAGTTTTTTAGGAGAAACTATCCTGTTAGAGAAGAAATACAGCACATGAGAAGACAGCTCTTAAGTCACAGAGAAATAAAGAGTTGAAATTGTTACCAACAGAGGTGACATACATTCTAGAAAACATTCTGGATTCTTAGTCTCAGTATCCTGAACTTAATAATTTAAAAGTTAGGCTAAAACTCTGAGAAAAAGAGAGCTATAAATCAAAAGCAAACTTCAAAAAAAAAAATTGCATTCTATCTAACCTCCCCACACCCCTCAATCCAACTAGTGTAAAATTTCACCAAGACTCAATGACTCATCTCCATACCTGGTTTCCTCATCCTGCAGACGTTCACAAGACAAAAGGCAATTCCTGAAACTATCCTGGTCCTCAATGTAAGACTCCAGGCCACTAATGAACTCGTCTATTATCTTGGTAACATTAAAAAAAACAAAAGTAAAAATTTTAGTTTAACATTTGCTGTGGGTTAGTAAAAATGATTCTAGCACATTCAACTTAATGCCAGTGACTTTAAATTCCCAACTGAAGAGTACTGCTGGCAAAAAAAAAAAAAGTACTAGGGAGAAAATACATACTGTGGGATAAGAAGGATGTTTCCTCAGAGTCTGAAAGAGTTTCTTTTGGAAAACGATTTGATCCACAGCTATGAGAAAAGAAGACTAGTTGGTCCCCAGTGTCTTGAACACTTCTGACTATAGTCTCCCTTTCCTAAGACCTACGTTCCTGTCTGATGAAACCAATAAAGGTATTCTCAACCTAATAAACCCACAGCAAAACAGAATTAGCATTAGTAAAGGATAGCCACTAAGTATTAAAAAAAAAAAGATGCCATAACCTTAGCTGAATGGAATAATCTATGTTCCCAAAGTAGGGCCTTATATGGCTTTATTTAGAAATTTTCCTCTGCAATTATTCTAACCCAGATAAATACTCTATGGGTATTTATTTTGTCACAAGAAAAAAAAGTAATACTATATATAACATTCTTTCTTTAAAAAAAAAAGAATTAGACATACTTCACTTAACATGCATTAACTAAAATGTAATTTCAATTTCATCCTTGTCTCAAGACAGATGGTGCTCCCATTTCTAATCTTCACTGCCTCTCTAGAAAATCCATTATTCAGTTCTGAGCCCTTTCACTATACCCAGAGAAAAGATTTTCATTAAAATATTACCTAGTTGGTTCTGACTCTCTCCTGTTTTAAGAGTAATTCCTGATGTCTTAAGAAACTTTACAAAGACACTGTCATTTTCTTCAACTTCATTGTGAAGATGAGATTTCTTTGTCTTTTTGGAAAGTGGCTGCTTCCTGGCTTCTGAAAATAGAAAAAAATTTCAAGAATACAACAAAGAGTAGAACAAAGCTTTAAATGTAAACCCTAGAACAATAACCCTAGGATAATTGATGGGTTCCTGAGAGACTATACTGGAACTGATGCTGCAGTGAAATTTTATCTCTAACAAGGGTCAACAATAATGGCTTACAAACAAAACAATTAACAAACAGAATTATTTTCACCTATCGAGTTTTCTTTTGAAGAATTCAAAACATGCCACCTCTAACAAGAATAACCACAGAAATGTTTTCCACCCAAATTCTAAAGCAGTCAGGGTCTCTCATGTACTCTACAAACCACTACATCAGAATCACTGAGAAGCTTATTGGAAGCAATATTCTTCCAATTTTCTTAGGTCACATCCCAGATGTACAGAATCAAAATTTCAAGGCTGGAGCCTGGGAATCAAAATTTTTAATAATTTATATTCTGCAGGTAATAATCCTTACTTGCACCGAAGCTTAGGAACCAATGATCAGGATGCAGAGGTAGAAAGAATATGGCAGATTCTCCTACCTCATATCTTTGAGTACAAAGTCCAGACTGATTTCATCCCAAAGCTTTCAACCCATGAGAAGTAATTTTAAAAAAATAAGCAAACATAAACAAAAAGGTACGTGAGGTTCAGTACAATTATCTACTCTCCTCCCTTAATGAAGCAATGTTAGAATTGCCTTAATAGAGTGGATGAGTATAATACACAAAAGACAATCAACTACTTCTCATAGAAATACTTAGGGCTTCTGTCAATTGCATTCTCATTATAGACAGACTCTGTCCTTTTTCTTTGCCTCTGGTGTGTTTGCTTTGATATGATGCTATTCCTTTATATATCACCATCACAGTATTTATTCAGATCATTAATTTTTTTAAGGGAGGAAAGATGACCATAGTTTTTAAAGGGTTAGGGGCTTCCCTTGTGGCTCAGATGGTAAAGAAGCTGCCTGCAACACAGGAGACCCAGGTTCAATCCCTGGGTCAGGAAGATACCCAGAGAAGGGAATGATTACCCACTCCAGTATTCTTGCCTGGAGAACTCCATGGACAGAGGAGCCTGGTGGGCTACAGTCCGTGAGGGTCCCGAAGAGTTGGACACGACTAAGTGACTAACACAACAACAATAGGATGTTTTGGGCTTCCCTGATGGCTCAGTTGGTAAAGAATCTGCCTGCAATGTGGGAGACCTAGGGTCAATCCCTGAGTTGGGAAGATCCCCTGAAGGAGGGCATGACAACTCATTCCAGTATTCTTGCCTAGAGAATCCCCAAGGCCAGAGGAGCCTGCTGGGTTGCAGCCCATGGGGTTGCAAAAAGTCAGACACGACTGAGCGACTAAGCACAGACTATGCAGTTATCTTTGTGTCCCAGCACCTAAAGGATGTACGATAGGTAAGTTCTTATGTATGCAGATTCCTCTTATGTGGAGACTGAAACTCACAGACTATAGGTGAAAGTGAAGTCGCTCAGTCATGTCCAACTCTTTGCAACCCCATGGACTGTAGCCCACCAGGCTCCTCCATCCATGGGATTCTCCAGGCAAGAGTACTGGAGTGGGTTGCCATTTCCTTCTCCAGGGGATCTTCCTGGGCATGCCCAAAGTCATACATGCAATTAGAGGTAGAAATTCCAAATCTCCTGACACAGGATTCTGTGTGTCCTACCTGTTAAGCCTTGATGACTCCAACACTTCAAAGGAGGAACTTTATATCCCTTTTAGTGCCTCACACATTTGCTACAAAAATAAAGCAATGAATGATTAGACACTTACCAGAGGTATCTGCTGTCAGGCTCTCTTTATCCTCTGACACTGACAGTCTTCTTTTGGAAATCATTCTGACCAGTCTTCTTCAGTTAAGTTACTTTGCAGAACAAATCAGAGAACATAAGTTAGTCTGTAGAAGCTAGATAAATTCTGAGAAGTTAAAAATATTAACTCGAAGAAAACAATTAATGCTCTATCCAAAACCAAGGACTTTACAAAATGCTCTCTAAGCCAGATCTTGAGAAAATTTCAACTCCTCTTTCTGGTCAATACTTGCTTATTTTCACGACTTGTTTACCTAGTTGCTTCTTTAGCCAGATCACTTTTCTCTTGCTGAAGAATAAAACCCACAGTTCTCTGACATTGAAGATCCTTCACCATTTAGCCCCAATCTACTACTCCTTTAACTCATTAATCCAAAACTCCAATGTTGGGGCCTGGGCTAGGTGTTGGGGTTACATCTGTGAATGAAAAATGATTCCTGCTGCAACTGAAATGCTGTTCTCTGCCTGCAAATTACTCCTTCTCCTTAAAGTCTCAATCAAATGTCTTCTTCCTTGAAAACTGGACTCCTATCCCCAAAGGAGATTACTCCTCCAGCTTTCCTGCTCCAGAGTATATGTAAGAAACCTTAGGACACACTAGACTGAGGGGCTCCTTGAGAGCAGGAATCCAGTGTTGTTTATCTTGGGTATCCCTAGGGCCCAGCATGGTACCTAGCATTAAAAAAAAAAAAAATTCTGAGAATATTTGCTAAATGAGAATGGCTGGCAGGAAGGTAAATACTAATATCTAACAAAAACTATTGAGTCTTTTATATCTAATACTTCGTTTATTTCTCCCAAAACTTTTTGAGGTAGGTACCATTACTCTCAAGACGCCTGAGTTCAATCTCTAGGTCGGGAAGATCCCCTGCAGTAGGAAATGGCAACCTACTTCAGTATTTCTGCCTGGAAAATTCCATGACCAGTGGCAGAGCTGGGATTCCAATTTAGCAATCCGGCTCCAGGACCTGTCTGTCTCTTAACTACCACCCAATATATAGTTCCAACAATATTTACCATTTACTACTTACCAAGAGTCATGCTAAGCATTTTCTTTATCCTTTGCCTCGTTTACTATTTATAAGCATTATCAACCATTCTACAGAAGGAAAAACTAAGGCAAGTCATGGCCTCAGGACTTCAGGGAACACACCCTTAACACGTGCTAACCCGTCCAGCAGCCTCAAACCCGGGGAAACCAGGAGGGCTGCCTGGACTAGGTTCTCCGGGGAGGGGCGGGGGGCGAGGATGGGGGTAAAGTCTCTCCTCGCTTCGTCTTTTTAATGACTCAGGAAGGTACCTCGAGGTATTATCCCGCGACTAGACAGCTGAAGAAGCTGAGGTTGAGGGCACGGAGGCTCAGAGGTAAAGGCCAGACTCTGTTGGGACCGAGAAACCAGGCCGTAAGGTCGCGAAGCCTCGAGAGACGACGACCGCTGCCCCCACTCACCCACAGAGGCGGCGTCGCCGGGCCTCCTCTTCGACTTTCCCGCCCGGTACGACGCCACACTGACGCCACTGCAGCGCGCCCTCGCCGTGACGTAAAACATCCGCGCCGGAAGTGGGCGGCCCGGCGGCCCGGCTAGGGGCAGGATTCAAGGGACACCGCCGCCGTAGGGTCCGGGGCTCGCCTGGTTGAGGGGCGTGAGAAGGACCAGAGGCGGCCTCAACTAGGACCCGGTTCCCAGACGGAAAGAAACCCGGTTACACTCGGCCGGGAGCCCACTCTCCGTGAAGATGGCGGGGCCGGAGCTCTTGCTTGACTCCAACATCCGCCTCTGGGTAGTCCTGCCCATCGTCATCATCACCTTCTTCGTGGGCATGATCCGCCACTACGTGTCCATCCTGCTGCAGAGCGACAAGAAGCTCACCCAGGAACAAGTCTCCGACAGGTCAGCGCCCTCCCTTCTCCGGCAGTCTCACTCTCTCGTGACCTTGGGCAAGAAAGTACAGGGGTTATGTCAGTTTGCCCGGCTTCATCAGGCCCCCACTAGCTGAGTTTCCTTGGCTGAGTTACCCCTGTGTTTCACTTGTTCATCTGCGAAGTGGGGATGATAACTGGACATGCCTCATGGAGCAGGAGTGGGGACTAAATTTTAGATGATGTCTGTAAAACTTTCCTCTAGATACGGTATAAGTTTCCATGAGCTTGAATGATCACAAATGGGACATTTGGTTTCATAAAATAAGGTTTTGCTGCCTCAGAAATTACTAAAATTTTTCTAAAATGTGTTAAACGAAAATTGAGAAATATATAAATGAAAAAAACATTAGACCATATTTGGGAATAGAATGTATGTAAAAAGTGACTCTCAAGCTTGTAGAATATAGTGACATTTCGGAAAGGAAAAACAAATAGATCTTTAAGAATGTGAAACTCCAGTTTGAAAAATACTGACTTTGAAAACTAGAGTTTTATTTTAAGAAAATGTTTTTCACTTGCAAATTATGACTGCAGAAGATAAGCTTTACCTTTATCACCAGTTGTTGTCTTGTTGTGCTTAGCCGAGCAGGGACTTATTTTTAGATACTAATGGAAATAAAAATGCAAAATTCAAAAATTCTTGTAGCATTTGCAGACCTTAAGAAAAACTGAATATTTAAAATATATAGGATAATTTAAGTTGGTCTTATTTCAGGGTTTAAATGCCTCACATAATTCTCAACCCCACTTTTGCAAAATTGCTCAGCAATACAAATAGAGATCTATCTGAATTTCTGTTCAGCCTGTGGAAGTCCTGAATTCTCTATAGTGAACAAGGTTTTCTTGACGACTTACTATGTGCCCTGCACTGTGCTGTATGCTGCTGCTGCTGCTAAGTCGCTTCAGTTGTATCCAATTCTGTGCGACCCCATAGACAGCAGCCCACCAGGCTCCGCCATCCCTGGGATTCTCCAGGCAAGAACACTGGGGTGGGTTGCCATTTCCCTCTCCAGTGCATGAAAGTGAAAAGTGAAAGGGAAGTCGCTCAGTTGTGTCCAACTCTTAGCGACCCCATGGACCGCAGCCTACCAGGCTCCTCCGTCCATGGGATTTTCCAAGCAAGAGTACTGGAGTGGGGTGCCATTGCCTTCTCCGGTGCTGTATGCTAGGGGGTACAAAATATGACAAGACCCTATTCTCAGGGAGTTTTAGTCCAAGTGATAAAACATGCAAAGAGAAAATAGGAAATACTATTATTTTAGTGCTCAGGGCATGCTAACTACAGTGGTAATCACCTTAAGTGACATATGTGAAAAATTGAGCTTAAAATTCTTTAATATTTGCTTTTTGCTCTTTAAAAAACTATGGTAAAATATATATAAAATTTTCCACTTTCTTTTTTTCTTTTTTTTAAATGTATTTATTTTGGCTGTGCTGGGTCTTCATTATTGCACAGGCTTTTCTCTAGTTGCAGTGAACAGGAGCTACTCTCTACTTGTGGTCCGCAGGCCTCTCATTGGGGTAGCCTCTCGTTGCAGAAGACTGGCTCTAAGTGTGTGGGCCCAGTAGCTGTGGCACACAGGTTTAGTTGCTCTGCAGCATGTGGGTTCATCCCTAACCAGACTGAACCCATGTCTCCTGCATTGGCAGGCAGGTTCTTTACCACTGAGACACCAGGGAAGCCCCACTTTGACTGTTTTTAAGTATACAATTCAGTGCCATTAAGTACGTTCACCTTGTTGTGCAACTGCCGCCACTATACACTTCCACAATATTTTCCTGACCCCTAACAGAAACTCTGAGCCTATTAAATAGTAGCTCATTTCCTTCTCTCCCAACTCCTGAAACCCATCATTCTACTTTATCTCTAGGTACTTCATATAAGTGGAATCATATAGTATTTGTCCTTTTGGGTCTGGCTCATTTCATTTTGTATAATGTATGCATGGTTTGTCCATGTCGTTGCAAGTGAATGGATTTCCTTCTTTTTCAAGGCTGAATTAATATTCTGGTGTGTGTGTCTACACATATATCATGTTGTCTGTATCCTTTGAGGATTTTTTTAGAATTATTACTTATTTGGGGTTGTGCTGGGTTTTCTTTGCTGTGTGCAGACTTTCTCTGTGTGCAGAGAGAGAGGGCTGCTGTCCCGTTGTGGTGTATGGGCTTCTCCTTGCTGTGGCTTCTCTTGTTGCAGGGCACAGGCTCCAGGGCATTTGGGCTTCAGGAGTTGCCACACTTGGGCTCTAGAGCTCATGGGTTTCAGTAGTTGTGCACCGGCTTAGTTCCCCATGGCATGTGGAAACTTCCTGGACCAGGGATCGAACCCATGTCCCCTGCATTGACAGGTAGATTCTTAACCACTGGACCACCAGGGAAGTCCTCGGGGTTGTTTCTGTATCTGGGCTATTGTGACTAATACTGCAATGAACACAGGGTTGCTGTGATTCTATTTTTATTTTTTTTAAGAACCTCCATATTGGTTTTCATAAAGGTTGTACCAATTTACAGTCCCACCAACAGGGGTTTCCTTTCCTCCCTCCTTTTGCTTTTAAGATAAAGATTAAAATACAGTGGAACCCTTAAAAAAGAAAGGAATCATGTCACATGGTCACAACACAGATGAACCTTAAGAACATGAGGCTAAACAAAAGAGACCAGATACAAAATGGTAATATCTATATGATTCCACTTATATGAAGTATCTAAAATAGTCAAATTCACAGGAACACAGAGTAGAATGGTGGTTACTAGGGGCTGGGAGATGGGGAATGGGGACGTTATTGTGCAATGAGAATAGTTTCAGGTTTGCAGGATGAAAAAGTTCTGGAGATCTGTTTCATAACAGTGTGGATATGCTCAACACTACTGAACTGTGTGCTTAAATGTGGTTAAGGTGGTAAATTTTATGTTGATGTTTTTCACACCAATTTTTTAAAAATAGCACTGAGACTCAGACGTAGTCTAGCTCTTGCCAACCTCTCAAGCCTTGTCTCACCATGTTTCTGTAGTCCTCTTTCTTCCAGCCATATGGCATTTTCCCTGGTCCAGAAACAGCAGTGCTTACTCCTGCCTCAGGGCTTTTGCCCATGCTCCAGCTCTTTGCCAAGGTTGTCTCTTCTCATTAAGATTTCAGCTTAATGATACCCCCTTAGGAAAGCTTTCTCTAAGACCTTGACTTCTTAGACTCCGTCACATCCCCCTGTTAACACACTCACATTATCCGTCTCTCTTTCCTGG
This sequence comes from Cervus canadensis, assembly GCF_019320065.1. Taxonomy (NCBI): domain Eukaryota; kingdom Metazoa; phylum Chordata; class Mammalia; order Artiodactyla; family Cervidae; genus Cervus; species Cervus canadensis. The sequence goes on along the minus strand of NC_057407.1, from coordinate 42,568,333 downwards.
TATGTAACAAATGGATTTGATATTTATTCCTGTGGTTATTTGATTAATGTTTTTTCTCCCCTACTAGGCTTTAACCTTCTTGAGATACTTGCCTCTTTTTTTTTGGCCGCAGCATACAGGATCCCTAACTAGGGATCCAGCCCATGCCTTCTGCAGAAGAGCAGATTCTTAACCACCAGACCTCCAGGGAGGTCCAAGATACTTGCTTTTTGATCGCTGTTGTTCATGTCACCTACCATGGCACCCAGAAGCTCGAAAAGTATTTGTTCAATGAGAATAAGCCTGTTACTGTGTATAATATGAATGGAGATGTAGGAATTTTAAGGGACTCACCCAGAATCACATAGATAACAAGTGGCAGAGCTAATATTCGAACCCATCTGTCCAACTCCAGAGCTTAAATTGCTACTCATTATTCTAGACCCAGTGCTACTTATACTGTCCATGGTAAAGGACCAGTTTTGGTTTTTTAATTTTCAGTCTGTCACTGGCTGGTGCTTTGGTAAAAATTTTTGATCACATATTTGGATGTTTGGACAATGTCACATACTGTAGAAGTTTCTAAACCTTTAGTCTCGGTGTCTGTTCTCACCTCATCACAGACCAGCGTTGCAACACAGGCCGGATTTTGAGTAGCTTTAGTTCCACCTCCAGGGAATGGAACGTCTCACCTCTCAACTCTTTAGGCTTGTGTTTACAGTGTTCTGTTTTGTTTCGCTTTTCAAGGAGGATTTCCATTAAGGAGGTTTTTTCCTCCCCTCATTAAAACAACTTTTGAAAACCTAGAAAAATTAGCATTTTGATCTCTTCTGTTTGGTGTTTGTTCTGACACCGCCCACTTGGTACACTTTGTTATCTGTAAGGATCAACTATGTTCAAATATCACCAGATAATTTCATTTATTAATTCAGTAAGTGTTTACTGAGAGCTTACCAACATCTGCACCCTGAGTAGAATTTGTATTTGTTGTCTTTCAGGTAACAACCCTGTCATGCCCTGTAATCATTTCTCTGGTTTTGTGTTTTTTTTAAACTTCCTTCTTTTATCCTCACCCTTCCTCCCTTCTGCCCCCAGGTCTTTTGAGAAGCATCCAACTGCTACTCTTTTTACTCAGAGAAAAGTTCCTTCTTAGCTCATTATAAAGTAAGAAAAAGCATAATGTGCCTTCTTCAGAAATCTTTGTTCAGAAAGAGTCACTCCTGAAAACTTCTTGTGGAAAGCTGTGTTGGGTTAAGTATGTCCTGTTGGTGTTAAGGGCACTTGTATTTTGAAAAGTTTCCACACAGAGCTATTGCCAAATAGGCCTTCTCTTGTGTTTAAATAGGTTTTCTACTTTATTCTCTCATTTTCTTCTAGAGTTTCACTTTTAAAAATCTCATTGTCTTGGTTTGGTTTTTTTTTTTTTCCCTTCAGTCAAGTCCTAATTCGAAGCAGAGTCCTCAGGGAAAATGGAAAATACATTCCCAAACAGGTACTCATTTATCTTTTATTACAAGCTCCACGATTCACTGTTGAGGACAGTAGATATCTGAATGTTTTATAAGGGGACTCTTTGGGGAAAGCTGAAAGCAGGCAAGTCAGTAATTAAGCTGTGGCCTAGTGGTGTTTGCTGTCATTTTGACCTTGCTCTTCTTGGGAAATTGTTTTCAAATGTGACTCAGCTAAAGTGTCAGGTCGGCTGCCAAGTAGGCTGCCAGCTCTGAATGTAATAGCATATTCCACGGGCCTTCTGACTAAACCTCGGGGAAATAATTTGACAATGTTCTATGTCATAGTTTTTTTGGTTTTTTTTTTTTTTTTTGGTCACAGTTTTAAGACTTAAAAAGTTCTTTTTTCTACTAGTCTTTCCTGACACGAAAATATTACTTCAACAACCCGGAGGATGGATTTTTCAAAAAAACTAAAAGGAAGGTTGTGCCGCCTTCTCCTATGACTGGTATGTTTATTCCCCTCTCTCATCTTTAAGGAAGATTTTTAACATGATGGGGGGATGAGCAGGGAGGATGTCCTTTTATTTGAAATTTAAATGGTATAAGACAGTAATCTGAGGGAACTTAGGGATCATCTGATACAGGGATCTACAAACAGGGGATTCTCTTTCAAATAAATCTTATACCTTGAGAACTCCAATGTATAAAGTGGAATTAAAAGCAAGAGCTCTCGGCTAAGGGGACGGGGAGTAGGGCCATTGTCCCCAGGTCTCTCCCCTTTGCTGTTCCTCAAGACCCAGGGTTCTGAGGGGCACGGCTGGAAAGCATTCCAGTCCCAGGTCCCACCCAGTGCAATCCTGTTGCTGGCAGATGACTCCCAGATTCTGCCTAATTGCTTTCCTCGGTGATTCATTTCCTTGTCAGACATGATTGCTTGTTCTCCCCCTACAGTTTTTCCTCTAACAGATTTCTTACTTCCTCTGATCCCAGTCATGTGAAAAATACATCATCTTTAAAGTAAAACAAAAATAACATATTATTTGGTTTTACTTATCCATTTATTTCAGTACCTATTTCTTTAGGTTAGATAACCAGTATCATAAACCCAGACAGAAGGTACTGGAATTGATTTCAATAATAAGTCTTTTAGCAAATCTATAAGAAACAAAAGACCAATAAGTATATGGAAGATATTTGACATAATTAAAATCAGTGGAATGCAAATTAAAACACGGTATCCTTTTTAACCCATTAAATTAGAAACGATTGAAAAGCTTGACCACAACCCACTCCAGTATTCTTGCCTGGAGAATCCCATGGACAGAGGAGCCTGGTGGGCTACAGTCCATGGGGTCGCAGAGAGTCAGACACGACTTAGCGACCGACTACACACAATTTATTTCTTAAACTGGAATTTGAGGGCCTTCTATGGGAATGTTAGATTGACCCTGAAGAGTACTTCTCTTAAATTCAAATGCCTTTTTCATCTAGTGAACCAAAAATTTATCTTTAGTAACATTAATGCCATCACTTTGTGTGGGGAGATGAGTAGGATAGTAGAATTTTAAAGCATACTAGTTAATGTAGAGTATTAGCAATGAAGCATTTTACTTTGAACTAACGATTTCTTTGTCAAAACATGTCCTTTCTCCTTAATTGATGATGTGAAGTTATGAAAGCATTTATTGAAATATATTACATACTCAGCTTGATAAACAAGAATAATGATTTTTTTTTTTTTTTTTTTTTAAAGAAAAGCTTGACCAAAGCTGCTACTGTCAAGGTCATGGAAAGTGAAGTCCTCTTACTGTTGCTGAAAGTCAGTTTTAAATGGTCAGATCCCTTGGTCCAAAAATTCTTCTACGAGTTTCTCTTACAGAAACACTTACTCAAATTTGCAGATTTATGTACAAGGAAGTTGTTGGCAACATTTTTTTTTTTTGCCAATAAACAATCTATTGGTCTAACCAGAAGTGATGAGTGTGACCACAGTGGACGCCTATGCAGACATTAAAAATAATAAGCCATATTACACCAATATGGAAACATAATATGTCACAATATGTTAATTTTTTAAATTAAGAAGCAGAATAGTAAGCATAGTATCCCTTCATGTATATATATACAGAAAGAAACTATTGTGTGTATATACATATATACATGTATAGGTATATATGTACATTTATATTGACATATAAAGATAGAAGAATATACAATAGTTAAAAGTGTTTAGACAGTAGGCAGAGGAACTCTCCACATCCTGTATTTATATGTCGTGTGAATTTTTTACAATGAACTTGTATTACTTGTATTAATTTTATCAAGTAAATTTAAAAGTTACAAAAAACAAGGAATAAATCCCTACCAACAGTGGTAACAGCTATTGGTTGCTTGTTTTTCTGTCTTAGATCCCACCATGCTCACAGACATGATGAAAGGCAATGTCACCAATGTCCTGCCTATGATTCTTATTGGCGGATGGATCAACATGACGTTTTCAGGCTTTGTCACAAGTAAGTTACAGACTCAGAAGACTTCAGGTTTACTTCATCTTTGATCCTTTCCCGTGACCCTACTCAGAAATCCAGGTGCTGCTGACATACTACTGTCCCAGGTCCTATGTTCTCGAGTGGAAACTGATAATAGTCCTTGAACAAAAAAATTGATTATGCTCTGATTTCCCGGCTCTTATCCCAAAGTGTTCATACATTGATGACACGGATGCTTTTCTACTAAGGGACTCGAACAAGTGGCTGACTAATTTGCATCCAAAATTAGTTTTGTGTCCTAGTGAGTAGGCGGCAGGGAAGCCTGTTCCTGTCTTGACTTCATCTTTGAGGTGTTGGGTCAGTTGCTTGTCGATTTGTTTGAGCCGCTTTTATTTAAATGAACTTGGTGTCTTAGGAATGTCGTTCTTTGTGCATATATATTCCACTTCGGGTTTAACAGACTTGTGCTGGTTTCTTTTCCAGATTTTGGGGCACAGCTCAGGTTGAGCCCCTACTTCTTAAGCACTAGACAATCTGGTGTTGTTCAAAGCACTAGAATCAAGTGACTTTTGAGTGTTAATTCTTCAGAAAGTGACATAAGTCTCTTTGTGGAAATAAGTTTCTAAACACTGTATGGTACAGAGTTCCCATCTCCTCAGGGAGATATGTGCATCACACTTATTAAACTGTTCTACAGAGGAAGCTGGGCATGATTCTGAACTTTTTCTTGCTTTTCTGCAGCCAAGGTCCCGTTTCCACTGACCCTCCGTTTTAAGCCTATGCTACAGCAAGGAATTGAACTACTTACATTAGATGCCTCCTGGTAAGGACTTTCTTCTATTGAGTAAAAACACCAACCAAAATCTAAAACAGGGATCTCTTTAAACAACAGGATTTCCAGTTTGCCTGCTTCACTGGAATAGGTTTTTGGAGTTTTTCTCATTGAAACTCCACTCAGAATGCCACAGATTATGGTAACTTTTACATAAGCTTTCTTGCAAAAGGAGAGAATGTATCAAGCTCTTTCCCCTAGCTTCTTGGGTCTTAAGAGCTCAAAAAAGTAGATGTGTCCACCCCAAAAAAAGTTAAAGGCAGGAATTCTGGACAAAGCAGACTTTTTAACAATAAATGCCCTGGGGCTTATGGAAGTGGATGTTGGTATTATTTGTTTCAAAATACATTACTTCAAATAACAACATTAATCCTTTTCATTGGTACCAGTCACTGTGCTAGATACAGTCCATATATTATTTTATTCTCGTAGCAACCCTATCAAGTGGAGCCATTGAGATTTGACCACAAGTCTGTCCAAATCCAGCACTTGTGTCTTATTTACCGTTCTGCTTTTTATATCAGAGTAATAAAACCCCAAATATGAAGAGCTCTCAGGACAGTGCTACAGTCTCTGGAACACAGTAGCGCTTCTTCATGTGGTCTCTCCAAGATTATTTTGGCTATGGCTTCCCAGAGACTAGTGTCTAATGGAAACCAGACAGGGACTTCCTTAGTGGTCCAGTGGTTAAGAGTCCACCTTCCAATGCAGGGGTCACGGGTTCAGTCCCTTGTCAGGGAACTAGGATCCCACTGCAGCAGGGCAACTAGGCCAGCACACCATAACTCGAGAAGCCTGCCCACCACAACAAAGACCCAGCGTAGCCAAAATAAAATTGAGTAGGCTAGAATAAAATAAAATAGCCAGACAGCAGGAGGAGGAGAATGGGCAATGGGGGTCACCATTGCCGATCTTGACTCACTCCGCAGTTGGAGCAGTTTGTGGTTGTTTGGGAGGGACACGATAGACCCTGCGCTGGGAGAGTCTTGGGCCTGCACACTTCCCTGAGAGGAGAAAAGCTGTACTTCCTACGAGTAGCACAACTGTTAAACTTGGACCTTCCAGTCTCCTGTGGGTAAACACAAACTTCATGGGCTGGAGAAAAGCTGTTTTATTTTTGTCAGCACCTGGACAAGTATGTTTCTGACATGCTCGTGTGGACAAAGGAGCCTGGAACCACATATGAACTAGCTTACCAGTCTGAAATATTATGTACAGATGAGTGTGACCCAAGTATTGGAATGAAGTGTGGGTCCTTTCCCTCTGTATCATTTCTTACACTCATTTTACTTTTTTATTATATGCAAACATATTAACTTCATTGGGGCAAGGTGGGAAACCTAACCTAAGGAGAGCTTTGGGATATAGTTCAAAACTTGAAATGGCTTGTCCAGCCACCACAGTCTTCAATATGAAGCCTGCTAACACTTGTGGTTTCCTTAGAGAATGGGATTCAGGACAGGAAGCCTCTTTCAATTTATATCTTATGAACTTCAGTATTATTTGCAATTATCATATACATCAATAACAAGTGTGTGGTGTTGTCATGATTACAAATAATAAATGGTTTGAAAACTCACTATGTAGGCAGGATAATTAAACAAAACTCATGTTCCCTGATAAAATGAAGCCCACCAGTTGTGAGTTCAGTTCCTGCTACTGAATGCCAAAGAAGGAGCTGTTAGCCTCCATATATTACCTCATTTTACCCTCATGGCAACTCTCTGAAGTGAGTGGAAGAATTGAGATTTGACCCAGGTCTATCCACAAGGCTCAGCTGTTTGCCTGCAGAGAGCTATAAACTATTAATATTTGTAACATGGCCTTCACGTGTGTTTCTTCTTTGGTTGTGCTCTGGATGACTACTGGCTGACCCCAGGTGATTCCTTTATATACTCTGAACAACTTTGGGTGGTAGAAATGTATGAACTAGTTTATCCTGAAATAACTACCTACATTGTTTCACTTTTGCTTCCTAGGGTGAGTTCTGCATCCTGGTATTTCCTCAATGTCTTTGGGCTTCGGAGCATCTACTCTCTGATTTTGGGCCAAGATAATGGTAAGAGGCAATTACTTCAATAGCTGAGTCATTCATACCAGGGCCAGAGTGATTATGTAGGCTGTGTTGTATTGAACAGAGTGAAATATGGTGCTTCATTCCCTAAACTTATTCCTAAGTTTCTGAGGTATTCTGAAAGAGTCTTAAGCATCCCAAGGTCAGACTGAAGATCTGAATTCTCCTCATTAATCACGGGGACAGTATTTAGTTATGCAGAGTCTGATACCCTCCAATGAGGGACCCAGCACCAGCAATGTAAGCCTGTAAATGTAAGCCTGAAGCTGAGAGAAGGCTGGTTTGATCAGTTCGCCCATTGACTAGAGACCAGTACCAGTCCTGGCTCTCTTACTTAAATAGCTGGGACCCTGGGTAGTTACTTAACCACACCAGTCTTCTGCCTACCTGTAAAATAGGGACCTTAATAACTGACTTCTGGGTTTGCTGTGAGTAGATAAGGTAGATACATGGAGCACTTAGTGAAGTACCTGGCATATTGGTGTTGCTCAGTAACTCATAGCTATTGCTCGTGTTATTTAAATTTGAAATAAAGTTTAGAGCTTCCTTTAGTTAATCTTCTTTCTCCTGCTGTTATCACGTCCATTGTTTGCAAGAGGTAAAGTGACTTTCACAAAGTGTGTGACAAGGCCAGTGAACTGTCCATGGTTCTCTAACCCACTGCCAAGCATCTGTAAGTGCTGTGTGAGGACCACGCTTCCCTGAGGGTCCTGGGTGCGGGCTGTGCCCTGGCATTCACCGGGGTGTGTCTTACGCTGCAGCTGCTGACCAGTCTCGGATGATGCAGGAGCAGATGACTGGAGCAGCCATGGCCATGCCCGCAGACACCAACAAAGCTTTTAAGGTACACTCACTTCTCTTCCCAGCTTCACCGAAGCTCAAAGGTGTTACCAGAGTTACTTTTAAAGATGAATTCCCTGAAGTGAGTGTGGTATATATATGGTTCCATCATTTTAAGTTGAGTGAAAATGTATTTGCATTTACATGTCTCATATTCCAGAGACAGAATCATCTGATAAGTAAGTTAGAGATTCTTGGTACTTTCGGTGGTTTTTAAATGCTCACCCAATTTAATCCACAGTGTAAATGAAGTTATAAAAGCAGCCCAATCAAAGATGCCAGGTAGACATTTGGAATATTTTGAACTTTTTTGGACCCTGATATAAATTTCATTCAGTAAAATCTAAATTGGGAATACCTTGGCAATCTAGTGGTTAGAACTCCACATTCTTTAACTGCCGAGGGCCCAGGTTCAATCCCTGGTGGGGGAACAAAGATCCCACAGGCCATGTGGCTTGCTCCCAAAAAAACCTAAATTATTTGAGCCTTTCATAAATGATTCTTGAATTTGTAAAATCCAATATAATTTTATACAGCAAAATCTCACTAATTTTTCATGATGAAAACTAGAAATAGAGAGGAATTTGCTTGATGAAAGATACCTATGAAAGACCCACAGTTAACATACTTATACTGGAAGCTTTGCCCCTAAGGGTAGGAACAAGACAAAAGATGTCCACTATGACCACTTCTATTCAACATTATTCTAGATGTTCTAGCCAGGGCAGTTAGGCGAGAAAAAGAAATAAAAAGCATCTAGATTAGAAAGGAAGAAGCAGGAACTTCCCTGGTGGTCCAGTGGTTAAGAATCTGCCTTCCAATGCAGGGGACTCGGGTTCGATCCCTGGTGAGGGAACTAGGATCCCACATACCACAGGGCAGCTAAGCCCACATGCTGCAACTAGAGAGGCCCATGGATCACAGTGAAGACACAGTGCAGCCAAATTTAAAAAAAAAAAAAAAGTTTTAGAAGTAAAACTGTCTTTGTTTGCAAGTAATGTGATCTTTTACATAGAATATCCTAATAGGAATCCACCAAAAAACTATTACATGTAATACATTCAGCAAGATTTTCAGAAATCAGTCATAGTTCTACACACTGGTAATAAAGAATATGAAAAATAGAAATTAAGAAAATCATTCCATTTACAATAGTATCAAAAAGGATAAGAATAAATTTAACAAAACAGCAAGACTTGTACCATGAAAACTGAAAAATATTGCTGAAAGAAACTAAAGAAACCCTAAATAAATGCAAATATATCCATGTACATATTATCTTGACTTACTGTTATCGAGATGGTAGTACTCCTTGATCTGTTGATCTACAGACTCAAAATCCCACCAACTTTTCTTGCGCAAATTGGCAGTCTGATCCAGAAGATAATACGGAAGTGAAAGGGCTTCAGAATAGGTGAAACAATGTTGAATAAGAACGGAGTTGGAAGACTCAGGACTTCCTGATCTGAAAACCTACTTCTGAGCTATAGTAATCAAGACTGTGTGGGACTGCCGGATGTGCAGACTTGCAGACCAATGGAACAGAGCTGATATTCCATTCAGTCGGGACTTCCCTGACGGTCCAGTGGTTAAGACTCTGTGTGCTTCCAGGGGAGGAGGCCCAGGGTCGATCCCTGACCAGGGAACTAAGATCCAAATGCTGTGCAGTGCAGCCAATAAATAAAAAAAGTTTTGTTTTTCTTTTTAAAGAATTGAGAGTTCAGAAATAAACTCATACATGTAGGTCAAATGATTTTTGAGAAAGCTGCCAAAATAATTCAGTGAGGGAAAGAATAGTTTTGCTGTTTATTGCGTACAGAGTTTCTGTTTCAGGGGATGAAAAATTTAGAAATAGTGGTGATGGTTGCACAACATTGTGAACCTAAAAAATGCCACTAAATTGTATACTTAACAGTGGTTAAAAATGGCAAATTTTGTTTCATATGTATATGAATATTTACCACAATAAAAAACATTGTGAATAAAAGTTTTTAAATGGGTCAAAGACCTAAATATAAGAGCTAAAACTAGAAAGCTCGTAAAAGAAAACATAGGTGTAAATGTCTGTGACCTTAGATTAGGCAATGATTTCTTAGATATGACATCAAAAGTGTAAGCAACAAAAGGAAAAATAGATAAGTGGAACTTTGTCAAAATGAAAACTTCTGTGCTTCAGAAGACACTGTTAACAAAGTGAAAAGCCAGCCCATAGAATCGGAGAAAGTGTCTGCAAATCATACATCTGGTAAGGGTCCAAGATTCAGAATAAAGAACTCTTAGAACTCGACAATAAAAAGATGATCCAGTAAAAAGTTGGCAAAGGATATGAATGCTCATTTCTCCAAAGAAGACGAACAAATACCCAATAAGCTAAGCACATGAAAAGATGCCCAACATCATTAGTCATCGGGGGGTTTTGCAAATCAAAACTTCAGTGAGAAAAAAAAAACTTCGGTGAGATACCACCTCGCACTCACTCGTATGGTTATTATAAAAAAGATGGACAGTAACGAGTGTTGACAAGGATGTGGAGACATTGGAACCCTGATTCGTGCTGGTGATTATGCAGCTGCTTTGGAACACAGTTCTTAGTCTTATCCTCAAAAAATTAAACACACTTACCATATGACCCAGCAGTTCTGCTCTCAGCTAAACACCCAAGACTGAAAACATATTTTCACACAAGAACTGAGTACAAGAATGTTCAGAATACTACTGATAATAGTCAAACCTAGAAACAATCCAAATGTCCATCATCTGATGAACAGATAATGCAATGTCTAGACAATGGAATGTATGCAGTGGAATATTAGCCATAAAGAAGAATGAAGTGCTGAATCATGCCACAACAGAGAGGAACCTTAAAAACATGCTAAGAGAAGGGAACTATAACCAATATCCTGTAATAAATCATAATGGAAAAGGATGAAAAAAACTAAATGTATATGTATAACTGAATCACTTTGCAGTATGGCAGAAACCAAGACAACACTGTAGATCAAGTATACTTCAACAAAATAAATTTTTTTTAAAATGTTAAGTGAAAGAAACCAGTGACAAAAGGCCACATAGTGCATCCAGAGAAGATGACAAGATTCAGAAAATGAAGTAGTAGTTGCCAGGGGCTGGGGAGGGGATATGGGAGTATCTGCTGTTTGATGTAGAGGGAGTCTGCCGTGACAGAAGTGTCTGGAACTCCACAGCAGTGATGGTTGCACATCTGTATGAACACACTAAAAGCCACTGGAGTGCACACATTGAAGGGATGGATTGTGTAAATTATTGTTTTTAAAAACCCATACCTGTGAGCTAACATTTATATTGCACATTAAGTTTTGTAGAGCATTTTTAAAGACCTACTAATTAAAGGCAGAAGTAGTCAGCATTAATAGAATACTTGAGAAATGTAATTAGTTGCCAGCTCCAGGGACCTGAACAGATTGTTTCTTTCTTAGCCTAGTCTCCTGTCTGTAACTTAGGGGCGGGGGTGGGTGAGCGGACAGCAGCACCTCCCTCATAGGATTGAGTGAGTGTCACATGTGCAGAGCTTGATCCCGCTCCAGGCCTGAGCATATCAGCACTGCTCCTGTAACAGCCCTTCTCTCCCTGCCCCCATGTTTCTCTTCCTTTGCAGACAGAGTGGGAAGCTCTGGAACTGACGGATCACCAGTGGGCACTGGATGACGTTGAAGAGGAGCTCATGGCCAAAGACCTCCATTTCGAAGGCATGTTCAAAAAGGAATTACAGACCTCTATTTTTTGAAGACCAAGCAGGGGCTAGCTGTGTCTGGAACTTGGAGTAGCGCTTAACCTTACAACTTTCATTTGAGCTGGAGCCTCTTGGAATGAAAAGGAGGGTGCATGAGCTGGCGGGGGTGCAGCAAGGATTGTTCTTGTCTGAGGCGGGCTCCCCTTCATGTTTGAACCCAGAGGAAACGTGAGGAGTGTATGCTGGGTGACTTGCCCAGAAACAGCTATTTTTTAAATATTTTAAATGTTCCTTCTGGTGACTCTAGTAATAAAAGTAAGAGAAAGGGGGGACACTCAAGCTAGTGATAATATTAAAAAACGGCAAAAATTCAGTCTATGGAAAAAGCATTGTCAATTAAACCTAATTATTACGTGCAGTCATTCTGACACCTAAACCTCAGTAAACTCCTGTTTTCTTGGAATCCAAACACCCTGCATTTCACCTTAAATTTTTTGTTAGTATTTGTATAACTTCCCTTTCACAAATAATACATTTTCATTGTTGAAAATTTAGAACCAATGGATAAACAAAATGAAACTCTCTGTGTTGTTCATTTTGCGCCTGCAAATGACATGAAAAGCAAATGTGTCAAAACCTGACTCAAGCTCTTTTCCAGAGTAAATGCCCAGGGCCAGGACAGACTTAGCAAACCTTCTCTCTGTCTTAATACTATCAAGTAGAAATTGGTGACCCTGAGACACTGCCAGATCCTCAAATGCCTTTGGGATGCTCAAAGACTTCAGTGGTTAAGTAATGTGAAGTCTTCATCTGGAATTCATAATATATTAAATCCACTGTCAGATCAGTAGAGCTGCACTATACATGGCTACTCCACTGAACGAAAGACCCCATGTCCGAGTTATTCTGGATGAGAGAGAGCTTACATGTGGTTGTAAGAAGGGAGAGAGGGTGATTGCTGGCAGACACAGAGGTAAGGGTTGCCCAGGAATAATTCTGTCTGGATTAACTGTCCCAGGGAGGTGGCAGAGGGCCTTCTCTGTACCAAGAGGTGAAATGTAACTACACATTGAACGTTGTAATCAGGAACAAACAACTCAACTCTACAAATTAAATCGTCCTGTCTTTTTGTCTTTACCTGTACAAACATTACCTCTGTGGGTCACTCACAGCCTTCTGCCAACAGTTATGAGTATGTATTGTGGACCAGTGCTGGAGAGTCTAAAATGGAAAAAATGGGACTCTTGTCCTCAGGAACTCATAAGAGAGACACATGAGAAATTGGTGGTTCTTAATCATTCGTTGGGTCACAGTACCTCTTTGAGAATCTGATGGAAGCATAGACCTCTAGGGTAACCCCAGGAGCACTGATAGACCCTTTAAAGCCTATTCATAGTGACACGCTGACCCAAAGTTAAGAGATGCTAATATTTAAAACAGTTGTTAAAATATTAAAGGAGCAAAGATTCCCAGGGAAGCTAACCTTTGCTCTGGGTCTTGAAAGAGTTCTGCAGTGTAGAAAGGCATCCCAAGCAAAGGGAAGAGAACCAGTCAAAGCCCGCAGATGAAAATGTCTACAATTCACTGCTTCCTGACGAAGTGGGGAGTGGTATGGTATATACAGAAAGGTCTGAATCAGGCAGGAATGGAGACAATACGGGGACTGAGGGGAGGACCCCCTTTCCTACAGCGTGTCCTTGGTCTGCCTCTTGACCCACACAGTCTGTCTTCCCTGTAGTGAAGTTGGGTGGGTAAAATGTGTGAGACTGTTCTCACCCATCATGGTGGTAAATGTGTATGTCCTTGGCACCAGCTCTACAGCAAGTCAAAGGGAAAAGCCAAGTTTGCCTTGGCAGGCTCTTCTCAGAACCAGCACGCAAGTTCAAGGAGCACTGCTTATTATGTCTGCTTCTTGGAGTTTAGTTTGGATCAGACTGCTAGGTGAGCAGTCCACCTTTACCATCACCCTGGACTTAGCACCCGAAACCATTTAGAGCAACGTGAAATGTCCACTTATTGATAATGGTGGTATGAAAGGCACCTTGCATGGAAGATTAAAGATCGACAGTCAGTGATCACACAACTCAGAAAAATAGTGATGACTTAGACTGGAGGACAGCAGGTAAACCTGTGCTTAGAGGCAAAAGCCAGCCTGGTCCCCCTGTATGGTCTGAGGAGCCTGATGGGCAGGGGTATATGTAGGAGACATGGGGGGTTACTCCGTGAGGAACAGTGCAGTGGCAACTGACAGAACTCAGTCTGGCTTAAGCAGTTTTCTTTTTTTTCCTTAATGTAAATTGGTTCAATAACTAAAATGCCCAGTGGTCAGTTACTTCAGTGTAACTGGAGCCAGGGCCTCAAATGATATCATCCAGACTTGGTTGCTTTCTCAAGTCTGCTTTTTTCTATTCTCAGGCAGTTTGTCTTCTCACAGAGACACCAGCTTCGTAACCTCAGTGAAAAGCACCCCTGGGAATTCCCTGGTGGTCCAGTGGCTAAGACTCTATGCTCCCAATGCAGGGGGGGGGCAGTTTCGATCCTTGGTCAGGGAACTAGATCCCACATGCCACAGTACACGCCTCAACTAAAAATCCCGTGTGCTGCAAGTAGGACCCAATGCAGCCAAATAAAAAAATACACAAAAAAGACATGATGCGATGAGGCAGAGGCAAGGCCAGCTGGCAGAGAGCTTCTAAGTCACCCCAGCCCAGATCTGCAGCCACTGTGGAAAACAGTCTGGCAGTTCCTCTAAAGCTCAAACAAAGTTTCCATGTGACCCAGCAGTTCCACTCCTAGACACACAGCCCAAGAGAAAGGAGTACATATATGTCCACACAAAAACGTGTACACAAACACAGTAGCATTATTCATAACTGCCACAAAGTGGAAACAACCCAAATAGCCCTCAACCAAACCTGCACTCGTGTATATAACTGAATCACTGTGCTTCACACCTGAAACCACACTGTAAATCACGGTACTTCAGTAATAAAAGGTAATGATAAAATGTTTTGTACTTGTGATAGTTACACAACCTTGCGACTATAATAAAAACCACTGAATAGAACACCTTAAATAGGTGAGTTACATCCTATTGGCTGTTGACATCAAGATCTCTCAAGGTCATGGACACGAGGGGCTCTTGGAGACTATCCAGGATGTACGAGGATAGCATGGAGGAGACATCTGAGAATGCTGGGTGCAGAGGGGTGTCAGGGGCCTGCCAGCATGTCCCGAGGCCTCTCCTGCGCTTTAACGTCAGCTCTGGCAGCCCTCCTGACCCTGTACTCACCCTGGTCCCACCATCCCCATCTCCCGGGCTCTGGAGGAGCCTGGGAAGGTCCGCAGGCTTCAGAAACCCGAGCTCTATATCCGTGTACTAGACCCAAAATGCATACTAGACACAAAACGGGCTAGTACTCAATATGTAAAAGGTTTTATTTCTACAACCAGCTCACCAATTGTACAGGCAGCCCTGTGTAATCTTTTCCTTTCTTCCATTTCTTTGTGAATTTCTTTTTTGTTTTAAACTTTTTACTATGAAAAATTTCAACCATACACAAGAGTGTAGAGGATAGTACCCATCTCCCTTCACTGATAATGAATAATAATAGTTTGTCAATCTTTCATGTATCTTCCAAACGCATTTTTTTTTTCCTGGAGTGTTTCAACGGTAAATGTTAGACACGATACCATCTCACACAAAAACATTTTAGTAAGTAGCTCTGACAGATGAGGAAATGATCAAACATAACCCATAATACCATTATTCACCGAGTCCAAACAGGTTTATTGTTTAGTCCATGCTAAGGCCCAATCAATGTTCAAATTACCCAATTATCTTCCAACACCTTTGTGTCTTTGCTTTGTCTGGATGAGGATCCCAACAAGGACCTCGCACATGGCATTTGACTGCTATGACTCAAGTCTTTTATAACATTTTCCCTTCCCCTTGGTTTTTTCAAGCTGTTAATTTGTTGAAGAAACTACGTATTTGTTATAGAAGTCTGTATGCCTTTTTGAAAGTATTCTCACCTGGGAGACCAAATCTTTAGATTGTTTTTCGCTTCAAAGAAAGATTATGGGGAATGAATTAGTGACAGATGCATAGACAATTAAGTAAATAAAAACCCAAGCCACACTTACCCCAGGAAAAGCAGAACATCTAGCAAACAAATTATAATCATAGCACACTCCTGATTCAGCTTGGATACTTTGTTTCACAGTTGGACTATTGTAAATGCAGATTGATGATATAAACAAAAGCGGCACAGGAAAATGTGGAAGGCAATATAAGAGCTAAATCTTCATGTTCCTTTGCAGTAGTCAAGAGGTAAAACCTAAAGCTGAAAAAAAATTAGCAATATAAGTCTGACAATTAGAAAATACATATAAAGACCAAAGAAATAAGCAGAACTACCATAAAGAGTTGAAAAGAATTGGGAGTGAGAGGGAATAAAATAAAGGACAGTTGATCCTTACAGTGTGTACTGGATCATCAGACTTATTAATTAAATATATATATATATATTTTTTAAAAATAGGGTTCATTTAGCTGGTATCCATGGAGGCTAAAATCTGAGAAAGAATGAATTAAGATTCCAGGGACCCTTGAGGCTCAATGTGGGAGTGTGACTGTTCCTGCCCTCAGAGCTAAGACTGGCCGAGAACAAAGTCTGCCAGACGGCACCATCTCCCCCAGTCCCACTCCCAAGCTGCCTTTAGTTTCTCTGCTCTTTCCCACCATAGTGACTCACCAGAACAGAAATGGCAGCCAAGTGTCCTGTCCAAGCAGGAGATTTCACCATGGCTTTGCCTTTTTATTCTCTCTCCCCTTTGCTGGGAGCTTCCAAGGTACTCTGGGGTAGGAGCTCTCAAAAATTCCCAAAGCTGGTGGTTGGCTCTCCTTTCCTCGGAGATCCCAGTCGGAGGCCTGTTTTTAATTTTAGTATATGTGCTGCCGAAGCGAGCACTGGAGGCCTATTTTCAGATTCAAACTCCTAGCACAGTAAGTGCCACCGGGAAAGCCTGGGGTTTTCATCTCTCCTTCTCTCTCTGCGATTCTTCCAGAGGGGCAGGGTAGTGTCATCACTCTTGAGACCACTGGCCCTTATGGTTTGGCTTTTCATCTGCTGTGTGACCTTGGACAAATTACATAACCTCCCTGAGCTTGCTGGCTGTAAAATGGAAAGCATAAAAATATATCAAGTTGTTGGCAGAGAACAGGCTTGTGGACACAGTGGGGGAAGGAGAAGCTGGGACAAATCGAGAGGGTAGCATGGAAACACGTGTATTACCATATATAAAATAGCCAGTGGGAACTTGTTGTCTCACTCAGGGAGCTCAAACCGGTGCTCTGTGACAACCTAGAGGGGTGGGATGGGGTGGGAGGGAGGTTCAAGAGAGAGGGGACATATGTATGCCTATGACCCATTCATGTTGACATATGGTGGAAACCAACACAATATTATAAAGCAATTGTCCTCCAATTAAAAATAAATTAAAATAATAATAATAATAATATAGGGTTACGGGGACTTCTCTAGTGGTCCAGGATTAAGAATTTACCTGCCAATGCAGGGGACACAGGTTTGATCCCTGATGCGGCAAGATTCCACATGCTGCGGGGCAACAGGGCCTGTGTGCCACAACTTCTGAGCCCACGTGCTGCACCTGCCGAAGCTCATGCGCCCTGGAGCCTGTGTTTTGCAACAAGAGAAGGCACTGCCCTAAGAAGCCTGTGCGTCACAACTCTGGAAGAGCCCCCGCTCACCGCAACTAGAATAAGACTGTGCAGCAACAAAGACCCAGCATGGCCAGAAATAAACACATTTTTTTTTTTTTTTACAAAACCTAACTGGAAAAACAAATAATTTATAGGGTGGTTGTCAGGACTTAGAAAGAATCATGCATGTAAGGTGTGTAGCACAGCTCCTGGCAGACCAAGAGCTTGATAAACAAAGCTATTGACCATACCCCGTATGCTATGCTTGGAATCACCCCCCACCCATCCTTGCTGTCCCAGACGCTCCAGGATGAGGCAAGGAACCTCTTTTACAGCCAGAATACTCCCCACCTATAACTGGCACCCCATGCTCCCCAGTTAACATTCACCTCCACCGCTAGCCAGTCTCCTCTTTCCTTTGGATCAGCTTTCATCATGGGTTCTGGCCAAAGGGATCATAATCTCCTTGCTTTTGTCTGGAATCTCAAAGTCCCTACCAATCCGCAGTTTGGAAACACAATGGGATTGGGGCTCCAGAGCCGGGGAGCAGCAGTCTGATGATTCTGAGGGAATTGGGGGCTGGGGCGCCGCCAAGCCAGTGAGACTCTGCAGGGGCATGAATTGGGGTCCAAGCACACAAACCCTGCCCTCCTTGGAGGAAACTGAGGAAAGGAACCAAGCTAGCCCCGAACCTGCTGAGGGAATCTTGACGTTTCCAAAGGAGACTCATCAGTGAGTTTTCCCAGAAGTCACTGAAAGGAGGGACCTGGATCCCACAGCTTCCATAATGGGCCCCTCGAACTGCCCTCCCACCAAGACTGCCCACAGGGGAAAAGACAGAGGTCCCTCAAAGGAAATTAGGATGCTGTCAGGAGAGAGATCTTGGACAATGCCAAAAAATGCCAACTATCTGTTATATATAGAAACAGGATCTAGATAATTTCCCCCAAGATCAGAACGACTGACTAGATCGAACAAGATAAGATAAATAACAAACAAATGTAGAATCCTCTAGTGAGGATCAAAACATTAACTGCGGGGATTTCCCTGGTGGTCCAGTGGTTAAGACTCTGCACTTCTACTGCAGGGGGCACAGGTTCCATCCCTGAGCGGAGAGCTAAGATGCCACATGCCATGGGATACGTCCAAGAGACGAAAAAAGAAACCAACTGCACACAATGAGATGGGGAAGACCCGGTCAATATTGAGAATAAAGTGATGTGGCTGCCAGAAACATTACTTCAGCATATTAATAGGTGGGGTCATATTAATAGAGGAGTAGACTCAAGGAAAGGGGAGGTGAACATTCAGTTTTATTCTCTCAGTTCCAAGAGTCATACTTCAAAGAGAATATTGTTGACCTGGTAAGACACAAACAGAGGAGAGATGTCACCATGGTGAGATCTCAGAACCCTGTCCTTCAAGGAAAGGCTAAGACGACTGGAAGGGTTTGGCCTGGAGAAGAAAATCCTGGAGAAATAACAGATGACTTTACAATCCTGATGGGGTTCCCGCAAGAAAAAATAGTAAAGCTGGTCAGATGATATGGGAAAATGGGAAAAGCCTGAACTCTCCCCCGGAGTCAGAAAAGCTAGATTCAGGCTCCGCTGTTTACCAGCTACTAGAGAGTGACCACTCTTCACACTACAGCATGTGAGACACAATAAGGGCTGAGGATTGGTTTTCTGTGAGAGCTACAGATAGGAAAGCACTGGCAGAGATACTTCAGTTCAACCCTAGGAAGGATTTTCTTTCTTTCTTTTTAAAATTATATTATCATTCTTATCTCTGATTACAAAAGAAATACATGGTTGTATAAAACATTGGTAAACAGAAAAGCAAAATTAGATAAAAATTATATCAACCACGATCTGCATGAGGGCTCAGTCGCTCAGTCATGTCCTGGTAACCCAGTTGGCACAGTGGTAAAGAATCTGCCTGCCAATGCAGGAGATGCAGGTTCAATTCCTGGGTTGGGAAGATCCTCTGGAGAAGGAAATGGCAACCCACTCCAGTATTCTTGCTTGGGAAATCCCAAGGACAGAGGAGCCTGGCGGGCTACAGTCCATGGGGCAAAGAGTCGGACACGACTGAGCACACACACACACACCAATCACTATCTACCTTCTAATATTTAGGGATAGAATAGGTGATGGACTGATTGGTGGATATTAACAAAAATGGGATCATACAAATAATTATCTGAGAGAAATGAGAGTATCAACATATAATAATGTATATATTAGTATGTAAGGATGCTTATTGCAGTATTGTTTCTAGGGGGAAAAAAGCTGTTAATCACCTGATTACTCATCAGTAGGGGAATACTGGGACTGTCTGACAAACTAACAGAACATCCACACCATGCAAAACTGTACAGCTAATTAAAAGAAAGGACAGAGCTAGTATGTATTGCCTTCAAAATGTTTCCAACATATATCTGCTTAAAACAAAACAAGCTTATGGAATAATATGCATAGTATGATCCCATTTTTGTAGAAATGCATGCACTTATATATTTTCATATGATGCAAAGAAAACAGTATGATGTTAATGGTGGGTACATCTGCAGGGGGCAGAGCTGGAGAGACCAAGGGTAAGACAGTCCCTGTATTCTTTGAACATTTCTATGTTGCTTGAATTGGGATAATTTCAGCATATATTATGACTCAAATGACTGCAATTTAAATAAATAAACACCAGTCTACTCTCGACATGTCTCCATGCCATCAAAGACCCCACACCATATTTCATGACCACATGGATTCCTTGTGTGGATCTTCCTTAACGTGCTGAGCCTTCCGGTGGCCATTTGATACATCGGCAACTGTCCAAACAGGGACCTGGAGCATTCTGACAGACCTACCTGAAAATGTGCAGAGACAATGACCTACCCACGCCTCAAGCAGAAAATTATGATAGGTACACCAGTGTATGTGCACAAAGATGTCTGTACAGGAATGCTGGTGCCTTGTTATTCTTGCTAGCAAATAGCTAGGAACAACCTACATGTCTGACTTCACGAACTGGCTAAGTAAAAATGACAGGCTGATCATATGTTGCAATTCTCCATGCTGAATACAAGAAATGAGATGGAACTGTAGAAATGTACATGCTAAATATGCCAGGATATATTGGGAAGTGAAGGAGAAGGCGAGTTACAGAACAATATGTACAGTATGATCTCATTTCTATTTAAAATGTGTATGTGGTTGTGCCTTCAAAAAGCTGAAGGGTGTACATCAAGCTGTAGGTGGGATTTACCTGTAGGAGGTCCCTAGAATGTATGTCTCCCTATAAGGACGTAGATCTAGCGATACAAAGGGAGTGAGCTCCCCGTCCCAGGAGGTATGCAAGCAGAGACTGACTGCCCCGTTTTCAGGGATGCTGCGGAAGTGATTTCCACATCCCTCCGAGGTTACCTCGCTTCTCTACTTAGCCCTGAGAATCTCTCAGAGAGAGGAGCTTAGGACCGGGAGAAGAATCCACCGCTAAGGGGAAAGGGTTAAGCTGGGACGGCACTCCTGTGGGCGGGCTCCCCGATCGGCAGCGCGGGGCTCTGTTAGCCAAGTCTGAGCATCTCGGAGGATGCGGCGTGGAGCGCAGCTTCAGGGACGCGCGCAAGGTGAACGCGGGGGCTGCCAGCTTGGCGCCCAGGTGAGGAGCTGGACTAGGGGCGGGCAGTGGAGGGGCTCCGGCAGGGGGTATGGCCTGCAGCCCCCCTCTCAGGTGCGAGCGGCAGGGTCTGCACTAGCGCCTACCCCCACCCGGGACACTGCGGGAAGGCGCGGAGCCAGGGGAGAGGAGATGGAGGAAAAGGAGAGGTAACCCGAGATGGACCGGCTCCTGAGGCTGCCCTGCGGCGGCCCGCATCCTCCCCCAGGACGGCCTCTCCCCAGCCCCTGAGGTAGGGAGAACACCCTCCCCACTAAAAAAAAAAACAAATCTCTTCAGCAGCTGGCCTCCAGAGCTGGGCAGCCCCCTGCTCATCCGGAGATGACTACATCTCTTGGATCGGGGGTGGTGAGCAGATGGCATATGTTTATCGTTGAAGGCCCAACTCGCCTGCCTCCTCCTCTGCAAATCTTCTCGGACCCCCTGGGTAAACTGAGCCAGTGCGGGTTTCACAGCCCCTACTATAACCATTGGCAGCCTGTGTGACCTTGGCTGAGTTGCTCAACCTCTCTGAACCTTGCTTTTTTTCCCCTATGAAATGGATATACCCACACCTGCTTGTGTCAGGAGGGGTGGATGAAATCGAGGACATGCAGCTAAGCTTAGCACAGGAACTTGAGTGGGGACTAGCTCAACAAAGGAGAACTGTTATTAACCAGCGCCCGTGTCCGTGGCCTTCCAGTTCTTCCCCCTCAGCTCGATCCCACTCCGGACACTGCAACTGAGCCTTCTCTTCTGGTCCCCAGCACCTAGCCTGGGCCAGGAGCAGAGCATGGGCTCCGTGCATGTTTGAGAAGAACTAACGAGGCAGAAACTAAACTCAGTTTGGGGGGTGGGTTTAAGGGGTCTTTGATTCCCCCCAAAATTACCCACAAGCTTTGGTGAGCCTAGACATTTCCCTGGGGAGACCACCTGGCATTTTCTTCAGCTTCTCAAGGTATCTGCAAGCCACCAAGGATGAGGAAGCTGGGAGCTTGGAGCACAAGTGGTCCCCAGAGAGGAATCGAACAGGGTCTCTGCCCTTAAACTCACCCAGGCACTGGCTCTCACAGCCGCTGTCCCCCTCTCCTGGCTGTGGGGTCCCTCCCTGCCTCCCACCTACATTAGGGACTCTCAGGAAGGGGAACTGTAAGGGAATATACTTGGGCTAGGCATATGCAGTGACTGGAGATGAGAAATGAAATACACAGCCCTTGAGAAGCCCCAGGCGGGTGGGGGAGACAGGAGATTACTATACTCTGTGACCGGTGTGATGGGAAGGGGTGGAGGTGTCGGGGAAAGAAATACTCAAGCTGAAACAAGCCACTGTCATATCCTACCTGGATTTCTGCACTGGCCTCCCTCCCCCTTTTAAAACACTTCTCAGATCTCCCTTGTAACGTCTATGCTTGTCATCTTCCTCGGCTTCCTAGGTGGGACACAGAATAAAATCCAGGTGCCTTTTTGTGGCTTTTGAGAAAGCCCTGCCTCCCTGATTTCATCTCTCTCTGCTCCTTTCTCCTGTGAAGGGCCTTTGCACTTTCTGTTTCCTCCAGCAAATGCTTTTTCTGGATATCATCTAATGGATGACTCCTTCTTCCCGTTCTGTATTTAGCTCAAATGTCACCTGAGTGGCCTTTCTTGCACTCCTGTGTAAAGCCGTCCCCCATTCTTCTATTTCTTACCCCTGTTTTATGTTCTCCACAGCCCACCTTATTTAAAAGTATTCATTGTCTGTCTTTCACTCACAACACCAGCTCCGTGAGGGCAGGGAACTTGCCAGTCTTGTTCACTGCTTTATCCCCCAGGCTTGGCACACAGTATGTGCTCCAATTATTTGTTGACATGGTTAGAGGGTTGGTGAGAAAGAAAGCTTTCTGGGCAAAAGGAAAAGTCAGAGGGCTCTAATGCTTATTCAGCTCCATTTATGGACCTGGCCCATCATGTGTTTTGTTATGTCTTATAAGAGGCCCTTGGAGTTAGGTACTAATATTATACCCACTTTACAGATGGGAAAACCATGATGCGGAGGGGAAAAGTAAGTCACCCAGAAACTGGTGAAGCTGGGATTCAAACCCAAGTCCCTCCTCAAAGGCAGGGGCGTATTCCTCTCCCTCTCCACTTCTGTAATTTTTGAGCTGGGCCTTCAAGAATAGGATTTAAAATATATATATATATATATATATATATATATATATATTCATATGTAAAGGATTTCAGCAAGTGAAGGAGAAGGGAGATGGCATTCCAGCCTGAGGGAAGAGCGGTATCGAAGGGGTGGAGTGTCAGGCAGTTCTGTGGGTCCTGAGGGATGGGTGAGCAGCCTGGTGTGGCCTTGGGAGGCCAGGAGAGGACCTTATATTCTCTCCTGAGGGTGATGGGGAACCATCGAAGGTTCTGCAGTTCGGCAGGTGGCATGACCAGAGAGGTAGTGTCAAAAGGACTCCTGGTAGCATGCAGAGGCTGAACAGGAAGGAACGGGCAGAGGAGGAAGCTGCTTCTTTCCCACCAGCCCCCGTGGGGTAGCCGTGGGAGACCCCACCCTCAATCGCCATCCCTCTCTCCTTTTTTCAGGCTCATTCGGTAAGGACTGGAAGCAGAGGGCTCGAGGCCCAGGCATCAGCGTGGAGCATGGCCCCCAGCCCCTGGGGCTGCATGGATGGCTTCCTGCTGCTATTGCCCCTGCTGTCCCTGGGGACCAGCCCTGCCCTGGGCCGGGGCCTTCCCAGACCCCTTGAGGACTCAGAACCACACTTGACCCTTGGAGCCCATGACAGAGGCCCTCTTGACATGGAGCGTCGGGCCTTCAACTTCTTCGGGGAGAAGCCCCGAGACCAGAGCCCCTGGAACACCAGTGTTGCCCAGGTCCCTGCTGAGGAGATGCCAGAGAGGCCCGAAGACACCCTTGGCCCAGCCCTGCATGGACCTAAAGCAGCCCATGGGGCTCAGAGAGAAGGACTCTCAGTGACCGACGACCTCCAGGTGGCTCGAGGGCCAATTTCTCAGGGCTGGACAGGACCTCCTGACTCACAGGAGCCTATGGATCAGGAAGCACCAATCCCCTATCCACTGGGGCCCCCCCACCTCCCTTTCTTCCCCACGACTCCCAGACTCCAACTCCGGCTAGCCACAGTTCCTCCCACGTCGGCGGAACCTGGAGGCCAAGTGGGACAGCTACCACCTAGAGATGGTCTATCGGCCAAAGGCAAGACCAGGGTCTCAGAGACGTTTCCCTGGGACCACAAGGGCCCTTCCCCAACTCTTGCGCCCCACCCGGATATTGTGGCGAGGCCAGGGCTGGAAGAACAGGGTGGGGATGAAGAGGACTTCCAGGAGGCAGCTCAAGGCCCCCTCTCCACCCAACAGGGTCCAGCAGCCCCTGATACTGGCTCAGTATCACCAGCTGAGGGGGCATCCTCTCAGGAGCCTGAGTCCCAGCCAGACCTGGCACTGGCCAGAAGCCTTCCTCCCACTGAGGAGCAGTCCATGGAGCTGCCCAAGACGGCTGGAGGTGGGGAGGCCTGGGAAGTCAGTTTTTCAAGTCCCTCCCCCAAACAGGCTCACCTCCCTGATGTCAGGGGCTCACCAGGACCTCAACCATCAGATCCCCCAGTCTCAGAGACTTCTGATGGGCAGCCCAAGCCAGGTGAGTATCAAAGTGAGGGTGCTGATCAGGGCTGGGAGGGGCAGTGTTCCAGGGCAACTGGGTGTCCCCGTTTCTGTGTGACCTCTGGTCCCTCTGGGTCCCATTTACCTCATTCTGGCAAAGGAGGGTGATCATGCCTCTCTCCTGGAGGATTGTATTTGGGGAAACGCTGGAGGGTCAGGCAAAGCGATGACTGCTTTTTTTATTTCAGAGTTGGCAGCAGTGAATGGAGCAGATCCCATCTCCCCTCAGCGGGTGAGAGGTGCAGTGGAGGCCCCAGGTACCCCCAAGTCCCTCATCCCTGGCCCCTTGGACCTTGGCCCAACTGCAAACCGAACAGAGAGCCCTGTGGGATCCCTGAAGCCAGGTGAGGGCATGGCTGGGGGGTTGGCGAGAGCGGGTACTCTGGAATAAAAGAACCTGTGTGACGTATATAGGGGAGGGGTGGGGAATGAGTGGGGATGAATACCTCCTTAAAGGAACTGACCAACAACTTCAAACAACTTAGGATAATAAACTACTACTCACTGGGTACTCTGGGAGAAGTCATTTGCATTCTGGGGACTAGAAAAGTCTTAAATTAACATGGGTTTATTTAGTGCAAGAGATTCTCCAACTCCCATAATTCACTGGAGGAGCTTTGAAAAAATTCCAAAGCCCAGGCACCAACGAGAGGAATTCTGATTGAGTTGATCTCCAGGTGATTCTAATATGCAGCCCCTATTGAGAACTGCTGTTATGTCAATAAAAATGACAGGACACATCCATTTAACCCTTAGTGGGTGTTGGGGACGATGCTAAACGTTTAATCCTCACCGCAACCCAAGGGGGGGGGGGGGAGGATGCTGTTAACTATCCCCACTTTACAGATGTGCTTGGCAAAGTTATATAACTTGTTCACCACACCGGAGCATGATGGGAAATCAAAAGCACTTTTCAAAGGGCTATTTTAATATTGTTATTATTGCAGATGAAGCCGAGGAGTGGCCGGGGCGCCCCCAAAGCCATCCCCCAGCACCCCCTGTCCAGGCCCCCTCGACGTCTCGCCGGGGCCTCATTCGGGTCACCACGCAGCGCGCCCTGGGCCAGCCACCCCCTCCGGAGCCCTCAGCCAGCTCCACGGCATCAGTCCCTGCCTCCAGCCCCCCAGCCAACGCCACGGCACCCCCTCTGCGCTGGGGTCCTCTGCGACGGGTGCTGAGCTTTTCCTGGGAGCTGCACGTTTACGGGGTGGGGGTGCTCTTCCTGCTGCCCGCGTTGTTGGCACTGGCGTCGCTGGCAGCCGCCCCTGCTGGGCCCCGGCTGGCGCTGGTAGCGGCGGTGCTGGTGCTGGTAGCGGCGGGGCTGCGGTCCGCCTACATGCTCACCGACCCGTATGGCTCGCAGGCACGGCTGGGTTTGCGCGCCGGCCTGGTGCTCTACAATCTGCCCTTCCCCTTGCTACTCACCGCGCTGGCGGCCCTGACCTTGCTGGGTCTGGGCGTGGGGCTGCCACAGCAGCTGCAAAACCCGCTCCTCCTGGGAGCGCTGGCGTTGGCGCACGGCTTGGGGCTGCTCGCCACAGACCTGCTGTCAGCGAGGCCTGCGCTCAACCTCCTGGCCCAGGGTTTATCGTGCGCCTGGGGCGCGGCCGTGGCTCTGGGCACTCTCTGTCTGTGCCGTCGCCGCCTGTTGGACGGGCCGAGGGGCTGGGATGCCAGCCCGGGCCCGAGGCTGCTGGCCGTGGCCGGCGCGCTGGGGCTGCTGGCCAGCGGCTTGCAGCTGGCGGCGGCGCTCTGGCTGTACCCGGGCCCGGGCCGGGTGGGCCGCTTCTCGTGGGCTTGGTGGGGCGTCCACTTCTGGCTGCGCCTACTGGAGCTGACATGGGCACTCACCCTGGCACTGGCCGCTCTGGCCTCCGCGCGGCCCAGGCCGCCCACAGAGCACGCTTGCTGGGCTAAGCTGCTGCGCCTGGCGTGCCCCACGCCCTCTAGCAAGAGCGAGGTGCCGGAGCGGCCCAACAACTGCTATGCGGGGCCCAGTGGCGTCAGCGCAGGTACCCTGGACATCAGCAAGAGCCTCATCCGCAATCCGGCGGAGGGTGGGCCTCCAGCCACGCCCAGTTCCGGCGCCTGGGGTTCGGCTGCGTCACTGAGCCGCGGTCCCCAGGGTGGCCCCGGACTGTCCCGCAGCAGCGTGGGGCCGGCGCCATCGATAAGCGAGCTGGACCTGCGGCCGCCATCACCCATCAACCTGAGCCGCAGCATCGATGCCGCGCTCTTCCGAGAGCACTTGGTGCAAGACAGCGTCTTCCGACGCTGCGGCCTCCGCTGCCTGGCCTCCCCGCCGCCCGGGGGCGCGCTGCGGTCGCGCCGGGGCAGCCACCCCGACGCGGAGCTCGACGCCTTGGGTTCTTCGCTCCTCCGAGGCCGAAGCCGGTCGCTTAGCGACGTGCGCATGCGCGGCCCGGTCCCGCCACACGTGGTGGACGAAGTTGACGCGGCGGCTTCCGGCAGCTCCGTGGACAGCTTCTCCCGGGGCTCGCTCAAGATCAGCTGGAACCCGTGGCGTCACGGGCTGTCATCGGTGGATAGTCTGCCTCTGGATGAGCTGCCCAGCACAGTGCAGCTACTGTCTACCCCAGCTCCTGCCCTGGCTCCCGCGCGGTCTGGGGAGCCCCAGAATGGGATCCAGCCTCGCTGCAAGACGGGAGACTCGCGCAGCGCCTCCAGTGACACCATCGAGCTTTGAGGGGTCCAGAAACTCAGGACCAGGGCCCCTCCCTCGGGGCCCTAGCGCAAACCTTCTGGGACTTTAAGCATTTGAAAGACATTCCAGGAGTATTCCTGGGCTTCCAACTGAATGCAACCTCCGGAGACAGCCAGACATGAACCCACCCCCAGCCCAGGATTTTTGTTTTTTAAAATATCTCTATTTTTTTCAGCGGGTATTTTGCACAGAGGCCGAGACTTATACGGAATACAGGGTGGACATGCACGGATTTGAGGATGGGGAACAGGGTACAGGTGCCCGAAAACATCCCCTCCAGATTCCCCAGGGTGAAGATGAGTCTTGCTTGTCCAGACTGTCCTCTTTGTGCCAAAGAAATAAACCCTTAGGACTTGGCTCATGCCTCCTTCTGCCCTTGCCAGGTTCCTATTTAGAGGAGATGGCCCCCTTCACCCACCCACCTAGTGATTCCAAGTCCTGTGTGTAATGTGGAAGGGAGGAATTCCAAAGGAAAGGGCACTCAACTCTCCGAGGCTTTTTTTCTTGGTCTGCACCGGGTCTTCCTTGCTGTGTGTGGGTTTTCTCTAGTCTTGGCCAGTGGCCAGGGAGGGCTACTTTGGTTGCAGAGCATGGGCTCAAGGTCACGGGGGCTTCAGTAGTTGTGGTGAATGGGCTTAGTTGCCCGTTAGCACATGGAATCTTCCTGGCAGGGATCGAGCCCCGTGTCCCCTGCATTGGCAGGCAGATTCTAAACTACTGGACCACCAAGGAAGTCCCCTTGGAGGCTTTAGAAGTAATGGCTACCAATATTTCATGGAATATCTATCTGCTGTACACTTTTCAGCTCTTTATATCCATCACCTTAATTCTCACATTAAGCCTGAATGGGAAGCATTATCATGCCCATTTTATAGAAGAGTCATTTGTCAGGGTCCTTTGGCAAATGATAGGTAGTACTGAACTGAGAAAGTTCCATTCCTTTGGTTCCGCCATCCCCCTTCCTCTTTAACATACTTCAGGGCCAAGGCTCTCCTTTGCCTTCCTTCTACTCCTCCCATCAAGAGAGCCTTCAGTTTCCTAGGGTTTTAGGAAACTTCCCCAAGGGTGGAGGGCTCTCAGTAGCTTAAGCCAACCCATGGCAGGTGGGAACAGGTAGGAAGACAAGCTTCTCCATTTTCTAAGACCTTTCTTTATTTCCTGAGATGAATAAATAAATCAGTGGCCGAGGGGCAGGGGGGTGAGTACAGAACAGGAGCTGGCAGCATGCAGCTGGCAGGAGGGGGCTGTGAAGGGCCCACCCCTGCAGGGACACCTTCTCCCACCCCACCCTGGGCAAGGGCCAAAGCTCACCAGCAGCCACAACGAGGAGACACTGTTTAAAAAAAATTCACACATTGTGAAGCCGGCCCAGTGCCCCAAGGTCAAGATCTCAAGGCACCCGCCCTTTGGGCTACTTTTTCACCCCAGGGGCCTGGTGTCTGGGCTGCTCTATGAAGTGGGGAGGGGGTGCTTACCCCACTCTCAAAAATAAAGCAAGTGCCTCAAGTGTCCAGATGGGAGAGTCCTGACCTTGAGGGCAGCCTGGGCAGGAGGAGATGATGCAGGTGTGGCAGCAATTATCTGCCCTTGATGAAGCCCTCCAGCACACGGTCACTGCGCTCTGACAACCAGTAGCCAGTCATGGCTGCCACAGCTCCAATGAAGATGGCGGTAAAGACCAAGTCGCCCTTGGCAGCCAGTGTGGCCAGTGCGCAGATGATGACACCAAAGAACATCTGCTGCAGCACCACCAGCTCGTCCTCCGTCATCTCCGAGAAGAAGCCCGCTGACTCTGAGCAAGAGAAGCGCCTGTCACTCATTTCCTCTTTCTGGAGCCTCCTACACGCCTGATCATCGCTGCCACATACATGCCCGCTGGGCACGCCACCACACGGCATCATTCGCCACTGAGAACAACTCCCAGATGGGCAGTTATTATCCGTGTTTCACTAAATGGAAAACTGAGGTGCAGAGAGGTTTGCCCAAGGCCATGTAAGACAGTCATGTCAGAGCACATGTACAAGCCCAGCTCCAGAGTCAGAGCACCTGGATTTGACACCAGCTCTGCCACCTGCTTACCTTGGGGCCCTGGGCAAGCTGTTTCATCTCTCTGTGTCCCTGTTTCCACTATGCAGAGTGGGGATGAGAATAAGACCTATCACACAGGGTTTGTTTTAGGGGTGAAATCAGTCAGTATGTACAACATGCCTGGAACAGCATGTGACATGTAGTTCGAAACCATGCAGATGGTCACTATCACCATCACTGTGATTGTCCTTCATCTCATCACACCCACAGCTTACAACAGCCCTCAGCAGCTGGGCAAGGACAGATGGGGAAAGAGGCTTAGGGAGGCAGAATGATTTGACGCCAAGTCAGATTTCCTTTCTACCCTGGGAAGGGTGAGGCCACCAAAGGCCAGCCTGGAAGGTGGGGTTCTTGTGCCAGGGCAGCCTCGTGAAGGGGTGGGGAAGGGAAGGTCTGCAGCTGCCCAGGTGAGGGGCTTGCCGGCCCTCCTCCTGTATGGGAAACTCCCCTCCCCGGGCTCCTGGGGCTCACCTGGGATCTGCTCCTTCACACAGATGCCTTCCATCTGTTTGTAGCCGTCGGCACAGACGCAGCGGTAACTGCCCTCGGTGTTCTCACATTGCTGGTTCTCTCCTGGGCACACCGCCGTCTCGCACTCGTCCACATCTTGAAGGAGGGCAAGGAGGGCTCAGAGCCCTGACCGCCAGGGTCCCATCTCACTCACATCCTGACACCCCGCTGCCCTGGCCCAGGCAATATTCCGCCCTTCCTTCCCACACCCCGTCCACAGTCCAGCCCCTGTCGATTCGTGGTGGGCGAGGCACTCGTGGGTGGCAGGACACTCACCGAGACACTTGGAGCCCACCTGCTGGTAGCCAGGGCTACACTTCTTACAGCGGCCGGGTCCCGCCCCCATGCAGCCCAGGCAGGCCTTGGCACAGTCTGGAGCAGGGAGAGAGATGAGGGCGAGCTGCCCGTGGCCTGGGGGAGCGCTGCTCCAGAAGGGACCTAGGGTGGGGGGGTTGGGGCACCTGGGAAGGCAGCAGTTTGTGGGGAAAGGCGTCGGCAGCCCCTCCCACCCTCCCCACAGCTGTCCCCAGAAGACAGGAGCAGACACTCACCCCGGCACTCGTAGGAGCCCTCCGTGTTCACACAAAACTGGTCGGCTCCACAGCTGGCTCGCTCCGTGCCGCATTCATCAATGTCTGCGAAGAGGCCGGCAGGGTGGAGACTTCAGTCCCCATTTCACTCACAGGGAAGCTGAGGCCAGGGTGGTTGGGAAAGGACTTGCCCGGGCTCAAAGAGTGTGGCTGAGACAGCAGGCTGTCCGCCACCTGGACACAGGGGTGCAGCTGGACTCGGGCTGGCCACCTGGAGACTACTGGTTTTCAACTTAGTGGCTAACTGTGGCCTTGGGACCGAGTTTTTGCCAATGGGACGCAGACAAAAGTGACATGCTGCCCTTTTCGCTTGGCCTTAAAACAACGGACTTAGATGCTCTGTGCCCTTCGTTCTCTACCTCACCTCCTCAGTGCCAGGTGGTGGACAAAGAGGTGCCCATGATCCAGCCTCAACCAGGAAGACAATACCCAGGGGAGGACTGCACAGGAAGACAGAAGGAATCCAGGTCCTAATGACCATGATAAGCGGAGCTTTTCTGCTAGCCTGGACCACTGGCTTCAAGACTGATATGAGATGAAAAGAAATCTCTATATTCACTAAGCCACAGTCTTTGGGGATCTTTCTGTTACAGCAGCTTAGCCTTTACCCTCGATCTATCTAAATGACAAGACAGGGACCAAACTAAGTCTCGAACACAGGTTTCCTGACCCCAAGTTCAGTATCCTCATTCCCCTGGGTAACCCTTCTCCAATCTTCAAGACCAGAGCCCAGTTGACACCTCCTCCAAGAGGCCTTTCCTGATTCCCCACCACCACCAAACTGGATGAGACACATTTCCCGCTGTACAACAATAGGTCTCTACTGAAAGTGCCTGGTTGCTTTCCCGCTTTTCCACCCAGGTTGATATTTCTCTATGAAGATGGAGACTGGACTGGTCGAGCCTAGAGATATGTGTGTTGATGGGGCACCAAGCCCTTGCCTGCCCTCCCAGACAGGGTGCCACTCACCTACACACTTGAGGTGATGCAGGGCCCAGCCCTTCTTGCACTGCAAACAGTGTGACTCCTCAGGTCCTGAGCAGCGGGCACAGGGGCCAAAACAAGCTGGGCGCAACGGGGGAAGTATGAGGGTGGGCAGACCGGCATCCCACTCACCCGTGCCCGGCCCCGCGCCTCTGGGCTACCTACCCGAACATACCAGATGGCTGGCGTTGCGCTCCGCCTCAAAGTAGCCGAGGCCGCACTGGCCACAGGCCTCACCCCCGTAGCCAGCTTGGCAGTCACAGAGCCCGCTGCCCCCTCGAGTCCCGTCCCCTTCACAACGGCCGTAGCCACCGCAGGGCCGCTCCGCACCCCCAGGACAGGCTGTGGGCAGACACCGAACCAGGTGGGATCATAAATACAACTTCTTATGTAGAGAGTATTTTCCCCCATGTCAGTAAACATTTTTGGAGAGGAAACCATTTTAACAATGCCATAATATTCTGTCATAAAACTTTATGAAATTTACTTAACCACTCCATTGTGGAATGGTTAGGTTAATCACAAATCTTTTCTTTTAGGAAGACTGCATTGCCCATCTTTGTTGCTAACTCTTTATATGTGCAGCTGCAAGAGAGATTTTTCTAAAAGGGGCTGGTAGTAAGTTCAGCTCCTGTCTCAGGACTGTGTGGAAAAAAACTGGTGAGAGCAGGGCCTTCAAGGCCTGTCCCTAAGAAGGTCGTACCTTAGTCCCTTAGTCCAGGCATGGGAAATGTGGGGCTGGGGCTGGGGGGATTTTTCAAATACATGATAGAAACCATGGTCCCATCTGACTCAGTCTAGCCCCATATCTCTTTTCAGTCATTCCCCATTGATTTGCTCATCTCACCAACCAGCTCTGTGAGGTAGGTGAGTAGACACGTCCAGAGAAGTGATCTGAGGAGCCTGAGCTCACAGAGCCAGCCAGGGGCGGGGCCACAACTGGCCCCCTGGCCCCAGCAGTTCCCTTCTAGCCCCCAAGAGGACCTGGAAAAACTCACGAAGGCAGGAGGGCCCGAAGGTGCCTGAGGGGCAGCAGAGCTTCAGGGAATCTGAGCAGAGCCACTGGAAGAGGTCGGGGGCTTCTTGCTGCCTGAGGTGGGGGGACAGTGCAGGGGCTGAGACAGTGTCAGAGGTGCTGCCCACCCCACCCCCCAACCTCCCACAGCATCTGTGACACAGCCATTTTGGGCACAGGACCCATAAGGCCGCCCTCATCTTGTCTGGCAGAGTTGTAGACTGCAGCTCAGAGAGGGAGCTTTGGCTCCCCAGCAGTCCTTGGCACATGTGGGTTTGGAGGAAGGAGCCAAAGGAGGACATACCCCGAGCTCACCACCCCCTGCTTAACCAGCCGGCCTGGCCTTAGCCCCTCCCAGGAAGGCCCCCGTCACTCACTTGTGAAACCACCAGCTCTCCACCAGCTCCTCACTCAGCTCCAGCAGGCGGTGGCACTCGAAATCCGACTTGCTGCACACGCCCTCAAGCACCTCTACCAGGCGGGTCTCACTGACGGGACAGGCAGGGGTGGTAGGAACACTCTCCAGCCCACCGACTACCCTCCTTATAATCCCTTCCCCCACCTGGTGCCACAGTGTCAAAGGCCACAGGCCAAGGGGTACTAGTTTTGGGAGTCAGACAGAGCTGGGTTCCAGTCTAGTGGTGTGACCTTGGGCAGGTCATTTAATCTCTCCTAAGCATGTTTTCTCATCTGTAAAATGGGGACAGTGACTCCCCTGCAGATTTGCTGGAAAACAGCTCAGTCCCTGCATCTGTACAACATAATATGATAGCCTTGCTCGGTAGATGTGCTTAAAAACATATCATATAACAAGTGTTGGCAAGGATGTGGAGAAACTGGAACCCTCCTATATAGCAGGTGGGAATGAAAAATGGTGCAGCCACTGTGGAAACCATTCAGCAGTTTCTCCATAAGTTAAACATGGAATCACCATATGACTCAGTAATTCCACTCCTGGATACTTTGCCAAAAGAATGCAAAACAGGTGTTCAAACAAAAACTTGTACACAACCATTCACAGCAATACTATACACAGTAGCCAAAAGGTAGAAACCACCCAAATGTCCATCAACTGATAAATGGATAAACAAATGTGGTCTATTAATGCAACAGAATATAACTAAGCCTTAAAAAGTAATAAAGTACTGATATCTGCTACAAAGTGGATGAACCCTGAAAACATTATGCTGAGTGAAAGAAGCCAGACATAAAAGGCTATATTGTATGATTCCAACAGAATCAGCAAATCCACAGAGACATATAGCAGATTAGTGGTTTCCAGCAGCCGGGGGAAGAGAGAATGATGCTCCATGGAGATGGAGTTTCTTTTCTGGGGAATGAAATTGTTTGGGAACTAGATGATGGTAATAGTTGCAAAACACTGAATATACTAAATGTATATACTAAATATTTAATATACATTGGTATATCTAACGGTAAATTTATCTAATGGTAAATTTTATGTTATTGCATTCTACAACAATAAAAAAAATGTTTAATGTATATACAATACAAAAAATGCATTACATTATGCTTAAAGGGTCTGGCATAGTGCCTGGCATATAGGAGGTGGTGACTTAAAATAAAACCAAAAAACAGGAACCGTTATAGAGCTAGAATGGCCCTTAGGGTTACCATGGTCAACCCCCTCATTCCCAAATGAGGAAACTGAGGCCCACTGAGGGAAAGGAAAATGACCAATGTTACATAGTAACAAAACTTTTCTTTCTAGCGGTTTAATCACAGTTTAATCTTTACCACAATCATATAAAACTGGATTGACTTTAATACTCCCAATTTACGGATAAGGATGAGGATCAAAGGTGAAGTGATCTATCTTCCCGTAGGTACAAAGGATCACAACTGACAACATGGCCTAATTTCAAGCATGGCATTCCAATCCCTGATTAGACTTTGAAAAGCTAAAGGGTCTAGGACTCGGGCCTCTCCTCTCAATATAATCTCATCTTGGGAGGGGGGATCGAGATGGGGAACACATGTAAATCCATGGCTGATTCATGTCAATGTATGGCAAAAACCACTACAATATTGTAAAGTAATTAGCCTCCAACTAATAAAAATAAATG
The DNA here is from genome assembly GCF_019320065.1 of Cervus canadensis. Classification (NCBI taxonomy): domain Eukaryota; kingdom Metazoa; phylum Chordata; class Mammalia; order Artiodactyla; family Cervidae; genus Cervus; species Cervus canadensis. The sequence continues at coordinate 42,533,912 of NC_057407.1, read as the reverse complement.
GAGAGAAAGAAAAAAAAAATCTCATCTTGTTCCCTGGCTTTATAAACTGACTATATGTTGATGACTGTCAAATTCATGTTTCCAGCCCTATTTCTCCCCTGAACTCCTGACTCCTACATCTAACTCTACTTGACTATTTAATGGACGTTGCAGCCCAATATGTCCAAAGAGAACACCTCATTCCATGCCTCCCCTAGACCCATTTATCTCATCTCAGAAAACAGTCCTACTATTCACCCAGTTGCTCAGGCCCCAAACGGAGTGAGCACCTTTTATTCTTTTCCTCTCACACCTCATAATGATTCCATCATCATGTCCTATCCTATCTGCAAAATAAACCCAGAAACTGACCCTTTCTCACCATATCCACCACTGCCAACATGCCTAGTCTATGACCTAGCCTCCCAACTGGTCTTCCTGCTCCTCCACCACCACCCCCTATAATCTGTCCCTGTGAGAGACCTTTTGTAGGTATAAATAAAACTGTTATCACTTCCCGGCTCCAAACCTTCTGATGACTTCCTGATATACTCAGAGCAAAATCTAAATGTCTGTCTGTGACTTTCCGGGCCCTCTGCCTTCATCTTCTGCCATTCTCCCTTCAGTTCACTCCAAATCCAACCGCTACTCAAATACATCAAGCTCAGTCCCACTCTGTCCAAACCCTTTCCTGAACTGTTGCAGTCTACTTCTGCACCTCAGGTCTCTGTTCAAATGTCATACGCTGAATGCAATGTCTCCCACCAATCTGCAGTCCATCCTGCTTCACCTGATATGACTTTATTAATTTGTTGGGCTTCCCTAGTAGCTCAGTGGTAAAGAATCCACTTGCTAATACAGGAGATGTGGATTTGATCCCTGGGTCAGGAAGATCCCCTGGAGAAGAAATGGCAACCCGCTCCAGTATTCTTGCCTGGAAAATCCCATGGGCAAAGCAGCCTGGCAGGCTTCAGTCCACAGGGTTGCAAAAGGGTCAGAAGTGACTTAGTGACTAAACAATAACAACTTATCTATTCACTGTCTCCTCTACTAGAACGTAAGCTCCTTGAAGGTGGGATTCTGATTGGCTTGTTTAGTGCTGTCCTGTATTCAGAGACATTGGCCACGAGTCTCTAGGCCTCCACCAGCATAGCAGAGACTGGGATGTTAGGTATACAAACTCACCCCTCCAGCCTCTTTCTTACCTGTCTTTGTATTTGGACAACTTCTCTTCCTCCCAAGCAGTGTTTCCACCTCCAAAGTTGTCCCGGATGGTTCTCTCCAGGCCCTGGAAATGGAGAAAATTAGTAATATTAAATAGCTAAGTACACTGCCTGGCACATTCCAGCACTTGTATTTCACAAACCAGGAAACTGAGGCAGAGAGGCAACCTGCCCAAGTCTATTCAAACAGCAAGTAACCAAGCTGGGACATGAGTCCATACAGACTTGTATCCCAGAGCTCCAAACTCTCAACCCCTGTGTTACAGTAGCTGGCCCCTCCTCTTACATTGCTGACGCACCCACCTTGTTGAAGCTGTCAACCAGTCCCCGGCAGGTGTGACACGGATGGGGCTCAGTGTGGGGAGAAGACTGGGGAGGCACAGAAATTTGGACCCAGACCAGGCCTGGGAAGCCAAGGAAGAGGCTCAGACCACAGAGCAGAGCTGGGGCCATGCCCCTTGAGGATCTTGGGGCCATCTTTTCCCAGGCTGGGGACCTGTAGACAGAGGATATGGGGAGGGTTCACTAGGGAAGCCAAGTGGGAAGGAAAAGGGTGGGTTCTGCGGTGCTGCGGGTCTGGGGGCCCAGATCTGTGTTATAAGAAAAGAAGGCTAGACTGGGTTAAGTCCGAGGGAGGGGAGGCAGTTAGGGAAAGGAAGCTATTCTAAAATTCCAGGACGGTAATAAGTTAGCATCGCCGCTGCGGGGGGGAGATGGCCAGGATCCTCGGCAAGGAGGTAGGAGTCAGCCCATCGTTTTAGAGTCGGAATACGGTTCTAAAAGGCTGAATCAGCGGAATTATGGAGAACTGGTCAGATTCCTAAATACTGCGGGAGAAGACTCCGGATGAACGGTCTTGGGGGGAGGAGTCCGGAACCCCGGTGTGGGGGAGGGTGGAGGAGCCCGGATCCGGATATGAAGAGGTCAGGTCCAGGGCCTTCAGACGGCAAAGGCGTGGCCCACTAGCGGTCAAGGAAGGATCCAGATCCACAGAGGCCGAGGAGGAGAAAGAGACTACCCACCCAGCCCGCGGCCGCCAGCAGCTCAGTCTTCCCCAACGCAGCGGCTGCGTAAGACGTGCACCCACCGCCTACTCCGCAGCCGGGAGGGGCGGAACCCACGCCACAGCCAATGGCAGCGGGCCATGTGCTATTGCGTCACCCCATGCCAGCCAACCAGAGACGTCTCCGGACTGCACCTGTCCGGGAGTTAAAGGGGCGCGGGGATACCGGATGCTGGTAGTTTGGTGGACAGTCGCTGAGGAGACACACTGGAGACACGGGTAGAAAAATAGCGTCTGACTTTATTCAAGTCCTGTCTCCTGCCTCAGGCCCCATCCCGCGTCCTGTCCCCAGGGCCGCCGGGGGCCGGAAACAGCTATCCAGGGCAGGCTGCAGGGCCCGGGACACTTGCTCCGCTCTCTCCGCGAGCCGCCGGGGGCGGGGGGCGGCGGGCCCCTGCAAAGTCCCCAGAAAGTCGGGCAGCTGTGAGGGCAAAGAGAAGACTGGCACGCTGCGGAACAAGGCGGGCACAGCGTCCGCGGGCAGCAGTTTGTCAAAGTAGGCCCCGACGTAGCGGCCGGGCGCACGGCCCTGCAAGAAGTCTGGCAGCACGCAGCTGAGCGAGGCAGTGAAGGCATCGTGGGGGCCGTGCGCCCTGGGCGCCGAAGTGGCATCCTGCAGCCATTCGCGGCACAGCGCCACGGCCCCGGGCGAGAAGAGCAGGACCACCACGCCGCCCTCCTGCAGGGTCTGACGCCGCTGCGCGTGGAACCAGGCCAGCGCTCCCTGTGCGCTCAGATCGCGGCGGCTCCACAGGTCCACGGCCACGCGCAGCGGCAGCTGGCACAGTGCCGAGGCCAGGGCGCCCACCAGGCGCTCGAAGCTTGCGTCGTCGGCGGAGTAGAGGAGCAGAGCCGCGCGGCTCCGGGCGGCAGCTGCGGGAGAGAACAGAGCGGGAGGGAGACGTGAGCTGGCCCGAGGCCCTGCCCGCTGGGGGCGGGCCCCGCCCGGCTCTTGCTCACACTCACCCCCCGCGCGGATGTCCTCCTTCAAGAGCCTCAGCCACCCTGCGAGGGGAGAGGAGCGGAGGCAGCCGGTCAGCCCGGTCCCCGCTTTCTCCTGGCCAACTTCCAGTCCTGCCCCCTGGGGAATGGGGAGCTGGGAAGCGCTCACCTTTCACATGGTTCATTTTGAGAAGAAGGAGAAGGAAAAGCACAGCGACCAAGAGTAAGCAGGCCAGCCAGACCAGGACCCAGCGCTGGTGGATGTCTAGGAGAATGAAGGGAGAAGATGGGCTTGTTAAGAGACCCCCACTTAACAAAGGAGAAAAACACAGGCTCAGAGAAATGAAGTGAGTTGCCCAAAGTCAGAGCTCACAGGGTCAGAGTACAGGGTATGAACACAGATCAGTCTACTTGGGTGACCTTGGATAAGTGACTTCACCTGCCTCAGTTTTCACCTCTGTAAAATTGAGATAACAATGGTATCTACTTCAGAGGATTCTTGTGAGGACTGTATGTATTGACCCACATAAAGCACTGAACATAATGCTGGATGGACACAGTAAGTGCTCAGATGTCAGCTAAGATTATTGTCCCCACTCCAAGGCTAGGGTTGCTGGACTCTTGACCTCACTCTCTTGGATGACTGCAGCAGCCTTCTATCTGGTGTCCCTGACCTCTTTCTTTTTTGCCTCTAACTCATTATCACATAGCTCAGTTGGTAAAGAATCCACCTGCAGTGCAGGAGACCTGGATTTGATCCCTGGGTTGGGAAGATCCTCTGAAGAAGGAAAAGGCTACCCACTCCAGTATTCTGACTGGAGAATTCCATGGACTATACAGTCCATGGGGTCCCAAAGACTTGGACACAACTGACTGACTTTCACTTTCACTTTCATTACCACATGTCAGCCCGAGATCTTTTTAAATGCAAATTTGATTATAGCCTTTCAGGAAGCTCCTGCTATTCTTAATATAAAATCCAAATTGGTTACATTGGTTCCCAAGGCCCTACAATGGCCCTCATGTCCTCATCTCATGACAGAGGTCTACCTCTCAAAACACAGTCACACTGGCCACCTTGGAGTTCCTCAAAAAATCACCCAGGGTCTTCACAAAAATGCATCTTTACCCACCCCCTTCATCTAGCTCAGCCTTCAGAGTTCATGTCCAACCTTTCCCCTGAACTCACCTGACCTAGGTCAGCTCCCCTCTATAAGCATTCAGGGCTTTGGACACTGGCGTGAGGACAAGGATTGTGTCTCTGGTGATGCTGGGATCACCAGATTAGTTTGTGAATTAAGGAATTACCCTCTGGTTGATCTTAGCCAGGGAAGGACAAGGCCATTGTGTGTGCTTCCCTGGGAATGGTCCCTGTCAAAATTCCAGCTCCCGGTACAGACAAGGGCAGTTCTTGTAATACTCACACTTGTCCATGGGGCAGGCCCAGAGTGCTCCCAGGTCATTGTCCCACAGCTGTAAGATACAAACAAAAGCAAATCCAGGGCCCCAGCTTGGTGTTCCACACCCACCAAGTTCCGGTCCCAAATTTGCAGCCTCAACCATGCATATCTCCCCACACACAGCAGGTTGCCACAAGCTGCTCTGATTTGCTCATGCTGTGCCTGGTTTCTGGACTCTGCCTTCCTCCTGGTGCCAGAACTGGCCCACAAAAAGAGATCTTTCTTTGAATGTCCCCTGGAACCCAAAGCTTAACACATTGGTTATTGACTGTCTTAACCCAGTGGTTATCTGTTTGCTGGTTTCTTACCCAGCAGTGAGCAACTTGGGGACAGTGGCTCAACCCTTAGCTTTCCCTGGGCTAGACACAAAATAAGCACATGGGTGGATGGGTGCTAGAGGACAGTGAGGAGAACCCTGCCCCAGGAGGGTTCTCTTTCCTGCTAGGCACAGGAAGAGGTGGAAGAGGTTTAAGACAGGGTTTGAAGCCTGTTACCTTTTGGCATTGGGAAGGGCCCTCCTGCCACCTACTTACCTGTAGACACTGGCCCGACTGCACGTCTTGTAGTAACTGCTCTCCAAGGCGAGCTGCCCTCTGCCAAGCCAAGGAGTGGGGGCTGTCACCTAGAGGCACCACACCTAGGAGACCACCAGACTACAGGTGGGCAGAATAGTTGGGGGGGGGTAGGCGGTGGTGCTGGGAGACTTTTGAGAGGCCAGTGAGAACAAGGCCCAAGTCTAAGTCACCCCCACATTGCCAGAGACCAGCACAGGGCTTGGCTCAGAGGAGGGGAATGTGAAGAGAGTGAAAATTTGAGGTCAGGTATGAGATGGAGCTGGAAAGGGACATGGAGGAGGGTCCGCCATCCCTCACCGTGGATGCCCTGCTGAGCAGTGGGGTGCAGCCACTGGGTTCCAAGGCACAGAGGGAACCATTGTCCTGGGGGCCTCGTGTCTCCACCAGCAGCATGTCATCCTTGAGGGGCCCCAGGGAGTCTGGAAAGGGTGAGACCCACTCTGAGTTAGACCCAGCCCAACCCTGCTCCATGCCTGACCTTCACCCAGGAGCTGGCACTTCCTGGGTCCACCCCATCGCAGTGGCCTTGCCCCAGCCTCCCCCGAGGTCCCACTCACCAGCCCACAAGCACTCTTGCAGCTGTATCTTCTCCCAGGTGCTCACCTGCTCAGAAGAGGCCAGAGTTAGAGACATGAGGAAGAGAGAAGCTGAGGCCAGAAAAATCAGAAGAGAAGGAAGGAGAGACAAGGGGGAGGCCTGTCAGGTTGGGAGAGGAGGTGGTCTGGACTCTGGACCTGAACTTAGGCAGATCTAGGTTCAAGGCTGGTTAATGAGGAATCACTCCATCTTTCTCAGCCTCAGCCTTGTGAGGTTATCTGTGCTAAAGGGCCTGACGGCCCTAAATTGCTTCCCTGTTTAATCTCTAAACTGTGTCTGAACTTTTTTGTGACCCCATAGACTGTAGCCCACCAGGCTCCTCTGTCCGTGGGATTTCCCAGGCAAAAATAGTGGAGTGGGTTTATTTCCTTCTCCAGGGGATCCTCCTAACCCAGGGATCAAACCTATGTCTCCTGCGTTGGCAGGCGGATTCTTTACCACTGAGCCACCTGGGAAACCCAGTCCTAAATTAGCTCTTTTCATTTCTTTAAAAAAATAAAATTTGTTTTTGATGTGGACTATTTTAAAAGTCTTTATTGAATGCTACAGTATTGCTTCTGTTTTATGTTTTGGTTTTTCAGCTGCAAGGCATGTGGAATCTTAGCTCCCCAACCAGGGATCAAACCTGTACCCCCTCCACTGGAATGCAAAGGACTGCCAGGGAAGTCCCTACTCTTTTCATTTCTGATAGCACTTTATATACTCCCTTCTCATCTAACCACCTTTTCAAAGAAGCCTCATCTGACTGCCCCTCTTGAAATTGCAACTACAACCCTCCTTTATCCTTCCCCATCTTTTTCTATAGCAATTATACACAATTATAACAGACTATGTAATTTACTCATTATGTCTGTTGTCTGTCTTTTTCTATTAGAACATAAGCTCTCTAAAGGTGGGAATATTTATTGGTTTTATTCACTGACACAGCTATCCCAAGAGCCTAAAACAGTGCTTGGCATATAGTAGTTGCTCAATAAATCTTGAATTAATATTTTTATAACCACCCTTTGAGGTTGTAAAGCAACCCATTTCTCCAGGTAGGGAAATGGGATAGTTATAGCAATTAATCAAAGCAGCTAAGGTTTGCTGAACATTTAGTTTGTGCCAGTCACCAAGGTGAAGCACTTATTTAATCTTCATAACCACTCTATGAAGTAGTTACTATCATCATCCCCATTAAATACATGAGGAGACTGACGTTCAGACAGGTGAAGTGCCCAGGCTCTCATGCCATGCACTGCTAAAGTAAATAGTGGAGCTCCTAAAGAGGAAGCTGGTAACCACTTTGCTCCAGGGACCCAAGGATAAAGTGGATCCAGAAGACTGGGGGTCCGTGCGGTCCTGTCCCCAGCTCAGTTCTCTGGCACCCCCTTCTTGCCTGGACACAGACGTTCGGGTGGCCTTTCAGCAAGGGGAACTCAAGAACCTTCTGTGGAAAGAGGATAATTCATGAGGTCATGAAAGTGGGCTCCTGGGCTCCCCTTCCTTCCCCAACCCCAGAAACCTTCTGCCGCTTCACTTACATTCACAGTAACATTTTCTCGGGGCAGCGGTGGGACCAGCGGCAGGCAGGGGCCCCCATCCAGTGCCTGCCAACACAGAGTGGCCTCGGCGGGCAGCGAGCACGGCGCGTCTAGCCGCCAGCCCCGCGGTGGAAGCAGCTGCAACCGGGCAGCGCGCCAGAGGTTTCGGTGTGCACGGGGGTCTGCAGGCAGAGGACCAGGTCACTGTACTGCTCACCAGCAGGTCCCTCCCGCAGTGCTCCCAGCCTGGCAGGACCTGTTCACTCACCCTCCTTAAAGGGGCAGATGCTGGTCCTGACAGAATCGGGCTCCAGAGGCCACACCTAGAAAGGAAAGAGAGCTCCGCAGGTCATTTCAACCCAGCCAACCCTCTGCTTAAAGCCCTGGCGATGCATTCATTCAGCCCCAAACAGTCAGCCCTCCTTGGCCCTCCTTATCCACCTTCCCTCATCCTCAGATCAGAAATATTTGGGGAGAAAATTCCCGAAAGTTGCAAAAAGCAAAACCTGAATTTATCTACAGGAAACTGTTTATATAGCATTTAGGTTGTATTCGGTATTATAAACAATCTGGAAATGATTTAAAATATATTGGAGTATGTGAGTAAGTTATATGTAAATACCGCACCATTTTATATCATATAATGGACTTGAGGATCACAGACTTTGGTATCCACAGAAGTCCTGGAACTAATCCCTCTAGGATACTGAATATAGAGGGAGGACGTATTTCACAAACATATGGTCTTCTTGTTCTCTGCAAAGTCCTAGAATTGCACACATATATTCTGTCGGCAATCCCCATGCCAAGATCTGGCAACATCTTCATTCAACAAATTTTTAATGAGTACCTACTATGTGTCTTAGCACTATGGTAGGCATGGGGACATTCAACAATTAAATCCACAATCACTTTGTGAGAATATACTACTTGCCAGGTACTGTGCTAAGTGTGAAGAACACATCCATTTATTCTCCATTTGTTCTTTCAATAGACTTTTTAAGTGCACCCATTCTTGGCTTAGCCTTGTTCTAAGCACAGGAGAAATATAATAATTTATTCAGCAAACCTTTAAGAGCACCTACTATGTAGCAGGCATTGTGCTTGGCAATGAGAACATTTTTGTCAAATGAGAAATGTTTGTCATAGCAAACATTTCATGAGTGTCTGTTATATGTCCTAACACTGTACTAAGCAGTAGTTTCACGCATTAATTCATTAACTTAACAAACTTGATTAGCACCCAGTACATGCCCAGCATTATGCAAAGCTCCAGGGAAATTACTTAATTGGAATAGAATTATTTCCTTGCCTTCAGGGAAATTACAGATTCACAGTTGTAGTAAAAATAAAACAAATTAATAAATCAAGCACTCAATTTACCGAGGATCTGTGGTGTGCAAGAAGAGACAGGTGCCCAAATAACAAAAGAAATGATAAGTAATGAGCAGAAAGGACAGAAATGCAAGAACTTTTGGACATAGGAGAGGCCAGGAGTTTGAACAAAAGCTTTGGGAAAGAGGTAACATTTGAACTGGAAGGATTAGTGTTTATGAAAAGGAAATGAGGGTGTTTCAGGTAGTGAGAATGAGAGACATGAATCTTAGAGGGAGAACATGGGACCTGATGACCAATTAAGTGTACAATCAGAGGGAGAATGTATTATTATAGCATATATAAACTGGAAGTGGCACACTTCCTTGTAACAGCCCTTTTAGGCTGGTACTGTTATTCCCATTTTACTTATAGGAAACAAGCTCAGAGAGGTGAAGTGAATTGCTCAAGGTCACAGAGCTAGGAAATGGCAAGAATCAGGATTCAAGTAAGTCTGAGTTCACAACACAGGCTCTACTCTCCAGGGAGGCCCAGAGAGGGGACTGGAGGAGTAGCAGAAGCCTTCAAAGAGCAGGGAGAGTGTTCAAGGCATGCACAAAAAGAGGACTCAGGACAGCAAAGGTCGGCAGGTTGGGGGGCAGCCCCCCTAGGAGCCATAGATCCCACCAGGAAGGTGAGGACCAACCCTCTTACCGATTCCCTGATCCCCTTCCCCAGGCCCCCAGTCGGACTCTGCTCCTACCTGAATACAGAGGCAGGGCACCAGGTCTGTGTGGTTCAAGGTAATGGTCTGTGGCCCAGTCTGTGGGACAAGTAGAAGGGGAGAAGCTGGAGAAGATGAGTAGGAGGAAGGCTGCAGGCCAAAGTTAAGGACACGAGGCGGGCAGCTATTCCCCCACTTATGATCCTTGCTTTGACTGTGGGTGGTTGTGTCCTTTTCAAGGGTCCCCTGTGATAAGGCACCTGCACCTTTAGCATGGGTGTCAGCCTACGGTGAGAATGGACTTGGGGTGGGGGAGGCCTCACCAGGTTACTGTGCCACCAGGGTTTTATAGGGCCCTGGGCTTGGTTCCAGTACAGCGAGAGGCCGAAGTGCTGCTCCTCAGAGACATCCAGCACCAGGCGCACATCCTCGCCATCTGCAGACACGTTGAGCCAGGGCAGGGCTGTGGGGGGATGCAGAGACAGACAGTCTTCCCTCACCTGTTCTGCACAGCCAAGCCTGGGTCATACCCACCCACTGCCCTTTGGAGTTTCCTTCAAACCACTTAGACTAGGGGGCCCCTGGAGGGCAGAGCCTGTGTCTCCATCGCGAACCAGACTTTGGCCGCACCCCAGGATGGAGCCCGTGCAGACCCCAGTATGGGGTCTGGAGATGGCTCTTCTCCTTGCTTCTCCCTCTGCAGCCAGAAAGTACCCCATAACCACTAAAATAAAGCATTTTCCTCTGCTCAGAACCTTCTGATGCCTGCCCCCACCACCTCACTCCTACAGTAAAAGTCAGGGTCCTTACAATGCCTGCAAGTCCCTCCCGTCTGGCTGCTGTGACCCCTCTAATCTCATTTCCTAGCACTCGTGTCCTTATTCACCTGCTGCAGACACACTGTCCTCCTTAACAGTGTGTTTAATACTTAAACATACCAGCCACACTCCTGCCTCAGGCCCTTCATGCTGGCTCTTCCCTCCACATGGAACCCTCTCCCCTTGGATACACATATGGCTCCTCCCTTGCCTCTTTCAGGCCTTCTGCTGACTGACCACTGACCACTGCCACTCCCAACCTTCATATCCCTCTTCCCTGAATTTTCTCTGTAGCATTAATTACCATCTAACTTATTGTGTATTTCACACTTCCACATGTTTATTTTGTCCTCCATCACCTCTACCGTGACCCTGACTCCCAGCTAGAATGTCAGCTCTGTGAGGGCAGGGATTTTTGTCAGGTTTTCTTTTTTTAATTGGTTTATCTCCAGTGCCTAGGGATATTCCTGGGGCAGAATAATTACTCAATAAATATCTGATGACTAAGTGAATCAAGGTCTACTAAATGAATAAAGACATGAAATCCGTGATGTGTATCTGTATATCAAAGCCCTGGTGCTGAGCAGTCTTAAATGAATTACCAAAGAGGCATCAAGCTTAAGTTTAAGAAACTAAGCAGAAAATGAAGTTGAAATAATTTGAGAGTTCAGAAGCACCACAGTGTTTCTACCTTGATGTGGCTGGTAGTTCTACAAGTGTACACATAGGTAAAAATTAATTGAACTGGAATTAAAATTAGTGGACTTTACACTTTTCTGTATGTATGGTACACCATGATAAATAAAGTATTTTTTTTAAAAGGAACAAAAGTCCAAATAGTGCACGTGAAAAACATCAGAACCTTGAGATCCTTAGCCCTTATTTTATGGTTTAAAGCTATTTTTATTTTGATATATTAGGGGGAGGTTTACACCATAATCCTGACCATGCTTTGGACCTCTGGATGTCCCTGGTATGAATAAATATTTGTTCTAAGGAGTGAGAATTCACCTTTGAATGCCTGGCACTGAGTAAGAGCTACTGCAGATCATGTGTGATAAATGAATGAATGAGTTCTGTGAGCCTGTGGGGTGTGGCAGCCAGACCTGAAGTTGACTCCCAGGGTCCCTCCCACTCCAGAACAAGCCCCTCCCTCCTCCCAGCTGGACCTAGCTCCTACCCCAGCAGCTCTGAATGTTGTCCTGGACTTCCAGACCCCTGCAGTCTGGGGAGAGATCACAGAAAAGCCTCCAGTGGGGTTAGGGGCCAAAGAAAGGAGGGGGGCAAACCAACCCCTGGGAAGACTCCCTGTCCCCTCAATATCACCCATATCCACTTCAGCGCCCACTGGGGAGCAATGTCACCTGGGGAGGCTGGGGGTGAGAGTGCCTGAGTGGAGTTGGGACAAGGAAGGGGGTGAATGTAGAGGGGCAGTGGCCAGTGGGGAGAGAGACAAGGGGCCAGACTTGGGGCCCCTCAGGCTCTGGGGTCACTCACCAGGGAGCTGCTGCGTGAGATTGAGTTCCTTCTGGTACCTGGGCTGAGTGTAGGACCAGATTTGCACCTCAGCTCCCAGGGCAGCCTCGAAGCAGTCAAATACTACAGAGCCCTGTGAGGAGAGGGTGGCGGAAGGCTGGTGGTATAAGGCTCAGAATCCTCTCCATGGACCCTCTCCACTCACCCTCTGCCCTATTCCCAACCAACGACTATACTGTATGGCCCCAGATTCCATCGTGAACGTGTCCTCAAGGACTCTAGTGCTAAAGCACACACCCTCAGGAGGAGAGGCAGCAGGGCCAGTTAAGGGATTACAGAAGAAAGATTAAACTTTCTGAGACTCTTCCAAGCTGGGCATTATACCAGGTATTTTACATATATCAACTCATTTAATTCTCACAACAGCCATATGAGATAGGACTATTCTCCTTTTTCTTTTTTGGTGGGGGAGGCACACATCTCATGGCTTGTGGGATCTTAGATCCCTGACCAGGGATCAAACCTCAGCAGTGAAAGCTGGAAGTCCCAACCACTGGACTGCCGGGGAAGTCCCGAGGTGGGACTATCCTTATTTATGGATAGGCAAACTGGAGCATGAAGGACTGAAACGACTTGCCCACAGCCCTGCCGAAATCAGGACTTACTTAAAGAGATAGTGCACGTGAAAGTACTTCATGAATTTCATCTTTAGGAAGTGGTTAGCGTTATTATTGTTTTGCGTACCACAGACTGACCAGGCTGCACCAGGGCAGCGGGCACTTGCACCTCCAGCAGGACGCAGTGGGCAGTAGGGTAGGCCTGGAAGGAGAGCACGACGTGGGCCTGGAGAGAGACTGTGAACAGGGCAGGGCGGCGGTCAGGCCCAGGAGGCCAGGGCAAGGCTCTGGGCAGCGGCAGCTGGGTTGGCCAGTTTCTCCTCACCGTTCCTAGGCTCCTCAAGCTCTGGGTCAGCGGCTCTTCTGAACTTCTCTTCTTTGTCAGGATCTCCCCAGTACCCTGGAAGGGCCCGAGAGCAAGGCACAGGTCCAGCCTCGGCTCTGGGTTTGGCTTCCTTCTAGGAAGCTCGGTGCTTGGAAGCAGAGGCCAGGCCTGGGGCCTGGGGGACGGGCGGTGAGACCAGGCTGACTTGGGGGGTGTGCACTGGCCCATGTCCTCCAGGAGAATCTGAGGATGCCCCAGGCTGCCTGACAGACTCCCCCACCCTCGTGTCCACATCGGACACACTCACGTGCACCCAATGCCCAGTCACAGGATGCCAGGCTCACCGTGCACGGCCAAGTGTACGGCCACACGCACACAGAGGTCACAGTCAGTCTCCTCGTGGCACCTCAGCACCAGCTCTGTCTGCAGGCGTGTGGGCACCAGCACGGGGCCTGGGGCGGACGCGAGGCTCCCGGGCAGGCAGAGCACGTCACCATCTGCGTGTGAGGGGTGGGGTGGGTGCTGAAACCACTCAGACCCCGGAGTCCGGATACACCTGACACCCCCAGAGGGCCAAGGAGCTTTGGGCTCTCCCTGGGCTGAACAGCCCCCAGCCCTCTTCCCTGCTGCCAACCCAGGAAGACCCTTCCTCTCTGAAAGTAGAGCTACTCACCCCAGAGGTGGCAGGACAGGCCCTGGGAGAGAGGTAAAGACAAGTCAGAGTTTATGCTTCCCAACCTAACATTCCCTCCGCCGCTGACTCTTTCTCCTTTTTTCGAGTCCCTCCCAGAAGAACTCAGATCTAGCTCTTGCCCCCTCCCCATTCTTCTCTTACCCCATCAGCACCCGACAGACCAGCCAGGGCGGTTCTGACAGGGATGGCAGTGACAGGAGCCAGGCTAGGGCCTCAGCCCTGGACTGAGCCTGGAGCCTTCCTCAGCCCACCCAGGTGCCCAGACTCACCGGAGAGCAGCGGGCGGTGTCCTGAGGCCCCACAACCCTCTCCAGAGAGAGGACCACGGGGTTCCGGCCCAGTGCCAAGGACAGAAGGAACCAGGGCACAGGCATCTTCCAGGTGCCAGGCAGCACCCAGGCCTGAGGCCCTGTCCTGCCCCCCCGAGGGGGGGCAGACACCACACCTCTGCGCCCACTCAGCCGCGGGCCTCGGGGCAGGAGAGGCTGGAATCGCTCCTCAGCCTTGGGGTCCCGGCGCTGGCCCGCTCTCGCTCGCCTCTCCCGGGAGTCCTGACTCCGGGCCAGTCCCAGCCAGAGTGCTTTCGTTTTGGCTCCCAGCAGGCAGCCGTCTGTTCCCGCCCCGCCCGGTCCCTCCCACCAACACCAGACTTGGGAGCCAGCAGCCCTGGACTGGAGCGGTGGCTCAGTCCCTCCTCCTCTTCCCCTCCTCCTCCTCCTTCTCTGCTGACACCTGGCTGGGAGGGGCCCTGGAGAGGGTGGTGGCCTAATGGGTGAGTAAGGGAGCTCTTACTCACTCTGGGAGTCCCTAAGGAGGAGGGTTCTGGGCAATCCTGGGGCATTTTCACTTCCCATATGACTCTGGGACTCCAGGTCCCTTCCCACATTCTCCTTGGGCCTCACTGTGGAACAGGAGCTCTAAAGGCACTAGAAAGTGGGCTTCTCATCACCGATTGGCTTATGCTGAAGTGTGGGGTCAGGGGGGAGGAACCCAGGACCCAGAGGCAGGAAGGCAGGGTCCTAATTGTGCTGTTGCCACAGGCTAGCTGCACAACCATGGACCCACACCACCTGTTCTCCTTTCTTCTCTCTGAAGAATCACAGTGAGGATCAAAATCTGCAGATCCCTCTTTGCCTTTTCAGAGGCACTGCTTGTGAGAACGTGACAAACGTGGATGTGGATGTGGACACAGAGGATCTGGGCCCACAGAATGATGTATAACCACCCCTGGGTAGGGTACTGCTGACCCTTCCGCCAGCTCAGCACCCTGGGCACACTGAAGAAGCACCCTGTGTTTCTTAGTTTACCCATCATGTTTTCTTTTATTCACCTCTCTGTCAGTCTCCACTGTCCCATCTCTGCCCCACCACCCAGGGCCAAAGATTCTTTCCCTGGGTCCTGAGCCCTCCCTCCCTCCGACTGTGGGCAAGGCCCCCATCTGGAAAAGGCAGATCCTTAGCCCCAAAGGGGTGTTCTGCGCCCCCCCCCGCCCACACACACACAGCCCCCCTCCGCCCCCGTACGCCGTCTGGAGGCGCCTCCCAGTCAGAAATGCCATCTCTTCTGCCTCCTCAAGCCCTGTCCCAGCCTCTCCGGTGTGGACTGGAGCCTACGTGCACGATTCTCTGGAACTTGTGGAGAGAGGAAGTGTGATGATCCCCACCCACCGCAGGACTGAGGTCAAGGGAGTTCTCAGTAAAGAGAGACTGTCCCTGAGGGTTGAGGAAGCATGAGCGGGGGGGGGGCGAAGTGTGGAGCAGGCGGGGACGCCGAGTGAGGGGGTTCCAGCCAGCTCCCCTACGCCCGCAGCCACAGACATCCCGACTGCGCTGAGTTCTGTTCAGCCTTGGTCGGCAAGTTTGGCGGCCTCCAGTTCCAGCCTGCGGCACAGCTCCACGCGACCCCGCAGGCGCGGCCGGGCGACGAAGCGGCCCCGGGTGGTGGCTTCGGTAGAGGTCCGAGCGTCCAGGGCGCGCAGCAGGCGCGGCAGGTCGTGCAGCAGGCGGTAGCGGGGCAGGGCGCGCAGGGGCGGGGGAATGTCGCCCTTGGCGCAGAGACGACTAAAGTAAACCAGCAACAGCAGCGGGCGCGGGGTGGCGCGGAGCAGGGCGCGCAGGGGCACAGCGCGAGGATCCGGGCCGCCGGTGGGGCTGGGGCCGGCGCTGCTCCACAGAAGAACCACGGCGCCCCGCTCCCGCGCCACACGCGCCCGCGCCGCCCAGAGCCACGGCAGGGGGCCCACGCGCGCCACCCGTGTGCCCTCCCAAAGGTCCACGATCACGTCGCGCCCGCCGCCCAGAGCGGCCCGCAGCAGTTCAGCAAGGGCTCCCACCAGGCGCCGCTGCGCCTCAGACTCTGCCACGTGCAGCAGCAGCACCGGCCGTGCTCGGCCCGGGCCTGGGGGCGGGAGCAACAGATGAGCAGGGTTGGGGGCTAAAGGGGGCCACCTGATAGGGTTGAACGTCACCCTGCTCCCCGCGCCCCCACCACATTCCCCGTTCCTCATCTGCGCCAGGGTTGGGTACCCAAGGCAGCTTTAGTCTATAGGGCACCTTTGGGCTAATTTAGATAAAGGTGCCCCGGAAGAGGCGAGGGCGACAGGTGCAGCGCTGGCTGCATTTCCACCCCACTTGCCTCTTGCCTAGAGACGCCGCGGAGGCGTCTCTAGGGACCTTTGTCCTGCTTTAACCATCTCTGCCCACTAGGGGGCCTAAAGCTAACAGCCTTGGTAACACAGGGCTGGTGCCCACGGCAGGGAAGAGGCTCTTTGGGAAGGCATCCTGGGCAGGGGAGGAATGGGAGGGCAACTGGCCTAGGAGCCAAAAAAGTCCTCAGGTTACCTCCCAGTGAGCTTACCTGACAGAGGGCGCCGGCACGTGAGAACCAAAACAACTCCCAGTAGGGTGGTGAAGGCCAGCAGCGCCAGGATCAGGAGCCCCAGGCGTCTGTGAGAGGCTGAGTCAAGCAGCGTGAGTCGAAGCCCAGCTCCTCAGCGCCCAGCCTCCCTCTCACTCCCCGGGCCCTCCCAGGAACTCACCATCTGGACACAAGAGGCGCTTCCAGGCAAACTGGACATCTGACCTCCACACCTGAGGGCACAGAGCCCCCCACCCTTATGAGCCGGAGTAAACCCTCCTCCCCGGGGAAGCCGAATGAGGTGGGAGGATGGAGAAGTGGACCCTGGAGAGGGCATTCCTCTAGCACAGGGTTTGCGTCTGGGCCAGCTTTGGCAAACTCAGAAAGTAAACCCAAAGTGGACCAGGGTATCCACGAGGAGCTGGAGGGGCACAAGTCCTGACTGAAGCAATCAGACACCACTGAGCTCCCATCCCAATCACCACGTCTGACTGTTTTCACAAAGCACCAGGTTTTCTGAGTTTTCAAAAAACGCCGAAAGTCAACTTTTTAAAATATGACTTCTCCCACCAATTAAATGGTGGCAACTACTTCCAATTTTGAACACTATGCTGGCCAAATCAAACATTTTTACCAACTGGATTTGCCCCACGTGCCACCTGTGGTGTAGATGCCAGTGGTGTGTATGCAGAGTGAGGGCAGAATTCCTTACCAGGACACAGCCTCCAGGCCTCAGGAAGGGGATGATGAGGTCTAGGGTCACTGGGGTTGAGCCCTGAGTCTGTGGGAACAAAGAGCAGAATGACTGTCCCCATAGAGGCAAATCTGGCTCTGTTCAGCCCTGAGCCTTTGCCCATGTGGTGTTTTTCCCTTCTCCATGCCACCCCCACCCCAAATCCTACCAGGCTTAGGACCAAGTGCCACCCCAACAAGAAGCCTTCCCAGGCTTCATTCCCAGATCCTGCTGATCATTCCCAGACCTGAACTGTGGCACAGATACACGTTAATCAGGCACTCATCAACATACTCTGGGTACTGACTCTGTACCAAGCCCTGAGGAAACAAGGTGGGCACAGATATTGGTTCTGTCCTCTAGAAGCTCACAAACCAGGAGGTTAATCTCTGCCCTGCAAACCTGGAGGGGCAGCTTGTCCATTGGAAAGAGTGTAAGTTGTAGAGTCAGGAGACCACAGCTAACAAAAGTCAGGCTAACTACTGCCTTTGTGGTCCCTAGCAGGGGGATCTTTGCATCGAGATAGACTACCTCCCTCCTTGAGCCTCAGTTTCTTCATCTGTGTATAATGGATAATAATCCTTATTTTACTGGGTTACTGAAAGCCTCACACGGGAATATACAGGTGGATGCCATTATAATACACAGTGTAGCATGTATTCATTTAGTAGCAGTGCTTATTTATTACAGGATAGGCTCCTTACAGGCAGAGACTGTGTTACATACTTTTCTTATCTCTCCAGGGCCTATTACAGAGTGGCAACAGAGCAGGCACTGAATAAACGCATGCTGAACTGACGGCCCTCCGTCTACGGGCAGGATGTGGCTTCACCCTGTGTTCTGGGCGTCGGTTAGGGTGGATCAATCTCCATTCTTTGGGAACACCCTCCACCCCCTGACCCAGTCCTTCCTCAGCCCCCATTCTCCAACCAGCTGTGAGTGGGTATGATACAGTGGCTCTCAAACCATGGTTAAACTCAATGATGTTCCCAGCTCACAGCAGTAAAGGAGTCCCTGGATATAGCTCCCTATTTTAGGTCATCCCACATGAGTTCGTCTTAAATCTGTAGCATTTGCTACCATCTGTCTGCTTGGGAGCCCTCAAAGAATATGAAACAAATGAACAAGCTGCATGTGAGTGAGAAAGAACTGAAGAGAGCGAGCATGCTTAGTCAGCTTGGTGCTGTGGTTTTGCGGATACATTTGATGGTGGTTTTCATGTTAGATACACAGAAGAGAGTCCGCTAGTTAGCTGTTTTTAGTTCACATGATAGAGTTAAATCTGTCAGTGGTTCACAGTATTCTGCAAAGAGCATTTCAGCTTCCTGGGGCTCTGTCTCCCAGACACAGAGAACTCCTGCCAGATGCCTTGTGGAGGCAGGCAGGGATGTGTGGAGGATAGCTGGTTGAGGAGAGGGGATCAGTACAAAATGTGGTGGCAGTTGGAGTGGGTCAGAGAGCAGCTGGGAGTGGGAGGGCCAGCCTCTTGCCTGTTTATCCCTGTTGGTTTAGAAAAGGAAAGGCCTAGAAACTGCTCCATCGAAGACTCCACTGACTGGCAGAGGAGGCAGCTGAATACAGGCTTATCAAGTCATTAAATCAGCAGATGCTGTAAGTCAGACACCTGCTTGCCTCTCCCTGATGCGCTCTAATCAATAGGTCCCCGGGAGCCAAACTCTGGCGAGGCCGTACCTGGCTGACGCTGTACACAGGGGGCACCACGCTGTCCCGCCCCGAGCCTGGGTGGCTCCAGGCAGCACTGAAGGTGACATGCGTCCTTGAAGAGAAGCGGAGGACCACCTGCTGGGCCTGTGTATCCATGCTCACATTCCAGGACAGGACTGCTGGGGAGGGGGGCAGGTAGGGGAGAGCATCAGGTGAGAGATGATGTTTTGTGGGAGGTGATAGGAGCTGGGCTGCAGTTGACAGAGAAGCCTAGGGCAGGGATAGAGTCTGACTTGACCACAGTTGTCTGAGGGTGAAATGGTGGGAGAGGGGTCCCAGCCAGGGTCACTAATTGGCTCACCGAATGTCCGGTGGGGGCATTCAATGTGGCTGCTGTTTCCAAAAGAGAACTGAGAAATCCAAGAAGAGCAAGTCAGCAAGCTCCAGGCACCACGCACACCCTCCCGGCCCCTGTTGCCCATGCTGGTACCTTGAAGCAGAGCTGGGGATGCAAGTCCACTTTCTCCACGACATACCACTGTGGGGGGAGAAGGGAGGTGAGAGCAGGGCCCCAGGCCCTAGCCCTGCTCGCCCAGGCCCTAGGAAGGCCTGACTCACCCCCTCTGACTCTCGAGCCGTGGCATTGGGGAGGTCTTCGCAGAGGGTGGGCCAGCCCCGCCTCTGGCACAGGGAGGCCTCCAGCTTCAGTGGGCAGCGGAGTGTCACGGCCATGACCATCTGATTATGCTGGCTGTGGTCAGTGAAGTTCATTGACTCCCAGAAGTCCGAGTCATCTGGGCAGGCAGCGGGGGCAGAGAGTGAGGCCCAGGAGGCCTGAGACTGATCCCGATCCCCAGGGCATCAGGAGATGATATTTCTTTTTTTTTTTTTTTAGATGATATTTCTGAAGGAGCTTGGCACAGCCATGGTCTGCCTAAGTGGTAAAGGAGCATGCCGCTTCCAGCCCCGCCTGTTACCTTTTATATTTAGCTATCTCCTCTCCTTCTTGTGCCTCCTTTCTGGCCAACTACTTGCTGCTCCCCAAACTAAAAATCTTCATATCTTTTCTTACATTCCTCTCAGAATTAGGAATGCTTTATTCTCCCTTCTCTTCTTTCTAAATCCCGCCCTTTTTCTGAGCCCAACTCAGGTGTCACCTCCTTTAGGAGACCTTTTCTATTCAACTACCATGGGCTTCTCCCTCCCCTGAGACAACCATCATGGGCTTCTCTGTCCACACAGATCATGCCCTATAGCCTATTCCTTAGATGCAATCCTGCCCTGGACCATGGGCTGCTTGCTGCTACTCATCTGTCATGTTTGAGCATCCTGTCTCTGCAATTTGGGCTCAACGATATGCATAGATGTCACCAACCACTTTCACATAAAATATTGAATTCCAGTCTCATAAGGAGTTGGAAAGTGAGGCAGGACAAGTACTATTATTTCACAGATGAGGAAACTGAGGCTCAGAGAAGAATGAGTAGCAGAGCTGGGATGTGAGCCCAGGTCTTCTGATCCACCCTCTTAGGACACTGCCTCCTGAGATGGGTATTTCTGAACCTCCCACAGTGCCTAAGACAATGTTCAATGGTCCGATTTAGCAGACATGGTAGTCCATGACTTGCCTCTGCACTGATTCCAGAGAGAAAGTGCCGCAAGCTTTCTGCGGACTTCCTCCCATACCAGTGTAGAGGGTGTGCATGTGTGTGCATCTGTATGTATGTGTGTGTGCATGTGTGTGTATGTGTGCGTGCACAGGAGTCACACGAGCAACACTCACAGGCTTCAGGCTGGCCCTGGAAGGGACATTTTTTGCGCCTCACGGTGTCCTCTTGCAGGTAGGATGC
This sequence comes from Cervus canadensis, assembly GCF_019320065.1. Lineage (NCBI taxonomy): Eukaryota > Metazoa > Chordata > Mammalia > Artiodactyla > Cervidae > Cervus > Cervus canadensis. The sequence goes on along the minus strand of NC_057407.1, from coordinate 42,513,478 downwards.
CTGTGGGAGAAGGGAACAGGGATGGAGGTCAGAGGACTGGCTTTCCTGACATCACTCAGACTTGAAACTCATTCTGGCTTGCCTTTGCCTGGAATGCAAAGCCAGCTCAAGCTGCCTGAGCTGGCTGGGCACCAAGGAGGGGGAGCCGTGTGAGGTGCGGGCCAGGGTGGAGGCGCCTGGGGAGGAACTCCAGACTGTAGGAGCGGGATCAGTGAGGGAGGGGTTGAGTCCTCTTCTCTGGGAGAGGAGAACCTAGCTCCAGAAAGAGGCAAATCATGAGGTCCACGTTCCTCAACTTCTGCCTTCCCAGGTGTCCTTTCTCAGCGATCCCCAAGCTGCCAAGTGCCCTGACAGGCCTCTCCCCCCAACATCCAGAGGCTGTACCCCTCGCAGGCGCTCCTCATTACATGTCTCTGCCTTCTACCTTCCCTTCATCTCCTTCCTGGTAACAAGGCCCCCAGACTTCTCTGTCTAGCCCAGAGGAGCCTTTTTTCCAAAATATATTTATTTATTTGGCTGTGCTGGGTCTTAGTTGCAGCGCGGGAGATCTTCAGTTGCAGCATGTGAGATCTAGTCCCCTGACAATGGATCAAACCCTGGCCCCCCCTGCATTGGGAGTGTAAAGTCTTAGCCACTGGACCACCAGGGAAGTCCCTTAAAAGAAGTCATAATGCTAGGCCCCCTCAGCCCTACAGGCAGAGGAGGAGGACTGCCATGTAGGGCTAGTGGGAATGGCACTTCTAGAGCCATATGCAACCTTGCAGTGGCCATGAGCCCTCACCCTAACGGCTCAGAACACCCAGTGAAGGCAGCTGTCTGTTCTGTGCTGTGGGTAGGCTGAGGCTGGGTCTCAACAAAGGCAAGGTGGGTTTGGGTGGGGCTGAGGTTGGAATCACCCCCAGGAATATCCCATGATCAGCAGGACACCTCCACCCCTGACCCAGTGTGAGGCTCACTGTTAGGCTGGCACCAGTCTCCCCCAGCATCTCATTAACACCAACCCTTTTAAAACTGGACTCAGTGGAGATACACTTGACCAACTGTGCTGTCTGGGTGGCCTAGGAGTGGAGCCAGGGACCACCCACACCTTTTCCTCTGCTTACCTCGATGCACAGACAGGGCAGAAGGAATTCATAAGGCAGGTCTACAGTGCGACCCCCAGGCACAATTTTCTGTGGACAATTCAGCAAAGGGAGAGATGAAGAGGGGCCTGAGAAAGAGCAGAGGCACCCTGGACAAGGGCAGGAAGAAGCTGGGAACTTACCCACCATACATCCTGCTTTTCCTCTTATCTGAGGCTTCTTTCTTTCACTGACAAATTTCTTCTCAAGGGATCTCTGTCCTGTAGTCTGACCATCTACTCTAAGTGTCTCAATACATGGAATGTGGGGAGGGAGGAGTTGGGGAAAGGAATATACATTTACTGAGCCCCTATTGTATGCTGGGGAGGGTGCTAGGTGCTAGAAGCACCAACTCAGTGCATTAAATGCTAGAGCATCATGATGATGTCGGGAGGCATCTACATTTTAAATGTGGAGAGCTGAGGGACTTGGGTACAGCATCAGTCCCTGCAAATGGCTCCAGCTGTATACAAGAGTATCCATGACAACTGGAGGTTGAGGTGGGATGTCAGGCCATAGGCTGGGCGAACAGGGGACATCTCATTCCCTGAGGAGCAGTGACAAAAAAGAGGGAGATCGAAGGGTATCAAGACAGATGTGACCAATTTATTAATTTCTCAGGGAAAACAACTTTTTGGTGGAACTGAAAAGGCAACCTGAATCTCACTGAGGATCATCGCACTGAGGTTAAGTGCCATATTCCTTTCCTTGCTAGGCATTCATGGTTGTCCCAGGTCTCTACCCCCTCTTTCCTTCCTCTCCTGCCAGGAGACATGGCCCCCTGTATTCTCTCTAGTTCAAAGAAATCTTCATGATAGGCACTTCAGACTTGTAAGAAGTCTTGGACAATTACCATTCCTCTCTGGGCCTCAGTTTCCTCATCTGTACAATGGGTAGGTCCTTTGGCTCCAGCCCTATGTGATTTGGCTCTATGGGCAGATGGCACTTCATACCTGGGCATTGAAGAGATGGCTCAGGTCCTCACACTCCAGTGCCCACTGGTGGCAAAGACGCACACTGACCTCTGGGCCTGGAGGAATGGTCACTTGAATAGCCCTTGTCTCAGGCAGCAAGTCAAAGGAGAACTCAGGTCCTGGGGAGAAGGGGGATTTGGTGGCCTTGTCTCTTGGCGTTAGCACAGGCACCACTACTTGGCGCCACCATCTCCAGTCACACGACGTGCCTACCTCCAAGCTTTTGTGAGTTAGATCTGGAGAGACGTTCCCCTGCCTCTGGATCCACAGGCTGGGTTCTTTTGGAGCGCAGTCCCTTGTGGGAGGTATCCGGGGAGGGGCTGGAGTTGTGATGGCCCTTCTCAGACAGGCAGCAGCTGCTCAGCAACTTCCTCTGCAGGCAGACAGCAAGGCTGGCCTCAGGGCAGGAATCAGGAACTCTGGCTTCTAGTCCTGTCTGTGGAGCCCGGGGCAAGCTGCTCAACATTTAAGCTTTCGTGTCCCTAACTGTGTAATGGACAGAATAGTCTACGTCAGCCCCACACTTTCCCCCTCTCTTGGGAGACTGGAGAACAGGAGGAGAGGCCAGAAAGGGAAGGGCTGTGGGGCGTAGGGCAGGGCTGGCACTGGCAGGGGGAGTACCTGAGCAGACGCTGGCATCCTGTGTCTCCTACAGAACCAGAACTTGTAAGACTTTTTGGATTTCTGCACTAGGAGGTGGAGCCAACCCCACTGAAGACCTGCACAGGAAACAACACATTTACTATCCAGCCCTTCACAGTCCCTCCCCTATCTGGAGATGTGACCTGGTGTTGGATGGTCAATCATTTTACATCAGGGAGGGTAAATGATCCCAAACTTCTATAGTCCTGGAAGTTATGATACGATCAAAGAGAATTAATTTCTTAAGTAGAGAAAAATCTATGTGTATACAAAAATTCATAGTAGCATTCTTTATAACAGTGAAAAATTATAAACTGTCAATTCTTAAGCAGTGTGTGGGAATTTAATATGTCCCAGGCACTGAGGTAGGCAAGAAAAACGTAGAGTTGAATAAGATCTGTCTGTTCTTTCTTACAAGACAGATCTTGCCTTACAACCAGAACATAATAGTAGTAAATTCATAGAACTGAAACATTTTAATCCCCAAAATTGGTGCCAACTGAAAGGAGAAACACCTTCACAAAATGATACAACAGAACTCATCAGTCACAGCGTGCTATTTCAGGATGGCCGAAGTCTCTGCTGAGGTTGACAACAGGACCAACGTCTCTTCTAGTATGATACGTTTTACTTGGCTCACCCCAAACTCCCCCAACTCCCGTCTCCACTAAGAATGGCCCAAAGGCCTGCTTCTCATACCCGAGGGGCCTGACCCCAGATGCAGGCACCAGCAGTGGGGACAGTGGCACCACCAGGCGCGCCAAGGCTTTGGGGGGAGAGGAGGGGCCGGCTGGGTGTGGTGAGGAATCTGGGCAGACCTTCCTGTGACAGAAGAAAAGGAAGTCAGATGGTGAGGTCCCAGGAGGTCCCTTCTGCCTTAGACAAGCTGGACTTGAGGCTGAGCACTGCCACTTACACCCTGGCCAAGTGACCTGAGGCAAGTTACAGACTCCTGTAAGCCTCAGCTTCCTCATTCATAAAGTGGGGCTGCTGTCAAGCTCAAGTAAGATAATACATGGGAAAATATCTTGTAAAGTAGAAGGTAGCGTAAAATAGGGAGGATCATTGTTGTACGACTGACTGGTGAGGGACTAGTCAAGGTGGAGGGCCTGGAGATTTACCTGGCTCTCATTTAATCCTCCCCACAGCTCAGGGACAACAGTTTTCATTGTACAATCATTTCTACTGTGCTGCTGTACCCCTCAGACCCATGCACTGCCCGAAGCCATGTGTGGAGTATGTGGCAATATTGCAATGCAAATCCAGGCTTGTCCTCACTCTAAACCCTGTGCTTTTCCCTTGATACTATGCCACTTGTTAAGTAGAGAACAAAAAATTAGAATGGAGGAAACAGGGAAGGGGAGCAGGGCAGGGAATGAGACTCACCAGTGAAACTGCCATCCTGAAAGCACAGGGCCCGCTAGGGAAAAGAAAGGACAGAAGGATAATTAGTAGAGGTTCTCACAGGGGTGTTCCCCCTGCAGCCTTGGCCTCACATCACCTAATTTTGACACCCGTAAACCAATAGCCCATCCACTCTGGCTCTCTTCTTCCCAGCTCCACCCTGCCCAGGCCCTCGGTGCCCTGGGACTATGGCTATCCCTTCAAGATGGTGTAGAGGACACGCTGATGCTGCCATCAGAGCTTAGGAACCTGGGTGGTAGGAAAGGACAGGCAGGAGAGTGGGGGTTTTATGAGCCTGTGCGTGCCAGGTGTCCCCACCAGCAGTGGCAGGCGCACCTTACCATGCGTGAGGCCAGCAGACCGCGGGTTCTCCAGCGGGGAAGGAGGGGGCAGCCAATCCCAGCGGAGGCAGACAGGCCAGTGAGCAGCTGGAGGAGAGGCAGGAGCAGGGCTGCCAGTCTGGGGCTCCCCATGGGCTTCCGTGGGGTCACGGCGCCCAGTGCATGGCTGCACGGCCCGAAAGTGGGCGACGGGGCCTGGGCCAGCTTGCTGCGCAGCAGCTGGGAGTGCGGTGCCAGCAGGAGCCCTCGCCTCAGCCTGCCCCTGCCCCGCCCTGCCCCAGAGCTCCTCCTCGATCCCAACCAGCCAGCCAGGCCACATTCCTTCAAGCACAGGGACTGGGGGACATCTGCCCCTCAGAAAACCCCGCTGCTCCCCTACCTAGACGGCAAGGGGGCTCTTGCTCTGGCAAAGAAATAACAGGAAAGAGGCGGGTACAGGGCTAGGGGATCTACTTAACCCCTCCTACTCCTGCAACACCCTGTAGATGGGACCCGCCCCTTTGCAGCTCCTGGACTTGGATCTCCCCTGGACAAATGCTTCATCCTCTCACTTAGGGGGCTGACAGAGCTATCAAGCACTTCTGTGCATTGGGTGCCAGAGACGGAGGTGACTGAGCACTATTTAGAGTGGAACAAGAAAGCATTAAAGCAGGCACATAAAGCTCACGCATCCCCCAACGCACCCTGGCCCCTACCTGGCTGACTCAGGATTACAGAGTAGCTTTCTGACTACCCACTGGCCAGTTCTTCTAGCTCTTCTGCCAAAGGGCTTCCAGCTTCAAGGATCCACTAATCAGTTACAGTCTGCTCAGGAGGCCCTAGAGTTCAGAGCCGAGTGCTGGAGCAGGGGGAGCGGGCCCCACGCACTGACCTGGTTTCCTGTGGTTTCCGATGCTGACGAGGCTCCGTTCTCTGTGGGGACCCTCCCCAGCGTCCCACGGCTTCCTCCAGCTCATGGAGCATTTGAGCTGCTTCAGCACTCACCTTGGGGACACACACAGTGGAAAAAAAGTTGGGGGCACACCTACTGGGTGAAGTTACCTTGGGACTGTTGTTAGCCCTCTGTACCTTTCAGTAGCTTGACCATAGCTATCTTTAGGCCAATTCTATCAACAGTTTCTAAGTCTTCAGGTCCACTGAATGAAGACCCCATTGTACCCATTATCCTAAAAATACTAACTCTTGAGTTAGAAAGATCTTTTCTTATTCTTTATGTTTCTCCAGTGCCTAGAGTGGATGTCATGAAATAGGTGCTTGGTAGTTGAGTAAATGTAAACTATGATGTTTCACCTAAGCAGTTTACTTCACATTTCATAAGCACTTTCAGAGTTGATTTTCTTAACTACCTTACAAGACAGGTAAGTAAGAATTAAGGAGAGAAATAAGAAGCAGAAAGGAGAATGATTTGGTCAAGGTCTTTAAGCCCAACTCCAATTCTGCCAGCCTCTCACGGTTCCTTTCTGTTTTCTACCATCCTTATGGCCTCTCCTACCACTGCCTCATGCCCCTCTGCTCCTGAGAACATCTAAGGGCCTACCTGACCAAGTTCTTCTGGCCTTGGAGCCCATCACTGCAAACAAACTGGTAAGATGTGAAGGGAGAAAAGGGTGGTCTGGCCATACTAAGGCTTCTCTGATAGCTCTGTTGGTAAAGAATCCACCTGCAATGCAGGAAACCCTGGTTCAATTCCTGGGTTTGGAAGATCCCCTGGAGAAGGGATAGGCTACTCACTCCAGTATTCTTGGGCTTCCCTGGTGGCTCAGATAGATTACAGAGTCTTCCCTCTAATTTTTCACTTAGCCCACAATGGTTTAGATCTATACTGATAATGTGTTTCTAATGCCGGGGACACCACGTGAGAAAGCTGGTTCCGTTCTCAAACACTTATCTCTTTTGACTCCTTTTATCTTCTGGGCTTTCCTGTTGGCTCAAACGGTAAAGAATCTGCCTGCAATGCAGGAGACCCAGGTTTGATCCCTGAGTCGGGAAGATTCCCTGGAGAAGGGAATGGCTACCCACTCCAGTATTCCTGCCTGAAGAATTCCATGCACAGAAGGAGCCTGGCAGGCTACAGTCCATGGGGTCACAGAGTTGGACACAACTGAGAGACTGACACTTTCACTTTCACCTTCTGATTCTCACAATGAAAACATTTAACAGTTGGTTAATTGTTCCCTGACTCTGGCTAAGGTACGGGAGGAGAAGTGGAAAAAAAATAACAGAGACACATACACATACATAAGAAAGAAAGGGAAGAAAAAGAGCATGTAAAAAAGGCAGAAGACAGAAGAAAAGGGGAAAGGAGGGAGAAAAGGAAGTCTATATTTTTCTTGTTTTGCTAGTTCATTTATTGTGGAGCCTTTCCCAAAAAGGAGTTTAAAGTAAAATGTACAGTGGGTGAATTCCAGCACACCCTTGGGAAGACCAACATTTTGCTGAACTCCTACCATCAGATTCTGGGCTGTGCACTTGGCCCACATTATCTCATACTACTGGTCTATAACCCTTGAGGTCAGTCTTACCAAACCATCTTACAGACTTGGGAACACCGGGCAGATTAAGTAACTTCAGTTCAGTTCAGTTGCTCAGTCGTGTCCGACTCTGCAACCCCATGAATCGCAGCACGCCAGGCCTCCCTGTCCATCACAAACTCCCGGAGTTTACTCTAACTCATGCCCATAAGTAACTTAACTAAACACAAAACGGAGACAGGAGACTCACCCCCATGTCTTTCTACCTCTTTGTCAGAACACACTGCTTTAGGGAGATCTGTGGTTTCTGGGCCCCATAGTCCACAGAAGTACTAGACTGAACGATGTGATGAGTTGGTAGGGTTAACAATGTAGGGGAAGAAATCATAATAGGTGGAAAGAATGAAGGATACGTATATCTTATGGGAGTGAGTTATCAGTGATCAGAATTCTAGGGGAACAGGGATTGTCTGGCAAGTGTCAACAAGGGAGGAGCAGGAATACTTCTGTGGTTGGAAAAGGAGGTGGCCAACTGGAGTAATGGCCACAGTGGTGTGTGGTAGGCCTGCAGCACTAGGGCCTATCCTTTTGGAAAGTGGCCAAGGCCTGTCTCACCTGTGGTTTGTGTCTGAATGAGCTGATCCAGACTTCATGCTCCAATAACCTTTACTTGGGGACCAAGCCAGGCACTCAGGAGGTCATGGCAGGCCTTGACACGTGCTCAGGTAGAGTACACTGTGGGGGCCTTGGACAGCTGTTTTTCCTGACAAAGCCTTATCCACGCGTGGACTCTGGTCAGACAACTGTAGCTGAGTCTCTAGGCTTTTCCTGTAATGGCAGATTCCTGAGATTTGTTGAGGCAACTGTGCCTACAATCAGAGTACCCAGGGCAAGAAGGTCCAATAAATTAGGCCAACAAAAACCAAGAGTACACAAGTGTCCTTCTTACTCCTGCTCTTCCAGAAGGAATCAAACTCCAGAATATGGAGGCAAGAAATTATGCTGAAGAGAAGGGGCTGGGACTCCCACTGTGAGAAAGAAGCACCAACACTGCTCATCACTGGGAGGGATTTTGATATTTATTAAGCTAAGCACATACTATGGCATACACGGAGTTTCCCCAATGACTCAGCAGTGAAGAATCCTCCTGTGATGCAGGAGATACAAGAGGCATAAGTTTGATCCCTGAGTCAGGATAATCCCCTGGAGGGGGACAGGGCAACCTACTCCAGTACTGTTGCCTGGAGAACCCCATGGACAGAAGGAGCCTGGCAGGCTACAGTCCGTGGGGTCACAGAGTCAGACAAGACTCAGCGACTAAGCACAAGCACGAACACACTTACATACATTATTGAACCCACACAACAACCATGTGTGGTAGATACTATGATCCCCCATACATTAGATCCAACACCGAGGCTCAAATCAAGGCAAAAGGAAGCAAAACGTCTAGCTAGATTTGAGTCAGTGTAGTATCAGAAACTGCTTCTCCACTACACCACACTGCCTTTCCCACAGACTAGATGCTCACTAAGGGTTCTTCCAATGCCTACATCCTTTAGCTCCATAAAATCAGGGATTCCTCACATTTATATAGTGTTACAGAGAGTTCTTTAAGCACTTTTACAAGACTTTATTTGATCTTCACAACATTCTTGTGAATTAGGCAGGGCTGATCTTGGTATGTGAACCTGCCTTTTGATCCAATACAGTCCTCTTCCCACTAAATCAAGATCCTTTTCAAAGGGAATCTTGTTTACTTCAGGCAATACTACAACCATGAGGCAAGGGGGAAAAAGTGATTGGAGAGGCCAGAAAAGTTAAAATCCCAACAAACAGAAAACCCAGTGTACATAACTCCATTATCCACTCATTTACATCTACACCTCTCTGCTCTCCAAATCCTACCCATGCATCAGTCTAGTTCTTTGCTATGACTTTAGTCTACAGTAGGACAAATTAACTCACTCAATAAATTCAGAAAGCACACAATACATTAGCTACTCAGCAAGGGGTGAGAAAAAAATGTTAGTTCTGTCAATAGAAAAGATAAAGTGACATGTGAATTCAAAGAAAGAAACCTTACTCCTTGAACTGAAGTAACCAGAAGGCTCCAGAATTACCATATAAACTAGGTCTCGAAAGAGAAGTAAGTAGTAAAGAAATAGAAAAGGAAAATTTTGTTTTTTGAAAGGAAAATTTTTAAGGAAATTGGGAAATCATGGAACTGATATGGGGATTCATAAGAGGTTCTCCTGACTGAGACAGACAGTGTGTAAGGGTATCAGGAGATAAAGCACTGGGATCACACTCTGGATAGGTCTGAAAGGGATTAAGGAATTTTGGTTGTTCAGAAAACAAGGACACATAGTAAGGGACTTGATGATTCACAGCTGTGCTCTTGGTATACTCATCTGCACACAGGGAGGCAGAAAGACAAATGGATATGAGGTAGAAGGCAAAGAGTTAAATTCAGGACACACTGAGTTTGAAAAGATAATCAGGACATCTAAAACTTAGGTACACAGAAGTACTGCCAGTACCTAATAGAGATTGAGTACATATAATGTTTATAGAACAGAGCGACTCTGGAGGGCAGAGATCTGCAGTTAGAATCTGGGCGTCATCCAGACATGATAAAGTCAAGCGGGTAAGAGCAAAGGGACACTCATCCTTCAAGCAATAAACATTTACTATGTGTCAGACGACAGGGGGTTTAGTTCACAGATCTCTTTCCCACATCCATTTTACACTTACCTGCTCCACACCATTACATACTGTGTTCACTGGATGTTTCACAAGATGTTATGTTTCATGGAGATTGCAAATTCCCTATATGTAGGATACTTTAAAATTCATTTGGATACCATAAAACAGTATTACACATGTAACTGACATGGTTAACACTGAATGATAAACATGAATACCAGTCAAAAGACAAGCCCATAACCCAAGCTGCATAAATGAGCATGGACAATTTTATAGGTGGAGGTTAGCCTTACGGCCCCTGGTAGCTCCTGCCCATCGGCTGCAGGGTTTCACCTATGACTTAGGTTCCCTGTGCCCAGTTCACTTCCCTGCGGCCACTGCCAGGTTTCTCAGGGAGCCTCTACCTACCTCCAAGTGTCTAAGGCCATCAAACAACACACTTTTACATTCTATCAAACCCCCAACACAAGGAACAGGGGGGGACTAGGCAGTTGTAACTTTATTGAGGTTCTTTTAATGAAAAGGTTTCACAGTAGAGACCAAAGCCTGCAGGGGAAGCAGCCTTCCAGATGTTTCCTGCTCCATGACCCATTGATTGAAGGACAATTTGACTGATTTCCTATCTCCTTCAGTTTTGATGGGAAGGGGTGATGGATGGAAGTGGAGAGAATGACCAAGAAGACGTCAGGATGAAAAACTCAGAAGGACCTCAACTTCAACCAGCTGAAGTTTGTTTCACAGCTGTTGATCATCCAGTTCCACCAACCAGGAATAAATTAAACGGTTCCACCACCAGCTGACGGCAACAGAAGGGGCTCTGCAGAACTCAGGTTTAGTTTGCACTAGTTGCCAACATCACAGCCACCAAAGGAGATTTTAGAGCAGCTCCTTTACCCTCTCAGTTCACTGGGTGGGAGGCCCAGGCTTCACCTCACATAGCAGTCCATCAAGCAGGCTTCATTTACGCTTCTTCTCCTGTGTGCTCGTGAACCAAGAGTCTAGGAGCTTCTTGCTGTAGTATAGCTGCCAGGCGTGCACTTGGACCGCCAGCACCAACACCAGATACATGACGGAGACGGCGGAAAAACCAAAGAGGAAGCGGTAGGCCTTGCCATGGCGGTAGAGCTGTTGTGCAGCAGGGAACATCTCCATGCTGCCATAAATGAGGGGAGCAATGGAGAAGAGCCCCATACTGATCATGGAGAGCACCAGGTAGCTAATGTTGTTGCGGGGGAAGGAGAGGAGGCCCAGGAGGGAGGGTACAATGCTTAGCAAATAGGGGTATTCCCACTGATAGGGCATGGCCACCTGATCATGAGACAAGAGCCTCAGGTGTCCCACACTCATCTTGGCAACCAGCAGCAGCCATATGACCAGATGCACGTAGATCAGCTTCTTGATTTCATACTTGAGGGTCACACTGTGGGGCAGAGCAGAGGGAGAAGTATCTTTCATTCAGAGTTTTCTGACATCAGCTATAGTTCAAGCAATTGTACTGGACACAGGGATACAGATATAAATAAGGTATAGTTCCTGCCTGGAGGCTGGGAACAAGGTAGAGGAAGAAAAAGGTAATTACAAACGAACTAGAAAAACTCTTGTAAATCTATGTTGCAAAATATACGGGATCACAGGAAGGAGTAATCAATTCTGACTGAAATGAGTTGACTGAGAAGGCTATCTAGACAAGGGTGATGACTGAGCTAGGCTCTGAGAGGTAGGTGGAGATAAGACATTCTGAGCAGAGGTAATAGCATGTAGGCAAAACGGCACAAACATTTGTGTTCCAGGAGAGCAAACGGCTGGGTATGGAAGGACTACACTGTGGCAGGGAGGGGAGTAGCGGGATATGAAGTTGCAAAGACTGACTCAGTCATTTGAAAGACAGAAGAGTAACTCAGGGCTGTGTTCAGAAAGAAAACTCTGGGGAATTTCCTGGCAATCCAGTGGTTAGAACTCTGTGCTTTCAGTGCCAAGGACCCAGGTTCAACCCCTGGTCAGGGAACTAAGATCCTGCAATCTGCACTGTGTGGCCATTAAAAAAAGAAAGAGAACTCTGATGATAGCATAGAGTATAGCCTATGGAATGAGGTATTGGCAGCAAAGAAACCAACTCAGGCTGTCCATACTTCTTCAGGTAAACATTTTTCTTCTAAAATAAGCAAATTTTCCCTTATTCTTTGAATTTTCTTAGGTCCTAAATATATCCCCTTCACATCTCCAGAGGGCAGAGTTTCTGCTCTAGACAGGCATGAAAATGCTAGCTTGGGTTGTGAGGTTCCCTTGAACAGGGTCTAAGCATAAGAATAAAGTGAGGTTCCAAAGAGCTTGTCATTCTTTAAAACTCTGGAAAAAAATATGTGGAAAAGAGTCTGAGAAACTTCAATGGATTTAAGGAATAGAAAACCTCTAAATTAAAAAATATAGATATAGATATAGATATTTAATAGAAAGTGAAGAAAGGTGTGTGTGTGTCGGGGGCGGGGCGGGGGGGAATTAGTCATCTGTAGACTTCAAGCTCCATGAAGGTAGGGATCAGATTTGTTGTTTGTCAATAAATTTTTACTGAAGGTATAACATGAATACAAAGACCAGGGTTGCTTTCACTATTATATTCTCAGTGCCTAACACAATGCATGATGGGTAGAAGGTAAATAAATATTTGTTGAACAAATAAATGAACGCAGAACTATCCCTTACATGACGGGGCTTGGGAGGTGGGGAGGGGTGTTCCATAAAATTCATCTGAGGCAGACAAAGTCTCGGCTTTAGGGTCCACACCCCAAAACGACCCAAAATTTAACAGCTACCGCATACTGGGCAGACTTCTGTGCTAGATTTTATGCTACATTCTCACGAGATTCAGTAATTCTTCCTCAAGACCAAAAAAGTAGATTAAAGTGAGGCTCAATTAAGAATTAGGTTCCCGAGGTCGGAGAGCCGGGCCAACATAACCGCGACCCAGGGCCCGGACTCCCTCAAAGTACAAGGGGGATCAAAGGGTGGAACTCACAGCAGTGACGGGGCTTCCCGGGATTGGGGGCGGGTCCTGGACCATGCCAGGAGGAGGGGACTTGGGAGGTGCCCGAGGGCGGGCTGGGGAGCAAAACCCTGAGACCAGGCCGGCATTGCGTTTCTGGCCCTGCGAGCTCCTCGCCTCACTTCATACCTCATCTGGTAGTGCATGGCGACGCGCTCCCGATGCTGAAAGTCGCTGCCGTCAGTGCCGGCCGCTCGCGGGCCTGCCCGAGACGCCATCTTCCCCGCCCAGACTCCTGGAGCCCCTCACGCCGACGAACTGCCGTGACTACTGCTCCCAACTGCCTGCCGACCCTGTTCGTATAGCTTCAGCTCAGCCAACCCAACAGTCTAGCGCCTCTTTGAAGACAACTTCCGGCCTCTCTGTCTCTGGAGGACCAACTCTGTGGTCACGTCCCTGCGCACGCGTACGCGAGCGTTTCCCGTCTCCGCTCCGCCCTGGCCGTCTCTCGCCAGCCTTTGGAGAGCTCAGAAAATTAACTCCTAGCATTTGCGGGTTTTGACAAGGGCTGGAGATGATTCTCCAGTCTCTCGAGTACGTTCACTTCCTTAAACTCGAATTCAAGTTTCATACGTCTCTGTCCCCACTTCTCAGATGGGGAAACTGATGCCTGGAAGGGATCTGTGACTCTCTCTCAAGAGCATGCATCTTCCACATTGTTTCAAAGTATCTCCCCACAGATTAATCTCTGCAAGAAGAAATGGTAATTTTACAGTGGAGAAACCTGGCAGGCACCCCGTTAACTAAATACTTGCCCACGAGTGAGACAGACTCCTTATGCCTCCTGATACAACTGAGGACCAGCATCACTAATGTGATGATAGTCAAAGTCGCTCAGTCGAGTCCGACTCTTTGCCATTCCATGGACTGATAGTCCATGGAATTCTCCAGGCCAGAATACTGCAGTGCGTAGCCTTTCTCTTCTCCAGAGGATCTTCCCAACCCAGGGATCAAACCCAGATCTCCCGCATCGCTGGCGGATTCTTTACCAGCTGAGCCACAAGGGAAGCCCAAGAATACTGCAGTGTACCCTATCCCTTCTCCAGCGGATCTTCCCTTCTCAGGAATCGAACAGGGGTCTCCTGCATTGCAGGCGGATTCTTTATCAACTGAGCCATCAGGGAAGCTGATACCTTATTTGATATTTCTGCCCAAAATACTTGGCCAGAATCTAATCATGAAGAGACAGACAGATAAACTCAAATTGAGGGACATTCTACAAAGTAACTGGACTATACTTTTTAAAACTGAAAAGGCCATGAAAGAAATTAGGTAGAGGCAGAAAGCAGAGCAGTGGTAGCCAAGGACTGGGAGGAGGAGGAATGGGGACGTGCTTCATGGGTACAGACATGAGAAAGAAAATGAAAAAAGTTCTGGAGGTGAATGTGCTGATGGTTGCACAACTGTGTAAATAAACTTCATGACACTGAACTATACACTTAAAAATTGTTAATTTTATGTTATGTACATTTTACCACAAGAAAAAATACGTAAAATAAGAATTTAAAAATTACATTTACTGAAAAAAACTGAAGCATCTTTTCATATGTTGAGTCATTGGCATTTCATTTCGCTGAACTGTGTTCATATTCTTTGTCCATTTTTTCTACTGCATTGTTGGTCTTGTTGATTTATATAGATAGCAGAGATAGAGAATCTCTTATTTAATATTAGTTGCCATATATTTTTCCAATGCATTGTATGTCCTTTGACTTTACTCATGGTATTACAAGTTTAAGATGCAAAATAGTTTTCTAATATGGTTGAATATATAATCTTCTCTTTTTTTGCTTCTCAATTTTTTTTCATTTATTTTTATTAGTTGGAGGCTAATTACTTTACAATATTGTAGTGGTGTTTGTCATACATTGACATGAATCAGCCATGGATTAACATGTATTCCCCATCCCGATCCCCCCTCCCACCTCCCTCTGCTTCTCAATTTTGATTCAGAACTAGAGTCCTCCACTCCAAGATGTTCAAATAATTTTATGCATTTCAGCATTTGAGAACCATGCTCAGAAATCTGCCTCCACAACTAGAGGTGAGCTCTGAAGAGATAGATATGAACCAAGTTATCAGCCCAGGTGTTTGGCAAAGGGTAAAACTTAAGAAATACTCGCTGAGTACATAAATTCCAAATGATCCAAAATCATCCTCTTCTAAGGACCATGAAGAATCCTCAGGGTCACTCAGCAATTCTTCACCACCCCCACCCCCACTCCTCTGGCTTTAGCTTGTGCTTATCTTGGTCTTTTCTGTGTGTGATTTCCATGATGTTCGTCAGACTGCTTCTGAGTCATCCATTGGCTTATCATGAGACACTAAACACATGCTGGATGTTCAATAAATATTTGAGGCATGAATGTTCTAGGGAGGGGCCCTAACAGTTTCCCCAGAACTTCTTCCCTGAAGTATCAGTACTTTTCTTCTGCTCTTAGTCTGCCTTAAAGTTTAGTGATTTGTGTTCCTGTCCTCTCACCCTGCCCATTCCCTTCTCAAATCCTTTGCACTGATGTTTCCTTTGCCTTGAATGCACTGCCCCCCCCCCCGACCCCAGCACTTCAAAAGACTGGCTTCCAGTCCCAGGTGGAACACAATAGACTGAATGTTTGTGTCCCCCTGCTCCACACCCATTTGTATGTTGAAACCTAATCCCCAATGTGACGGTATTTGGGGGTGGGATTTTGGGGAGGTGGGATTGTTGTTTAGTTGCTAAGTCGTGTCCAATTCTTTTGTGGCCACATGGACTGTAGCCCACCAGGCTCTCTGTCCATGGGATTTCCCAGGCAAGAATACTGGACTGGGTTGCCAGTCCCTTCTCCAGGGGATCTTCCCGACCCAGGGATCGAACCTGCATCTCCTGCAGGTTCTGGAATCTGGCAGGCAGATTCTTTACCACTAGCCACCAAGGAAGCCTCAGGAGGTGGAATCAGTGTCCTAATGAAAGAGATTCCCTTGCTCCTTCTACCAGGTATGGATCCCGAGAGAAGACAGGTGTCTGGGAACCAGGAAGTGGGTCCTCACCAGACATCGAATCTACCAACACCTTGATCTTGGACTTGTCAGCCTCCAGAACTATAAGAAGTAAACTTCTGATGTTTATAAGTCACCAATTTATGGTTTTCTGAATAGCAGCCCAAATAGACCAAGACACTTCAGATCTTCAAAGGATTGACTTCTCGCCAGTCATCATTTAGCTGAAAGCTCACCTCTGAGGTCTTTCCTGAGCCCAGAGGCCAATCTAGCTCTCCAGCCGGTTGCTGTCACATCACTTTGTGTTGTTTTCTTCCAAGAACATCATTCTCTGAAACTATCTTGATTATCTGCATACTTGTTCATGGTCCGAGTTCCCCCTTCCTCCAGGAATGTCAGCTTCTTTAAGTATGTGACAAGTTTGTCTTGTTTCCTGCTGTATTCTCAGCCCTAGGAGGGGTAGTATACAGTAAATGCCTAATAAGTATTTGCTGAATGAATGAATAATGGTTGTCTGCAAGCTTCTCTAGGGAAGGATTTAGATGTAGTAATAAGATGGTGATGATGATAGCTATTTTTTGAGCCTGAAGGTGCACCAAGCTTTATATCAAGTACTTTTCATGATTATTCTTCATGACAACCCAATGGGGTAGGAGCTATTTTTAATCCCTATTGGTCAGATCCAACTGAAGCTGAGATGAGTTATATCAGACAGCTAGTGCTGGTTGCTGGTTTTCAAAATAGGGTCCCTAAGTAGCCACAGCTTCAGCATCACCTTGGAACCTTGGAACATCACCATGTAATCAGAATATACGTTCTTAGGCCCCACCCCAGACATACTGAGTCAGAAACTCTGCGATGAAGTCCAGCAATCTGATTTTTAACAAATCTTCCATGTGATTCTGACTCACTAGTGTGAAAAATCTATCATTAAAAAGAAAGATGAGGTTGAACCCCTTTTTTAAAAACAGCTTTATTGAGAGAGAACTCATATACCATACACACTTAGGTGAGTACAATCCATTGGTTTTTATTATATTTGCAGGGTTGTGTAACCTCCAAATAGATTTGGTGCAATCACCAAAATAGACGAGGATTAGATTAATAAATTAAAACATTTTTTGTCTCCCCTAAGAGAAACCCCATACCCACTAACAGTCCCCATTCCCTCTGCATTCCCCAGCCACAGCCCTAAATAACCACTGACTAATTTTTTGTCCTTATGATTTTGCCTATTCTGGACATTTCATACAAATGAGATGATACAAACATATATTAATATGCGATCTTTTGTGACTGGCTTCTTCCACTTTGCACAATGTGTTCAATGTTCATCCATGTACTGTAGCAGCATATATACTTTTGATTGACAAATAATATTCCATTTGTGGAAACCACATTTTGCCTGTTATGAATAACACTATGAACATTCACGTATAAGTTTTTGTGTGGATATAGATTTTCATTTCCCTTGGAACTTCAAATATAACTCCAAATATTATGTATATGTAGAATTGCTGGATCACAGATCTTATTCTTAAGCACTACATATTTCAGCTGGTGTTAATTATTATTATTAAATCCTCTGCTATTATTAAATAATTATGTTATCAGTAACACCAATATTTGTTTATATCTATTAAGAATCTCTGTTGCAAAGCCCTTTACTTGTATTAATACAGATCCTTACCTTAACCCTTTAGGACAGGAATCGTCATCCCTGTTGAACGGATGAGAGAGACTGCGGCTCTGGGAGGTTAAGGCAACTTGTCTACACTCAAACACAAGTAGAGCGGGGATCACCATTCACATTGGCCTGTTTCCTGTGCCCTCTGTACCCAATGCGATGTTCTGGGCCATACCCTGCCCCAAAGCTTTCGAAACATGCATACACCCTTCCTTTCTGGCTTTTTCTGGAAGTGAGGCTGGCCTGCCATCCCAAGGGTAAGAGTCGTACACTCAGTGCCCATGCTCTCTTCCAGCTGGGGCTGAAGGCCAGGGGAGGGGCTGCCCTGGGAGCTGGAAATAAAGTGGAGGGAGGGTTGGGCTGAGCAGGGCAGGATTGGAAGGTTAAAAGGCTGTGAGCTGGAGGTAAGGAGTTTTATATTCTGGGTTTTTTTGTTTGGGTTTAGGTTTGGTTTTGGCTCCTGGAGTACAGGTGAAGTGGGGCTTGGCAGTTTTGTGATTGGGGGTGAGGAGTGAGGCTGGAGCAAGCTGAAGGGGAAAGTGCTAAGTCGGGGCAGAGGGCTTTCACAGTCAGGCTGGCCTGGGGAGGCCCCCACATTGTCAAAAGGAAAGACTAGGGAGGGGCCTGTGCTCCATATACTCCTTGAGCCCCTTGCTCTGCACCAGGCCTGGTCTGCGGTCTGCGCTGGGGTGGGAACAGGAGAGCATTTCAGGGTGAGGCACCCAGGGAGAGGTTGGAGGGAGTGTGGCAGAAGCGGACACCGAGGCCCACCTGGCTGGGAAGAAGGAAGTGCAGGATGGAGGGGAAATTCTGTGAGCGATCACAGAATGCAGTGAAACTCAGCCTTCAAGGCTGCAAAGCTTTAGCCCTGGGCTGGAGGGAGGCACTGCTGGTGGAGGAACTGGCTGCAGGAAGGCCTGGATCAGGCAGGCTCAGGAAAGAAGGGCTGGCAGGTCAGCCCAGGGCTGTCGGCTAGAGCTGTGCTGCCCAGAATGGCTGCCAGCAGCTCGCAGCCCTGGTGGTTGTGTACATCTAAATCAGTTAACGTTCAATAAGATTAAAATCCAGCTTTTCAGTCATACTAGGCACACTTCAAGTGCTCAATAGCCATGTTAGGGTAGCAGCTCCAGTATTAGAACAGATATAGAACCCACCATGGTAGAAAGTCCCTTTGGCCAGTGGGAAGCCTTCGGAGGGGTTTGGATTGCTCAAGGAGCCACTGGAAAGAGCAGGCTTAGTCTGCGGGGTGCCTGGCCTGGGAGGTCTCCGGACGACAGGTGAGGGAAGGTCCCCAGCACTAAGGTGGTGTGACTAACTTCCTGCCAGCATAAAGTGGACTCTGTCCCCAAGGACGGAAACTAACTGAGCAGGGCCTCTTCACTTCGACTTGGGCTCCCCGATCAGTGTGATGGGAACCAGGGGTCAGAGAGACATGGAGTGAGTGGTGCCGGGGAGGGAGGCATGGCTGCTGAAGGGGGCTGAGCCTGGGCACTGAGGGGGTCTCCAACTTGGTCACAGTGGTCTACTGGGGTTGGACAGGAGAAGGGCTGGGGGAGGTGTGTTTGAGCTGCGAGGGGAAACCAGAGTGGAGGCCTGATGGATGGAGGTGGGGTTGCACTGTTTCAAAAAACAAGAGAGGACTTTACTGGCATCCATTGTTTAAGACTCCCAACTTCCACTGCAGAGGGGGTGGGGTTCAATCCCTAATCAGGGAACTAAGATCCCCCATGCCCAGTGAGGTGGCCAAAATAACATTAAAAAAAAAAAAGATAGAGAGAAGCCTCTCATCCCCTGCAATGGGCTATCTCTGCTTCCTTTCCAGGCCCAACACTATCCAGCTGACGAGGATGGAATACGCCATGAAGTCCCTCAGCCTTCTCTACCCTAAGTCCCTCTCCAGGTGAGGAGAGCCAAGTGGGGAAGGGAAGGAGAACTAACGTGCTCTGTAGGGCAGACCTTGATAGAGAAGTCACCTGGGCATCTTTTCAAATGCAGACGCTGATTCAGGAGGTCTGGAGTGGGATCCTTCCACAAGTCCCCAGGAGATATTAAGGCTGCTGCCTCCTCCCAATCCTCCTATCACACCCTGAGTAGAAACATGGAGACACTGCTTAAGGTTTTGATTCTTGATCTCACTTAAAGTTCACCACAACTTTGAGAAGCGGGGATTATTATGCCAGATTAATAGGCAGGGCAACTGAGGCACAGGGTGGGCACTCTCTTGGAGCAAATGTGTAGTGAAGCCAAGATTTGAACTTGGGTCTGCCTGACTCCAAAACCTAGGTTCCTTGCAGTCCTTTGGTTCTCCATTGTGTATCTGAGTTCAAAACTCTCTTATCCTGACCTCAGCTTTGCCGTTTCATCTCACATTACAGATGATAAGAAGGAGGCCGAGAGAGGAAAGTAGTAACTGGGCATAGGCTGGGCCACCTTCTGTCACTGGCTACTTGTCACGGTCTGAGACCCGGCAGCATCAATGTCACTCGGGAACTCATTACATATGTAACATCTCAGACCTCACCCAGACCTACTGAATTGGAGCCTGCATTTTTAACAAGATCCCCAGGGGACATATATGTCCACGAAAGTCTAAGATGCACTGATCCAGCAGGCTTTTGAGGAAGACTAGGCAGAGCAGACTGGGTGGATGACAGGGGAAGAGGAGCATGCTGAGCTGAGCCTAGAGAACTGGGGAGTGAGTTACCCTCTGGTGGAAGGGCTGGAAGGCAGCAGACAGCTCATGCTGATGCTCCCAATGACTCCCAGGTACACGGCAGTGAGCACTTCGGTGGTGACCCAGCAGCAGCTGTCGGAGCCCAGTGCAGAGGCCTCCAGGGCCCGGCCCTGCAGAGTAACCACTGCTGACCGGAGTGTGAGGAAGGGCATCATGGCGCACAGTCTTGAAGACCTCCATGTCAAGGTAGGGGCGGGCCTGCCTCCACACAGCTCACCATGGGGACCTTGGTTGAGAGTTGGCAGCTGATAGCTGCCTCTGGCCTTGGTGTCATGAGGTAGGACTTCAGTAGGGATTGAGTTCATAAGAAAGACATGCTCTGAAAAATACCACTGGTCTATTGTTAGTATCAAATGGTAATGCACTGCCTTCTTCCTGTCACCAGACAGACAGACTCCAGACGGGCACCATCAGCCTATTGAAGTTGCCATCAGAAAGGAAATCTTGGCCTTCCCTGGTGGTCCAGTGGTTAAGACTGTGCTTCCAATGCAGGGGGCCTGGGTTCAATCCCTGGAGGGGGAAAGGTCCCACATGCCCCTTAGCATGGAGAAAAAAAACTTTTTTCAATTGAAAAAAAAAATGAAAACTATTGATCAGTAAGGTTCCAGAGAGGAAACCAAGGACACATAATACTGATGGGTGGGAGTAACAGTGGGCAAGAATGACACCCTTCCCCATCTCCATGCTCCCCCTCCACTTGGTTGGGAGTAACTTATCCTAGTCATTCCTTCTTTTTAAAAAAAAAATTATTTATTTATTACTTTTGGCTGCACTGGGTTTTTGTTGCTGCGAAGGTGTTTGTCTAACTGAGGCAACAGGAGTTACTCACTAGCTGTGATGTGCAGGCTTCTCTTTATGGTGGCTTCTCTTGTTGCAGAGCATGGGCTCCAGGGTGCTGGGGCTTCAGCAGTTGCTCAAGAGCTGAGGCTTGATAGTTGTGGTACATGGGCTTAGTTGCTCCACAGCATGTGGGATCTTCCCGGACCAGGGATCAAACTTGTGCCTCCTACACTGGCAGGAGGATTCTTTACCACCGAGCCACCAGGGAAGCCCCTAATCATTCCTTCTTATAAAGACACCTTTCCTTCTTAAAGTCTCATTAGGATTAGGGCCCACTCTAATGCCTCACTTTAATGTAATTACTTCTGTAAAGACTCTATCTCCAATTATAGTCACATTCTGAGGTTTTGGGATTAGGACTTCAGTATATGAATTTCACGGGGATACCATTTAGCCCATAATACATACGAATCAAGTGGATATAACTGAAGGTCCAGAAATAAATCCATGTATCTGTGGTCAATTGATTTTTGACAGAATGCCAAGGTTATTCAATGAAGAAAGGGTAGTCTTTTCAACAAATGGTGCAGAGTCAATGGGCTATGCAAATGCCAAAGATCAAGTTGGATCCCTCCCTCATATTATGCATAAAATTAATTCAAAGTGGATCAAACACCTAAATGCAGAGCTAAAACTATAAAATCCTTAGAAGAAAACATAGGAATAAGAGTACATAACCTTGGTTTCTTAGATATGGCACTAAACCTCGAAGCAACCAAAGGGAAAAAGTTGGACTTTATCAACATTAAGAACTTTTGTGCATCAAAGGACACTAACAAAAAATGAAAAGATAATCCACAGAATGGGTGAAAATATTTGCAAATCACATATCTGATAAGGGTCCAGTATCAAGAATATATAAAGAACTCTTAAAAGAGGATCTACTTGAAAATGGCAAAAAATCAGAATAGATGTTTTTCCAAAGAAGATGTACAAATGGCTAATAACACATGAAAAGATGCTCAACATCCTTAGTCATTAGGAAAATGAAAATAAAAAACATTTCATAACATTAGAATGGCTAAAATGAAGACAGATAATAACAAGTGTTGGTAAGGATGTGGAGAAGTTGCTAGTGGGAATATTAAATCATGCAACTGCTTTGAAAAACAGGTTGGTAGTTCTCTAAGAAGAGTAAACATAGAGTTATTACATGACCCAGAAACTCCAATCCCAGGTATATATCCAAGAAAATTGAGAAGATATGTCACACAAAAATGTGTACACGAAAGTGCAAAGCACCATTATTTATGATACTCAAAAAGTAGAAACAACCTATATGTTCATCAATTGAAGAATGGATTAAAAATGTAGCATATCTATTTGGTGGAATATTATTCAGCCATAAAAAAGTAAATATTCGTGCTGAAACACAGATTAACTTTGAAAACTTGCTAAGTGAAAGAAGCCATTTATATGAAATGTCCAGAACAGACAGATCCATAGAGACAGAAAGAAGAGGAGAGGTTGCCAAGGGTGAGGAAATGAGGAGTAACAGTTAATGGGTACTAGGTTTCTCTTTGAGTAAAAATGGGATTGAAAATGTTTTGAAATTAGATAGTGGTGATAGCTGCAGAACTTTGTGAATATAGTAAAAAACCACTGGATTGTGTACTTTTCAAAGAGTGAGTTTTATGACATGTGAATATCAATTAAAAGTTATATATGTGACTCCCATTATATTTTTATTGGACAGCACTATTCTAGAATATTAGCCATGAAGTCAGATAAGGAATACCATGACATAGGTTCTTTGGATGGTGACCCCACAGCAAGAACTCTGGGTTTCAGTCCCATCCTATAAAACCTGGCTCACTCATTCTGTCCTGGCAGCAACCAGCTCTGTGGCTACATATGACGGCAAGAGCATCACTTACCTTATTCCCCAGGTCCGGGATACCCTGATGCTGGCAGACAAGCCTTTCTTTCTGGTGCTGGAGGAAGATGGCACAACTGTAGAGACAGAAGAGTATTTCCAATCCCTGGCAGATGACACCGTGTTCATGGTCCTCCACAAGGGGCAGAAATGGCAGCCCCCATCAGAACAGGTGACATCCCACCTGCGTGGGAGAATATTGGGAGCTTAGGAGAAATCCTTGAGGGATGCCAACCACACGCTTGTCTTGATGCAGAGCACTAGGTACCAGCTCGCCCTCTCCCGCAAGCCTGCCAAGATCGATGTGGCCCGAGTAACCTTCGACCTATACAAGGTGAACCCACAGGACTTCATTGGCTGCCTGAACGTGAAGGCAACTCTCTATGGCACATACTCCCTCTCCTATGATCTGCACTGCTCCGGGGCCAAGCGCATCATGACGTGAGTGAATTGGGATTAGCTGGGGCTGGGGTGGGTACACAGCAATGGGAGCGGCCCTATCTTCTCCCGTGCACCCTCAGCCTTCTGGGAGCCTGGGACTGGTGTTGATGCTGACAAACCATGACAGTTAGCATTTGTCTAGGACTTCATGGCTGCGTTCATGTTTTAGTTTATAGTAGTGTATACCAAAGGGATTCATACACTCCTGCTGGTGGAATCTGGATACATTTAGCTTTCCTAATCACCTTCCACTATAACAACTAATTATTTTTCACCTCAAGTAGTAACTTTTCCTAGGTAATCCTCTAATTGACTTTTAAAAAGTGAACATGTGTCAAAAATTTTACTGAACCCAATTAAGGAGAGAACCAGCAAGAAGTTACAATCAGTTCAAAATCCCACCCATGTATAGATTCATCAAGAATGCTGAGCTAAATTTATAAATACAAACCTGGATTTTTCCATGGGTGTGGGAGGGATGAAATAACTGTCCTTCCATAGATCAGAATTAATCTGCCATTTATAGGTAATCATCATTTATATGTCTAATAAATTAAAAAAAATCTTTTTACTTTACTTTTGAAAGTCTAATCAAGTATTGAAGGAAGCATGGGAATATGTAATTAAAGTACAGTTATGGTGGTGGTTCCCAAATTCAGTTGCTCCAAGGGGTGCTCTAGAGAACTCTTACCCCATTAAGCAAATGTAGCCAACTAGTTCAAAACCACAAAGCTGGCCTCTTGCCAGTTAGTTCTGACAGATGCCGCTTCCCAGTTGCTTCATTTAGTGTTTACTGAGCACTCTCTGTGTGCCTGACCCTATGCTGTGAGCTAGAGATGCAGGGATAAACAAGATGTCAGAGCAACCGCCCAGAGGGCAAGAATTTTTGTAGCCTCCAGTTCCTTGGAGAATGCTGTGTCAGCTGGTAACACAGCAATAATTCAAATAATGGGAGAAGCAATGAAGTTACATATGAATTGTCATTCACAGTGGGCTTCTGAGAAATCCTCCTCTGGGTCTCCAGAGTTCTGCCAGAAGGTATAAGGCTAGAGCATAGCAGACCTTCTTGGCTTTCCGAGTTTATTCTCTGCATTTCCAGTCTGCAATGAGGGACCTGAGGCTGCGGGGTTCTGCCTGCCACAGATGACACTCAGCGGCAGGCTCAGGCCTGGTTCTGTGGCAAGACGTTCCATTTTCCTCCTGCCCCATATCATGTCCCCTCTTGGTCTGGGCTTGCTGCCAACAGTCTGCAGGTTGCAAAATCTAGAGCAAGAAGTTTCAGTCTTTAAACTCTGTCCATCTAGGGGAAGTGGGACTCTGACCTAAACATAGTAAGGCATACTGGTACCGAAAAACAATAATGATAGCAAGCTGGAATCCCTGGAATGATTTAAGGGTGTCAGTAAGTGTTTTTTCTTTAATGGTGGTAAAATAGACATACCATCAAGTTTACCATTTTAACCACTTTTTTTTTTTAAGTATAAAATTCAGTGACATTAAGTACATTCATAATAGTGTGCAATGGTCACTTGTACATACATTCCCAGAACTTTTCATCATCCCAAACTATAGCTCTGTACCCATTATTATACTCACTGTGTCCGCCCTGCCCAGCCATACTTACCTCTGTTCTCCTGGCTCTGTTAGTTTTCTTATTCTAGGTAACTCATGTAAGTGGGATCATACAATACTTGCCCTTTGGTGTCTGGCTTATTTCACTTAGCATCATGTTTTCAAAGTTCATCCATATTGTAGCATGTGTCATAATTTCATTCCTATCTATGTCCAGATGGCTAGTTTGAAGCCTCAGATCTCTAATCTGGGAAATGGGTATTCTTCTCGGGTACAGCCTTTACATTTCTGAAGGATTTTCCTGTACAGATGTTCATGGTTCAAACTGTCTTTCTGTCCCCCTCCACCTCAATCATAAGTTTCATTTATTGAATGAAGGTTAACAGAAGACAAATTTTAATATCAGCCAGGAAGAATTCATTTTCCTTTTGTTTTCTTCTCCCTGCTAGGACTAGACACCCGTGGTGACCCTCTTTCAAACAGATCTGGATAAGAATTTGGTTAAAGTAGTCAAGCATTCAACCACCTAGTCTTGACCCGACATCTCCCCTGTTCTTCTACACATCAGGCCCTGTATTAAACGATTTATATTATTTCAACCTCCTTAACCCTGTGTGGGATCAAAGTGGTGTGACACAGATGAGGGGGCTGCAGCCCAGAGCTATAGCAGTTTGCCAAGCTAGTCGCAGCCAGTGAGGCTGGGTGAGAACTCAAGCCTGTCTGACTGGAGTTCTGCTGTCTTTGCACCGCAGCGCCAGGCAGGGAGATCTTCACATCCAGCACTCTGAAAACTACCTAGATTACAAATGTCTTGGTAACACTTCTGTCTAGAACAGAGGTGGTGAATGGGCAGGGTTATGTGACGTAGATCCATCTGGCTGATCCAAAGTTATCAACAATATTAGAAAGATTAAAGGAGTTTGAATTTTGCAGGAGAATACGCAGACATCTCACTTAAGGCAGACCCTGTCCCATCTGCTGAGGGAAGGCAACATCTGTTCTCTTTGCACCTCACTCTGCAGTTTATGAAACAGAGCCTGGGGGAGCAGGCATTTAGAGGAGGCAGGAAGGGGTTTTCTTGGTGTTCTGACCTTAACACCTTTGCATTCCACCCAGGGAAGCTCTCCGCTGGGCCCTCTTCGGCATGCGTGCCACAGGCCACATGCTGCTCGGCACCTCCTGTTACCTGCAGCAGCTCCTGGATGCCACAGAGCGGGGACAGCCCCCCAAGGGCAAAGCCACATCCCTCATCCCAACCAGTCTGAAGATGCTGCAGTGAAAGCCCAGCCAAGGACCAGACTGGGGACCCCATGCTCAGCTGGTAGCACCCACAAGCCTGGCAGCTTAGAGAGCTTCTTACCTTCCCACATCTCCCTCAGCTCTACGGGACCATGAATGAGGAAGTGGGGGGAAGGGCCTGAAACCTGGGCTGGGCCAGCCAAAGGAGAAAGGAGGGCTCTTCGCCTGGCCTGGCTCCAGGCCCCAGGTAGCTTAGCGGACTAAGACTCGTCACTAGCAGGCAATGGCAGGGAGGCTGCCCCTCAGCAAGCTGTCTTCACGTGCTACTTTCATTACACTGCCTGCCTCCCGGTCTCTCATCTCAAATGCTCCTGAGTCAACCCACTTGTGTGGGTTAGAGAGGTCACAATAAACTATATATGCTGATATATTTTCTGTGCTTCTGTTCTTTGCAAGGTGAGAGTAGGGTTCTATCTGGAAAGGTCTAAGGGAAGACAGAACTCTGTTGTCAAACCATTCTCCATAATGTGGGGTTATAGGAAATAGCACTTTTTCCACAAAAAAAACAAAAACAAAATTGCAGTTAATTCTGAAACTAGTACTAGACTTAAGTAAACTGTGTAACCAAGATGGTAAGTGACAGTTTCCAAGTAAATTTGCCTACCAGAAGGGCTTTGATTTGGAACAACAAAAGACCTAGAATTGCCAAAGCAATAAAAGAATAAAGCTGGAGGCATAACCCTACCAGACTTCAGACAATGCTACAAAGCTACAGTAATCAAAACAGCACAGAATAGGCACAAAAACAGACATAGGGATCAATGGAACAGAATAAAAAGCCCAGAAATAAACCTGCACACCTACAGATAATTAATCTTTAGCAAAGGAAGTAAGAATATACAATGGAGAAAAGACAGTGTCTTCATTAAGTGGTGCTAGGAAAACTAGACAGCTCCATGTAAAAGAACAAAATTAGAGCATTCTCTAATACTATACCCAAAAGTCAACTCAAAATGGATTAAAGACCTAAATGTAAGACTAGACATTATAAAACTTCTAGAGGAGAACATAGGCAGAACACTCCTTGACATAAAACACAGCAATATTTTCTTTGGATCCATCTCCTAGAGTAATG
Source organism: Cervus canadensis (assembly GCF_019320065.1). Taxonomy (NCBI): domain Eukaryota; kingdom Metazoa; phylum Chordata; class Mammalia; order Artiodactyla; family Cervidae; genus Cervus; species Cervus canadensis. Next base: position 42,486,276 of record NC_057407.1, on the reverse strand, counting down.
GAAATAAAAGCAAAAATAAACAAATGGGACCTAATTAAACTCAAAAGCTTTTGCACAGCAAAGGAAACAATAAACAAAATGAAAAGACAACCTCTGGAATGGGAGAAAATATTTGCAAACAATGAGGCCAACAAGGGCTTAATCTCCAAAATATATAAACAGTTCATACAGCTCGACAGAAAAAAAAATAAAAAATTGAGACGATCTAAACAAATATTTCTCCAAAGAAGACATACATATGGCGAATAGGCACATGAAAAGATGCTCAACATTGCTAACTACTAGAGAAATGCAAATCAAAACTACAATGAGGTATCACCTCACACCAGTCAGAATAGCCATCATCAAAAAGCTTACAAATATAAACGCTGGAGAGAGTATGGAGAAAAGGGAACCCTCCTATACTATTGGTGGGAATTTAAATTGTGCAGCCATTATGGAGGACAGTAGGGAGGTTTCCTTACCAAGGGCTTCCCTGATAGCTCACTTGGTAAAGAATCCGCCTACAATGCAGGAGACCCTGGTTTGATTCCTGGGTCAGGAAGATCCTCTGGAGAAGGGATAGGCTACCCACTCCAGTATTCTTGGGCTTCCCTTGTGGTTCAGCTGATAAAGAATCTGCCTGCAATGCAGGAGTCCTGGGTTTGATCCCTGGATTGGGAAGATCCCCTGGAAAAGGCAAAGGCTACCCACTCCAATACTCTGACCAGGAGAATTCCATGGACTGTATAGTTCATGGGGTCATAAAGAGTTGGACACGACTGAGCGACTTTCACTTCACTTCACCTTAAAAAACTAAAAATAAAGTTACCATATCATCCAGCAATCCCACTTGGGCATACATCTGGAAAAGATGGAAAATTTGAAAAGATACACGTACCCCTATTTTCATAATAGCACTGTTTACAATAGCCAAGGGATGGAAGCAACCTAAGTAACCATCAGTAGATGAATGGATAAAGATGTGGTATATACATAAAATGGAATACTATGTGGCCATAAAAAAGAATGAAATAATGCCATTTGTAGCAACATGGATGGACCTAGAGATTACCATACTAAGTGAAGTAAGTCAGACAGAGAAAAACAAATGTTATGATATCACTTATATGTGAAATCTGAAAACATGATACAATGAACTTATTTACAAAACGGGAACTGATCTACAGGCATGGAAAACATACTTATGGACTTTCCTGGTGATCCAGTGGTTAGGAATCCATCTGCCAATGCAGGGGACATGGGCTGGAATCTGGTTCAGGAAGATTCCACAGGCTAGGGGCAACTAAGCCCCTGTGCCACAACTGCTGAGCTAGCCGTCTAGAGACCAGAAGCTGAAACTCCTGAGACAGGGTACCCTACAGCCTGTGCCCTGCAACAAGAGCAGCCGTCGCAGTTAGAATACCTTCCCTGTAGCGCAACGAGAGAAAGACGGCACGCAGCAGCAAAGACCCAGTGTAGCCAAAAATAAATAAATGAAATTTTAAAAAAGAAAAAGAAAACACATTTATGGTTAGGGTAAAGGCAGGAAGGGATACATGCAAAGTTTGAGATTAACAGATACATATATACAGATATATAAAATAGATAAATGACAAGGTCCTACTGCACAGGGAACTATATTCAATATCTTGTAATAACACATAATGGAAAAGAATCTGATATATATATATATATATATTAGATATGTATTCTTGAAAATATATATAATTGAATAACTTTGCTGTAGACCAGAATCTAGCACAACACTGTAAATCAGCTATGGGCTTGTGCTCAACTGTGTCCAAATCTTTGTGATCCTGTTGGCCCCAGAGGGCCCCCAGGCTCCTCTGTCCATGGAATTTTCCAGGTGTGAATACTGGAGTGGGTGGCCATTTCCTGCTCCAGGAGATCTTTCCCACTCAGGGATAGAACCTGTGTCTCTTGCATTGGCAACCAGATTTCTTTACCACTGAGCCACCTTGAAATCAACTATACTTCAATTTTAAAAAAATTTTTTTAAAAAGAAGAAGGGCTTTGATTGGGAGGGTGGGATGAAGGCACTCTTCTAATTTCTCAATGTTATATTTTATTACAATCTGTTAAGTGTGTAAGTGGGACAGGACTAGTCAATCTGCAATGCAACTCTCCATCGAAGCCGTCCTACCTTGCTAGACAGTTTTTCTTTCATGTTCAGAATGCTCAATCCTAGGATTTCAAAATGCACTCTTGGGTAGCCACAAAGTATTAGTTTCTCAGTGAAGGTGGCATTTTTCATTATCGGGCAACTCAAACAAGACAAGCATGAAAGGCTAAGTTTTTAGGTGAATGTGCTTTAGTCTGTCTCTCAAATACGTGTCATTTCTGACTAACTATAAGACCTACCTGGGTTTATTAAATACTAAGACAAAGGCCTGTGTTACCAAAGTTAAAGTGTAAAGGGTTATTTCTGGCAGCTGACCCATTCCCTGCAGCCAACCCATACCTTGCAGCCATGTGTAGGAGAAGCTGCCAGAGCTAGCAAAGAACATTTCTATTCTGGGCTTTCCTGCTCTTGCATTTATGGCTGGAGGGCTGGCTCAGTACTGTCCTGGGTCCATGGGGTGGGCCTTTGGCATGAGGTATGATGTTTACATCAGCAGAGAAACTATTCCCTTTCAACTCTTGCTGAGTCTGTGGCCTCCCTGCTCTTCTTCTGAAGTTAGTCATAAACTGAATTGGGCTGGAGGTGGCTAAAGTTTGGAATTTGTCCCAACTTACCTTCCTCCTGACAATCTGAGTTTCACATGTGAGTCTTAAATGGCTGATCACTGTTTCTTTGCACTGGGCCCTCTCAGCCTAGGGAAAATTAGGTTTCTTTCTTTCCTTTGGGAAGCTTGGAGATTAACGGAGTCACATCAGTTTTAGGCAGTGAACAGTAGAGGGCAGACTTTGATGAGGCTGGGGCGTGTGGAGGGAAAATTCCAAAGAGCAAGGGAGCTCAAGCCTCAAGCAGGGCCAGGGGCCAGTCCAAGTCGGGGAATGGCCCTCCCTGGGGCCAAGCTGGGCCAGTGGAGGAGAGGTCTGCTGTCGGCAAAGTAGGTTGTGTCCTCTCCCTCCATCTTTATTCAGGCTGCAAATTATGAATGCACAGGAGATCTTTCAGAAGAGGGGTTCTAAAATACTGTGGGGCCTTTTGACACAGCACACTTATGTCTTAGCCCCAAACAAAATAAAATCACTTGCATCCTTGCCAAATTTCTTGCCAGTCCTGTCTGAACTTGTGCAGATTCATTTAAAAATTGACTATTTAGGGACTTCCCCAGCAGTCCAGTGGTTAAAAGACTCCACACTTCCACTGCAGTGGGTGTGTTTCATCCCTGCTCAGGGAACTAAGATCCTTCATGCCGTAGTGCCAAAGGAAAAAAAAAAAGAAAAGAAAACTTCTTGAACTGAATAAAAATGAAAATACAACACATCAACTTAAAAATTATTTTTAAAAATTGACTACTTAAATCTTTGAATTAAAAAATTAAGTTTCTTGAGGTATAATTTACATCCAATAAAATCTACCCTTTTAAGGGATTTAGTTCAGTAAGTTTTTGGCAGATTTATACAGATATGTAATCATTGTACACCAGAAAGTTCCCTTATGCCCATTTTTAGTAGATTCTCATTCCCTCACCCACTCCAGCCCTTGTCATTGTGAACCAGACTTTTCCGAAAGGTCATGTAACTAAATTCGGTCTTTTAAAGTCTTTTACTTCTACTTATTTTTATTATTTAAAATTTTTTTTTTAATGAATCATAGTCTTTTATATTTTGGCTTAGTTTTTTTTTGTTGTTGTTTTGGCTGCATGCCCTGGCATGAAGGATCTTAGTTGCCTCTTTGTTAATCTGTTTCCAGTTCATAAATGCCAAGGCATAGCATAGAGTTAGCATTCAAAAAATGTTGAATGGGTGAATTTATGTCCTTATGCAGCTAATCACAGGACAATTTTACAGTTTTGAGATTTATTTTTACCTTTATAAATAATGCTGTAGTGAACCTGTTTCTGCCTTTGGCCTTTTTTTTTTTTTTCTTCACTTTTGGATTATGCACCAGGCTGTATTCTTTGAAGTAGGTTCACTGGACAAACGAGTGCGGATTTTGTTTTATTCCAATTTGCCTTACAAAATTGTGCACAGTGGCGGGTTTTTTTTTTTTTTTTAAGTCAGAAGACTCCAAAGAATTGCAATGATGAGCAGAAAACCTGGCTTTGTCCTAACACCGGTCCTCTGACCTGCAGTAAATACTTCCTCGGCTCTGTGCTTCGGTTTCCTCAAAGTCACAGATCGTGAACGTCTGCATTTCCTTCCCGGGTAAAAGCTAAACTCCGCTTTCTCACCACTCGGGAGCCTCGTTATTCCGATTGACAGTCAATCTGACCAATCAGCGTGCTGTGGGAGATCCCGGGGCAGCCCTTCCGGACACAGGCGCACAGTCTTCGCTCCGGAGATGGGTGGCTGTCGGGTTTTGGGTCAGGCCTGGGGTGGCTGGCGGCGGGGTCTGGGGATCCGTGCAACGCCCACAGCCGCAGGCTTTGGCACCAAGGCCCTGTAATTACACAACCCCCGCCCTGCTTTGTGTAGAAGGGAGACGGGCTAGGGGAGGTTGTGTGCGGTATCTGGAGTTAGGTAGATGTGGGTTCTAATTCATCTCTGATGTGTGATACTAAACTAGCCGTCGACCTCTCTGAGCCTCAGTTCTCTTTTCTGTACATTGGGGCCAATCGAACCTGAGATTTCGGGAAGCTCAATCCAGGCTTCCTGGAGCATTCAAAAACAGCCGCAGGGTTTGGGAAGATGTGTGTGGAGATAAGAATGAGCGGCACCCCCGGAAGCAGTGATTTCCCTATTGTTTACCTAACCTTCCCAGGCATCAGCTGCAACGTCGAGGCGCCAGCAAACCGTCGGATCCCCCGGGTGACCAGCCTTTCCCAGGACTGCTGAGACCGGAGACCTTCAGTCGGGAAGAACTGGTCGATGTATTGAGGGCGGCTGTGGTGGACCGTAAAGGTGAGGGGTGGGAGGGACAGGTGCCGAGAGACCCGGAAGGGGAGGAATCTTCACTTGAGCCTTCTGAGGCTCTGGTTCGGTACCCTACTAAAACCTGTGGGGTCAAATCCTGGTTCTCCCTCTCACGAACCTCACTAGCTGGGACCAGCCAGATACTCTCTCTGCCTCAGCATCATGGGATACAGCTGTGGGGAGGGAGAGTATAAATAACCAGAGAGCTTTGCACTAGTAGGCTCTCAGTAAAGTGTTAATATATTGAGGGACAAAACGGGCTTTGGAGTCATATCTAGCTCTGTAATCAGCTTGCTGTGTGGCTTTAGGAAAATAACAATGTCTCTATGCCTCAGTCTCCAGTGACTTATGAATTTTCTCAGCTATATATTGAGCATAGGCTGTGTTCCAGGCACTGCTTTAGAACATGGCTGTCTACTGCTGAACAAAATAAATATGGTTCCTGCCTTCAGGGAGCCAGCATTTCAGTGGGAGAAAATGATTAACCAGAAAATAAATGAAAAAAGTACTTACTAGTGATCGGTACTGTTAATAAAACAGCGATGGTAGGGATCTGCAAGAAAGGAGCAGACATCAGATTGGAGACTCAGGCCTCTTTGTGATGATCACATTGAAGCCATGATGATATAAAGAGCAAGCCACATGAAAATCTGAGACATGGAAAGCAACAAGTGCAAAGGTCCTGAGGTTGAGGCAGCAAGCTGAGCATATGCAAGGTTCAGAAAGAAGCTTATTTCAGGGTGTGGTTGATAACTCCTGTGTGAGAGTTGTGTGGGGACCACATGATAATATGAATTGAGAAAGTCTTTGTAAACTGCTTTCGCTGTTGCTGACGTTTATGTATTATATGTTTCAGGACCTCTGGTAACATTGAACAAGCCACACGGTCTGCCAGTGACAGGTATGGCAGGGAAAAGAGATGCAGTGAGGGGGGTTTCGATGTGTCTGAGAGCAGACAATATTGAAGAGAAGGGATGTGGTCTCTGAGAGCAACTTGTAGTCTTCCTTTTGTTTTTCCCTAGGAAAACCAGGAGAGCTGACATTGCTGTCAGTGCTGCCAGAACTAAGCTGGTCCCTGGGGCTCGGGGAGCAGGAGCTCCAGGTTGTCCGAGCATCTGGGAAGTAAGTGGTAGAGGTGATAGGAAGGTAGGAAGATAAGCATCTATTTGGGATGGGGGCAGAGCTACTTAGAAATAAACAGACATTTTCCACTGGCTGCTTTGGGATCACAGAGGTAGGAAACAAGGAAAAAGAGGAGGAAGTGGACAGATCTGGGTTCAAATCCTTATGCACAAACTGATCGTAGGTGTCTCTGAGCCTGTTTCTTTAATCACAAAACAGAGCTCATAACATCTGTGCTTAGTGTATAGTCACTTCTCCAGTCCAGTATTCATAGCCAGCATTGTTAACGGATCTGTGATATTCTTTCCTCTAATACCCATCGTTAGAGATGGTGCTTGAGATAAGATGTTTCTGCAATTGCACAAGCTCATAAGCTTGTTTGTGGGGAATTAAGCCATTCCCTTCTCCAAGGGATCTTCCCAACCCAGGAATCGAACCCGGATCTCTGACATTGCAGGCAGATTCTTTACCATCTGAGCCACCAGAAAAACCGATTTAATAGCTAATATATGTGAAATTCCTAGTAGAGTGCCTACTGGTAGACAGTCAAGCAGTTGGTGGTAAGTTATGATGTTTGGCTCTGAGCTCCCTGGGAGCCAGAGCAAAATGAGAAACACGTTTAAGCTTTGTACCCTTATTATCAAACACGGGGAAGACTTACTTGTTTCTCAGGAGGAGGTCTCTGTTGTAGTCCAGATGTTTCTCTTCAGCCTTCAGCAGGTCCGTGTTTCTTCTCAGGGTCTCCTTTTTTTGCGGGTGATCCCAGGGGATTTTAACTTCTGTGATTTGTCTCCTTTCTCCAGGGAGGCCTCTGGGCTTGTGCTCCTCTCCAGTTGTCCCCGGACAGCAAGCCGCCTCCAGAAGTTCTTCACTCACTCACAGAGAGCCAGGAGACCCACAGCCACCTACTGGTGAGAAGGGCTGGGAGGCTCCAGGGCAGCGGGGAGGTCCCAGCAAACAACTCTGTGACCTCCTCCTGCCTCTTTCTCAGTGCTGTCACTGATGGGATCCCAGTTACTTCTGAAGGGAAGATCCAAGCAGCTCTGAAACTGGAACACATTGATGGGGTCCATCTCGTGAGTCAGGGCCTGGGTGGGGAAGAGGGGACCCTCAGACATATACCCCTCAAGAAGAGTCAAGGGTATAGATATGGGGTGGCTGGCCCTTCATGCCCCAAAAAGGTGAATGACCACTGCCTATACTGTGGCCCTGTCCTCAGCCTGGTGGGAACAGGGAGGGTTGGGGGGCAGCTCCCAGGTGTGTGTGACGCTTGTTCACTCTTGGGGGCTGATACCACAGGTTGTTCCAGTGCACTCCCCATCCCGAAAGGACATCATGGAAGGTGTCAAGAAGACCCTTAGCCACTTCCGTGTGGTTGCCACGGGCTCTGGCTGTGCCCTGGTCCAGCTGCAGCCACTGACAGGTGGGTCTGGAGCCCCAGCCAGACTTGACAAACTGTATTTGGTTGGGGAGGCAGGGAATGGGAGGAAGGTGGTAGTTTCAGTGGCAGCCTGGGAAGTCTGTGATGGACTGCAAGGATGTATGTGACCAGCTCCACCTGGAGGGGGCAGTGCTTCTCCTGTCAGTCTGAAGGTCACCCCTTTGCAACTCACCTATTTTTTTTCTTACTGCTCTCAGCATCTTCTCTTTACCTTTGATGTTCTCTAGCTTCACTGTGCGGAGAAGGCAATGGCACCCCACTCCAGTACTCTTGCCTGGAAAATCCCATGGACGGAGGAGCCTGGTGGGCTGCAGTCCATGGGGTCGCTGAGAGTTGGACACGACTGAGCGACTTCACTTTCACTTTTCACTTTCATGCATTGGAGAAGGAAATGGCAACCCACTCCAGTGTTCTTGCCTAGAGAATCCCAGGGACGGGGCAGCCTGGTGGGCTGCCGTCTATGGGGTCGCACAGAGTTGGACATGACTGAAGCGACTTAGCAGCAGCAGCAGCAGCAGCTTCACTGTGATGAATCCAGGTGTGTGGGTTTAGTTTTTTTTTGGGGGGGGGGTTAGTTTTATTTCTTGGGATTCAGTGTGTTTGCTGAATCTGAAGATTAACCTGTTTAATCCATCCTGAAAAGTTCTTCAAATGTTGTGCCTCTTGCATCCTCCCTTTTGAATGCCTGATAGCGTCTGAGTTTCTCATTCACCTGCTATGTCTCAACTTTGCTTCCATATTTTTCATGTCTATCTTTTCCGCATTCTGGGTAATCTTCAGATGTACTTTCCAGCTGAGTAATTTTCTCTTCAGTTGAATCTAACCTGCTAGTTTAGCCTACCCATTGATTGTACTGTTTGTGTCTACAAATTCAAGTTGGTTGTTTTACAAATAAAGATGGCCTTTTAAAAAAAGGCATCTTTTTTTCTTTCACGTCAAACTGTTTTTAATTTGCATAATGCTTTTAACAAAAATAGCCTCCCCCCCAAAATTTTTTATTTACAATCTTTGGTCTTCAAAAGGTGTGAGTGTTCCTGTCTAACAGTCAGGCAGCCAGGGCTGCCCATGTGCAGGTAGCTCTGTTACAGACCAGCCCATATTCTCTCTGCTGACATGTGGGCCCTGGCAGGACTGCACCCAGCAAGGGAGCAGTGCTTTCCTCCAGTCCACACAAAGGCACAAGTCAGCCTGAAAATCGTGACTCAATCCTGCCAACTGCAAGGTAAATGAACTCTTAGAATACTTCTAGACTTATTGCCTGCATTTTTCTTAAAGACTGATTTATTTGTTTTTAGTTTTGGCTGTGGTGGGTCTTTGTTGTTGTGCGTGGGCTTCTCCTGTTGCAGAGTGAGGGCTTCTCTTTGTTGTGGTGGTCGAGTTTCTCATCACCGGGGCTTCTCGTTGCAGAGTACGGGCTCTAGTTGCAGCTCAGTAGTTGTGGCACACAGGCTTAGTCGCTCTGCCGCATGTGGTATCTTCACTGACCAGGAACCTGTGTCTATTGATTGCAAGGCAGATTCTTAACCACTGGACCACCAGGGAAGCCCTTGCCTGCATTTTTTAACCAGTGTTTTGCTCATTCTTATTAAATTAGCCTTTTTTTTTTGCTGCATGGCATGGCTTGGGGGATAGTTCCCTGACCAGGGATTAAACCTAGGCCCACAGAAATGGAAGAGCAGAGTCCTAACCACTGGACTGCCAGGGAACTCCCAAAGTCCTAACATTTTTGTCTAGACTGTAATAAAACTAATGAGAACAGTATTCAAACCCAATAAAGCATGATGCTAAAATCTCAGATCTCAAAGAATCTCAGATCCTTTGAGATCTGAGATCAAGTTATTACACATCTAACCACCTTTATGGCACATACCATGGACCACCACCCTGCCTTTCTGATTTAAAGTTTTGTCTGTTCACCGATTGCTGTGGTCCATCCTGTGGTTTTATTTTTCACACCAGTAAGTAAAGGTGACCAACAGCCACTGACTCAAGTTTTTCCAAGAATTAAATGACCTGGTCAGTCTTCAGATTGCTTCGCAACCTTCTCTTGCTGATCTGTCAGCTTTTTCTTTACCTATAAATCCCAAATGGCCAAGAACACACATCAACTGAAGGTCCATGCTCTGGGCAAGCCTCTTTGTTGATGAGCTCCTTCCCTGTGCTTGTCATCCATCCATTCTCCTAGCCTTGAACCCAATTAGCGATGGCATCTGTTTTTCTCTCTCATTACTTGTTCTTGTCTTTACTCATTTAAAGCACACCTATGTGGTGTTTCTATAATTCTTTTGTCTTGAGATTCTAAGGGTCTAATTCTGTTGTGATTTCCGCAGGCTTGCTCCCCTTGGTGGAATGTCTCATTGCTCTGTGGTTCAGGTTGTGCTGGGTCTTCATCTGTGGAAATCCTTTACTGCCTCATTGGCGGTGGGGACTTGAGAGGTTCTGCCTTGCTTCTGCTGAGTGGGCTCACATCGCTGCTTCAGGATCTAGAGATTAACACCTCAGCTGGAAGTTCACAGATCACTCAAGTGGTATTAGAACCCGAACCCTGTGTGAGAGCAGCTCACAGTTGGGAGATCATCTTCATTCCCCTCATCCATACCTACAGAGCTCATCTGCCTTCCTTGGTGGCTGGCTTTTTCTCCTAGTCCACCCTTGCATGGAAGATGTAGCCTCTCAGATTTCATTTGGGCACCACAGCCTCATCCGTGGCCCCTTGTCACTACTTAAACCCAAGCCCCCTTGGCCCCAAGATTGGAAATACCCCTAGAAGAGGAGAAATGTTGACTCTCTTGTGCTCTGGATTTGTTTTTTGTATTTTCATCCAGGGGACTTTACTTTCCGTGTCCAGCTGTGTATTTAAAAGGATGATTGTTACAGTTTTCCAGTGTTTCTAGGTGGTCAGTAAAAGATGGGTTTTTAAATTATCCAATCCACCCTATTGCCAGACATGAAAGTAGACGGGACAGTTCCTGGGTTTGAATCCCAGTCTGTGGTGGGCTGGTTACTTCTTGAGCTTCGGTTTTCCTGTCTGCAAGGTGGAATGATGCTAGGTCTCACATTATAGGGTTTTCAGGAGTATTAGTAAGTTTAATGTGAACCATTTCATACCCATTAAGTTTCCCCAAAACAAGTTCAAGTTGGTATCACCCTATTGACTCATATAACTTAGAAGTTCAGGCTTGTGCGTACTCTGGGGCCCACCAGCCACAACTAATGAGCCCCTGTGCTGCAACTATTGAAGCCCTCGCCCCTTCGAGCCAGCAAGTCGCAAATACCGAGCCTGCGTTCTGCAACTCCTGAAAGCCTGCACACCCTAGAGCCCATTTTCCACAACAGAAGCCACCGCAATGAGAAGCCCATATTCTCCACAACTAGAGAAAGCCCACATGCAGCAGTGAAGACCCAGTGCAGCCAAAAAAAAAAAGTAGTTCGGGCTTGGCTGCATCCAGGCTTGGAGGACGTCATCAGAAAGCCATTTCTCCCTCTCTTTGCACCTCCCGCGTGCTGGCTTCTTCCTCCCGTAGGAGCAGCAGCTGTCCCCCGTGGAGGCAGATGCAGGCGCTCCAGCAGCTCCAGGCTCACTCCACAGCAGGAAAGAGTGCTCTTCATTCCCAGAAGCATCACAAAAAATTCAGGGTTGCGTCTCTTCATGGATGAGTCCCACAAAGCTGGTGGCATGACAGCTCTGCCTGCCCCGACCTCGCTCCAGAGGCTGGGGTGGTAGTGTCCACCTCACTGAAACCACACCATCTGAGAATGGGGGTGGCACTGCCCCAGAGCATGGTGGGGGAGGGGCGCGGCAGTACTGGGTGGGACGGAATGAACTGCTTGCCTGCCAACTGTCCCCTCTCTCCTGTCTTCTAGTGTTTCCCAGCCAGCTGCAGGCACACATGGCCCTGCAGCTCTGCCCTGTGCTTGGGGATCACACATACTCTGCCCGCGTGGGCAGTGTCCTGGGCCAGCGCTTTCTTCTGCCAGTCGAGAGCACCAAGCCCCAAAGACAGGTACCCAAGCTCACCTGCCTGCGGCCTTCTGGGGTGGGCTGGGGCTTGTGGGGGTGGAGGGATGGATAGCATCTCCAGACATCAGCTACACAATTTGGGCTTCCAAAGCTACCAGTACCCCTGTCTTGCTGTGTGGCCCTGAGTGACACCCTCTCTTATGGGTCTCTTCTGTTCAATAAGGAAATCAAACCAGCTGATTTTTAAAGGTCCTTCTAAGTCTGCCATTCTGTAACGGGTGTAAGAGTTTGTGTGTGTGTATTCTTGTAACACTATCTGCTTTAACAGAAAAACCTCAAGTACCAGAGTATTAATACAACAATTTCCTTCTGTGTGAAGTCCAGTTAATGGGATGGGGTAGGGGCAGGCTTTGCTCCAGTCACTTGGGTGGCCCCTGGCTGCTGCCATCTGGTCAGCAGAGGAGACAGGGCAGGTTCGTGGAAGTGGGGGGCGGTTTCTCGGGCCACATCAGGAAGCGGGACACATACTCAACACTCCTGTTGCGCTGAGTGGGGCTCAATCACGGCCTCCCCAGCCTGTAGGAGGGGCTGGGGAATGCAGTTTAGTGAAATGCCTAGGAAGCTGATTTGGTGACCCCTAGCTGGTCTATGCTGTAGTGTGAGTGTGTGAGTGTGAAGGTATTTACATGTGCAGAGGCATGCAGAACACAGATGCAGAGGGAGGACAAAGTATTTGCCTCGCTCCTGTTTTGCTGAGTGCTGCTTGGAATTCACCTGGCTGGATGCTGACACGTCTCTCCAACCCCAGGTCCTGGATGAAGCCCTCCTCGGCCGCCTCTGCCTGACCCCCTCCCAGGCCGCCCGGTTGCCCCTGCACCTCCATCTGCACTGTCTTCACCTCCCAGGCGCCAGGCCCAGGGACCCACCCACTGAGCTTCTGGCTCCTCTGCCCTCTTACTTCTCCAGGACCCTGCAGTGCCTGGGGCTCCACTACCAGTAGTCCTGCTGGAAAGCAGCTGGGGTGGGAGGCGAATGGGCTGCGGTCAGGCCCAAGAGTGTGGTCAGTGCTCAGCATACAGTCAGACCACGTGTCAGATGCTGGGCGCTCTAGTGGGATAGACCTGAGATTGCATCCTAAGGCCATTTGCTGTGTGGTGTTGGGCAAATGACCTCACCTCTCTGGGCTTGAAATAATAAAAGTACCTACCTCATAGGATCATTTTCAGGATTTGATGAGAAAGAAAATGTTTATCATGGACTGTGCTTTCTGCCGAGCTCAACATGTGGTCTTTATGTTTGGCTGTTTCTGACCCAATTCTAGCTGAGAAAATGTTAAAAGAGTTTTTTTTTTTTTCTTTAATTTGTGCTAAAATACACTTAGTAGACTTTACCATCTTCACTATTTTTAAGTGTATAGTTCAGTGGCATTAAGTACATTCACATGGTGGTGCAACCATCTTCTGCATCTAACTGCAGAACTTTCTCGTCCACCCAAACGGAAACTCTGTTTTCATTAAACACCAGCTGCCCATCCCCTACCCATCTCAGCCCCAGTAGCCACTGTTCTCTGTCTCCATGAATTTGACTACTCATTTAGATGTTAGATCTTTTACTTTAAAAAACCATGTAACATATCAAACATAAGAGTGCGTAAAACATCTCTGTGATTTAAAGAATAACTGGCAGGTGACACTCACATAACCACTTGGCACAAAACAGAGGTATCTTTCTCCTATTTTGGAACACAGCCGTTCTCAACCCTGGCCCTGTATTAGAACCTTCTACCCTGCCCCCTCGGAAAGCTTAAAAAAAAAAAATCCCCATGCCTCCCCTGACTACACCCCTAAGATACTTTTACCAGTCTGGGATGGAGATATCGTTTTTTTTTAAAAGCTCCAGAATGGGCACTATTGTATAGTCACAGTTGGAAACCACTCCCCCTGACTTGAGAGAATTCTTTCCTTGTCTGTTTTTTTAAAGTGTTACCACATATACATGCATCCCTAAAAAATGTATTTTGTTTTGCTTGTTTCTCAAACTCCTGTGGAATGGAACTGTGTTGTATATATCCTTTTGTGACTTGTTCTCGCTCCACCCTGGGAAATGCATCCATTGTGTGGCATGGAGTTGGAATGCTGGGGCTTGCAGTCTATCCACCAACGTTAATGGACACTTAGGTCGTCGCTGTGACCACAGTGCTGCTGTGGGTCTGCCTGTCTGCGTTTTCTCATTCAGCCGTGCAATAATTTCTGCATCAGAGTGTATTTATCTTGATTTGACTAGTGTGTGAGTTTCCTAGGGCCGCTGCAATGAATTACCACAACCTGGGGACTTCCCTGGAGGTCCAATGGTTAAGATACTGCACTTCCACGGCAGGGGGCATGGGTTCAATTCCTGGTCGGGGAACTAAGATCCCGTGTGCCACACAGCACGGCCAAAAAACAGGAAAGAAAAAAAAAATTTACCATAACCTGAATGGTTTAAAATAGCACAAAATAGATTCTCTCCCCCAGTTTTAGAGGCCGGAAGTCCAAAATCAAGGTGTTGACAGGGCTGTCCTCTACCCAAAGGCTCTACGGGAGAATCTTTCCTTACCTCGTCCAGCTTCTGGTGGCTCAAGCACCCTCTGACTTGTGGCCGCATCACACCAACCTCTGCCTCTCTCCACACAGCCTCCTCCTCTATTGTCTTCTCTTCAGTCTCTTGTAAGGACACTTGTTATTGGATTGAGGCCCCATCTGGATGATCTCTTCTCAAAATCTGTACTTTAACTTACATCTGCAAAGACCTTTTTTTCCAAATAGACATATCCACACAGGTTATAGGAAGACATACCAACATTCAACCCATTATAACTAAAGAATGTTGAGCTTTTTTCAGATGAGAGGGGCTTGTTGGGTATTTCCTTTTGAGGTGACCTTGGCCCCTTGCAGAGGAAGGGATGGGCCCGCTCCCTCAGGAGAGGGGCTGGGGTTTGGCAAGGTCCACTCTTCTCGGCTGAGTCTCCTGTTGTCGCTGGGTGGGAGTGCGGGGCTGTGCTTGGGGGGGGAGATGCTGACAGCCTCTGGCTCTTTTCCTGGGCCTTGGAGTACAGGGTCACACTATACCCTCTCTTCACCCTCCAATAGAAAAGGAGCCAAGCCTTGAAGACTTCATTTGCTCTTTTTTATTTGGCGCTGCATCCAGGGTAAGGGCGGTGATGATGGAAGCAAGTGCTTCTGTGGCCACGTGTCCTTTATGCCCTCCAAACCCCGCTCTGTGATAAGGGCCAGGGGTCCTGGAAGGCTCCGTGTCGTCACGAGGTGTGTCTCGGCCTTTGGTCTGTCACAGAGTCTGGCCTTGCATTTGCCTTTGGTCTTGCTCTTCCTATAGATGCTAGGAAGAGTTCCGTCTTCAAAGGGTTGAGACCACACATTACTTCCAAAGTGGGGACCATGAAGGCGCTGGGGAGCAAGAGCCTCCGTGTGAAAGGAGGGGAGAAGGAGGAGAGATGATCAGGAATCTGTTTGGGAAGGGGGTCCTGAGGGATGCAAGCCCTTCCCTTGGGGCACAGGCCAGCCTGGGGGCTACCCTCTGCCTGTGCCCTCCAGCCCTGACCCGGGTAGCCAGCACTGCCCAGCGGGATACTGGTCACGGTTTGAGGCCCACCTTTTTTGGTTTCGGGGCGTTGGGTGCCAGCTTGAGCTCAGGGTTAGGTTGGAGGGAAATCAAAACCTTGGCGGTTGGTAGAGTCATCAAGGCCTTGTCTGTGGTTGACAGGGCCTTAGTGCCCGCCAGCTTGCTGTGCTGTAGTCTGAGGACCTGCCCCTGGGGCCAGGGCACATGGGGAGAAGGCAGCTGGGCCTTGCTGTGGAGGCTTGTGAAGTGGTAAGGGGCTGTGGGAGCAAGAGGGGCCGTGAGGGGCTGGGGAGGGGCTGAGGCTGACCAGCTGCCCCTCGAGGTGTGCGTGGAGGGCGGGGAGGCAGGGGGAGATGAGTGCAGATGGAGCCCACCCCGTTCCTTCTCCAGAGGCCATGGGAAGGACACAGGCCATGAAGTCCAACAGACCTGGGTCTGCATCCCAGCTCTGCCCCTTCTGAGCTGTGCAACCTCGGGCAACTTCCTTACACTTCCTGATACCCCGGCTGGAAAATGGGGATCATAGCACCTCCCTCGCTAGGCTGTGAGAACTAAAGGAGCTGGTCCGGTAGTGACACAGTTTAAACTGTTTTGTGCTGTACAGATATTAGTTCCTTTCCCCCAGAGGCAACTTTGCACGGCAGCAGAGACAGAATACTGCAGCAGGAAAAGTTGAGGCTCTGGAGTGAGATCAACCTGGGACTGGGCCTGGCATCTTCAAAATGAGTACAGCTGCCTCGCCACGTGACTACTTTGTGGGCGGTGGATCACAGTCATTCAGTCGTGCAGTTTTTAAAAATACTTTGTAAGCAGTGGCTTTTACTTACTACCGGTGACTCTCTGGTGGGGCTGTGGGTGGGGGCAAACCCAGGTGGTCAGGAGGGGCTTGGAGAACAGGGAAATGTTGTCTTGAGGCCCTGGGGTGTTTGGGGGGAAGGGTCTTACTCAGGGCCTGCGGGTTCTTCAGACTCAATGGCGATCTGTTCAAAGAGTGGGGATGCCTGTCCCTGCTAGCTAAGGTCATGGTAAAAAGGCAGCCCATCCTCGTGCTGGGGGTGTCCCACTTCCGGAGACTGGGGCGGCCCTGGGCTGTGGCACTTCTCGCCTTGCCTTTCTTCCCCTTTCCAGGGGCTGAGGTGGTGGCAGTGGGATCTGGCTTCTCAGTGTGCCCCAGGCTTCTGGCCCCAGCAACTTTCCTAGAAGCTGACCTGTGGGCGGGGCTTCCTGAGTCCTTGCTTTCCCCAGGGCCTCTCGGGGCCAGCAGGTGAGGGAGGGCTGGGCGGACCGCCATCCGCCGGTGACACATCGCCAGGGGCTTCTTGATGGTGGAGCCCTCTACTAGAAGCCGGATACCCACATACTGGGGCACCTCCACGGCAGGCTGTGGGGAAGAAGGGGAGACAAGGCCTGCTCAGACCGTGGTGCTAGAATCCTAGGTCTAGAAAGACTTAGGGCAGGGGTAGATGGAATTAACTTCTGGGGCACCTGGTCAGGAGACATTTCTGGGCTGAGAAATGCAAAGCCCGTCTCTGTCCTCTAAGGGGTCTGAATCAGTACTTGGAGGGTTACAGAGCCCCTGAGATGAATAAACCAGCGGAGTTGGGGGTGGTCTTAGCCAGGCCCCCACCTCCACCCCTCCACCCCGCTGCCCTCCTCAACTCCCAGGCTGGGAATGTGTGTGTTCTCCTCCACCGGCTGCTGTCAATGGACAGCTTCCTGAGATGAGCCAGATTCTTTGCTGAGAGCATGTGAATTACAACACCCAGACAGATAAGAGGCCTGGAGCCTGCCTAAATTCTCGTCTGAACCAAGGGAAGCAGAACCTTAAAGAAAGCATTCTGTGGAGAGAATGAAGTTGCAAATATACAGAGGGAGGCAGAGAGAATGGACCATGTTCGGTTCCTATTAAGCCGAGCTGTACTTCCTGCACTGGACACAGAAGAGCCCCTGTATCTTGCTAGGAACACTCCTGTTAACCTAGAGCTAGGCTGAGGGGTTTTCCATGTCATCAACAGATCCTCATTAGAACCTATCTAAACATCAGTGTCATTTGGAGCTTGTTAAAAATACAGATATCAGGAGATGTCCCTGGTGGTCTAGTGGTTAAGAATCTGCTTTGCAATTCAGGGGACGCGGGTCCAATCCCTGGTCAAGGAATTAAGATTCCGCCTGCCATGGAACAACGAAGCCCCTGGACCGCAACCACTGAGGCTGCACGCCACAGCTAGGAATCTGTGCCCTGCAGCAAAAGATCCGCAAAACATAATGAAAATAATGAAGATCCCACATGCCACAACTAAGACATGATGCAGCCTAATAAATAAATAAGTATTTTAAAAATTTACAGATATTAATGTCCTACTGTATAGCACAGGGAACTATATTCAGTATCCTTGGATCAATCATAAAGGAAAAGAATATGAAAAAGAATGTATGTATATGTATAACTGAATCACTCTGCTGTATAGAAAAATTAATAAAACACTGTAGATCAGCTATACTTCAATAAAAAAAAATAACAGATATCAGAGCTCATGGGAAGCCCAGCTGATACAGAAAAGCTCACCTTTATGGAAGAATCTCAGCTCATAAATGCAGAAAGAATGATAGAAATAGCAATGTACCATTCTGTGACTCTAACAGAATAGGCAAGAATCAAAACAAGTAGGTGAAAAGGATGACAGGAAAATGTGTCATCTGCACACTGCCAAAGAATCATCTTACAAAGCAAATGATCACTGCAAAGCGAAGGATGCAACTTACCATGCAGAGATCTCATAGCATGACCTTAACCGCATGGTCAGACTTAGCATCACCAATCACGAGACAGTCTGACAATGGGTGCCTTGTGATGCTGTAGGAGGCACCCAGTATCACCTCTCAAGTGCTCTTGACAAAATGTGTAATCTGAACCTCATCAAGCTGTGTGACCTAACTTCTAGTTTATAGGACATTCAGATAACAGAAGTTAAACACCACCATGAGGAAACAATCAGGTAAATCCAGAATGTGAGACAGTTCCATAAAACAACCAGTCTGTGCCTTCAAAAGATCCAAATATGGGTGGAGAAAAAAGCAGTGGGGCTGTTCTAACTTAAAGAGATTAAAGAACATCAAAGAAAATAAAATACCAGGAATAAATTTAACCAAGGAGGTGAAAGACCTGTACACTACTGATGAAAGAAACTGAAGATGACACAAATAAATAACACCCAAAGGAATCTATAGATTCAATGCAATTCCTATCAAAATTCCAATGACATTTTTCACAAAAATAGAAAAATCAATCGCCAAAGATGTATGGAATCACTCAAGACTTCCGAATAGCTGAAGAAATCTTGAGAAAGAACAAAGCTGGGGGCATCACACTTCCCGATTTCAAACTATTGAGTTGGCCAAAAAGTTCATTCAGTTCCCCCCCGCCCCGCCCCCCGCAAGCACATATGGAAACTCAAATGAACTTTTTGGCCAAATCAATGTATTACACAGTTATAGTGATCAAACAGTATGATATTGGCATAAAAACAGACACACAGATCAACGGAACAAAATTAAAACCCCTGAAATTAATCCACACATTTGTGGTCAATTAAGTCATGACAAAGGAGGCATGAATATACAGTCACTTAATAAATGGTGTTGGGAAAACTGGACAGCCACATGCAAAAGAAAGAACCGAATCACTATATCTTATACCATACAGAAAAATCAGCTCAAATGGAGTGAAGACTTGAACATAAGACCTTAAACCATAAAACTCCTAGAAGAAAACAGCCAGGAAGTTCCTTAACTCAGTCTTGGCAATGATTTTTTGGATTTGGCAACAAAAGCAAAAATAAAGAAACTAAAAATCTTCTGAACAGCGAAGGAAATCAACAAAAACCAAAAGACAACCTACCAAATGGGAGAAAATGCAAATCACTTGTAAGAGGTTAATAACATATAAAGATATAAAGACAATCTTTTTTTTCCCCCCATGCCATGAAGCATGCAGGATCTTAGTTTTCCC
Source organism: Cervus canadensis (assembly GCF_019320065.1). Lineage (NCBI taxonomy): Eukaryota > Metazoa > Chordata > Mammalia > Artiodactyla > Cervidae > Cervus > Cervus canadensis. The sequence continues at coordinate 42,467,097 of NC_057407.1, read as the reverse complement.
AATTAGGGATCAAACCCACACACCCTGCAGTGAAGTGTGAAGTCTTAACCACTGGATTGCCAGGGAAGTCCCCAAAATATATAAAGACAATCTGACTAAAAAATGGGCAGAGGATCTGAGTAGACATTTTTCAAAAGATGACATACAGATACATGAAACAGGTGCATGAAAAGGTACTCAACATCACTAATCATCAGGGGAATGCAAATCAAGACCACAAGAGATATCACCTCACACCTGTCAGAATGGCTATCATCCAAAAGACAAAAAATTACAAGGGTTGGCAAGGATGTAAAGAAAAGGGAACTTTTGTGCAGGTTGGTGGGAAGGTAACTTGGTGTGCCCACTATGGAAAACACTATGGATGTTCCTCAAGGAGTTAATGACAGAGCTACCATATGATCCAGCAATTCCACTTCTGGGTATTTACCCAAAGAAAATGAAAAACCATTTGAAAAGATATCTGTAAGCCCATATTCACGGCAGCTCTATTTATAATAACCAACACATGGAAGTGACCTAAGCATCCACTGACAGATGAACAGAGAAAATGTGTATATATAACTATATGATGGAACATTACTCAGTCATTAAAAAGAAGAAAATCTCAGGACTTCCCAGGCAGTCCAGTGATTAAGACTTCACGCTTCCACTGCAAGGAGCACAGATTTGGCCCCTGGTTGGGGAACTGCAAGGGCATCGGTTTGGTCCCTGATTGGGAAACTAAGATCCCATGTGGTGCAGCCAAAAAAGTAAATAAAAATCATGAAATCTTGACATTTGCAACAACGTGGACAGACCATGGGTGCATTATGCTAAGTTAAATAAGTCAGAGAAAGACAAATACCGTATGATCTCAGTTATATGCAGAATCTAAAATCAAAAACAAACTGAACTCACTGATACAGAGAACAGACAGCTCTGATACAGTGAACAGATGGGTGGGCAAAATGGGTGAAGGGAATAAAAAATTACAAACTTTCAGTTACAAATATATAAGTCATGTTTAGAATCATGACTATAGTTAATAATGTTGTATATTTGAAAGTTGCTGAGAAAGTAGATCTTAAAAGTTCTCGTGCAAGAAAAAAAATTTTTGTAACTGTTTGATGATATATGTTAACTAGACCTATGGTGGTGATCTTTTCACAATATATACAAATACTGTTATGTTGTACATCTGAAACTAACAATGTTGTATGTCAGTGATATCTAAAAAGACAAAAACAAACAGAAAACTTCAGAGAAATCCAAGCCATGCCTATTAGGCCCTTTAAAGCAGCTACACATCTTCTAAGCATCCCAAGAGAATACCTATAGGTCTCAAGATTCAGTCTTGAACACATTTTGAGTGAAAAGACAGAGCTGCACGGCCTTCTGGTTAACAGCAGGGCTTCTATAATTTTGAGGGCTGCTGTTTTACTGGAACCTCATGGAACAGGAGTTATTTATTTGAGCAGGGATTTGAACCCAGGACGGTTTCAGAGTCTATGCTTCTAAGAGTATGCTACCAGCCTCTAGAAATATTATCCAACACACTAACTCATTTCATCCACCAAACCCCAGGAGAAAGATGGTAACAGCATGACCATCTTACAGACAGGGAAATGGAGGCTCAAGAGGGTGGAGTGTCTGTACCCACTCACTGTGGCAAGACCAGGACCCAAACCGGGTTTGTGTGACTGCAGAGCCCTGAGCTTTACTATGGGGAGGCCTCCCTGGGTCCCGCCTGGGCCTGGCCACCTCACCTGCTTGTAGATGAGCTCGAAGGCCCCTGTGTCACAGTTGCGGTCCAGTCGCCGGTCGATGACCACACGCAGGGTGTCGGCCTGCACACCGGCGCAGAGCCTGGCAGTGACAGCCGTGGAGGGTGCCATGGTGGGGCTGGCATTGATCTCGATCAGCCAGGGCTGGAAGTCCTCACCGAACACAAAGTCAGCACCATAGAGCTCGAAGCTGGCCTTCCGACACTGCACGGTGTCCTGGGAGGTCTGCAGGGCGTGGATCACGGCGGCCTTCATGCCGGGCACCATGACCGTGGACCAGGCGTTCGGGGCCCCCGTCTCCTGCAGGTGGGCCTGGAATTTCTGGCTTGACCACATGTTGTCTGTGGGCAGCAGCGGGTGCCGGTGGCATGAATTCTCCAGGTGCTTCTGGATGGAGTTGTTGCACAAGTGCACAGAGCTAGGACAGAGAGCGGGAAGCTGAGGGCCGGCTCCCCGTGCCCCACCCGCCCAGACGCTGGGGGGCAGGCAAGCCCCAGAACCAGCCCCGCGCACACTGCACTGTGCAGCGTGAGCTGACAAAATCCTCACTGCCGTCTTCTAGGGCCGCTACCAGTCTGTGCTCAGGGCCTCTCTGAGGGTCCTAGGTACGGGCCCACAGGGTGAAGTGCTTTGTGACAGGGTCACAGTTAACTCTCCCAGTGCCTGGAAGAAGGTAGCTCAGAGTACGGGGCCCGTAACCACCAAGACAGGTGCTCAAGTCCTGTCTTCATCACTGACTGGTAAAATCTTATATAACTCATTTAAGCTGCGTGCTCCTCTCAGCATGTAAAAGATGGAGGTAGTAACAGTACCCACTTGGCCAGGTTTTCATGAACGTCTGAGGTCATATACATGAAGTGCTTAGCATTCGTCACATGCAAGCACGCAGTTAACTGACAGCTATGAGCTCCATGTTACTGGCTCCATTCTACAGATGGTGGTGACTGAAGCTTAAACAGGGTTTCACTTGACCCAAGTCATAGAGCTTGGAAGCTGCAAAGAAGGAACTTGAATCCAGGGCTCAACAGGCTTCCTCTCCACCCCAAGTGAATGCTGCCTCTCTATTTCTCCTGAGCCCCCTTGACCCTGCTCTATATCTTTTCTCCATAACACGTATCACCTTCTAACCCACTGATGATTTTATTGATTATGTTCACAGCTTGTCTGTTTCTCCCTGCTGGAATGTGAACTCTTGAGGGCTGGGTTCATTTCATTCACTACTGTGTCCCAAGTGCCTAGAACAGTGAATGGCACAGGGTACACGTGCCGTAGGCATCTGCTGGGTGGAAGGATGGGTGGATGGATGACGGACCTGCCTGCCTGCAAAGGCTGTGTTTGGAGCCCAGCACTGCACTGGAAGTACTGTTCCTTGCCAGCTCCCCGACTAGATTAGGAGCTCCTGGGACTGAGGGGACTGAGGGTGGGGGGCTCACTTGTCCAGGTTCTTCAGGGAGAAGGGCTGTGTGGAGAAGCGGATGTAGCTGTCACGGTAGAACCACACGGTAAGTGGGTTCCAGTCGGTCACCAGGAACCACTGTCTCAGATCAAATTTGGTGCCAAAGATGAGCAAGGGCCGCTCGATATACTTCTGCACCACCCACTTGCCGTCCTTCATCATCATGGGGTTGCAGTCCACCAGCTTCAGCATTTCCTCCAGGTGGTCCATGCACATGATACCTAGAGGGAAACAGGGCTGGTTAGGGATCAAGCCAGGCTTTGGCTGGGAGATGGGCTAGGGGACTATGAACAGTTCCTCCTAAGCGCACATCCCCTAAGGATTGATAGGCCTGAGTGGGTAAGCCTGCCTTTCTCCATGTTCCCTTTGGGAAAGCTGAGAATCTGCCAAGGATTTTTTTTTTAAATTAACCAATTTTGATTATGGAAAGGAATATATATATATATATATATATATACACATATAAAAATTTAAACAGTATTGGGCCTTTTTAAAACCATATACATGTATGACTTTGCTTAGTTTTTCATAATAACTAACAGAATATAAAAGAGCACAGGCAAAAAGTAGACAGTACAAAAGGGTACACAATTTAAAAAAAAACACACACACATTTCCTGCTCCAAAGAAGCCAGGTGCTGCTTCCAGGTGCTATGGATGGACACACAAGTTATGGGAGAGTCTGTGTCTGCCTCAGTTGCACAGCATTCTATGCATTTAAACATCCTAAGGGACTGGAACAGTGCCTGGCACTTGGTGAGCATTCAGTAAATGTTAACTCATCATAATTATTAATTACCTATAAAAAATATCTCTAGTTATAGATTTGCTGGCTCAAAGCGTATGTGCATTTTTTCACTTTACAGAACAAAGATGTTCTATCAATTTGCACTTCAAGTAAGAGTGTATGAGACTGTATGTTTGCCCACATACTACCAACACTGTTGATGATTTATTTTTGCCATTCTCCTAGGTAGAATGGTATCTTATTTTATTTGTTTTGTAACAAGTGAAGTTAAGCATCTTATGCTAATAAGGCGTTTTAATGCTGATAAATACAGCTGACCATTGAACAACACAGGGATTAGGCGTGCCAACCCTCTAAACAGTTGAAAATTATTGTATAACTTTACAGTAGTCCTCTATATCCATGCTTCTGCATCCATAGATTCAACCATAGATCATGTAGTACTGCTGCTGCTGCTGCTGCTAAGTCGCTTCAGTCGTGTCTGACTCTGCGACCCCATAGACGGCAGCCCACCAGGCTCTCCCGTCCCTGGGATTCTCCAGGCAAGAACAGTGGAGTGGGTTGCCATTTCCTTCCCCAGTGCATGAAAGTGAAAAGTGAAAGTGAAGTCACTCAGTCGTGTACGACTCTAGCAACCCCATGAACTGCAGCCTGCCAGGCTCCTCTGTCCATGGGATTTTCCAGGCAAGAGTACTGGAGTGAGGTGTCATTGCCTTCTCCCATGTACTACTAAAGTAGGTACAAAGTGAAAGAATCTGCATATATGTGGACCCATGCAGTTCATTCATGTTGTTCAAGGGTCTACAGTAAGAATCACACTGCAAACAAACACATACACTCACAAATCAATCTTATTTCTTCACTGCTTGGTCCTCCAAACAGTCTGACTGCCTGCCAATGGCACAGAACAACTTGTTCTTGGTTCCCAGGCCAGATTCTTTCTCTAAAGCCCAGAGTGATTACTAAGATTTCCAATATCATGATGACTTGTGTAGCCACAGATTGAGACTGTTCATGACCTCTGACCCAGCAATTTCATTTTTAGGAATTTATCCTAAAGAAATAAGTGGAAAAGCTACTATAAATGGAAAGATGTCTGCACAAGATATTCATCAGTGTTGCTAACAGCAATTAACCAATCAATAATCAAATAAATAGGGAAAAAACTGATGGCTATCTAAATATCCAACAGAAAAGGATTAAGTAAAACCATGAGAGTACATATAAATAAGATTAGACTGTGCAGCTGTAAGACAGAATGAGGTAGGAAAGTATATACTGTACTTTTATACAAAATTCAAAAACAGGCAACACTAATCCTTGGTATTGTAAGTCAGAATAAGGGCTTCCACTGCAGGGAGGCAGAGACCAGGAGGTAGCACGGGGCCCTCTAGGGTAAAGGTAATGTTTTATTTCATAATCTGGGTGCTGTTTCCACGAGTGTGTTCTCTATGTGACAATTCATTGAATTGTATATTCACAATGTGTACCCTTGTCAATGGACTGTATACATATTTCAATTAAGTTTTACTAAAAATGGAGAGAAAACATTGAAATACACTGGAATTCACTGTATTGTTCTCTATGCTTTTGTATATGTTTGAAAGTGACTATAACAATAAACTAAAAATGGGGGTGAGGGGGAAGCAGATCTAGATGTACTGAAATGGAATGACCTCTAAGATCTATTAAGAAATAATAAAGGTGAAAACAAGTGATACTCAGTGATATGGAAAGATAAATAATGAAAAAAGGAAGCTACAGAGTAGTATGCTCTTATGTAGAATAAAACACACATACACCCAACATGCATAGACCCAAGTACAGAAACACACCACAAGGTAAACAGTAGTTATCTCAGTGAAATCAAAGGCACCCTTGGTTTCTTCCACTTCTCTGTACTGTCTTATCTTTTTTTAAAAAAAATAACAAATATGTATTTTCAATCCTGGAAAAAACCAACAAAACAATTTCCAAGACAGAAGAAGAAAAGACTGTGATGCTAGTTTTAGAGAAACATCCCAAGAGAGTGTCCCACAGCATGTGAAGCTGCAACAGCTTCACTAGGACACGAACAAATTCTCCCAAGGGCAGTATGTGAAGTGATCTGCTGCCAAAAGTCTGTTTTTTTTATATCTCAGAAGTCCTTAACGATCTTTTAAAGGCTGGGCTAATGCAACATCCCAGCCTGCTGGGTGCCCTGTTCAGTTCCATTCATGCCGAGCAGTCAACATAGTGGCTAAAAATAACAGCACTTACATAGCAGTTACTCTAAAAGCATAGGATCAAAGCACTTTCCATGTTGTACTCATGTAATCCTCTTGGGTAGGTATTACTGGCTTCATTTTACCAAGGATGAAAATGAGGCACAGAAGAGGTTAATTAACCTACCCCAGCTCTTTCAAATATTAGGGAGCAGAGCTTGGGTTTGAACTAAGGAAGTCTGATTCTCAGCATCCACACCCTTAAACCACTGTTCCACACCATACAAGGATGCCTAAGTCAAATCGGAGAGCCCTTAGACAACAAGTAACGGCAGTGAGTACCACCAGGCCTGCCTAAAGCGTTAACCTAAACTCTCAGGGCAGGAGAGGACGCGCTGGCATCATCATCATGCTGTTTAGTCGCTAAGTCGTGTCTGAACTCTTGCGAAGCCATGGACTGTAGCCCGCCAGGCTCCTCTGTCCATGGGATTTCCCAGGCAAGAATACTGGAGTGGGTTGCCATTTCCTTCTCCAGCAGATTTCTCCGACCCAAGGATTGAACCCATTATCTCCTGAATCGGCGGGCGGACTCTTTACTGCTGAGCTGCTAGGGAAGCCCTACTGTCATCACAGCAGCCAGCATTCATGGGGTGGCTCCTGTGCCTGGCACTGTGCTGAGTGGTACATGCACTACCTTATTTAATTCTGGCCTCACAGGAGGTATTATCATCAACCCTCGCAGATGAGGGAACTGAGGTTCGAAGAGGTGATATAACTTCCTCAAGGTCACAATGTGTATCAGTAGCAGAGCTGGGATTCGAACCTAGGCAGTTTGGCTCCAACAGAGGCTGTACTATTAACATCCCGAGCCTCTGGTTGGGGAGGGTGTAGGGTGCTGGTACGGGGAAGCAGGGGCAGACCCCCACCTCGTCCACGGGACTTGGCTCCTGGCTTCACGATCCAGATGTTGCGATCTCCTTCCATGTCCATCTGGGGCACCACAGCCCGCAGCTGCTGCAGGATGTCCTCACAGCGCTGGACCTGAGTGTCGAGGTACCTGAGTTCTGCCCCCTCGCTGTGGGGAGATGATGGGACTTGGGCAGGGCTGGGCCTGGGGGCATTCTGGTGAACAAGGCAAGGGGAGACACAAGCCCCCTGGCCATGGTCCCACCAGCTTTGGTCACACACTTCCCCTCGAGACCTGGATAGGGCTCTCCCAATCCTCCACCCCCGCCCTCAGGCTGTGCCCCAGATCCACCCTGCCCAGGGCACTGTCCCTGACTGCTGGAATGGTACGTTCTACCTACCGTACCCCCTCCCACTCCAGTACTCCACCTTCTGCCACCTCTCTCTCTATTATATTAAAACTGCTCTTTGGCAGAATTTAATCATACCAGCATCAAATGATGAGGCACCTCTACATGCCAGGCATTGTGCCAAGGGCTTTATATACATTATCACTAATCCATCTTCAAGGAGATGTTATTGGTCCGATCTTAGAGAAGTATAAACTGAAGCTTGCAGGGTTGGTTAAGGGATGTGCCCAAGGCCACACACTGAGTTAAGAGGCTGAGCCAGGATGCAAACTCTAGCCTGCCTGAATCTTTCATCCACAAGTGTTTTTGGCAGTTCACTCCTCTCCTAATCTTTAACCTAACACTGGTGGGTAGGCGGGCCCCTTCCTCATCTAATTCTTTTCTTGCACAACTGTATCATACATCTCCTAGACTTATTTCTCTTCTCATCACTTACCACCTGACACCTACACTTATTTGGTCACCACCTGTCTCTGCTCACTGGAATGAAAACTCTATGAGACCAGGAATAATTTCTGTAGTTGTTATTCTCTGTTATTCTCCCATCCCCAAGTAGTACCCCAGCACTTATTAGGTACTCCCTAGAAGTTTGTTAAATGAATGAATGGTTGAGTAAGGAAGTCTCTGGCAGCGACTGGGCTGTATGGGTAAGAGTTCGGGGACAAAAAGGAACCTGTTCCCTACAGGACACGAAATGTCCTCAAACTAAACCAAGTCACAAAATATCCCAGATGGTGGCCTCAGCCAAACTCTCCCATTTCTTTTCTTTTGAGTGAATAGGAAGGAAGCCTCCGCTAGATGGTAACCTCTCTTTTAACATCTCTCGGACATTAAAGAGGCTGGAGCCTCTTGGATGTCTCCAGCCACGGAGAACTTATCTCCGTTACTAAGGCAGGCACAGCAGTGGCAGCTGGGCAGGGCTGGGAACAGGGACAATCAGATGGAGGGGTCTCGGCAAGGCCTCTTTTTCACACATGATTCCTGGGCTCTTCTTTTTCCACAAGGTTTGCTGGAAACGTTTCTGTGGCCGTGGCATAAAGAATCTACTGAGCAAATCTGTGATCTGGCCCAGGAAAGTGTCCATGGCAGTGGCAGGGACACATGCAATTTGAAAAAGCATATTCAGGCTGACAGTATGATTTTATATTTAGTAAAAAACCCAGCAGTTCTGTGGAAAGTCGATCTGGTGGTCAGGGGAGGGGGAAAAAAGAAGCCTGGCTGGTGAGCTGTGGATTTGTTTTTAAAAGCTGAGAAGCAGCAATAAATATTGACTTAATTAATGCTAATGATCTAACAATTCAGTGCAATGTTACATGAGGTAATATTTTATGTAATCCTGATTTTTTTTTTTTAATTAACTTTTTTTTTTTTTGACTGCTTCATGTAGCATGTGGGATCTTAGTTCCCCGAGCAAGGATTGAACCTGCACCCCATGCATTGGAAGCAGAGTTTTAACCACTGCATGACCAGGGAAATTTCCTAATCCTGCTTTTGAGAGGTTCCTTCAGCCCTCGACTTGCCCCACATCCAGAAATGCAAAGGACTGACATTATTTCCACCGACTATTATAACTCAGTCCTGACATTATTTTTTTAATATTTTTAATTTATTTGGCTGTATTCGGTTTTAGTTGCTTTCACTGTGGCATGCAGGCTCTTTCAGTGGCAGCATGTGGAATCTAGTTCCCTAACCAGGGATTGAACCGTTTCCTCCTGTATCAGGAGCTTGGAATCTTAGCCACTGGACCACCAGGGAAGTCCCCCAGTGATTCTTAATTTCAGAAGGGCAGCTTTATGTTTTCTGGCAGCTAAGGGGAAAGTATGGGATCACCTAGTTTTCATTCTCTAGTGTTTAAAAAAAGATACAAATGAGTTATTCATCAATGATGTGGGTTTGCTGGCTAAGTCATTCGTTCAAAGTTCATTTACTAGTTCTTCAGTGTCCCCTATCAATCACTAAATCTGCCTGTTCGTTTCTATTCTAACATCACGCCACCTGAGGCCTTTAGCCCGCCCCCTGACTTGCTGCAAGTCTCCCTGCTTGAGCTGTCTGCTCCTGAGGGCACGGATTTTGCTTCATTTCTTGGGTCTGGCACGATGCCTGGCACATAGGAAGGGCTCAGTAAATGCCTTCAGGCCCTCTTCCTGCCAGTTTTTCCTACATACTGTGCTGAAGAGCATCTCCCTACAACAGGCCCAGGCCCGTCTCAATACTCCTTTCCTCTGCTCAAGAACCTTTCCCCAAAATGTCCTGCGAATACAACCACTAAGGATACTTGGGGCAGGGGGCTGGGGTCACGTAAGTACAGGATACACTGCATACTCTGTCCCTCTTGGGAGTTTACACCATCTTCTGAAAAGTCCTGTGTCAAGGAAACCTATTTTAACTTTGTTCCACTCAGTGTTTTCCAAATGTGACTGACCACAAAACCCTTTTTTCATAAACTCCATTTCAGCATGTAGAACTAGTGTTCTATATAATAGGCTTTGCGAAATGCTGGTTTCTAGGATAAAACCTAAATGACTTAACAAGTCTTACTTTGTGAATGAATACTATGAGTCAGTGCTGAGCACATCATAAAAATTACCCTAATCCTACCTTTGAGGCAGACATTATTTTTAAACCTATTCTACATTTGAGAAAAGCAAAGATCAGATAGGTGAGTGAGATTCCCAAGGTCACAGAACTTGGAAATAGGACAGGCAGAACTTGAACTCAGATCTGTCTGACAGCACAGGCCATGATTTTAGTCACTATGCTACACCGGGGATCTGGGGAAGAGTAGTCAGGACCCTGATATGAAGGCAGTGAGAACTCCTGAGGGTTCTGAAGGAGAATAGTGGGTGAATGAAAACAGGGAGACTTGGGGAGGAGCTGGGGGCGGTGGGCATTCGACAGAGAGGTTCTGTCCCTGACCATCAGCTATGAACATGAAAGCTGCCTGAGAGCACGCCCCATGGCCCGGGCTGCAGAGGCACTCACTGGACCACTTGGTAGTAGCGCTGGAGAAAGAGGGACCAGCCCTCGGGGCTCAGGTAGAGCGGGGTCTCCACGTCCTTGTCGATGTCCATATGCGCCAGGTTGTTAAGGTGCTCCTCGCAGGCACACAAAGCCTCATCCACAAACTCTGGGGACACCGACGCTGGCTTTTTCTCCTGTTTCCTCGGCTGCTTGTCTCCTGTAGAGATGGGGTAGGGGTGGGGGCTGTCACTATCTCACACTCCACGGCTCCCACTGCCCCAAGGCCTGTCACTTACCCGTGACTTCACCTGAAATACACCTGCAGCCCCTACTGCTGTGGAACCTGTCACTCACCCAGGGCTTTGTTCTAAATTCATCTGGGGTCCCAGTGCTCGCCCTTGCCCCTCACTGTGCAGGACCTGTCATTCATTTGAGGCTCACCCTCAATGTCCCCAAACATCTCAGCGCCTAGAGCCCCAGCAGACACACCTGCAGCCTCTCTGTGCTTGGGGGCTCTGACACACCTGAGGCTCCTTGAGCCCCGCTCCTGACACACCAGGAGACAGCCCCAGGGAGGTGTCCCTCGGGAGGAGCCAGGGCTTCCTTCTCACAGCCGAGCTGCCTCTCATTTCACCAAACCCCTGAGGAATTCTGGCAACTCTGGGCTACAGGACAGGAAGTGCAAGGTGGGAGCTAAGTCCAGAAAGGGAAAGGGCCAGCAGCTGCTTGAGCCGACAAGTAGGGAGAGACTGTCTGGGTCCCCCGTCACAAGGCACGAGCGGTCCTCAGACCACATCAAACTACATGGTTTTACTGCTGCCTCTCCTCACAGATCTGAGCTCCCCACAGGCAGGGACGGACCATGTCCTCTTAAGTCTGTCCTCTCTAGAGCACTCTGCCACATGCCAAGCCCAGCGGAGAACCGAGCGAGGCAGTGGGTCAATTAACAAACAGATAGGAAGACATGTGGCTAAGTGGGTGGGTGGGACAGAAGAATGATGAGTGGATGGGCCAGAGGATAGATTAAGTGGTGGATGGCAGGATGGAAAAGAAGTACATGGATGGGAGGTGGGTCTGTGGAAGCATAAGTATGTAGATAGGCAGGAAAGTGGAGTGGATTGATAGGCAGTGTGGAGTTGACAGAAGGAGGTGAATGAACAGATCAACAGTGGGGGGAAGGATGAATGCATGGATGGGTGGATGGGTAGGTGAATGTGAGATGGGTGGGTAAGTAGGGAAGCAGATGGATGAACAGACTGTGGACAGAAAGAAGGGGAGATGTACGGAAGAGTGGGTAGGAAGGGGTGGTGGATGGGCAGATGGATGAGAAAAATACCATGACAGATGGGTGAGGTGTGCTGCGTAGGAGGATAAATGGTTAGGGGAGCAGAGGTGACCACAGTACTTACTTGGGGCCTCTTCTTCTTCGACAGAGTTTGACTTCCACTCGCACTTTACCACCAGCTTGAGAACGTTGCGGGCAGCTGTCAGCCAGAAGTCCTCTGCTCCCGGGGCAGGGGATACCCTCCTCAGCCCCTAGGCTCCGGGCCTGTTCTGGTTCCGGAACCTGATCATGACCTGCCCCACTCTGGATCTGGAACCTGACTACTGTTTCTGACTCTAGAACCCCACTTAGAACCTGGCTTCTGTTTCCACTGTGGAATGAGCCCCAGAATCTGACCTGACTTGGCTCATATTCCACCTTCAGAATCTTGCGTGATTCTCCTGTCTGATTTCTCCTCCTCTGTTCCTGATCCACCTTTTTTTCCTATTGTGCATGTGTGTGAATTTTTATTTTTTTTATGTGACGTATAGTTGACTTACAATGTCCTGATCCACTTTTGATACTTATTCTAGCCTGAGAACCAGACCTTGGCCCCTAGCTATATAGGATTTGGAGACTAATTTAAACCTAGCGTCTAATGTGGATCCAAATTCTGACCTGAATTTAGAGTGTGTGCTGGAGTTGGAGCCTACTCTGTCTGTGAGCCCCAAAGTCTAGAAACTTTTCTTGGAACTAGACTTGGAACCCGATCTAGTCAGCGGAATCTGACAGGGGATTGAAACTTATTCTGGATTCCAAACTCAATTAAGTGACTAACTTTTAGAACCTGCTCTAGAAAATAAGATAAACTATGTCAGCTCTTCTGGAGGTCTGGGGTGACCAAGGTAGGGGGCTCATTAAGGGAGGCACATACGGGAAAGATGAGGGTTGAGGATGGAGAAGGAAATCTGCTGGGGTAGATGACGGCATGAGAGAGGCCCTTTGCTCTCTAACACCAGCCAGGGCTTTAGCCCTCCTCCTTTGGCTTGAGGGGCCAGGCATGGGGATGGTATCTCCTTACCTATGAAGGCCTTTTTGTCATCCTCAGCCCCCAGGCGGTAGCAGCGCGGGAAGAAGGAGTCGGCATCAGCCTCATCAAACCACGGCAAATTCCGGAGATTGAGACACAGACCCACCTATGGAGTCAGCCGCTGAGGGGGTGGGGTGGGACTTGCCCAGGGGGCCTCCAAGGGACTCTCCACACTGGGCACCCACCCAGAGAGCTCAAGGGGATGCTGCGTGGACAGGCTCAGAGCCTCTGCCCCACTTGCTAGGCTCATATCCACCTCCACATGCTGCCCATGTGGTTCCCTCTGCCCAGAATTCCCTGCATCCTTCTAGCCACCTTTTCGCATCCTTAAATACCTGCCTCTTTGAGAACTCCTTCCCAGTCCACACTAATAATAGACCAGCAGGTCCCAATTATAAAGCCTATCATTCTTGCCATAACCCTAGAGAATAGGTCTTACTGGAATTCTCATTTAAAGAAGAGGAGCCTGAGGCTCAGAGAGGTGAAGTCACTTAACCAAGACAAGATATAATAGAACCATCAGCCAGACCATCAACCATCAACCAGTCTCTGCTTAGGAGAGAAGGGTCCCCCTGCTCATAGTCATTGGCTATGGTGTTTGTTCTTACTCTAGACCCCATTTGGCTCCTGGAGTCTATTTTAGTCACCGTGTCTATATGTGCCAGACATGCTGCACAGGTTGGATTTGAACACAGGTGCGTCCAAATCCAACTGAACCACGTACCTCCCCACCTCCTGAGAACTCTTACTGACAAAGAGAGCAGAAAAAGGGACTGCCAGCCCAAGAGCTGGGGGGTTGGCAGCTGCCATGCCTGCGCTCTGAAGAGCTCACCTTTGTGGTAAAGGAGCCTGCCCGAGCATAGTGGTTTATCATCTGATCCTTGGAGAGGAAGCGACAGTCCAGGATGTCCCGACGAGTAGTCCAGATGAAGTAGGGGATCTCGTTCCGAACCATACGTGACTGGGGAGAGGGGAGGAGACAGGGAAGGTTGATGTGGGCACCACAAGGCCTGAGGAAGCTTCTCCCTGCCGTGCTGAGCAAGGTGGGTGAATGGAGAGAGAGGATCCTCCCAAGGGGGCCTCTAGCTCACATGTCATCTTTTTGTAAGTTATGAAAGGACATCTCAAAAACAAAAAAAAAGAAAAGACATCTCTTCCCTTTGGGGCACACACTGGTGAACAGAGCAGGCTGGCTTGCAGCTCTTTCAACCAGGTGCCCCTAGGCTGTGACTAAACTCCACAACTGAATGCCACACCTTGTTCTGGGTCTCGGCCATTAGTGACTTACTCAGTGGCAGGGCAGTGACTCTAAGCTGATGGTCACAGAGCATGTGACTAAGTTTTCTCGTGAGCGCCACCTCTCCCCATCCTTCCTAGAACTCTGGGAGGAAGGATTACTGATAACCAGTAACACCATGTGTCAGGCCCTGTGCTTAAGCTTTCCATGTCGATTCATTTAATCCTCACCATAACCCTATGTGGTAGGTGCTACCATTATCCCCATTTCACAGATGAGGGGACTGAGGCTCAGGGACTTGTCCCAGGTTCACAATGTTGGACCATGTGGAATGTCCTCAACCTCACCTGACATACAAAAATGGCAGTTTGGCATAGTTCAACTCAGAAAGTGGTGGTACGAAGATTCAAAGCCAAGTGTCTTGATCTCAACACACATATCCTCCCCATCATCATATCAGCCTCTTTCAAAATTTTTTAAGTCCTTCCTTCTAACCTTCACTTGCCAACAACGGAGGAAGATGGGGTTTTATTTGGAAGGGGGAAATTACCAGGTGTGGAGATTGTGCCAGCTTCTGATACAACCTGGCAAAGAGCCCTGATCCCAGGCCAGCCTTATCTGTGTCACTCACCACTCCACTGGCCTACCTAGGCTTTAGAGAACCAATCATTTTTACCACAGATAGGGAAACTGAGATTTACAAAACGGCTTGTCTGGGGTCACCAAGCTGGACTCTAGTGCTTTCTCTTGAAAGAAGCAGACCCCTATCCAGCCCGCTGGATCCTTACCATCAGAGCATGTGTCCCATGTAGGTCATCAAATTCCAATAACTCATCGAAGTCAAACAGCTGTGGTGGCCGGAATGCCTCCTCCTCATCTTCATCCTCTGTAGATGTAGAGCCCAGGTGTGGGAAGGCCCCGGTCCCTGCCCCTCAGCCCCACATCAAAGCCTCAACCTTGGGACAGTGGGACCAAAGAAAAGGGACTCAAGCAGCCTGTGGGAAGGGAGGGATATCTCACCATCCTCAGTCGTGTCACTGTCACCCATTACTGAGCTGTCCAGATCCTTGTGCGGCTGTGGCAAAGTGGTACCCAAGTGATGGACCATCTTCTTCTCCACCCAGCCCCTTTGGCGCAAGAGGCACCGGATCACAGGGTAGCGACCTTGGATCATAAAGATCTTCTTCTGCTATAAGGTGACAGAAAAATACTTTTTCAGTAAGTATAGCCTAAGTGCTGGTCACAGGGGAGATAATGGTGAGTCAGACAGCTATGGTCTCTGCCTTCATGAAATTTATATATTCTAGTAGGAGAAACAGACTGTAAACAAGTAGAAAAATGGGATGAACTTGGATTTTATATTAAGAGCAGCGTGAAGCAATAAGGTGAAGGGAGGGAGTGACATGGTTGGAGGCTGTTGAATGTGGCTTGCTGTCCTATGGAAAACAGATGGCAAGGATGGAAGCAAGGAGACTAGTGAGAAGGCTGTTGTGGTTTCTCTAGGTGCCTCCAGCAGAGATGGGAACAAGGTGGGAGTTGAAATTCCTTTCGGAAATAGAGACTAGTTTTGCTATTAGGATTAGATGTGTGACTGAGGGAACAGAAAGATCACATTTCCTGGCCCGAGCAACTGGGAGATGGAAAAGACCAAAGAGCAGGGAGAAGAACAGGTCTGGGCAGGAAAATGAAGAGTATGGTCTAAGACATGGGTTTGAGATGCTTTGATGTTCCCTCGATGGAGATATCAAGTGGGGGACTAGATCCACGGAGGCCAGGCTGGGCTGGAGAGAGAATGAAAAGGGCGCAGGACAGATTGAACTCACAGCCAAGGCGACAAGTGTAGAGAGGGATCCAGGGAAACAGGAATGTCCTGGGAAGTCTTCAGAGGCAACTGAAAAGTAGCTGCCTGGGAGGGAGAAAGGAAAAGCAGGAGTGTGCAGACAGCCAAGAGGAAAGGTGTGCTGGTGCAGAATGACACAGGTGCCAAACCAAGGTCAGGAAAGAAAAGGGACTGACTGGTGGATCTGGCTCCTTAGAGGTTACCAGTGACCTTAACCAGAGAGGTTCCTGATGAGAGTGGTGAAGGATAGGGACCCAGCGTGGTGGGGGCTGAGGACTGAAACCCAGATAAAGTAGTTGAATTCTGCCTAGAATTTTGGTTGTGGACAGCGTGTTGAAAACTGGAGAAGTATTTGAAGACAGGCGTGGGATCAAGGTTTTTTCTTCTTTATTTTCTAAGCAGGGGAGAATATAGTGCAAGGAGGCAGGGTGAGCCACCCTCCAGGCCTTTTCTAGCCCCTCCCCCAACCCCCTCCGACCTTGACAGCTCTCTCCACGTGGATCTTGGCGTTTCTGAGCCGGCCCATGTGTTGAGACGCCTTGGAGAATCCTCGCCAAAGGACGAGAGAACCTGCAGAAAGATGCGGAGTGGGCGTGGAGTAGGCACCCCTTCTCTCTCCACCCTTCATCCCGCTGCCTATCCTCTACCGCTCTTCTCCGGTTCCCTGGATTCTCACGTCCGCCCCAAGACTTCGCCTTGGGCCAGGAAGGGCGGCCGCAAGTGGCCTCACCGTCCTGGGGCGGGGCGTGCTCCTGGGCCGGGGAAGCCGAGGGCCCAGCGGGGCGGGGATCCTCGGCGCCCTGGGCGTGGCTGTCGTGGGCCGAGGGCTGGAGGGCGCAGTCTAGGCGGCGCGCTGAGGCTGGACTGCAGACCCAGTCTTGGCCGTGTGCCGGAGCCTCCTCTGGAAGCCGGAACTCGGAGTGGCGTGCCCTGGGCCATGGGGCGGGGGAAGTGGCGCGGAGCTCGAGCGGCTGCGGCTTCCGTGGCCAGGTGCACACGGGGCCCCTCTCCTGGCGAAACCAGGCGGTGGAGTCCTGCTTTGCGGCCCCCAGCTCCCCTGCCCTCAGGAGCAGCGCCGCGGTGGGCCCCTGCATAAGACCCTCGCCGCGCGCGCGCGCGCATTCCCGGGGCCCCAGAGCCCGCCTCCCCTCTGCGCGCAGTCGCGTCTCGCGGGAGCGCCCTGCGGGGGCCCGCAACCCTCCGTTCTGAGGCCCCGCCCTCAGTTTTTTGTCGCCTTAGAAACGATTCCCTTGGCACAATCAGGCCTCAGGTAGCGGTTCCGGGGGCTACTTCCAGCGGGGCCAAACTCGGGGCCTTACCTGCCCCACACCCTTCATGAATGGGGCACTGAAGCTGGAAGCATAGAGCACTGGCTGCCCTGCCAGTTTCTAATAGGGTCCTGACTCCTTATCCAGCGCTTCCTGGGGCTTCAGTTATTCCACAGTATTCAGCGAAGACCACGTGCTAGGTGGTGGGCTAGGTGCTGGGGATCAGAAGAACAAGCTACAGATGGTCCCTGATTTCATGGCGCTTACTGCCCAGTGAAGAGAAACAAAAAGCAAGCAACAGAGGAATAACACAGGTGTTTTATACTTCAGATAAAGTGGTCAATGATGTCCTCTCTGAAGGGGTGACATTTAAACTGAAACCTACTGAATGCAAATTGGTGAGGAGTTGGCCAAGGGAGGAACAGCATTCCAGGGAGAGGAGTCTCTGCAACAGCCCAGAGAGGGTAAGAACTACTCTGGGGAACTAAAAGGAAGCTGACCTAATCTGCAGCTCCTGGCAGATGGAGCTTGGGTAAGGTCCTTGGGGGTAGATTTGAAAGCCAGGGCAGTATTATGGGGAAAATAAAAGGGCAGAACCCCCAGACCGCCCCCCCACCAAAAAAAAGACAGCACTTGGAAACAGAAAATAAGTATCATTGTTTCAATCTACCAAAAAAACAAGTTATGCAACAGCCCTCAAGACAAGACTGTAAGCAACCTTTTTGGAGGTAGTACGAAAACTGTTACACACTCAAATGTCACAGGTGAGATAAATACGGTTCCAAGATGTTAAATAATTTGTCTTAAATCGCATAGCAGAGGCAGCCCTGGAACCCAGGTCTGACTCCAAAGCCCCACTCTTAAACAGAAACACTATTAAACATAAGTCCATATAATCACTCATAAGGGCTGCCTATCAGTCAGGCAGGTACCAAATGGACAGTGTGAGAGGCAAACTCTAGCAATGCCCTCTCAAGCAGAGTCCAGGAACCCAGATCTGTCAGTCACTGGTAGATTGGCTCACACAAGTGAAGATGGGTCCTCCACAGACCTCTCTAGTCAACCCTAACTTTCTCAACCCTGCGGCTGGTGACTGAGCAGTCCCAAAAGTTCTCTCTTGGGAACAAAAGGTATGCCTTCAGGAGAGGACTGGCTGACTGGAGACCATCCAGTCTGTTCTGATCAGCCGGCAAATTTGGTTTTAGCTCTGAACCCTGGGAGATGGATCCGTGACAAATTAGAATTCTGGCTGGCTCACCCAGGCATTGCTGTCCTGTGAGGGTTGAGTGAGCAGCTGCCATACTCTAGTGGATGTCCAGCTTCACCGCACCTTCACGTGGGCAACAATCACTGTAAAGCTAGGCTATGGCCATGTGCTCCACAGAAGGGCACACCTAATTCTGCAAGACAGGAGGGGCAGGTCACAGAGGTAATGTCATAAAGGGGATGATAGCAGTCCAAGTTGTCCCCACCCCCAACCCCTCCTTCCTTTAAACACTACCTTGTCCTGTTTCAAGAGACCCCTTTTGGCCATATAGAAGAAACTTTTCAAAACTCAGCAAAGCCCAACCCTTCTCAAACTTTTCTTGGCATCCTCTTCCATAAAGACACCCCACTGTGGGCTCCCACTGACTTCCATTAGTGAACATGAAACACTTCAATGCACCTCTTTATTTACATACTCAACACTTCCACTGGCCCCCAAGTCTCTCTGAGACAGGGATAAGGTCACTCCCAACAACCAGCATAATGGAAGTTACCAATAGCTTGGATACTGGGCTGGTGGAAAGATCAGTCATTGTTTACTCACTACTTGTAATGGCAGGTAGTGTCTGACATCTCCACTTTATAGATTAAGAAACTGAGGCACAGAATATAAATAACTTGCTCAAATTCATAAGAATAGGACTCAAACATAAGTTGTGTTTTTTTTTTAACTTCACTTCAAGGTGTCGCTAAGAGAATTTCATCCTGTCCAACAGAACTTTCTGCAATGATGGAAATATTCTATCTAAAACCATGTGAAGTGGTAGGCATTAGTAGCATTTAAGTGTTGAGCACTGGTGGGATTGAGGCAATAAATTTTAAAATTTTTAACTGTAATAATTTAAATAGCCACATGTGGCTAGTGATCAGTATCATAGCATAGGTAGAGGCAGATGTCCTGCATCTGAATTCCACCCTCTTGCTCACTAGCTGGGAGATTTGCGGCAAGCTGCTGCATCTCATGATACCTCAGGTTCCTTAGCCGTGAAATGGAATTATTTCTCTGATGTTATATTCTAGCCCAAATGAGCTCACTATGTGAAAAGGGTCAAAGCTCTATACAGGTAGAGAGCGGTTTCAGAAATGGGGGAGCTGGACTGCAATGGGTCTCTCGGGTTAGGGCCCTCCAGCAGGCTACTGTCCAGAGGCCAATCACAAGGCTGTCTGTGGTGGGGACCCCCAGGTCCAAGCGCCTGCCACATGGTCTTAAGGAACAGCTCCGCCTCCTTCCATCACATATACACACAGAGCACAGACCTCATGCAGCCCCAGAGGGGCAAAAAGAGACTTTAATTAGGGGAGGGAGGATCCACCAGAATCAGAAAAGGTACAGCCAGCATGGGAGCGGAGCAGCCGGGGCAGGCAGGAGGCCCTGGCAGGGACGCTCTGGGGGACTCACCTCTCCACCTCTAGCACAGGCACTGCACTGACAGACAAGGCGAAACAGCGACCCCTCTCAGCTGGGAGGGCACCAAGCGGCCCCTGAGGCCAAAGGCTGCCTAGCTTCCAGGCCCCAGCTCCTAGGCGTGGCTGGTGGCCACCAGTCCAGCCCTTGTCCTCAACCAGTGCTGGGTGGCCAACTGCAGGCAGGGCTCAGGAAGCTGGTAGAGGGTCCCCACCGCTTCTACTGAGCCTAAGGAGATAGGAGGACGAGGGAGAGGAACACAAGTCTGAAACCTCCCTCCCTCCCACCTGGGATGGCTCCGGGGAGGAACAGTAGTCGCCTTTTGGCTCCAGGCCCGCCCAGACCCACAGCGACCAATACGGTACAATCACTGGGACCAGTCACAGCCACTGGAGGTGGAGATTGTTTGTTGGTTTTAAAAAAAAAAAAAAAAAGACAAAAAGGTTACAGTCTCCTACAAGCACAGAGTTTTAAGTTTCAAGACGTTAAAAAAAAAAATCTGTCCCAGCCCAGGGGACTGAACATCAGAAGCCAGCCTGACCAGGCACATGTGGCCTCGGGGCAGGTCCACTGCTGCTTTGTGGCCCAGCGAGCAAGCACACCACCCCCCTCCCGCATCTCATGCCCACCCTGACCCAGCTCCCCTCCGCTGCTGCTGCCGCCGTCACCGCTGCTGCTCTGGGAAGTTAACTCCAGGATGACTTCACAGAGACACGGGGGAGCCTGAGGGGGAAGGCCGCGAGATCCAGCCAGGTGGTTTAAAACTGTCAAGAGAACCAAGAGGCAGTGAATAATGGTTATTATTGTATCCTGGCAGGCTTGTTCTGGGGAGGGGGGCTGATCTGTGAGCTGCAGCTATACTCACATTTCTGTGGGGCAGGACTGGGTCTCAGGACACCCTGTGGGTATGCGCTAGTTGGTCTCAAATCAGCAGGCACTGGCCCTAAAACTTAGCTTTAGACAAGGCAGAAAAATTACAGGTGATGTGAGCTCCTCCACAGCTCCCCTTGGCTTTGCCATGGAGGCAGCCAAAAAGCCTTGTCACAGTGCTTTGCTTGCTGAACTGAGGTTGCCTTCTGTAGAAATGGGGGTTCATGTGCAAATGCCTGGGGATTCAGAAAGGGACTCAGGAGCTGGTGCTTTGCGTCAAGCTCTGAGGGGTCTGCCAAGCAGGACAGGCACTGGACAAGCTTTGTGCCCTCAAATATCCCCCACAGTGCCCAGACCCGCCCTGGACATTTTACAGACCAGACGTTGTGGACTACTGGCCCACGTGCCGAACTCAGCCCAAAGAGGAGCACTGTCTGGCTCACAG
Organism: Cervus canadensis; assembly: GCF_019320065.1. NCBI lineage: Eukaryota > Metazoa > Chordata > Mammalia > Artiodactyla > Cervidae > Cervus > Cervus canadensis. The sequence continues at coordinate 42,445,961 of NC_057407.1, read as the reverse complement.
TGTTTAAAAGATTATGAACTAGTTGCTATGAATATGAATTAGCCAAACTTGAAAATACAGAAGACACTGCACACAAATCCAGATTCTGAGATTCTTTGGCACTGGACGGTGGTGACCCTCCTAGGGTGAGGCATGTGCTCCCTAGGTCCCCACACAACCCACCTCACTCATGCACATAATGGCCCGAGCCTCACATGCAGCTGAGTGTGTCACCCCTGCTGGATGTCATGATACCATCTCAGATCTTTGAGTCAGAAAAGCTGAGTCCTGGCTCCCTCACTTACTGGCTGAGGCACTTTAAACATGTGACGACCTCGAGCCCAGCTGATCCATCCATGAAATGAGGATAACATCTGATTCAAAGATTGTTTTAGGTGTTAAATGAGATATTGCCAATACTTGGCTTTTTGGATGTTTCTTTTGGCCGTGCCATGTGGCATGTGGAATCCTGGTTCTCTGATCAGGGATGGAACCCATGCCCCCTGCATTGGAAGTGCAGGGTCTTAACCAGTGGACCACATGGGAAGTCTTTTTTTCCCCCTGAGATACTTATACGTGCTTTTTCAGCTATATTACTATAGAAATGCAATTACTATAACAACTAAATGACTACTGAATGAGTGAGCCAAATATTAAATTGGGACAAAAACTATTTTTCGTTTTCTTCAGTTGAATTTAGAGACGCCCCCATGCCCTGGCCATATAACCTTTGTGCTATAATACAGGGAGAGTTTACTTTGTACCAAGTGATAGGCTTTATACAAATTTCCTCATTTAATGCTCAACTACACTGAAAAGGTATATATTAATTAACAGTCTCATTTCAGGGTCGAGGAAACTGAGGCTTAGTCAAGAAGTTCTGTAAGATGCCTGAGGAGGCAGTGGGCCCGGATGCACACAAAGGTGGTCTGACTCTGCCACCGGTGTGACCTGACCAAGTGTGCCCCCCTGGGTGCACAGCACACATACTCTGTACATTGGCTGCCCTCAGTATAATTAAGGCCCAGGGGAAGTGGGTGTAATTTCCATTTTTAGGAGCCTGAGCTTCTTCTGGGCTGGACCTGTATGCACGGGTAGGAGTAAACACTAATTCTACCATCTAGGGATCATAGTCAACTCTGAGTGGAACATGTCAACAAACCAAAGACTGTTTGGAAAAAGAAGGAAAAAAAAAGGCGGCACGCTGTGAATGTCTAAAAAAGAACTGTGTCATCAGTTCATCAATGTAAACAATCTGTCCTCCTCAGAAGGCTGCAGTCCTTTCTGTCAGGAAGGCACAAACAACTGAAGAGGGATCTGTAGGACTGATGCCATGAAAATGATGGAAAACAGAGTGAAGAAATCATGACTTTAAGCCTGAGAAACAGACACTAAAGGAAACTATTCGAGTCTGTTTGAGAAGTGGAATTACACTATGATTAACTGCCCTACATTCCCAGAAAATTCACATGTGGATTTAACTTGACTCACTCGGGGACGGAACTAGATTCATGGAAGGACTCTATACATTCTGAGACGTAGAAATGAATGACTAAAAGAGGCACTGCCTAGGGCCCTGGAGATGCCCTATAGCTCTCCAAGATGAATCTCGGGGCCCTCCCACACCAAGGCATGGGGCTGACCTGCTGCCCACCAGAGTTCCTAAAAGCCTCAGAAAATATTTACACACAGTTGGCACCATTTCCCCACCAGATGCTAAGTTCTCAGCACGACCTTTAGGTCTTTCTACTTCTGAAAGGAAACAAGGAAGGACACTCCACTTACATTCTTGAGGAACTCCTCAGCCACAATGCGTGCACGGGCATTGACAGACAGCTTCATCTCACTGATTTCTTTGTCAATTTCCTCCATGAAGTGGATCACAAAGTCCACCAACTTGTGCTTATACATCTGCTCTGTGTGGAAGTTGGTGATCAGAAAGCTGATGTCATACCCCTAGGAAAGGAAGACAGTGGAGAGGAGGGAGAGAATCAGCATCTTGGGGCACTTCACTAGCCAGGCCCTCCATGTCGCTCAGCCACACGCTTCCAGCTGACCTTCTCCCAAGCTACACACCCTCAGGCAGCAGCCCATCTGCTCTGGTGGGGACGTGTATGCTGGATCCAAGGAACTAACAGCTGAATCAACTGATCCCAATTGAAAATTTTGTCTGTCAGACATCTCTGGCAGACTATCTGTGGTATAAATAGTTGTGTTCAGAATGAATCAAGGGAGAGTGAAAGGACTTGAAATCTTGTTACAGAAGAATCTCAAACAACAGGACCATTTAGTCCAGAGAGAGAAGAAGATGCTGTGGGAGGAGGAAGGATTGAGGTTTTTAATTATGGGTCAGACTGTATGTAGAACAGCAATTTTATTTATTCTTGGTGGCCCTGGAGGTTAGATCTAGCAACAGGAGAGATTTTCAGCTCAGGATGAGGGCGAGCCTGGCCAACAACTAATGTGTCTGACAATGGTGTCTGCTGCTCTGCATGATAGTTGCTTACTCACTGGCAGGAGTTTAGCAGGCAGAGAATCTGTAGCAAGCACTCGAGTACAGTCAGGCAAAAACTGACCCCATGTCAACTGTGGCCTTGAGAGACTGACTCAGTTGGTGGCAGAGTTTAGAATTCTGATTCATCATGCCCTTTCTGCCACACACTATAGGCTCTGGGAAGGTGAGCAACGCGCCTCATCTTTTTTTGCCTTTTCCACAGCTGAGACAGACCCAACCTCCTAAGCTGATTCCCCTTACTCTTTTCTCAACTCAGGCTGTGGGTGCCCTACAGCTGGGGGAGCAAGCAATCCCAGTTTCAGAAACAATTCCAGGCCACTGACAGTGGACTCAGTAGTGGAATTCTGGGTATTACCAACACATGGATCACAGACCTCCACTGGTTTCCTTCGGAGGATAAAGAAGTTCTCTGCTCGCATCATCATGAAGCGCATGAACTTGTGACATAGAATCTTCTCGATTTCATCAGCCTGGTAAAAGCAAAAGAGAAATGTGTTTCCCTAAAGTCATTCCCTAAAGGCCAACAGAAATTTGTAGCCTGGTCTTCTGACCCCGATTTCCCCCATGTTCGCTGGAGACACTGGGGTTGGGTATTGAAGTCTGAGTCATGCAGTAACTGGTTGCCAGCTAAAAGGAGGGTCCACTACATTAGAGTCCTCCAACTTAGTGGGGCATTATCATGATCTCGCCTTTACCATTCCAGAAAGGTAACTCTGACAAACCCATTTTTTTTTTTTTTAACTTAAAAATACATTTTGGCCACACTGTGTGACATGCAGGATCTTAGTTCCCAGACCAGGGATTGAACCCAAGTCCCCTGTAGTAGAATCTCAGAGTCTTAACCCCTAAACCACCAGGGAAGTCCTGGCAAGCCCCAATCTCTTATCCAGTCCTTCCAGAATCCACATCTATATTCAAATCTGCCCTTTCCAGTCTCATTTCACTAGTGCTACATTTTCCAGTCAGTGATACACACTATGAAGAATATCAGATGACCTTAGATGGTCACCACTTTAATAACAACATCAAACAATCCCCAAAGTTTTTCCCTGATGAACTCTCAATATTCCTGATGACAGAATTTTGTATCACGGGCTGGCAAGACTTTAACAGCCCCCAACGTTTATTAATCTCCCCTTTTAACAAAGAGCAGGCCCTAGGGATAGAGCTTTTTGGAGGCAAAAGTGTGACTCTGCTTTATTTTCAATGTGCTTGTATTTTAGTGTTGTCCTCAATTTGGCAAGGCATATTGTTTTTCTTTTTATGGTAAATTTAAGTAAAAGAAAATAAGTTAATTGAAAGAAATCTATTAAGTAAAGAAGTATCCAAGTGGTCCATAAACATGGAAGAAATAATGGGGGTAGTAAGAATGTCAGACATTTGTGAAACACTGAAGAAACATGAAACTACACTTCATTTTCTTACCCTAAATCTCACTTTTGGAGTTTATGGCTATCAAATTGATACTATTACTTATTTTTCTGAACTGAACTTATTCTTCACTCATGAGGAAGAGTTTTATGATCTGACACCAAACTGGCTCATAGCCTTGGCTGCTACATTACCTGCTGTCTAATCCAGAGCAAGGCCTAGAAGATAAGGCTGATTTTCCTTTATTCTACTAATCTGATAAGTTTAGCAAATTATTTCCTGGAAAGAGAACCTGGGTTTCTTTGCACCCTGAATCTGGCATTCTGACCTCTTACATGGGGGGTCCCTGGCCTCCCCAGGGAGGCAGGGGATCTGGGGTGAGCTCACCTGTTTCACAGCAATGCTGACCCTGACAGAGTTGATGGAGCCTTCAATCAGAACCTTTTCCTTTTCATTCCTGCTGATGGTCACAGGTTGTAGCAGAAGCTCTTTGCTACTTCTGAGAACACAAAATGACAGAGGTCTCTGTACTATAAAAGAACAGAATGGTCAGGGAGACTCCATGGCAGGTTCTAGAATCACTATCTGGGACCACAGAGTCCAAGGAATAAGAGACTCACAAGCAGGGGTGCTCCAAGAAGGGGGCCAGAGAGCATGTTCTCCAGCAGAAAGAGCACAGGCTCTGGAGTCAGTGTGAAAAGGTTCTGAAATTCAGCCTCCTGTTACTTCTGTTGGGCAAGTTACCCTGTTGGAATCTCAACTTCCTCATTTGGAGACAGATCAAAAAGGGTCAAGTTTACAGTGGGCCTGGCACATTGTAGGAGCTTTACAAATGACAGCTCCTATTTTCATAACTATAGGCAAACCCATACACTGTTTAGGGAATGAGAGAGCCTGCCTTATCGATAAGAACAAGCTAAAATCAAACAGTTTGGCCGCCTTTAAAAATCAATCCAGAATAATTCACTTAATCAAAATTATGACCCCTCTCAACTCAGTTCCCATTTTGATGCCTCTGAATCCCTCTGACAGTAGTTAACTGTATTGGTGGTGTCTGTGAGCTATTATCCTTTAAAAATGCCTAGTGGGAAAAAAAAAAAGCCTACTGGAAACCATATATGTTAAGTAGCATAACAGGGCACATTTTAACATGTCAGTTTTCTTACATTCAAATCATATCAATTTACTGTGGTAACAATCCTTATCTCTGTTGTCTATGTACCACATTAAATGTCAAAGGGGAAAAAGAAAAATTTATTTACAAAACATAAATCAGATAAAATAATCCAAAGTATGGAATATTTGTAGTAGGGGATGGGAGTCCAGTTGTTTGTTTTTTTGAGGGGAGGGATCCTTGATCTTCAAATTTGAGAAGAGCAGAGATGGCATCTCAGATAACTCAATTCTTAAGTCTTCTCCTTAAATTGCTAGAGGGTTCAGTACCTCCTTGGGAGATATTTCCTAAATGGCTCTGTTGAGAAGTCACAACTTGTGTCAAGCAAATCTCGGCTCCAGAGTAGCTTCTCCCCTGAGTTTTGCCCTGTCAACCCACTGAGACCCCATTTTCTGAACTTCAAATTGGGAACCATCATTTACCTGGCAGCAAGACAAAAAATGTGAATTGTAGTTGTTCTGACAACTCCAGAATGGAAGTTCATGGCCCCCTCTGACAACAGTCATCTCTGGGTGCTGCATCCATCACCCCCTACCCCTTTTCCTCCCATACCTGACTTCTACTTCCGGCTTGTTGTGTCGTTCCACGACCTGGGAGGAGAAATTCTCCAAGCAGAGGGCAGCCTGCAGTGTGGCCCGCACGGCACTCAGGTAGGGGCGGAGAGTGGCAGTCTGGAGGAAAAGCCCAAGGGACAATCAGAATCTGTCTCACAAAATCCACTGATCCCATAGTCCAGCTACACAGGAGCCAGGCAGTACTGAGGTCCTTGGCTCTCAGACACAACAGTGAACATAACAGACTAGGCCTTCAAGACATCTTTCATTTCAAGTCTAGAACAGTGGTTCTCAAAAGGGGACCGTTTTGCCTACCAGGGGACATATGGCAATGGCAAGACATTTTTCATTTTCACAACTGAGGCTGGGTAGGAGTTATTGGCATTGAATAGACAGAAGTCGGGGATACTGCTTACAATGTACAACAGAATTATTCAGCCCCAAATAGTGCTGAAGTTGAGAAACTCTGGTCTAGAGGCACACAGGTGAATGACTGTCTTCAATCTGCCCTTTGAGTCAACAAATGTATATATAGTGTGCCAGGCACACGAGGGGTTGGGAATTCAATGACTAAGGCCATTTCTATCCTTAAACAGTTCAACCGGGTCAGGGAGACAGACAGTAACTATGATACAATGGGTACAATGTGAAATAGTTAAGATTTACAAATCATATTTGCAGAAGAAACTGGTTTTGATTTGAAAATGGAAATACGATTAGGAGGATTTTATAATGATAAAAGCGAAAATGATATTTCCGGGAGAGGAAATGGCATCTAGAAACAATGGACTATCTTCAATTCCTTGCATTAGGTAAGTTCTTTCTCACCCCAGGCTTTCACACATGCCGAACCATCTATCTTGCAGGTTTTTCTCCCCCTTCTTTGCCTAAGTCATCGTTTAGATCTTGGCTTATTCAGAGAAGGCCTCTTCTTTCCTCAGAGGTCCTTCTTGACTTCCCTTTTCATAGCACTTATTATAATTTACAATGATACACCCTTCAAATAGCTCCAAGAAAAGTAATTTTCTCCTTTACTGAACTGAAAGCTCCATGGTTAACAGACCGTGTCTATTCTATTCAAATTTACATACCCTGCAACTTGCTCAGTCAGTACCTTTCCTATACACTGTCTTACTCAGTTTCTGTACAGTAAGTGAATGAATGAAAAAATAACAAGATTAGAGTAACAAATAGGGGTATTAAAGTAGTAATGAATACAATGTTGCCAGGAAACATTTTAGATTCAATGGATGAGGTTGCAAATGGTGGTCCAGAGATTCATGAGGAATCTCAAATGCCAGGCTACTGAAGTTTAGCTCTTCTCTTAAAAGTGGTAAGGAACTTCTGGGGCTTTCTGGAGAGGAAGTTACACAACTACAGCTGTATGCAGACTTTGTGGAGAATGGATTGGAGGAGAGGGAAGTGACAGAGCCAGCAGAGGGTTATTTAAGTAGGGTAATGAGAGCCTGGCCTGGGGCAATGAGGGAAAAGCAAGATTGTATCTGTCAAAGTTCATAGCAAATCTGAAAAAGGTGCATTTTAGGTGGTCAACCCTATGACGTCTGCCCTTTCACAAATGGAGTAAGCACCTTCTCGTGTAACACTTCAACAAGTATGATGTTTAAAAAAATCAAGAGGCATCCCCTCAGTTAAACAAAAACAGAATATCCCAGGTTTCTAGCTGGGATAAGAAAACAGAGAGCAAGAATAAGGAATACAAGAGAACAAGCAACTTTAGGGAGAGAAGAGTTTTAATTCAGATGTCTAATTTCAAGGTGTCTTCAAGATATCCAGGTGAACCTTGAAAGAGAGTTAGGAAGGCAGACTTAGGAGTCATCATAAATTATATGGTCACGAAGACCTCTACATTAAATAGGTATCGACAGGAAGAGGATAAAGAAGGGGAAGGCAGTGAGCCAAACTCAACTGACGTTTAGAAAAACCCACAATCATCAAAAGGGACGACTTCCTGAAAGGGAAAGGTCAGCGGCATCAGAGCTTAACATTCCATATTAAGGCTGATACGGTTGAATTCTGACCAGGAAGGGGTCTGCGTGGAGGCAGCAAAAGAGAGATCCTTCAGTGAAGTAAAAGTAAGAGCTGGTGGCAACATGAGGAGTGGGATAAGGAAGTAGGGAGGCTTCCTCAGAGAACTGTGGGATCAAGCGAGCGAGAAAGAAAAGAGGGTATTTAGTGAAGGTCTACTCTGGGTAGGGAGGTATCCCTACTACATGCCTCAGCGGCCCTACTACGGGCTATAAGGCCTACTACGTGCCTTCGAGGCGCTACCACAAACCGAGGAGGAGCCACTTCCGGCTTCCTTCTTGCCTCAGTATCCCCCGCCAGCTTCAAAGGACAGAATAGGAAGCCTCAAAGCCTGCTTCTTACGAAGGCGTCCCCCGCTCGCCCCTTCCTCACCTCAGCCCCTGCCCCGCCCTCTTTCTCTCAGCCTCAGGGTACCCCCGCACCCCCAGCATCCCTCGGCCCAGGGCCTCTCCGCTGCAAAGTCGCAACTCCCCCAGACCCAGAGCCTAGAGGCAGAACAGCGGGGGTCCCTGGCCCGAGGCCCTGCTCTCTCACCATCGCGGGCGCTGGCTGGGCCGGAAAGCGGAAGCGCGGAAGTGGCCAGCCCCGCGACGCCTGCCCTTTCCCCAGAAGCGCAGCCGCAGTCTCCGCCCGGACGTCCGGACCGTGCCATCTGTGTTCCGAGCGGGGGAGGGCGAGGCTAAGAACATTTGGTCCCTCGAAAGTTTTCCCGTTAGCACTGTCTTAGTAGCTTTAGGCTCCTGAAGCTTAAAATCACTACTCAAGCTTCTCCCGTTCCCCATGGAGCTCTTGCTTATAACTTTGGCTTTCTCGTCTTTTTTCCCGCCGTCTTCCCTCATAGTCATGCAATGGTGCAGCCCGACCTCAGGTTGGGCACCATATTAGGGCAAGGCAAGGCGGAGGAGCCTTTCGATCCTTCCGGTTCTGCGCCCCCATCCTATCTGCAGGCCCCTCCTACCTGCAGCCTTTGGGGCTCGGCGAGACTAACTGCCGGGCCGAAAACCTGGCTGCCGAGCCCCGCCCTCCAGCGCCGGGCGGTTCCCTAGGGTACGCCCGTGGGCATACCTTCTGCATCCCACCTGCAGCGGGCTAGCTCGCTGCCCGCAACCCTCCCCCCCTCAAAAAAGACTGGGGTTGGTACTCGCGTCTTCCCGCCCCCTTGTCAACTGCAGGGGGCCCTCACATAGCCAGTTCCGGGGCGGTTGCTCTCACCGACCGGAACTCTCCGCCCCTCCCGCGGCCCCGGGGCCGCTGGAGGCAGCAAGGAGGAGGTAGAGGGGGCGGGGGCCGCGGTAGGGTATCCTTAGAGGACTGGGATCCTGAAGGCGGAACATTGGGACCATCCATGGGTGGGGTCAGCCATTAACCAGCCCCACTTTTCCTGTGCCAGGCACTGAACTGAGCTCTTGGCTGGCATCAACTCTAAATCCTCAGAACATCCCAGGGAGGTAGGTACCATTATTACCCCATTTTACAGATTCAGACTTAAGGAAAAACAGACTCAGGCTTCCTTTTGTCTTCATTTTACGCATAGAAAAACCGACTCAGAGTTAATTAACATGTTCAGGGCTACATAGACATTGGTCAAGCCTGGGCTTGAATCCCACTGTATCTGGCTGTCCAGAGATCCAGGTATCTCTTTACTATCTGGGCCAAAGAGAAGGGGCAGAGGTAGGGAGGGGTGAGACAGGAAGAGGCTGCGAGGCACGAAGAATATTAGCATAAGTACCGGATGCTTGGAACTCTGGGTTCAGCAGAACCCAAGAAGAGTGGAAGTGAAGGGAAGAGCATCAGAAAGACAAGCATAGTAGTATGGTATAACATGGCAGTTAGGTGAACAAATTCAAAACTACCTGGATTCAAATTGCATGTTGGTAAGCTTGGACCTGCTGCATCCTTACAAAGTCTGTTTCCTCATCTGTAAAATGAGTGTGGTCCCTGCTCTTGGGGCTGAGTGAGGAATTCAGTGAGCAGCCAGTAGAATGTCTGCGCCTCACTTGGCACACAGTAGGTGCTGTGAGAATAGGAGCTAAGAAAAAAAGAATAGGAGCTAAGCCATCATCCCTGTCAGTAGGGTGCTGAAGCCTGACTCTCCCCGAAGCTGTCCCTGGATGGAAGGAGCCCTTGGATTTCTCTAGTGCCACTTTTCCCCCCATCAATGGTCCTTTCCTCTCCGGCTCCACAGGGTCCCCTGTCCTGAGCCATGAGTGAGCTGAAGGACTGCCCCTTGCAGTTCCACGACTTCAAGTCTGTGGACCACTTGAAGGTCTGTCCCCGCTACACCGCGGTGTTGGCGCGCTCTGAGGATGACGGCATCGGCATCGAGGAGCTGGACACCCTGCAGCTGGAGCTTGAGACCCTGCTCTCCTCTGCCAGCCGGCGCCTGCGGGTGCTTGAGGCTGAAACCCAGGTGATACCCTACAGAGGGGACATCACTACAGTCCACTACAGGGATGGACTATGACAAGTTATGGGATGTGTCACTGAGTTAGCCTCAGCTGCTGAGGCCCAGGTTACAGGATCCCAGGGGTGAAGAGAGAGACCCAGACATTGCTTGTGTGACACATAAAATATGCAAGAAAGTGCATGATCCTTCTAAATTGTGAGATTTCTTATTCACTAAGCATCTAGGGACCCCCACTCCTCACAATGCTTTGAGTCTGTAGAGTTAATTAGGACAGTTCTGGCCTTGGGGAGTGTGCCAGCTAAAGGGAAGGGGAGGTCAGACACATATCAGGTGCATTGCTGTTTTTGTTAGGAGTACTGGGGGAACTGGAAGGGGAGGCCTGCATTTGAATCCTGCGGTTTCTGAGCTGTGTGACGTTGCAAAACTTAACCGCCTGCTTCTGCAGATCAGTCCTCCTTCTGCAAAGTGGGCTGGATAATAGGACCTACCCTCAACTTTTGTGAGGATTAAGAGAGATTTTTTGCAAAGGCTCAGCCCAACGTCTGACACTAAGTAAGCATGTCAAATGTTATTTATTGGTCTGACTCTCATTATTTCTATTTATGGCATAAACATCCTCTGAGCCCTGGGTGCCAGGTGCTCTGCCAGAACCTGGGGAACAGAAATGGCTGAGATGAACTTCCTGGTCCCCAATAGCTTATAGTCCTATTGAAGAGACAAGGTACTCTGTTTATTCTAGTTATGACCAGATGACACGATTGGGCTTAGGGGTGCAAGGTACCAGAGACTCCTATAGAAAGAAGATGCCATTTTAACTGAACCTCAGAAGATGAATAAAATTAACTTGTGGTCCCTGGGAACCCATGGGAGCTTTTCGAGTGGGGCTGTGGCATAATTGGTTGTCTTTTAGCATCTAAGAAGCTAGATAGCTGATATAGAAAAGGCTTCCTAGTCACAGTGACATTTGAGGTGAAGGTTTGCTGGGAGGCACGCGTGCCTTCAATAGAAAGTTACTGCCAGCATATTTTCCTCGGGCTAACATGCACTGCCATGTGATCTACTTGTTTGACCTGCTAAACACTGTGTGACCAGGTTGGGTGCTGCAGGGGTGAATCAGTACAGACAAGTGAATGGAATGATGGCAAGTGTTTGAAAAAATCTTGTGAGATGGGCACAGAAAAGGAGCTGAGTTTTGCAGTATGAGTAGGAGTTTGCTAGATAAAAAGAGGAGGAAGGGGAGAGACTTAGAGCCTTCTTGAGTTCCAGATCTTAATTTTTTATGGGGAGATGGAGTTGTCCTGTGTCTTTCCTTCTCACCCTCAGTGACAGTCTTTGAATTTCAGATCCTCACTGACTGGCAGGATAAGAAAGGTGACCGACGATTCCTGAAGCTGGGTCGAGACCATGAGCTTGGAGCTCCCCCCAAACATGGGAAGCCCAAGAAGCAGAAACTGGAAGGGAAGGCGGGACATGGGCCTGGCCCTGGCCCTGGGCGACCCAAATCCAAAAACCTTCAGCCCAAGATCCAGGAATATGAATTCACTGATGACCCAATTGATGTGCCACGTATCCCCAAGAATGACGCCCCCAACAGGTTCTGGGCCCGGGAACATAGATGGGCCTTGGGATTTGAGCACTGGAGGCTGTGGAGGGGCCTGGGGCTGAGGCTAGTGGGGCAGGGGGCACCCCCTCAGGCTCTGCTTCTCTCTGTAGATTCTGGGCCTCGGTGGAGCCATACTGTGCTGATATCACCAGTGAGGAAGTGCGCACGCTAGAGGAGCTGCTGAAACCCCCAGAAGATGAGGCTGAACATTACAAGGTAAAGACCCCAGGCCTAGGTAGACATGATGGAGAACAAGAGGGCTCAGAGATGCCTCAGAATCAAAGATCACACAGCTATATATCATCTTCCTCTTTCTGTCTCCCCAGCCTCCTGACAGTTCCATTAACCCATTCAGACACCCAGGTTCTAGCTCTCAGCTTCCTCCCTTCTACCCTGCTACATCTTAAGGCATCTTCTTCAGTGAGGTCCTCCCTTTGTCTCTGTCATCCCCTTTGCTTTGGCTCAAAAATTCATCAGCTTTTACCTTTACAGCCTGTTAACACTTGCTTCCCTCTAGAGGGATTCTCTCTCTCCCTTTTTTATTGGATGCACAACGTGGCCTGTGGGATCTTAGTTCCCTGATCAGGGATCGATCCTGCACCCCAAGCAGTAGAAGTGAGCAGTCTTCACCACTGAACCACCATGGGAGTTCCTCTCTCTCTTTTTTAATGTTTTTATAATTTTTTTTTCCACTTATTTTTATTAGTTGGAGGCTAATTACTTTACAATATTGTAGTGGTTTTTGCCATACATTGACATGAATCAGCCATGGATTTACATGTGTTCCTCATCCTGATCCCCCCTCCCTTTTTTAATGTTTTTAATATATAGAAGTTTTTTATTTTTAGTTTTTGTGATGAAAATAAAAGAGGTTCCGTTAAAGAAAGTGTAGAAAATACAGAAAAATGTTGGAGGGGAGTTCTCCCCTAGGTCCGCTATCATGATCAGAGGTGCTTATAACACAGCCTCTTGTGGCTCCCATTACCCACAGACTCAAGTCCAGGCCTCAGTCCTTGGTAGCACAGCCCAGGTGCCCCTGTCCAGTTTCCTTGGCCACACCACCTCTTTACTGCTGTTATTTGCCAGCCCCACCAAGCACCTTACCCTCACTCCCGGCTCACACAGGGTCCTTTCTGGTCTCTGGGCCTCTGCACATGCCCATCTCCCCTTGGCAAACTAACACCCTTCCAGCCCCTTATTGCACGTAACCTGCACCAGAATGGCTTTGCAGGTTTCCCAGCAGGAGGTTGGTCTGTCTTTTTTGCACTGCCACAACACCGTAACCTACCGTCACTCCACTTGTCTGAATTTTTAAAAAACTTATTTGAAAAGGTAATCTATACAGGCAGTCACAAGTTCAAACAGTGCATAAGCTATTTCTCTCTCACTTCTAACTTTAAGGCCTGTAGTTCTCTCTAGAGATAATAGCTGTCAACTGAAATTGTCTGTGTATACACACCATTCTGCACCTTACATCGTGGAAATTTTCCTGTGTTGCCTTCTGTGTGTTGTAGTTGTTTATGTACCTGGCTTCTCTACTAAACTGTGAGTGTAGAGATTTTTATCTCCTGTATCTCTTCTCACCTGAGGCTCAGGCCTCAGCCCTGGGCTAGATACTCGGGAGACAGATAAATGAAGGAATGAGGGTGAACAGAGAGCCTGTTGGCAGTTCCAGGTGCACAGAGAGACCCTGCCACACCCCAGGCATCGCTGGCCTGTATTTATCTCTCCGGGGCTGGGTGGGATGTCTCCCACAGATTCCGCCCCTGGGGAAGCACTACTCCCAGCGCTGGGCACAGGAGGACCTGCTGGAGGAGCAGAAGGACGGGGCCCGGGCAGCAGCCGTGGCTGACAAGAAGAAAGGCCTCATGGGGCCCCTGACTGAACTGGACACTAAAGGTAAGTCCCTCACCTCCGTGCCCACCACAGGCTAGGACTTGAGTTCCCAGAGCTTCAGCCCACCAGTCTACCGTGTCTCTGCCCAATTCAGATGTGGATGCCCTGCTGAAGAAGTCCGAGGCCCAGCATGAGCAGCCAGAAGACGGGTGTCCCTTTGGTGCCCTGACACAGCGCCTGCTGCAGGCCTTGGTGGAGGTGAGTACCCCCAACGCAAAACAGGAACCACTATCACTCTGTTTCAAAGTTTAATTGTTTACTGAAGTATATTATATATATTAGAAAGGTACATAGCTCATAAACGTACAGCTTGATCGATTTTCACAAATGAGCACCCTTGTACAACTAGTCCCCAGATCACAAAATAAAACATCATCAGTATCCTTAAAGGCCTTCTCGTGCCCCTCCCAGTGTTTAACCTCTCCCACCTCCAGGGTAGCCACTACTCCACAGTTCCTTTTCTGGAGCATTAGTGAAAGGCCCTGTGCAAAGGGCTTTCTACACATCCTCTTGTTAGAAGCAGATAGTGGTTAACCCCACATTACACCGAACAAGGTTGAGGCTCAAAAAAGGGAACTGTTTTCTTGACATCACACAGCTAATAAGCAGAAGCAAGATTCAAACCCCAGGTTCAGCGTCCCTTCTTTATGCCCAATGGCTACCCCAAGGCATGTCTCTTCACCTTATGAGCCTCAGTTTTCCCTCTGGCTCAAACACAATAGCATCTTTCTCTCCCATGGAGCATTCTGGTCACATGCTCCAGGTCAGTTGAGGTTGGGGGAGATCTCCGTTCCACACCATCAGATAGGGACCCCAGGTTTGCTGGCTTTTTAATTGTTTGAAAAAATGTATATATGTATTTTTGGCTGTGCTGGGTCTTTGTTGCTGCTTAAGTTTTTCTCTAGTTGTGGCAGTCAGGGGCTCCTCTCTAGTTGGGGTGCTTGGGCTTGTAATTGCAGTGGCTTCTTTTGTTGTGGCGCACAGGCTTTGGGGCACACAGGCTCAGTAGTTGTGCCCAGGCTTAGTTGCTCTGCGGCATGTGGGATCTTCCTGGTTCAGGGATCAAACCCATGTCTCCTGCATTCCACTGAGCCCCCAGGGAAGCCCACTTTGCTGTCGTCAACATGCGCTCTGCACAGGGTCACTCCAGATGTGACTGGCACTCCAGCCCACAGAAAGAGAGCAAGGAGGAGTGTGTGAAGGTCTTGCTGCTGTGGCTCTTATCTCTTCTAATCACTTTCCACTGGAGAGTATTTGTCACATGAACACCCCGACCGCAGGGGAGGCTGGGAAGTGGGGTGTATCTGGGCAGCCATTAGCTCCTGTGGAAGAAAGGCGAGAATGGCTTTTGGACAGCCAGCAGCCTCAGCACAGCCCCTGGTGTGCTGCAAATGCCTAACGAGCCCTAGTTCTTCTCATTACTGCTGTGGAGTGTTGCCATCACTCTTCTGTGCTCCCTTTTGTATCAGTACAAAAACAAGAATTTATAAAATGATCAAAGCTTTTTGGAGCCAGTTTGGGAAGACTTCCCAGAGTGGGTGGAATGCAAAGAGGAAAAGATTATTTCCGGTATGTGAAGACTGTCCATGTAGGTTAGAGGGGAGCAGGAAAATGGTAATACTACAGCTCTTTCTTCCTCTGACATCTCTCTGCTCTTCTAGGAAAATATTATTTCCCCCATGGAGGACTCTCCTATTCCAGACATGTCTGGGAAAGAATCGGGGGCGGATGGGGCAAGCACCTCTCCCCGCAATCAGAACAAGCCCTTCAGGTGAGTGACATCCTGTCCACACTCCACAGCCTGGCCTCTGCTTCTGTTGACTTCTGTCAATCCCAACATGGGGTGGTCTTTATATTCATAGAGAGACTGAGGACATTTTGATAAAGTCCAATAGAAGTCAGATATGCGGGCTGGCCCAGCACTTCCGCATACACAGACTTAGTTCAGGCTTTTCATCATGGCCCTGTTCTCACTGTAAACCTAAATGTCCAACTGGAGGGGACTGACTGGCTAACTCGTTGTAACTCCATATGATGAAATAACTTGCAACTATCAATCAAGTTAGAGAAATATAGTTATTTGACATGAAAAGATGGGATCAGTAGAGTGATAAGTGGAAAACATCAGTTGTAGCACAATATGACCCTATTTTTATTTAAGATATATTTAAATGTGTGTACACAGTGGGTAAGAAGCTAAAATAATCCATAATAAAAGTGGGAAGAGGGACTTCCCGGGTTGTCCAATGGTTAAGACTCCATACTGCCAGTGCAGGGGGTGCGGGTTCAATCCCTGGTCAGAGAACTAAGATCCCACAGTGCCGTGAGGTATAGCCAAAAGATTTAAAAAAAAAAAAAGTGAGACTAATATGTAACACAATCTAGGATACGTATAGTGTTTATATAATAGTAACATAAAATACATATTTTTATGTATATACCATATGGAAAGAAAATGGCATGTAATAACAACAGATAACAAAATAATAATTCTCTCTAGGTTGTTAGCATTAGAGGTTTTCCCGTATTTTATTTTACATAATATATTGATATCTGTTGCTTGTGTCTGAAACAAGATCAAATGTGTCTGTCTCTGTATTTTGATATGTAGATAGACAGAGAGGGGGCCCCAGAGAGAAGGGAAGGTGTCTGCTAACTTGGGCACCTCAGAGGGGGCCCCCGCAGACTGGCCCGTGAGCTGAGCACTGCCTCCCCCTGCAGCGTGCCACATACTAAGTCCTTGGAGAGCCGAATCAAGGAGGAGCTGATCGCCCAGGGTCTGCTGGAATCTGAGGACCGCCCCGCAGAGGACTCGGAGGACGAGGTTCTGGCAGAGCTGCGCAAGCGGCAGGCTGAGCTGAAGGCGCTCAGTGCCCACAATCGCACCAAGAAGCACGACCTGCTGAGGTGAGTGTGGACGGGAGGACTGGGCCAGGAGGTGGCCCGTGAGGCCTCGGCCACAGGGGTCACCTTCTGGGAGCTTGACGACAGGCTTTCCAAACCTGGCAGGGCCTCTGAAGACCTGAGGAGCTTTGAAAAAAAAGTCATTGCTGGGCACCACCTCACTGGTTATATCTCAGACATTCTAATTCCACTGACTAGAGCTGAGGCATCTGTGAGTTATTTATATACCTCAAACTGGTAAAAACAATACAAAATTTTACCCTCTAAACCATTTTTAAGTGTACAGTTTAGTGATATTAATTATACTCACATTGTCATGTGGCTTATTTTTTAAGTCTCTCCATGCTGATTTTCTTTTTCTCCCAAAGTATGCTTTTTTTAAAATTCTTGTTCTTTGTTTTTGGCGCCAAAACTCAGGATCGAACCAGAGACCTTTTGTTCCCCCCAAGTTTTATAGTGAAAAATTTCATACACGCAGAAAATCTGATGGACTAGCACAGTAAACACCAATATACTCTCTACCTCAGATTATCAGCTGTTAACATTCAGTTGGGCATCTGTGATTATCAGCCTCTCACCAGGAATTGACCAGTGTTGAAGTACAATGTCATTCATTTTGTATTCACTCCCATGCATCTTGCCTTGCATTGGTCACAACAAGGATACAGGCGGTAACCAGAGGGAGATCACGGGAGGTGCTGCCATGTTATTGGGGAGACAGACAAACAGCCCAACTAAGTCCCTTTGCTTCTTATAGGCAGGTGCTGTGTCTTCACCTCACAGAGCCCCAACAGAGCAGGGCACACTCATCCATTTGGCCAGATTGCCTGTCTCTTAGACCTGGTGCTGGGGGTTAGGAGGAGAGGCAGGGCAAAGGGCTTATGGTCATTGCATGAGTGGTTGGCAAAGACATGCACCATTAGAAGAGAAAGTTGCCGATACCCCAGCTGAGCTGCTGGGGTATTTAAGGATGAGGGTGTACTGAGTGTCTACCACGTACCAGGGGTTTTATGTCTGCCCTCTTACTTCATCTCCACTACAGCCCAGAGAGCAGCTGGTAGTTTTCCCTCTGCACCAGATGAGGAAATAAAGGCCCAGCAAAATGAGTGCTCTGTCGAAGGTCACACAGCCAGCAAACAGCCAAGCTGTGACTCAAGCCCAAGGCTGAGTCCAAAGCCTCTTTCTAGTTCCCTCTCAAGGGCAAGAAGAGGAAAATACAGATGAAAGAGTACAGAGAAAGGGAGGGTGAGGGCAGGGGGAGAGAGAGAAGTGGGGCTGTGCAGACGTGGAAGTCAGGGGCAGTGAAGGAACTAGCTTGGCTGTCAGAAGGCCCACCGTGTACCCCTCAGCCCTGCGTGGACAGGCTGCAAGGCATCTGCCCAGAGCAGCAGCTTCCCCTTCTGAAAAATCAACAGGTTAGACTACGTGGATCTCTTTAGTGACCTTCTAGCTCCACCATCAATTGAATTGATAGGTCAAGTTCAGTTCAGAGGCATCAATTTGGCGTCTCACTCGCCTCCTGTAGACTTCAGGCTGCCTGGACCCTTAGGTGGCTCTGGAATTTGGATGCCAAAGTAAGCAGGTCTTTTGCTGGCACCAGGACACCTTTTAAAGATAGTTGGGAGCCAGCCTGCCTTGATTCACATCTCCTGCTCACTAGTTGTGGGATCCTGGGGCATTTCTTACCCTCCTTGAGCCTCAGTTTCCTCACTGGCAACAAGTATAATAGTAGTACCTACCTCACAAGGTTGTTATGAGGATTAATTGAAATACTCTCTTTGAAGAGGCAGTACTTGGCACAGGGCACCACGTAAGTGTGGCTTGGTAACTTTGCTTTTTGGTACGGAAAGGTCCATGGGTCCCTGGGTAGCAGATGGGCTCAGTCTGGAAGAGGGAGGAGCCCCTGTTGGGGCGGCTTCCCACAGCATCTGCTTGGCTGGTCCCCACAGGCTGGCGAAGGAGGAAGTGAGCCGGCAGGAGCTGAGGCAGCGGGTCCGCATGGCAGACAATGAGGTCATGGATGCCTTCCGCAAGATCATGGCTGCCCGGCAGAAGAAACGGACCCCCACCAAGAAGGAGAAAGACCAAGCTTGGAAGACTCTGAAGGAGCGTGAGAGCATCCTGAAGCTGCTGGACGGGTAGCTGTCACCCCTGCTCAGGCCGCCTTCCCCCGGCCTGGGAAGGGGAGGCCCACTTCCTTTGGGCTTCCAGAAGCTTCGGCCTGTGGCTGCCTAGCTAATGTCAAATGGCAGCAGTCTCTAGAGGCTGGGCCCTTCCCTGACATCTTCTGGCCTAACTCTATACAGCCAGAACATGAGAGGCCCTGCTGGGCTGGCCTGGGGCCCAGTCTCTGCTTGGTCCCCCAAATGAGAGGGGGGCTTCATTTCTGGGTCATCCTCACCCCCTCCCCTCCCCACCCCTTTCACCCTCAAGGACTTCTCCCTTGTGGTTTTGTAAAGTGCAGACTTAAGAATAAAGAGACTGAAACATGGTTTTTTTAAAAAGCACCCAGAATCTCTGCATGTCTGTTACTGTGGGGTAGAGAGGAACTGGTGTGAATGGCAGAGTTGACTAGGGCATGCTCGATGGCTCTCAGCCTGTGGCCACTCACCCAGGTCATCCATCCAGGGAGAACTTTCTGAAGATACCTGTGGCCACAGGTAACATCTCAGCTCAGGGTGGTTTGACAGTAAAGACACGTGTTAGCTAGGGGTTTGGTGCTCCTGGGGCAGGGTGGCGTCCCCTCTGCCCTGGCTGACCAAAGGGCCGGGTATCTCCACACGCCCGTGGTGGCAGCTTTTGCCTGAAGTAGGTTCCCTTCCTGCTGTGCAGTGGCAGCCAGTAGCAGCTGATGGAGGCCAAATGCTTCCTTATTTCTGTCCAGCACGAGAGGGCAGGAAGGCACCAGCTGGCTTCCACGGCCAACTCCAAAGAGCAAGAAGCCTTTCCCAGACACCCTTAGGTCTCACCAGCCCAATCTCAGTCCTACATGCCCATTCTTGAACCAGCCACTAGCAAGGGATGACTCTAATGTGTTTAAACCACGCTCCATGAGAAAGAAGTCTGCTTTCCCACTAAGCCTAAGGCAGTGGGGAGACAGGGTAGAACAGATGAATAAACAGTCTTGTCTCTGTCTCCAACTGTTCCTAAACTTCGGTGTCAGAGAGTCAGAGAATAATTTGCAATTTACTGTGGGAAGGTTGAGGTCCACATCTGAGGGGGGGTTGCAGAGATTCCCTGAGGAAGTGACCTATGAATAGAGCCTTAAAGGAGGATGGCCAGGACGGCCAACACCTCTCCTATTAGAGAGCCGCCTTTTTCCCATTCCACCTGGCTCTGTGGGGCTGTCAGAGGAGGGTGGACACGTGACACCAGTATGGCCAATCTCAGTCTGCCATCCCTCTAGCCACAATGACTGGTCCAAAGAGTGGGCAAGTGACCACAGCTGGGCCAATCAGAGGCCTTACGTAAGACTGCTCTATGGATGCTGAAAGAAAGGAGGACTTTTTTGAGTGAAAAAAACGCAATATAAGCTTGAACCACACAGTAACCCATTTTCCTGCCACATGGAAAAGTCTGCCTGAGAATACAGCCAATTCAGGAAGCAGAGCCAGGAGATGGAAGACAAGAGCTCTCAAACGATACAGCTGATGCCCTGGATCCTCCACTGGAGTTCAGTTATATTCGCCCACAAATGTTTCTTTCGGCTTAAGCTAATCTACTTTGGAGCTTTGTCATTTGTCAACTAGAACAGATGTGACTCATACAAGTGGATTTTGGCAAAAAGAAGGGTGGCGTGCAGTCCTGAGAGGACAGTGTGAGGGAGGCTCTGCCTCTTGCTATGTGGAGGTGGGGGGGTGGGGGAGGTGCTGCTGCAGATTTTCAGTGATTCACTGCCCCGAGGTTCTGTACAGCCTTCTGAGAGAGAAACACCCACACTTAATTTCTAAAATTAAGTGCTCAATAAATTCGGCCTTGTACAAGGCATTGCTAAATTTTTAAGCTATTGAATCTTCTCAAACATCCTTCATGTAGGTACTAATAATATCCCAGTCACAGATGAGGAAACTTAAGTCTTAGGAGTTGATATACCTTGCCTGCTCAAGTAGTGGATTAGTGGTTGAGCATGGTTTCAAGCTCAGTCAGTTTGACTTGCACACTGAGTCTCTCTATGACACATTAGGGCCCCACTTCCTTAGAGTCTGCGCATGGTACTTCTAGGTTTAGGTAGTGCACCTGTACGGCCATACATGGAAGCCCTGCCTACAGACCACCTGTTCTTAGTTACGACTCATTTCCATGTCCATTAGACCAGACCATAAGTATAGTAGGCGTCATTAGCACAGTGTTCCAGGAACAGAGACGGTTTTGTAGAGGAGGAAGGATGGTAGCTGAGGTCCCAAGATTAGGTAGAATTGGGGGAGGGGAAGGTAGACATTATAAATAGAAGGAAAAACCCTAGAAGACTGACTGGGCCTAGTTCATCAGGGAAAAAACGGAACTTTCAAGGATCGGTTGTGAGAATTCTAGTTATTCTCTATTGCACATCTACCTTCTGCCTGGTACTATGCTGGCACTTCGCTCCCATGTCTTATTTGATGCTCATTACACACCTACAAGGTGAGGAGTAACATCTACCTTGCAGAGGAGGACATCCAGGCTCAAAAAGGTTCACTGCCTTCTGAGGCTATCAGTGCAAGAACGGTTACAGCCCTGCTAGTACCAGTGACAGGTGACAACCACAACAGGACAGGGAGTCCCTTCTGATGGCCTACCCATGTCCATTAGAGCCAAAGAAGGCCTCCTTTATGGGCTTTGGGGAAAGCTGGGTTCCCTTTGAGAAGGGAGAGATTAGTTTCGGCACCTCAAGCCTCCAATTTTTTTATTTTTTGTGGGATCTTAGTTCCCCGACTAGGAACTGAACCCAGGCCCCAGCAGTGAAAGTGTGGAATTCTAACCACTGGACCACCAGGGAATTCCCTAGGCTACAGTTTTAACTGGAAATGACAGTGACCCCTTATCACCAATTTGGTAAAAACATGTCTTTTGTGTGTTGGCCCTGAAAATCATCCACTACCATTGTTTAGCCTGAGTCCCCAATGCCTTACAATTAACTTTCAGAAACACCAGGGTGAGTGAGAACAGGACTGGGTAGAGGTTAAACCCTGGCGTAGGGAACATGACCTAGCGTGGGTCCCCAGGCCTTCTCAGCTCCTGAGCACTCTGAGGAACTGACTGGGGGATGCAAGGTCACACATGACTTCTGCTAAGAAGGAAGCAATGAGGAATTCCCTGGTGGCCTAGTGGTTAGGATTCTGGGCTTTCACAGCTGTGACCCCTGGGTTCATTTGCTGGCGGGGGAACTGAGATCTTGCAAGCCACAGGGTGTAGCCAAAGAAAAAAAAGAAGGAAGCAATGGCTGGAAGTTTGTGGAAAAATGGTCAGAGAGTAAATTCCTTTCCTGATGAGTGGCTCAGGGCTCAAAGGAGAGAACTAAGCATAAACAGACCATAATTCACTTGTTCATGTATTAATTCACTCACTGCTTTTTCTCTTTATTCACTTCATAAAAACATTTATCGCTCTATCTACTTGCCTCCATTTCCTCATTCATTCTTTTGTTTCCTTACTCAGTGATCCTGTTACCCTGGCTAAAAGCCACGTGGGTGACAATGGGAGGCAGCTGAGCAGACAACCAAAACACAAGGCAATAAAAGCAGACAGAAGAATGTATAAAATCTGCACGGACTTGGGACAGAGACTGGTTTAATAACAGCTCAGAGGGTCAGAGGGCTTCCCTGGTGGCTCAGACGGTAAAGAATCTGCCTGCCATGTTGGGAGACCCAGGTTTGATCCCTCGGTCAGGGAAGATCCCCTGGAGAAGGGAACGGCTCCCCTCTCCAGTATTCTTGCCTGGAGAATTCCATGGACAGAGGAGCCTGGCAGGCTACAGTCCAAGAGGCCACAGAGAGTCGGACACAACTGAGCAATTAACACTTCCGTTTCATTTAGAGGGTGAGGAAAGACTTTGGGGAGAACGTGGAAAGGAAGTTGAGGGTCAGAAGACATTCCAGACAAAAGGAACAGCAAGGCACAGAGGTGCGAACAGCTGGCTTGCTTAGAGAGAGGTGAGAACTTCAGTGTGACTGGAGCCCTGGATGTGTGGAGGGGGAGGGAAGGATGAGAGATGAGGCATAAAGTAGGTTGAGACCAGGCTGGGACAGGCTTTGAATGGCAGGTTAAGGTTCACTGGCTTTATTCCTAAGGTCAGTGGTTGTTCTCAAAGTGTGGTTCCTGAACAAGAAACATCAGCAGCATCTGGGAACTTAATAAAGATGCAAATTCCCAGGGCCCAGATCTACCCAGTCAGCAGGGCTCCAGGGGGGGCCCAGATGTCTGTTTCAGCAGGCCCTGCGGTGATTCCTGATGCATTTTACAGTCTGGGCGTCACTCTTCTAGGCAGTAGGGAGTCAGGGGTGGTTTGTGAACAGGGCAGTGCCGTGACAGCACTCCAAAACGGGAAGTTCTCTGATGGCAGCAGGGAGGCTGCACTGAAAAGAGGGGGTGAGGGTGGACAGGAGTGCAATCATGTGCAAAGAATCACATCTGAGATGGAGGATGTGGCGGAAACTGGCAGATGTCCTCCCAAATATATTCTCCCTTTCTTCTATAGTAATAGAACTCCTGATTTTTAGCTGGACACGTGCCTCCGAAAGACTTAATATCCTAGCTTCCTTTGCAATTAGGTATGATCATGTGATCAAGTTTTGGCTGACAGACGTGAGTGGAAGAGATGTGTGTTACTATGAGGGCTTGAATCCCAAGGGGTGTGCCTTCCATGTTCCCTTCTCCCCACGGCTGGGATGAGGCATGGTGGCCACGCTTCTCGAAACATGTGGTCCAAGACACCATAGGAACAGGTGAGTATAAAGACAAAAAGCTAGGGTTCCTCTTACCTTGTAGTCATTGTACCAGCCTGAGACTGCTGTAACCAGATGGTTGTACATTTCTATTTTAAGTCACAATTATTTTGGGTGTCTCCTAGAGAAACCAAACCTATGTTCTAGTTGATAAAGTAAGGGGCATGCCAAGCCCTCTTTTTGAACTATACCGGCTTCCTTCTCTTCCCTTCGTCTCTTTCTTTTTCAAAAGAATTTGGGAAAACATAACTGAGGGTGTGTCTAATGAGTTTCATAAAGTTAGCCCATCTGGTTTAATGGCGTCACGGTCATTAACCATTAGATTTAGCTCTAAGCTTCCTGGAAGCTAAGGTGCAAAATGGAAATATGATGAATCAGTCTCAGAACATTTGATATCAGAGTAAAGGGCATCTCCCAGTTTTACTGACAAAAATTCTAATAATTTGTCATGCTGGTGAAATTTCTCAACTGGAGTCATGTGTAGATAATATTCTCCATAAATGTGACAGGAAAAGGAGACTGAGTTCCACATGGTGATTTCTTATCCCAACCTCTGATGAAAGCTCAGGACATACTGTTAAAACAACTCTGGGAGAATGGTTATGCAAGGGACCCCGAAGCTAGGGTGGTGCCAAGCACTGCACATGAATTTGCTCCTCTCAACAACTCTATGTCAGAGCAGGCAATACTGTTACCCTTACTCTACAGATGAGGAAACTAGGATACAGAAAGGGGAAGGGCCAGATCAGATAGCTGGTGTGAGTCAGTGTTGTAAGCCAGCTCTTAGACCTTAGAGGCCTTATTCTAAACGTCCCTCTCTGGAGAAGGCAATGGCAACCCACTCCAGTACTCTGGCCTGGAAAATCCCATGGATGGAGGAACCTGGTAGGCTGCAGTCCATGGGGTTGCACAGAGTCGGACACAACTGAAGTGACTTAGCAGCAGCAGCAGCATATTCCCAACATCACAACTCTCCCCCTTCTTACTGTTCTCAGAAACACAAGGAATAATCTGATCCAGGACCAGGACCACCTCTCCAAATGACTGTATTTATAAAGACTTTTGGAGCTGCACTGAAACATCAGTTATAGTTAAACCAACCTAGTTTTTTCCTTAATGAATTGAGTTCCCAAGGTACCTTATTAAAGATCTTTCAGAAAGCTAAATAAATAAATAAACATCCCTCTCTGGGCTGGCCAGCACCATCATATACAAAATTTTAGGTTCTGTGGGATGAGAATCAGCGAAAGGCCAAGAATATGTGCCCTAGAATATGCCTGTGTTAGCCAAGAGAAATTAGTGAGATCTGGTAAACAGCAGAGGGACCTCTGAGGCTCTAAAGATAGGCTGTTCCTGGGTGAGAAAGTAGGGGTAGGCACCACAGAGGCAGAGGAAAACCCCAAATGTGGGGCTTGACTAGAACTTGTGGGCCTTCAAGAATGGAAGGAGAAATAATATTGAAAGTGCTGTCCTTGGGGACCTAATGTCTAGAAAAGGAGAGGAAAACTCTCTTAAGTAGGCTGCAGGTACCATCAATTTACAAGTTGTGAAGTAGTACATCTGGTAGATGTACCTTATATGTTTTAGTCATCCTCTTTTTGGTAATTTCTTCTAAATTTTGTTGTTATAAAAATATTTCTTCAAACATCTTGGAGCACATAGCTTTGCCTTAATTTAGGATTACTTCCCTGAAATTGATTCCCAGAAGAGAAATTCCTGGGTCAAAAGGCTGGACATTATTTAAGCTTTTTTTTTTTTTTTTAATTTAAGCTTTTGATGCATACTGCCAAATTGCTTTCCAAAAGAAAGATTTTTAGCAAGTCATTTTTCCACCAGAAATACTGAAGTACCCATTGCTCACACTAACATCAGCTATAAATGGTTTCTTCTTTTAATTTGTACTTCCTTGACTACTTTCAAGGTAGAGAATATTCCATGTTTGTTGTGTTTCATCTGTCTCCTTTGACCATTTATTGGGTTCTTAGTTATCAATTTTGTGTATTCTTTACATAATAGAAATATTAACCCATTGTCACTAAAACATTTCCTCAGTCTGAAGTTTGCCTTTTACTGTTAGCTATGATCTTGGAATAAGGTAGAGTTTTGAGTTTGTTTCCAACAACAGAAGTTAAGAATGTTTTCATAATTGTGATGCAACGAACAAGGGCTTAATTTCCAAAATATACAAACAGCTCATGCAACTCAACAACAAAAAACAATCCAATCGAAAAATGAGCAGAAGACCTAAATAGATATTTTCCCAAAAAAGAAATACAAATGGTCAACCGGCACATGAAAAGATGCTCAACATCTCTTATTATTAGAGAAATACAATCAAAACTACAAGGTACCACCTCACTCCGGTCAGAATGGCCATTATTAAAACTCTAAAATAACAAATTTTGGAGAGGATGTGGACAAAAGTGAACCTCCAAAATAAGCTGGTACAGCCACTATGGAAAAAAATATGGAGGTTCCTCAGAAAACTAAAAATAGAATTACTGTAAGATGCAGAAATCCCACTCCTAAGCATATATCCAGATGAAAAGCTAATCCAAAAAGATACATGCACCCTTATGTCACCATTCACAATAGTCAAGACATGCAAACAATCTAAATGTCCAACTACAGATGAATGGATAAAGAAGACATGGTACATATATACAATGGAATACTACTCAGCCATAAAAAAGAACAAAATAATGCCATTTGCAGCAACATGGATGCAACTAGAGATTATTACAGTAAGTTAATTAAGACCGAGAAAGACAAATATAGTATCAGTTATATGTAGAATCTAAAATATGACACAGGGAATTTCCTGGTCATTCCCTGGTCCAGTGGTTAGGAACTGGCACTTTCACTGCTGTGGCTCAGGTTCAAACCCTGGTCGGGGACTAAAATCGTGCAAACTGTGCCATAGCACAGCCAATAAATAAATAAATAAAATATGACACAAATGAACCTATCTATGAAACAGAAACAGATTCACAGACACAGGGTACAGACATGGCTGCCAAGGGGAAGGCAGGGAGGGGAGGGGTGGAATGGAGGCTGGGGTTAACAGATGTAAGTTATATATGGAATGGATAAACAGCAAGGTCCTACTGTATAGTACAGAGAACTATATTTAGTATCCTATGATAAAATGGATAAGAATATAAAAAGAATGATGGAAAAGGATATAAAAAAGTATATATGTGTGTGTGTGTGTATATATATACACACACACACACATATATATAAGGTTTTCCCAGTAGTCATGTGTGGATGTGAGAGTTGGACTACAAAGAAAGCTGAGCGCTGAAGAACTGATGTTTTTGAACTGTGGTGTTGGAGAAGACTCTTGAGAGTCCCTTGGACAGCAAGGAGATCCAACCAGTCAATCCTAAAAGAAAAATCAGTCCTGAATATTCACTGGAAGGACAGACACTAAAGCTGAAACTCCAATACTTTGGCCACCTGATGCAAAGAACTGACTCATTGGAAAAGACCCTGATGCTGGGAAAGATTGAAGGCAGGAGAAGGGGACGACAGAGGATGAGATGGTTGGATGGTATCACCGACTCGATGGACATGAGTTTGAGTAAACTCCGGGAGTTGGTGATGGACAGGGAAGCCTGGCGTGCTGCAGTCCATGGGGTCGCAAAGAGTCGGACACGACTGAGCAACTGAACTGAACTGAATCACTTTGCTTCACAGCAGAAATGAACACACTGTAAATCAACTATACCTCAATAAAAAAGGTTTTTATGTTTGCACATAAGCCTGTCCATCTTTTCCTTGTGATTTCTTCCATTTTTCTCTAATCTCAGAAGACCATTCACACATCTAATGGTTAATTTTCTGTTGGATTCAAGAACTGATGGCAATGTCTGAGCTGTTATGTCATTTTTTAATTACAGAGAGAAGGGAATTACTTCCTTTACTTTTTTCTTTTCTTGTTTCCATATATTTTGACTTTCCTTGACTTACTTTTTTAGTACCTTGAAATACGCTCATTGAAGATGAGGGCTCATTGGAGATGGGGGCTATAGGAGGAAATGGGTATATGTATACACATTATAAAAAGTCTGGAAGAGTACGTAACAAAACATATTAACTGATTTTTTTTTTTCTGACTGATGGGAGCAGGGCTGGGATGGATTTTGGTTGTGCCTGCCCAGCACTGCTATTCCTTTGGGCAATATAGCCGTCTTCATTCCGTGTGACTCTGGTGGGGCTGCCCATGACAGTACATTTACCCTGTATAGTACCTTATTCCTCTGCCAACAGGTTCAGGGGTGAAAGCAGAGGCGTGTCAGTTCAGCAGAGCCCATCATAGTCCTTCCCTGAAACTGATACACGAAACTGGGTGTAGCTCCTCTTTTGCTGGGTTCAGTTGGAAAGCTGGGGCTCTCACACCATGCTTGTTGCCAGGTAGAGGAGATCACTCTGCAGAGGAAAGGAAACCAAAGTGAAAAGAAAAATCAAGACAAGGAGAGATGAGAGGAAGCAAACCCTACAAGTACTGTGTCTCCAGTTCCAGTCTGACGCTGAGCCATGGTGTTCTTGCCTCAGCTATGTTAAGCCCTAGGTATCTCTCTGGTGAAGCTGGCTTAAGTGGGTATTCTGTCACTTGACAAGTGAAAGAATCTAACCGGTGGAACGGAGATGTGGGGGAAGGAAATTGCCCCTTAGCCCCCTATTCCCAGACAAATCAGGTCCCTTCTCTGAGCCTCTGTTTATACTAAAGTAAAAGTAAATTTTAGCTGTCATATTTTAAATCCCAATGGTATTCCAGGCACTTCACATTCATCAGCTCATAGAATTCTCGGGAGCACTCTGAGTCAGTCATCAATATTCCCATATTCCAAATGAGGAAACTGAGACTCAGGGAGACAAAGTGTGACCCAGGTAAGTTGTCCTAGAAACCTCAGCCATCTTCCTCCCTCACCCGTAAAACAGGCATAACAAACTGACTACCCTAGAACACAGTCTTTAGGATAAGAGAGGGAAAAACCAGTTGAACTGACTTGGGGGTAAGCCTCGTCCTTTCCCCATAGCTGAAACAGTAAAGAATCTGCCTGCAATGCAGGAGACCTGGCTTCCATCCCTGGGTGGGGAAGATCCCCCGGAGAAGAGAATGGCTACCAACTTCAGTGTTCTTTGGAGAATTCCATGGACAGAGGAGCCTGGCGGGCTACAAATCATGGTGTCAGAAAGAGTCAACACGACTGACTGAGCGACTAACGCACAACTCCCGATTTCCAGATGGAAAAAGCGGGAATTCAAAAGTTGGGGGCAGCACTCGGTCGTGATGGTCGGGGGCCCTCAGGCTGGCTCCTCTGGCTGGCTCCAGTCCAGGCCCACCCCGACTTCCTGGGAGTTGCTCCTCCCCGCCCCACCATCTTCCCAAGGAAGGCCTTGCACAGGATGACGTCAGTCAGGTCCTCTGGCCCCCTGCCTGCCGGCCCGGAGCGGTTTCGGGCTTCCCCTCCCCAACCTGGCCCTGAGCCACGGGCCCCGGGCGCCGGCCCCGTCACGTGGCCCTCCTTGGCCGACTTCCCCCGGGATCCTGATTTAACTCTCCCTCCTCCCCTCCCCTCCCCGCCCCAGGCCCTCCGGGCACCACACCTGTTCTGCCTGGCAGGTGTAGGGAATTAGAGCATCAGCTCTTCCTAAGAGAAGGACCTTCTAGTTTTCCCGCCAGTGGAATGCGGCCCCCACCCTACGACTGCCTCTCTTCCCTTCATTGCTTACTTTTGCGCTGGCCTTTGCCTACGGCCCCATTCCTCCACCCCCATCAGTCTCCCAAGCCCTTCCCAGGGACTAATTCCCGGGGCGGCGAGGGGAGGGGGACAGAGCTCAGCCCTAAGGAAGCTCACAGAACTGGTCTCAAAGAAACTTCTAGAGACAGGGTGAAAACGGTCAGCTTCCGTTTCGGAAGACAGCAGACTCGGGTTCGAATTCAACTCTGCTTCTGACCAATTGCTGATTCTGAACCCTTCATCTCTCTATGCCTCAGTGGTTCCTTTTGCGAAACCGGGACCCCGCCGGGAGACGAAAGATAGAACGAGTCCAGCGGCTGCGCTGACTGAACCGAGGGGCTCCTCCGCGCCCCGGGCGCCCCTTCCCCAGCCCCGGAGCGGGGCCTCACCTCCCCAGTCCCTCCGCCGCAGGCTCCTCCTCCACTGACATCAGAGCCGCAGGCGGGCGGAGGGAGCCAGCGGAGCCCGAACCGAGCCCCAGCGAGAGAGCGGGCTGGCGGGCCAGGCGCGCAGCAGCGGCGGACGGCGGCCGGAGCTCGGCCCCAGCCAAGTCGGGCCTCCCAGCCAACCCCGCGGCGGGGCAGCCGCAGGTACCGCCCGGGAGCCGACCCGCCCACGACCGTGGGCGCCGGAGGGCGGCGGGACCCCCCATCCTCTGGGTACCTTCTCCCCAGGATGGGAGGGGGTGCCTGGGCGTGCTGGACTCTACTTGGGCAGGGTAGGGCCTTTCTCTCCCAGCTCTGTCCCAGGCCCAGCAGGTGCCAGGTGGCCAGTGGGAAACTGAGCGGGTGAAAGAGGAAGGTGAGGAGGGATGTGTGTGTGTGTCTGCCTTCAGCTTCAGCTGGGCCTGATTGTGGAAGGACTGAGCATTTGGAGGTATAGATGTGTGGCAGCCGTTTAGGGGTGTGCGAATGTCTTAGCACAGGCAAGTGGATCAAATGTGAAGTTGCAGGCATGTTGGTGTGTAAGGGTATCCGTCTGGGTGGGGATGTCTGGGAATCCGTGTTCTTGTTGCAGACTATATCCAACTGTTGTGTGTGCTGGGGTCTGGCTCAAAGGATAGTAAGTCAGAGTTGGGGGGTATATAGTTGTGTCCTGAGGATGTTTGGAGTTAGATGTATAAGGATTTGGAGTTTAAGAGCTTCTAGGGTGTATAGGAGGGCTTCTGTGGTGGCTTAGTGGTAAAGAATTCTCCTGCCAAGCAGGAGACACAGGCTCAATCCCTGGGTGGGAAAGATCCCCTGGAGAAGGAAATGGCAACCCACTCAAGTATTCTTGCCTGGGAAATCCCATGGAGAGAGGAGCCTGGTGGGCTACAGTCCATGGGGTCACAAGACTCAGACATGATTTGAGCCACTGAACGGGGTGTACACGAGCTACAGGGTGACAGGTGTGAGGAATCCAGGATCTGGTATACAGGTGAGGTAGGTATGTGTGTGTGTATCTGTTCTGTCTGGTGTCATCTTGTCCTGGTGTGTGTGGATGTGTTTTGGGGTGTGGGAGAGATGTCTGGGTGTGAGGGTGTCTGGGGGAGTGAGTTGATGTGGGCTGATGTCTGGGTGTACATGTGTGATCAGAGACTCATCTGGAGATGGAGTGTGCGGATCTGGGGGCAGGCGTCTGGTTTCAGGGTTGTGGGTGGGTCTTGGTGCAGGGATATGTGTGGAACTGTGAGGTTTTCTTTTTTTCACCAGGCCTCCAGATGGATTTTAAAATTCTGCCCTCTGGAGCTTACCATCAAGTCTCCTTTCCTAGAAGTTTCTGCCCCTGGGATGGGTGGTCAGGCCCCCCGGGAACGAAGTCCCATCCAAAGAGTGGAATCTCACACCATGGGCTCTAGTTAGGGCACCTTCCCCTCTTTTTCCAGCAGAAGAAACAGAGAAGGAAAGTGCCCTCCCTGAGGTCACACAGCACACTGGGCTGTTTTGACCTCCCTTTCCGTGGGCTTATGATGGGATTGAGAGGCTGTGTTTTCTGGATGGGTCCTAGTCTGGCTGCAGTGCCCTCCAAGGCTTTTGCTTTCAGTGAGCTTAGCTGGGGCCTCATTGGGCAGCTATCCATCTCCAACCAAATCCTATCTATCTTCAACTTCAGCTCCCCATTCTCCGTCTGATAACTGGGGAGAGAGTGCTCACCCGCTACTGCTGGTTGTGACAGAGGTCTCAGCAGAGTAAAAGTATAGGCTGATCAGGGTGAGATGAAGCCAGTAGGGGACAGGTTGCGGGGGACCCTTTCTCAGGCTACTGGGACCCAGATGGGGAGTCAGGACGGAGAGGGGTAACAGGAGGCCTGGGTAGCTCCAGCTGTGCCTGCTGTTGCTGTGGCAACAGTGCAGAAGGAGCTATTTAAAAACGTGGCTGAGATACTGCTGGAAGCCCAGGCTGCCGGAAACCTGATTTCCGAGAGGCTTGGCAAGGGAGGAGGAGGGAGAGGAGACACTCCAGCAATTCCCGGGGTGGGGCAGTGACATCGCTAGTTCTGGGGACAGGGGGATCCTCCGGGGCTGTGTGTCTCTACAAATTGTTCTGGGGTCTTCTTTGGTGTCCTCTTAGAGTTCAGTGTCCCCTCGTCTGTTTGGATTTAGAGAGGGAGAAATTGGGAGGTGAGCTGAATGAATGAATGAGTGACTTTACTGAACAAAGAATTTTGCTGCCACCTGAAGGATTTTCCTCTAGGCTTAAGGATATAATGAATGGATGTTGCTGAATGAACCCATGGCCTGTGAATGAATGTTGGATGATTTTGTCAAATGAGTAAATCAAGGAATGAATACATGTGTGCTCAATGGGGCCCTCACTAAGTTCCCACAAGGAAGTCTGAGCCCTGCTGAGTCTTCTTCCGTTCCCTTTCCCAGGAGCCCTGGCTGTGGCCAGGGGGCAGTGGGCCATGCCAGGGGCAGTGGAAGGCCCCAGCTGGAAGCAGGCGGAGGACATTAGAGACATTTACGACTTCCGCGATGTTCTGGGAACGTGAGTCTCGGAGGCAGGAGAGAAGGGGGAGCTGTCCCTGAGCTGGGGGTGGGGTGGCGAAGGTCCTCACTCTGGGCCTGGCTGGCTGGGGAGGCTGGGTCCAGGGTGGTGCTTCCTCTGGCCACTTGATCTCTGCTTCCTGTTTCCTACAGCCCAGGCTCTGTGGTGGCCTTGTATGGCCCGAGTGGCCCGGAGTTTTCACTTCTGGCTGACGGGGTAGAACAGAGGCTGCTCTTGCTCTGGGTCCCTGTGACAAGAAGAAAGTAGGCGAGAATGAAGGAGCCAGTTTTTTAAACTGACTGCCAAGAACTGGGGGTTCTGGCCTAGGTTTTGGAACTGAAGCTGGGCATGGCTCTGTTCTCCATGGTGAGAATCCAGAAATAACTCAAACCTGATCTTTGCCCCTCAAGTTGATCCCAAACATATGAGGGAGACAGGCTCACGGAAAATGACAACCGGGTGTGTGCTGTGTTCTAGCGAAGTTCGCAAATGAGGACTTTGTTGAACCCAGAGAGCAGTGGCTTCTGTGTGGGGAATAACTTTCTAGAGAAGGGGGCATTAGAGCTGGGGATTGAAGGATGGGTAGGAGAGTACTTGTCAGACTGGGAGAAGGCATTCCAGGCAGGAGGAATAGCATAAACAAAGGCTCAGAGGTATGTTATGTGTGGAAAGAGACAGAGTCTGGTGGAGCTTATAATCAGAGGCTGGGGGGAGGAGTGGAAGACACTGAGGAAAAGAGAGGAACAGGTCAGGTAAGGCCTCAAAGCCAAGCTATAGAGGCTGGAATTAATCTCATGAGCCACAGGATAACATTTAAGACTTTGTGGCAGATTTGCAATTCCGGATGGTCATTCTGGCCACAGTAGAGAGGGTACATTGAAGAGGGACAAGACTGAAGCCAGCAATGAGGCTGTCATAGTCACTAGTTAGTCTGATGATTGAGTTTTCACCATGAGATGCTGTTCATTGACTATGACTTCTTGTCCCAGGAAAAGCAAATAGTTTTAGAGAGCACTAGTCAACACTCATTCGTTAACCAGTGAACTTTAGTGAAAATGAGTACGCTCCTAAGTCTCTTTGAAAGCACTGCTTCTCAAACTTCAGTGAGCATACACATCACCTGTTGTTCAGTCTCTATGTCCAATTCTTTGTGATCCTATGGACTGTGTGTAGCCTGCCAGGCTCCTCTGTCCTCCACTATCTCCTGGAGTTTGCTCAAATTCATCTCCATTGAGTTGGTGATGTTGTTGAACCATCTCATCCTCTGCTGCCCCTTTCTCCTTTTGCCTTCAATTCTTCCCAGCATCAGGGTCTTCTCCAGTGAGTTGGCTCTACCCATCAGGTGGCCTAAATATTGGATCTGGTTAAAATGCCGCTTCTGATTTTAGTAAGTCTAAGGTGGGGCCCAAGATTCCACAGTTCTGGAAAGCTACCAGGTGATGCTGATGTTCTTCATGGTTCTAAAGGGTGTTAAATAAGCCATGACTCAAATTGGGTTTTTGCAGAAAAAGGAATGAATCAGTCATGCACATAATCAAAAAGCCTAGGGGGTAAACTTCAGGTATGGGGTACAGGGGCTCACATGATGTTATCAGGAAACTGTCTTTGACTGTTTCTTAGCTCTGATTTCCTTTGTGTTGGCTTCATTCTCTTCCCAAGTGGTGGCAAAGATGACTACCACTAGCTCCAGGCTTACATCCTACCAACTTAGCAGGAAAGAACACCTCATTCTCAAAGTGCCAGTAACCTGGCTTACATCACAGGACCCAGTTACTGTGGCCAGGGGATAGACAACTCTCATTGGCTAGGCTGGGGCACCTCTGGCACCAGAGAGGTGAATGGGTGATAGAGGGAGGCTCGTTCCACCTCCTTGTCCTGGGGATGGTCACGAAACCCATAGGGGGATGGAGAGGCTGGAGGGAAGCTGAGGTTCCGATTCTCCATCTCATGAATCCCCTCTCCCTGCAGAGGAGCCTTCTCCGAGGTCATCCTGGCAGAAGATAAGAGGACTCAGAAGCTGGTGGCCATCAAATGTATCGCCAAGAAGGCTCTGGAGGGCAAGGAGGGCAGCATGGAGAACGAGATCGCTGTCCTACACAAGTGCGTGGAGCATATTCTGTCCCTGCCCTGGGTCAACCCTGTCTTGAACTGTCCCACTCGCCTCCTCTCTCTGCTTTGGGCAAATCACCTAACCTCTCTGAGCCTCAAACTGCTCATTTGTAAATGGGGGTAATTATCTCCACTTGGTTGGATGGGGGGAGCATTAGAGGTCCTTTACTTCAAGTGCCTGGCACGAGAGCAAACATGACAGATGTAATTAAGATGCCACTGCTTCTTTACAATGGTTTAATGTCCAGTTAGATCTAAAGGTCAATCCTTGAACATGTCTTGAACCCATGTATTTCTGCTGATGCTATCTCTAGACCTACCTCAAGTTGCCCCACATATTACACCACCTCACAAGTTTAAAAACACTCATCTGCTGATGCCCTGACAACAACCAGATGGTGTCTGAACTGCTCATGCTGATGGGAAACCTGCTGTTCTCACTGGAAAGCTCATTTAGAATCTCCACTTACAGCCTCTGACCTGAGCTTTCCCACCACACTAAGCAGGGACGAAATAATCATTTCCACCACTGGGTTGGGAAGACTGACGCCCAGAGAGGACAAAGGACTTGCCTAAGGTCACACAGCAAGTCTGTGGCAGAGCCAAGCTTTCCATTAAACTCACTCACCATCACTGGTTCATTTCTAGAGTGTTTACTGTGTGCCAGGCACTGTGCCAAGATTCTTCCCTGCATTTCTTCATGTGATCCTCACCTCAATACTTGGAGGGAAGTACTATCACTGGCTTCATATTACAGATTAAAAAAAACCGAGGCCTGGAGAGGTTATACTCAATTCTGTGAATATTAGTGAGCACTCAGTCTGCACCCGGAGAAGGCAATGGCACCCCACTCCAGTACTCTTGCCTGGAAAATCCCATGGACAGAGGAGCCTGGTGGGCTGCAGTCCATGGGGTTGCTAAGAGTCAGACACAACTGAGCGACTTCCCTTTCACTTTTCACTTTCATGCATTGGAGAAGGAAATGGCAACCCACTCCAGTGTTCTTGCCTGGAGAATCCCAGGGATGGGGGAGTCTGGTGGGCTGCCATCTTTGGGGTCGCACAGAGTCGGACATGACTGAAGTGACTTAGTAGCAGTCTGCACCAGGTATGGAGGAACAGTGGTCAGCAAGATAAAGCTGCTGGTCTTATAGAGGTGACATGCTGATGGGAGAGGCTGGCAGATTTATAAACCCAGACAAGTGTTAAAATCCTATAGCAGTCAGCACTGTGAGGTGAGAAGACTTGCCCTCAACAGCATGTGGCAGAGGCAGATGAGGACTCAGGTCTGTGCGATGTCAGAGCCGTGTTAACCTCCATGCTTGGCTGCCTCCCGTGACACTGTAACACATCGTGGTAAAGCAGCTTTTCCCTTTGGGACCCAGATCTTTGGCTCATCCTGCCCAGGTTTGCAGGCAGTGTTTCCTTAAGATGAGTAGGGAGGTGGCTGAACTGTCAGCTCTGAACCACCTCATTTCTCCTTTCAGGATCAAGCACCCCAACATTGTAGCCCTGGATGACATCTACGAGAGTGGGGGACACCTCTATCTCATCATGCAGCTGTGAGTGGCCCTGAGTCAGCCCTTCTCACACCCGTCCCTGCTGCCCCCTCCCTGGTCTCTCTGCATCCACCGCTGTCTTGGCCAGACTGCCCTGTCCCTGGCTGCAGGGTGTCGGGCGGTGAGCTGTTTGACCGAATTGTGGAAAAAGGCTTCTACACGGAGCGGGATGCCAGCCGCCTCATCTTCCAGGTGCTGGATGCTGTCAAGTACCTGCATGACCTGGGCATCGTACACCGAGACCTCAAGGTGGGTGTGAGGATGTGTGGGGAGCTAGGGCACCCAAGGGTGGGGCCTCCACAAACTTCTGTGACCTTGGGTACCTCTCAACCCCTTGCTGAGCCTGGCCTTTCTGTCTGACCGCATAAGCCCTAAACTGCTTCCTGCCCATTCCAGTTCTGACACTCAGATGAACACAAAGGTGATTATCCCAGTAACATCTTAGGTTTTTTCTGATACTAAAACTCCCACTTGCTCTTTGTAGAAAACTTGGATGACAGCACAACACAAAGAAGAAAGCCAGCAACCCCCAAAGCCCTACACCTCAGAGATGATGATGAGGTGCATGTTTGGTGGTACATTGCACTCTGCTCTAGGAGGAGAGCACTGGGGTGAAACAGAGCTGACTTTGAATTCTGGCCCAGCCACTGCCTAACTATAGATCCCCTACTGCAAGTCACTTTGCCTCTCAAAGCATCTGTTTCCTCATCTGTAGAGAGGGATTATTCACAGTGGCCTGGCAGGGACGTGGTAAGGATGAACTGAAATCAAGCACAGCACAGGATCTGGCACATAGTAGGTGCTCAAAAATTCTTCAGGGCTTCACAATACACACCTGAGGTTTATAGGAGATACCCCCCATACCCCCGAGGTCCTTGTCCTTTTTGGAACTTCTAGCTTCCTTGAGAACCTCCTTGAGTTTCTTGTGCCTCCAGCCAAGATGGCAGCTGTCAAACTACAGTGGCTTTTTTGGGGGTGCTCATTGGGGTATTTGTGGAGGCAGAAGCTTCTGCTAGCCTCTGACCATTTCCAACCCTCCCTTCCCTCCCTCCCACCCTCCAAGCCAGAGAATCTGCTCTACTACAGCCTGGATGAAGACTCCAAGATCATGATCTCTGACTTTGGCCTCTCCAAGATGGAAGACCCTGGCAGTGTGCTCTCCACGGCCTGCGGGACCCCAGGATACGTGGGTGCGGAGGGCCCTGGTCTGGGGCTGTGGGCAGAGAAGAAGCGGGAACTGCAGGGCAGAGATTTGTTAATACCATGTCCCCTTCCCTCCACAGCCCCTGAAGTGCTGGCCCAGAAGCCCTACAGCAAAGCTGTGGATTGCTGGTCCATTGGGGTCATCGCCTATATCCTGTGAGTAGGGGCGTGGATGTTACGGATATGACTCCAGACTTCTCCTCTCCCCTCCTTTGCTCTCTTCTTCCTCTGTGCCATTTCTTCCTTCCTGCCATCCATATTTCTCTCTACCAGTTAATGGCTGTATTATTTCACTCAGTAGAGACTATGTTTCTGGCCACTGTGGCCAAGCACTGGGGATTGAGCAGAGAACAAAAGCGACCAAGTGCTTGCCCTCAGGGAGCAGACATGCTAGTAGTAGGGGAGACAGAAAATAAACAAATAAATAAATCTGTAAAATAATGGCAGGTGGTGAGACATGTGTGAAGAAAAATCTAGCAGGGTAGGGAGATGGGATGGATGCTGTTTTAGATAAGGTCAGGAGCCTCTCTGAGGAGGTGGCCTGAGTGGCATCCAGAATGAAGTGAGGGAGCCAGACACTCAAAGTGTTCGGGGAGAGTGGTTTAGAGAGAGCACAGAGCAAGTGCAAAGGCCCTGAGGAAGGACAGATGGTGGCACAGTACGGAGTAGAAAGCCAGTGGGGTCAGACAGGAGTGAGCAAGGCAGAGAGCTAGATCCCCCATTTTGTAGAAGGGGAACTCCTTCCTGGGGGTCCTGTCTGAAGCTCAACACTGCACCAAAGCTCCATCTGGGAGCCAATGTGTACACTGACAGTGGAAATGAGAATGAGTTTCTCCCTGCCCAGGCTCTGTGGTTATCCTCCCTTCTATGACGAGAATGATGCCAAACTCTTTGAACAGATCTTGAAGGCCGAGTACGAGTTTGACTCTCCTTACTGGGATGACATCTCTGACTCTGGTATTTGGGGCTTTGCTTTCTTCCCCTGATCCTACCTCCAGTCCCTGCTTCATCTGCTTGGGTGGGGGGTTGGGGGGGGTTGGAGAGGGGGGGTGGGGGGAAGATCTCCTCACTTCACCAGATTCCCCAGCCCCAGATTAAGCACTGAATTTAAGACCAGACACCTCACCCTGGGTGCTTTTCTCTGCCTGGCCCCTGGTCAGACATAGTATTTTTCAGACTACCTCCCCACACTGATTTCCTAGTACCTAAAACACCACCATTAATGTTTTCATCTGTCCTTTTGTGCCTCCAGTTAGGCGGCAAAGCTGTGAAGCCATTATCAATCATTTACACGTCAGTGTGAATCTTCTCTAAGAACAAGTTATTCTTAAGGGAGAAAGCTGGAGAGCTGGGTTGGGTTGGGGGGCTTAGAGAAAGAGTACAGGTGGGGTGGGACAGTGCATGGTCAGATCTGGCTTTGATGCCAGGCCAGACCTGAGGGGGTGGGTTCTATCTTGGGGGTGTTCTCAGGCACTG
Source organism: Cervus canadensis (assembly GCF_019320065.1). Lineage (NCBI taxonomy): Eukaryota > Metazoa > Chordata > Mammalia > Artiodactyla > Cervidae > Cervus > Cervus canadensis. Next base: position 42,407,527 of record NC_057407.1, on the reverse strand, counting down.
CCATGCTGTCTTTGCTCTTGTCTGGGGGGCTCAGCCAAAGACTTCATCCGGCACTTGATGGAGAAGGATCCAGAGAAGAGGTTCACCTGTGAGCAGGCCTTGCAGCACCCCTGGTGAGAGATCCCACAAGCCTCGGGCTAGGATGGGGTCTGGGTCCCCTAGGCCTGCCTCTCCCTTCACTGACAGCCCTCTACACACACCTGTCCTAGGATTGCAGGAGATACTGCCCTAGATAAGAATATTCACCAGTCGGTGAGCGAGCAGATCAAGAAGAACTTTGCCAAAAGCAAGTGGAAGGTGAGCCCACGACCCCCGTTTAGCCTCCAGCTCACACCAAGTGGGGCACACAGTAAATGCTCAGGGATGCTTACTGAAGGGTCTCATTCATTCATGCAATGCTGTGACACCTACTTTATTCCAGTGATGGTCCCTGATCTTCAAGACTAGAGGGAGAACAGTGTATGCTTCTCAAGGAGACATAATCCAAGTTATGGGGTCCTGGAAGGGGCGTAAAGTGGTCATGGCCTGACAGACTGGTCAGGCCTGAGAGCGGAGTAGGAATTAGCCTAGCACAGGAGAATACGGTCTGAGGCAGAGGGAACCAGGGTGCAAAGGGCCAGGAGAAGAGAGTACAGCCATTTAGGCAGTGCAGGTGCTAAGCCTGGCGGGACTGAAGGGGCTATAGGCAGGAAACCAGGCTGCAGACCGGTCGGGGCCAGGCTGCCTGGGGGCTCAGGTCCCACAGTAGAGCACTGACTTGATGTTAAGGATGCTGAGGAGCTCCAGAAGGATTTTCAGCTGAAACTTGACCTTTACAAGGGGCTCTCAAGATGCTGAAAGGCAGGGTGAAGGCCGGGAGACCCTTTAGGGGACTGTGGCAGAGATGTGGTCAGGAGACAGTGAGGGCTTGAATCAGAGCAGTGACAGTGGGAACAGAGAACACTGGACTAGGAGTTGTTTGGGAGGCCGAACTGACAAGAAGTGATGTTAGAATGGATGCTGGAAGAGAGAGGAGGAGAGGTCCAGGGCTCGCCCAAGATTTTGGTTGGGGACAAGGTGGATGATGGTACAGATGGAGATCCTGGGGCCAGAAACTTGTTTTGGGAGAGATTTTGATTTAGGACATGGTAAATCTGACGGACATATCAGTAGACAGGTTGAACAGAGAATGATACACACCTGGGCAAGTCATTTAACCTCTGTGCCTGTTTTCCTCCTTTGACAATGCTGACACCAATAGTGCCCACCTCAAAGACTTTCGGGAAGATTAAATGATCTATTAAGTGTTTAGAACAGTATCTGACACACAATGCTATACAAAGTGTTGACTATTATGTGAATGTGAATTATATGAAAAATTATACATGTCTACATATATACATTTTATATCTGTGTGTGTATGTGTGTGTAACTATATAATATGATTGAATATAATTTAATGAAGTCTTGTAGAGGTTTCAGGGGGTTTTAGGGATCAACCAATATCACTTGAATGAAAATAACAGAACTGCTATTAAGAATTCTACTGCCAGACCCTGCCCCACGATCTCCTACTGTCTTAAAAGTCCCTTCTGCCTTTCTCCACAGCAAGCCTTCAATGCCACAGCTGTGGTGAGGCACATGAGGAAGCTACAGTTGGGCACCAGCCAGGAGGGGCAGGGACAGACAGCGAGCCGTGGCGAGCTCCTGGCACCAGCAGCCGGGGGTGAGAACAGGGCTCAGTGCAAGGGCATGGGAGGTCCGTGGAGAGCGGCCCAGGCTGGAGTGGAGGTCTGCTCCTGTGATCAGCTCCGCTCTCTCTTCCCATGTAGGGCCGGTGGCTGGCTGCTGCTGTCGCGACTGCTGTGTGGAGCCCAGCCCAGAACTGTCCCCCTCTCTGCACCCCCAGCTCTAGAGGCCTGGATCCAGGGTCAGGATCTGCTGTGCAGGAAGGGTTGGGGATGGCCTGCTCCCCCTCCCTCCCTGAACTGGGGAGGTACCCTGCCCACCCCCTCCACACCCCTTTCTGTACCACCCCTCCACTGCATTTTCCATACAAATATTTCTATTTTATTGTTCCTTCTTATAATAAAGGGAAGAGATCAAAACCACAGGCAGCTCTGTCTCCTCAGACAACCTATACCCCACATGCTGGTGCAAACTGCTTGATTTGAGGGTGCCTGGCCCCTGAGGTAGTTGCAGGAAGTCCCTTCTCCAACATGAGACTGGATGGGGGCGGGCAGGAGGGAGCAGGAGGGAGGGGTGTTCAGGGATCCCTTTCTCCGTGCCCCCCTAGCCTTCTGGCCCTGGGCACCTCCTTCTGCGCTTTGCTGGTGGCCCCTCAGCTCGGTGGAGTTGGCGCAAGTCAGCACTGAACAGTACCTGGGGCGAGAGGGGTGAGCATCTGAGTGGGGGGGGTGCAGGGCTCAGGACTGGTGGGACAGTGTGGGCAGCTGGAAGGGTTCATGGGTGGCAGGGCTGGGGCGGGTAGAGAGTCCTTTAGGGTCAACTGGGACAGCAATGGAGGTAGAAGAAAATAGGTCAGGGCCAGGGAGAAGTCCTATGGGGTCTGGACTGGAGATGGAGGGGAAGCCACTCACTGCTTGGGCCCAGCCAGCATAGGGTCCCCACAGGTTCCGGAAAAAGTTACCTAAACCAAAAAAAAAAAAATTACCTAAACCAGAAGTGGTGAGGTGACGTTAAATGGCCCCTTGTGCTCCCTATCCACAAGGGTGGGGTTTTAGGGAGAGGTGTATTTCTACCACCCCAGCCCACACATCCCAGCCCTGACATCCCACTCTCTCTCCTTACCCAGTTCCTTGTTGGCCTGGGGGCTCGGGCCCTTGGCCTGGCTGGTGGTTGGGTGCCAGCTGTAGTCACGTTGGGCAATCTGCCACACGTGGACATCCACGGGCACAGCCTGGGGTTTGTCTAGCGCCATCAGGCAGATGCAGTCGGCCACCTTTGACAGACAGACAGTAAGCCACAGAGGAATGGCAGGGTCCAGTCAGCAACCTGCTTCTAGTCCCAAAGCCAGATGCTTCCTTCTCCACTCTGAGGACACTCTTACTATATTTTCTATTAATAATTTAAAAGACAGCTGTGACGAGAGTGCTACTGGGTAAACATCTTATGTGTGCCAGTTTCATCATAACCTGAAAAGAAGGTTTATTGTAGATAAGAAAACAGGTCCTGAAAGGCGAAGTGAGTTGGACAAAGTTACACAGACAGGGAGACTCAGAACCAAGATTTAATATTAGGCTGGAGTTCAGAGCCTATTAAAAAGAGTAATTTAAATAAAAATTCATTTTTAAAGTACAGAGAAATATAAAAAAGAAAACAATAAATACCAAATTTCCAATCATCTTTCTGATACCTAACCGTTCTTGATATTAAACAAGAAGGTGTATTATCCTTTAATAAAAAATTTTTTTAAAAAGTTCTGTAAGTACATATAATTTTAAGGGAAGAACAAAATGAAAAGTGGAAAGCTTCCCTGGTGATCCAGTGGTTAAGACTCTGAGCTCCCAATGCAGGGGGAATGGGCTCAATCCCTGGTCAGGGAACTAAGATCTTGCATGTCACATGGTATGGTGTTTAAAAAAAAGTTGGAAACATCATCTTATTTGTCTTCCCAAAGGTAACAACTATTGAGTTTCCTGTGATTCCTTCCAGAAATTTCTGCACACATAAGGCAGTGTGTGTATGTACCTGAACAAATGGTCTTTCTAAAAATGCATTCAAAAAGCAATGTCTTTTATACCCTTTCTGCATTCTACATTTTTTCTAATAAAACATCTGCTGGTATCCTTTCTCCCTCCCACTCTGTCTCCAGAAGCCAAGCCCACACCCAGCTCTCAGGACTGCATTGTCTCCTCCTCTGCTACTCTCTTCATGGGTAGTTAGAGTAGCTTCTACCCGCCCCCCTCAACCCTGGGCCTCACCTTGGTGCCTACTCCAGGCAGAGTGCAGAGGGCCTTGTGGGCCTCCTCATAGGGGGCCTTGCGCAGCTGCTGCAGCCAGGGAAGTCCACCCCATTCTTCCAGGATGGCTCGGGCACTGGCACTCACAAAGCGGGCACGGTACCCCAGGCCCAGATTCCTGAGCTCAGCTTCCACCTCTGGCCCTGTGGGGGAGTGGGGAGAACAGGGGTCAGACATTCTCAAATCCTTCCTGTCATCAGGCTAGTGTGTGAGCCCTGCAAACGACAGGTATGCTTTTCCTAAGTACCCTTCTCCTACCTTGCCATCCTCTGGGAGACCCTAGGACACTTGCACATACAAAGGAAAGGGTTAAGCCTGGGTTCTTCTGCCCCTCTACAAATGTTTCTGAGCACTATGTGCTGTGCACTGGAGCAGGGATTGAGAAGGACTTGCTGTCGTGGAGGAACTCCTCAGTTGAGTTCTTTAACCTTTCCAAAGGGTGTGAATTCACATTCATGATCTAAAATAATACACAGGGCATACACATGATCTAAAATAATACACTAGACCCTGGTGGTCTAGTGGTTGACAGTCTACTGCCAATGCAGGGGACATGGGTTCGATCCCTGGTCCTGAAAGATCCCACATGCCACAGAGCAACTGAACCTGTGTAACACACTACTGAGCCTGTGCTCTAGAGCCGCAGCTACTGAAGCCCACGAGTCCTAGAGCCTGTGCTCCACAATAAGAGAAGCTACCGCAACGAGAAGCTCAACTACCCCAGGGAAGAGTAGGCCCTGCTTGCCACAACTAGAGAAAGCCCATGCACAGCAATGAAGACCCGGAGCAGACAAAGATAAATTATCTAAAAAATAAATAAAATAATAGTCATAATAACAGGAGCAGCTTCTATTATGTTTTTCTCAAGGACCTTGATGACAATATTACTGTTCTTCCCACTTTACAGATGAAGGAAATGAGTGCTTAGGGGAGGTTAAGTAACTTGCTCAAGAAAGGACATGACAGAGATGGGACCTTGCACTGAGGTCTAGGACACCGAGCCGGTGCTCTTAACCCATTGCACTGCACTACCTCATGACTGCCTTAGGGAAGGGAAGTCGCTCAGCCGTGTCCGACTCTTTGCAACCCCATGGTCTATAGCCCACCAGGCTCCTCCGTCCATGGGATTTTTTCAGGCAAGAATACTGGAGTGGGTTGCCATTTCCTTCTCCAGGGGATCTTCCCAACCCAGGGATTGAACCCGGATCTCCCGCATTGTAGGCAGACGCTTTACAGTCTGAGCCACCAGGGAAACTCAGGACTTCCCTGGTGGCTCAGATGACTGCCTTATTCATGCCTTAAACCCTTCTGGATAGAAACTGTCATCCCCGTTCCACAAACCCACATTCCCATTCCAAGAGAAGCTTGGAGAAGTGAATGAATTCCCAGAGGTATTATGACTACTAAGCTGGGAGCTGAGACCTGAGATGGGTTTTCTAAGCACCCAGGACATCCTGTTTTCTCCAGCGGGGGCTGTGTCTTTGCCATGCAGGCACTAAGCACTTCCTCCAGCCTGGCTCTCACAAATGCCAACTGATGTACTTGCCTCTGTAAACTACTTCCCTCACAGCGCTCCCATGAAGAACATGTGTGTTTTGGGATGCAGAATTGTTGGGTTCACAGCAGAGATAACAATTTGAATTTTCTGCTTTCTTCCTATATGCCAAACACTATGCTAGGTGCACTGTGTGCATTCCTTTACTCAACCCTCATGAAACTCTGACAGGTTGGAGCTATTGTTATCCCAGTCAATGGATTAAGAACCTGAGGCACAGAGAGGCTATATAATGAGCTCAAGATCATATAGACAGAAGTCAAGTGCCAGAGCGGAAATTCAGACCCAGGCAGGCGATCTCTAGAACATGTATCTTAAGCCCAAACTACTGTACACTGTATACAGATGTCTTCTGATGAGCCATTGAACTCATGCACAAAAAGCACATACTACTGAAGTGCTGACATTTCAGGGACAGGGAAGATGAGGTATAACTGAGGCTGACCAGACCAGGCAGGGTGGTTTTGGATGAGGGCAGTATTTAAAAAGGCAGGAAGCTGTGAGATGGAAGAAAGGCATTATGGGAGAACTCAACAGACCCTGAAAGCTGTCCTAAGGCCTGGAGGCAGGGACCCAGCTACTCACCAGCCAGGGCCTGCAAGCTGGGGAAGCCATGGTAGGTGACATCATCAAGCTGGATGAGCCGAGGTCCAAAGGTCTGGCAGAGCCGTTCCACCATGCCAGTGATGCGGGCAATGTTGTTGTTGGAGGAACAGATGAAGGAGAAAAGGCATTCAATGGGGTCCAGTTGCAGGAGTCGCACACCTGGGGACCAGAAAGGTAGGGAAATGAGAAATCACCTGCTGTTGGTAGTGAGCTCTTCTTACCCTCAGATCCTAGGCTCCAATGGGAGCCTAGGGCAATGAGGGACAGCGTTATTAAAGACAGTAACAATGGAGCTCTCATTCTTTGCAGCATCTTGTGAGGTCCGTGTTATTATCCCATTCCACAGACAAGAACGCACAATGTAAGCACTATGAGGTTGGGGATTTGTTTTGTTCACTGTGGTATTCCCAGTCACATAGGTGATGCTCTGTAACATTTACAGAATGAACGATGTCACCAGCCCAAGATCACACAGCCAGGATTTGGCTCAATATTCCCATCACTCCACTATGGTGGTCAGCAGGACATTAACAGTAGTAATAATAATTACTGTGTGTCAGACACTATTCTAGGCACTTTATATGTATTAGCATCTTTAATTCTCATAAAATTCTGAGGTAGATATAATCCCCATTTTACAGATGGTGAAACCTAGTACATTAACCAAATCACAAGCAACCCAACCTCTGCCTCAGGCTCTGTACTCACCCTTGAATTTCTGAGCCACCTCTTGAAAGTGGGGGTCCACAGAACTCCAATGTTGATACAGTGGAGCAAGGCTGACATCCAGCTGGAAGTACTGTCGCACGGCCTTTAGCTCTTCCCGTGTGGGCCTGCCAACCCTGCCCTTGTCCCCTCGGTACACAGTGCAGTAAAGATGCTCCTCATTCTGGGTCAGGGTCCATACCTGGTCGGCCAGCACGCCACTCCAGTGCGCAGGGCTTTGCTCTCTCCACCTGCGCCCCCAGGCATACGGCAGCCTAGCAATCAGTGCCCCTTTCTGCACCCTTTGGGGCCCTCCTATCCTATAACTGCTCCATATACAAAACTGACTCACGAACTGCAAAACACAAGTGCTTTCTTTTACATCAATTATATTATGTAATCCTCGCAAGAGCACCGCGCAGGCTAATTATTTCCACCTTATAAAGGAGTTAACAGGGTCATCACTCGTGCTTCGGTCTCTTTTGTACCCTTCCTTCACCCCCAACGTTCCTTTGCACCCAAGGCCTGCGGTGCTGAGGAGCCAAGAGCCAGGGTCACTCACCGGAAAGACTGTCCAGAAGCCAGAACCAGGTCCAGGCGTAGTTCAGAGCGTGGACAGGGGATGGAGGCCCATAGGGCCGGGAAGGAGGCTAGAGTGCGATGCCTCATGCTACCCGGCAGAAGGGAGATGACTGACATTTCCAGCCAGGCCCCGCCCCGCGATGGGCCGGCTCACTCGGAAGGGGCTCTACCTGTCAAAAGACCTCGCCCCAAAGACCACGCCTCTCAAGGGCTCACCCACCAAATCCTAGCCTCTTAATTTAAGGCCCGCAGTTTTATTTAATTTCTCCACTCCGCGCAGGCCCTGCTCCCTCAACGCTTCTTCCCTTTCACTCTGTTTCGACCCTCCCGCACTTCATAGGCTTTAGGCACACCACCCAGTCCCTCAAACTACCGGGACTTTGTGAAGCGCGCGCTAACGCGCTCTTCCGCTTTCTCTGGGGGCAGACCGCTCTCACCGGAAGGAGGGCTCAGGCCAGGCTAATTGGACCCAGAGGTAACCAATCCGCGGAGAGTTAGGAGGCGCCAATGAGATTCGGGCGTGGCGGCGAGTGGGCGGGCCTTTCTAGGCGCTGCAGCGGTTGGCGCGCGCTGGGCTCGCTGCCCGCTGTTGGCCATTCCTCTGTGGGATTTGTCTGCCCTCGGCACGCCGGCGCGTCCCATCCCCGCGCTCCGCGGCCAAGACGCGCAGTGCGCCCTCAAGCTACAGTCGTCACCGCCTTATTTCCTCCGAGCCCTGCGATCCCTCAGGGCCTACCCGCCCGCAGAACCAAGTGCTATCCCCCGGCATCCTTAGGGCCTTTCTCAACGAGCCTCTTCTGGCTGATCCTCGCTTTCATCAGTCTGCCTACCCTGAATCCCCCTCACCGAGAATCGTGCCCGGATCGCAGCTCCGGGCCAGCCGAGCCCGAGATGTCTCTACAGCGTCTGGATCCCGAGGAATCTGCCTACTCCCTCGCTCTCTGAGTTTCCGCCCTCCAAGCGCTTGTCCCAGAGCCTCGACACCGAACAACCTTAGGCCTCACTGACTTCCTCATCAGAGGCCTGCCTCCTAGGATTCTGCGCGGACTGTCCCATCTGGCGTCACCAGCCACCTGAAAGCCCTACCGAAAGGGGCCTCTATAGGCCCCCCCAGGACTGCGCCCAGCAACCCAGAGAGGCCCCGGGACCACTAACTCTGTGGCCCCAGGGCAGCCCCGTTGCCAGGGCCGGCTGCCTAGTCCAGGGAAGATGTAGCAATATAACTTCTTCCCTCCTGGAGAAAGACACAAAAACCACAGACAAGAACTGTTATTTGGACGGTTTCTCCCCTTCTAGCATAGTGATTCTTGGTTATTGTATCTGAATGATCAGCCTGCAGATTCCTTAACGGACAGACTGGCAGCTGATTTATCTGTCTCTCCCACACAGTATCTAACAGAAGGCTGTAAACCTTCTGGTAGCATCTCAGCTCAGTAGCTGCAAGACCCTGGGGCTGCTTCCTGTGCTTGTCTCTTCTGTAGGACACCAGCCCTCAGATGCCTAGCACTTAAGAGGGCATTCCTCCAGTCAGTGTTTGAAGTGGAAGAGAAGGTGTCAAGGTGGGGAATGAATGAAGAGTCAATCTGCACTCCTGCTCAGTCCTAGCTAAACAGGGGAAGGTCACAGCTATAGTAACTCTGAAGAAGTACTTGGACCATCCAACGGGCAAAGGACTTGAAGCATCTGCAGTTCAAGAAGGCATGGGCACTAAACTCTTCCCTTCCAGCAGTTTGGCATGCTGGTTACAGAACCTGCTTTGCAGACAGGCTTTTATTCAAATCCTAGCTCTACAGCTTCCTTGTTGTGGGAACTTAGGCAAGTTACTTAATTTTTCTAAACCTTGGTGTCTTTATGGAAATAACTATCCTGTTAACTTTCCCCGTAGTTACTGCAAGGACTATACAAAAGTGTGGATCTAAAGGTGCTTCAGCACAGTCTACCAGTCAGTGAAATACACAGGGAATGGGAGCTGTGATATTATCTTTGTCTTACAAATGCAACAGCCAGCAACCACTTGAGCCCAATTATTTCCCATCCCTGAGGGACAGAGCTTCCCTTTTCATCCCTTTGCCCTGGCAGAAGGCAAGAACCAAGAATTCCAAACAGACCATTTATTTTCTAAGAATCAATATATTTTCTTCCTTTGAAATAAATACAAACCAGTTTGAAAGGTGGGGGAATCTATGGGAAGAAGGGAAGTGGGGACAGGCCCCAGTCTTTTTTTTTTTTTTTAGTACCAAATGACTCTGGCGCGACCCGGAAACGCAGTTACAAATGAGAATAATTTAAATTCTCCGCTAATTACAGTATTTACAACAGCAGGGGAGGGGGTCACCTAGTGCCCCTCTTCCGGGCTGGACAGACATCAGTCCCACTGCTAGGCTGGGCGGATGCCCGCTCACCACACCACCTCAGGGGCCTCAGGCCACTAGGCAGTTAGGGACTCTCCCGGCACGAGTAGGCAGAGGTGGTGGGATGGCCTGTTTTACACAGTGTCCTAACCTTGGCCCACCACCCTGCACTATAATGCCGCGAGATCTCGGGAGCTTTCTGGCCTGTGGGACCTCCCCTCTCATTGCGCAGAGCCCCCAGGGGCCCTTGGAGTGTTCTGTACAGTCCAGCTGCACTCAGGGCGGGAGGGACCTCCCCCACCCAGCTTCCCCTGAGACTGGCCCCAAGACCAGGAACGAGTCAGTGCAGAGGCTGGCGCCACTCCAGGAGGTGAGCCACGGGGAGGAGAGGCGGCAGGGCGCTGAAGGCTGGGCTGGGCAGCATCAGTCACTGTCGCTGGTCTCGCTGCTCTGCTCGCCCTGCACCTTGCTGCGGTGCTGCAGGGCCCTGTGGTAGGCTATCTGGACTGACTTGCGGATGTTAGATTTCCGGCCCTCCAGCATCTTCTCCTTGTCAAGGTCCTGGTTCACGCCCAGAGGAACCAGCTTAGTCCTGGGCAGCCACTGCCTGTAGGATGAGACGAGGATTAAGTAAGTCATCTCTTATCTCTGGGAGGACAACAAGCACCAGCCTCCCTCACTTGTTACTTCCTTCAGAAACTCCTAAGGGCCCATTCTGGGCCAGGCTCTGGTAGGAGTTACAGAAACCGAGAGATGCAGTCCCTGCCCTCCAGGAACTGCTCACAGGCTAGTGATGAAAACAGCCCAGTTGACAGTCACACCGGGGGATAACCACAGGGTATTTATGAGTGCAAAAAGGAACCGTGACCTAGCCTGAAATAGATACCTTGTCCCATGGGCTCCAGGCAGACTTAACTGACATTAGATATCTTCCGCAGACAATTAACAACAACAAACGACTACACTTGTAAATGTGACAGAACAGGGATTCAGACACCCAGTGATTATGTCTGCTTTATCCCCCACATCTTGTCACCATGGAGGCAGAGGTGGGAAAACTAAATCTAGAAGCCACCTTAGTCTGGGTGTGGAGCCACCCCTACATTTTTCACAGTCACTCATGGTCCTCTGTTTTCTAGCTACAGCTGTTTGTCAGCTGCTGCCCACTCAGTCTCTCAGACTCTTGGTCAACACAACCCTTTTGCTCAGCGATCTAAGTCCCTCCCCCACTGATTTATGATCGCCCAGGCTGTCAGTGCTGGAGTTTCCTGGCAGCCTGCCCCCAATAGCCAGGGTTGCATCTGTGGCTGTGAGTCACATCAACTGCTCCCCTCCTCCCTTACCAGGTTCTCTTGTTGTCAAAGAAGAGGACGAGGTAGAGATGCTCTCGGGCTTCTTGGGTCATCTGTTCCCCAAGTTTCAGCACCTCCAATGGGGGCACAGGGATGGGAACCCCATGGTGGAACATACCTTCCCGGGGCATCTTTGGATCAATGATCTAAGGGTGTAATAAGACCTTGGTTAGTTCAGTCTCCTCCTTCCCCCAGGCTTACCCTATCCAAGAATTTGGAGACTACCTCTGAAGAGGGGACAGAAAAATGTAATCATCTAACTAGGGTTGCAATCCTGACCCTCGGCTTCTTCCCATGCTGAACTATTTCAGAGCCCAAGAGGCAAAGAGAAGAGAAAGGGATGGATAGAGAAACTAACGAGGGACCTCTGAGTGACTATCTGCTCAAGACTCGTGCTCTGCAGCTCAGCAGAGAGTAGGAGGTCTGCTGCTTTTGAGTGTATGTCTTGGGGCTGGAAGACAAGGGGTATGACGAGAAAAGCAGAAGCCTACCAGAGCTGGGTACGATGGATACCCTCGGCATTTGGCCCACACCAGGTCCAGAGCATCCAGGGGGGAGTCCTCATCCTCTGATAGCCAGCCAGCTCCCCGGCCCAGACTCTTCCTTACAACTTCACAGGAATGGGAGAGAGGGGACGGATCAGCAGCCAGGGGTCTGGCAAGGCCCTGACACCAGGCCCCCGGCACCCCTGGCTTTGGGCGGGCGTACTTACTGCTGTGGCCCACGCCGCGGCCAGTGCCCACGGAGTAGGCCTCATTCTCAGTGCCTGAGGTATCTTCGCTGCTGTCCTCTGGGAATGTGCCCCGAGAGAAGGAGGGCTTGCCCCGGCCTTGTTTTGAAGGCGTTGTGCTGTGGACAAAAGGGATGCTCAACTCAAGAGGAGGGTGAGAGTGGGGAATGGCATGGTGGTGTCTTCTCTTGGCCCCTAAGGTCTAAGACTTTTGGAAAGCAGAGGCTACTTGAATAATTTCAGACTTAAGTGCCCTCAGGGATTTGGGGGTGATCTGACTGAAGTGGGCTGGATACAGCAGTAGTGATGAGTGTATGCCCCATCTTAAGGCAATAGTGGCCAGAACTGCTAGGTCTGATTTTTAAAGGGAATACAGAAACTGGGAATTTTATGTGGCACTTCTGGGTTTGTTTTTTTTTTAAATATCATGCTGGCCAAACAAAATATGTCTGTAGGCCAAATCCAGGTCACCACAAATCAGTTTATGCACTCTGTTCTAAGTGAAAAGTGAAAGTGTTAGTTGCTCAATCATGTCCAATTCTTTGCAACCCCATGGACTGTAGCCCGCCAGGCTTCTCTGTCGATGGGATTTCCTAGGCAAGAATACTGGAGTGGGTTGCCATTCCCTTCTCCAGGGGATCTTTCTGACCCAGGGATCGAACCCGGGTCTCTCACATTGCAGGTGGATTCTTTACCATCTGAGCTACCAGGGAAGCCCTCTGTTCTAAAGCATGAACTTAACCAAGGATGGTCCCCTCTATTTCATTATGGTGACAATCTCATCTGTTCTATTTATTTTGCAGAGAACCTTTGGTCTGAGCCATCTTAACCTAGGTGGAGATGGCTGCCACCACACTCCCCACAGGGAAATTTGGAAGGCCGTCCTGGAGGCAGGTTTAAACCTAGAGGGCTGGTACCTGGTCCGGTCGGAGGCAGCACTGCTGCTGCTACTGCTGCTGGATTCTGAGTCTGAGCTGCTCCGAGGAAGGCTGCAGTCATTACGATACACCAAGAAACTCTTCTTTACTGGCTGGTTTCCACCGCTGAAGCCGTTGGCTGGTAAGTCTTGGTTGGGGGTGGGGCAGGAGGGAAGGAATCAGTCAGTAAGATGCAGATCAGAGATCTACCAGGGTAAGAGGGACTCAGAGCCTGGCTTTCCGTTCTGTGCTGGAAAATTCCTCCAACCTTGGCCAGCAGAGCCAGCTCTGTGCAGTGTCCACCACTGCTGGCCACAGCCCTGCACCACCCCTTGCATCTCCCTTGGCAGTTACTAGCCTTAGGACACGAGTGGCTTAAAGGAGATTTCCCCAAGGAGAGTGAGAAGAGAAAAGGTGAAGTGATAAAATGGAGGGCACCCTGGATGGGAATCTGGTTGGGTTAGTGTCTCTGGGCTTCAGTTTCCCCAGCTATAAAGTGAGGAGGTTGACTGACAGGCTTCCTAAGGGCCCTTCTAGCTCTGATATATTAAGGGCAAATGAAGGGCTAGGTGGGAGTTATACTGGGAAGGAGGGCAGCTTTGCTCACTCTATTGGAGGGGCTGGGTGATGGTGAGGCTCACCCATTGGGGGGTCTTCTGTGGATTTATCACTGTCGCTGTCTGAACTCGAACTGGGCCGAGGGCTCCTACCCCGCTTGCGCTGACGTAGGGAGCCCATGATGGGGAGCTGGGGGGGCCCCACAGGACTGCCTCCGTGGCTGGGGGTCATCTGGCTCTCCCGGTTTTTGGGGGGCCGGCCCGGCCTCTTGGGCGGTCCAGCTGTCTTCGGGTTCTTTTTGGAGAACAGAACTGAGGTTCTCCTGCCCACCTCAAGTGCGGGGGTTGAGGACATGTTGGGACCCAGGCCTGGAGCAGAGAAAGAGAGAAGGAGAGTCGGTGAGGGGCCTGAAGTGGAAGGGCGTCTGTCTACGGTAGGCCCTAGGGATATAGGACATAACTTCAGCTAGAGTAGGGGAGATCGTTTGGGGGGCAGGGAGTTGGGAACACTGTCTCTCACACAAATAGCCAGAGAGAGGCAGCTAAGAGGCCCCTGAAGGGGGAAGGAGGGAGAAAGTGCAGCTAGCTGAGCAGGAGGGACCTCTGCCTGGGGGGGTGGCAGGGGCTGAGAGTGTGCTGCAGAGTCCCAGTCTGGCTGGCCTTGGGGTCCGTCATGCCATGGGGTTCAGACCTTTGCTTGTCTCCTGGCTGCTGCTCTCCTCGGCGGCACTGTCTGTCTGCCCGTCCTTGTCACAGGCCGCTGGGTGGGGTGTCAGGCTGCCCCGGCTGGAGGGGCCGTGTCGCTCAGGCCCATCCCGTCCAGTCTCCCGCTGGTGGGCAAGCTTCCTCCGCAGTGCCGTCATCTCTTTCTTGATCATCTTGGCGCGCCGAGAGCGGCCCACGCTCTGCTTGCTGGCATTCACCTCATCCAGCCGTTCAAGCAGCAACTTTAGCTGCTCTTCCACTGGCAGGTGCTTCTGGTTCTCTAGCAGGACCAGCCGCTCTTCCTCTGCTGCAGAGGGGTGGGAACAGGGGATGAGAGGTCAGTCTCAGGGCAGCCCGCTGGGCCCCGTGAACCTGGGCAGGCAACCAGAAAGTCACTCTTCTCCCCTCCGCTTCTCACCGGGAACGGCTGTAAAATAGTAGCACCAAGATGTAGAAAGGCGGGGATTGCTCTCCATTCACCCAGTCTGGCTTCGAGAGCATTCCTGGGGCTAGTTTGCCACTGCTCAGACTAGCTGCTTCCTGCCTACACTGCCTGCTCCCAGGAGGGGACTTTTGGAAAGCTGTTCATCCCTGGCATTGGCCTCTACGTGTATGTGTGACTTATCACCCACCATCTTCGGTGTGGTGTGGGGCCTCGTCTCCAGTCAGGCTGTGGGGGATATGCATGCCCGTCTCAAAGTCAATGCCCATTTTTTCTGCCTGGCGCCGGGCCTGGCGGAGCACCGCGCCACCCTGCTCACGGAGCCGCACTGCTGCCCGGTAGAAGATGGTATCCTTGGCATTATACTTGAGGCAGTTGCTGACGATGAGGTTGAAGTCCTCCTCAAAATCATCAAAGTTCAGGTAGCGGTAAGCCTCCAGGTTCTGCTTCATGGTGAAAAAGTCCATAGGCTTTTTGATGTGGTCGAGGTAGTCAGGTACCTGGAGAACACGGGAGGTGGCTAAGTGGAGGTATGTTCCTCATTCCCCCTGACCCCGTTCCTAACAACCTCCCTTGAAATGCATCCAGCAACCTCCTCCTACTATAGTCAGAGGCAGGCATATAGCACAGGGGAAAAGAAAGCTGGATTCTAGTCTGGACTTTTCCAGTCACAAGCTGTGTGACCTTGGCAAGCCTCTTAGCCTCGCAGGGCCTTCTTTTCCTTGCTTGGAAAACAGTAATGAAATTATAGCCAAATCCTAGAGCCACATGAGGTCTTAATAAGAAAACGGCTAGGGGGTCCTCTGGAAGTAACACCACCCTGCATGCCTCTAGCTCTTTTGACTTCTCAGTAAGCCGTGTAAGGAGGCTGCTGCCTCAGGCCTCTCATTCTATACCTTTTAGAGAGAAGAGTCTGCCAGGCAGGACCTAGGGCTTCAGAGATGGTTCTTTAGGTGCTGAGCCTTCTAAATTCTCCGTTCTAGGGTTCAGCACCCGGAAAGTGTCTTCCTGCCCTGGGCTTATTCACTTGGCAGACTCAGTCCCTGCCTCTGGGGAAGGAGTGCAGACTGCCTCCCATTCTGGGCCCTTGAGGTACGACAGGGACAAGACAGAGTCCGGATGATGCCTGTGGCTCCGGTTCACCCCGGAGCCCCAGAGCCGCCAGCCCCTCTCTTCATGGTCCCCTCCTAGCCCCCGGCCCAGACCTGCGGCAAGGGTCCATCTGGGAGAGGAACAGAAAGAAGGTGGAGTGAGGGGAAGGGATTCTTACTTCGTCCAATTCGGTTACCTCAGACAGAGGGACCGGCTCGCTGAAGATGTTGCCCGTGTCCTTCTCTTGGAGCTGCTCCAAGGTTTTTCGAAGGAGGATGAGGAAGGGGGTCAGCTGCATCTCCATGGCGATCTGTTGGACCTTGATCTGACAGACATAAGGCCCCATCAGCCAGGCCCAGGCTGGTCCCTTGGTGGAGGGGTCAGGGGAGGTGACTGTAGCTGGTGTGGGGACTCGCTTCCTCCCCACCCCACACCACTGGGTGCACTTCACTACTGCGGACTTCCCCTTCCTTGAACTCCCAGAACCAGCGACCTGCATCACATCATTAAGGAGTCCATTCATAAAACTCTCCTGTGACATTCTGCTTCTGATGAGCCTGCGAGCAAACCGAGCTCCAGGTTACCTGACTCTCACATTAGCTGCATCCCTTCCCGGCCAGGGGACGCACACTTTTCTGTGTTTTCTGTTTTCCTGGGTCTGTTTTTTCCACTATAAAGAAAAGCTGGTCCGGGAACACTCACCGTCTCCCTTTTGAGTTTCTCCCGCTTGCGAATCAGCTCCACCAGCAGCCGTGCTCGCTCCAGGTCATGCCGAAGCCGCTGCCAGGACTTAAGCTGTTCTTTGAGGGCCCAGTTCTTATCCTCGGAATCTCTCTGAAGAGGCAAAAGGGGGATCAGGAGATGATGAGAGAGCCAGAGGTGACGAGAGCCCAGGAAACTTGGGTCAAGGGCAGGAAAAGCCAAAGCTGGGAGCACAGTGATCTCTTGGTAGGCTCGCCAGCTAATGTGGAAACTCTGCAACGCACTGTGTCTGTTGAGCCCAGCAGAGTTGGTGCTTGGTATATGCTTGTTGTGAATGAAAGGATGAACACAAGGAATAATGCATGAAGGATAATGTGTAAGGATTTCATCCTTAGCCTGATTTAAGGTCTAGTTTAAAGGAACAAACAGCCCAAGCCCTCAGGCATTGGAAACTGCAGTCACAAATCTCTGTTCTGGGGACCTCCCTGGTGGTCCAGTGGTTAAGACTCTGTGCTTCCAATGCAGGGAGCACGAGTTTGATCCCTTGTTGGGGAACTAAGATCCCACATGCTGGGTGGTACAGAAAAACAAGCCAATGTAAGTCTCTGTCCTCATCCCCCAGGCATTAGTTCCCAGAGCCCACAGGGAATCTGACATAGTACCCCGACTTGGTCACAGTTCCTCTGAGACTGCAGGTGGGTCTGCAGGCGACGCAGCAGCGGGACCCCATTCCGCGACTGCCTCTTCAGCGTCCAGTAGCTGTGCAGCCTCTGCATGAACTGGCTCTTCCTTTGGATGGTCAGGCGGTTAGTGATTTTACTGAGCCTGGGAAACAGGACAGCAAAGAGAAGAAAAACCTCTTGGGCCTTGATTTTCTCACGGAGAACAGGGGACTTTGGCTCATGAGAGTTTCTGCGTGGGGCTGAATAGGGAATAAATCTATCGTCAAGAAGGCCTGTGACACTGGGCTAGGGCAAAGAAGAGCAAACACAGCTGGATGTCAAGGGCACTTCAGGAGACAGGAAGCCAAGCTCCCAGTACTAACCCTGTTCACCGGTGGCGGGGAGGTGAGTGAGCCTGGCCCCTAAGACTGCTTATTGTCACTGCAGCCCCGAGTTCTAACTGACCCTGGGACACCCAACTCGGGCTGAGTCTGGGAAGGTTTTAAGATGAAGTACTACAACATGGCAGTCACCTACAGGAAACTGTCTAGGTAGCACAAGAGAAAGTGAAAAGTAACTGATGCTCACAGCCCTCAGTTGTGGCCATATCACAACTCCTTGAGCATTTCCTTCCCTCTTTTCCATTCTGTTCTCCCTTCAGAGTCAGACTATTTCTTCCACTGTGGCTGGTGGCTACTCCACCGTCTTCCTAACTTACACCACCCCAGCAATATGGAGGGCAGTTTCAAATACACCTGCCCAGTCGGCCAGAGAAGAGCTGAAGTCTCTGGTTCCTAACGTCAAAGTCAGGTGACCTGCTAGAGCTAATCTCTTTTGATATGAAAAACAACCACCACCTCTAGGTAGCTCCTGACAGGAAGAAGAAAACCCAAGCCTGTCACTCCACTCAGGGGACTGTCAGTCTCCAACAGGGCTCCTTCCCTCCCTGGCCCGCCCATCTGCTCCCCCCGTACCTGTGCGGTGGAATGCAAGGCACAGACACCACGGGGGCCGCTGCCCGTTTCTCTGCCAGGATCTTCCGCGCCTTCTTCATCTTGATCCGGGACTTGGCTTTGGCCTTCTTGACCTTCTCTGAGCTCCAACTCTTACCCTCATCTTCCTCCTCCTCCTCATCCTCCTCCCCTTCACTGTGAGACAGGGCAGGCAGGCGGCGTGCTGAACCTGGGGGTGTGTGGATGTCGCAGTAGGCGGTCTTGCGAACGCTGAAGGAGGTGCCATTGGCACCTGTCTCCCGCACAGGCTCCATCTTCATGTAAAGGCCAGCCTGTTGGGCACACGTCACGTGGAAGGCTGTGTAGCAGTTGGCCTTGTGGCACTGGATGCAGGCCCCTGAGCCCCGCTGTTTGCAAATGTAGCAGGTCAGCTTCCAGCGTGCGGGCGGGATGTGCTCAATGCTGTCAATGGGCTCCAGGAAGACCGTGTTGGCAAAGCAGACCTCGGGGATCCAGAGGGCACACACCACATGGGCCCAGCGCCCATCATCTGTCTGCTTGAAGGCACCACCTTTGTTGGGGCACAAGGCGCAGTCCACAGCGCGGGAGGGTGACTGCAGGCAGCGGCGGCACAGCCACTGGCCCTCAGGGATGTAGGGGACACCGTAGCACTCCTGGTGCACGGCCAGGTTGCACATGTCGCAGAAAAGGATGACATTGCTGTTCTGGCACTCGCCGTCATTGCAGATACAGCACACAGCATCCTCGTCTACGAGCGCATTGGGGTCGCCTTTATTGTGGCTCTCAAAGTACGACTCTTTCTCCAGCCGGTCCATTAGGTACTCAAAGATCTCCTGCGGAATGGGACTCACACCCTCCGTCTTCCGCCGCTCGTTCATGATATCTAGCCAGATGTAGTCCTCCTCATCCATGTCGTACTCAACTTCCTCATCCAGCTCCTCGGCCGACTTCTCAATATACCTGCAGTGCACACAGCAGCTCGGCATCAGAAGGTTGAGATTTCCCTCCCTTAAAGAACGTGAGTTACATCTGCCGAGCACTCACCCTGTTCCAGGCCCGGGCCTTGATGTGTATGTTGTCTCACTCTAGCCTCACCTTTACTCCAGGCACCGTAAGGCCTGTCATCATTCTTGTTGTGCCGAAAAGGAAACCTAACGTTTGGGGCAGTGAATTCACCTGGCCCGGCTCTCTTGTGAGAAAGTGGAAGAGCTGGGATATGAACCCAAGTATGCCGAGCTCAAAGCTCACGTCCTAGCTGCCACACTGCCTCCTTTCAGATGCAGAGGCTCAGCAAGATCCTGAAGGGAGAAGGATGGGGCGGCTAGGACCCGTGACTGCAGTGGTCTGGGTGATGGTACAAGCAGTCGGGGGCAGGAAGGTCCTCAGTTTTCACTTGCCAATTTACATTTAAGTTGTGTGAGTACCAGCTGGCTGTGTCCTGAATGGAGCTGCTGTAGATCTTCTCCCAGCTGGTGCAGCAGCAGCTCAGGGCTCCCTCAGAATCTAGGTACTCTTTGCTCTCTGGAAAGCCTTGGGAGATAACAGTCAGGATAGCTAATATTTACTGAGCATTTACTATGACCGGGCATTGCGCTAAGTTATCACAGTTATCTTCCCCACAGTCCTTGGGTCAATGTTCTTCTTGCCCTCACTTTATAGAGGAGGAAACCGGAAGCTTTGGGAAGTTAAGTGCCCCACACAGGTGGTTCACACAGCCAGCAAGTGGCAGAGCTAGGATTCAAACTCCACTCCACAGCACTCACTGGGCCCGAGGGACTGCAGCCAGGGCGGCTCCAGGCGCTGGGGTACATAGCAGGCTCCCCACTCCCCTGCTGTGTGCACTCCAGGTGGCCTGACTCTGCCACCGTAAAGCTACAGGGAGCAACGACGGAAAAGAACATGGCTTTGGCCTCTAACACATCTGGAGTTAGGTCCTGGCTCTGTTACTGTGGGACATCCAGGACATCCCTGCTCTTTTCTAAACCTCAGTTTTATTGATGAGAGAATGAGGATAATACTCCTCATTTCCTAAGACGTCAGGATTACATGCAATTACAAAAATGAATGGACTAAACCAAGTGGTACATAGCAGGCCCTAGATAAATGTTAGTTCCCGGGCCTCCACTCTGCTCGCCATAAGGAAAATGTGACTCTGCTAGCTGGAGCAGGCCAGGCAAGCACAGGCTCCGGAGCTGTGCTCTGGGTGACAGCAGGCAAGTGAGCTAACCTCTCAGGGCCTTGGTTTCCACATCTGTAAAGTGGTGATACTAACCTGAACCTCTTTCACACAGCTGTTCGGAACATTAGATGAGTTAATATAAAGTGCTCAGAACAGTACCTGGAGCAAGTACTCAATACATGTTAGCTTGATTATTAGCTTTGGTATAGCTCTGCCCGACCCTGTCTTGCATTATAACTGTTTTTGTGTCTTAACCCCTCCACTACTGGATAGAGGCAAGGACCATATCTGATTAACCACACAGAAAGAGGCAGTCAGTGTTGTTCATGCGAAGGACATTTTGAGAGTGGAAGGGAAGAGAGACTAAAGTGCTGTGTCTGTCAGAAGCAGCTTCTTGCTTAGCCCTTCACCTCGTCCCCAAGGTGACTGCAACATCTTCATCCTTGAAAAAGGGTGTGGCTCAGGGCTAGTGTGAACCATCTGGCCCATTCCAGGCCTTGGCAGCAGCTCTCAGCCTTTTCTCTGCCATGACACGCGTACATTGTGTGATGGTGCAGAGCACACTCCCACAGTACACTCAGATTACAGGCTGTGGCGCAGATAAGGTAGGCTGCGTGTCATGTGCGATTCCCGACACACCAACTGACACTCCACCCTCCCTCTCCCCCTCAACAAAGTTTATCAGATGCGAGCAAGAGCAGTGGTATTGTTAGAGAGATGACCTCGAATCTTCTCACATTTACATAAAAAGTAAATAATTTCCCAAACAGGCAGTTCTGCTAGCAGTGGTAACAAATTCCATGCAACACACCTCCCGACTGATGGCAGGGGGCCAGCCGAGAGCCGCTGCCTGGAGAACAGATCTGATCCACAGGAGGGAAGAGCGACTCTGAGCGGAAGGAGGAAGAAAATGAACAGGAGCTAAGCTGTGCTGCCTCAGGGAGCAGAGAGTGCTGAAGAATCAGGAGGGGAGAGGGGTCTATGCGTTGGGAGGTGGGCACGGCAGTGAGCACTAAGAGATAAGAGAGACGGTGAAAAGCCAGGACATGGAGCTGGGCTGGACAGATGGAAGAATGGAAGAGGGGAGGAAAAGACAGGCTGGCATGTGAACAGAGGTGAGAGGAAAGAAAATCACTTGAGTTCCCCAAAATTTGCTTGTAAAGAACTGAGATTTAGTACTTACTATTGCACTTTTGGTAAAAACTACCTTTCACATAAAAACCTTTCTAAGAAGTCCTTGTCAGAGATCAGGCCTTCTGATTAGCTGATACCAAAGACAGCTTCTTAACTAACTCACCCAAGTGCCCACTTTGACTTGGATGCCAAGACTCTCAGAAACAAGTTTCACACTTGGTGTTTATTCCATCCTTTAGCTAGGGTTTCTGAATGTAGTTTCACCACCATACTTCCCCCACTCTATTTTTTTTACCTCATGTTGAAGGAATTTAGCCTTTCAACTGTGATTTTTATTAGGAGCCACTGTGACAAATTTTTAGAAGGAAGTGGAATACCAAGAAACAGTTAAATGAAATAAAAGGGTTCTTGGAGGAGTATGAAACATAGGTGATGAAAACACTGCTTCTGCATGCTGAAGGACGGGTGACAATAACCAGGCAAGTAACGGGGAAATTACGTATGCAGATTTACAAATAGCTTTTAGGACTCTATGAAGTCAATGTCCCTAGTCTTCTACATTGAGGCTAGCAGAGGAATATTATTTCTGCACTGTAGATGGGGTCACTGGAACACCAAAAGCCAGACAGATGCCTTTCCCAAGGTCACGGTGATGGAGTAGAAAGGGTCAAGAACAACAAATGGGCCCTCTGATACTGTAGAAATAGTGCCACTTTGGAGTCAGAGGAGTATGGGTTTGAATCCAAGTTCAGCTATCTACTGGCATGTGACTGCTCATAAGTCTGGTCCTTCTTCAGGACTGTGGTTTCCTCACCCGTGAATAATACCTACCTGAGCGAGCTGTGAGAATACGACAGGGAATGGCTATAAAGCACCCAGGGCAGGGCCCGGCATGTGGCAGTGTACGGAAGTGCCATCACCACTAGCTGGGGCACTTCTGCCTTGGCAGGGCCAGTGTGTTGCTGCTATGCTTCACCTCTGCCATTTCCTATCTGTTGCTTGTCACCTATTTTTGGCTCCTAAGCCCTGCTTGACCAGTTTTCCAGAGTTGGGAGGTGGAGGTGGCCTTACCGGTAATAGGAAGTCGGCCGGGGCGGGGCATCAGGGGTGTCCTGCTCCAACTCCCGGTAGACCACCTCTGGCAGCTTGGGAGTGGTGCTGGCAGAAGCGTTGTGGTGGTGGTGATGGTTGGAGTCCTTGCGTTTCTCCTTGTTCTTATGCTTGCTTGACTTGGGAGTAGCGGCCGGTGTCTCGGTGTTCTCCTTATTGCTGCCGTTCTCAGGGGCCTCCTCGGGGGCCTCCTCATCCTCAGACACCACATCCAGGTTGTCAAAGATGCTAATGCGGTGCACGCGGCCGTGCAAGTCCACTTCCACCATGCGCTGGGCCTGTGCGTAACTCATCACCTCACGGCTGGGTGACTGGGATACCTCTGAGGGGCTGGGCGACTGCTTGTTGGCTGGGCGTGACTGGCGCCCCTTCTTCTTGTGCTTTCGGAGTGGCGTCTGCTGTGGGGGCGGTGGGTTGTCATGGTCATAGTGGTACAGATGGTACTCAATACCACTGTAACTCTTGTAGACCTTGCGGCAGGTCTCCACGGGGCACTCATAGGGTGGCTTAGTGGCCCGCAAGTTGTGGCAGAAAGTCTTCACGTCAAAGTCCACCCCCATGCTGTCACATCTAGAATGTACAGATCAGTTAGCGTAGGCCCGGGCCACCCACTCCGCTCTCTCCAGCCCTCCCTCTCCCCAAGGGTCCTGGCCAGCCAACCTCTACAGCAGATCCAAATGCCATCTCGTCCACACCATGGCCATGGTCTTGGCATTATTACCTCTTGTCTGATCATTCTGCCCTGTGTCTCAGTTCTAGCTTTATCTCACATAAACGTGTCCAGAATGATCTTTCTACCAAGTAGCATTAATCATATCAGTGTCTTGATTAGAAGCCTCCTG
Source organism: Cervus canadensis (assembly GCF_019320065.1). Classification (NCBI taxonomy): domain Eukaryota; kingdom Metazoa; phylum Chordata; class Mammalia; order Artiodactyla; family Cervidae; genus Cervus; species Cervus canadensis. Next base: position 42,384,368 of record NC_057407.1, on the reverse strand, counting down.
ATGCTCCCCACTGATTTCAGGATAATATCCACATTCCTTATGATGACAGTCAGGGTGTACCTTTCATTCTGTGGCCTTAGTCTTCCTTTCTAGATCCTTCTTTTCACCAGTTATAGCTGTATTTCTGTCTAACCAGGGCAACCTGCCATTCCCTGAATGTTACCAGCTCTCATTCCTGCAAAATGATCTCTATTTAAAATGCCTTCCACCCTCCCTGATTAGTGAGCTCCTACTCATTCTTCAAAACATGGCTCAAATGTCACTTCTGTTATGATTTCTTCGTCTCTCTCACAGAGAGCTGTGTTTCCACAGCATTTCATCCTCACCTCCACCACGGCACTCACCACACTGAAAGTTCTGTCTCCTTCCACTAGACTGGGAGCTGTACAGTGCAGACACGAGAGCCTACCTACTTCCGTAGCCCCAGAACCTGGCATGCAATATTGTTTTGGCAAATGAATGAATAATTTGTTGAATGAATAGCTAAATGAAGGGATCACCAGATTAGGGACGGAGATGGATGAAGGCTAGTGTCAGCCCATGTGGAAGTTTGAATTGGTGGCCAAGATGATTTGGTCCTGGACTCCAGCAGAAATACATGGTTGACTTTCTGAGGCCTCTAGGGTAAGCCTATGCCCTGGCCTTGGGGATGACACCAGGCCTTAACAGTACAAACAGGAACATGGCAGTCCAGGCACACTCAGCTCCATGCTGGTCCTTAGAGCCCTCCCTTCCTTCTCTCCAGTGTTCCTGGGTGAGTGGAGACAGCAGATGGCACCAGCCCCCAGGAAGCCCAGCTTGGTCAGAGATTGCCCCAATTTCTCCAGGCCCAGCTGAATTCAACAATTTAACTATGGGCTGGGCACCATTCCAAGCAAAGCCACCCTGAGCTCCCTGACTAACAAGAGTTGTCTCCTGTGACTTAACCCTGCCAGTGAACTGCTCCAGCCTCTGTCCAAACCCCTGATTGCCATTTCATTAAAACTACTTAAACTGCCCTTACTTCCTACCTGTGGCTATCTTGAAACAAACCAATCAGAAGCACAAACTCTACTGTTTCAATGAGTCCCTGGTGAAGGCTGCAGCTCTGCTGCTCTAGCTCCCGAAGCAGCACAGAGCCCCCGGCAAATGTTCCGCTGGGACTCAGCAGCAGACGCGCAGAGAAGAGACACGGAAACTTAGACCCGAAAGTCCGTGGGGAGGGCCCCAGGCCCTGGGGTATGACGACCGCATCTGCCTAAGGCTCTCAGGGGGCTGGAGGAAGTAGGGGGCGGAGGCCAGAGCGATCAGGCCAGGCCCAGGCGGTGCCCGCAGCCCTCTCCCGGATGCGGCGACGTTTCCCCTTGATCAAAGTGTACAAGTTGAACAAGGCTCTCCTCCTGCTATTGACCCAGGCAGCCCCGAAGGGATACACTGTTGCCCAGGGATGCGGGCGGGGGGCGAATGCACTGTCACTTCTTCCGGCTGGAGTGGCCCGAACCTCGGGCTGGGCAGTTTCAGTGCATGCCCCACGAAACTAGCCTACCCCTTCCCGGCTTGCCACTCCCGCCCTGGTCCCTGGCCCACACTCACCGGCCACCTCGAGTCCGGGCTCATCGCCGGGGACGCCCGCCGGGGCTCCGACCCCACTTAGGGAGGCCGGCGGGGAAAGACGGGCCGGGGAGGGAGAGCCCCAATTCCGGAGACTGCAGACCACGCCACCCCGACCCCCTGCCGCCCCACGCTCTGGCCCGGCTCCCTGGGATTCCCGCGCTGACCCCTGCCGCTCCCAGTCCCGCTGGCGCCCGAGCGTCTCAATTCCGGCGGCCGCCGCCCCTTTCGAAGGCCCCTAGGTTGCCGGGTCTGGGGACCCGGCGCCGCCGGAACAATGGAGGCTCCCGGAGGCAGCGCGGGGACGGCGGCGGCGGAGACGGTGGCGGCAAAGGCAGTGGCAGCGGCGGCGGCAGCAGCAGCGGCGACGGCGTCTGCGCAGGGTAAACTTGGCGCCGCGGCGCTGCCGAGCTGCACTTTCGCCACAGATCCCCGCCCGCCCGCTGAGGCTCGAGAGGCCATTCTCTGGGATTCGGAAGGGCCCCTGGACACCTTACAGGGCTTTTCTAGCGCCTCCATCTTAGATCTGAGTTTCTGGAGACAGAAGTTGCGCTACTTGGGATCCGGAGTGGTCGGGCCGTTTGTAGCGAATCTGCCGGCACGGACGGTGAGCGCGGGACTGGGCGTAAGGAGCCCGCCCTTCTCCCTTCCCCCTCTGCCTCTTCCCCCGCCTCCCTCCCTCCTGCTGGCGCCGCGGCTGCGGTAGGGACCTGGCCTTGGTCTCCGAGGAAGGCGGCGAGGCGGGGCCGGAGCCTCGGGGCGGGGCTGGGGGCAGGGCCAGGAGCAAGAGGGACGCGGACTGCAGCCTAAGGGGCACCGGGAGTTATGGGTAGGGGCGGGGCGGGGCTGGAAGAGAATAAGCCAATCTATGGGGCGGGGTTTGCGGGGAGTGGGCGGGGCCATCTGTAAATCAGGCCCCAGTAAGGAGAATAGGGACTGAACTGGGGGTGAGGGGTGGGACTAAACAGAAGAGGGGGGCCTCAGAAGAGAAAGGGTGGGGCTTTGGATGGGCCTGGAACTTGGAGCTGGGCTGGGGAGAAGATAGAGCTGGGAAAAGCCACGCGAGGCTGAAGGGAAAGGGCGGGGCTTGGAAAAGGTAAAAGGGCAGGGCTGAGGAAAGGTGTGGATCTGAAAGTAGCGGCCTGATTGGGGGCGGTGCAAAATGCTGGTTGGGTGTAAAACGGACTGTGTCAGTAAAATAAGATTCAGACGCTGGAACCTTGTAGGTAGGCGGGGAAAGGCTTCATGATGTCAAAACAGCTACTTTTAATGTGACTGGGTCTCTTAGTAGCTATGCGAACTTGGGTAATTTGTTAAAGTCTTCCTATCTCATATTATTTATTTGTAAAGCTGAGCTCGACAACTCTATTGTCAGTTTTGGGGGGGGGGGCTTTTGAGAACTTGGTGCCAAGAAGAGTCTACTTGTAAAACAGTACTTGTTGCTTAGCCTATCCAGTTTTGCCATCAACGGGGAGCGTGAAAGGGTCTGCCAGGGTTCTGGGGCAAAGCCCAAAACATCTGGAAACTTCTAATTTATCTTGGCACTCCAGGAAGAGGTTTGCTGGTTAACATCTTGGCATCTGGAGTCAAACTGTTGGGTTCTGTTTAATAAGTGACTTAACCTCTCTGAGCCTCAGATTCTTCATGTGCAAAAGATAAAACAGTGCTTATCTCACAGGATTGCTGTGAGGATTAAATAAGATGATGCATGTAAATTACTTATCAATGTCTGATATGTAGTGAATACTCAAAGAAAATATCAGCTTTTTAAATATCCTTACTCAAAAAACTTGAACTAGATGGATTAGAGCAGATTTATACAGAATCATCTTAAAGCTGACCCCTTTTGAGGTCAAGAATCCCTTTTAGAATCTGATAAAAGCTACGGGCCTCTCTCCTCAGGGCAAGTGTACACACATAAAGACTCACTTGTTTCTTAAAGTATTTGAAGAATATCTGAAGAAGGGTTAGATGAATGTGTGTTAGGATGGGGATGATCCCTAGCTGAAGCTGTCCTTGCTCCATCTTTCTCTTGGTGTGTCCCAGACCCTGGGCGTCCCAGCCTCCCTCCCCAAGACCCATGAGACAGAAGTGGAGTAAAGATCAGCTTTATTATTGGCAAGAAGGCAGGGAGGTGGTGACAGTGCCAGGCCCTTCTGTGGGTGATGGGGCAGAGGGCTCGACCAGCCAATACCGATCCTCCAAGCTGCCCTCCCAATGAGGTCCAAGGTTCCAGGTGCCTCTGATTTTGAGCAGAAGCAATGGGTGGGCAGGCAGGCAGACTGCTGGGCATTGGTTAGATGGGCTATTTAGGGATGCTCTGGAGCTGGTGTCGGGCTGGGGGTGGCAGGGGGTGGCGGGCGAGGCTGGATGTCCCTGGTGCGCATATAGGACAGTAGCTGCTCTGGGATCTCCGCCAGCACATCCTTGGCAAGTCGGGCCATGCTCAGCACCTGGTTCCCCGACCGGTCGACATAGTCTCGGAATGGGACAAACTGCGACAGGCACGATCAGATGTGGGTGGCCAGGAGAGAGAGGACTGGGGAAGGTGGCAGGGGGGAGGCTTCCTCTTTGACCCCTAACATCTCTAAGGATCACTCTCTTTCCCACTTTATCTAGAGGAACTTTCTACATTTGCTTTCTCCCCGCCCACTTTTTTCCCACCTTCTATTCACCCTTAAACCACTCTAATTTGGCTTCATGCAGTCTACTGAAACTGCTCTTGCTAACGAAGTCAACAGCACCATGTTCCCCAATCAGTCCAGTAGGCAATGATTGTCACATATCTTGCTGACTCCCCTTGAGCTTTCCATTACATTTCACCATAGTCTTCCTGAACACTTCCCACTCTTGACACATCACATTCTTCTAGATTTTCTCTACCTTTCTGGATGCCTTCCTGAACCAACCCCAATGCTCTAGGTCTGCCTAATCTCTAAATCTGATGCCTTTTCTTTCTTAATTCTCTTCCTGGGTGATTTCATACACTTTCAACATATTTACAAACTGTTCCCTGGATTAAGAGGTACAAACTACTTAATATAGACAAAATAAATAAGAAACAAGGATAAATTGTGTAACAGGGTATTGTAGCTTTTATCTTGTAATAACTTTAAATGGAGTATAAACTAAAAGCACTGAATCACTATTCTACATAACTGAAATTAACACAGTATTGTAAAGCAAGTGTACTTCAATTTAAAAAAAAAAAGACCCTGTTCCCTGATAACTTCTACATTTATACATCCATCCCTACCTTCTTTTCTTTAAGGCCCAGAGTCACAACTTAGTTGCCCATATCACATCCCCTTTCATTTGTCTTGGATAACTCAAGCCCAGTGTGTTTACAGCTGAATTCTAGGCTTTTCTGCCAAATCTGCCCCTCCTCAGCCTTTCCTTTCCCAGTAAGTGAGGCTATCACTCACCAGGGGCTCAGTCTAGGAAACTAAGAATCATTCTTGAAGCCCCCCCTGACTCCCTGTCACCATTTAATCAAATATTCAATTCTCATACATTTTTTCTTAAATTGTCTTTTGAACCTGTTTCTCCTCTCCATCCTCACCGCTCCTATTCCCATCCAAATCCCTGGACTGCTTCGAAGGCTTCCTCACTAACAGATCTCCCTGCCTTCTCCCTCGTCCTGCTGCAGTCCACGTTCCTGCAGCCTCTCTGCATGTCTCAAATGTGAGACTGACCATCTCACTTCTCTAACGTCCTTCAAGAGCTTTCTGATTGTTTCAGAACAAAGCCCCAGACTTCACCATGACTGGCAGGGCCTTGCCTTCCTCTTCCTCCCACTGCTGTGACCCTGCCACTCAGGCCTCTTGCCTTCTCCACGACTGGGCCAGTTATTTCGAACCTAAGGCCTTCTCACCTGCTGCTCTCTGCTTGTTATGCTTATACCTTGCTTTAGATTTCAGTTCCAATGTCATTTCCTCGTAGTAGCCTTCCCTGACAATCCTGCCTAATCAGATCCCAGTTACAGACTCTTACTGTGGCATTTGCTGTCCCTCTGGAGCACTTAGCACAATCTAATGAACTGTGCCATTATTATTGGCTGCCTCCACTAGAGGGCAGGTGCCTTGGGGATCTCTTACACTACGAATCCACCATGGCTGCAGCAACCTGCCTGTTTCTCAAAAAGAATTTGTTGAATGAATGTAGGAAGGCTGAAAGTGAAGGGAAGAAGGGTAAGTGATTAAGAAGGCAGTAAAGGGACTGCGCTGGTGGCCCAGTGGTTAAGAATCCACCTGCCAATGCAGGGAACACAGGTTCAATCCCTGGTCCAGGAACATCCCACAGGCCTTGAGGCGCCTAAGACCTCGCGTCACAACTACTGAACCCATGGTCTAGAGGCCACGGGTCACAGAGCCCAACCTCCGCAACAAGAGAAGCTCACACACTTCAACTAGAGAGTAGCCTCCACTCCCATAAATTTGAGAAAGCCCTGCATGCAGCAATGAAGACCCAGCAGAGCCAATGAATAAATAAAAATTGAAAAAAAAAGAAAGGAAGGCAGTAAAGGGGAATGGCTGCTAACTTAGCCCCTCCTTCCCACCATGCCTTTTGACCCCATGACTTTCTTTTGACCCCATGACTTTCTTTTGACCCCATGATATCAGGTCTACCTGAACGATGTCGCGCTCGGCATAGCGTCCCCTAGAGGACACGCGCACATCATCACCGTCCAGCTCTTCCATAGCTGCAGAAAAGACACCCCTCAGCTGATTGGCCTTTCCCACAACAACCCATGCTACCCTCTGCCTCTTGGCTCCCCTTTGGAGTCATCAAGAGACCACCTAATGGTTGTATCAAAGTCCTACAGATATTAAGCATTGTAATGGAGTTATTATTATTCCCTCCCAGGCATTCCATCATCCTAGGAACCCCAGGAGGGAAGTATTTGTATCAACAACCTTGGTTATCATGAGGAAATGGGTTCAGAGAAGGTCTGACTTGGCCAAGGTCTGACAAAGGCATCCATCCTATCTTCTCTATGAGACAGGCCTGGGTTCCCAGATCCTCCTCTATTTTCCCCAGTTCTTGGTCCCACTCATGAAAACCTCCCTCTTACTCACCTTCAAACATGGCCGGTCCCACACCGACAATAATGATAGACATGGGCAGTGATGAGGCCTATGAGGGGAAAGAGGGTAACTGGTTGGGGTGAGCAGCCATAACAAGGGAAGTGACTGTTGGGGGACAGTTCTCTCTGTGTGTGATATTTCGGCACATCTTACAAGCAGAGGCACTGATTTCTCTTTGTGCCAGACTATCTTTTCAAGTATGTCTGCATATGTAACAGCCTTGAAAGATACAGGGTCTTCCTATACACAGCAAAGGGTGGGTTTGTTTACTGTTCAGTATAATAAAATGTCTCCTGCTGGAACAAAGGGCAGGCATGCTTACTGCCCGTGATAAAAGGCTTAGGCTTTCTACACTCAGGGTTTCTGTTCCATAATACAACCCACTAGTCATCTGGCCCTTGGCACATTATCTTCTGGGAAGTGGGACTTAGTGAATCAGAGCCAATGCTGATAGTTGAGCTGTTGCTATTGCTGGGAATAGTGGCATGTGGAATCTCAATTCCTCGACCAGGGATTGAACTCATGCCCCCTGCAGTGGAAGTGTTGAGTCTTAACCACTGGACTGCCAGGGAAGTCCCACGCACCTTTGCTTTTGATCCAGAAGTCTGTGTCCACTGCCAGCATCCATGAAATTGGCAGCCTGACTTGTTAGCTTGCATGTAGGGCAAAATCTCCACCCCTGGACAGTTATTAGCAGTGACCCCTCCCTGCCGAACCTCCTCAGACTTACACTGACGATGGCCTCCTTCGTCTGTGTCATGTCCGAGATGACCCCATCAGTTATGATGAGCAGAACATAGTACTGGGAACCATCAGAGATCTTGGCTGCAGCCCTGGGGGAGAGGCTAAGATCAGAATTCAGCTGAAAGCCCAGAGAGTCCAAAGAAATGTCTATCCCTAAAACATCCACAGCCGGTCCGGTAAGCAGAGGACAAGGACTGGGGCTTCAGAAGCTCACGCTCCTTCCCCAGAGCTGGCTGCCTGCCCCCTCCGACCATCCCTCCAGTGACACTCACAGAGCATTTACTATGGTAGCTACTGTGTTAGGTAGGCTATGTTAGGCATTGTGAGAAAGAAACAGTCCCCCAAATCCTCTTGAGAATGGACAGTGAACCAACAATCACAGAAATAGCTAAAGAATTGCATTTGTGAGGAGAGTTAGGAGAGGAAAAGCTACTGCTATGACAGCATCCCATAGCGGATCTTGACATGGCCCAGGTCAATGAAGACTTCTTTAAGGAAACAATGTTTGAGGATGAAGGAGAAGAGGAGGGAGAGGAGGCTAAGTGAAGGGGAGGGGGAGGTCATTCCAGATAGAAGGAACAGCATGGACAAAGTCCCTGTAATGAGACTGGAGGAAGTCTACCCTGTCTGGAGTCCAGAAAGTGAGAGGAGCAGCGTGGACCATATGATTGCAATGGGGTGGGGCCCAGATCACACAGGACTTTGTTGGCCCTGGAGTGATCCTGGTGTTTATACAAGAACAAGACCAAAGACTGAAGGCCTTCTTTCTCCCCTTTCTCACCCATTTCTCCTCCTCCCTTCTCCCTTCTGCTCATCATATGCCATTGCCTAGGCTTCTGGGTCCTCAGCCAGTGTAACAGCTGCTCCCAGAGTCTTTTTCCTTCTCTCACTATCAGTCTTTGACTCCCAAGATTTTTTGATCTGAAGTGAGTTCAGAAGTCATTGAGACCAGTCCCCTTATTTTATACATAAGAGAAACAAGACCTCAGACAGCACAAAGGCCAAGGCAGACGCGGGCTCTTCCAGTCTCAAGCCCTGTGAGGATTGGAAAGGATGGAGCTGCACTATCAGTAAGACAGTCCCCAGCTCATATGGAAATTTATATAAATTAAGTTAAATAAAATTATCTCAGTTACTTGTTTGCCCAAGCAACACTCCAGGTGCTCACCATCTGTATGTGGCTGGGAGCTACCATACAGGACATCACAAGACACAGAACATCTCCATCATTGCATCCATCACTGCAGAGAGTTCTGTCGGACAGTGCTGCTATCTAAGCTTGATATAAAAAATCCAGAGGAAAGCATAGTGGGAGTGGAGAATTCAAACAGCTACAGTTCATTTTGCCCGGGGCCCAGGGTGGGCATGGGCCATGATCCTCCCTAGCAGTCTTGCTCTTTTCCTGAATTCCGGCTGCGGCCTCTTTATAGGCTTGGGCTGCCCCCGTTTCCTGTCATTCACTCATTCCGCAAATAATCACTGCACACCTGCTGTGTGTCAGGCACCAAGTTGGTGCTGAGCCTGCAGCAGAGAATTGGCTGTTGTCCTGGGGGAGACGGATGCTTACAGCACGGCGATGCCATGAGGCGAGGGCTTTGAGGACATGAGGTCTAACCTAAGACCTGAACAGTGAGTAGGAGTTAGCTAGGATGAGGTGGAGGCAGAGGTCGGGTGGGGGGAGGGGGAGGGTAAAGGGAGGGTCTCCAGAGAGAAGGAATGGCGTGTGCAAACCGATAGAGAGTGTGTTCGAGGAGCTGCAGGTAGACTACAGAAGACGGAGGAGGTCAGAGTAATGGGTAACCCTCACAAAGGGATCTGTGAGCAGGAGCACTGAGGGGTGGAGCGGAAGGGTTTGGGGACTTGAGAGGCACATCTGTGGCTCCCTGCAGAAGCCTGGCACCCCCAAGGCCATTTAGGCCTGGAGCTGGGTGACGGGCCAGGGAAAGCCAGTCTGTGCCCCACCTGTCTGTGGGGTGGCAGACAACGAAGCGGCATCTGTGATCATCAAAATCATGGCTGCACACTTGACATATGTGACGTGATTGAATCCTCACCACCCTTCTAAGAGGTGGGCACATTTGTTACTCCAAAGTGAAGTGTACAGGCATGAGTAATAACATTCCAAAGGGGTGGTGAAGCCAGGGCCCCAGTCCACACTTGACAGACTAAGCCTAAAGCCTGAGCTCTTGATGCCTCTAGGCTTCATTCCCGCCTGCTCTTTGGCTACTCCTCCATGCACACTGCACATTCTGATCTAGGTGTACTGTTCACTGTCTACCGAGCTTGCCCCTTCATGCCTCTATGCTCTTCACATGCAGTTCCTGCCACCAGGCCTGCTCTGCACGTCTTCCTCTGATAAAGTCCAGTTTGCCCTCTGCACCCAGCCAAGCAGTCAGGTCCCTCCACAACTAGGCTGCCTTGGGTCTCTTGGATGCCACCCACCAAGATGGGCTGCATGCCCTTCATGGGTTCTTACACCCCTGAGTGTACCAACATGTATGCCAAGGGGAACCCAAGGTCACAGGATACCTGAAGCACCCATTACACTATATGATCTGGTGGATAAAGCTAGATGTCTCTAAGTATACTTAAAACACACCTCCCCACACCTTAAATTATAGCAAATATGGACACAATGTCAGAGCATGTAAAATCTGCATGAATTGTTAAGATAAAATATGGGGATTTCAAAGACATTTTCAGGTTGGCTGCTTTCAACCGGGCCCCCAGTTACCCCTAGGGGAAGCAGTTGTTTGCCTTTGCCAATAGGCGACTTGCTGGAAAAGTCTGGGAAGCTCTGGCCTGTAGAAGGTAATGATTTATTTATATTTCTGTCTCCTGAGCCAAGGCGGGAGATCTCAAGGGCAGAGACTAGATCTGATTCATCTGAGTCTCCAGTGCCCCAGCAGATATCTGAGCACATGCAGATGCCCTTTGAATAGTAATAATGATAATAATCGTAATAGCTCACACCTATACCACTTACCATGTGGCAGGCACTGTTCTATGTGCCTGACGAATATTAAGTTAGTCCTCACAACAGCTCTGCTGCTGCTGCTACTGCCAAGTCGCTTCAGTCGTGTCCAACTCTGTGCGACCCCATAGACGGCAGCCCACCAGGCTCCCCTGTCCCTGGGATTCTCCAGGCAAGAACACTGGAGTGGGTTGCCATTTCCTTCTCCAATGCATGAAAGTGAAAAGTGAAAGTGAAGTCACTCAGTCGTGTCCGACTCTTCGCGACCCCGTGGACTGCAGCCCACCAGGCTCCTCCGTCTATGGGATTTTCCAGGCAAGAGTACTGGAGTGGGGTGCCATTGCCTTCTCCACACAACAGCCCTATGATGTAGCTATTATTATTCTCATTTATAGTTGAGGAAAGAGACACAGAGAGGTTCAGAGTCTTGCCCAAAGTGACACAGCTATTAAGTAGTAGAGTGGGTGTATTAACTTAGTCTAGCTCTACAGCCCACATTCATGCTACATTTTTCTTTATGGCATATTCATTGAATCAGTAAATGAATGAGTGAATCAGTGAATTTGCCCAAGATAATGTTTAAATCTGTTTAACAGCAATAACAAAAGAAAATGTGCTTAGGTCCCATTATTAAGTGAAAAGATCAGTAGTGAAATGTTACATCAAATTTGACTGCCATTATGGCTACATAAGGAAAAGACTATCATTAACTATATATATGTATATATATATACACATATATATAGTTATATTGTTATATATATAACTGTATATATAATATATATAGTTTTATTTATATATATATATATATATATATATGTATGTATCTCCACATTCTCATGGGCCATTTTCTGGGTCATTTCTTATTTAATTTCTCCATCCTTAAAATTTCAACAGCAATGTTACATTACTTTTGTAATTAAAGAAACTATTATCTCATGATGAATTAGAAGATAAACTAATCTTTATTAGAGGAAAAGGGAGTCTCTGGATATATATATCTCCCTGAAATTCTTCCACTTTTATTGTTTTTTTTGTTTCATCTTTTTACTTTCAAGTTTTCTGAGGTATTTTGTTTTACATGGGTCTCTTCTATTTAGCATATAGTAAGTATGTGAAAGTCACTCAGTTGCAACTCTAACTCTTTGCAACCCCATGGACTCTATAGTCCATGGAATTCTCCAGGCCAGAATACTGGAGTGGGTAGCCTTTCCCTTCTCCAGGGGATATGCCCAACCCAGGGATCAAACCCAGATCTCCCACATTGCAGGCAGATTCTTTACCAGCTGAGCCACAGGGAAGTCCAGGAATACTGGAGTGGGTAGCCTATCCCTTCTCTAGGGGATCTTCCTGACCCAAGAATCAATCCGAGGTCTCAGGCGGATTCTTTACCAACTGAGCTATCAGGGAAGCCCTTAGCATATAGTAGAATTATTATTTTTTATTCAATCAGAGAAACTTTTTCTTTTAATAGGTAAATTTATCCAACTTAAATTCATTGACATATGTTCGGTTTTAGTTCAGTCATTTTATTTTATTTGCATTAAAAATCATTTGATATGTAAGTTGGATTTTCTTTGCTTTGTGTTTTTATTCTGAAAATTTGGAGTTACTCTTCTATTTTTAGAAGTTACTCTTCATCGTTAATCTACAACTTGAGCTCATTTTAATCTACCATGAGCACTGACTATGGGCCAGACACTGTGCTAATTATTCTTATATTGTTACCTAATTTTAAATCCCCAATATCCCTATAAAAGTAAGATGCTCTTATCATCCATTATTATACCCATTTACATGGATGAAATGGAGGCTTAGAAAGAAGTTAAGTTGCTTCAGGTCAGATGAGGTTAGTGGCTGGTGGACCCAGGGTCACTCCCAGGTTTGATGCCAAAGCGTGCGCCTTATCCACTGTTCTCTAGGTCCTTCTCTCTTCCCCAAACATGAGGCCTGGTTTGTTGTTCCCAGGAAGTGGGGTTGGGGCAGTTCACTGACACTCTTTCTGCCTCAGAATAAGGCCTATGTAACCTCCTCATACCAGAGCTTGGCCAACACTGAAACTTTCGCCCTTTCCCCAAAGCCTAAATTCACTATCCTTGGGAAGTCAATCCCCTGTCTGGTCCCCTTAATTTCCCCCAGGTCCATCCAGTTTCCTTACCTGGCCACCTGGTTGATGACAGGGGCGAAGTAGGTGGGCCCGTAGAGCTGCACTGTGCGTAGGCTCTGGAAGTAGCTCTCCAACACACCCTCGATGCCCGCGCAGTTGGGGTCCTCATCATTGTTGTTCTGTCAGGGAAGATGCCCTGCTGGACTGATCCCAGCTCACTCTTGCCTTTCTCCACCGCTCTTTCATACTCCCCTCCAGACTCCAACCCAGCTCCCCTTCCTGCTCTGCCACCCTCCCCTAGATCCTGCTCTTCTGCATGTCCTTGACCCTTAGAAGAAAATCTAAGCAGAAAAATTTTGTCAACTTGGGTGGGCCAGATTCCAGAGTGTGGAGTCTAGGCTCTGGCCCATACTGTACCAGGGGGAACTGGTGGGAGATCCGTCCCTCTGGAGGGAGCTTGGCGCCAAAGCCGTAAGCTGGGAAGAGCTTGTCACTGTCATAGTCCTGGATGATTTCTCCCACTGCCTTGAGGGCCATGGCATAGGCACTGAGCTGATAAGGACTCATGTAGTGCAGGGAGGTGGGCTGCAGGGGATTCCCTGTAAGGAAACAGGAGCCCCACCTCATGGTCATCTTGATGATCTGTCTGTTCACCTGCCTGTCTTTGTATGCATCTATGCGCTGCCTATCCATTCATCCACTCTTTATGCTGTTGTTGGTATTTTGTCTCTAGGTCATGTCCGACTCTTTCATGACCCCATGGACTATAGCCCGCCAGGCTCCTCTGTCCATGGAATTCTCCAGGCAAGAATACTGGAGTGGGTTGCCATTCTCTTCTCCAGGGGATCTTCCCAACCCAGGGATCGAGCCCATGTCACCTGTGTTGGCAGGCAGATTCTTTACCACTGAGCCCCCAGAGAAGCCTCTTTACCCATGTACTCCTTCTTATTTCACTCAGTCATCCAAATGTTCATTTTCAAACTATCCATGTACGAACCCCTATATCTATCCATCAGTTCATCCACCTGCTCATACATCTATTCACCCATCCACTGGCCATAAATCCATCTACCTACTCACCTCTATCCATCTGCTTCTCCATCTTCTTATCCAGTTAGCCACCCACCTGTGCATCCAGCCAGCCAACCTGCCATCTATCCACTTGCTCACCTGCCATTTCTCTTTCTTTCCCATCCATCCATATAACCATATTCTTTTGTCCATCTACTCATTCATCCATCTCTATTCATCCCATTCATTTACCTGTCTGTCCTCATATGGATCCATCCACTATCCACCTGTCCACTCATCTATTTTCCCAGTTTAAACACCTGTCCATTTGTCCACCCACATGCCAGTTCATGCATCCACCTCTTCAGCCTATTGTACTCACTCAGACCCATTGGCTCACACTGTTCATCTATCTACCCACACAGTTATCCACCCATTTACCTGTTCATCTGTCAGTACACTTCTATTCCCTCCCATCCATTCATTTACTCGTCCACTTCTCAAGCTACCTAGAGCTATTTATCCTTTCAATTTTCTTTGGTCCGTTTACCCACTTACCTTTCTGTACTCTCCCACCGTTACCTCCACAACACTCCTGCCCCAGTATTAGCCTGACTGGGCCTGGCCTCAAGGCTGGGCTTCCTGGATAGGTTAACTCTTATTCCCAGGTTTTAATTCAGGCCTATCCCTAACAACTTCTTTAGAATCCCTCCACACCCTGTTCCCCCATCCATGCCTCACCATTAGAAGCTGTGAAGTCAATGGCTACTGTGAAGTTCAACTGTGTCCTGTTGGGGAAATAGATGGATTGAGAAATGAGGGACTAATACTTACTATACCAGGATTTCTCAAACACTTGTATGCATCTGAATCACATGGGAGTCGTGTTAAAAGGCAAATTATGATCTGGATGGTCTGGGTGGAGCCTGACATTCTACATTTCTAACAAAATCCCAAGTGAGGCAGATGCTGTTGGCCCATGGAACACACTTTGGGGCGTGTGTTCCCACATGCCCCATTTATTCCTAAATGCCTACCTCATGACATAATATGCATAATTTAATTTAACCCTTACTATAGTCCTAAAGTAGTAATTAACATCTCCATTTTACATTAAAATCAGGTTTAGAGAAAAAAAGTACCTTTCTGAGGTCTGCTTGCATCCACTAAACTAAGGAAAATGTCCCCTACAGCCTGCTTGTCTTTTCCTTCTCTCTTGGCCTCTCCCTCTTGCCTAGCCATATCTTCTGTCTGGGCTGCAGTAAGGCTACGGGAGACCACTGGTCTGTCATCTTCCCAGGGGGGCTGGAAGCTAGGGCTGAAAGGCAGCCCTATGGAGAGAACTACGATGGACAGCACTTTGCACTTTATAGTCTGCCACGTGTTTTCAAGATCTCATCGGATCCTGACCATTAATGAAGAGTAAAACTGAGGCTCAGAACTGGGAGAAACTCGTTGCTGGACTTTCAGTCCAGAGCTTGGCTGTGACTCACCCTCCCTTGATGTAATCGACAAAAGTGAACTCAGAGTCCACAGAAAAGGAGAGCAGCGTCACCTGTGGGACAGAAGAGGCAGCCCTGCTACTTGGAAAGGGTGGTTGCGCTAGAGAAAGGGAAAGAGGCACTCAACTCCAGCCCCTGACCCACCCTGTCCGATTTCTGAAAGGGCAAGAGGGGAAGCCATCAGAAACATACTTGGGTTTCCAAAAGTACATTAAATCATGAAATAAAACTTAGGGTTCCCCCCCAGAAAAACCTGCAAGATTAAAGATCAAACAAATTTCCTTAGGTGAGGGGAAAAACAAGAATAAAAAACAAAACAAAAGGAAAACTGAAATGGTGCCACCTTGTATCCAACATCACTATGTGCAAGTAGTCTGCACCCATAGCTCTCCCATACCCTCACCGAGTGGTCATGCTGTGTGTCCCCATTCTGGGGACAGAAACGGAAGGATCCACAGAGGGCCAGAGCTCTAGGGAGTACTCACGGTTCCCGAGTTGACGTATTTCTTCTTCTTACATTTCTTCCGAGGGTTAAGTACCTAAGCGCAGTAAGGTAACGGTGATGGTGGGACACAGGGGAAGGGAAGCACAGACTGAGCGCACTTGGGGTGGAGGCCTGGGAAAGCTGGGCGCGGCTGAGCTCTCACCTCATACACGGTGAACTGGTTCTGGGCCTTGCTCAGCTCTCGGTAGCTGGTGGTGAACTCACCGATGAAGTCGTGGCTGCAATAAGGCCAGGGGCAGGTAAGCGACTGCTGCTGGCTTGGAGCCACCCCTGAGACCAATCTTTTACCCTCACTATCCCCTGCCGCTACTTGGTCTGCCAGGCACTGGGCCTTGGGTCAGAAGAGAGACCAACCTAAGAGGGAGAGAAGGGAAGAGACGGTGTCCCCGAGAGACAACTGAGGGGACCTGGCATCTGTCGTCACCATCTCTGGCTCCCAGGGCTACTCTGGGGTTCCTAGCGAGAGTGCTACATATTTCAGGGAACTGTTTGGTTTAATTATAGGAGAGGGCAGTGCTACCTTCCATCCCGGTCCCAGTCATACACGTCAATCTTCACCGTTCTGAAAAGTAGGAGATAAACATAGGCTAGGTTTGTAGGATAAATCTGAGACACCCCCACCCATCTAGTCAAGATGATCTTGACTATACACAGATCATCCTTCCATCCATCCATTTGTCCTTCTGTCAACCTTCCTCCCATCTGTCTTATCCATTTATCAGTCCACGAATGTACCCAGCTGTCTACTGACACTATCATTATTACTACTGCTGCTGCTATTTGTACCACTATTACTATTCTTTACTACTGATTTTAAAAAAATATTTTGGCCACACTGCATGGCTTGTGGGATCTTATTTCCCTGACCAGGAACTGAACCCAGGCCCTCAGCAGTGAAAATGCAGAGTCCTAACCACTGTACCACTAGGGAATTCCTTTGCTTCCCCAATGGCTCAATAGGTAAAGAATCCACCTGTAATGCAGGAGATGTGGATTTGATCCTTGGGTCAGGAAGACCCCCTAGAGTAGGAGATGGCAACCCACTCCAGTATTCTTGTCTGAAAAATCCCATGGACAGAGGAGCCTGGTTGGCTATAGTCCAGAGGGTCGCAAAGAGTCAGACACAACTGAGTACACACACACACATTCCAGGCACTGTTCTCAGCACTTTCACTGACTAATTTAACAAGCACTCTATAAAGCAAGTATTAATACTAT
Organism: Cervus canadensis; assembly: GCF_019320065.1. Classification (NCBI taxonomy): domain Eukaryota; kingdom Metazoa; phylum Chordata; class Mammalia; order Artiodactyla; family Cervidae; genus Cervus; species Cervus canadensis. Next base: position 42,367,630 of record NC_057407.1, on the reverse strand, counting down.
TATTACTTTTGAATAAGGACACTGAGGCCCAGAAACTAGTAACTTGACTAAGGACCATAACAAGTAAATTGCTGAGCTGAGATTTAAACTCTGACATCCTGGTTCCAAAGACTATGTTCTTTTTTTTTCTTTTTTTTCAAAGACCATGTTCTTAACAGCTATGCCTAAGTCATCTTTTATGGCCACTGACCTATGCAGCAGTTCATTCAACCATCCATCCTGCTATCTAATCACCCTTTTACCCATACAAATTTACCAATCAATTACTTATTAAACTCTATCACCCATATAACTATACATCCCGCCCTTCAATGACTCACTGATACATACAAGCGTCCATCTGTATCTCCACGCATCTACCCAACCAAACACTCAGCCATCTGGTATTTGTCTATCTAATCAACCACTCGTCTACATAACCATCTATTTATGGGCCCACTCACCTATCTTCATACTGCCCATTTGTGAATTCATATGGTCAGCCTATCCATCTACTTTACACTCACCCATCCATTCCCTCTACCACCTGTTCATCTGTCTATCCATTAATGTACCTGTCATTCCACCTGTTTACCCTCCTACCTTTTCAGTCACCCCTCTGCCTCTCCAACCAACCATGGATCTCTCATATACCCATCCAGCCTCTCATGCATTTAGCCATCCATCCATTAATCCACCCATCGTCTATCCATCCACTAATCCACCCAGCAGTCCATTCACTCATTCATCTGCTATCCATTCATCCATCCCACCCACTGGTCCTCTTATACATCCATCCACATACCCATCTATTCATGCACCAGTTTATCCATTCACCTGATTATCTATCCATGTATCTGCTCATCCACTTATTGATTTGCCCTTTCATCCATTCATCCATCCACCCATCCATCTGTCCATCTACCTATTCATCCATGTGGCTATCCATCTGCCTTCCCAGGCACCCATCTCCATGTCCAAAACTCTGTCTCACTGAGCAGGATCCTCCAGTGCTATTATGGCACTTCTACCTTCATTCTTCAGCCCAAGAACCCCACTCTCACACCCTTGTCCCCTTACTCCTTAGCTTATACTGACGCAGACCTGTCATAGTCTCCATTGCACAAGGCCCGCACAGGGATGCTGAAGGGCTGCCATACAGGATTCAGTGTGTTTTTCACAACCTCTGTCTTGTGGCAGATGGTGAACCTGGAGAGGACAAGAGGACTGGAACCTGCCTTTGGGGTAGGACTGAGCCCAGAGACAGGGCCTGATATGCTTGGTTTAAGCACATATTGGGTGCTGCCTTAAGTGAATTCTGGGCTCAGGTCCTGATGGAGTCTACGATGTCCCAGCCTAAGAGCCCTCATGGGCCCACGGCAATAGAGGGAGCAGTGACTCACGTGCCATCCTCATTGCTCCTGTAGAACACGAGGAAGGGGTCTGATTTCCCAAAGAAGTCCTTCTTGTCCAGTTTGTTTGCACACAGCTGCATGGTGGCAATATCCTGTGGATGAGGTTGGACTATTGATGCTCGAATTGCCCCCAGACTGAGACAGCCCACTAAAGGGAGTTTGGGGAGAGAAGAGAGCCTCCTGGGTCTAGCATGTGGCCCTTACTGACCCGACAATTGCTAAGCTCCTCTGCAGTCAGCAATATGGTCCCACACTTCTTGCCTGGTACACCCCTGGAAGCAGAAAAAGCCTATTTGTGAGGGGGGAGAGTAGGAAACAAGGATTGGGGTGGCCAATCTGGGATTGGGTAGGCCAGGGGATTCAGTTTGCCGTTTATTGACTGTCCTGAGTGTTTCCATCTCTGGTGGGGTAGGACCTGACTTGGACTGGGGAGGGTCTCTGGTCTGGAAGGAAGGGGTTAATTTAGCCTGTGTGGACATCTCATAATGGTAGCATGGGAAACATAGGATTTAGAGTTCTGGGCAAGTTGTTTTTCCTTTCCTTGGGCCCTTGGTTTTCTCTTTATGTAATGGGAATCTTGTCTACCTCTTAGGGTTGTGAAAAGATCAGAATGAATGTATGGAATAAAAAGCAGTTGGTAAGCTTGGTAGATATGAAGGTGGTTCTGTTTCTCAAAGCAGACTCTGCTTATATGCCAGGCATTGTTTTAGGTACAATTTGGCCAGTTGGCACCTTCCAGCTCTGCCAGACCCTGCCTTCAGGGAGTTTCCAGGGGCAGGTGGGATGTCAAGGCCAATAGGCAAGTAGAGCGTGATGTGATGCAACAGTCCTGAATGAGGAAGAGCAATTATTACCCAGATCTGGGGCAGAAGGACTGGTTTGTTAGGTCAAAGATGCTGTGCTTTCAGAAGATTGTGAAGAGTGAGATCGGAAAGACCAGGGCAGCCTTATCCTCTTCTGATCCAAGAAGGGACACTTGCATATGCCTGGACACCCATCCCCAACTTGCTTTGGGTCTCCAAGCAGTCAGAGGCCTTGTGGATATGGGCCTGCCAACCCTAAACTCCAGGAGAGCCAAAGTGTGACAGAGAGGAAGCTAGGTTGGGAGTATTCTCAGTTCAAGTTTTGATTCCAACTTGCCATGTGATTTTCGTCATCTTTAATATGAGAATTTGAACCATTTCGTTGGCTCTTTTGATCTCTGACTCTCTGTGCTTTAAAAAGATAGCGTGTAATGAGTGCAGGGACTCTCCACCTGCACACCCAGAAGCGAGTCACTGATGCTACTGCCTTCTCACTGTTCTTTCTCTCCTTTATGTTCTCCCTCATCTCCTCACCCAGTGTGAATTCCAGTCACTCTGGACTATAATAATCACTCCCTTGCATCCTACTCCTTTCCCCTAGCCCTTCTCTCACTTCTGTCTACTTATTTGGCAGAACCACAGCCTGAATTAAATTCAGTTCTCTGCCTAACCCATACCACACCTGTGCAACTGGATATGGCCAGAGGAAAACCCACACTCATTTTAGATGTGTGACCAAAAGGGTCAAGAAGGTCCTTAATCAGACTGTGCATTCTGAGTCCCTTCACTCTCCAGTGCTGTGAGATGGCACTTGCACTCCTCCTCCTCTCTCCTCAACCCAAAAAGCCTCCTCCTCCATCCTCACTCTCAGCCAATGACCTTGTTTCCTACTTCACTGACAAAGCTGAAGCAACCAGAAGACAGTGTCCACAGACCCACCAGACACCTACCCTGCCTCCAGTATCTTCTCCCACACGAGGCCTTCCTACCGTTGCTATAAATGACTACCATGTGCCTATTTATCCCTCCCCTGTGTGCTACATTCCACACCCTCCCTCTTGCCTGTACAGAGACATCACTCCAGCAACTGTCCCCCCCTTTTTTTTGATCATGGCATGAGGCATGTGGGATCTTAGTTCCCCGATCAGGGATCGAACCTACACCCTCTGTGCTGGAAACAGAGTCTTAACCACTGGACCACCAGAGAAGTTCTTTCCCTTTTTGTATTATGTCAGATTTTCAGATTCTACTAGATCATTCCTATTAGCATACAAATGTGATATAATTTTTTTCAGGTTAAAATATTACAAACCTCTTCTTGATCTCACTTCCCTCTCCAGCCACCCCTCCTTTTCTCTTCTCCTCTTTGCAGTAAAATTCCTTGAAAGATTCCTAATTCCCATTTCTCCCTTCCATTCTCTTCTAAACCCCCCTAACCAGGCTGTTATCCAAACCTCTTCTTCAAAACTCTGACAAGCAGAGTCACCAGCGACTGCTGTCTTGCTAAACCCAATATCCAGTTCCCAATCCTCACCTTTCTTGACTGCCACGGCATTGACATGATCAGCCACTCTCTTGTCATTGATGCACGTCCTTTGCTTCCGGGACAGCACCACCCACTCTCGGTTATCCCATTTCATTAATGCTCCTTCTCAGTCTCCCTTCCTAGCTCCAACACATGGAGTTTTGGTCTTTGGTCTTCTCTCTCTCTCCTCACTCCCTTAGTGATCTCATCTAATCTCATGTCCTAAAAGAGCATGTAAGATTTATGTTTCTTATTGCCTATTTGACACATCTACTTGTCTAATAAAAATTTATGAAATTCAATACGTCATACTGAACTCCTCATTGACTTCCTCCCACAACTTACTCCTCCCTCACCTAAAAAAAAATCATCTCTATTTATGGCAACTCCATCTTTCCACTTGTTCAGGCCAAAGGCCTTGGTGTCATCCTCGACTCTTCTTATTCTCTCACGTCCATATTCAGTCTGTCAGGAATCTGCTGCTCCATCTTCAATTTATATCCAGAATCTAACTAATTCTCTCCTCCTTCACTGCTGGCACCGTAGATTATTTCCACTTTTGCCTCCCCCCGCCGCAGGATGTAGTCTCAACCCAGCAGCATCCTTTGAAAGCAAGTTAAAGCATTCCTCTGCTCAGAACTCTCCACTGACTCCCAACTCAGAGTAAAAACTAAAGTCCTCACAGTGGCTCCCAGGCCCTAACCGTGAATTCACCAAGCTCACCTCCTCCTTTCTCCCCACTGCTTACCCAGTTCCACCTACACTGGCCTCCGTGCTGCTCTTTGAACACATCAGACTTCTGCACAGGCAGTTTCCTCTCCTGGAACATCCCTCCTCCAGATATCAGCACAGCTCACTCCATTACTTTCTTCAGATTATTGCTCCGAAGTTACCTCTCCATGAGGCCTCCTCAGCCCTCCTGTAGAACACTGCAGCACCCATCACCCTGCATTTCCGGTCACTCTAATTCTGTTCTACTTTCATTCCACAGCACTTCATGTCTTCTAGGACATTATGTAATTTACTTATTTATTATTTCAGTTTTGTACTATTTCTCTCCCTCTTCTGTTACATAAGCTCCCTGAGGGCAGGAGCCTTTGTTTCGTTCACCACTGCAACCCAAGCCACTTGAACAGTGGCTCATATAGAGTATATGCTCAGTAGTGTTTGTGGAATGGATAAATCCTTGGTACCCAGCCCAGGGTATAGCATACAAAATGTGCTAATAAATATTTAGTGAGTGAATGTAATGTAAATTCCAGAGAACTTGATTTAGTGAGGAAGACTTGGAAGTGGACCTTAAAGGTTGAATCAGATTCAGAAAAAGAGTGAGGAGAGAGAGTGAGAGAGAGAGGAGATATGTCAGGGCTGAGAGTGACTTGAGCAAAGCCCTGAAGATTGGATTTTCCCAGGAGGTGATGGGAGCCATTGAAGGTACCTGACCAGGGAAATCCCAGCCTCCAACAATACACAGTCAGCTGCATCTTTAGGAGAATTCGGAGGCCCGCCCCTCCCCCATTCCCCTTCAGGTTCAGCTCACGTGAGGGGTCGCTCAACTCGGCTGCCCTGGCCTCCGATCACCTCTCCCAGGGCCAGGAACGCTTGGCCCAGGAAATCCTGCACGGGGATACAGAGTCAGCGAGGACAGGAGCGGCTGGTGGTGAGAGTCCCAGCCCGGCCCTGGTGATGATGCTGCACTGACCACTGTGACTGGAGGCAGTGGAACCACCCAGCCAGGGCTTCAGAGGAGGGATTCGGCCAGACAAGCCGCCCTTCTTGGTCCTGATATCTGGAGCCCACGGCCTCTACCCTGCCAAGATACCATCCCACCCCTCACCTTTCACACACACCACACGCTGACCCCGCCCAGCCCCATTCAGCCTCACCTTCTGAGGGTCCCAGCAGCAGTCGAGAAGGAAGAGTAGCAGTGAGTAAGAGGCACAGGCGGGAAACCGAGGCAGGAACAGGAGAGGAGGGCAGGGAGGGCAGGTTCGGGGCCGAAGAAGGTCGAGTCGGGTTTGAGGGGTAGGAGGGTTCTAAGGAGGGTCGTTTAACACACAGTGAGCGCCGCCTGTGTGCCCAGCCTGCCCGTGAGGGAACGGTCGCTCACCGGTTTGGAGATGTTGGTTTTGGAGTCGACGTTGTACCTGGGAAGAGAGTGGGACCAACATGGGGCGGGGGTGGTGGGAGAGAGCCTGGAAAAGGGGTCCGATTTCGAGTCCAGGTTAAAATTGTGGGTGGAGGGTGGGGCAGTCTTGTACCGGAATTCAACCTGGACCTCCTTTGGACAGGAGTCGGGGTCAGAGGGAGTCAGACCTAGGCGAGGTCAAGTCCGGGGCCTGCTGGGGGCAGGGTCACCTCAGAGGTGGGACTTAGAAAGGGGCGGAGCCAATTAAGGAGAAGGGTTGTCAGCAGGACTAGGCCTGGGGAGTGGCCAACCTAGACTTGGGGGCGGCGCTAAGCCTAGAGAGGAGTCCTTCAAAGTGCCACCGAACTGGGCCTGGGGGTGGAGCCAGGTGGGGGGGGGGGGGGGGGCCCGCTGGGGGGCGGATCCAGGTTGGGGCAGGTCCAAGCCGGGTTTCTGGGCGGGGCTCACACATCGAAGCGCAGGTTTTGCTTTTCCTCAAAGAAGTAGTCGAGGACGAATTTGCGCACGAAGTCTGGGTTCAGTGTGTTGTCGATCACCTCGGTCCGTCCGAACTGAATGGGGAGTGGACAATCAGCACGGGGCCTGCTAAAGGGGACAGGTGCTTCCCAGGCACGGCCGTGGACTGGGTGAGGGTTCTAGGACTTACCTCCCGCCACTCCTGGCTGGCCCGGCTCTGCGTGTAAAGCACCACCACTGCAGGCGGGAGCGGGAGCGGGGGCGGGGAGGGAAGGACGTCAGGTCGGCCCGCCGCCCCCTCCCCGCCCCTCAGGTGCTCTCGGACCCCAAGTTCCCTCCCTCCCGACCCTGGTGCCGCCTACTGGGGTCGGACTTGGAGAAGGTGTCGAGGTCCAGCAGGTTTCTAGAGAAAGAGACAAACAGACGGACAGCGAGTGGATCATCCTGGAGCCCACTGCCGGTACCCTACCCAGAGGTGGGCACCTAGGGAGGCACGGGGTTCAAATCACACCTCCCTCCCCCGTAACTACACCCTGCCGGGGTCCCGCGTTATCAGCACCCTGGACAACACCGGAAATCTCAGCCTAAGAGCTGTTTCTCTGCCGACTGGACGCGTCCACACTGCCTGTAAGGGCCCAGGAAAGAGGGTTAGCCCCCAGAACTTTACCCTGCTGGGGCGCAGATCCTACTGGATCCCCGCGACCCATCCCTTCAAGCTGCAGGCTGAGCCCTCTTTTGTGGTTGGGGCTATTCAAGGGAACCCCCTCCCCGCGTCCGCTAGCAACTCCCCTGAGTCTGCATCCGCGATTTTCCCCGGCCCGGATGCTTCTTCTCCTGGGGTCTACCCCCTGCTCGCGCTGAGCCCCTGAACTGGGTGGTGCTGGGGCAATGCCTAAGCCCTCCCCAGCACGGCCCGCTCACCGGCAGGACACGGTGATTTCAATCTTGGTGGCCGGGACGCTGCGCTCGGAGGCTCCGCTGAAAGACATGGCTGGTCGGGTGGCCGGAGCTGCGGGAGGCTGCGAGACGGGGGCTGCTAGGGGCGGCGGTGGCGGCGGCGGCGACGGCGGGGCCGGCCCATGTGCCGCCGCGGCGGTGGCGGCGGAGGCTGTGCTCCCTCCAGCCCTGCGTGCGCTCTGGTTGCTCGCGCCTTCACTGTGGCCGGCCGCGCAGCGGCTCCAGATGGCAATGCAGCCCCGCCCGGCCCCGCGGGGGGCCCCCACCCCATTGGAGCAGCCTCCTGTAGGCCAGGAACCTTACACAGATCCGAACTCCAACTCACTAGGTGGGAGAGTCCTCCCAGTGCATCTCCCCGAGGAGAGAGCCAGGCCTGCCCCCACGAGCGCTGTCCAGGATGCTGACCGGCATCCTGGATACCTAGTGGGCACCGGGGTAGACTGCTCTTCCTGAACTGCCCCTCAACAATCCGCTCTTCCCTTTGCCACTCCGGCCCTTCCTCAGTCTCTGAATAGGCGTAGGTACACATTTGTTCTCCTTAGCTGTGTGACCTTGGGCAAGTTACTCAACAACATCTCATTGGCTCAGTCAGTTCACTGCTAAGAATGGCCATAATAGCACATACTTGAGGTGTTGTAAAATTTCATCAAGATAACCTATAAACAGGATTTAACGTAGGGGATTATAAACAGTAAATACTCAAGAAATGTTCATTGGTATTATTTCCCTCTTATGGGCATTCACACTAATGACCTCTTCTGTGTTTAGAGTCAGAGGTCAGTAAACGGTGCACTGTGCAAAACCTTTTGTCCATGTCTTTGAACCCACATGACTTCATGGTGTTCGAGATGAAGACACTCTGTGAGGATGCAACTCACTGCAGATCACACAGTAAATGACGGTGGTGGTCAGCCAGGTTCACCCTCCCCATATCACCTACTGCCTTCCAGGCCCTGGAAGCCAATTCCTCACCAAATGCAGGGCCTGCAGGTCACCTGTACCAGGAGCAGACTGTTTGCTGAACTTGTTAATGATAGATTACTTGGGAATTCCCTGGTTGTCCAATGGTTAGGAATCCCCACGTTTTCATTGCTGAGGGTGCAGGTTCAACCCCCAGCCAGAGAACTAAAATCCCAGGGCATGGCCAAAAAAAAAAAAAAGAAAGATTCCCCCCACCTCTTTTTCCAGCTTAATGAAGAACTCAGCAACTTCAAGTCTAAATTTCAGGCAGCCCTGTAAATCTGCATGGATCAACAGGCTCCCCAAGTGACTGGGGCCCATTCAGGCCTGAGGACCACTGTTCCCACCTTAACAGCCTACTGCTATATGTTGCCATCTCACTGGAGACTCTCATGGCTCAGGAATTAAGAGGCACATCCAAGTCTCCAATCTCTTCCTGCTTCCTATGTTCCTCCATCCCCCCTATAAAAGCTCCTTCTTTTAGCAAAAGGAAGCAAAGTGAGAACCTTCTAATCAACTCCACAAAGACAGCAACCAAATGATGATGCAAGAAAGTAGCTGTTCAAAAAGACTTTGATTTCATTTTGTGATCTGTGTTAAACTGCCTCATTTTCAGTGCAGGTGACCCCTCCTCCCCAGGACACAAGAATGGAAACTGGAGGTCTCCTCCCCCAAGACCCCAGGGAAACGCTACACAGTTCTGAGAGTTGACAGGAATCCTGGCAAAGACTAACGTGGGTGGGAGGCAGTGACGAGTGGGTCGGCAGACACCAGTCAGGAAGCTGGGGGTGGGAGAACCCCGTCCTCGGTCCTGCTCAGCTTCGGGGCTGCCGTGTGCATGATGGTGAAGGGAAGTTCCCCCCGACCTTGAAGCACCCCTTGGCTGGGCATGGCTTTGATTCCACTCAGGTGAGAGAGGATCAGGAAGCTGTCGTGGGCTGGCTGCTTCATAACGTGCTGCTGCTGGTGCCCCGGAGTCCAACGCCACGGACAAACTGCTCCAGCAGGCCACCGATGGCACCAGAGGGACTGGGGGCTGCTGCACGAAGCCCCACTGTGCTGCTATATGCAGCCAAGAAGGCTGAGCGCACCTCCTGTAGCCGGGTCTCTCGTTCACTCAGGGCTGTAAGTCTGTGGGGAGGGAGGGAAAGAGAGAATTAATGCATTATCCCGGGGCAGGATCCATCATTCTCGTCCTTACGCCCCACTGGCTGTCCTGCATTCGCCAGTACAAGGCCAGCATCTGCCCCTGGCCATGCTGCCCGTGCGGTTCAGGCCCCAAACATTCAGTCCTGTTCACATCTTAAATTCTCCCTCAGGCTGCTCTTCCTACCTGGAGAGGCCAGAGCCCTCACCTTTAGTCACTGCAGTTCCCAGGGAAACCTCTAGGAAGGGGCTGGCTTTTCCAGCAGGATTTCCTTTCTGATTCTATCTACTTTTCCTTTCCTGGCCTCTACAGGCGCTTATCACAAGTCAAAAAGGGTAACAAAAAGTGTGAATTCCACATGAGACTATCTGGTAACCTGAAGGGTCATTCATAGAAAAGGGCTGAGGTACCAACCACACACAACCTCTGGATTCAGTTATGAAGTCTAGGGGCAGGAGGGATGGAATTAGGGAAAAGGTCACAGACCTACATGAGATGAGCTCTCACGTTCCTATCCACCTAAGCACCAAGACCAGCCCTGAACACCAACTCCCTCCAAAATTTCCCCTAAGAGACCAACGTCTGGGTAATTCTTCCTGTGAATCTGTCAGAAGCAGCAGCGATATCCCCAATTCCCAAGTCCAGATGACTGGTACCTGGGGCCTGGGGAGCACATTGGAGGTATGAGGATAAATGACAGTCCAGGGCTTACGTATGGAGATAACAGACCCCGGAAAAGTAGACTGCTGGGAGTGGGGTGTGTTTATGTGTGCTTGTGTGTGTGTGTGAGAGAGAGAGAAACACCAGCAATAGCAGAAGTAGCAGCAAGTTCTAGGGCGAAGAAAAGTCAAATAACTGTAGCAGAAGCACAAAGAAGTGAGGCTGATCCTGGACTCCTGCAATACCATGAACAACTCCCAAGTCTCTCTTGGCATGTGGGGGAGATTCGAGGCCCTAGATCTTCTTTACTTCCTAATTAGTTTTCACATAGGCTGGAGACCATGTGTGCCTCTTTAGCTTTCCCTCAGAGCATATAACCAGGAGAAATTCAGATTAGTAGTTCATATTCACAGGACTACCTGAAGGTCCATATGTGTGCATTTTCACTGCCCCCTATTTTGGGAGGCAGAAAGGGAAAAGATCACAACCTCTTTTAGAAACAAGATACCTGGAGCCCAGAGAGGATGTGATCCGCTTGAGGACACAAGGTGGGCAGAGCTCCTCCAGTGTCATTCCCTCTCAAGATATGAGCGAGCAGGCTCACAGCAGTCAAGGGTTCAACCCCAAGACAGAACTTGTAAACCTAACAGCTGGGATTTGGATTTAATTTCTCTCTGACACCAAAGCCAAAGCACTGAACCCACATACTATGTGATCTCACCAGTTATCAACCCTGAGCCCATGCCCACCCTGCAATCTCAGAGGCCATGGGATCATGGAGAACCTAGCCCTCCTCTGGGAAACCACCCAGAACCTGAGGAATGGCTGGGAGCACAGAGAACTACCTAAGGCATTAATTACAGGATCCAGGGCTGAAGCTGCCCATTTCAGTGGCTAATGCCAGGTAAGTGAGGGTGCTATTATGCAGCGGCAGAGATGTCAGCTTCCTGCAGCTCCTAGGGTGTTTGGCTTCAATAGCAAGAGCCTACGGAAACACGAAGAGAACTATGTCTTTAATTTTTCTAAGAGATCTTATTTCTGGCTTAAGGGAGTGGCTATAGAGAAGGCTGTGCCAAGCCCTAGAGGCCTTTGGAGTCCTTGGGCTACTCCTGAGCTGCAGGGCCAGGGCTTGCGAGGACCATCTGGGAATCCCAAGGTCTGGCCCCTGCCTGCCCTAGGCAGAATCTGTCTCAGCTTCCAAGGGCAACCTGCCTCCAACCTGTCAGTACTGGAGAGTATGAGCTGATCCTGAAGGTGGTGACGACCACCTAGCACCTGAAGCTCATTCAGCCCATGGCGGGGGCAGTGGTGGGTGGGGAGTTGAAGGCCCTCAGGCAGCCACAGCCGAGAAGCAGATCCTGCTCCCCAGGCCACCGGAGGCTCCCTGCCATCTGACACCCGTGAAACAGCAGAGCAGGCAGAGGGCAGGGCAGCCTGAGAGGCAGCTGCTCAGGTAGATGCACTGCTTGAGCTGGAGGCCCAGTACTGGAGCCTCGGAGGGAGAGGAGTTTATAGGCGTGGGCTTTAGTATGCCCGTCCAATATTCTTTCCTGACCAGAGGCAAAAGCAGATGACAAAAGGGGCCAGGGAACAGCAAGGAACCCTCGGTTCTGCTTGGGAGCGCAGCCCTTGGGCTAACCCAGCTCCATTCTGGCTCTGTCTCCACCATACACCCACCTTCACTACCCCACTGTTCTGCTTTCAAAGGATTCTCATGTCAGGCAAAGACTTGGACCGAAATAGCATCCTCTATAGTTAGAGTCCAGCCAGCTTTCCCTAGGGGTGTGCCCCAAGACACCCATGGATGGGTGTCAGAGGCCGGGGAGAGTGAACACACTCCAGCACCCTTCCTGAGCAGCCCATCAGCCCCCTTCACACCTCAGGGGGCAAGACCAGTGAGGTATACGTAGTGGAGACATTCAGGAGGGGCAGGGAGCCCAGGCCAGCTCCCTGGGGCCAGCTGCCACCTCATTCCTGGCCAGCACTTGACTGCTTGCCGGCTTCTGACACAGGCAGGGGAAGGGGCATCCTGTCTTCTTAAGCAAGACACTTACAGACAATTGTTAGGGAGCTCATCCGGGAAGCTGAAAGGGAGAGAGGAGTCTGTGTGCAGGACAGCCCGTTCCTGAATACTGCCACAGCCTGTTACCATCTGCCAGCTGCCAAAGTCTGTGGAGAGAGGGGATCCGGGCAGGGGATGGTCCACTGATCTGGGGCAAAGAGGAGAGAGAGGGGAGATGATGTAGTCAGTCATGTGCCTGACAGGGGAGGCCCTGGAACAGTTGGGGTGGGGGTGGGGCTGTGGTAGCCCTGGGACCTGGCCACAGGGGCCTATTGGAAGAGCATCAGTAGAGTCAACCACTTTCTCCCAAAGTGCAAAAACTGCTGCATAGCTTATGACCAAGAGAGAAGAGTCAAGACCAGAAGGCGGGCTTAGCTGTGAGGACAATACTTCATGCAAAGATTCACAGGAGCAAAAGAACAAGAGCAAAGCATGGTGACAAAGGTGAGCCAGCAACCAAAGCCAGGGATCAGGGCGTGCCTGCTCTGCCTGACCGAACAAGGAAAATCTCAACAGCACCACAAGGAGGGGAGCAAGACTGCTCCAGGAGCCAGCGAGGCAGGATCACCTCACATTCCTGGCATGGAGACGGGCAGGGTGGGCAACGCAGAGCCCAGGATCACTGAGGTCCTATCGGAGAGATGAGAGAATGAGTCTCCTGGGGATGGTGGACGTGGTGACCTAGATTGAAAAGGAGGGTGACGGGTGCCCTGAGCCCCACCCTCTTCCTCTGCAGTGCCTTTCAGGAGCCAAAGTTTGTATTCACAAGCATCAACCCAGCAAACTCACTGGCTATGCCCAGAGGGGAGGGATGAATCAGGCAGCCAACCTGACAGCTTCACCAGACCTTTTTCAAACAGAGGTTTGCGGGATGTGGGGAAAGGAAAGCTGCACTGGGAATATACCACTGCCACCAGCTCCCCACGCACAGCCAAGCCTTCTCTGCCGTCTCTGGACAGTGGCCCAGCCGGTAGGGGTGGGGGAGGAGATAGGGAAACATCAGACAAGGCCCTTCCATCAGCTACACCAGGTCCCTGTCCCCAGAGGTGCATCATCTTTGATGCTTGACCCTTTATCCTTTAATTCAAGAATAGCAGAAGGTTTTCCTGTAGGGACCCAGAAACGGAGCAGAGGCATGAATCGTGGTCTAGGGGGTGGGGAACTGAAAAATGAATTGACCTTGGCCCACCCAGCTGGCTGGTGTCAAGGACTCCTAGACTGAGGTGATAGTCCCCTGGGTCCCCAGGCCAGCTTTATCCGCAAGCAGCGGTCAAACTGAGTGCAGCTCTGGCCAGCATTACATCTCTGCTAATCCTAAACCATCTCCATCTTAGAGGCAGAGAAATGGCAGCCCAGACAGGGGAAGACACTTGCCCAAGGTTCCACCACACTTAGTGAGTACAAGAAGAGATTTTTATTTTTTAGAGCCAAGTTTGATTACGGTTTTGTCATACAACAGAATCACCTTGAGACCAGGGAAAACAGATGGCTGTCCATATTAAAGCTGCCATGAATTGGAATCTCCTGAAACACAGGGACTTGCCATATTCCTTGCTCCTGGTCTACCCTGGAAGGTATGTGACGACAGGGTGTGGATGAGGACAGGATGTGGGCTGCTACCTGGTGGAAGCCCTGGTGATGACAGAGCAGGGCTTCCTTCTTCCCAGGTGGAGAAGCTTGGTGGCCAGATGCTGTATCTTTGGTGATCCTTAACTGTTTATAAATCAAACAGCTGACTAACACTTAAGAGTAAGCTGCAGGCCACAGTCTGGGGCCAGTCCTGTGCTTTCTCTGGGTCATGCTGGAGTCTCATGTCGGTGCAACCCCTCTTGAGGTCAGCCTGGCTCCACAAACCTCATCTATTGCTCCAAGTTTAAGATAAGCATTCTTTTCCAGTTTTGGGGAAAACAATTGTTAGACAGCAAAGTGTTGAGGGAACGAAAGTAACGTGAAATAGAGGAGGATGGGCAGGATGAGGGACGTCTAGAACAAGGAACACGGGGGTTCCATGCTCCTAACCCCACTCCCCAAGGCTATCGAGACTCACACTTCCAATGGGAAAAAGACAGCTAGGTAGAATGTGGTTACAGACAGGTTCCCAGCAAGGGCTCCTGGTCTTCTAGGCTACCTTCCCTGTACTTCCCCTGTCAGGCAGGCAGCACCGCCAGGCAAGAGCCATGCTTGAAGCAGCCAGGGGACAGCTGTGGCATGGAGTAGGCCACATAAATAGCAACAGGATGCATGATCCCAGGGATCACAGAGTAATCTCAGCAAGCAGCCAACCATCTTCTGCATCTTTTTCAAGAGTTGAGTACACAGGCTCCAAATGAACCTTTCTATTTGAGGCTTTTGTCAAAGAAAGGGTTGCATAGTAACATAACCACTGAGTTCTTGGGTTTGAGAGCAAGGAGCTATACGAAGCACAGAGGTACTCGTAAGTGCCAATTTAAATTAGCTGGTGAAAAAAAAAAAAAATTAGCTGGTGAGAGGGGATGCCCTAAAGATGACAGGAAACAGTCACCAGAAGGAAGCAACTGCACCTGCCAAGTGAAAGAAGGAGGGAAAACCTTCAAGTTAGCCCCAGTGCACAGGTAACGCAAGCAGCTTTAATAAGCCCCATGCCCTTCTGCCCTACACCTTAACTCAAGTACACACAGCACCCACCTCCACCCATCTACCTACAGGACTGGAGGGGACATGGGGCCAAGCCATCCTCAAACTGGAAATTGGTAAAGCTGACAGTGCTTCCAAAGTCACCTCACTTAAGCCCAAACTTCTGAAGACAAAGATCACTATTCCTACTTTAATGACGGGATGAAAAAAATGAGCTCAGAAGGGAAGTGTTCGAACTCAGCAACAGCTAGGACAAGATTTATCAGATCTGAAAGATCATCAAGTTTCCCCCAGCCTGGACTTCAAGCATTGCTGTGTGTGTGTGTATGTGTGTGTGTGTGTATACCAGGGACCTCTGCATTCCTGCAGCAGCCCAAGTGTGTGTGTGTGTGTGTGTGTGTGTGTGTGTGTGTGTGTGTGAACCAGGGACCTCTGCACTCCTGCAGCAGCCCAAGTGTGTGTGTGTGTGATCCAGGGGGACCTCTGCATTCCTGCAGCAGCCCAAGTGTGTGTGTGTGTGTGTGTGTGTGTGTGTGAACCAGGGACCTCTGCATTCCTGCAGCAGCCCAAGGAGAAGACTTTTGAGGCTCCAAGTTTTCTCTTACCCATCTCAGTCTCAAGCTGGCCATGCCTTAACGCTCCTCACCACTCATCCCTGGTCTGGACCTGTAGCCCCAAGCAAGAACCCATCAAACATGGGACAGGAACCCTATGTGTCACATAAAGCAACCTGGCTTCCCCACCTCATGAAACACAGCCTGGGACATAGTCCATTGCTTATAACAAGCAGCTAGTAGGTGGGGAAGGATGGGGGAGGAGTGGCTATCTGGGGAGCAGAGTTGGTGCCTATGTTGTCACTCAGCCATTCAACCAGGCTGCTGGAAGTCCCTCAGGCAAGTTCACCTGCTCTTCAGGCAGCTTGGCCTCCAGCTGGGCCCAGCGATAGCATCCTCCCACCCCAGGCAAGGACGGTGCAATGCTAGCAATTCCCAGCCCCCGAGATGTCTGGCCCTGGAGCAGAGACCAAGACCGTACGGAGAGGGGCACCTTACTGACCAGGCCTCAGGGAGGCGTCCTGCCTCTTCCCAGCCCAGCCCTGCAGATGATAAGAGATTTAGCAGTGGTCCAAAAACACAACTCAGAAGCTACTGTAGTGACAACTAAGGATACAAAAGGGCCACCAGTTGAGGGGTACGGGGTTGGGACTGGATCAGAATCAGCACCCCACAGAACCTTCTTCCTGGCCCGACACCTATTTCTTAACCCTGGACAAAGCTCCCCCAATTTCTTTCCCAGCAAGTCCTACCTTAAACGAGCTATGCTAATATGGACGTGGTTGGGGGTGGGGTGGGTGGGGAGGAGAGGGTGGGAAGAACTGAGAGAGGAGCACTGAAACATACACATTGCCATGTGTAAAACAGGCAGCTCGTGGCAAGCTGCTGTGTAGTGAGCCCAGCCCAGTGCACACTTACGGCCGATTCACACATGGTAGTGTGGGAGAAGCCAACACAACACTGTCAAGTAATTATCCTCCAATTAAAAATAAGAAAAAATTTAATTAAAAAAAAAAAGATACACTGGTAGAATTTAGGACTCTGCAGCATATGAAACCCAGAGAATTCATATTATTAGGGGAATTTTGGCTGTCACACATAGCTTTCCACACAGCTCCTCCTGCTGCATTAAAAAGCTGATTGGTTATTGCTACTGAAGATTAGCAGGAAAGCTAATGACAGGATCCCTCAGGCACTTTAAGATAAGAAAGACTAAATTAATTTTAATGTTAATGGAGATACATAATTATAATTAGAATGCTCCAAATCAGAATCTAGTCTTTCAAAACCCCTGGCAAACAAGCATCCAATCCGGAACTCTGTCTCCTAGTCCAGCCTGGCTACAAGCAAGCACCGCCAGAACAGCCCAGCAGAGCCGTCAGAACAGCCCACACAGCCATCCACCCCATGCTTCTCCAAGGCCTTGTGCCCCATTCTGGTCCAGTTATTCCAGCCGCCTCCGCCAGGCTGCAGCTCACAGGGTCCCAAGTTCAGGAGGACACCCCCAAGCCTCCCAATCCTCCTCAGCCTTCTGGACCATCCTGGACCAACCATAAGCATTTGAGCCCAGTGCAGGCGGATAACCAATGGGGAGACAGAGGGGAAGTGATCACAAAATTGGAATGAATGTCAGGAAGAAGAAAATGATAAAGAGCTAAGGTGTTTAGTGGGGTACTGCCTCAGTAGGGGAGCACTAACAATTGGACAATTAAGACCAGGAGGACCCAGGAGTCTAGGGGAATCTTCTGGTTTCCTTCCCAGTTGTCCAGCAATGTTGCACAGGCAGAAAAGGAGGGATGGTGAACAAGAGCTCCAGCCTGCAAGAGTGAGGGTCACGCCGTGCCGCAGCAGCCCCCCAGCAGCCCTGAGGAAAGCTGACACAGGGACACGGGGTGGCACCAAGGATGTGAGCGAGCACAGCGGGGGGGCTTATCTGCCGGGTGCCACCTCTGCTCAGCTGCCTCCACCAACCCGTGGGGACAGAGGGGCTGCGGCCTTTGCCTACCAGACTCAGCTACAGCCCTGGCAGACATGGCGGTGCTCGGAGTTGAAGGGCTCACCTTCAGAGGTGACCCCTCTGGACAGTGCAGCTCCTACTCGCCTAGAGCTGACCCGCTCAGCCTGCGAGGGGAGGGTGCGCTTCCCCACCTTCCTCCAGTGCCTGTCTTTGCCCAGAAAGGAAAAACCAGAGGATGGCGAAGGAAGGAGATTTTCCAAAGTTTCAGGTCTTTTCTTATATAGTAAGTTTGCCACCTTTGGGCTCAGTTTCCTCTTTGGTAACATGTCTGCTACAAGGAAAGACCTGAAATTCTGGAAAATCTGACAGAGCTGGACTTGAATCTGGAGTGGACTTTAACACTTATGATTTTTCTGCTGAAGGTCTTTTCTCCATGGCATTTGTTAAGGACCTCTCAAGTCGCACACTGCTCTGTTCTTTCCAGAAGGACCAGACATTCTCAAGGCTTTAGAAAACAAAATAAATCACAGGATTTCTTCCTTGGCTGTATGACATGGAAGGTATGAGGTCAGTGAGGAAATCCTTTCCCCAAATGCCAGGCCATCCCTCAATCCTAAGCCTGCCCGGCGCTCAGCTTTAATCTCACCAGAGAAACATCATTTCGGCAGCACATTCCAGGCCCACCTGTCCGTCCTGGCTGGGTTGCTCTCTTGCTGGGTGAACATCTTATGAGCTTTGCCCCAGCCACACACATCTACCCTGATTCCCTACTGTCCATTCTCTTCCGTGCCCCGCCAATTCAGACAAGGAATGGGAGAGCCAGAAGCAACTCAAGAGGACCCAGCTCCGTCTCTTTAATCGGAATGTGGCATTCACAGGGGCTGAGACCTGGCAAAGGCAGCAGGCGGTGGCCGCCCCGACTCCCTGTCCATCACATCACAACTGCTCCACCTTCCCGACTCCCCATAAGCCAGGGCTCCAGGAAGGAGGGGTCTCAGACTGCTCTGTGAACCTGCTTTCACTCTGTACCCAAACATGAACCCATCCTCCAAACAGTGGGGGAGCCTGCAAGTCTGTCGATCCCCTCTGGTCTCCTGGATATACCACCTACCAGGCCTCGTGCCCTGGAATCCCATGCTCCAGCCTTATCAAGAGGGAAGGACTTTGGAGCTCCTCACCTGGGCTTGGGGACCTCCAGGGGACTGCTACCCATCCTGAAAAAGTTGTCAGAATGGTTCGAGGATGAGGAGCTGGAGGACTTGGCTTCCACCAGACCCTGGTGGGGAGGCAGGCGGTCCTCGGAGGGCTGTGGCCGGTTCCAGAGCATGCTCTGTGGAGAGGAGGAGTGGCTCTTCCTCCTGTGGTGGGAAGACAGGGCTGCTGGTGAAGGACCACCTCAGGCCCACCCTCTGCTCACCTGAGCTGAGTCTCTGGGCCGTTTTTACTTTCACCGGAAAGTAAAAAGTTCACCACATGAGAGTGGACACACTCAGCACTCCCCTGGGCTTGGCCATGGGCAGCGAGAGCTGGGTCTTCACAGAGGGACTATGGTGTCCAAACATACTGACCTACTGGCCTCACTGCACATGCTGGGCAACAGATTCTGAACAAGTTTTAAAACTTGTTAAAGTGTTGTACAAAATCTCGAGCCCTTTGTCTAGGGAGAAAAGTCATCTGATTCTCAAAGGAGCTGACTGTCAAACAAGCTCCCGATCCGCAACCATCATTTCGTACTCTGTACTTCTTTCTTTTCCTAAGCTTGGCCCCACCTCCCAGGCAACTGATACAAGGGAGTGCCCCCACGAAGTCCCTTTAACACCCTCCCCTCACCCCACCCCATCTGCCCAGCCCTGCAGCTTCTTCCTTTGTCCCACAGGGAACACTGGCCCTTGATGCTCTTGGGCCAGCATGGCAGCATCCCTCCCCAACCAGATGGCTGGCCTCTGAGGCCCAGCAGAGACAGCAGGGCAGGCAGCTGAGCTCTCAGGCCGACTGCTGGGGCCCCTTTGTTCCTGGGGCTCCCTGGAGCTGGAGCCCTGGCTCCCAGCTGTTGGCAAGCTCAGTTCCAGCCTGGCCCTCACCAAGCTGCCTGAGTCTGTGCTCCTGCGGGGACCAGCTCCACAGTCTCATAGGTGAAGCTCCCGGCGGCTCCTGGGGAGCTCTCCATGACTAGAGAGAAGTCACTGCCAAGGCTGGTGGTGCTGCCACGGTCCTTCCGCCCTGAAAAGAGGCCAGGACCATCAGTCAGCACGTTATCTTCACCTATGAGGGGTCCCCCACCTCTTTTACACCATGCAACTGGAAAGAGAAGTTTCTAGAACAAACAATCCCTATGTGGTCTATACTCAGAAAGATGCACAGAGAAAGTCTGCCGGGGCCCATAACTCACTCAGCATGCAGATATCTTCCACGGTGAAGCCTGCATCCCGAGCTGGCAAACTCTTCCTCCTATAAACAGAACCCAGAACAATGAGCTCCAGATTGGATTGGGGGTCTCCTCTGTCTCCCACTATGCTGCCCAACTGGAAAAGCAGCTTGAACTCAGTGGAGACAGGTCCTACCTAGCCTGTTGCAAAAGGCCAAGGCTCACTTCTGGGAGGCCAGCAAAGCCTGCTTCTTGTCAGCATGGCCCCTCAGAGGTCAAGTCTGGCCCAACACATTAGGGGCCTGGACTTGGAAGGTGAGGGAACACAGCATAGACAGCAACCCTCACAGCGGTCCTAAAGCAATCACCAGGCCTAGACCCCTGTGTGTGCCAAAGTGTGAGCACACTGCTCCGTGGTGGGGGGCTGCACAGACACACCTCTGCAGCAACTCAGGGAGAATTCTGGCCTCAGAGGTGGTGGCATGGGCAGCTTGGGGGTCTCCCCATCCCTTCCCTCCAGCAACGTGCCCTGCACCCCTAGTCACAAGATGAGCCTCTTCACCCTCTGGCCCTCCCCAGTTACCCCTACATGCCCTCAGAAGGAAGGCAGGGATGGAAGGCCAGCCTGCCCAGCATGCGGGGAAGCAGGGCGGGGAGACCACCCGCCCTAGCATGGCCCCTCGCAGTGCACCTGCCTTCCAGCAAGACTAGGTCTCTCCTTACCTCTGTGTCTTCAGAGCAGAGAACTCTTCAGAGATGATATGCTTCAAAAAATTGAAGCAGAAGAAAAAAATCTAAGAAACAGACCAAAAACCAGCACACATGAGAAGATAGTCTTCTCTGGGGAGAAGGATTCAGGTGGCTAGACTCCCAGGAGAGGGCATCCAGGGACCCTGGTCACCCCTGCCAGACAGCAGCCCTGCTCTGGGGACCCTGTCAGATATTCTGGTGTGGAAGCGGAATGGGTGCTAGAGAGGGCACAGCAGTTCAGGCAGGCGTGCCTGGGCTGGGCAAGGAAGGAAGGGACTATGTTTGCTTCCTGAGAACACTAGAGGGTAAGCCAGGGATGTTTCAAACCATCTTCAAGTTCAACACATGTGTTCTCAAGCTACTGAAAAGGATGAAGATAATAGCCGCTTCTCCCCCTCAGTCTCTCCTGAGAACACCATGCAGACAGGGTCACAGGGAAGGACAGCTGGGAGAGAGAATCTGGAGGCAAGACACAGCAGGAACACCATGGAAGGATAAGGAATCAGATTTCGTAGGGGAAATACTCAGGAACAGTGTGGTTCAGGCCCACAGACTGCACTGCTCAGAGACCAGGGTCAGGATGAAGGCTGAGGCGGGCCAAAGCAGGCGGAGGCCCTGAATTCTGGCCCCACATCCACATCCCTGTTTCTGTGGGCAAACGCCCTCTTTGCTTCCAGCCAGCACCCACGTCCATCCAGCCTCTGCGAGGTACACACAATGCACTGTCTCTGCAGTGATTCTGAAAGGTGTGGTCCATCAACCCCTAACTTGGGAGAAACACCTACAGAGTATCCCAGAGCCCCGTAAGATTTCCTCAAAAAGAGGAAGGAGGGCGCCAAGGTCAGTACAGTTTGAAAACTTTGTTACATAATTTCTTTTTTTTTTTTTGGCTTGTGGGAATTTAGTTCCCTGACCAAGGATTGAACCTGGGTCCTCAGCAATGAAGGCATGGAGTCCTGAGCGCAGAGTTCTAACCACTGGACTGCCAGGAAATTCCCTCTTACATAAAATGAAATAGCTGTCATCATTACAGACTTTTCAGACTTTAATATGCTAATGTGCTCGGAGAATCTCAAAGGCAAAGGAAGGGTACAGAGGGCTGTTTAACAAGTCCCAGACTTTTGCATGTTTTTAAAGTATTGGTATCTTGTGTGTGTGAAGTGGGAGGGAGGAGAGGGGGGCTAAGAGAAAAGCCCACCTTCTGCCCACCCTCCTGGCTGAGGAGACCCTCTTGGTTACACTAAGACATGGCCAGGGTTTGAATCCAGAATCCACTGGGCTCAGCCGCATCCCCCGCCCAGTCCCTGAGGTGAAACCTGGCCTGCCTCAGCGGGTGGGGACAGCGTGGCGGTGGGCGCGCGGCAGGCCCTGGGGCATCGGCACCGGCACGGCTCAAAACGAGAGGCTGTAGAGGGCTCAGTGTGCAACCTTCCGTGCCAAAGTCACCGCCTCTGACAGTTCACGGAGGCCTCTGAGGAACAGGCTTATGAGCTCTGCAGTTCTGGCAGATGCGATAAGTGCTCAGAAGAGATTTGCAAGGGGAGAGGAGCAGCTGAGAGGGAGGAACAAAAGAAGAAGGTGCAAGATAAGATCCCAGAAAGAGGCAGCCTCAGGAGGGGAGAAGGATGCTTCAAAAAAATGGGGGGTGGGGGTGTGGAGAAAGAGACAGCACTGCGTGCAACTCCCACGCTGGGCATCTGGACTCGTTCTCCCTGTGAGGCGGCAGGATGGACACCAGGAGACTCAAGGTTAATAACACTTTCCAAGGTCACCCAGGTAATAAGTGGCACAACTAGGGTTCACACTCAAGTCTGACTCTAGGTCTGCATATAGGGAAAATAGGCTGAAAAAAGAGTAACAAGGCGAAGGTTACAAAAAGGATGCTGTGTGGACAGGGCAGAGAGGAGGAAGGAGGGACAGTGCCCAGACAGGAAGGGGACCCAGGGCCCCTGGCTGGGCCTGGGCTGGTGGTGAGGAGGAGGCACGACTCTGCCTGCCCGGATGGCCCTAGAGCTTAAAGGTGCCGAGTGGGTGTGATGAGGACAGAGGCCAGGGAAGAGATTCTGTGTTTCAGCTGTAAGGGTGAGGGGCACAGCAACGACTTGTAAATTGGTTCCAAAGCTGAGTGCAGAAAACAAGGTCAGCCGTAAAAAGGATGGCAGAGAAAGGGGACGAGGACTGACATATGAAGGTCACAGGTGAGTGTCCTTCCTGAGAGTGGGGGACTGAGGTGCATCACGGGGGGCTGTGGGGCTGGATTTCTTCCTGCCACGTTGCCTGACCCCAGCACAGACCAGGCAAGGAACTGCTCCCAAAGTGTGGACACCAAACAGACCGCCATCCTGTCCCTCTCCAGGGAGGTACAGGAGCCAGAGCTCGCAGAGCCCTGACACGTGCTCGTGGACTGTGAGCAGTACCCACCTCCTCTCCTTTGCTGAGTCGATCTACCAACATGTGCCTGAAACAAGAAGGCAAGGAAGTCAAAGCCAGGAGCAGGCAGGCAGGAGGACGGGGAGAGCCTATGGCTCTGGCCCCACAGCCTCAGGGGGGCCTGACCAGTGCCTCCTGTCTTCCCAAGCGGGTGGGACTGTCTTCACCTTCAACCCTGTCACAGGAGCCCCCGCACCCACGCACATACTTGGTTCCTGAGGCACTGCCCCCACCCCACAGCCTGCCGTCCATCCCCCGAAGGCTCACCCAAAGAGGAACCAGTCATAGGCCACTGTGAGGTAGAGGATCTCAGCAGGCTTCAGGGACGTGTGGATGAGCCCGTCCTGGAAAAGACGTGTCCAGATCAGACAGAGGCCCCCTCCTGGCCTCAGGGGCTGAACCACACCCACAACCCCCTGACAACCAGGCTGCCCCACAGCCCAGGAAGAGGGTCAAACTTTACAACTCCTGCTCTGGACACCTGAGGTCCCTCATGCCAAATCCTCTCTGCTTCTGAAGACAGACTCAGCGCTCCCCAAGAGTAGACCCTGGAAAGGCCTCTGAAGGCTCCCTGACCCCCAGCCCAGCCCATGTGTACTCACAGCCCACAAGGAAAGGCGCAGGAGAGAGATGAAGAGGGGGGTCCGGTCCCAGCCTGAGATACAGTGCACCAGCAGCCCGCTGTCGTCTACGCAGAAACACAGGACAGGTGGCCCGGGAGAAAAGCAAACACAGGCTGATGAGAAGGGGCTGTGCCACCGCCCAGGCCTGGGGTGAGATCCAGGATACCCCAGAACCATAGCATAGCTCCAGGGGCAGGCATGGGATGTCCCGCCAACCCCACCACTGTTGAAGGATGGGCACTTGACCCAAACGAAGACAATGAGTGTGAGCTCTGGGACAGAGACCGTGTCTCTCTTCTGGAGGAGTTAAGACAGCAGGAGACAAGTCTGAAACGACTGCTGGTTTTGAGCTAACTAAACAGTGGATATGAGACAAGGAGAGACTGTTTCTGCTGTTTGTCACCTGACTCTGCTCTTCGGCCTTCTTGGTTATGTTGTTCAAGCAAGTGCAATCTCACACAAGTCCTGACTGATAAGGAGAAGTCAGAGTCAGACTGCCCCAGGACACTGAGCATTGTGGGCTCATCCAATCAAAACAGTCAAACTGGCTGGAGCACCATCTGGAGAACAGGCCTGCCATGGGCTTGTGTGTGACCAAGAAGAGGCCAAGACTGACTTTCTCCCAACTTTCTGAACTGGAAGAGGCCACTGCAGCCTCACACAAAAGGCTGAGGGTCACAGCTCAAAGGCCAGCTGAGCCAGTGTAGGAACATCCTGTGTGTGCTTCAGATTGTAAGTTCATAACTTTGTTTTATAGGGTTTCGAGGACATGGAATAAATAGGCCAATGATAAGCCAATCCCCATATCCTTCTCCCACAGAGCAAAAGGCTCCAATAGTCACACACTGGTGCTGTCAAGATCTGGGAACACCCCGAACATCCACGGGCTTGAGACAGGCTGGAGCGGACTCACCATCATTGTTAATTATGGAAAGCAGCAGTTTCAGGTAGTTTTGTGTTTGTTGCACCAGGTCCCAACTCTGTTGGAAAAGAAAAAGAAAAGGATTCCAGGAATAGGTATTTAACTCAGAATGAGAATTTATAAAATATTTTAAAAATAAAAGACTAATAAGAGTTATTTTGGGGCAAGAAGTACCCCAGTTCACGGTCACAGGCCCCGTCCCAGACGCACTGTGACTTCACTCTCACATGTCCCCGCCCCCTTTCCCACGGGCCCCACCCTCGGGGTGCTCCCTCCCAAAGGGAGAGTGAGGAAGGGGAAGCCATCAGCGGCCCGGGCCACCACACCCCCACGCCCACTAGCAACAGCTGGATATTAACCTCCTCTGAGTCCTGGGCTCCAAGCACGGCTGTCCAGGGAGTTAACAGAAGTCAACAAAGAACCTCGAGCCTGTGGCCATTATCACCAAACGGCAAGAGCCACTTCATCTGCCATTACATCATAGAAACTAAGGAAAATGTCTGCCTTCTCATCAATCGCTTCTTTACTGCTACTCACTATACTGTCTTTCGATGAATAACAAATGCAGTCTGGCAGACAAAACTTTTAAAACAGGAGGCCCATGTGGCAGGAGATAAAAAAATAAGCAAAAGCTTATTAGAGATCGGAACCTCTGTTTTAGCCCAAACAAAAGGTCTAAACTAAACACTCTGAGAAATAGCCCACTTTGGAGTCCGGGACTCCACGGAGGGGCCTGACCCAGTTCTGTGGCCCCCTCCCCCCCGAGCTGGGGACAGTCTCGCAACACAACTGCTTCTCAGCGTCTGGCTGTGCAGAGAGGCCGCGGTGAATGCCAGCAGGAGTGCCCCCACGGGGAGGGTGAACACAGCACCTGTAATTGGAATGGTTTTCCCAGGAATTTAAAACAGGCTCATTTACCTGACCCTCCCACAGACCCTGGAGAGTCCTGACCCACTTTCAGTGGCTCCAGAGAAAGCTGCTGCAGCGCCACATTAATAAAGTTATTACCCATGGCAGCTTAGGGGTCTCTCTGCTTGTCTGGTTCAACGTGTCAGACACACCACTGTCCAGATTTCCTCCTCACTGTGAATCCCAGGGGAGGAAGAGCAGGAGAGGCAGGAGACTCGCGGCAGATGCGCAGGGTGGTTGGACAGGTTGGGGGAGGGCTGCGGCAGCCAGGAGATGGCAGGGGGCCACCAAGGACGAGGCTGCAGGGCCCCCCAACCACAGCAGCTGTTTGAAGGGGACACCAATGACCAGGAAGCGCCAGCAGATGCTATTGGCCATGGCACCGAGGGCGGGGGCAGGAACCACAGACTGGGGAGCCCTGGGTTGGTGGAAGCCCAAGATCACACAGCTAAGCTGAGCTGGGGTCTGGACCCAGGCCTGTGGTCAGTCACACGCTACACTGTGATGTCTATTTCTTCAAATACTAGAGTGAGGAAACCAATGTCTAAGGAGAATGTGAAGAATGTGAATGTGAAGGAATAGAATGTGAAGAGGACCCTGGAAATGCATGAAAATCTACACTCATTTCTGACTCACCCGACGTGTGCCGTGAAAAAGCCTCCGGCTGCAGAGCCGAGTACCACATATCTAGCTTACATTTGTATGCCTGGAGTACTCTCCCCTGGCTACCAAACTCCTACTCATCCTTCAAAGGCCTAGCCCCATTATCTACATAGAGAGTCTTCTTCTGTAGCCATAGGCCAATAATCTTTCTACACAGATGACAATTATGCTGTTGTCTCTTCTCCTAGACCAAGTCCAATGAGGGCTCTGCATCTATAAGGCTTAGTGCTTAGGGACTAGGAGGTACCCTTGGAAAGTTCCTTCACTGCCTGTTCATGGTCAGGGGTCTGTGTGAGGAGAAGCAGTGGCTGGAAGGGGTCTTTGGGCACAGAATGAAAAAGCAGAGCTCTAGGGCATTCCATTCGGCTACTCAGAGGGCAGCACTGCTCCTCGTGCGCTGGGAACACTGCTGTGAACACCACAGTGGGCCTGGCCCTGGGACACAGCGGTGAACACAATAACCCCAGCTCTCGCGGACGCAGGGAAGGGAAGGCAAAGTGAACTGCTGCAGGCGTGCTGACTAAAAGAAGCCCTGTAAGGTGCTGTGGAACCATGTAATGGGAGGTGAGCCTAGCCTGATCCTCGGGGACCATTAGGTAAGGCTTTTTAGAGATGGTGACATGCATGTGAGAAAAGGGTTTAAGGAAAGCACCCAGTGTTTCTGGCATAGAGAACAACACGTGCAAAGCTGGAGAGCATCTTTCCTAGGGAAGACGGCCAGGGTGGCTGGAGGAGAGGGAAGGGACAGCCAATGAGTCACCAGAACAAGCTCGGGCCACGTGGAACTGGTGGACCATGTGAGGGTCCTTGGACTTCTGAGGATAACAGGAAAAGTCAGATGGAATTTGGAAGGACGGAGTGACAATGACAATCTTGGCCCGTCACCTAAGTACTGCTCTCTACCAGGCCCTGTTCACATGCTTTACGTTCCTTACTTCCAGTCGGCTGCCCCTCAATGTGGCCCTACTCTCAGTCATTAGATGATGGTAACCTGCATTAGGCCAGTGATATGAGACGGAAGCAGGAAGGACTGGAGAAAATCCCTGGGGCAGAGACTTAGAGAACTGATGGGAACTAGTCATCGATGTGAGGGATAAGAACCACCATCCCCAACATTTTGAGTTTGAGCATCTGGGTAAATGGTGGAGGGCCTGGGAGTGCTGTGGGTTTTGACAATTCCATTTTGGGCAGCTTGACTTTCAGGTGTCCACCTGACCGGACACTTGGGAAAGACTGTAGGTGCAGATCGCCAAGTGAGGCCTGGCCCAGAGCCCCGGGCCTGGGTGACCTGGCAGAGGGTGAAGGGAGTGGTGATGGGTGGACCTGGGAGATGAAGAGTCAGCGCAGGGGCTGAAAGGACCGAGCTCATACCTGGCTGAGGAAGAGGACGCAAAGCGCAGTGAGGCCAACTGGCTGACCAACACCAGACAGCAGGCATGGCTGGGGGAAGCCCTGCCCCCTACCCTCATGCCTGGGGCTTTATGAGTGCTCACTCCCGAGTCAGCAAGCCAGGAGTCGCCCCCTAATCATCATCACTAAATTGGTCCGGCATTTCCGTTAACCACTTTCATGCAGTGATCATATCTGAACCTCACCACAGCTCTGAAACATTGCTGTCAATTCTGCTTTCAGAGGGAAGTGAGGTCACTGGCTCAAGGTCACACAGCCCCGTGAGAACAGCCGAAGGAGCTCACACCCAGGGCCTCTTTACACTAAACACAAGGGACCCTTCCCAGAGACAGACTTCCTTGGCAGCATCAATACTGTCAACACAGTTGACAGCACTGATGTAGTTGTAGGGAATTTGGTGAGGAGGTGGTTCTCAGATCCGTATGCACAAGGGCAAAGCATGGTGCCAGCAGAGAGAGAGGTGGTGGCGGGGTGGGGCCTGCCTGAGGGCCCTGCACACAGCAGATTCAGGAGGAGGCCTGCCACTTTCTCTGGCCATGCCGCCTGTCTGGGGCAGACTGGGGCCTGGCAGTAGGGAACAAGGCTCCTCAGCCTGTTCCACCTTTCTGGGACACAACAAACAACCTATCGGCTCTCTTTCCGAAGTCCCCTCTCTTGCAAAAAACACCTACACAGAGAAGACCCAACACGCCTATAACTGGCTCACGCCAATAGTTACAGAGCATCTGCCTTGTGTCCGGGGGCAGATGTACAAGAAAAAAACAGGGAAAGCATGGCCTCTGCCTTTACAGACCATCTGCTACTAGGATAACAAAGTCCAAGGTGATACTGGAACACAGAGCTGTGTAACGGGGGGGTGGGGGCGGGGTGGGGCTGGGCCTCTGGGAGAGGGAGATCTCAAGGCTGAATGGGAACTGTCCAGACCCGGGGGAAGATGAAAAGAGGACGGAAGCAGAATGTTTTCTAGGTATTCAACGGCTCAGCCTTCTGGCTCCAGGCCATTTTCAGTTCTAGGATGCACAAGCCGTGGTTCCCCATCCTCCTGGTGTTCAGTCTACAGAAGATGGGGAAGCAGCTCTATTATAAATCAGTAACTAGAGCTCAGTGGAAAACTCCCAGACAGACATGCCCAGGGATTAAAGGGAATGTAATGCAAGCATCCAACTCCCCAGGGATGGGGATAGGCGGCCCATCAGGCAAGTCGTCTTGGAGTGGACACTCAAGCCAAATCCTGAAGGCAGTGTGTCAGCCAGGCAAGAGGAGCCTGGGGGGGCCAGCCAGGCAGAGGGAATAGGTGTGGGGAAGGCAGTGGGCAGAATGAGGCTCCCTGTCCTGGCTGAAGCAGGTGGCAAGGAGACTGCTAATGGGCCACAGGCTTGTACAGTGTGGGCCAGACATGGTAGACAGATGGGTTCATCCAGTAAGATTGGTGCCCCTTCCACGGCAGACAGTGACAAGAGAGATGCACAATGGAAACAACTTTCAGGTTTCTATGAGCAAATCAGGTCAGGGAGTGCTGCACCTCCTCTGATGGAACATGCATTTAAAAGGTAAAATGAAAAAAGTCACTAAGTCCCAGAGCCGGAAAAGCAAACTCCATGCAGTCCTCCTCTGGAAACAGAAGCCCCTGGTGGATGCAAATCTTTCAGTGAGTCATGTTCAGAAAGCTTTGATTTTCTGGGCCAAGAGCAAATCAGGAGAGAGAGTCAGACAACAGCTCCTCCTTTCCTAGGCTGTCAGAGACTGGAGGTGAGCCAGGCCTTCAGACCTCTGCCTGAGGGGCTTGTGGGGTGGGCACCAGGGGTCCCCTCACCTGATACTGGCTCCAGTCAATATTCAGAGAGCAAGTCAGGAAGTCAGGGATGCTCAGAGGGGCATCGACGTAGTCCTGGGGACAAAAAGACACTGTGAGACACAGGCTGGCCACCAGGAGACGCTATGGTGACAGGCAGAGACCCTGAAGTTGTGGCTACCATGGGCAGGCAGGGTGTCCCCCGACAGCGCTCGCCTTCTCTGAGCCAGATGCCTGGGCCACCCTGAGAGGGAAAGATTAAAAAATCAAAGGAACCAGCTATTGCTGCCAAGTGGAGTTTTTCAGTTGGCCATTTGAGTGTTTGCTTCTGAGACAGAGGTGATGGACTGGAATCAGCCTCCAGCAGCTCCTGGGCTACTCCCACCCACTGGGGAGGACCAGAAGGCTGCCCCATCTTCCCACAGAAGGTGTTGGAGCAAAGATGAAGCACTTCTCCTACCATTTCCCTGAAAACTTTTTTAAAGAAAGGGAGAAACTAAAGGGGGAGAGAGAACAGTATGTGATAAGAATTTAAACATGTATATATATAAGGAGAAGAGGGAGGAAAAAAAAATGAGACTCATTCAGGGAAGAGAAAAGAAATGAAAAGGATAGCTGTTTTCCCCTCAAAATTTTCTAGCTGGTTTCCCTTCACAAACGAACAGAAGACCCAAGCTGACAAGTGGTACTGTTCATACCTGCTTCCAGTTAAAAATGAGCCCTTCAGCCATGTAATCCCGATCCTTATATTCCTTGAAAAATTCACAGCCTGGAAAAGAAGGGCAGAGTTACAACACCACTCTTCCCGGCCCTGTGTCCTGAGACACCCCTGGGTGCTGGAGGACCAAGGTGGCCACCAGCTGACACGAGCTGGGACTGGACTGGGCGGGCGGGCGCCTCTGATGCTCCTCCGGTTTCCAGTCACAGACCCTTCCTGGTGAGACCCGCCCGCCTGCACACCTCTCTTTCTCTCCATCTGTGCTCAGTGGCTGCTGGTCACCTCTCCTTTCATTTCAGGTTCCTCTATGTGCCCCTGAAGTGCCAACAACCAGAGGACAAAAGCGGGACTTACAATTTGAACCCTGGCAGCACTTTCTCAGCAACTTATCTAGTCACATAAGATCACCCTGCTCCTACTCCAATAAAGCAAATACTGCAATAACGCAAGCCATGCAAATCTTTTGGCTTCCCAGTACACATTAAAGCCATGCTTACACTATATTATAGTCTATTAAATGAGATTACATGATGTCTAAAAAAACCAATATACCTTAAATATAAAAAATACTTGAGGGAATTTCCTGGAGGTTCAGTGGCTAGGACTCAAAAGAGTACTGCCGTGGGCTCAGTTCAACACCTGGTTGGGGAACCAACAACCTGCAAGCCACATGGTGTGGCCAAAAAAAAAAAAGCTTTATTCCTAAAAATTGCTGACCAAAATCTAAGCCTACAATGAGTTGGAACAGTAAAGTCAAAGATCGCTGATCATCATTACCATAACAAATGTAGTAATGATGAAAAATTTTGAAGTACTATGAAAGCTATCAAAATGGGACAAAGAGAAATGAAGTAAACAAATGTTGGAAAAATGGTTCCAACAGACTTGATGCAGGGTTCCCATAAACATTCAGTTTATAAAAGATGTGTTATGTAAAGAGTAATAAATTGAAGAGCAGGAAAATGAGGTCTGCCTACAGCAGGCCCACAGGCTTTCAGTGAGGACTGAGCACTGTAACATGCAGGGAAGGACCATGGACAGTGTCTGAACTGGGACAGGGGCTCCAGACACACGCCCATCTCGACAAGTGAAACGCCACCAAGGTAAGAACCACCACCAAGGTAAGACCTCGGGAACGGAGAGAAAACGAGTGAAAAGGGCCTTGCCAACGTCCCCAGCCTCAAGCCTCAGCCTTCAGCTTAGCTCTGTGACCATGAACGAGTTACCTTCTCTCAGCCTTGACTTTCTCACTCGCCAGTGGTCAAGGACGAAACGGAGTAACACACAGAACTCCTGGCGCAGCACCGACAGCCCGCAGGCAGCAGCAGACTGGGGCCACCTTCCTGTTGGAGCCGAAGCAAGAGCCCCCGCGCAGCCCTGCCGCTCGATCCAGCGGGGGTGAGGCCTGCCCTCACCACGCGGCCAGGACGGCCAGGGCCGGGGGCTTGGCGGGAGGCTTCCTGCATTCCGCAGGTCCTCTGCCGGAGCCAACACAAACTCTGAAGGACACAAGCCTTTGGCCACAGGTCCAATTCTGCGGAGGTCCCCAAAGGCAACAGAACAACTGCCTGAATTCTGTCAAGGTAGCCACAGGCCATAAACATTCTCATGGAACTCTCCAGCTCCTTGGGCCACGCTCAGCCTGAGGTCATCCCAGGGAACAAAGGAAAGGTTCCTCTCGAGGGAAAAATCTGGAGACGGAGCCGCTGTGTCCTGGAGACGTGGCTCTTATCCAGCCCCCACCTCTGTCCTCCTTCACTCTAAGTCCCCAGGCCCCTCTGTAGACGGGGAAGTCAGGCAACAATACTCAGCCCTAACACTTCAGCCTATTCCTGGGTGCCTCACTGGGAGAAAGAAGAAATATAAATATCAGACAGAGGCCCTGAGCTTATCAGCCCAGGCTTAGAAGAGACACCAATTATTCCTCAGAGCTCCCGTGAAGTGCTCTGCTTTCTCAGACTCAAGCACTCAAATCAACACTGCAGGCTCCAGGGCCAGCTCTGAGCAGCGTGTGATACAGAAGCAATCGACTGTGAGAAATGGAGGGAATTAAAACAGCCTCGGTACCCAGGGCAAGGCCTGACATTCATTACCTCAACGGGCTTCTGAGCCTGTTGAGAAGCAAAGGGATGGCACCAAAAGTGAAGAGAGAGCAGGCGCTCACTCGAGAAGAAAACAAATTAGACTTGTGCTCGGGAGTTTTCAGCCCCGTCTATTTTGGGGCCTGAGGGAAGTGCTCCCAGAACACTTCTCATTTTCAAGGGCCAGTCGAAGCCTAAGTTAGTCTAACAGAGAACTGATACCACCACAGTTCCTGTCTGGGCTTCAAACTCATCAGAGGGTGCAACAGAGACCCCCAAAATGGCAGCAGAGTGCATTTCAGGACTTGATCTGGATAATGTTCATTTTGTTATGAAGTAATATAGGCAGATGAAGAAATTCAAGAACATAAGCACAGGAAGTAAAAGGTGCTTCTCTTGTGCCCTCACATGGCATCTTCCCCCACCCCAGGCTTCTGAATTTTTATTGATTACCCACCCCCCTTATTCTCCCCTCAACACACACACACGACTATCAGATCCAGTCCATGATATTCTGGGAAGAAGACGGAAAAAAATTCAGAGATAAATAGTATCATCTTACCATTTTGGCATATTTCTTTCTTATCCTTTGTATAAGCACTTTCCTCTCACACAGTTGAGATTTTACTATTTCATTTTGTATTGTGCTTAAGAAAAATGCCTAAGCATTTTTCTATGACTGTGTAATATCTCATTCTACAATACTATGGGTGGCTGTGCTGTTATTTATGTAATTGTTATTCTGATTAATGAAAACATTACCCATGTTTCGCTGGGTATAAATGGACATGATGAGGGACCTCCCTTGGCGGTCCAGTGGTTAAAACTCTGCCTTCCAATGCAGGGGCATGGGTTCAATCTCTGCTTGGGGAACTAACATGCTGTGTGGCAAAAAAAATAAACTCATGTGATGAACATCTGCAGGCCCAGGCTGGCTGGATTACAGCCTAATGAATAACTGGGTCAAATGGTGTTAGTTTCAGGAGTCTTATAACAAGTTGCCCAATGACAGCAGAAAGGATATTGTGCCACTGTTTTGGAGCTAAACAATTTTTTCTAAACCAAGTCCTACTGAGAACCTGAATACAAATACAGAAAGCTGATGCCTGGGTCCTCAGCCAACAGAGAGCTCTCCCATTAGGCAGAATACTTCAGTCTGGGGACCCCGAAGCATCTCCTGAGAATGGGGAGCCTGGTCTGAAAACCAACCTGAAAACTACACTATGGAAGCCCTCATGCAGACCCCCAGGTGGGACATCTTCTTGACAGCTCTGATGTTGCCGAGCCCACTGCATCAGTGTAACCGTTCAGTATCTGCCCAAAACAAGCCTTTCCTCCCACGCACCCGTCACTCGGCCCAGTGTCAGCGAGCACCTGTCAGGGCTGGACCTGGCACATCACCCAGAAATAAACAGCGTTATCCTCATTTATCCTCGGAAGGGTTAGGGGACTTATTCAAGGACACAGTGCTGTGGCTGAGATGCACGCCCAGTCCTACAAGCCACCACATGCTGAGCCGGCAGAGAAGAGGGAGGAGAGTCCCTGAATGAGGCCAGAGTGAGACAGCAGGCCACTGGCGGTTGCGGTTCAGGCACCGCCAGCTCACACTGATGAGGATACCCTCTGCACACCAGGCACCAGACGAACCTGAGTTTCTAGGGAAGGACTTGTGGCTAGACAGCAACCTGGGGTCACCAGTCTGCTCTTGCCCTTGGCCCCATGGCTCCAAGATGAAGAGACAGATCCAGCACAGGACCGAAGGCAGGGCTAGTGTTGAGGAGCAGGAGAGAGGTTTTAAGGACAATGAGTTCACTTTTTGCTGTCTGTTCACAAAGTCTGGCGCTGAGGTTAGGGCTCTCATACCTCCTTGAACAAGCAGGTGTTGCTAGAAGGCTACAATGCTACCAATGGACCCATGCAGTGCAGAGAACACTGCCCTGGCTACAGACTGCATACAGTCTGTGCCAGAGACACATGCAGCCAGCTGCGTGCTCACCACAGCGCTCTGCAATGTGGTGAGACCACCAACCACATCCAACTGAGGACAGAGCGCTAACGTCACCATAGTAACAGTCAGCACGGCACAACTGGTGGCTGACCCCAAGAACAGCACGTTAGTGGCACAGAGCACGCTGATCAACCTGACTTCACCTAATCCGACAAGACCCTGAGCTAAGCCTCACCAACTTCCAGTGATGCTTGAGAAAACCTGGGACTGGCACAGTGAAGGACTCGATCAAGGCTGCAGGAGGCTGGGTCTGAGTCTGGACTCCATCCCTGGGCCCCTCCCAGGGCAAACCCGTGCCAGGACAGTGTCCTACCCTAAGCTGAGGGCCAAGGACTGGGAACCACACTGTCCCACACTGAGCAGCAGTGCATGCTACCGGGGAGCTCCAGGGCACCTGAGCACCTGAGTGGCCAGCGCCTGCAGGTGGCCACGAGAGCCCCAGTCCTGGGAAGCCTGTCCCCTGACCAGACCCTGGAAGGAGCCCCTACCTGGATACGGGATGGAGAGGAGAGTGAAGTCGGCATAGCGCTGGGCTTTGTCCACCTTCTCGGAGGAGGTAACACTACAAGACAGGACACAACGTGTTACGGCATCACAACCCACGCATGCCAGTCCCCACAAGCACCACCACAGCCTCAGACAACCCTGCTGCTACAGAAACCTCTCTCCAAGCTGGGATGAGGCCCTTCAGCCAGGCTTACTTTGAACAATTATGAACGGGACCTCTCTGCTGCCTACCCGAAGTCATCAGGTGAGAGCACTGACTCCCCGACACCACAGCACCTGCGGTGGGACCTGAAGCCACAGAACCACAATCTCTATCAGCCTCCCAGATGAAGGAAGCACAGCCGCCCTGACTGAGAGCGCAGCGAGAAAAGAGCAAAACAACCGAGACGCTGCTCAGGAGGGGCCCCGAGGGGGACTCTCCTCTCCACCGTCTTCTCCAGTGTCAGGCGAGGATGCTCCCGCAGCATCTGACAGACGGAGGACTACTCTGACAGATGACGGAGGGACAGGGGGACCTACAGACAGCTGAGCTATAACTTAGCCTCAGCGTGGCTTATTTTCTAAGATAAACATGGCATAATTAAAGGTCAGTTTTATAAAAAAAATAAACAAGCTACACTTTGGGAAAATTCCGCAAATTCATCACCCCAACCCAGGCTCCATTTTTTCTCATTTTTCTTTGTCCTCTGAACACTTGGTTCAGCATATAAAAATTGAGTGAATACTGATTTTCTGGATCCACCTTATTTTTTTGGATCCACTTTAAAAGAGATACTAATCCACCAGAGATGGCGGAGCGGCAGCAGAGTACGCGAGACGTTGGCGGCTCCCTCGGTGCCTACTGGACCACCCTGAGCAAGTGAGTTAACCTCTCTGGCTTGTTTCTCCCCTGCATGAGCGGGACAAGAGAACCTCCTCATAGGGAGGGCTGTGTGAGGATACAGGAAGAGGATGCTCAAGGCCTGGCACCCAGTGTGCCCTGGTGACTGCTTTGCACCATCCCCGAGCCCACGAGTCTGTGAAGACATGGCCTCCACCCACTTGGAGCGGGGTGCCCTGCACTCACTTCATGCCAAACTTCACCTTCTTGTTCTCCACCATCAGGTCACAGATGTACTTGACTGACAGGTACCGGAGCAGCTTGATGTCATAGCCTCTGACCTTATCAAAGAGATGCGTGTCGGAACTTCTGAAACAGACAGCCAGAGGGAGAAGCTGCACTGAGTGTCCATTCCCGGAAGTCCAGGAGCTACAGGAGCACTTCTGTTTCCCTCCTCCAGGACAGGGCGGCTGGGAGGGCCAGACAGGACAGCGGTCCCAGTGAAGGTGAGGGAAGGTGACTTTCCAAGAGATTATCCTGCTCTCTGGGACACATTTCAAAGAGAAGCAATATGCAGCTGGGGCGGGAAAGGGCTTTCTGGTGCTGCTTGACATTAAGCCAGAAGACTCAAGATAATCTCCGAGTTCTAAAAAGCAGGAGGCTGGTGGCTGATCGAGTCTCTGAGCTTCCATTAGAGTTTATCTCTCTCTACCCTCCTCCCTCTCCCCCATTTATGACCATTTTTAGCCATATGACTTGCTCAAAATGTAACAGATTGGAATTCTCATTGGGAGATGGACTTTTTAGAGCTATTTTATCAACTGACTGTAAAATACTAGCAAGTGAATTCCCTCTGCTTCTGATCAGTCATACAGATAAAGGCAAAAGTAGAACAAATAAACCGTCACCGTTATTTTTTTAATGCCCACTGCTTTGCTGAACCCAGCAGATGCCTCGCCAAGAACAGTGCGCAATGTGGAAGACAGCCTGGCTGGGGCAGAGGTCGTCTGATCTCGGGGGAAGAGCCAAACATTCCTGTGTGCAAGCCAGAGCCACTGCTCGTGGAACCAGCAGGCAGAAGCTGGGCACAGCGAGATGCCTTTTCAAGCTCCGAGCCGTGATTCTGGGCAGCTGATCTGACTAGGGTGCTGATGTGCATTCCAGAGATGCCTGACACCAGTTAAAGACTTTCCATGCGGCACAGACCATGCAAAGGAGCTTTTCCAAAACACCATTACTGTCATTTTCTACAAAGTATTTAGGAAGGAGGTAGAAGAGTGGGAGCCAGCCCCCTCCCTCCCTTTCAGGGGACCTAAAGCACTCCTCTGTGCTGTACTCCCTCGTGGCGCCAATCACCCAGCTGCGGAACTCCTGGTGCCCGCATCTCCGATGTGTTGACCACAGTCCCCAGGCCAAGTGTGTCTGGCATCACCTGGT
Organism: Cervus canadensis; assembly: GCF_019320065.1. Taxonomy (NCBI): domain Eukaryota; kingdom Metazoa; phylum Chordata; class Mammalia; order Artiodactyla; family Cervidae; genus Cervus; species Cervus canadensis. The sequence goes on along the minus strand of NC_057407.1, from coordinate 42,330,958 downwards.
AGGCCGGACATCAACATCCTGGAAACCATGGGGCTTGAAGACACATAGATGTCTGCGCCATGTCTTGGGCCTGCAGTGCCAGGAACCCCAGGACTGGAGCACTCTCTCTGGGGTCCTGGTGAGCAGCCAGGATAAAGACAGACTGCTCAGGTAGTTCATAAAGTCAGCTGCAGTGAGGCTACAGGGCGGACTTCAACCACTCTGTTTCAGGGATATGGACGAAGGAAGCCAATCCACTCACCTGGACCACTGATGATGTCACGGCCATCAGCTGAAAATGGCCACCACTGGTCACACACCTGCCCCTCACCCATGCCCAGACCCGTAACTGCCTGGCACTGACCGAACAGCACAGTCCTCCTCCGTGAGATCCTCCGCGTCTGCCCAGGCGTCGTCTGCACCCCCTGTGGGAGGAACCTGCGGTCAGCACTTGGGGTGTGGCAGGGGCTCCACGCAAGGGCTGCTTGACCCCTGGTTCCACCCCAAGGACCATGCTCCTCCCTTTTCCAGGACCTGATGCCCCACATGCCTGGCATTCTTCTCACCACAAGCATCTTCTCAGATGATGAAGGGAGGGGCTCTAGACGCCCCTGCCCCCGCCCCAGGTTGCTGCCCATCCCCACAACCACCACCACCGCTGTGGCCCTGGGTAGCTGTTCTCCATGACTGGGCTCCTGTTCTTAGTCACAGAGGCTGCAGCTCAAGGCTCACCTGAGAAAATATAGTTGTAGCCAGTGCGTCCATACAGCTCCCCCCATCCAGCCAGTGTGGCTGACCTGCAAATGTGCTGGGAGAGAAATCACATTTTCAGGGTCAGATGGTTTTCTGGAGTTTTTTGGTTCTACTTTTCCCTGCTTTCTTGAAATATAATTGACCCACGACATTGTGTAAGTTTAAGGTGCACAACATGCTGATTTGCATCATTAACATACTGCAAAACCATTACCACCACAGAGTTAGCTAACACCTGCATCAGGTCACATAATTACCATTTCTTTTTTTTGTGTGGTGGAAACATTTAAGACCATCTCTCTCTACAACTTTCAGGTATACGATACAGCGTTATTAACTATAACGACCATGCTGTACATCAGACGCTCAGATCTTATTCATCTTGCAACTGGAAGTTTGTACCCTCTGACCAACAGTCAGGTGGTTTTCTGAAGTGCACACAGTAGGGGGGAAGCCCTGGAACTCTTCTGATCATTCCAGACCAGCAGAATGGGTGCAGGAGTGCTGCCCAAAGTCTTCTCAGCATCAGGGCCACTGCGACAGCAGTCTCTCTGAAGCAAGCCTAGATTTTAACCTACAGCCTCTGTCAAGGGGTTCTCACTCCCAAACGAGAGGCACCGGAGTGTCACTAATGGTAATGGGTAGATTCAGTGGTTGTCATGTGTAAGTGGTCTTACCTGGGTTAAGACCTGGCGATTATCACATGTGCATGTCAGTATGTCGGTGAAACACAAGCACCACCTTTCCACTGGGTTTTCACAAGCCCATGAGGGAAGAGTGGCTGGGTGCAGGCACCGCTGCTGCGTCACAGATGAAAAGAGTGACGGGCGCAGGGAGATGAAGCAGTGCCTGAGATCCCACAGTGAGGAGTGAGCTGGGATCTGACCGAGCCCACCTCCCTCCAGAGCCTGTGTGCTGTCACTGCAACTGTTTAGCGCAGGGAAGGGAAACCTTTGGAGCAGGAGGGTCAATTAAGGGAGAAACGTTTGGGGGCTTTTTTTTTTTTTTTTTTAAAGAAATTTTGCCTTCTCTTTCCTACGTACTAAAGTAATATAGTAACTGTATAACTGTGCTTAACTATGCTTTTACTCTTTGCTCATCACTGAAGCAGCATTGCAAGAGCTAGAACTCTAGAAACCAGGCAATAGGTGTGAACTTCATTATCTAATTTTTAAAAAAAGTTTATTTGGCTGTGTCAGGTCCCAGTTGCTCTGCCGCGTGTGGGATTTCAACTTCCAGACCAGGGACTGAACCCATGTCCGCTGCATTGCATGGCAGATTCTTAACCCCTGGATCACCAGGGAAGCCTCTCACTACCTGATTCTAAGACTGAATCTTTAAAAATTGTGTTTGATGAGATCCAACAGGGGTGGGGGAATGGGAAGAGGTATCTGAGATCTGGTGACCCCAGGGTTTAGCTACAGGCTGAGGGAGGCAGTGAGGGTGGCTGGGAGATTAAACTGGGGGAGGGGGGAAATTTCTGACTGGGTCATGCAGCCTGGCAGTATAAGGAGGGTCCTTGGAAGACTGTACAATATTGCTAGAGGGCGTCTCCTTCTCCACCTGTAAGACAGTGGGAAAGAAACAGTTTTGCTGCCACAGGAAAGGGGCATGGTAGGAACTGGCAGGTCATCACTGGCAGCTTAGGACAGGCGGCAAATGATAGAAGAACAACCTGCTACAATCCGGGGGGCGCTTTGCCAGTGCTGGGACAGAACGCATTTGAGGTAGGGCTGTCCTGGAAGCCTGTAAAGAAGGGCCTGGGCAGAGTCCTGCTAGCCTGAGTAGGATGCACTCCACGAGGGAATGTTTCACTTTCTCTGGGTCCAAAAGGATTCTGCAAATCTGATGATAATGACAAACTGTCTCCGGATAAAAATGTACACGCCAGAGTTTACCTATAGCTCCAAATTCATCCACAGATCCCTCTCCAGCCTCAAATAACATCCTCTACTCGGAAGGGACCAGCCTAGTAATTAGAAGTTGCAGCAATGGAGTGTCCATTTTCAGGCTGAGGACCCTCAAGATTCCAATGGTATTGGGGGAGGTCTGATTCATGAGCAAACAAGTGGGGCGGGGGGTGGTTGTTTGAGTTTGACCAGCTCATGTTACCATGTACCCCTCCCCCATCATCCAAGCTGTGGCACCAAATCTCACTCTTCTTTCCATTATTTCTATTAAATCTTTTTCAGGCAGACACACATCCCCTCTTGAGCTGTTGAGCTCAGAGCTCTTCTCAAGGCTCAGATTCTTCTTTCTGCTCCCCAATTTCCCCAAATCCCCTCGATCCGTCCCTGTTTTTTTGGTCACAGAGGCAGCCACACCCAGCCCAGGGGACTCAACAGGTGGGGGAGGATGGGCGACTGGCTGGCTTCCCAAGTGAAGCACCAACCTCCACAGGAAGGTCCCAAGAACTGGAGTCTGGGGGAAGCCGTACCCCATGGGCGGGTCCATGCCTGACCTTGCTCCTGGGCTTCACGGCTCCAATGCACAGCCCACCAATTCCATACTTTAAGCTTAGCTCTTCACTGAGAAAGCAGGATACACTCAGAAAGCTATCCATTTACCTAATCAGGAGTGACCTCTAATGTTGCATGAGGAAGATGGCTCTGTAGGATTTGTAAATGTAGTACCAACTTTGGCATGCAGAATAAAAGCAGCTGATCTCTGCTCCCCATTTCTTAAGGGAGGAAACAGAGAGAAAGAGGAGCTGTTCCAATTTTAATTGCCTAAAAACCAGATACAAGTGATGGGGAAGAAAATGGCACATGAGAACAGCTTACTCTTAAATGCTTGAACTGAGTTTTATTAAAAAATTAATAATATATCTTATTTAAAGCCTATATGTCCCTAGATATTACTATGTCAACATATAATCACTTTTTAAATTATTAATATTTTACATTTTTTGGATTAAGTCTTTAAAATCCAACATGTATTTTATAATTACAGCACATCTCAAATAGGATGATTTTCAGTGTTTAAAGGGTAATGTAGTCCTACCTCAAAAGAAAATTGTGTTTAATCAAAAAAATTTCTACATTGCTTCAATTATAAAATGGAAATTAATTGAAATGAAACAAAATCAGACATTTAGTTCCTAAGCTGCACTAGTCACAATGGACTGAGTTTGGAAGGAAGCAGGAAGTTGGCACTTCTGAGCATACATTCCCCGGCCCAGCTTGGCTGGGTATGTTGACAGAAAACGCTGCTGTCACCAAACTCGTTAGGGCCTGCTGGGAAACCCACCTGAGGACAAGATGCCCACCTCACAATAGAAGACCCTCTCCTGTTCTTCCTCATCTCCTGATCCTCAAGTTCATAGCTCTGCCTTCCCCACTCACTGAGCTCCAGGGTGACAAGACTGTCTCAGTCACCTGTCCCCCTAGAACCCAGCACAGAGCCCACTACTGTGTAACCCAAGAGCAGTGTCTTCCTAGAGAGCTTGCCCACACCAGCTGGGTGGGCAGCTGCTAGACACTGGGAGGACAGCAGTAATAAGACACGGCTTCTGTCCTCATAGGGATTACGGCAGAGAGGAGACAGCAGATTTTCAAACACAATAGGAATAAAACGCATGTAAGTAGGTATTAAGCCAGTGAACACGACTGAGTCAGGGGAAGCTACAGGGAACACAATGGGATCACATCAACAGACAAGAAGGTGCAAATGGAGAAGAAAGCAGGATGAATGATGAAGCCCTTAGCGTCAAAGCCTCCTCAAAATAATACCACCCTTGCCCCCAACAAAGGAATTTGCTGGCAGTCCAGCAGGTAGAGCTCTCATGCTCTCACTGTCAGTCAGGCCTGGGTTTGATCCCTGGTTGGGAAACTAAGATCCCACAAGCCTTGGGGTACAGCAAAAAAAAGAAAAGAATAATCCCTCCAACTCTTCACCCTCCCTCTGAAATGTGTTGCCTTGGGGCTCTTTCTCTCAAGTCTCACCGCAATTTCCCAAGTGCATTCTGGAAACTCCCTCCTCAAGGTCTGCAGAGTGAGAAAGAACAGACCTGACAACACCACACAGATTCCTCTGCTTCAGGACTTCTTAGAGCCTTTCCTACACTGACATACGCTTACCAATGTACCTCCTCAATCTGGAGCTCGGGGGTCAGGGTGAATCTAGGGTGCAATGTCTCTCAATCTTATTTGAGAGGGAATGCTTTGCACAAGCATATCCTTAAACTACTGTTCTATGGAACACACTGTGGGAAGCACTGGTTTGAGTATTTCCTACATAATTTCTAGTGACAAACACTATGATCCACACAGCAATTATCTAAACTGGAGGTGTCAGAGCTTAGAGCAACACGGAATTTTCCAAAGGGGGAAGGGAGAATAAACAAGCTTCAAGATGATCAATTTCCGGAACTTCACTCCCAGACATACTTTCCCCTAAAACAGACCAACTCCATGAGGTCTGTGGCTTCCTGACTCACCTGTCACACTCGCCCTTCTTCCACTTTACGAAAGAAAGGCACAGAAGAGAGAAAACAGACCTACCCTATGAAAGTCTGTGGCTGTTTCTCCTTTCCTATCTCTTCTGTCACATGAAGGCACAAAGGCAGAGGAATCAGTCCAGCATTTCTCTTTCCCACTGCCCTGCCCCAGCCCTTGCCTTCATGCTGGGAGAATGAACTAAAGTCCCAGAGGCGCCAGGACCACAGCACACGCAGGTACCTACCAGATGAACAGAATAGGGGGCAGACATTTCTGCTCTCCTCCCCTCCTCCAAGCTAGTAATCTGCTTCTTCTAGATTAATCTTTCTCAAAATGATATTTGTATCCTATATTTCTCTGCCCAGAAATCACAGAGGCTTGTCTGGCAAATGCAAACACTTCAGCCAGCATCGAGCCTCCAGCATTCAGTCCCTTCTAACCTCAGCTCCGCCACTTACTTCCACTCCCATGAGGTAGTCTCCCAGCCTTTCTCATGCCTGCCTCACTGTAAGTCCCCAGGCAGGTACCTGCCTGGAATACCCTCCCACTCTTCTTCCAAAGCTCGTAGCCTAGTCCCGCTCACTTAATGAGGCCATGCCTGTCAGTCCACACCACTGCCCATCTTGGTGGGTTCCTCTGATACCACATTATGAGGCCCTAAACTACAGTGTAGTAACTTGAGGGCGTTTTGCAGTAAGTTTAAATCTCAGCTCTCAACTTGTGTAAACTTGGGGAAGTTATTTAACCACTTTGAGCCTTCATTTCATCTGCAAAACGGGAATATCTAATAAATCAAAGGATTATAAAAATAGGTGAAATGAGACCCTATTTGGGTACCAAATTAACAACACTCAATAGAATATAAGCTTGATAAAGGTGCAAATTTTTGTTTATCATATATGCTGAGGTACCTTAAGGCCTGAATATGATACATATTCAATAAATATCTGGTAAATTACAATACTGAAAGAATGGACAAACAACTTATCTGATCTAATCTATTCATAAGCTTGTGATGTAGGCATGATTATTTTGTCCATTTGACAGAGGAGGAAATGGAGGTCTTGCACAGGCAGGAAGCAGCAGAGTCGGGATCAGAGCCTAGGCAGCAGGGCTCCAGGACACAGGGTAGAGTCCTCCGCTGTGACATCCCTTTCCTACCTAGACTCACCCTTGAAAAAAGTGGCATTGGAATTGGTCTGATTCTCTGGCCTGCTTCCCACCACACCAGGCACCCGGTAACCACCTAAACTTGCCTGGCAACAAGACAACTGTCAGTTTAGTTCAGTTCAGTCGCTCAGTCGTGTCCGACTCTTTGCAACCCCACGGGCTGCAGCACACCAGGTCTCCCTGTCCATCACCAACTCCTGGAGTTTACTCAAACTCATGTCCATTGAATCGGATGCCATCCAAGCATCTCATCCTCTGTCGTCCCCTTCTTCTCCCACCTTCAATCTTTCCCAGCATCACAGTCTTTTCAAATGAGTCAGCTCTTCGCATCAGGTGGCCAAAGTATTGGAGTTTCAGCTTCAACATCAGTCCTTCCAATGAATATTCAGGACTGATTTCCTTCAGGATGGACTGGTTGAATCTCCTTGCAGTCCAAGGGATGCTCCAGAGTCTTCTCCAACACCACAGTTCAAAACCATCAATTGTTTGGTGCTCAGCTTTCTTTATAGTCCAACTCTCACATCCACATGACTACTGGAAAAACCACAGCCTTGACTAGACGGACCTTTGTTGACAAAGTAATGTCTCTGCTTTTTATTATGCTGTCTAGGTTGGTCATAACTTTCCTTCCAAGGAGTAAGCGTCTTTTAATTTCATGGCTGCAGTCACCATCTGCAGTGACTTTTCTTGGAGCCCAAGAAAAGAAAGTCTGCCACTGTTTCCCCATTTATTTGCCATGAAGTGATGGGACCCGATGCCATGATCTTAGTTTTCTGAATGCTGAGTTTTAAGCCAGCTTTTTCACTCTCCTCTTTCACCTTCATCAAGAGGCTCTTTAGTTCTTCCTCACTTTCTGCCATAAGGGTGGTGTCATCTGCATATCTGAGGTTATTGATATTTCTCCCGGCAATCTTGATTCCAGCTTGTGCTTCATCCAGTCCAGCATTTCTTATGATGTACTCTGCATATAAGTTAAATAAGCAGGGTGACAATATACAGCCTTGACACACTGCTTTTCCTATTTGGAACCAGTCTGTTGTTCCATGTCCAGTTCTAACTGTTGCTTCCTGACCTGCACACAGGTTTCTTAAGAGGCAGGTCAGGTGGTCTGGTATTTCCATCTCTTTAAGAATCTTTCCACAGTTTGTTGTGGTCCACACAGTCAAAGGCTTTGGCATAGTCAATAAAGCAAAATAGATGTTTTTCTGGAACTCGCTTGCTTTTTTGATGATCCAACAGATGCTGGCAGTTTGATCTCTGATTCCTCTGCCTTTTCTAAAACCACCTTGAACATCTGGAAGTTCACTGTTCATGTACTGTTGAAGCCTGGCTTGGAGAATTTTGAGCATTACTTTACTAGCATGGGAGATAAGTGCAATTGTATGGTAGTTTGAGCACTCTTTGGCATTGCCTTTCTTTGGGATTGGAATGAAAACTGACCTTTTTCTGTCCTGTGGCCACTGCTGAGACAACTGTACACTCTGCATTAAGCCAGGTACCTCCAAGGGAGGGAGAGAGTGGCTATGGGGAGGTCTTACCTTGCCCTTGAACAGGATCACCGGGCAGACAAACCGTCCTCTGCACCTGGCTGTCTTGCTGCGGTTGACGAGGTCCTGCAATTTGCTCACTTGCACGGTGCTCTGAAACCTAACACAAGGCAAGAGAGGTAGGTTAGGCTGCGTGTGCATGAGTACTGTGTAACCCGTGCCAGGGGTGTGTGTGTGTAAATATTCATTTCAAATTGAATAAATGCTCAGATTTCTAAATTCTAGATCACAGACATTTTAAGCTTTTCAAGAAAAGAAAAAAAAATGCTAGATTATGGGTACTAAAACTGCAATCATCCTGATTTCAAAACCTTTAAGATTAAAACAAAAAAGTGAGCAACTCTGAAGACATGGTACTGAAGATGAAGAAACACAGGGAGCAAACTGAATGTTGATCATTTCCAGGGTGCTCAGTTTTTCACCCCAAAAGTTGGACAAATATGTTGGGGACCCTCTGGCAATAATGAGGCCATCTTTGTGATCTTTCAGAGGGCAGGATATGATGAAGTTCACACTCCATATGGTTATGAGCCTCTGATACATCATCAACATTTCAACCAACACTAACAGTCTAAAATGTCAACAGGGCAGGGAATGCTGGAACAAAGGTGGTGAAAGAGAAGCTATTCGTGGCCTTGAGAAGCATGGAAGTTAACGCACCCAGCTCTGCTAAGGGAGCTTCTAGAACACACACAAAAAAACACATTTAGAAATGAGTTTAAGCAAGTCACACCTATAGCAGACCCTTAAAATAAGGGTCTACTCGCACAGATTCACCCACTGATTCTTTTTTTTTTTTTTTTCACCCACTGATTCTTAACAAAAGGCTCCACATCAGCCAGTAAGGACTTCTGGTTCCAAGAGAAACAGGAGGCAGGAAGTTCAACAGTGGGACGCTCTCCCGGCTATGCAGAGTAATGGAGGAAAAGGAAGGAAGATAGTCAAGCTCCTTCCTTACAAGGATTGAGTTTCCAGGCTGAGTCCGAGAGGGCGTCATCCCTCCTACATCCCAGTCCTGCTAGTGTCATTGCATGACACGTGCACACAAATAACTGTTTCAGAAGGAGTAAGTTCAGTGACTCCTAAATACCACTGGTATCTCTTTAAGCATATCTAAATTCCGTTGGCATTAATAAAAATATAGTCTTCTGAAAACACTGCTGATTTCTTAGTAGCCTTCATAGATATATTCTCAAGCCAGTTACTAACAAAATAACTACTATCAAGTGAGGACTTGAAACTGAAGTTAAAACAAGGTCTCCAAATAAAAACCTGATATATAGTCTAGAAAAATAGTTCTGATGAACCTATTTACAGTGAAGAAGTGGAGACACAGACATAGAGAACGATCTGGTGGAAGCAGCAGGAAGAAGAGTGTAGGACAAGCTGACAAAGCAGCACTGACATATATATACTATCACGTGTAAAATGGATAACAAGCGGGAAGCTGGTGTGTAACACAGCGAGCCCAGCCTGGGACCCTGTGATGACCTAGAGGGGCGGAATGCAGAGGTGAAGAAACGCTCCAGAGAGAGGGGAGATATATATATATGTTTGTGCATGCACCTGTGTGAAGTTACTTGTCATGCCCGACTCTTTGTGACCCCGTGGACTGTAGCCCACCAGGCTCCTGCAACAGGATTTTCTAGGCAAGAATACTGGAGCAGACTACCATTTCCTCCTCCAGGGCATCTTTCCTACCCAGGGACTGAACCAGCATCTCTTATGTCTCCTGCATTGGCAGGCAGACTTTTTACCACTAGCGCTACCATATATAATTATGACTGATTTGCACTGACGCAAAGCAAAGACCACCAGAACACTGTAAAGCAATTATTCTCCAATCCAAAAAAAAGAAAGAAAAAAAAAAAACCAAAAACAGAAAAATAAGAATCAATCAGATTTTAATAACAGGATAGCTGAAATAAAAAATACAGTAGAGAGAATAAATACCAAATCAGATGATACAGAAGAACAGATGAGCAATCTGAAAGATAGTAAAATAACAATCACCCAATGAGAACAGCAAGAAAAATTTTTTAATGAGAGGAGCTTAAGAGACCCCTAAGACAACATCAAATGTACTAACATTTGCATTATATGGGTCTCAGAAAGAGAAGAGAGACAGGGAGAGAAAAATTATTTGAAGAAATAATCACTGAAAAATCCTCTTATCTGAGGATACAGATTAGAGAAAGCAGGTACAGGAAGCATAAAAGATAATAATAATAAAAATATAACTTGGCTCAGCAGTTTGGTGATTGTAGAAAGAAAACAAGAGGATAAAGGAAGAGGACTTAAACTTTCCATGGTGTATGTTTCTGCAAGGTATGATTTAAGATTTTTTGCCCATTTTTACTAAGCATTTTAAGTCACAAATTTATTACATCTTTACTATAATTCAAATAGAGAAGTGACTACATAAGACTTTTTTTCCCTTTTCTTTCTGTTTTTGGCTGCACTGTGCAGCATGCAGGATCTTAGCTCCCTAACCAGGGATCAAAACTGTGTCCCCTGCAGTGTAAGCTCAGAGTTTTAACCACTGGACCACAAGGGAAGTCCCCATGTTATTTTTACGACCAAGATTTTTTTCTTTTCTGAAGGAAGGAAGAAGGCTGGAGTGCCTCCTCATGGTATGTACAGAGTGCTGAGCTTAGCTGCTCAGTCATCTCCGATTCTGCGACCACATGTACTGTATCCCGCCAGGCTCCCCCATCCATGGAGATTCTCCAGGCAAGAATACTAGAGTGGGGTGCCATGCCTTCCTCCAGGGGATCTTCCCAACCCAGGGATGGAACCCAGGTCACCGGCACTGCAGGTGGATTCTTTACCATCTGAGCCATGAGGGAAGTCCAAGAATACTGGAGGGGGTAGCCTATCCCTTTCCCAGGGGATCTTTCTGACCCGGGAATCAAACTGGGGTCTCCTGCATTTCAGGCAGACTCTTCACCAGCTGAGCTACCAGGGAAGCGGGCACAGGCCAATCAGTCAGGCCCTAGAAAAAACATGGCTCACTGGAAACCAAGTTCTACCACCTTCCCCTCACTCTGTGAAATAAAAAGGCAACTGAGTACAAAATAATTGCCTAATTAAACTCAGATGCCAACAGAATATAAAAAAAATACACATAATACTGCTTACATTAGTCTTCCTCCCACCTTTTGGTGGCCCCCGGTCATTTGCATAGATGAGGTCAGCACTATCTGCTGAGTTTAAAAAAAAATTATTTTTATTTATCTGACTGCATCAGGTCTTAATTGAGGTATGTGGGATCTTTAGTTATGGCATGCAAAACCTAGTTCCCTGACCAGGGATTGAACCCAGGCCCCCTGCACTGGGAGCCCAGAAGTCCCAGCACCTTCTGCTTTAACTGACTCTGAGCTCACACCAGCAGCTCTAAATGCCTTGAAACTGCATTTGAGTCTCCCAGTCTGAATACTTCCATTCAACAAATGCTCCACAAAACCAAAGGAGACAACATGCCAGCATTTCCATCCTCAGGGCTCTGGGCAGTCTTATGTGGAGGAAGGCATACTTTTTTCATTAGGCTAGCTGGTGCTTTATTGTCCTGTGTCCCCTACGCAAAGAACCAATTCAGTTTCTGTTCTCAGTGGTTCCTGTTTTTATTTTTATTATTTCCTGGCCTTAGAATCTTCCTCTTACTGTGCTAAGCACTGGGCTGTGTCTGACACATGATACTCATATTTGAAGGAATGAAAGTGGGCTACATATTTATGTTTGTCTTGTGGGACTGAGCCCTTAACCTGTAGATCTGAAGCTATCTCTGGGTAGATGGTGTCAGAGTTGAGTTGAACTGTAGAACATACAGCTGGCGTCTGAAAATCAGTAGTATGAGGGAACCCTGCTACCCTATGCTCACACACCAGTGGGAATTATCAAGTGCAGAATTTTTACTCTGTCTCCCAATGCCTCACCTATACTTGCCCTAATTCTGGCCTTTGTTACAATGGCATTGCTCACTTATTGGTCTGTGTTACCCACCAGACATAAAGGTAAGGATTTCATCTCTCTGGTAGGGTCTCCAACTAGATCTCTGAGATGTGTCCCATGGCAGTAGTTTGTCTTACTGACAAACACATGTCTTGGCCATTAAGAGAGCCCCATCCAGGCTTCTATTCCCAGACGATGGGCAAAACTGGGGAGGTGGGTTAATAGAACCAAACCACTTCCTGAATCTAGTTCTACCTTGTGCAACTCAGTCTAACTTAGTGTCATATTAACACCAAATTCAGGCATGTAAAGAAGCAAAAAGTTCTATTTCTTCTCACCTACACATGCACATATTCCCTTCTCTTCAACAGACATGGCCCACTTAGTATCACTTTGAGGCCTTGCAAGAAGTGAAAAGTAAAAACAGACTGTAACTCCTCTAGGGTTAGGGATATACTGTGGTGGTCCTGGCCTGGAAGGTGAGACTCTGCTAGGCAAAGTGGGAGCTTTCTGGCAGTGATAGAAAGAAGAGGCAGGCATACAAGTGCTATGATCTACATACAATTAATTCCCCCAATATGTTCCTTTTTCTCAGGGAACTCCACCTCAACCTGGTTAGAGGGCACACTTACACATCTCCCATCTTACACATGAGCAAACTTCTCTATGTGAAAGCCCTCTCTGGCTCCCTGTGGTTCCAGGCTATAGCAAAGGACTCATCTAGGAAGCTCTCTGTGATGTAGAAATTCTGATTTAGGGCCCCTGAAATCTGTGATTTCAGTGAGTGCTCAGAGGGTACTAGCCCAATAACCACTAACATCCACAAGTCCATACTCCTTGGACCAAAGATCAAGACCCCATACAAGCTAGTCCCTAACTAAGGACATTTAAGGGACATTCCTACTTGTCTGTCCAATTCCAGCTGAAAGGCATCTCCACCATAGGGTCTCCCCAAACACTCACACAACAGGCAGGATCTACCCTTCTCCTCAACTTGTCTACAGCAGCACTTCTCCAACCTCTATGTATGTATGGGCCGTATTGTTATGCTGCGATTTTGATCCAGTGGCTCTGGAGCCCAGGACTCAGAATCTCTAGCCAGTGAGCTCCGAGCAGTGCTGTGAGCAATGATGGCCTGCTGCACCCCGGAGAATGACTCTACTGTAGCCCTTCTCATAACAGCGCTTCCCTGGGGCCAGGGTTTCAGATATTGTTGGCAACACCTCCTGGAATTACCTTAAAATCAACAGCAAGCAGGAAGTCTAGCAGAATAAACTTTGAGATTAACATGAAGCACTTCCTAGAGTCTTATAAGCCTCTTATAAGTACTTATTATTACTTATAAGCCTTATAAGTAATAAGCCTGATTACTTATCAGTGTCCAACAACTGCTACCGTTTACTTACTGCCTACGGGCTGCATCCTGTGCTGGGTGCTCTGTGTCACTAGTACCTGGTGAACTGTTACCTTAGGGAGAAGCACTTGGGCTTTGGTAGGTCCTCAGTAAATAGTCAGAGAAGGCAATGGCACCCCAGTCCAGTACTCTTGCCTGGAAAATCCCATGGATATAGGAGCCTGGTAGGCTGCAGTCCATGGGGTCACGAAGAGTCGGACACGACTGAACGACTTCACTTTCACTTTTCACTTTCATGCATTGGAGAAGGAAATGGCAACTTACTCCAGTGTTCCTGCCTGGAGAATCCCAGGGATGGGGGAGCCTGGTGGGCTGCCACCTGTGGGGTCGCACAGAGTCAGACATGACTGAAGCGACTTAGCAGCAGCAGCAGCAGCAATAAATAGTAGCACTTATTTCTAACTCTTAGAGCACACACATCACGCTTGGAATAGTCCCATTTATCAGCAGGGATTGCACTAGCCACTTTTCTAAACAGAGGTAGAGACTGATTAGGAAACTAAGAGCAAAGCAGTTCAACAACTTGCCCAAGTTAGTGATGCAGCCAGCAAGTACACTGACCTCAGGCTTTTAAGCTCTATACATGTACGTGTGCTTAAGCATGTCCACAAAGCATACCTCCCACTCACTCTTAAAAAAAGGAAACACTGAGATTCAGGGAGGTGAGGCGTGAAGTCAGCTGTCTTAGGACAATGAGCAATAGGGTGAGAGTAAAACAGGAGTCCAGGACCATGACTTCCAGCTCCTTCTTCTATGCTGTGCTATCAGGATGCCAACAAGGCTTTAACATCTGGGAAAAGTGAGTCTGCCTTGCCCAACGACAGACTTTCCTGACCCTGGGGATGAGATGTCAAGGCCTTCCCAGAAGGGCACGCCTTGGTGACATGATGCTCACGTGTCTTTCTCCTTCTCAGAACTCTCATACTCCAGGAACACGATGTGCTGTGGGTAGTGGCCGCAGATATCCCCATTCACGTTCTGGATCACGCTGTAACAGTAGTCTCGGCCAAACAGCTCCAGACACCTCTTCTCAATGCGCTCAACCTGCACAGAGGAGGAGATATGAACATAAAGAAGATTCCAGGATTGAGAATTAGGTGGGTCCTGCCTTGGAGAAATCTCTGGGGATAATCGTGTGCCTCTATAATTCAATACAAGGAACAGACCTGTTGTTAGATCATAGGCCCTAAACGTGCAGTTCATGAACTCATGTAACAAACTTTGGTGGGGGCAGGGAGGGACTCTGAAGCCCTCAATGTTGTTGAAACTGTGTTTCTTAGGCATCCAACGAGAGGACTACACCTTTTATGAGATTCTCAAAGGGGTCCACAATCCCTAAGTATTTTAAGAACCTTTGCTCTAGGTTATTTTAACCAGCATCAATACATTATCTTCCTTTGGCTCCAGATGCTTCTCAATTCTCCAGTCAGAGAACAGTACCTAGAAGCTCTAAATAATGTCATGAGTAGAAGCTGCAGACAAAGGTGTCTCCTTACAATTTGCTTATGAAATAGAAGGAACAGCTCCCTTAAAACTGCTCTTATTTTGCTCAATTCGGGAAAGGCCCCCTAGAAGAAGGACATAAAACCTATAACATCTCAACAAGCCTGCAAAAGATCAGAAAGTTTAAGGCCAGCTGGAGTGAAAGTCAGACATAACTTTTTACAACACTGATCTTCATGGGTGTGTAAAATGAAAAGAGGCCCAGGAAAACCACTGACCCTGTAACCACCCAAAAGACCAATGGAGTGGGAAAAACTCACAGGAATGAGGAATCCTCAAATTTCAAGGGACATGAACATCATTAAGAAGCCTATTAAAAATTACAAATTCCAGGTTCCCAACCTCAGAAATTCTAACTCTGTAGGGCTGGGTGGGACCAAGGAACCTTTATTTTTAGTAAACACCCCAGGTGATGCTGATGGTATGGAGCCAAACCAGAGTTTCATGGCCCTGCATGGAAGAGAATTCCATTGGAAAACCTGATGCTACACCTGCCAAAACCACGTGAGGAATGAAAGATGGTAGAGTCAGCAAGATTCCCATCAGACTGCCAGGCAGTGCCTAAGATGGAAATGGCGTGACCAGACTGGAAACTTTCCAGGTCTAGCAATAAGGAGACTGAAGGGAATCCCAAGGGTAGAAAAACAGAGGAACTAAGACTTGCTTTTGATAAGGGAATAGAGAGTGTGGGCTGTCTTCCTACTCTATGGGAGAAGGAAAGGGATGGATCTAATTCTAAGTAATGCTGAGACTGTTTAAGGAGGCAACACAACTCGGTTTACCTCTTTGCTGCATTCTGCACCACCCCTCCAGCCCCTTCACTCTAATCTCTGGCTGACTTGCAGAAATCCTCTTTTAAAAAGTCTAGAATTGAGGGCTTTTGTCCCCATACCTGATGCAAGAGAATTATCCCCACCCTTCAGCTCCCCCTCTCTAATCTCTGAACATGGTCTCTCAGGGCTGATCCCTGGCCTCCAACCTTTCTGTCTCAAACCAAAATGTCGTCCTTCCTTGGTTCACTCTGACCCCAGTTCCTCCTTTCGGTTTTTAAACCCGGACCCTTACTCTCCAAGTCCAGACCCTGGGAACTTCCCTCTGTTTCCGTCCTCTGACCCCTGACCTTAGGCTTTCCTCAGTTACTTCCCAAGGCAGGGACCTTCTCTTTGTGCTCACTGCTGCTCCGTACTCACCTTAGAGCCGCCCGTCCCACTGCAGTCTTTGGCCCGGTACTGAGTCCGGGAGAACTCCTCCAGCAGCTCCCCGAGTCCTGGCTCCTGTGGCTGTGGGCTGCCCGAAGAAGTCGAGGACCCCGCCGAGGCAGCAGCGGCGGCCCGAGCGCCAGCCATGGCCCAGCCTCCCGTCCCCTTCAGCGCCCCGCGTCCCCCTCAGCGCGGCTCAGCCCAGCACATGGCACCTGCAGATACCAAGTACAAGTCCAGAATCTCCACAGCCGCCTCAGCCGCCGCCTTCGCCTTACACTTCCGGTCCCGCCCCACCCAGACGGATGTTTACTCCGGCACTGACCAATTGGAGCCCAAGACTCGCGTCCTGCCCCAAGATTACCCGCCCACCCCCGACGCGGAGCGGTCCAAGTGGTCTCCGGGGAGGGGACCGCGGCCACTCGCAGAAGCCTCCTGCTCCGCCCCACGGGGTTTCCCCCGGAAAACCGGGCTAAACCATTGGGACTGCGTGGGGGGAGGTGGACAGCGCGGGAACGAGGAGGAAGGAACCACGGAAAAACCGCGGAAGAGTGAAATGAACCATTAGAGAGAGAGGAGGATGCTGCAATAGTCAACCCAATTTATTGAAGGAAAAGGGAGCGGGGAGGGGGATCATGACTGGCTTGAAATTCTGTGGTTAAGAAGTCCCATATTATTTTTGTTTTTTTAACAGATCATTTCAAACATTCACAGAAATGGAGAGAATAGTATAATCAACCCTCATGTATCCATTAGCTTGTGTCAACAATAATCCAAATACTATCAATCTATCCTGTTTAGTCAGTCTTTCCCCATCCAAAAGAATTGTTTTAAAGCACATCTTATTATTTAATCTGTGAATATTTCAGTATTTTTAACAGATTAGTACTGTTCAGTTCAGTTCGCTCAGTTGCGTCCGGACTCTACGACCCCAGGGACCGCAGCACGCCAGGCCTCCGTGTCCATCACCAGCTCCCGGAGTTTACTCAAACTCATGTCCATCGAGTCGGTGATGCCATCCAAAAATCCCATCCTCTGTTGTCCCCTTCTCCCGCCTTCAATCATTCCCAGCATCAGGGTCTTTTCCAATGAGTCAGCTCTTCGCATTGGGGGCCAAAGTATTGGAGTTTCAGCTTCAACATCAGTCCTTCCAATGAACACCCAGGATTGATCTCCTTTAAGATGGACTGGTTGGATCTCCTTGCAGTCCAAGGGACTCTCCAGAGCCTTCTCCAACACCACAGTTCAAAAACATCAATTGTTCGGCGATCAGCTTTTTTTATAGTCCAACTGTCACATCCATCCATACATGACTACTGGAAAAACCATAGCTTTGACTAGACAGACCTTTGTTGGCAAAATAATGTCTCTGTTTTTTAATATACTATCTAGATTGGTCATAGTTTTTCCTCCAAGGAGCAGGAGTCTTTTAATTTCGTGGCTGCAGTCACCACCTACAGTGCTTTTGGAGCCCAAAAAATGAAGTCTCTCACTGTTTCCCATCTATTTGCCATGAAGTGATGGGACCAGATGCCATGATCTTAGTTTTCTGAATGCTGAGTTTTAAGCCAGCTTTTTCACTCTCCTCTTTCACTTTCATCAAGAGGTTCTTTAGTTCTTCCTCACTTTCTACCGTAAGGGTGGTGTCATCTGCATATCTGAGGTTATTGATATTTCTCCCAGCAATCTTGATTCCAGCTTGTGCTTCATCCAGTCCAGCGTTTCTCATGATGTACTCTGCATATAAGTTAAATAAGCAGGGTGACAATATATAACCTTGACATATTCCTTTCCCTATTTGGAGCCAGTCTGTTGTTCCATGTCCAGTTCTAACTGTTGCTTCCTGACCTGCATATAGATTTCTCAAGAGGCAGATCAGGTGGTATGGTATTCCCATCTCTTTAAGAATTTTCCAGAGTTTGTTGTGGTCCACACAGTCCAAGGCTTTGGCATAGTCAATAAAGCAGAAATAGATGTTTTTCTGGAACTTGCTTGCTTTTTCAGTGATTCAATGGATGTTGGCAATTTGATCTCTGGGTGCTCTGCTTTTTCTTTTCTTTTTTTTTCATTTATTTTTATTAGTTGGAGGCTAACTACTTTACAATATTGTAGTGGTATTTGTCATACATTGACATGAATCAGCCATGGATTTACATGTATTCCCCATCCCAATCCTCCCTCCCACCTCCCTCTCTACCCAATCCCTCTGGGTCTTCCCAGTGCACCAGGCCCGAACACTTGTCTCATGCATCCAACCTGGGCTGGTGATCTGTTTCACTATAGATAATATACATGTTTCGATGCTCTTCTCTCGAAACATCCCACCCTGGCCTTCTCCCACAGAGTCCAAAAGTCTGTTCTGTACATCTGTGTCTCTTTTTCTGTTTTGCATATAGGGTTATCATTACCATCTTTCTAAATTCCACATATATGTGTTAGTATGCCGTAATGGTCTTTATCTTTCTGGCTTACTTCACTCTGTATAATGGGCTCCAGTTTCATCCATCTGATTAGAACTGATTCAAATGAATTCTTTTTAACGGCTGAGTAATATTCCATGGTGTATATATGCCACAGCTTCCTTATCCATTCGTCTGCTGATGGGCCTCTAGGTTGCTTCCATGTCCTGGCTATTATAAACAGTGCTGTGAGGAACATTGGGGTGCACGAGTCTCTTTCAGATCTGGTTTCCTCGGTGTGTATGCCCAGAAGTGGGATTGCTGGGTCATATGGCAGTTCTATTTCCAGTTTTTTAAGAAATCTCCACACTGTTCTCCGTAGCGGCTGTACTAGTTTGCATTCCCACCAACAGTGTAAGAGGGTTCCCTTTTCTCCACACCCTCTCCAGCATTTCTTGCTTGTAGACCTTTGGATAGCAGCCATCCTGACTGGCGTGTAATGATACCTCATTGTGGTTTTGATTTGCATTTCTCTGATGATGAGTGATGTTGAGCATCTTTTCCTGTGTTTGTCAGCCATCTGTATGTCTTCTTTGGAGAAATGGCTGTTTAGTTCTTTGGCCCATTTTTTGATTGGGTCATTTATTTTTCTGGAATTGAGCTGCAGGAGTTGCTTGTATATTTTTGAGATTAATCCTTTGTCTGTTTCTTCATTTGCTATTATTTTCTCCCAATCTGAGGCTGTCTTTTCACCTTACTTATAGTTTCCTTTCTTGTGGCAAAAAGCTTTTTTTTTTAGTTTCCTTAGTCCCCATTGTTTTTTGCTTTTTATTCCAATTATTCTGGGAGGTGGGTCATAGAGAGTCTCTTGTTGATTTATGTCGAGAGGGTTTTGCCTATAGTTCTCCTCTAAGAGTTTTATAGTTTCTGGTCTTACATTTAGATCTTTAATCCATTTTGAGTTTATTTTTGTGTATGGTGTTAGAAAGTGTTCTAGTTTCCTTCTTTTACAAGTGGTTGACCAGTTTTCCCAGCACCACTTGTTAAAGAGGTTGTCTTTTTTCCACTGTATATCCTTGCCTCCTTTGTCGAAGATAAGGTGTCCATAGGTTCGTGGATTTATCTCTGGGCTTTCTATTCTGTTCCACTGATCTCTATTTCTGTCTTTGCGCCAGTACCATACTGTCTTGATGACTGTGGCTTTGTAGTAGAGTCTGAAGTCAGGCAGGTTGATTCCTCCAGTTCCATTCCTCTTTCTCAAGATTACCTTGGCTATTCGAGGTGTTTTGTATTTCCATACAAATTGAGAAATTATTTGCTCTAGTTCTGTGAAAAATACCGTTGGTAGCTTAATAGGGATTGCATTGAATCTATAGATTGCTTTGGGTAGAATAGCCATTTTGACAATATTGATTCTTCCAATCCATGAACACGGTATGTTGCTCCATCTGTTTGTGTCCTCTTTGATTTCTTTCATCAGTGTTTTATAGTTTTCTATGTGTAGGTCTTTTGTTTCTTTAGGTAGATATACTCCTAAGTATTTTATTCTTTTTGTTGCAATGGTGAATGGTATTGTTTCCTTAATTTCTCTTTCTGTTTTCTCATTGTTAGTGTATAGGAATGCAAGGGATTTCTGTGTGTTAATTTTATATCCTGCAACTTTACTATATTCGTTGATTAGCTCTAGTAATTTTCTGGTAGAGTCTTTAGGGTTTTCTATGTAGAGGATCATGTCATCTGCAAACTGCGAGAGTTTCACTTCTTCTTTTCCTATCTGGATTCCTTTGACTTCTTTTTCTGCTCTGATTGCTGTGGCCAAAACTTCCAACACTATGTTGAATAGTAGTGGTGAGAGTGGGCACCCTTGTCTTGTTCCTGATTTCAGGGGAAATGCCTTCAATTTTTCACCATTGAGGGTGATGCTTGCTGTGGGTTTGTCATATATAGCTTTTATTATGTTGAGGTATGTTCCTTCTATTCCTGCTTTTTGGAGAGTTTTAATCATAAATGCGTGTTGAATTTTGTCACAGGCTTTCTCTGCATCTATTGAGATAATCATATGGTTTTTATCTTCCAATTTGTTAATGTGGTGTATTACATTGATTGATTTGCGGATATTAAAGAATCCTTGCATTCCTGGGATAAAGCCCACTTGGTCATGGTGTATGATTTTTTTTATATGTTGTTGGATTCTGTTTGCTAGAATTTTGTTAAGGATTTTTGCATCTATGTTCATCAGTGATATTGGCCTGTAGTTTTCTTTTTTTGTGGCATCTTTGTCTGGTTTTGGAATTAGGGTGATGGTGGCCTCATAGAATGAGTTTGGAAGCTTACCTTCATCTGCAATTTTCTGGAAGAGTTTGAGTAAGATAGGTGTTAGCTCTTCTCTAAATTTTTGGTAGAATTCAGCTGTGAAGCCATCTGGTCCTGGGCTTTCGTTTGCTGGAAGATTTCTGATTACAGTTTCGATTTCCTTGCTTGTGATGGGTCTGTTAAGATCTTCTATTTCTTCCTGGTTCAGTTTTGGAAGTTATTACTTTTCTAAGAATTTCCATTTCTTCCAAGTTGTCCATTTGGCATTAGAGCTGCTGGTAAGTTAGTCTCTTAAGATCCTTTGTATTTCAGTGTTGTCTGTTGTGATCTCTCCATTTTCATTTCTAATTTTGTTAATTTGGTTCTTCTCCCTTTGTTTCTTAATGAGTCTTGCTAATGGTTTGTCAATTTTGTTTATTTTTTTAAAAAAAACAGCTTTTAGCTTTGTTGATTTTTGCGATGGTCTCTTTAGTTTCTTTTGGATTTATTTCTGCCCTAATTTTTAAGATTTCTTTCCTTCTACTAACCCTGGGGTTCTTCATTTCTTCCTTCTCTAGTTGCATTAGGTGTAGAGTTAGGTTATTTATTTGACTTTTTTCTTGTTTCTTGAGGTAAGCCTGTAATGCTATGAACCTTCCCCTTAGCACTGCTTTTACAGTGTCCCATAGGTTTTGGGTTCTTGTGTTTTCATTTTCATTCATGTCTATGCATATTTTGATTTCTTTTTTGATTTCTTCTATGATTTGTTGGTTATTCAGAAGCGTGTTATTTAGCCTCCATATGTTTGAATTTTTAACAATTTTTTTCCTGTATTTGAGATCTAATCTTACTGCACTGTGGTCAGAAAAGATGCCTGGAATGATTTCAATTTTTTTAAATTTATCAAGACTAGATTTATGGCCCAGGATGTGATCGATTCTGGAGAAGGTTCCGTGTGCACTTGAGAAAAAGGTGAAGTTGGTTGTTTTGGGGTGAAATGTCCTATAGATATGAATTAGGTCTAGCTGGTCCATTGTGTCATTTAAAGTTTGTGTTTCCTTGTTAATTTTCTGTTTAGTTGATCTATCCATAGTTGTGAGTGGGGTATTCAAGTCTCCCACTATTATTGTGTTACTATTAATTTCCTCTTTCATACTCGTTAGCGTTTTGCCTTAATTATTGCGGTGCTCCTATGCTGAGTGCATATATATTTATAATTGTTATACCTTCTTCTTGGATTGATCCTTTGATCATTATGTAGTGTCCTTCTTTGTCTCTTTTCACATCCTTTATTTGAAAGTCTATTTTATCTGATATGAGTATTGTGACTCCTGCTTTCTTTTGGTCTCCGTTTGCGTGAAATATTTTTTTCCAGCCCTTCACTTTTAGTCTGTATGTGTCTCTTGTTTTGAGGTGGGT